>NW_028141160.1:14368262-16768262 GCF_030444845.1 Prenolepis imparis
GCACCAAAATAGTTAGGCGAAATTCTTTATTTCTATATAATATATATATATATATATATATATATATATATATATATATACTGGCGGATCGTGGGGGGGGGGGGGGATTTAACCCCCCCCTGCAAATTAAAAGAAACAGTTTTGCTGAATTTGTTTAAAAAATATAAATAAAGAAAAACAAACATTATAGAGCTATCGACGTCGTTGATCCTGGAATAAAAGCTAAAATAAAATGAAAGCAAAAATATTAAATAAAATAATTTTGCAAACCCCCCCCCCCCCATTATCGACGTCAGGATCCGCTAGTGATTTAATCATTAGCATAAAATCATAAATGCAAGTCAAATAAAATAAAAAATAACACGCACTTTATATATCATAATTTTATTATGCGCAAAGTAAGAATGTAAAATTTTTGGTTCGCCTTAAAATATTTAAAATCGATACTTTGTTGCCGCGGACCCTATACTGCGCATACATAAATTATGTGTATTAAATAGAAAAAATTTGTACGCTGTGGTCTGCTTGGTACCAAAATTTTCTGCAAACAATGTACTATCAAAACATATAATAAATTAATTTTTGGCTCACCTTATAATATTTAAAATCGATACTTTGTCGCCGCGGACCTTATACGGCGCACACATAAATTATGTATAATAAATAAAAGAATTTGTACGCTGGTGTCTGCTTGGTACCAAAATATTCTGCAAACAATGTATTATCGAAATATAAATCGAAATGTATTATCGAAATATATAAGCGATTAATTTTTGGCTCCAACTTGTTGCGATGCCGAGTCATATTGATTAAGAGAAAAAGATAGCGTAGTCCCATGAAGAGAGACAAAAGATTTTTCAACGATATGAATGATTCTACAGTGTCAAAGTTTTGAGCTTGACCTGGATTTATCACAGTAAAGTTCATATTACCTTCGCTTTCATTGCTCGCTTATAAAGTACCAAAAATACTAATCAAAAAGTGCATGAGCGATATTTAAAATATTAATATCTGAAAAACAGATGGTTGAAAAATTCTTCGAGTAATGGAATAATATAATTTTGCGGAGATTTTTTAGGATTTTTATATTTTATTCTTGATGAACTATGCTAAATATTATTATTCTTCATAGAAAAATTAAAAAAAAATAATCAAAGCCATAAGATTCTATGTACCTTAAAAATGTATCATATATAAATAATATAAATATACATAATTATATAGAATATTATACAAGACATGTATCGGTCCATATTCCATTAAAGGAAATTTCAATATAATTAATATAAAATTTATATATTTAAAAATATTATATATTATTAAAAATATTAAATATTATATATTTAAACTTAAATGTTAATTATATTAGTATATAAAAATTGAAAATAATGATATAAATATAAAAATGAAAGTCTAACAAATCTTGTGCGTATTAAGCGATATTTAATCAATCACTCGACCCAAGGATATCCATTTCACTTGAAACTGTCCTGTTCGATTGGGGGAAGGTTCTCCGGGTCGAGCCGGCGTAGAAGCGGGCGTTGTCGGCACCCTAACATGACGCAGGCGCCGCAGGCTACCCCGACAATGCCTCGTCGACAGGAAGTTCTGCGTCTGTCCGGTTCTTTGCTCGTCTGGAGACTTCGCCCTGTGCTCTCTCTCTGATCATATACCCATTCACGAATCCAATCTCCGACGCGTCCAGACCTTCTCGAATCGAGCACGAAGACGACAGCCGGAACAGACGTTTACATACATCGTCTTCTACGATCCAAATCGTTTCTCTTCCGCGACAAAGTGATAGCGTTCATTCCGAAGAGCTTTATTCCGCTCGCTGGAAAGCTCCGTGATCAATCCCACCACGTCAATTGCATCCCAAGCTCCGATACAGCAGATCTCTAGGTATTTGCCATCACGATCTCGAAATATCTTGATAAAATCCGGTGTAATTTACATTAATTTCTATCTCATATTATTTTGATGTCGTCAAGTAAATCGTTACTCGAATGTCTGTATATTTTACGTTTTAATTTTAAAAAAACACAGTATTCACAATTGTGCTTCCCAGTTTGTGAAATTATGTTGTTATGTGCTCAATTAAAACGTAATTATATATAATTTATGTAATATTAATGAGAGAGGAAATATGTTTCACCCTTATGATGATTTAATATTAAACGATTCATTTATTTTTGCTACGAGTTTTTATACCTTTTGCATTAGTGATTAATTTCTCATTTTCTTCCCTTGCGTGTTCGATTTAGCTAACGACCGACTGATTTCACCAACAATATTCGAGAAGTGAGTTAAAAGTGTTTTTTCGGGGCAAAAGCAGCCCGGCAAGCGAAGAGGCTCCGGGACCAAAGCAACAGGTAACACACTTCGCTTCATATCGGAATACTTTTCCTATTTACTTTATTCTTGAATATTCGTCGCTGTTTTCTTCTCATCATTCTTTGTTATTTACAATTGTACATAATTACTTAAAACATTTAATTATTATTAAGCAAAATAATTTTATAATTGTAGATAATAATAAAAATTATTTAAATATTTTAGTCTCTCTAATTATAATTTTGACAATTATTGCAGGTTTAATTTATATAAAATATCGAATCATCTTTTTTTTCTTAGTATAGAAAGAATTAAATTTGATATTTCAATGTAATGAAATACCTATATCCATGTTTTTGATATTGACAAAAATAATATTGTACGATAACAAAAATAAAATTGAAAAAAGAGGTATATATTACAAGTGCATACTTAATATATTATATTGTGAATAATAAGTTTTCTCGACATATGTTTCTTGCAGACATTCATTATTTGTTTCAATTGTTTGAAAAGTGACGGCAATAGATAGTGCAATGTAGAACGTATTATTGACAGGATTAACAAATTGAATCGAAGTATATGCGCGTTATTTTTGTAAACCTGATAATAAACTTTTCTTTTACCAAGTATACCAACTACGTCGCAAATAATACTCGCGTTATATAAGGCATAGTACACCTGCTCAAGAAGAAAGACTTTATCGGCAAGTTTGCAGATTTTTCTCCTTGATAAAAAACGCTTATACTTTACAGCTTTAACAAAATTTCCAATATGAAGATTTTTCGAGCAATATGTTAATAACGTATAAGAAATATAAAGTGAACACCTACAACTCATTAAATGTTCTGGAAATATGTTTAATAATACAGACATAATTTATTATTCCACAAAGGTGTAAAGTAAATAAAGCGATAAAGAGATTGTTGTTTTGAATAATAGTTTACAGATGAAAGCGTCATTTTTTATGCATTCTCCCTTCATATGTAATGTATTAAAAGGCCATGATATTTTTATCGAAGCCTGCGCACTACTTGTGTACGTAATAATTATTCAATAAATTTTTCACTTGTAAACATTGTTATTTTATATTATGGATAAATAAATGTAAATGTTAATACTTATCATGATGGAAACAATTTTTATACGATAAATAATATATGTATATATTTACGGAATTAAATAATTGGCAAGAATAAATAATTACAAATAATTTTTCTTACTTATTTTCTTTTCGGAAAAAAATAGGAAGAAGATATGGGCCCAATGCCAGAGGCTTCAGGATCAGGAGTAGCCGATGAATCGGATTACTCGACTTTCGAGAATAAAACCGGCCTGGCCGAAGACATGAAGTTCTTGGCGAGTATGCCGGAACTCTGTGACGTGACATTCCTCGTCGGTGATACCAGAGAGCCCGTTTGCGCTGTGAAGGCTGTGCTTGCGGCCAGAAGCAGGTTTGTAAGAAATAGTCTTCAACTAATATAAAATGATAACATATCAGCGAGTGATGGCGATTTTTTTCTACAATTTCTACAGAGTCTTTCATAAAATGTTATATCAAACTCCGAGTCCGCAACGCAAAAAAGAACCGCCGGCACGAGAAAACAAGATTCGACTTTTCCTCAAGCGTAGCTCCGAGCCGTTGTTGAATTTGCAGAACGCAGCACAACAGGTACTTAACACAAAAGATAATACATAATTTTTTCACTAATAATCTGATTGCGTTGCAGCAACGCGTAATATGTCGTACTTCATAATATAAAGAAAAAAAATAGGTCTTTCTTTAAACTGTATTTAAATCTTCTTTAATATTTTATATATACATATATGTACGTATGTATATATTTATTTATTGAATAGTTTTTATTTTTTTCTTAAAATCAATATGCGTGTTATTATATGCGTGTTATTATATGCGTATATATTAATTGCAAAGTTCAGGAGACGATAATCGTTTTGTAAATAACACATGCATATAAATATGGACAATTTCTCAGATATGACAGGCGAATACGTGTAATATACAAGGCGCCTCAATAATTATTTATATTAATGCATTTATTTTGAATAATTTTAAATTAAATTATTTAAATTAAAATTTATATTAAATTATAATTTAATTTAACTAAAAAGAAATTTATTGTTCTAAATTTTGTTAATCTACTAATCTACTAATTAATATATAATATATAGTATAATTATTTACATCTCTCTCACTTATGTTAGTCAAAATTTAAATGTACTTTGATGAAGCGACAATTTCTCCGCTTCTTTTTGGGGACACTTGCATATTTATCGTGGCCGATCAATCCGAAATGAATATTATCAGGATAGAAATAGTAAGCGTGCATTTGTATATGTCGTGTAGCGGTCAGGGTTCACGCAGCAACTGGCCCCCATCCAAGAGGTACTTTGAACGTCACTTTTACGTACAATTTTATACACGGATCCGAATCCTATTCTATTTCCCTATGTCATTTCCCGTTCTATTTCTATAATCCATATCGATGTCTCTCTATCTCTCGCTCCCTTTTTTTCCATTGCAATTCTCTGTTCATTGCATTTTGATCACGATTCTATCTTATCCATAATTTTATATTCGCTGATTCTCTTTACAAACTACTATAGAGGAGACTATTTAAGATTTTTATGTTGACAAGTCAATGTTTGCCAGCTTGACTTTCTATTTAATTGAACACTCTCATTTTGGTTGTTCTTTTATGCGTCAAAGAGAAACAATCATCAAGAGTGCTTGAATATCTAATAAAATTCATACGATTAATTCCGTACTTTAAACTTCTGCATGAGTGATTGAATTATATTATTGTAATCACCAAATCCACTGTAGTTGTAGATTGGCACGATTACAGTGTATTCACTATGTTTGATCATATACTGAAGATAATTCATTTTTATAAATCAACCAAGCGAACGAATTGTGATTATTATTGA
Source organism: Prenolepis imparis (assembly GCF_030444845.1). Classification (NCBI taxonomy): domain Eukaryota; kingdom Metazoa; phylum Arthropoda; class Insecta; order Hymenoptera; family Formicidae; genus Prenolepis; species Prenolepis imparis. The sequence goes on from NW_028141160.1 coordinate 14,373,549, forward strand.
CATTATTGTATAGATTTTGGATAATATAATTTTCAGCGCTGTGATTGAAAAGATAAATGTAAATTTATTTAAAAAGTAGAAAATCTAAATTTATTTAAAAAGCAATAGTACACACCTGTATACATATGTTCGCTGGTTCGATCAATTTACTTAGTTAGACGATATACTCTTTTACTTATTACTGTTAAATGCACAGTAGTTTGTGGCACCAAAAATTTAATTTTGCAAAAATATTATAATGTCTCCTCGCTAATATCTCACTTTCCACTATATATATAATTAGTAAATTTGATTTACTATTACGGTAGTCCTTACGAAATTCCATGCAAGTTGCTTAGCACGGGATTTAAGCTTCTCAATCTTTCTTATTTCTTCATTTAGATATTTGCATTTTTTACTTTTGTATCGTAGCCGCAATCAAATCAGCATCATACGCTGATTATCGAGGAATTCGAGCCCGATGTCTTCCGGCAGCTGATCGAATACATTCACACGGGATGTGTGACATTACAGCCTAGGACTTTGCTTGGTAATCAATTCATTATATAGTAAGCCTAACAAGCCAATTAGAATGTCTATTATTTGCCGTATAGAGAGAGATTAATCATTACTATTTTCTATCATTATATCTTATCGGATATTTTGGATCTAAATATGTAGAAAGTGGAAATTTATAAGATAATTTTGTATACCAAAAAAAAAGAGTCGAGTATATTTTATCTTCGAAATTAATCGGTGATTTATAAACGACGCCTGATAATAATTTATGTCCACAGGTGTTATGAATGCCGCCGATTATTACGGATTGGACGAGCTTAGACGAGCCTGTGCTGGTTTCGTTCAATGCTGTATAACCGTCGATACGGTCTGCGCTTTGTTAGCATCAGCAGAGCGTTATATTCAGTATAAATGCACGAAATCTTTGGTACAAAAGGTAAACTCATATGCAATTGCATAGTTCTCAATATATTGTGAACTTCAATGAATTTAAGTATCTTTATAAATACGTGACATTAATACACAAGTAGGTATATATTTATTAATAGAGTCAGAATCCTACATATAGAAAAATTAAAATAAAAGTAAAAGCTTAGAAATAATTCTAATAGTTTTAATGGTTATTTTCCATTATTATTAATTTTGTTTTCCTAAGAGTGTACTTTGTAAAAAATATCTTTGTGATTCATAAAGAATTACACAAGACTATTTTGTTAGTTGACACATATTAAATATAAGGAATAAAATTTTGATACTACACGCATATTTTCATTATTTTTATGGTCTCAATTAAATATGCAAATTAATATAAGTAAGCAAAATTGTGCTGATATTATGCAAAATGCAATTTTGATATAAAAATAAAAAAAATATACACATACATACACACACACACATATATATAGCTTTGCATATATATTATTATATTGAATAATATATTGCATATATAAAATATTGCATTATATTATTATTGCATACTGTTATTAAACTCAAGGTACTGGAGTTTGTCGATGAACACGGCAACGAAGTATTGAATCTGGGATCGTTCACTTTACTGCCGCAACACGTTGTCCGATTAATACTTGCCAGAGAAGAACTACGAGCGGATGAATTTACGAAATTTCAAGTAAGTCTAACAAATTAAACACATGACATTTATCTCAATTCTTCTTGCAGAACATTTTCGTCAAAACTAATTAACTTTACTTTTAGGCGGCGTTAATGTGGAGTAAAAAATATTGCGACAGCAATCAAAATACACCATTGAAAGACGTGATAGGTAACTTTATCGAGTATATCCAGTTTCACAAGATCCCGGCTACTGTATTGATGCAAGAGGTGAACCCGTTGGGATTAGTACCGCCGGAAATCATCATGAACGCATTGGCTTATCAGGTGCGCGTTGCTTTTCCATATACTCTATTTTAAATTACAAGAAAATATTTTTTGACTCGTAATTAACTCGCATTATAAAAACTCTCACTCACGATGCATCAGTTGCGATCAGTTGCTTTATGAGGGAATTTGTTGCAGGCAGACCCAACCAGTATTGACCCCAGGAAACTCTCCCCCCACAGAGTGAGAAGACAGGGTCGCAGTATGTCGGTCCAGTCGTCGCTGGATCCGTACGGCAGCAACACGACCTTGAGCTCGAGCGGCTCCGACGCCGGATCGGATCAGAAACAGCACTCTGGTAGCAACTAACCTCTGGCCACGGCCGCATTAATCGCGGCCGTTTCGGACGAGCCTCGACGAAACGAGGATATTTGCGGCCCCAACGAAGAAGCGGCGCCGACAGACGATATTGTCGCACGAGGAAAGGAGCAAAAGGAGTTTCAGCTTCAGGTTCAGGTCCAAGTGGAGCAAGAACCACGATCGCAAGAATCCCAGCATCAGCAGGAACAAAAGCAGGAAGATGCGCAACGAAAAGAGCCGGGTCATCTGCAGCAGCAAGTACGCCAGAAGATAGAGAAGGACAGGGAACAACGGAAGCTTCAACAAGAGCAACAGCAACTGCAGCGTAAACTGGAGCAGGAAGAGCAGAAGCAGCGACGAAAGATGGAACAGGAGGAGCAGCAGCTGCAACGTAAACTAGAACGAGAAGAGCCGGTGTTGCAGCAAAAACTGGAACAAGAAGAGCAACAATTGCAACGGAAGTTGGAAGAAGATGAGCATAAATTACGAAAAAAACTTGAGACAGAACAAGAAGAGCAACCGATTACGCAGCCAAAGGAAAAAGAAGAAGAAAAAGAACAACAACAAGTACGTCCATTGAAAGGTGAAGAGGATGATAAGCAGTCGCAAGAACAGAAAGATAGACCATCGCAACCGCTGCAAAATACTGAGCAAGAGCGATTGCGTAAACAGGAAGAGGAAACGGAACCGACACAGGGGAAAATAGAGACGCCAGCGCAAAAAGAAGATGAAAAAATGCAACGACGAAAGGAGGAATCGCAGCTACAACGGTTCAGAGAATTGCAGCAACAGCAAGAGCAACCACAGCAGGAGCAGCCGGAAGTTCGATCGCTCGAGGCGGTGGGTGGACTTTACATCAGGATAGTGCTGAGGCACGAGGGCCGCGCGAATCTAGTCTGGATGTACAAAACGCACATATTCTAAATTCCGATGATTCGTTTCGTCGCTTTCGTCTGGATGTTTGAACGACCTCGCGTTTACACGGCTCTACGATTTTTCCATCCATGTTGAAAGATATATTAAGGCGCGTGTCAGCGCTCCGCGGAATTATCCTTTATGTCTTAAGGAAGCATCGACTATGTGTTAATCTCTTAACGTTCTAATGTCGATGCAGAAGTGCGCTATTAACAACATCGTGCGCATATACATTCAGCTGCTTCTCGATTTCCACGAGGCAAGCGATGCTTTAAAGGTGTTATCAGGATGTCGCGTTTCGTCGGCCGTGGAGATGAGCGTTGCTATTTCTAGATATGTAATAAATCGAGAGATTCCATTAGGCTCGATTGTCCACCAGTCGTGGAATATGACAATCGCGCTCGTGTTATATTGTTGCGAAAGAAAAAAAAATATGTATCTGTTAAACGTAAAAATGTGCAAAAATGCGTAAATATGTGCAATGTAAACGAAAATGCATCCGTCGCTTCGTTCGTCACGCTTTCTCTATCGTTGACTGGCACTCGATAGTATCGTTCAATCAAATCGAATGCATCCTCGCGAGAAAATAAATTAATGAAGAGATATCTCGGAATGAGATATACATATATTTGTCTAGAGAAATGCATTTTTGTTATATATTATTTTATTATTTATTTATTATTTATTATTTTTTATATTCATTCACACATAATTTATTATTATTTTACAATTATATTATATTTTGTCTCTCTAATTATTTGTCATAAATTACATAAAATGTCATATCATTCTTATACTACACTTTTCATTTATTCTTACTGAATTCTTATTCCGTTCAACATTTTTATTATTAATCAACGATACCGCATTATTGTCGAACTTTTTACTAATAGGACATATCCAGTGTGGTTACAATAACGATCTCAGAGAAATACTATATATATATACGCTTGTTAAAAAAGTAGATCTGATACTATTTGATAGCCAAGTTTCAGAATAAATTCCGTATCATTTCTGGATAACGTGGACGGCGATTTGACACTAACGAATGACTACTGGATGGAGCTCGATGTTGCCATAGGCGCTTTCCTAGACATTAGTACTCAAGATAAGAAATTCATTTTTTTTTTTTTTTTTTTTTTAATTGCACCATCAATAATCAGAAACCAGAGATCGTAGCAAAGCTATGGTCCGAATAAGCAACAGAAGTCTGAATACTCGCCAGATCAATTTCGCTAAAACGAATGCTATTGTCGTAGTGTTTAATTAGATGTAATTGCATGCGACTATATACAGTAATTTATACTTCAGTCCGTTGTAAATAAAAAAAATGCACTAAAGGTTACACGTACACGCGTTGACCTTGATAACAACGTTTAAAAATCAGTCCGACAGAGAGATTATATAAAAGCACTTTAATTTTTAAGCGAAGTTTAATACAGAACATAAATCAAACTGCAATGACATAACATTTACAGTTAAGTGTAAAACATTAAACGCAGCTGTGTTTGTCACCATTGGTAATGTTTCATTACTATTGCATATTTGCAGCTTTGATGAGTAGGTGTCAGTGACATGTTTATGAGTGTGGACACATTTATCTGTTACGTACCGTTGTCTGTTTGTGCGCGCAGCGATATTTCTATTGTTTTATACGTAAGATATATATGTAAAAGAAAAATATATATATATATATATATAATATATAATATATCGTTGACCTAATGGCGCGAGCTCTTCGTCATAATGTTAATCGATAATACAGTCGAGCTGAATATGTAACACGAAGTATATCGTGCAAATATTATTTTCGCTCGTTTAAGGTGACTTCGATTAAAGCTAATTAACATGTTCACTGTCACCGACGCGCAGGCGCGTCCAACTATTTTGCGCTTGTGCCACTAACATTTCTAACAAAAGCGCCCAAAATTTTGTATATCCTATCTCTCTCGATGATTTTATCTCGCTAAAATCACTTTTTAAGAAAACGAAAATGAAATGTTTCTGGCAAAAATAAATTTAAAAATTAGTGATAGTAAGCGTGTTAATTCAATGATTTATTTATATAATTTTGCTACTCTTCGACGATCATACCGATTTATATTACCTGTTTAATCAAATTCAATATAATCATCATTGGTCTTCCATATCTATTTTAATTTTATAATAATAACGCACACATAAAAGAAAGTCTCTTCGTTTAATACAGATTTGATAACATGTAATATTGTATGTTGTAATTTTAGTTTAAATCTTATATATTAATTAAGAAATATTTAGTCTAATTTTGTACATATACCTTTCCCTTTTTTAGCAAGGTATATATATCCCATAAAAGATATGCCATATATATGTTATTCTTTCATCTCAAAAATTAAAGCTATAACAGGAAGAAAGAGAAACAGAGTTTTATGAAATTGTGTAAAATTCAAACCGATAGTTTTCGCTGGCGATCGATATAATTCTATTTAAAGTTCGATCTATCTACTGTGATATATCGTAGCCAAATCAGTCCAAGTATAAATAAAAAAAAGACGTGATGTCAAAAAAGTCCTTTATTTTACCTCATGATTTTTAAACGTCTGTAGATGTTCGTAATTAGATATGCAGATGATAGAGAAAAAGATAATATAATTTTCAGAATTACAAAAAGCTTGCAAGTTCCACTATTAATGCGTGCTGTTTCGACGATAATGATTTCACAATGATAATTTTTTTTATATAAATGCAAATTTTGCATCGCAATACACTCTGAACACATAGATTACACTATTGTACTTGCTCCATTATATTTTCGCGCGACTCGCGTGACAAATGCTGAGCGGTCAACGAGATGATAAATCGCAGATAAATAATTTCAAATAAAAAGCGAAAGGTTGTTACGTCAAAAAGATCGATGAACATTATCGTGACATTTCGCACCCGTGCCTCTGCCGACCTTGTTATTTCCTGATCGACTCTACTCGTTAGGAGCGTCAGGTGGTAGGCGCATCACAAATAATTATCTTTCCAGCATCCCAATTATGTTTATGATATGAAATATCACGAGATTTAGTCTGTCCCGATTTATCAATCGTGCCATATGCTATTGAAGCTGTCGCGTCAGTGTTAATGGCCTTTTAAAGAGACAGCTGATCATACCAGACGCTATCAAAAAAAGATACAATTGAATTAAAGATTTTCACAATTATATTATACGAACAAAATTTAAAGGTAGAAAATCGGCCAAATTCTACTTAAATTTGACTAATATTTATGAAAAAGATTTTATGCGATGTATTTTAAATATGTTTTGTTGACGCTATTTTCCAAACAGTTTGCATGATACGGTACGGTTGAGTGGTATCGTTAATTTTTCAATATTTAATCATAAAATAATCAATTACCTGTAACGTAATCATCTTAATCATTAGTAATTAATGTCACTTCCTTGAAAAAATGACAAATGTAATGCAATTATCGATTTATTCTACATAACATTAACTAGTGACATGCATTATAGTATCGCATCACTATCATTTATCATCCTTGATAATCATATATAACGGAAAATTTTTATGAGCAATACAGTTTACTATAAATTCCACAGTCAGACTGTGGAAAGCATTCAGTTGACTCTTAAGTTTGGTGTCGCCATGTCATTCTTTATTTTAACTTTTACATCTGTCCTGGCGATCGCACTCGCCCAAAAAGATCCGCATTATGTGGATGACAGAACAACTATGGTTCATTTGTTCGAATGGAAATTCAACGACATCGCCAAAGAATGCGAGAATTTCCTTGGTCCAAAAGGCTATGGTGGTGTACAAGTATGTATAATGAATATGTATAACGAACATATATGAACAGGAATTATTTTTATAATATATGAAATATTATGTTAATAATATTATATTCTATAATATATTATACATATACATATATATAAGAATTCTTTTAAATAATCTATATATAAAAATATCAAGATAAAGTATTTGAAAAGCGAAGATTTTGTAAGATATGTCAACATTTTTATTTTTCATTTAAAAAGATACTTGAATATTTTTTTACGTAAGAAAAATAAACATTTTTATATTATTTTTTCTTAACAGTATCAAGGTGTGTGCTCTCTTTTAAAATTTTTCTTAATTTATTTTTTCGAATCATTTATGAACTTGGAAATGCATAGGTGCGAGAGTATTTTGTCTCAAATAATTCGAAAACAAATTACATCAAACGTAAACAGAGAAACAGAGAATAAACCTCATTAAATAAACAGCAAATTATCTAATCTCTACCTTATGTATTAAAATTATTTTTGTTAATATCCTTCTCGCATGTTAACATAAAATATTGCAATAAAATATGTTTGAGAGATGAATAAGAAATTAGAGTTAATGCTGTTTCTAATATGAAATACATTATACGTACTCTGTCATATACTAATAAATACATACTCTAAAAAAAAGTATAATACAAGAATTTGCATTTCTCTTATAAAACGAAATTTCTTCTATAAATGTAGGTTTCTCCTATAAACGAGTATCTCGTAATAGAAAACAGACCCTGGTACGAGAGATACCAGCCACTCTCCTATAAGATTATTAGTCGATCCGGAAACGAATCCGAATTTGAGGACATGGTAGAGAGATGTAAAAAGGTCGGTGTGATGATATACGTCGACACAGTCGTTAATCACATGTCAGGAAACGCAAAACCCGCGTATGGTACCGGTGGCACTTTAGCAGATCCAGACAACCTTAGTTATCCGGGAGTTCCATTCACCTCAAAGGACTTCCATACACCTCCATGCCAAATCCAGAATTACAACAATGCTACCGAGGTCCGAAACTGTGAATTGTCCGGCCTTCACGATCTCGATCAGAGCAAGGAATATGTTCGAAGTAAAATAATTGAATTTTTCAATGCTGTCGTCGATTGTGGAGTCGCTGGCTTACGGTAACTATATTTAATTATATAGATTTGCAATATAATTTTTTTATTTATCACGAATCATTGACGGATTAATTTTTTTTTTATAAATATTATTTGATTCATGGAAAATATTAAAAGAATTTTAAGAGATATCGGCTGCTTTTCAATAATAATGCTTTTCGATGATAATGAATTTTACAGTAACGTATCATTCACAATTTTTCGCAATTAGCCTAATTAGGGGAGCTCAATTAGGCGGAAAGACATAATATTGATTAAGCCATTTGTAACAACGATCGCGCTTATTGATAATTTATATCTGCACGCAATATCAACATACGATCGATGCACATTTTTCCACAGATACATATATTTATATATACACAATATATGTATGCGAATGAGACATAAAATCTCCTGCCTCTCTCACCTCCATACGAAGTAAACTCGCGAGATGCATTCTGCAGTATCATCTCTGTTTCTCTTTCTCTTTTTCTTTCTCTTCTTCTTGCATCAAGGATGCGCCGAAGACTGATGATGTTTAACATTAAACCGGACGAGAGTGGTGCCGCGCGACAGAGGCCCGACTCGTCTGGTAGCATTAATAAATGAGGGACATCAGCTTTTAATTATGCATCTCGCTCGTAATTGTAACCCGCAGCGAAATCGTACCATCTCCCGAACCGGTGGCTTTACAAGCGGAAGAGCGATATATGCGTCGGGAATGATAACGTTATGCGTGTCTTTACGGAGACTGCGCTACGCATCCTGCGTCCGCAAATTGCGAATGTCTTGCACGCATATCTCGAAAAGGAATGTGGCGTTGATCGCGCGTTATTAAGAAATCTTGACAGGTACAAACGTGCATTAAAGTCACGATACGTGCACAAAAAAAAACAAGTTTGTTTTGGCACAGCGTATTTTATTCTGTCTCGTAGCAAATTTTGCGTTAATTATTATATTTATCAAATTACGCGTAAGTATTTGTTTTATAATTACAGCAGTAATTTTATTTAGTTATTTATTTTTTTTCATAATATTCATATACGATATTGTAATTAATAGAAATTCTATCGCAATAAATACTTTTCAGCAAATATAAATATGTATGCAGCAATCCGGGTCCGAGCGTTTTAAATAACTTGGTCAATTAATAGGAGTCTCGATAGCTCGTAAATAAATGAATTCTCTCTACTCTAACTATTTCTGTCTCTTTCTTTCGCGTGTTATCCGCAAGTAAATTACAACGTAAATAAATAACATTACTCAGTCGCATCATTTTCCACGGGTTGCAATCAAAGTTTATTGCAACCCGTGGAAAATGATGCGACCTTCGGTGCACAAGCCACCGTGTTGCATCAACACGGTAGCAAGAAGAGCGCTTTTAGCAAATACAGAGATGATCGCGGATGCGATTAAATTCCACGAAGTTTGCGATGTTCGCAGGCGCGAACGATAAACATTTTAATTGAATAGCGTTAATTAATTAACGAGCCGCGATTCTTCATGATTCGGTGTGGAAATAACTATCTGAGATGTTGAACCTCTGAACCAAAGCCGTGTTAGCTACCGATCCCGCCTGCAAAATAAAATTTATTCGGAATTTGCAGCCATCTGCAATAATATATGCAGTAAGAACGGCAAAATGTATGGAAAATCTCGCGTTATTTGGAGCAACTTTACGATTTTGTGATTCTGTTGATCCTGTTGAGAATCACGAATTAATTACAACTCAAATACACACAGTTCTTGGATATTAATAATAATTTACAAAAACCAATATGTTGTAATTTTTTGCTTATAAAATAATATATCGTTACTTTTCTCTATATTATTAATTTGAATCTTTCTTCTATCATAAATAGAATTTTTTACAAAATCGCGCGCTTGTCTGCAAGAATTCTGCTAATAAACAGACTCCAGTAGCATAATAGTTTACAACTATTATTAATAATACAAAGTGCTAAAAAAATATGTATTTTATTTTAATATTTTTGTAGCATTGACGCAGCTAAACATATGTGGCCAGAAGATCTTGAGGTTATCTATAACAAGACAAAAAATTTGTCTACCGAAGCTGGATGTCCATCGAATACGCGACCTTATATCTATCAAGAAGTCATCGATCTCGGTGGCGAGGCCGTTAGCAAATTCGAGTACAACAAATTTGCAAATGTCATTGAGTTTCAATACGGAATAATTTTGGGCAGTATGTTCCGTGGCCAGGACAAATTGGCGAGACTGGAAACGTTTAACAATCCGAATGCTTGGAGACTGCTACCATCCGACGATGCGTTAGTCATGGTTGACAATCATGATAATCAGAGAGGTCACGGTGCCGGAGGATCCACCATTCTAACACATAAGGACCCGAAACCATACAAGGTAGAGTTTGATGCTTCGAAATAATAATATCTACAAATATGAAGAGATTTTTTACTTTAAATAATAATTGCTTTAATAATATAAATTTCTTATTATTCACAGATGGCGGTAGCCTTTATGCTTGCCCATCCTTACGGTCATCCTCGAGTCATGAGTTCCTACGCCTTTAGTGATCCCAGTCAAGGACCACCGGCGAATTCGGATGGCGACATCATTTCGCCTGAAATCGACAATGGTCAGTGCAGCAACGGTTGGGTCTGCGAACACAGATGGCCGCAGATCTATCACATGGTCCAATTCCGTAATCTGGTCAACAATGAACCATTGGAGAACTGGTGGAGTGATGAAAACAATCAGATTGCTTTCTCCCGCGGTCGTAAAGGCTTCGTCGCCTTTACTGTCGGGGGTGATCTTCGCGAAACGTTACAAACTGGATTGCCCGCCGGAACTTATTGCGATGTTATAACTGGAAACGTTGTAAACGGACAGTGCACTGGGAAGTCGGTGGTGGTTGACAAGGATGGTCGTGCGCTCATTGAAATTTTATCAAACGAGTCGGAAGGTGTGGTCGCTCTTCATATACAGGTCAGTATGATAAATAGCGATAAACCAAAAGATAATGAACATGCAGTATATTATCTAAATTTTTCTATGATTACAGGCAAAACTGTGAGGTTCGTCGCGCGGTCAATAAACTTTAAAAAGCAACATTTTATGATTTTCTGCGCGTAATTAGTCATGTAGATTGCACGAGTGTAAATGTGTGATTGAAGAAAAATATACATATAAATAATATTGCATTCTTTGTAGAAATTATTATCACATTGCGTACACAAATATACTTCATTTTCCTGTCTATTAAAAATTTCAGGTAATACAAATATATATTATTTGTATAAAAATACTAATTAAGATAAGCAGTTTTTCTAGAGATAAGAGAAAAATTAAATTCTTTTTTAGATATTATTGACTTTATCTGAATCAAAATATGCTTCTGTAGGAAGATATCGCACAAAATATTTAATAATACACGTCACAATTGGAATTAATTTTGAATAGTTAAAGAAATATTTAGAGATGGTTTCCTAGAATCCCTTTCTAAAAAAGGGATGTTATTGACATTGTCGCTTTTACGCGATGCTAATTAGCTGTCTCGATTCGCGTTCTGCGTTATATTCATATAGCATATTAGCATATTAGCATATTCTTATAGCATTGAGCAGCTGTCATCGCGAGAATTAGCAGTTTAACAGTTTGTCCAAAATAAAATAAAATAAAATAATATATTATGTTTTAAATAATATGTTATAATACTTTAAACCAGAATATGTATATACATATATGAATATGTATATATATGTATATGTATATATATGAATATGTATATATATGAATATCTATATATATGAATATGTATATATATTATATACACATATATATATATATATATATATATACATTTATGTACACATTTATATACATATATATGTATATATATTTTTAAATATACATATATTTGTATATACATATATCTCTCTTTCTATATATATATAATATATTTTTATTTCCTCATTTCGTTTAATCTAACCGAATATAATTACGCGCGCGAAGTGAAGTTATATTATTCTTTGATAATAAAATCTCAAAAATTGCAACGCATGCATAAAAATATATTAATTAATTAAGCAATGCATACAAATATAATATTTAAATCTTTAACAGGGAACAAAAAATAGGATTTTCTAAAGAATCTTTTGAAATCAAAATATCTGCGCTTTCATTAGACTAACGCATCTAATACACATCCACCGCGCTGCACGTGTCGCGTAAGACTAGACTGAACTGGACGACTGGACTGACCGCAAGACGCTGAGCGAGCAGAGCGAGCAGCGGTGTTCGTGTCGCCACCTGACGGTGATACCTAACTTTACAGCCAAGAGTGAACCGGACTCGGCGAAACATCTCTCTCTTTTTATCTCTTCCATTAGACTAACGCGTCCCATATGTTCACCACGCTGCACGTCTCGCGAGAGACTAATCCCCACCACCGACCACAAGACTCTGCGCAGCGGTGTCGCCAACTAACAGCGCAAGCCAACTTCACAGCCAAGAATGAACCGGTTCCGACATCTCTCTCTTTCTATCCTCTCTATTAGATTAACGCAACCTATACGTCCGTCACCTTGCGCGTCTAGCGCAAGACTGATTCTCGTGCGAGATATCTCGATCGCGAGACGCGAGACTGGTGATCAGTCCCGCGCGAGACGCGCAGCATAGCAGATGTATGTAGAGGTGTGTGAGTCTAATGAAAGCGTAGGTATTTTGGTCAAAAAATTCTGTAGAAAATTCTATTTTGTTGTTCGCATTTTCTGTTAAAGATTTAAATATAGTATTTTTATGCATTGCATAATTAATTAATATATTTTCTTTATGCATTAATTGCAATAATAATTTTTATGCTTGCGTTGCAATTTTTAAGATTTTATTATCAAAGAATAATATAATAACTTCGCTTCGCGCGCGTAATTAGTAATTATATTCGGTTAGGATTAAACAAAATAAGAAAAAATATATATATACATATATACACAGGATTTTCAGGAAAAAAATATGATCAGCATTCTAAGACATGATTATACATATTATTTTAAGCAAGAAAGTTTATATAAACATGTGTCCTATTCTGGTTAGAAAGATACAACATATTCAGTTTTAAGAATGAATACATTCATTAACTTATTAGAACTAAATTCTATGAAATACAAAAATTTAATATAATTGTTTCATAGCATTTGGTTCCACTAAGTTAATAAATGTATTCGTTCTTAAACTTGAACGCGTTGTATCTTTATAACCGTCCAGAATAAGACACATTATATAAACTTTTTTGCTTAAAATGTGTACAATCAAGTACTGGAATGCTAACCATTTCCTCCATTTCCTTCTGAAACGCCCTGTATCATTTATATATATATAATATATATATATATATATATATAAATTTTATAAATAGGCTCGTATATTGTAAACACAAAATTCGAAATCATAGGCCAACTAAACGAGCAATTATTTGGATGGAGATGAAAATAAAAATTAACTAATAATTATAGATATTAATATTAGAAATTCATACTTTTTTGACGCGGACCCTGTGCGACGCATCCTTATTTTATGTTTATCGTATTAAAAAATTTGTACGCTGGTGTCTGCATGGTACCAAACGATTCTATAATCAATGTACTATTAAAATGTATAATCGATGAATTTTTGGCTCGTCTTAAAATATTAGAAATCGATACTTTTTTACCGCTGACCCTATGCGACGCATCCTTAATTTATGTATAGCAAATGAAAAAGTTTGTACGCTGTTGTCTGCTTGGTACCAAAAGATTCTGTAATCAATGTACTATTAAAATGTATAATCGATGAATTTTTGGCTCGTTTTGAAATATTAGAAATCGATACTCTTTTACCGCTGACTCCATGCGACGCAAGCTTGTTTGATGTATATCAAGTTAAAAAATTTGTACGCTGGTGTCTGTTTGGTACCAAATGATTCTGTAATCAATGTACTATTAAAATGTATAATCGATGAATTTTTGGCTCGTCTTAAAATATTGGAAATCGATACTTTTTACCGCTGACTCTATGCGACGCAACATTATTTTATGTATATCAAGTTGAAAAATTTGTACGCTGGTGTCTGTTTGGTACCAAATGATTCTGTAATCACTGTACCATTAAAATGTATAATCGATGAATTTTTGGCTCGTTTTGAAATATTAGAAATCGATACTCTTTTACCGCTGACCCCATGCGACGCAAGCTTAATTGATGTATATCAAGTTAAAAAATTTGTACGCTGGTGTCTGTTTGGTACCAAATGATTCTGTAATCAATGTACTATTAAAATGTATAATCGATGAATTTTTGGCTCGTCTTAAAATATTGGAAATCGATATTTTTTACCGCTGACCCTATGCGACGCAAACTTATTTTATGAATATCAAGTTAAAAAATTTGTACGCTGGTGTCTGTTTGGTAGCAAATGATTCTGTAATCAATGTACTATTAAAATGTATAATCGATGAATTTTTGGCTCGTCTTAAAATATTAGAAATTAATACTTTTTTGACGCGGACCTTATGCGACGCATCCTTATTTTATGTTTATCGTATTAAAAAATTTGTACGCTGGTGTCTGCATGGTACCAAAAGATTCTGTAATCAATGTACTATTAAAATGTATAATCGATGAATTTTTGGCTCGTCTTAAAATATTGGAAATCGATACTTTTTACCGCTGACCCTATGCGACGCAACCTCATTTTATGTATATCAAGTTAAAAAATTTGTACGCTAGTGTCTGTTTGGTACCAAATGATTCTGTAATCAATGTACTTTTAAAATGTATAATCGATGAATTTTTGGCTCGTCTTTAAATATTAGAAATTCATACTTTTTTACCGCTGATCCCATGCGACGCATCCTTATTTTATGTATATCAAGTTAAAAAATTTGTACGCTGGTGTCTGTTTGGTACCAAATGATTCTGTAATCAATGTACTATTAAAATGTATAATCGATGAATTTTTGGCTCGTCTTAAAATATTGGAAATCGATACTTTTCACCGCTGACCCTATGCGACGCAACCTTATTTTATGTATATCAAGTTAAAAAATTTGTACGCTGGTGTCTGTTTGGTACCAAATGATTCTGTAATCAATGTACTATTAAAATGTATAATCGATGAATTTTTGGCTCGTCTTAAAATATTGGAAATCGATACTTTTTACCGCTGACCCTATGCGACGCAACCTTATTTTATGTATATCAAGTTAAAAAATTTGTACGCTGGTGTCTGCATGGTACGAGAAGATTCTGTAATCAATGTACTATTAAAATGTATAATCGATGAATTTTTGGCTCGTCTTAAAATATTAGAATTCGATACTTTTTTGACGCGGACCCTGTGCGACGCATCCTTATTTATGTTTATCGTATTAAAAAATTTGTACGCTGGTGTCTGCATGGTACCAAAAGATTCTGTAATCTATGTACTATTAAAATGTATAATCGATAAATTTTTGGCTCGTCTTAAAATATTGGAAATCGATACTTTTTTGACGCGGACCCTGTGCGACGCATCCTTATTTTATGTTTATCAAATTAAAAAATTTGTACGCTGGTGTCTGGTTGGTACCAAATAATTCTGTAATCAATGTACTATTAAAATGTATAATCGATGAATTTTTGGCTCGTTTTTAAATATTAGAAATCGATACTCTTTTACCGCTGACCCCATGTGACGCAAGCTTATTTTATGTATAACAAGTTAAAAAATTTGTACGCTGGTGTCTGTTTGGTACCAAATGATTCTGTAATCAATGTACTATTATAATGTATAATCGATGAATTTTTGGCTCGTCTTAAAATATTAGAAATTGATACTTTTTTGACGCGGACCCTGTGCGACGCATCCTTATTTTATGTTTATCAAATTAAAAAATTTGTACGCTGGTGTCTGGTTGGTACCAAATAATTCTGTAATCAATGTACTATTAAAATGTATAATCGATGAATTTTTGGCTCGTCTTCAAATATTAGAAATCGATACTTTTTTACCGCTGACCTTATGCGACGCAACTTTTTTTTATGTATATCAAGTTAAAAAATTTGGAAGCTGGTTTCTGTTTGGTACCAAATGATTCTGTAATCACTGTACTATTAAAATGTATAATGGATGAATTTTTGGCTCGTCTTAAAATATTTGAAATCGATACTTTTTACCGCTGACCCTATGCGACGCAACCTTATTTTATGTATATCAAGTTAAAAAATTTGTACGCTGGTGTCTGTTTGGTACCAAATGATTCTGTAATCAATGTACTATTAAAATGTATAATCGATGAATTTTTGGCTTGTCTTAAAATATTAGAAATTGATACTATTTTGCCGCTGACCCCATGCAACGCATCCTTATTTTA
Source organism: Prenolepis imparis (assembly GCF_030444845.1). Lineage (NCBI taxonomy): Eukaryota > Metazoa > Arthropoda > Insecta > Hymenoptera > Formicidae > Prenolepis > Prenolepis imparis. The sequence continues at coordinate 14,389,943 of NW_028141160.1, forward strand.
TGATTATCATATTAAATAATTTGTACGCTACGCGCGCGCCATTCTTCGATATTTTGTTAAAAAGAATATTTAAAAAAAAATAAAATAAAGTTTGTATAAACTTGATTAATATTTTTTCACAGAAATGTGCTGATTAAAGCATTAATTTAATAATTAAATTTTAAATTAACAATATGGTAAAAATAGTAATATATTTAATAGTAATATTATTAAAATAGTATTATGTTGTAAATAATATGTTATAATACCTTCTTCTTGATTAATATTTTTTGATAGAAATCAGCTGATAACTGTCAAAAATATTATAACATATTATTTAAAAAATTAATTAGCAAATTAACACTTTAATCAGTTGATTTCGGTCAAAAAATATTAATCGCAGCTAAGGCATTATAAAATATTATTTACAACATATATTACTATTTTAATTTTTATAACATATTATTATTTTAAATTTTAATTAGCAAATTAACGATTTATTTAAATTTTAATGTAATAATAATATGTTATAAAAATTAAAATAATAATATATGTTTTAAATAATGTCATAATTCTTTTTGACAGTTATCAGCTGATTTCTGTCATAAAATATTCGAGTTTAAAATATTATAATATATTATTTACATCATATTATCACTTTTTTATGAAATTAATTTTATCTGATATAAATATTTAAAAAAAAAAACTTTGTACATTTTTTTTATAACGATAATTTTTTCACATTAAATTTAACAATAATATTCAAAGAAATTATAATAAATTTTTTTTCGATGTAACACATAGTAAAATAGATTAATGTATACCTAAATGATAACAATATATATAATTATTATAGGTCTCGGGTTCGATTCCCGATTCAGCGACTTTCGGATCTATATTTTTCTCTCGCATTTAATTCTTTAGGGGAGTTTAGGGGGGTTAGAGGGGATGTATAGAATAAAAAATCTCAAGTATGAGATTATTCCATACAAGACTTGGCAGTATACCAAGCAGTAAAATTCGTGCCCTATGCACAATTAATTTAATTCCAGCGAAAAAAATTAAATTTTCGTTGGAATACGCATCAACATCCGCGTTCGGCTCTTAAGGCCCTATCACTTATATTTGTATTTATATTATATTTGTATAACTATATAAAACTAAAAATTATGAATTAAAATTATTCAAATATATATATAATCGCATTTTTAAGAGCAAATGTTCCGGTCATTTTAATTACTTATTTGAAAAACATTGAATGCATTTTCATTATGAATTTGACTCGTGCTTTATTATGTAATAAATTTATTTTTACGAAATTGGATCCATTTATATATATATATACAATTTAAATAACTGAGATCTAAGATCATTTCAATCATTTTAATTACTTATTTGAAAGACATTGAATGCATTTTCATTAAGAATTTGACTCTTCTTTTATTATGTAATAATTTTATTTTTACGATATTGATCCCACTTAAATATTAATATAATTAAATTAAATTAGATGTGTGATAAGTTTAATCATTTTAATTACTTATTTGAAAGTCATTGAATGCATTTTCATCAAGAATTTGACTCGTGCTTCATTATGTAATGAATTCATTTTTACGATAGTGGTCCCATTTAAATATTTATATAATTTAATTAAATTAGATGAGTGATAAGTATAATCATTTTAATTACTTATTTGAAAGACATTGAATGCATTTTCATCAAAAATTTGACTCTTCTTTTATTGTATAATAATTTCATTTTAACGATAGTGGTCCCATTTATATATTTATATAATTTAATTAATTTAGATATGTGATAAGTTTAATCATTTTAATTACTTATTTTAAAGACATTGAATGCATTTTCATTGAGAATTTGACTTTTCTTTCATTATGTAATAATTTCATTTTTACGATTTTGGTCTCATTTAAATATTTATATAATTTAATTAAATTAGATGTGTGATAAGTTTAATCATTTAATTACTTTTTTGAAAGACATTGAATGCATTTTCATTAAGAATTTGACTCTTACTTTATTATGTAATAATTTCATTTTTACGATATTGGTCCCATTTAAATATTTATATAATTTAAATAACTGGGATTTAAGATTATTTCAATCATGTTAATTACTTATTTGAAAGACATTGAATGCATTTTTATTAAAAATTTGACTCTTCCTTTATTATATAATAATTTCATTTTAAAGATAGTGGTCCCATTTAAATATTTATATAATTTAATTAAATTAGATGTGTGATAAGTTTAATCATTTTAATTATTTATTTGAAATAAGTAATTAGAATGATTAAACTTATCACTCATCTAGTTTAATTTAATTATATAAATATTTAAATGGGACCAATATCGTAAAAATGAATTTATTACATAATGAAGCAATAGTCTAATTCTTAATGACAATGCATTCAATGTCTTTCAAATAAGTAATTAAAATGATTAAATTTATCACTCATCTAATTTAATTAAATCATATAAATATTCAGATGGGACCAATATCGTAAAAATGAAACTATTAAATAATGAAGCAAGAGTCAAATTCTTAATGAAAATGCATTCAATGTCTTTCAAATAAGTAATTAGAATGATTAAACTTATCACTCATCTAATTTAATTTAATTATATAAATATTTAAAAGGGACCAGTATCGTAAAAATGAAATTATTACATAATGAAGCAAGAGTCAAATTCTTAATGAAAATGCATTCAATGTCTTTCAAATAAGTTATTAAGATGATTGAAATAATTTTAGATCTCAGTTATTTAAATTATATAAATATTTAAATAGAACCAATATCGTAAAAATAAATTTATTACATAATAAAGCACGAGTCAAATTCTAAATGAAAATGCATTAATGTCTTTCAAATAAGTAATTAAAATGATTAAACTTATCACACATCTAATTTAATTAAATTATATAAATATTCATATGGGACCAATATCGTAAAAATGAAATCATTACATAATGAAGCGAGAGTCAAATTCTTAATGAAAATGCATTCAAAGTCTTTCAAATAAGTAATTAAGATGATTGAAATAATCTTAGATCTCAGTTAATTAAATTATATAAATATTTAAATAGAATCAATATCGTAAAAATAAATTTATTACATAATAAAGCACGAGTCAAACTCTAAATTAAAATGCATTCAATGTCTTTCAAATAAGTAATTAAAATGTTTAAACTTATCACACATCTAATTTAATTAAATTATATAAATATTCAGATGGGACCAATATCGTAAAAATGAAACTATTAAATAATGAACCGAGAGTCAAATTCTTAATGAAAATGCATTCAATGTCTTTCAAATAAGTAATTAAAATGATTAAACTTATCGCACATCTAATTTAATTAAATTATATAAATATTCAGATGGGACCAATATCGTAAAAATGAAATTATTACATAATGAAGCAAGAATCAAATTCTTAATGAAAATGCATTCAATGTTTTTCAAATATATAATTAAAATGATTAAACTTATCACGCATCTAATTTAATTAAATTATATAAATATTCAAATGGGACCAATATCGTAAAAATGGAACTATTAAATAATGAAGCAAGAGTCAAATTCTTAATGAAAATGCATTCAATGTCTTTCAAATAAGTAATTAAAATGATCTGAACATCTGCTCTTAAAAATGCGATTATATATATATTTGAATAATTTTAATTCATAATTTTTAGTTATATATAGTTATACAAATATAATATAATAATTATATATATTGTTATCAGTTAGGTATACATTAATCTATTTTACTATGTGTTACATCGAAAAAAAATTTTTTATAATTTCTTTGAATATTATTGTTGAATTTAATGTGAAAAAAATTATCGTTATAAAAAAAATGTACAAAATTTTTTTTTTAAATATTTATATCAGATAATATTAATTTCATAAAAATGTGATAATATGATGTAAATAATATGTTATAATATTTTAAACTCGAATATTTTATGACAGAAATCACCTGATAACTGTCAAAAAGAATTATGACATTATTTAAAACATATATTATTATTTTAATTTTTATAACATATTATTAGTTTAAAATTTAAATAAATCGTTAATTTGCTAATTAAAATTTAAAATAATAATAGGTTATAAAAATTAAAATAGTAATATATGTTGTAAATAATATGTTATAATGCCTTAGCTGCGATTAATATTTTTTGACGGAAATCAGCTGATAGTTTTCAAAAATAACAATCGAATTTTAAGTATTATATTATATTATTTAATTCATATTATTATTTTAATTTTTATAACATATTATTATTTTAAAATTTAATTAACAAATTTTCGCTTAATTAATATTTTTTGACAGAAATCAGCTGATTAAAGTGTTAATTTGCTTATTAATTTTTTAAATAATATGTTTTAAATAATATGTTATAATATTTTTGACAGTTATCAGCTGATTTCTATCAAAAAATATTAATCAAGAAGAAGGTATTATAACATATTATTTACAACATAATACTATTTTAATTATATTACTATTAAATATATTACTATTTTTACCATATTATTATTTTAAAATTTAATTATCAAATTAATGCTTTAATCAGCTGATTTCTGTGAAAAAATATTAATCAAGTTTATACAAACTTTATTTTATTTTTTTAAAAATATTCTTTTTAACAAAAAATCGAAGAATGGCGCGCGCGTAGCGCGCGATTGTGTTGTTCTAGTAACTAGTATATAAAATCGAAGAATGCGCGTAGCGCGCACTTGTTTTTTTCCGGTGTTTAAAAAAAGACGTGTCATAACTTGAAGTCATGATAATTAAATCGCGACATTAAACAATCAAAAAAATTAATCATTGCACCTAATAATTAAAACTTATTAAAAAGATGAAGAAAGAAAGAGCGCATTTAAATATATGAGAAAACATGAATAAAATAATTCTCACTTCGATAATAGAAAATGTTTAAAAAAGACTATATAAATTATCTTTTTTTTTTAAATTGAAATATTCATCCTAATTAATTGTGTGTTTATTCATTTTGAGGTAACGGATAGTAACTATCTACAATCTACAGTCTACAATCTACATTCTAAATCTACATCTCTACAATCAAATATTTATGAAACCGTTACCTCGTAATAAAATAATAGTTTATCACTTACCAATCGATGTTCAACAGCAGAGGAGATAACTGCATTGAAGCTACGTTGATCTGTAACATACAAATAGAATATAAATTGTAACAGCGTTTTAAATAATTATTATCTAATTAGTATTTTAATATCTAATTAATATTTTACACATTAAATTTTATATTCGACGCGTACAATAATCAGTAGATAGGTATATATAATTGAATAATTTTATAAATTTTGTAAAGATTATTTTTTTAAATATAAAAAACTTTTATAATATTTATACATATAGAGTTATTTCTCTCTAATTTTCCTTTATTTAAATTATTCAATATATAAATAGAATTATATAATATCTATGCGTAAAAAAATACGTGATTTATAACAAGTCAAATATTATACATATACATCATATCATATAAATATTATATAAATAATAAACACTCACCACAAAGTTGCTCCGCCGGTGCCTGATGCCTCCTAGTCCTGCTCCTCCTCTCAGGTCAGATTGATCAGGATTGTCCAATAATTCAAATCAAAGTCTGCTGATTGATGATAACGCGCGATACTTTGAACGACACTCGCGCACTTAAACGCGCGATACTTTGAACGACACTCCCGCACTTGAACGCGCGACACTACCGTCCGATTGTGTCTTATTGTTAGACCGTCGTGTTGCCGATCATATCGCTCAATTTTATGGCGATGTCAAGCACACCATATGTGCTTCATTAGTAATAACTGTCATTTCTTAATAATTACTATTCTATAATATCGATAACACCCCCCTTTAATGAAAATTATAATAAATTAATATTATATATAAAAGGAATTTTGTACGTTGTTTGTTATGAATCCGCGAAAATTCGATAATCAATTTTAATATATTCGCGGTTTGCAGTTTATTTCCGAATTACACGATAGCGCAATCGATGAATCACAAAAGTAAAAAAAAATAAAATAAAATAACATAATTCGTACTAAAAATTTTAAGATATTATCATGAATTTTTCTGCAAATTATATATCACTATTACTTTTTCTTTTAGTCCAAAATTATTATATATTCTCAAAATATCCGCAAAATATCTGATATGTTATATATTTTAAAATATAACTTTATTTTAACTAATGTAAACTCAAATGATCAATCAACATAAATGAATGGATTACAAAATATATAATATAAAATCTGTACATTATAATAATAAGTAATTATAATTATTTAATCATTTAAAATTTATAATCACACATACAATTAATATAATTGTTAGTATGTTCTTTTAAAATAAATTAGATTGAATATATTATGTATTACTATATAAAATGTTTCTTTTCCTTTTCTTAAACTGTAATTCTTAAACTGTATTCATAATCTTTATTATACTTTTAATATATAACTTAAGAAATATTTTTTTTTTTATACTTTATATACTTTTAATCTTTAATAACCCATTCATTTTAAGGTAACGGAACTATCTACAAAATCTACAGTCTATACACAAGCTACAATCTAGATCTACACATTTCCACACAATCTAATCTCTACAAAATCGTTACCTTTTGTAATAAAATAATTTTTCACTCACCGGTCGATGCACAATAGCGGAGTTAACTGCATTGAAGCTACGTTGATCTGTAAAATTTAATAAAATTCAAATTATAGAACTGCTCAAAATAATTAATACTTAAAAAAATTATTATTTTGTATGCATTAAATTTTATATTCGATGCATACAAATAATAAACAGCAATATAATTAAAAAAATTTATAAATTTTTATTTAATAATAATTGAATTAATAATAAATACTTACACAATAGTTGCTCCGCTGGTGCCCGACGTCTCTCCCAGACCTCCTCCTCCTCTCAGATTGTCAAGATCATCAGTCGTCAGTTACGTTGATCTGTAACATACAATTAAAATTCAAATTGTAGTAGCGCCAAAAATAATTAATATTTTAGAAAATTATTATTGTATGCATTGGATTTTATTTTCCATGCCTACAATAGAGAGCAAGTAGAAATATAGTTGAATAATTTTATAAATTTTTATTTAATTTATAATTTTTATTTAATTTACAATTATTAAATATTTATTTAATTTATAATTATTTTTTATTTGATTTATAATAATTTTAATATTTTATTTTATTTTATTTTATAAATTTTTATTTAGTAATTGAACTAAATAAAGTCAATAAATACTCACTCCATGATTGTTCGACTGGTGCCCAATGTCTCCCAGACCTCCTCCTCTCAGATTATCAAGACAGTCAGTTATGTTGATCTGTAACATATAAATAAAATTCAAATTGTAGCAGCACACAAAATATATAAATATTCAGATGGGACCAATATCGTAAAAATGAAATTATTACATAATTAAGCTAGAGTCAAATTCTTAATGAAAATGCATTCAATGTCTTTCAAATAAGTAATTAAGATGATTGAAATAATCTTAGATCTCAGTTATTTAAATTATATAAATATTTAAATAGAACCAATATCGTAAAAATATATTTATTACATAATAAAGCACGAGTCAAATTCTAAATGAAAATGCATTAATGTCTTTCAAATATATAACTAAAATGATTAAACTTATCACACATCTAATTTAATTAAATTATATAAATATTCAGATGGGACCAATATCGTATAAATGAAATTATTACATAATGAAGCAAGAATCAAATTCTTAATGAAAATGCATTCAATGTCTTTCAAATAAGTAATTAAAATGATTAAACTTATCACACATCTAATTTAATTAAATTATATAAATATTCAGATGGGACCAATATCGTAAAAATGAAATTATTACATAATGAAGCAAGAGTCAAATTCTTAATGAAAATGCATTCAATGTCTTTCAAATATATAATTAAAATGATTAAACTTATCACACATCTAATTTAATTAAATTATATAAATATTCAGATGGGACCAATATCGTAAAAATGAAATTATTACATAATGAAGCAAGAGTCAAATTCTTAATGAAAATGCATTCAATGCCTTTCAAATAAGTAATTAAAATGATTAAATTGATCAAACATCTAATTTAATTAAATGATATTAATATTCAGATGGGACCAATATCGTAAAAATGAAATTATTACATAATTAAGCTAGAGTCAAATTCTTAATGAAAATGCATTCAATGCCTTTCAAATAAGTAATTAAAATGATTAAATTGATCAAACATCTAATTTAGTTAAATTATATTAATATTCAGATGGGACCAATATCGTAAAAATGAAATTATTACATAATGAAGCGAGAGTCAAATTCTTAATGAAAATGCATTCAATGTCTTTCAAATAAGTAATTAAAATGATTAAACTTATCACACATCTAATTTAATTAAATTATATAAATATTCAGATGGGACCAATATCGTAAAAATGAAATTATTAAATAATGAAGCAAGAGTCAAATTCTTAATGAAAATGCATTCAATGTCTTTCAAATATATAATTAAAATGATTAAACTTATCACACATCTAATTTAATTAAATTATATAAATATTCAGATGGGACCAATATCGTAAAAATGAAATTATTACATAATGAAGCAAGAATCAAATTCTTAATGAAAATGCATTTAATGTCTTAAAAATAAGTTATTAAGATGATTGAAATAATTTTAGATCTCAGTTATTTAAATTATATAAATATTTAAATAGAACCAATATCGTAAAAATAAATTTATTACATAATAAAGCACGAGTCAAATTCTAAAAGAAAATGCATTAATGTCTTTCAAATATATAATTAAAATGATTAAATTAATCAAATATCTAATTTAATTAATTTATATAAATATTCAGATGGGACCAATATCGTAAAAATGAAATTATTACATAATTAAGCTAGAGTCAAATTCTTAATGAAAATGCATTCAATGTCTTTCAAATAAGTAATTAAGATGATTGAAATAATCTTAGATCTCAGTTATTTAAATTATATAAATATTTAAATAGAACCAATATCGTAAAAATAAATTTATTACATAATAAAGCACAAGTCAAATTCTAAATAAAAATGCATTCAATGTCTTTCAAATATATAATTAAAATGATTAAACTTATCACACATTTAATTTAATTAAATTATATAAATATTCAGATGGGACCAATATCGTAAAAATGAAATTATTAAATAATGAAGCAAGAGTCAAATTCTTAATGAAAATGCATTCAATGTCTTTCAAATATATAATTAAAATGATTAAACTTATCACACATCTAATTTAATTAAATTATATAAATATTCAGATGAGACCAATATCGTAAAAATGAAATTATTACATAATGAAGCAAGAGTCAAATTCTTAATGAAAATGCATTTAATGTCTTAAAAATAAGTTATTAAGATGATTGAAATAATTTTAGATGTCAGTTATTTAAATTATATAAATATTTAAATAGAACCAATATCGTAAAAATAAATTTATTACATAATAAAGCACGAGTCAAATTCTAAAAGAAAATGCATTAATGTCTTTCAAATATATAATTAAAATGATTAAATTAATTAAATATCTAATTTAATTAATTTATATAAATATTCAGATGGGACCAATATCGTAAAAATGAAATTATTACATAATTAAGCTAGAGTCAAATTCTTAATGAAAATGCATTCAATGTCTTTCAAATAAGTAATTAAGATGATTGAAATAATCTTAGATCTCAGTTATTTAAATTATATAAATATTTAAATAGAACCAATATCGTAAAAATAAATTTATTACATAATAAAGCACAAGTCAAATTCTAAATAAAAATGCATTCAATGTCTTTCAAATATATAATTAAAATGATTAAACTTATCACACATTTAATTTAATTAAATTATATAATTATTCAGATGGGACCAATATCGTAAAAATGAAATTATTACATAATGAAGCAAGAGTCAAATTCTTAATGAAAATGCATTCAATGCCTTTCAAATAAGTAATTAAAATGATTAAATTGATGAAACATCTAATTTAATTAAATTATATTAATATTCAGATGGAACCAATATCGTAAAAATGAAATTATTACATAATGAAGCGAGAGTCAAATTCTTAATGAAAATGCATTCAATGTCTTTCAAATAAGTAATTAAAATGATTAAACTTATCACACATCTAATTTAATTAAATTATATGAATATTCAAATGTGACCAATATCGTAAAAATGAAATTATTAAATAATGAAGCAAGAATCAAATTCTTTATGAAAATGCATTCAATGTCTTTCAAATAAGTAATTAAAATGATTAAACTTATCACACATCTAATTTAATTAAATTATATGAATATTCAGATGGGACCAATATCGTAAAAATGAAATTATTAAATAATGAAGCAAGAGTCAAATTCTTAATGAAAATGCATTCAATGTCTTTCAAATAAGTAATTAAGATGATTGAAATAATTTTAGATCTCAGTTATTTAAATTATATAAATATTTAAATAGAACCAATATCGTAAAAATAAATTTATTACATAATAAAGCACGAGTCAAATTCTAAATGAAAATGCATTAATGTCTTTCAAATATATAATTAAAATGATTAAACTTATCACACATCTAATTTAATTAAATTATATAAATATTCAGATGGGACCAATATCGTAAAAATGAAATTATTACATAATGAAGCAAGAATCAAATTCTTAATGAAAATGCATTCAATGTCTTTCAAATAAGTAATTAAAATGATTAAACTTTTCACACATCTCATTTAATTAAATTCCATAGAATCGTTTTCATTAGAGACTTTTTAGAAGTCATTAAAATATTCATGATATTGTTAATACGAATGCTTATTGAAAATATATATAATGTATAATTTAAATTTCTTTCTGAGCTAATTTAAAAAATATATTTTTTTAACCAATGTTATATTATTGCATTTTTTTGAAAAAAAAAAAAAAAAAAAGTATAACTTTAAGATATTTATGAAATTTTTAATGCGAGTGCTTATCGAAAATATTATAAATTTAAATATATGTATATATGTATAATGTAAATTTATTTCTGAGCTAATCTCAAAAATCAATTTATATCCTAAACAATATTATGTTATTATTATATTAGCGGTTTTTATGTGCTGGCTAATATATATTTCAAATAAATGGCGATGATATAAATTCGATGATAGGTATAATTAGTTAAATAAAATCAATTTACTCACCGGTCGTTGAAACGCGGTTATATTTTCGTTGATTGTTGCGTCGCTTCGGAAAGTCGTTTCTATAAATAATATTATATTATTATTATATGAGCGATTTTCATATGCTAGCTATATATTTCAGGTAAATGACAATGATATAATCAGGTAAATAAAGTCAATTTGCTCACCAGTCGTTGAAACGCTGCCATATTCTCGTTGATTGTTGCGTCGTTTCGGAAATCGTTCGCTGAGATGCATTTCCATCGACCAGGCATTACAGATTTCGATTTCCCACATTAAATAATACGATAGAACGATCACCCGTTACTTTGTACGGCATTCTGGACACCGATTGCACGCACTACGCACCGGATTGCATAAATAACAACGGATAAATAACGACGATATATAACCATCCGCCACTTTCGATATTCGCGATATGTAGTGAAGTATTACGCTGTGACGTAGTACATCGTGACGTAGTGCAACACTTTGTGCGAACTTCGCGCGGTTCGCGCGCGACACAATCATCTGAAAACGATAAATTATGTATTGATTAAATATCTCACATCCAAAATATAGTTTTCCCAAAGCACAAAAGCTTGAACGCGATGCGATTCGTACAAATAAATGACGCCAAATGATACATACCTCTTAATAAATAGAATGTTCAATGAGATCGATCGATTCGGAGAAAAAGCGGCTAAGCGGCGTAGCCCGGCGGATGCAGACTGTCGTAGGTTGATTAACCGTGATCGCACGAGTTAATTAATACTTCCTGCTAATTGCCCGTGGCACGATTCAATACTCCCAAAATTCGTTTGTACGCGGAATTCATTCTTAACGGGAAAAACGCGTGAAAAATGCGGAGCCGATTGAGCGTGATACCGTGACTAGCGCGAGGACGCGAGGGACGAAGGACGTGACGTAGTAACTACGTAAGACGACACTCAGCGCGCCGCGCGCCAAATTCAAAAACCATTATAGGCTGTAACTTTTGTACTTGAACCATCGTCTAAATTATTAATGTGTATTTAAATTTATATTATATACGTTTCAATATTTCGATTTCGTAATCACTGCGATTGTAATTTCAAGTGTGTCATTTATATGTGTGTGTACGGAACCTGACATTCATACATATTAATTTCAAATTTCGAAAAACTGATTAAAGATATTAATCGCGATTGAATGTATTAAGTAATATTCCAATGATCGTCCATCAATATTTCATGCAATTATGAATATCGTAACGTATCATGCTCGTTAGCAATTAAACAGATTGTACTTATAATTAATATCTAATTTGTAGGCTGGTATGCTGATGGTACCATCATATTGTGCAGATAATGTACTGTTGAAATATATAAAAGAATAATTTATGGCTCGTTTTAAAATATTGAAAATTAAAATTTATATACCGCGGACCCCATACGACGCGGATTCATTTTACGTATATTAGAACAAAAAGTTTGTACACTGGTATGCTGATGGTACCATCATATTGTGCAGATAATGTATTGTTGAAATATATATACGATGAATATTTGGCTCGTTTTAAAATATTAGAAATTGATACTTTTTTGCAGCTAACCCTATGCGACGCATTCTTGTTTTATGTATATCATATTAAAAAAATTGTACGCTTATGTCTGCGTGGTACCAAAAGATTCTGTAATCAATGTACTATAAATATGTAAAATCGATGAATTTTTGGCTCGTCTTTAAATATTAGAAAGTATTACTTTTTGCCGCTGACCCTATGCGACGCATCCTTATTTTATGTATATCAAATATAAGAGTTTGTACGCTGTTATCTGCTTGGTACCAAATAATTCTGTAATCAATGTACTATTAAAATGTATAATCGATGAATTTTTGGCTCGTCTTTAAATAATAGAAATCGATACCTTTTCGCCGCTGCATCAATGCGACGCATCCTTAATTTATGTATAGCAAATGAAAAAGTTTGTACGCTGTTGTCTGCTTGGTACCAAAAGATTCTGTAATCAATGTACTATTAAAATGTATAATCGATGAATTTTTGGCTCGTCTTAAAATATTGGAAATCGATACTTTTTACCGCTGACCCTGTGCGACGCATATTTATTTTATGTTTACAGTATTAAAAAATTTGTACGCTGGTGTCTGTTTGGTACCAAATGATTCTGTAATCAATGTACTTTTAAAATGTATAATCGATGAATTTTTGGCTCGTCTTTAAATATTAGAAATTGATACTTTTTTACCGCTGATCCCATGCGACGCATCCTTATTTTATGTTTATCATATTAAAAAATTTGTACGCTGGTGTCTGCATGGTACGAAAAGATTCTGTAATCAATGTACTATTAAAATGTATAATCGATGAATTTTTGGCTCGTCTTAAAATATTGGAAATCGATACTTTTTACCGCTGACCCTATGCGACGCAACCTTATTTTATGTATATCAAGTTAAAAAATTTGTACGCTGGTGTCTGTTTGGTACCAAATGATTCTGTAATCAATGTACCATTAAAATGTATAATCGATGAATTTTTGGCTCGTCTTAAAATATTGGAAATCGATACTTTTTTGACGCGGATCCTGTGCGACGCATCCTTATTTTGTTTATCGTATTAAAAAATTTGTACGCTGGTGTCTGCATGGTACGAAAAGATTCTGTAATCAATGTACTATTAAAATGTATAATCGATGAATTTTTGGCTCATCTTAAAATATTGGAAATTGATACTTTTTACCGCTGACCCTATGCGACGCAACCTTATTTTATGTATATCAAGTTAAAAAATTTGTACGCTGGTGTCTGTTTGGTACCAAATGATTCTGTAATCAATGTACTTTTAAAATGTATAATCGATGAATTTTTGGCTCGTCTTTAAATATTAGAAATTGATACTTTTTTACCGCTGACCCCATGCGACGCATCCTTATTTTATGTTTATCATATTAAAAAATTTGTACGCTGGTGTCTGCATGGTACGAAAAGATTCTGTAATCAATGTACTATTAAAATGTATAATCGATGAATTTTTGGCTCGTCTTAAAATATTGGAAATCGATACTTTTTTGACGTGGACCCTGTGCGACGCATCCTTATTTTATGTTTATCGTATTAAAAAATTTGTACGCTGGTGTCTGCATGGTACCAAAAGATTCTGTAATCCATGTACTATTAAAATGTATAATCGATGAATTTTTGGCTCGTCTTAAAATATTGGAAATCGATACTTTTTACCGCTGACCCTATGCGACACAACCTTATTTTATGTATATCAAGTTAAAAAATTTGTACGCTGGTGTCTGTTTGGTACCAAAAGATTCTGTAATCTATGTACTATTAAAATGTATAATCGATGAATTTTTGGCTCGTCTTAAAATATTAGAAATCGATACTTTTTTACCGCTGACCCTATGCGACGCAACTTTATTTTATGTATATCAAGTTAAAAAATTTGTACGCTGGTGTCTGGTTGGTACCAAATAATTCTGTAATCAATGTACTATTAAAATGTATAATCGATCAATTTTTGGCTCGTTTTTAAATATTAGAAATCGATACTCTTTTACCGCTGACCCCATGCGACGCAAGCTTATTTGATGTATATCAAGTTAAAAAATTTGTACGCTGGTGTCTGGTTGGTACCAAATAATTCTGTAATCAATGTACTATTAAAATGTATAATCGATGAATTTTTGGCTCGTTTTGAAATATTAGAAATCGATACTCTTTTACCGCTGACCCCATGCGACGCAAGCTTATTTGATGTATATCATCATTAAAAAATTTGTACGCTGGTGTCTGTTTGGTACCAAATGATTCTGTAATCAATGTACCATTAAAGTGTATAATCGATGAATTTTTGGCTCGTTTTAAAATATTGGAAATCGATACTTTTTACCGCTGACCCTATGCGACGCAACATTATTTTATGTATATCAAGATAAAAAATTTGTACGCTGATGTCTGCTTGGTACCAAATGCTTCTGTAATCAATGTAATATTAAAATGTATAATCGATTAAATTTTGGCTCGTCTTAAAATATTAGAAATTGATACTTTTTTGACGCGGACCCTGTGCGACGCATCTTTATTTTATGTTTGCAGTATTAAAAAATTTGTACGCTGGTGTCTACATGGTACCAAAAGATTCTATAATCAATGTACTATTAAAATGTATAATCGATGAATTTTTGGCTCGTCTTAAAATATTAGAATTCGATACTTTTTTGACGCGGACCCTGTGCGACGCATCCTTATTTTATGTGTATCGTATTAAAAAATTAGTACGCTGGTGTCTGCAAGGTACCAAAAGATTCTGTAATCAATGTAATATTAAAATGTATAATCGATTAATTTTTGGATCGTCTTAAAATATTAGAAATTGATACTTTTTTGACGCGGACCCTGTGTGACGCATTTTTATTTTATGTTTACAGTATTAAAAAATTTGTACGCTGGTGTATACATGGTACCAAAAGATTCTGTAATCAATGTACTATTAAAATGTATAATCGATGAATTTTTGGATTGTCTTAAAATATTGGAATTCGATACTTTTTACCGCTGACCCTATGCGACGCAACATTATTTTATGTATATCAAGTTAAAAAATTTGTACGCTGGTGTCTGTTTGGTACCAAATGATTCTGTAATCAATGTACTATTAAAATGTATAATCGATGAATTTTTGGCTCGTCTTAAAATATTGGAAATCGATACTTTTTACCGCTGACCCTATGCGACGCATCCTTAATTTATGTATAGCAAATGAAAAAGTTTGTACGCTGTTGTCTGCTTGGTACCAAAAGATTCTGTAATCAATGTACTAATAAAATGTATAATCGATGAATTTTTGGCTCGTCTTAAAATATTGGAAATCAATACATTTATGCCGCTGACCCTATGCGACGCATCTTTAATTTATGTATAACAAATGAAAAAGTTTGTACGCTGTTGTCTGCTTGGTACCAAAAGATTCTGTAAACAATGTAATATTAAAATGTATAATCGATTCATTTTTGGCTCGTCATAAAATATTAGAAATTGATACTTTTTTGACGCGGACCCTGTGCGACGCATCATTATTTTATGTGTATCGTATTAAAAAATTTGTACGCTGGTGTCTGCATGGTACCAAAAGATTCTGTAATCAATGTACTATTAAAATGTATAATCGATGAATTTTTGGCTCGTCTTAAAATATTAGAAATCGATACTTATTTACCGCTGACCCTATGCGACGCAACCTTATTTTATGTATATCAAGTTAAAAAATTTGTACGCTGGTGTCTGTTTGGTACCAAATGATTCTGTAATCAATGTAATATTAAAATGTATAATCGATTAATTTTTGGCTCGTCTTAAAATATTAGAAATTGATACTTTTTTGACGCGGACCCTGTGCGACGCAACTTTATTTTATGTTTACAGTATTAAAAAATTTGTACGCTGGTGTCTACATGGTACCAAAAGATTCTGTAATCAATGTACTATTAAAATGTATAATCGATGAATTTTTGGCTCGTCTTAAAATATTGGAAATCGATACATTTATGCCGCTGACCCTATGCGACGCATCCTTAATTTATGTGTAGCAAATGAAAAAGATTGTACGCTGTTGTCTGTTTGGTACCAAAAGATTCTGTAATCAATGTACTATTAAAATGTATAATCGATGAATTTTTGGCTCGTCTTAAAATATTAGAATTCGATACTTTTTTGACGCGGACCCTGTGCGACGCATCCTTATTTTATGTGTATCGTATTAAAAAATTAGTACGCTGGTGTCTGCAAGGTACCAAAAGATTCTGTAATCAATGTAATATTAAAATGTATAATCGATTAATTTTTGGCTCGTCTTAAAATATTAGAAATTATTACTTTTTTGACGCGTACCCTGTGCGACGCATCCTTATTTTATGGTTACAGTATTAAAAAATTTGTACGCTGGTGTCTACATGGTACCAAAAGATTCTGTAATCAATGTACTATTAAAATGTATAATCGATGACTTTTTGGCTCGACTTAAAATATTAGAAATCGATACTTTTTTACCGCTGACCCTATGCGACGCAACCTTATTTTATGTGTATCAAGTTAAAAAATTTGTACGCTGGTGTCTGTTTGGTACCAAATGATTCTGTAATCAATGTAATATTAAAATGTATAATCGATTAATTTTTGGCTCGTCTTAAAATATTAGAAATTGATACTTTTTTGACGCGGACCATGTGCGACGCATATTTATTTTATGTTTACAGTATTAAAAAATTTGTACGCTGGTGTCTACATGGTACCAAAAGATTCTGTAATCAATGTACTATTAAAATGTATAATCGATGAATTTTTGGCTCGTCTTAAAATATTGGAAATCGATACATTTATGCCGCTGACCCTATGCGACGCATCCTTAATTTATGTGTAGCAAATGAAAAAGATTGTACGCTGTTGTCTGTTTGGTACCAAATGATTCTGTAATCAATGTAATATTAAAATGTATAATCGATTAATTTTTGGCTCGTCTTAAAATATTGGAAATCGATACTTTTTACCGCTGACCCTATGCGACGCACCCTTAATTTATGTATAGCAAATGAAAAAGTTTGTACGCTGTTGTCTGCTTGGTACCAAAAGATTCTGTAATCAATGTACTAATAAAATGTATAATCGATGAATTTTTGGCTCGTCTTAAAACATTAGAAATTGATACTTTTTTGACGCGGACCCTGTGCGACGCATCTTTATTTTATGTTTACAGCATTAAAAAATTTGTACGCTGGTGTCTACATGGTACCAAAAGATTCTGTAATCAATGTACTATTGAAATGTATAATCGTTGAATTTTTGGCTCGTCTTAAAATATTGGAAATCGATACTTTTTACCGTTGACCCTATGCGACGCAACATTATTTTATGTATATCAAGTTAAAAAATTTGTACGCTAGTGTCTGCTTGGTACCAAAAGATTCTGTAATCAATGTACTATTAAAATGTATAATCGATGAATTTTTGGCTCGTCTTAAAATATTAGAAATTATTACTTTTTTGACGCGGACCCTGTGCGACGCATCCTTATTTTATGTGTATCGTATTAAAAAATTTGTACGCTGGTGTCTACATGGTACCAAAAGATTCTGTAATCAATGTACTATTAAAATGTATAATCGATGAATTTTTTGCTCGACTTAAAATATTGGAAATCGATACATTTATGCCGCTGACCCTATGCGACGCACCCTTAATTTATGTATAGCAAATGAAAAAGTTTGTACGCTGTTGTCTGCTTGGTACCAAAAGATTCTGTAATCAATGTACTAATAAAATGTATAATCGATTAATTTTTGGCTCGTCTTAAAATATTAGAAATTATTACTTTTTTGACGCGGACCCTGTGCAACGCATCTTAATTTTATGTTTACAGTTTTAAAAAATTTGTACGCTGGTGTCTACATGGTACCAAAAGATTCTGTAATCAATGTACTATTAAAATGTATAATCGATGAATTTTTGGCTCGTCTTAAAATATTAGAAATTGATACTTTTTTGACGCGGACCCTGTGCAACGCATCTTAATTTTATGTTTACAGTTTTAAAAAATTTGTACGCTGGTGTCTACATGGTACCAAAAGATTCTGTAATCAATGTACTATTAAAATGTATAATCGATGAATTTTTGGCTCGTCTTAAAATATTGGAAATCGATACATTTTACCGGTGACCCTATGCGACGCATCCTTAATTTATGTATAGCAAATGAAAAAGTTTGTACGCTGTTGTCTGTTTGGTACCAAATGATTCTGTAATCAATGTAATATTAAAATGTATAATCGATTAATTTTTGGCTCGTCTTAAAATATTGGAAATCGATACTTTTTACCGCTGACCCTATACGACGCACCCTTAATTTATGTATAGCAAATGAAAAAGATTGTACGCTGTTGTCTGCTTGGTACCAAAAGATTCTGTAATCAATGTACTAATAAAATGTATAATCGATGAATTTTTGGCTCGTCTTAAAATATTAGAAATCGATACTTTTTTGACGCGGACCCTGTGCGACGCATCCTTATTTTATGTGTATCGTATTAAAAAATTTGTACGCTGGAGACTGCATGGTACCAAAAGATTCTGTAATCAATGTACTATTAAAATGTATAATCGATTCATTTTTGGCTCGTCTTAAAATATTGGAAATCAATACATTTATGCCGCTGACCCTATGCGACGCATCTTTAATTTATGTATAACAAATGAAAAAGTTTGTACGCTGTTGTCTGCTTGGTACCAAAAGATTCTGTAAACAATGTAATATTAAAATGTATAATCGATTCATTTTTGGCTCGTCATAAAATATTAGAAATTGATACTTTTTTGACGCGGACCCTGTGCGACGCATCATTATTTTATGTGTATCGTATTAAAAAATTTGTACGCTGGTGTCTGCATGGTACCAAAAGATTCTGTAATCAATGTACTATTAAAATGTATAATCGATGAATTTTTGGCTCGTCTTAAAATATTAGAAATCGATACTTTTTTACCGCTGACCCTATGCGACGCAACCTTATTTTATGTATATCAAGTTAAAAAATTTGTACGCTGGTGTCTGTTTGGTACCAAATGATTCTGTAATCAATGTAATATTAAAATGTATAATCGATTAATTTTTGGCTCGTCTTAAAATATTAGAAATTGATACTTTTTTGACGCGGACCCTGTGCGACGCAACTTTATTTTATGTTTACAGTATTAAAAAATTTGTACGCTGGTGTCTACATGGTACCAAAAGATTCTGTAATCAATGTACTATTAAAATGTATAATCGATGAATTTTTGGCTCGTCTTAAAATATTGGAAATCGATACATTTATGCCGCTGACCCTATGCGACGCATCCTTAATTTATGTGTAGCAAATGAAAAAGATTGTACGCTGTTGTCTGTTTGGTACCAAAAGATTCTGTAATCAATGTACTATTAAAATGTATAATCGATGAATTTTTGGCTCGTCTTAAAATATTAGAATTCGATACTTTTTTGACGCGGACCCTGTGCGACGCATCCTTATTTTATGTGTATCGTATTAAAAAATTAGTACGCTGGTGTCTGCAAGGTACCAAAAGATTCTGTAATCAATGTAATATTAAAATGTATAATCGATTAATTTTTGGCTCGTCTTAAAATATTAGAAATTATTACTTTTTTGACGCGTACCCTGTGCGACGCATCCTTATTTTATGGTTACAGTATTAAAAAATTTGTACGCTGGTGTCTACATGGTACCAAAAGATTCTGTAATCAATGTACTATTAAAATGTATAATCGATGACTTTTTGGCTCGACTTAAAATATTAGAAATCGATACTTTTTTACCGCTGACCCTATGCGACGCAACCTTATTTTATGTATATCAAGTTAAAAAATTTGTACGCTGGTGTCTGTTTGGTACCAAATGATTCTGTAATCAATGTAATATTAAAATGTATAATCGATTCATTTTTGGCTCGTCATAAAATATTAGAAATTGATACTTTTTTGACGCGGACCCTGTGCGACGCATCTTTATTTTATGTTTACAGTATTAAAAAATTTGTACGCTGGTGTCTACATGGTACCAAAAGATTCTGTAATCAATGTACTATTAAAATGTATAATCGATGAATTTTTGGCTCGTCTTAAAATATTGGAAATCGATACATTTATGCCGCTGACCCTATGCGACGCATCCTTAATTTATGTGTAGCAAATGAAAAAGATTGTACGCTGTTGCCTGTTTGGTACCAAATGATTCTGTAATCAATGTAATATTAAAATGTATAATCGATTAATTTTTGGCTCGTCTTAAAATATTGGAAATCGATACATTTTACCGCTGACCCTATGCGACGCAACATTATTTTATGTATATCAAGATAAAAAATTTGTACGCTGGTGTCTGCTTGGTACCAAATGATTCTGTAATCAATGTAATATTAAAATGTATAATCGATTAATTTTTGGCTCGTCTTAAAATATTAGAAATTGATACTTTTTTGAAGCGGACCCTGTGCGACGCATCTTTATTTTATGTTTGCAGTATTAAAAAATTTGTACGCTGATGTCTACATGGTACCAAAAGATTCTGTAATCAATGTACTATTAAAATGTATAATCGATGAATTTTTGGCTCGTTTTGAAATATTAGAAATCGATACTCTTTTACAGCTGACCCCATGCGACGCAACCTTATTTTGTGTATATCAAGTTAAAAAATTTGTACGCTGGTGTCTGTTTGGTACCAAATGATTCTGTAATCAATGTACCATTAAAATGTATAATCGATGAATTTTTGGCTCGTCTTAAAATATTGGAAATCGATACTTTTTACCGCTGACCCTATGCGACGCAACCTTATTTTATGTGTATCAAGTTAAAAAATTTGTACGCTGGTGTCTGTTTGGTACCAAATGATTCTGTAATCAATGTAATATTAAAATGTATAATCGATTAATTTTTGGCTCGTCTTAAAATATTAGAAATTCATACTTTTTTGACGCGGACCATGTGCGACGCATATTTATTTTATGTTTACAGTATTAAAAAATTTGTACGCTGGTGTCTACATGGTACCAAAAGATTCTGTAATCAATGTACTATTAAAATGTATAATCGATGAATTTTTGGCTCGTCTTAAAATATTGGAAATCGATACATTTATGCCGCTGACCCTATGCGACGCATCCTTAATTTATGTGTAGCAAATGAAAAAGATTGTACGCTGTTGTCTGTTTGGTACCAAATGATTCTGTAATCAATGTAATATTAAAATGTATAATCGATTAATTTTTGGCTCGTCTTAAAATATTGGAAATCGATACTTTTTACCGCTGACCCTATGCGACGCACCCTTAATTTATGTATAGCAAATGAAAAAGTTTGTACGCTGTTGTCTGCTTGGTACCAAAAGATTCTGTAATCAATGTACTAATAAAATGTATAATCGATGAATTTTTGGCTCGTCTTAAAACATTAGAAATTGATACTTTTTTGACGCGGACCCTGTGCGACGCATCTTTATTTTATGTTTACAGCATTAAAAAATTTGTACGCTGGTGTCTACATGGTACCAAAAGATTCTGTAATCAATGTACTATTGAAATGTATAATCGTTGAATTTTTGGCTCGTCTTAAAATATTGGAAATCGATACTTTTTACCGTTGACCCTATGCGACGCAACATTATTTTATGTATATCAAGTTAAAAAATTTGTACGCTAGTGTCTGCTTGGTACCAAAAGATTCTGTAATCAATGTACTATTAAAATGTATAATCGATGAATTTTTGGCTCGTCTTAAAATATTAGAAATTATTACTTTTTTGACGCGGACCCTGTGCGACGCATCCTTATTTTATGTGTATCGTATTAAAAAATTTGTACGCTGGTGTCTACATGGTACCAAAAGATTCTGTAATCAATGTACTATTAAAATGTATAATCGATGAATTTTTTGCTCGACTTAAAATATTGGAAATCGATACATTTATGCCGCTGACCCTATGCGACGCACCCTTAATTTATGTATAGCAAATGAAAAAGTTTGTACGCTGTTGTCTGCTTGGTACCAAAAGATTCTGTAATCAATGTACTAATAAAATGTATAATCGATTAATTTTTGGCTCGTCTTAAAATATTAGAAATTATTACTTTTTTGACGCGGACCCTGTGCAACGCATCTTAATTTTATGTTTACAGTTTTAAAAAATTTGTACGCTGGTGTCTACATGGTACCAAAAGATTCTGTAATCAATGTACTATTAAAATGTATAATCGATGAATTTTTGGCTCGTCTTAAAATATTAGAAATTGATACTTTTTTGACGCGGACCCTGTGCAACGCATCTTAATTTTATGTTTACAGTTTTAAAAAATTTGTACGCTGGTGTCTACATGGTACCAAAAGATTCTGTAATCAATGTACTATTAAAATGTATAATCGATGAATTTTTGGCTCGTCTTAAAATATTGGAAATCGATACATTTTACCGGTGACCCTATGCGACGCATCCTTAATTTATGTATAGCAAATGAAAAAGTTTGTACGCTGTTGTCTGTTTGGTACCAAATGATTCTGTAATCAATGTAATATTAAAATGTATAATCGATTAATTTTTGGCTCGTCTTAAAATATTGGAAATCGATACTTTTTACCGCTGACCCTATACGACGCACCCTTAATTTATGTATAGCAAATGAAAAAGATTGTACGCTGTTGTCTGCTTGGTACCAAAAGATTCTGTAATCAATGTACTATTAAAATGTATAATCGATGAATTTTTGGCTCGTCTTAAAATATTAGAAATTATTACTTTTTTGACGCGGACCCTGTGCGACGCATCCTTATTTTATGTGTATCGTATTAAAAAATTTGTACGCTGGTGTCTGCATGGTACCAAAAGATTCTGCAATCAATGTACTATTAAAATGTATAATCGATGAATTTTTGGCTCGTCTTAAAATATTAGAAATTATTACTTTTTTGACGCGGACCCTGTGCGACGCATCCTTATTTTATGTTTACCGTATTAAAAAATTTGTACGCTGGTGTCTGCATGGTACCAAAAGATTCTGTAATTAATATACTATTAAAATGTATAATCGATGAATTTTTGGCTCGTCTTAAAATATTAGAAATCGATACATTTTTGACGCGGACCCTGTGCGACGCATCCTTATTTTATGTGTATCGTATTAAAAAATTTGTACGCTGGTGTCTGCATGGTACCAAAAGATTCTGTAATCAATGTACTATTAAAATGTATAATCGATGAATTTTTGGCTCGTCTTAAAATATTGGAAAACGATACTTTTTACCGCTGACCCTATGCGACACAACCTTATTTTATGTATATCAAGTTAAAAAATTTGTACGCTGGTGTCTGTTTGGTACCAAAAGATTCTGTAATCAATGTAATATTAAAATGTATAATCGATTAATTTTTGGCTCGTCTTAAAATATTAGAAATTGATACTTTTTTGACGCGGACCCTGTGCAACGCATCTTAATTTTATGTTTACAGTTTTAAAAAATTTGTACGCTGGTGTCTACATGGTACCAAAAGATTCTGTAATCAATGTACTATTAAAATGTATAATCGATGAATTTTTGGCTCGTCTTAAAATATTGGAAATCGATACATTTTACCGGTGACCCTATGCGACGCATCCTTAATTTATGTATAGCAAATGAAAAAGTTTGTACGCTGTTGTCTGCTTGGTACCAAAAGATTCTGTAATCAATGTACTAATAAAATGTATAATCGATGAATTTTTGGCTCGTCTTAAAATATTAGAAATCGATACTTTTTTGACGCGGACCCTGTGCGACGCATCCTTATTTTATGTGTATCGTATTAAAAAATTTGTACGCTGGAGACTGCATGGTACCAAAAGATTCTGTAATCAATGTACTATTAAAATGTATAATCGATTCATTTTTGGCTCGTCATAAAATATTAGAAATTAATACTTTTTTGACGCGGACCCTGTGCGACGCATATTTATTTTATGTTTACAGTATTAAAAAATTTGTACGCTGGTGTCTGCATGGTACCAAAAGATTTTGTAATCAATGTACTATTAAAATGTATAATCGATGAATTTTTGGCTCGTTTTGAAATATTAGAAATCGATACTCTTTTACCGCTGACCCCATGCGACGCAACCTTATTTTGTGTATATCAAGTTAAAAAATTTGTACGCTGGTGTCTGTTTGGTACCAAATGATTCTGTAATCAATGTACCATTAAAATGTATAATCGATGAATTTTTGGCTCGTCTTAAAATATTGGAAATGGACACTTTTTACCGCTGACCCTATGCGACGCAACCTTATTTTATGTATATCAAGTTAAAAAATTTGTACGCTGGTGTCTGTTTGGTACCAAATGATTTTGTAATCTATGTACTATGTAAATGTATAATCGATGAATTTTTGGCTCGTCTTAAAATATTGGAAATCGATACTTTTTACCGCTGACCCTATGCGACGCAACCTTATTTTATGTATATCAAGTTAAAAAATTTGTACGCTGGTGTCTGTTTGGTACCAAATGATTTTGTAATCAATGTACTATTAAAATGTATAATCGATGAATTTTTGGCTCGTCTTAAAATATTAGAAATTGATACTTCTTTGACGCGGACCCTGTGCGACGCATCTTTATTTTATGTTTACAGTATTAAAAAATTTGTACGCTGGTGTCTGTATTGTACCAAAAGATTTTGTAATCAATGTACTATTAAAATGTATAATCGATGAATTTTTGGCTCGTTTTGAAATATTAGAAATCCATACTCTTTTACCGCTGACCCCATGCGACGCAACCTTATTTTGTGTATATCAAGTTAAAAAATTTGTACGCTGGTGTCTACATGGTACCAAAAGATTCTGTAATCAATGTACTATTAAAATGTATAATCGATGAATTTTTGGCTCGTCTTAAAATATTGGAAATCGATACATTTATGCCGCTGACCCTATGCGACGCATCCTTAATTTATGTGTAGCAAATAAAAAAGATTGTACGCTGTTGTCTGTTTGGTACCAAATGATTCTGTAATCAATGTAATATTAAAATGTATAATCGATTAATTTTTGGCTCGTCTTAAAATATTGGAAATCGATACTTTTTACCGCTGACCCTATGCGACGCACCCTTAATTTATGTATAGCAAATGAAAAAGATTGTACGCTGTTGTCTGCTTGGTACCAAAAGATTCTGTAATCAATGTACTATTAAAATGTATAATCGATGAATTTTTGGCTCGTCTTAAAATATTAGAAATTATTACTTTTTTGACGCGGACCCTGTGCGACGCATCCTTATTTTATGTGTATCGTATTAAAAAATTTGTACGCTGGTGTCTGCATGGTACCAAAAGATTCTGTAATCAATGTACTATTAAAATGTATAATCGATGAATTTTTGGCTCGTCTTAAAATATTAGAAATCGATACTTTTTTACCGCTGACCCTATGCGACGCAACCTTATTTTATGTATATCAAGTTAAAAAATTTGTACGCTGGTGTCTGTTTGGTACCAAATGATTCTGTAATCAATGTAATATTAAAATGTATAATCGATTAATTTTTGGCTCGTCTTAAAATATTAGAAATTGATACTTTTTTGACGCGGACCCTGTGCGACGCATCTTTATTTTATGTTTACAGTATTAAAAAATTTGTACGCTGGTGTCTGCATGGTACCAAAAGATTCTGTAATTAATATACTATTAAAATGTATAATCGATGAATTTTTGGCTCGTCTTAAAATATTAGAAAAACGATACATTTTTGACGCGGACCCTGTGCGACGCATCCTTATTTTATGTGTATCGTATTAAAAAATTTGTACGCTGGTGTCTGCATGGTACCAAAAGATTCTGTAATCAATGTACTATTAAAATGTATAATCGATGAATTTTTGGCTCGTCTTAAAATATTGGAAATCGATACTTTTTACCGCTGACCCTATGCGACACAACCTTATTTTATGTATATCAAGTTAAAAAATTTGTACGCTGGTGTCTGTTTGGTACCAAAAGATTCTGTAATCAATGTAATATTAAAATGTATAATCGATTAATTTTTGGCTCGTCTTAAAATATTAGAAATTGATACTTTTTTGACGCGAACCCTGTGCAACGCATCTTAATTTTATGTTTACAGTTTTAAAAAATTTGTACGCTGGTGTCTACATGGTACCAAAAGATTCTGTAATCAATGTACTATTATAATGTATAATCGATGAATTTTTGGCTCGTCTTAAAATATTGGAAATCGATACATTTATGCCGCTGACCCTATGCGACGCATCCTTAATTTATGTGTAGCAAATGAAAAAGATTGTACGCTGTTGTCTGTTTGGTACCAAATGATTCTGTAATCAATGTAATATTAAAATGTATAATCGATTAATTTTTGGCTCGTCTTAAAATATTGGAAATCGATACTTTTTACCGCTGACCCTATGCGACGCACCCTTAATTTATGTATAGCAAATGAAAAAGTTTGTACGCTGTTGTCTGCTTGGTACCAAAAGATTCTGTAATCAATGTACTAATAAAATGTATAATCGATGAATTTTTGGCTCGTCTTAAAACATTAGAAATTAATACTTTTTTGACGCGGACCCTGTGCGACGCATCTTTATTTTATGTTTACAGCATTAAAAAATTTGTACGCTGGTGTCTACATGGTACCAAAAGATTCTGTAATCAATGTACTATTGAAATGTATAATCGTTGAATTTTTGGCTCGTCTTAAAATATTGGAAATCGATACTTTTTACCGTTGACCCTATGCGACGCAACATTATTTTATGTATATCAAGTTAAAAAATTTGTACGCTAGTGTCTGCTTGGTACCAAAAGATTCTGTAATCAATGTACTATTAAAATGTATAATCGATGAATTTTTGGCTCGTCTTAAAATATTAGAAATTATTACTTTTTTGACGCGGACCCTGTGCGACGCATCCTTATTTTATGTGTATCGTATTAAAAAATTTGTACGCTGGTGTCTACATGGTACCAAAAGATTCTGTAATCAATGTACTATTAAAATGTATAATCGATGAATTTTTTGCTCGACTTAAAATATTGGAAATCGATACATTTATGCCGCTGAACCTATGAGACGCACCCTTAATTTATGTATAGCAAATGAAAAAGTTTGTACGCTGTTGTCTGCTTGGTACCAAAAGATTCTGTAATCAATGTACTAATAAAATGTATAATCGATTAATTTTTGGCTCGTCTTAAAATATTAGAAATTATTACTTTTTTGACGCGGACCCTGTGCAACGCATCTTAATTTTATGTTTACAGTTTTAAAAAATTTGTACGCTGGTGTCTACATGGTACCAAAAGATTCTGTAATCAATGTACTATTAAAATGTATAATCGATGAATTTTTGGATTGTCTTAAAATATTGGAATTCGATACTTTTTACCGCTGACCCTATGCGACGCAACATTATTTTATGTATATCAAGTTAAAAAATTTGTACGCTGGTGTCTGTTTGGTACCAAATGATTCTGTAATCAATGTACTATTAAAATGTATAATCGATGAATTTTTGGCTCGTCTTAAAATATTGGAAATCGATACTTTTTACCGCTGACCCTATGCGACGCATCCTTAATTTATGTATAGCAAATGAAAAAGTTTGTACGCTGTTGTCTGCTTGGTACCAAAAGATTCTGTAATCAATGTACTAATAAAATGTATAATCGATGAACTTTTGGCTCGTCTTAAAATATTGGAAATCGATACATTTATGCCGCTGACCCTATGCGACGCATCTTTAATTTATGTATAACAAATGGAAAAGTTTGTACGCTGTTGTCTGCTTGGTACCAAAAGATTCTGTAAACAATGTAATATTAAAATGTATAATCGATTCATTTTTGGCTCGTCATAAAATATTAGAAATTGATACTTTTTTGACGCGGACCCTGTGCGACGCATCATTATTTTATGTGTATCGTATTAAAAAATTTGTACGCTGGTGTCTGCATGGTACCAAAAGATTCTGTAATCAATGTACTATTAAAATGTATAATCGATGAATTTTTGGCTCGTCTTAAAATATTAGAAATCGATACTTTTTTTCCGCTGACCCTATGCGACGCAACCTTATTTTATGTATATCAAGTTAAAAAATTTGTACGCTGGTGTCTGTTTGGTACCAAATGATTCTGTAATCAATGTAATATTAAAATGTATAATCGATTAATTTTTGGCTCGTCTTAAAATATTAGAAATTGATACTTTTTTGACGCGGACCCTGTGCGACGCAACTTTATTTTATGTTTACAGTATTAAAAAATTTGTACGCTGGTGTCTACATGGTACCAAAAGATTCTGTAATCAATGTACTATTAAAATGTATAATCGATGAATTTTTGGCTCGTCTTAAAATATTGGAAATCGATACATTTATGCCGCTGACCCTATGCGACGCATCCTTAATTTATGTGTAGCAAATGAAAAAGATTGTACGCTGTTGTCTGTTTGGTACCAAAAGATTCTGTAATCAATGTACTATTAAAATGTATAATCGATGAATTTTTGGCTCGTCTTAAAATATTAGAATTCGATACTTTTTTGACGCGGACCCTGTGCGACGCATCCTTATTTTATGTGTATCGTATTAAAAAATTAGTACGCTGGTGTCTGCAAGGTACCAAAAGATTCTGTAATCAATGTAATATTAAAATGTATAATCGATTAATTTTTGGCTCGTCTTAAAATATGAGAAATTGATCCTTTTTTGACGCGGACCCTGTGCGACGCATTTTCATTTTATGTTTACAGTATTAAAAAATTTGTACGCTGGTGTCTACATGGTACCAAAAGATTCTGTAATCAATGTACTATTAAAATGTATAATCGATGAATTTTTGGATTATCTTAAAATATTGGAATTCGATACTTTTTACCGCTGACCCTATGCGACGCAACATTATTTTATGTATATCAAGTTAAAAAATTTGTACGCTGGTGTCTGTTTGGTACCAAATGATTCTGTAATCAATGTACTATTAAAATGTATAATCGATGAATTTTTGGCTCGTCTTAAAATATTGGAAATCGATACTTTTTACCGCTGACCCTATGCGACGCATCCTTAATTTATGTATAGCAAATGAAAAAGTTTGTACGCCGTTGTCTGCTTGGTACCAAAAGATTCTGTAATCAATGTACTAATAAAATGTATAATCGATGAATTTTTGGCTCGTCTTAAAATATTGGAAATCAATACATTTATGCCGCTGACCCTATGCGACGCATCTTTAATTTATGTATAACAAATGAAAAAGTTTGTACGCTGTTGTCTGCTTGGTACCAAAAGATTCTGTAAACAATGTAATATTAAAATGTATAATCGATTTTTGGCTCGTCATAAAATATTAGAAATTGATACTTTTTTGACGCGGACCCTGTGCGACGCATCATTATTTTATGTGTATCGTATTAAAAAATTTGTACGCTGGTGTCTGCATGGTACCAAAAGATTCTGTAATCAATGTACTATTAAAATGTATAATCGATGAATTTTTGGCTCGTCTTAAAATATTAGAAATCGATACTTTTTTACCGCTGACCCTATGCGACGCAACCTTATTTTATGTATATCAAGTTAAAAAATTTGTACGCTGGTGTCTGTTTGGTACCAAATGATTCTGTAATCAATGTAATATTAAAATGTATAATCGATTAATTTTTGGCTCGTCTTAAAATATTAGAAATTGATACTTTTTTGACGCGGACCCTGTGCGACGCAACTTTATTTTATGTTTACAGTATTAAAAAATTTGTACGCTGGTGTCTACATGGTACCAAAAGATTCTGTAATCAATGTACTATTAAAATGTATAATCGATGAATTTTTGGCTCGTCTTAAAATATTGGAAATCGATACATTTATGCCGCTGACCCTATGCGACGCATCCTTAATTTATGTGTAGCAAATGAAAAAGATTGTACGCTGTTGTCTGTTTGGTACCAAAAGATTCTGTAATCAATGTACTATTAAAATGTATAATCGATGAATTTTTGGCTCGTCTTAAAATATTAGAATTCGATACTTTTTTGACGCGGACCCTGTGCGACGCATCCTTATTTTATGTGTATCGTATTAAAAAATTAGTACGCTGGTGTCTGCAAGGTACCAAAAGATTCTGTAATCAATGTAATATTAAAATGTATAATCGATTAATTTTTGGCTCGTCTTAAAATATTAGAAATTATTACTTTTTTGACGCGTACCCTGTGCGACGCATCCTTATTTTATGGTTACAGTATTAAAAAATTTGTACGCTGGTGTCTACATGGTACCAAAAGATTCTGTAATCAATGTACTATTAAAATGTATAATCGATGACTTTTTGGCTCGACTTAAAATATTAGAAATCGATACTTTTTTACCGCTGACCCTATGCGACGCAACCTTATTTTATGTATATCAAGTTAAAAAATTTGTACGCTGGTGTCTGTTTGGTACCAAATGATTCTGTAATCAATGTAATATTAAAATGTATAATCGATTCATTTTTGGCTCGTCATAAAATATTAGAAATTGATACTTTTTTGACGCGGACCCTGTGCGACGCATCTTTATTTTATGTTTACAGTATTAAAAAATTTGTACGCTGGTGTCTACATGGTACCAAAAGATTCTGTAATCAATGTACTATTAAAATGTATAATCGATGAATTTTTGGCTCGTCTTAAAATATTGGAAATCGATACATTTATGCCGCTGACCCTATGCGACGCATCCTTAATTTATGTGTAGCAAATGAAAAAGATTGTACGCTGTTGCCTGTTTGGTACCAAATGATTCTGTAATCAATGTAATATTAAAATGTATAATCGATTAATTTTTGGCTCGTCTTAAAATATTGGAAATCGATACATTTTACCGCTGACCCTATGCGACGCAACATTATTTTATGTATATCAAGATAAAAAATTTGTACGCTGGTGTCTGCTTGGTACCAAATGATTCTGTAATCAATGTAATATTAAAATGTATAATCGATTAATTTTTGGCTCGTCTTAAAATATTAGAAATTGATACTTTTTTGAAGCGGACCCTGTGCGACGCATCTTTATTTTATGTTTGCAGTATTAAAAAATTTGTACGCTGATGTCTACATGGTACCAAAAGATTCTGTAATCAATGTACTATTAAAATGTATAATCGATGAATTTTTGGCTCGTTTTGAAATATTAGAAATCGATACTCTTTTACAGCTGACCCCATGCGACGCAACCTTATTTTGTGTATATCAAGTTAAAAAATTTGTACGCTGGTGTCTGTTTGGTACCAAATGATTCTGTAATCAATGTACCATTAAAATGTATAATCGATGAATTTTTGGCTCGTCTTAAAATATTGGAAATCGATACTTTTTACCGCTGACCCTATGCGACGCAACCTTATTTTATGTGTATCAAGTTAAAAAATTTGTACGCTGGTGTCTGTTTGGTACCAAATGATTCTGTAATCAATGTAATATTAAAATGTATAATCGATTAATTTTTGGCTCGTCTTAAAATATTAGAAATTCATACTTTTTTGACGCGGACCATGTGCGACGCATATTTATTTTATGTTTACAGTATTAAAAAATTTGTACGCTGGTGTCTACATGGTACCAAAAGATTCTGTAATCAATGTACTATTAAAATGTATAATCGATGAATTTTTGGCTCGTCTTAAAATATTGGAAATCGATACATTTATGCCGCTGACCCTATGCGACGCATCCTTAATTTATGTGTAGCAAATGAAAAAGATTGTACGCTGTTGTCTGTTTGGTACCAAATGATTCTGTAATCAATGTAATATTAAAATGTATAATCGATTAATTTTTGGCTCGTCTTAAAATATTGGAAATCGATACTTTTTACCGCTGACCCTATGCGACGCACCCTTAATTTATGTATAGCAAATGAAAAAGTTTGTACGCTGTTGTCTGCTTGGTACCAAAAGATTCTGTAATCAATGTACTAATAAAATGTATAATCGATGAATTTTTGGCTCGTCTTAAAACATTAGAAATTGATACTTTTTTGACGCGGACCCTGTGCGACGCATCTTTATTTTATGTTTACAGCATTAAAAAATTTGTACGCTGGTGTCTACATGGTACCAAAAGATTCTGTAATCAATGTACTATTGAAATGTATAATCGTTGAATTTTTGGCTCGTCTTAAAATATTGGAAATCGATACTTTTTACCGTTGACCCTATGCGACGCAACATTATTTTATGTATATCAAGTTAAAAAATTTGTACGCTAGTGTCTGCTTGGTACCAAAAGATTCTGTAATCAATGTACTATTAAAATGTATAATCGATGAATTTTTGGCTCGTCTTAAAATATTAGAAATTATTACTTTTTTGACGCGGACCCTGTGCGACGCATCCTTATTTTATGTGTATCGTATTAAAAAATTTGTACGCTGGTGTCTACATGGTACCAAAAGATTCTGTAATCAATGTACTATTAAAATGTATAATCGATGAATTTTTTGCTCGACTTAAAATATTGGAAATCGATACATTTATGCCGCTGACCCTATGCGACGCACCCTTAATTTATGTATAGCAAATGAAAAAGTTTGTACGCTGTTGTCTGCTTGGTACCAAAAGATTCTGTAATCAATGTACTAATAAAATGTATAATCGATTAATTTTTGGCTCGTCTTAAAATATTAGAAATTATTACTTTTTTGACGCGGACCCTGTGCAACGCATCTTAATTTTATGTTTACAGTTTTAAAAAATTTGTACGCTGGTGTCTACATGGTACCAAAAGATTCTGTAATCAATGTACTATTAAAATGTATAATCGATGAATTTTTGGCTCGTCTTAAAATATTAGAAATTGATACTTTTTTGACGCGGACCCTGTGCAACGCATCTTAATTTTATGTTTACAGTTTTAAAAAATTTGTACGCTGGTGTCTACATGGTACCAAAAGATTCTGTAATCAATGTACTATTAAAATGTATAATCGATGAATTTTTGGCTCGTCTTAAAATATTGGAAATCGATACATTTTACCGGTGACCCTATGCGACGCATCCTTAATTTATGTATAGCAAATGAAAAAGTTTGTACGCTGTTGTCTGTTTGGTACCAAATGATTCTGTAATCAATGTAATATTAAAATGTATAATCGATTAATTTTTGGCTCGTCTTAAAATATTGGAAATCGATACTTTTTACCGCTGACCCTATACGACGCACCCTTAATTTATGTATAGCAAATGAAAAAGATTGTACGCTGTTGTCTGCTTGGTACCAAAAGATTCTGTAATCAATGTACTATTAAAATGTATAATCGATGAATTTTTGGCTCGTCTTAAAATATTAGAAATTATTACTTTTTTGACGCGGACCCTGTGCGACGCATCCTTATTTTATGTGTATCGTATTAAAAAATTTGTACGCTGGTGTCTGCATGGTACCAAAAGATTCTGCAATCAATGTACTATTAAAATGTATAATCGATGAATTTTTGGCTCGTCTTAAAATATTAGAAATTATTACTTTTTTGACGCGGACCCTGTGCGACGCATCCTTATTTTATGTTTACCGTATTAAAAAATTTGTACGCTGGTGTCTGCATGGTACCAAAAGATTCTGTAATTAATATACTATTAAAATGTATAATCGATGAATTTTTGGCTCGTCTTAAAATATTAGAAATCGATACATTTTTGACGCGGACCCTGTGCGACGCATCCTTATTTTATGTGTATCGTATTAAAAAATTTGTACGCTGGTGTCTGCATGGTACCAAAAGATTCTGTAATCAATGTACTATTAAAATGTATAATCGATGAATTTTTGGCTCGTCTTAAAATATTGGAAAACGATACTTTTTACCGCTGACCCTATGCGACACAACCTTATTTTATGTATATCAAGTTAAAAAATTTGTACGCTGGTGTCTGTTTGGTACCAAAAGATTCTGTAATCAATGTAATATTAAAATGTATAATCGATTAATTTTTGGCTCGTCTTAAAATATTAGAAATTGATACTTTTTTGACGCGGACCCTGTGCAACGCATCTTAATTTTATGTTTACAGTTTTAAAAAATTTGTACGCTGGTGTCTACATGGTACCAAAAGATTCTGTAATCAATGTACTATTAAAATGTATAATCGATGAATTTTTGGCTCGTCTTAAAATATTGGAAATCGATACATTTTACCGGTGACCCTATGCGACGCATCCTTAATTTATGTATAGCAAATGAAAAAGTTTGTACGCTGTTGTCTGCTTGGTACCAAAAGATTCTGTAATCAATGTACTAATAAAATGTATAATCGATGAATTTTTGGCTCGTCTTAAAATATTAGAAATCGATACTTTTTTGACGCGGACCCTGTGCGACGCATCCTTATTTTATGTGTATCGTATTAAAAAATTTGTACGCTGGAGACTGCATGGTACCAAAAGATTCTGTAATCAATGTACTATTAAAATGTATAATCGATTCATTTTTGGCTCGTCATAAAATATTAGAAATTAATACTTTTTTGACGCGGACCCTGTGCGACGCATATTTATTTTATGTTTACAGTATTAAAAAATTTGTACGCTGGTGTCTGCATGGTACCAAAAGATTTTGTAATCAATGTACTATTAAAATGTATAATCGATGAATTTTTGGCTCGTTTTGAAATATTAGAAATCGATACTCTTTTACCGCTGACCCCATGCGACGCAACCTTATTTTGTGTATATCAAGTTAAAAAATTTGTACGCTGGTGTCTGTTTGGTACCAAATGATTCTGTAATCAATGTACCATTAAAATGTATAATCGATGAATTTTTGGCTCGTCTTAAAATATTGGAAATGGACACTTTTTACCGCTGACCCTATGCGACGCAACCTTATTTTATGTATATCAAGTTAAAAAATTTGTACGCTGGTGTCTGTTTGGTACCAAATGATTTTGTAATCTATGTACTATGTAAATGTATAATCGATGAATTTTTGGCTCGTCTTAAAATATTGGAAATCGATACTTTTTACCGCTGACCCTATGCGACGCAACCTTATTTTATGTATATCAAGTTAAAAAATTTGTACGCTGGTGTCTGTTTGGTACCAAATGATTTTGTAATCAATGTACTATTAAAATGTATAATCGATGAATTTTTGGCTCGTCTTAAAATATTAGAAATTGATACTTCTTTGACGCGGACCCTGTGCGACGCATCTTTATTTTATGTTTACAGTATTAAAAAATTTGTACGCTGGTGTCTGTAT
This sequence comes from Prenolepis imparis, assembly GCF_030444845.1. Classification (NCBI taxonomy): domain Eukaryota; kingdom Metazoa; phylum Arthropoda; class Insecta; order Hymenoptera; family Formicidae; genus Prenolepis; species Prenolepis imparis. The sequence goes on from NW_028141160.1 coordinate 14,426,092, forward strand.
TGTACCAAAAGATTTTGTAATCAATGTACTATTAAAATGTATAATCGATGAATTTTTGGCTCGTTTTGAAATATTAGAAATCCATACTCTTTTACCGCTGACCCCATGCGACGCAACCTTATTTTGTGTATATCAAGTTAAAAAATTTGTACGCTGGTGTCTACATGGTACCAAAAGATTCTGTAATCAATGTACTATTAAAATGTATAATCGATGAATTTTTGGCTCGTCTTAAAATATTGGAAATCGATACATTTATGCCGCTGACCCTATGCGACGCATCCTTAATTTATGTGTAGCAAATAAAAAAGATTGTACGCTGTTGTCTGTTTGGTACCAAATGATTCTGTAATCAATGTAATATTAAAATGTATAATCGATTAATTTTTGGCTCGTCTTAAAATATTGGAAATCGATACTTTTTACCGCTGACCCTATGCGACGCACCCTTAATTTATGTATAGCAAATGAAAAAGATTGTACGCTGTTGTCTGCTTGGTACCAAAAGATTCTGTAATCAATGTACTATTAAAATGTATAATCGATGAATTTTTGGCTCGTCTTAAAATATTAGAAATTATTACTTTTTTGACGCGGACCCTGTGCGACGCATCCTTATTTTATGTGTATCGTATTAAAAAATTTGTACGCTGGTGTCTGCATGGTACCAAAAGATTCTGTAATCAATGTACTATTAAAATGTATAATCGATGAATTTTTGGCTCGTCTTAAAATATTAGAAATCGATACTTTTTTACCGCTGACCCTATGCGACGCAACCTTATTTTATGTATATCAAGTTAAAAAATTTGTACGCTGGTGTCTGTTTGGTACCAAATGATTCTGTAATCAATGTAATATTAAAATGTATAATCGATTAATTTTTGGCTCGTCTTAAAATATTAGAAATTGATACTTTTTTGACGCGGACCCTGTGCGACGCATCTTTATTTTATGTTTACAGTATTAAAAAATTTGTACGCTGGTGTCTGCATGGTACCAAAAGATTCTGTAATTAATATACTATTAAAATGTATAATCGATGAATTTTTGGCTCGTCTTAAAATATTAGAAAAACGATACATTTTTGACGCGGACCCTGTGCGACGCATCCTTATTTTATGTGTATCGTATTAAAAAATTTGTACGCTGGTGTCTGCATGGTACCAAAAGATTCTGTAATCAATGTACTATTAAAATGTATAATCGATGAATTTTTGGCTCGTCTTAAAATATTGGAAATCGATACTTTTTACCGCTGACCCTATGCGACACAACCTTATTTTATGTATATCAAGTTAAAAAATTTGTACGCTGGTGTCTGTTTGGTACCAAAAGATTCTGTAATCAATGTAATATTAAAATGTATAATCGATTAATTTTTGGCTCGTCTTAAAATATTAGAAATTGATACTTTTTTGACGCGAACCCTGTGCAACGCATCTTAATTTTATGTTTACAGTTTTAAAAAATTTGTACGCTGGTGTCTACATGGTACCAAAAGATTCTGTAATCAATGTACTATTATAATGTATAATCGATGAATTTTTGGCTCGTCTTAAAATATTGGAAATCGATACATTTATGCCGCTGACCCTATGCGACGCATCCTTAATTTATGTGTAGCAAATGAAAAAGATTGTACGCTGTTGTCTGTTTGGTACCAAATGATTCTGTAATCAATGTAATATTAAAATGTATAATCGATTAATTTTTGGCTCGTCTTAAAATATTGGAAATCGATACTTTTTACCGCTGACCCTATGCGACGCACCCTTAATTTATGTATAGCAAATGAAAAAGTTTGTACGCTGTTGTCTGCTTGGTACCAAAAGATTCTGTAATCAATGTACTAATAAAATGTATAATCGATGAATTTTTGGCTCGTCTTAAAACATTAGAAATTAATACTTTTTTGACGCGGACCCTGTGCGACGCATCTTTATTTTATGTTTACAGCATTAAAAAATTTGTACGCTGGTGTCTACATGGTACCAAAAGATTCTGTAATCAATGTACTATTGAAATGTATAATCGTTGAATTTTTGGCTCGTCTTAAAATATTGGAAATCGATACTTTTTACCGTTGACCCTATGCGACGCAACATTATTTTATGTATATCAAGTTAAAAAATTTGTACGCTAGTGTCTGCTTGGTACCAAAAGATTCTGTAATCAATGTACTATTAAAATGTATAATCGATGAATTTTTGGCTCGTCTTAAAATATTAGAAATTATTACTTTTTTGACGCGGACCCTGTGCGACGCATCCTTATTTTATGTGTATCGTATTAAAAAATTTGTACGCTGGTGTCTACATGGTACCAAAAGATTCTGTAATCAATGTACTATTAAAATGTATAATCGATGAATTTTTTGCTCGACTTAAAATATTGGAAATCGATACATTTATGCCGCTGAACCTATGAGACGCACCCTTAATTTATGTATAGCAAATGAAAAAGTTTGTACGCTGTTGTCTGCTTGGTACCAAAAGATTCTGTAATCAATGTACTAATAAAATGTATAATCGATTAATTTTTGGCTCGTCTTAAAATATTAGAAATTATTACTTTTTTGACGCGGACCCTGTGCAACGCATCTTAATTTTATGTTTACAGTTTTAAAAAATTTGTACGCTGGTGTCTACATGGTACCAAAAGATTCTGTAATCAATGTACTATTAAAATGTATAATCGATGAATTTTTGGATTGTCTTAAAATATTGGAATTCGATACTTTTTACCGCTGACCCTATGCGACGCAACATTATTTTATGTATATCAAGTTAAAAAATTTGTACGCTGGTGTCTGTTTGGTACCAAATGATTCTGTAATCAATGTACTATTAAAATGTATAATCGATGAATTTTTGGCTCGTCTTAAAATATTGGAAATCGATACTTTTTACCGCTGACCCTATGCGACGCATCCTTAATTTATGTATAGCAAATGAAAAAGTTTGTACGCTGTTGTCTGCTTGGTACCAAAAGATTCTGTAATCAATGTACTAATAAAATGTATAATCGATGAACTTTTGGCTCGTCTTAAAATATTGGAAATCGATACATTTATGCCGCTGACCCTATGCGACGCATCTTTAATTTATGTATAACAAATGGAAAAGTTTGTACGCTGTTGTCTGCTTGGTACCAAAAGATTCTGTAAACAATGTAATATTAAAATGTATAATCGATTCATTTTTGGCTCGTCATAAAATATTAGAAATTGATACTTTTTTGACGCGGACCCTGTGCGACGCATCATTATTTTATGTGTATCGTATTAAAAAATTTGTACGCTGGTGTCTGCATGGTACCAAAAGATTCTGTAATCAATGTACTATTAAAATGTATAATCGATGAATTTTTGGCTCGTCTTAAAATATTAGAAATCGATACTTTTTTTCCGCTGACCCTATGCGACGCAACCTTATTTTATGTATATCAAGTTAAAAAATTTGTACGCTGGTGTCTGTTTGGTACCAAATGATTCTGTAATCAATGTAATATTAAAATGTATAATCGATTAATTTTTGGCTCGTCTTAAAATATTAGAAATTGATACTTTTTTGACGCGGACCCTGTGCGACGCAACTTTATTTTATGTTTACAGTATTAAAAAATTTGTACGCTGGTGTCTACATGGTACCAAAAGATTCTGTAATCAATGTACTATTAAAATGTATAATCGATGAATTTTTGGCTCGTCTTAAAATATTGGAAATCGATACATTTATGCCGCTGACCCTATGCGACGCATCCTTAATTTATGTGTAGCAAATGAAAAAGATTGTACGCTGTTGTCTGTTTGGTACCAAAAGATTCTGTAATCAATGTACTATTAAAATGTATAATCGATGAATTTTTGGCTCGTCTTAAAATATTAGAATTCGATACTTTTTTGACGCGGACCCTGTGCGACGCATCCTTATTTTATGTGTATCGTATTAAAAAATTAGTACGCTGGTGTCTGCAAGGTACCAAAAGATTCTGTAATCAATGTAATATTAAAATGTATAATCGATTAATTTTTGGCTCGTCTTAAAATATGAGAAATTGATCCTTTTTTGACGCGGACCCTGTGCGACGCATTTTCATTTTATGTTTACAGTATTAAAAAATTTGTACGCTGGTGTCTACATGGTACCAAAAGATTCTGTAATCAATGTACTATTAAAATGTATAATCGATGAATTTTTGGATTATCTTAAAATATTGGAATTCGATACTTTTTACCGCTGACCCTATGCGACGCAACATTATTTTATGTATATCAAGTTAAAAAATTTGTACGCTGGTGTCTGTTTGGTACCAAATGATTCTGTAATCAATGTACTATTAAAATGTATAATCGATGAATTTTTGGCTCGTCTTAAAATATTGGAAATCGATACTTTTTACCGCTGACCCTATGCGACGCATCCTTAATTTATGTATAGCAAATGAAAAAGTTTGTACGCCGTTGTCTGCTTGGTACCAAAAGATTCTGTAATCAATGTACTAATAAAATGTATAATCGATGAATTTTTGGCTCGTCTTAAAATATTGGAAATCAATACATTTATGCCGCTGACCCTATGCGACGCATCTTTAATTTATGTATAACAAATGAAAAAGTTTGTACGCTGTTGTCTGCTTGGTACCAAAAGATTCTGTAAACAATGTAATATTAAAATGTATAATCGATTTTTGGCTCGTCATAAAATATTAGAAATTGATACTTTTTTGACGCGGACCCTGTGCGACGCATCATTATTTTATGTGTATCGTATTAAAAAATTTGTACGCTGGTGTCTGCATGGTACCAAAAGATTCTGTAATCAATGTACTATTAAAATGTATAATCGATGAATTTTTGGCTCGTCTTAAAATATTAGAAATCGATACTTTTTTACCGCTGACCCTATGCGACGCAACCTTATTTTATGTATATCAAGTTAAAAAATTTGTACGCTGGTGTCTGTTTGGTACCAAATGATTCTGTAATCAATGTAATATTAAAATGTATAATCGATTAATTTTTGGCTCGTCTTAAAATATTAGAAATTGATACTTTTTTGACGCGGACCCTGTGCGACGCAACTTTATTTTATGTTTACAGTATTAAAAAATTTGTACGCTGGTGTCTACATGGTACCAAAAGATTCTGTAATCAATGTACTATTAAAATGTATAATCGATGAATTTTTGGCTCGTCTTAAAATATTGGAAATCGATACATTTATGCCGCTGACCCTATGCGACGCATCCTTAATTTATGTGTAGCAAATGAAAAAGATTGTACGCTGTTGTCTGTTTGGTACCAAAAGATTCTGTAATCAATGTACTATTAAAATGTATAATCGATGAATTTTTGGCTCGTCTTAAAATATTAGAATTCGATACTTTTTTGACGCGGACCCTGTGCGACGCATCCTTATTTTATGTGTATCGTATTAAAAAATTAGTACGCTGGTGTCTGCAAGGTACCAAAAGATTCTGTAATCAATGTAATATTAAAATGTATAATCGATTAATTTTTGGCTCGTCTTAAAATATTAGAAATTATTACTTTTTTGACGCGTACCCTGTGCGACGCATCCTTATTTTATGGTTACAGTATTAAAAAATTTGTACGCTGGTGTCTACATGGTACCAAAAGATTCTGTAATCAATGTACTATTAAAATGTATAATCGATGACTTTTTGGCTCGACTTAAAATATTAGAAATCGATACTTTTTTACCGCTGACCCTATGCGACGCAACCTTATTTTATGTATATCAAGTTAAAAAATTTGTACGCTGGTGTCTGTTTGGTACCAAATGATTCTGTAATCAATGTAATATTAAAATGTATAATCGATTCATTTTTGGCTCGTCATAAAATATTAGAAATTGATACTTTTTTGACGCGGACCCTGTGCGACGCATCTTTATTTTATGTTTACAGTATTAAAAAATTTGTACGCTGGTGTCTACATGGTACCAAAAGATTCTGTAATCAATGTACTATTAAAATGTATAATCGATGAATTTTTGGCTCGTCTTAAAATATTGGAAATCGATACATTTATGCCGCTGACCCTATGCGACGCATCCTTAATTTATGTGTAGCAAATGAAAAAGATTGTACGCTGTTGCCTGTTTGGTACCAAATGATTCTGTAATCAATGTAATATTAAAATGTATAATCGATTAATTTTTGGCTCGTCTTAAAATATTGGAAATCGATACATTTTACCGCTGACCCTATGCGACGCAACATTATTTTATGTATATCAAGATAAAAAATTTGTACGCTGGTGTCTGCTTGGTACCAAATGATTCTGTAATCAATGTAATATTAAAATGTATAATCGATTAATTTTTGGCTCGTCTTAAAATATTAGAAATTGATACTTTTTTGAAGCGGACCCTGTGCGACGCATCTTTATTTTATGTTTGCAGTATTAAAAAATTTGTACGCTGATGTCTACATGGTACCAAAAGATTCTGTAATCAATGTACTATTAAAATGTATAATCGATGAATTTTTGGCTCGTTTTGAAATATTAGAAATCGATACTCTTTTACAGCTGACCCCATGCGACGCAACCTTATTTTGTGTATATCAAGTTAAAAAATTTGTACGCTGGTGTCTGTTTGGTACCAAATGATTCTGTAATCAATGTACCATTAAAATGTATAATCGATGAATTTTTGGCTCGTCTTAAAATATTGGAAATCGATACTTTTTACCGCTGACCCTATGCGACGCAACCTTATTTTATGTGTATCAAGTTAAAAAATTTGTACGCTGGTGTCTGTTTGGTACCAAATGATTCTGTAATCAATGTAATATTAAAATGTATGATCGATTAATTTTTGGCTCGTCTTAAAATATTAGAAATTGATACTTTTTTGACGCGGACCATGTGCGACGCATATTTATTTTATGTTTACAGTATTAAAAAATTTGTACGCTGGTGTCTACATGGTACCAAAAGATTCTGTAATCAATGTACTATTAAAATGTATAATCGATGAATTTTTGGCTCGTCTTAAAATATTGGAAATCGATACATTTATGCCGCTGACCCTATGCGACGCATCCTTAATTTATGTGTAGCAAATGAAAAAGATTGTACGCTGTTGTCTGTTTGGTACCAAATGATTCTGTAATCAATGTAATATTAAAATGTATAATCGATTAATTTTTGGCTCGTCTTAAAATATTGGAAATCGATACTTTTTACCGCTGACCCTATGCGACGCACCCTTAATTTATGTATAGCAAATGAAAAAGTTTGTACGCTGTTGTCTGCTTGGTACCAAAAGATTCTGTAATCAATGTACTAATAAAATGTATAATCGATGAATTTTTGGCTCGTCTTAAAACATTAGAAATTGATACTTTTTTGACGCGGACCCTGTGCGACGCATCTTTATTTTATGTTTACAGCATTAAAAAATTTGTACGCTGGTGTCTACATGGTACCAAAAGATTCTGTAATCAATGTACTATTGAAATGTATAATCGTTGAATTTTTGGCTCGTCTTAAAATATTGGAAATCGATACTTTTTACCGTTGACCCTATGCGACGCAACATTATTTTATGTATATCAAGTTAAAAAATTTGTACGCTAGTGTCTGCTTGGTACCAAAAGATTCTGTAATCAATGTACTATTAAAATGTATAATCGATGAATTTTTGGCTCGTCTTAAAATATTAGAAATTATTACTTTTTTGACGCGGACCCTGTGCGACGCATCCTTATTTTATGTGTATCGTATTAAAAAATTTGTACGCTGGTGTCTACATGGTACCAAAAGATTCTGTAATCAATGTACTATTAAAATGTATAATCGATGAATTTTTTGCTCGACTTAAAATATTGGAAATCGATACATTTATGCCGCTGACCCTATGCGACGCACCCTTAATTTATGTATAGCAAATGAAAAAGTTTGTACGCTGTTGTCTGCTTGGTACCAAAAGATTCTGTAATCAATGTACTAATAAAATGTATAATCGATTAATTTTTGGCTCGTCTTAAAATATTAGAAATTATTACTTTTTTGACGCGGACCCTGTGCAACGCATCTTAATTTTATGTTTACAGTTTTAAAAAATTTGTACGCTGGTGTCTACATGGTACCAAAAGATTCTGTAATCAATGTACTATTAAAATGTATAATCGATGAATTTTTGGCTCGTCTTAAAATATTAGAAATTGATACTTTTTTGACGCGGACCCTGTGCAACGCATCTTAATTTTATGTTTACAGTTTTAAAAAATTTGTACGCTGGTGTCTACATGGTACCAAAAGATTCTGTAATCAATGTACTATTAAAATGTATAATCGATGAATTTTTGGCTCGTCTTAAAATATTGGAAATCGATACATTTTACCGGTGACCCTATGCGACGCATCCTTAATTTATGTATAGCAAATGAAAAAGTTTGTACGCTGTTGTCTGTTTGGTACCAAATGATTCTGTAATCAATGTAATATTAAAATGTATAATCGATTAATTTTTGGCTCGTCTTAAAATATTGGAAATCGATACTTTTTACCGCTGACCCTATACGACGCACCCTTAATTTATGTATAGCAAATGAAAAAGATTGTACGCTGTTGTCTGCTTGGTACCAAAAGATTCTGTAATCAATGTACTATTAAAATGTATAATCGATGAATTTTTGGCTCGTCTTAAAATATTAGAAATTATTACTTTTTTGACGCGGACCCTGTGCGACGCATCCTTATTTTATGTGTATCGTATTAAAAAATTTGTACGCTGGTGTCTGCATGGTACCAAAAGATTCTGCAATCAATGTACTATTAAAATGTATAATCGATGAATTTTTGGCTCGTCTTAAAATATTAGAAATTATTACTTTTTTGACGCGGACCCTGTGCGACGCATCCTTATTTTATGTTTACCGTATTAAAAAATTTGTACGCTGGTGTCTGCATGGTACCAAAAGATTCTGTAATTAATATACTATTAAAATGTATAATCGATGAATTTTTGGCTCGTCTTAAAATATTAGAAATCGATACATTTTTGACGCGGACCCTGTGCGACGCATCCTTATTTTATGTGTATCGTATTAAAAAATTTGTACGCTGGTGTCTGCATGGTACCAAAAGATTCTGTAATCAATGTACTATTAAAATGTATAATCGATGAATTTTTGGCTCGTCTTAAAATATTGGAAAACGATACTTTTTACCGCTGACCCTATGCGACACAACCTTATTTTATGTATATCAAGTTAAAAAATTTGTACGCTGGTGTCTGTTTGGTACCAAAAGATTCTGTAATCAATGTAATATTAAAATGTATAATCGATTAATTTTTGGCTCGTCTTAAAATATTAGAAATTGATACTTTTTTGACGCGGACCCTGTGCAACGCATCTTAATTTTATGTTTACAGTTTTAAAAAATTTGTACGCTGGTGTCTACATGGTACCAAAAGATTCTGTAATCAATGTACTATTAAAATGTATAATCGATGAATTTTTGGCTCGTCTTAAAATATTGGAAATCGATACATTTTACCGGTGACCCTATGCGACGCATCCTTAATTTATGTATAGCAAATGAAAAAGTTTGTACGCTGTTGTCTGCTTGGTACCAAAAGATTCTGTAATCAATGTACTAATAAAATGTATAATCGATGAATTTTTGGCTCGTCTTAAAATATTAGAAATCGATACTTTTTTGACGCGGACCCTGTGCGACGCATCCTTATTTTATGTGTATCGTATTAAAAAATTTGTACGCTGGAGACTGCATGGTACCAAAAGATTCTGTAATCAATGTACTATTAAAATGTATAATCGATTCATTTTTGGCTCGTCATAAAATATTAGAAATTAATACTTTTTTGACGCGGACCCTGTGCGACGCATATTTATTTTATGTTTACAGTATTAAAAAATTTGTACGCTGGTGTCTGCATGGTACCAAAAGATTTTGTAATCAATGTACTATTAAAATGTATAATCGATGAATTTTTGGCTCGTTTTGAAATATTAGAAATCGATACTCTTTTACCGCTGACCCCATGCGACGCAACCTTATTTTGTGTATATCAAGTTAAAAAATTTGTACGCTGGTGTCTGTTTGGTACCAAATGATTCTGTAATCAATGTACCATTAAAATGTATAATCGATGAATTTTTGGCTCGTCTTAAAATATTGGAAATCGACACTTTTTACCGCTGACCCTATGCGACGCAACCTTATTTTATGTATATCAAGTTAAAAAATTTGTACGCTGGTGTCTGTTTGGTACCAAATGATTTTGTAATCTATGTACTATGTAAATGTATAATCGATGAATTTTTGGCTCGTCTTAAAATATTGGAAATCGATACTTTTTACCGCTGACCCTATGCGACGCAACCTTATTTTATGTATATCAAGTTAAAAAATTTGTACGCTGGTGTCTGTTTGGTACCAAATGATTTTGTAATCAATGTACTATTAAAATGTATAATCGATGAATTTTTGGCTCGTCTTAAAATATTAGAAATTGATACTTCTTTGACGCGGACCCTGTGCGACGCATCTTTATTTTATGTTTACAGTATTAAAAAATTTGTACGCTGGTGTCTGTATTGTACCAAAAGATTTTGTAATCAATGTACTATTAAAATGTATAATCGATGAATTTTTGGCTCGTTTTGAAATATTAGAAATCCATACTCTTTTACCGCTGACCCCATGCGACGCAACCTTATTTTGTGTATATCAAGTTAAAAAATTTGTACGCTGGTGTCTACATGGTACCAAAAGATTCTGTAATCAATGTACTATTAAAATGTATAATCGATGAATTTTTGGCTCGTCTTAAAATATTGGAAATCGATACATTTATGCCGCTGACCCTATGCGACGCATCCTTAATTTATGTGTAGCAAATAAAAAAGATTGTACGCTGTTGTCTGTTTGGTACCAAATGATTCTGTAATCAATGTAATATTAAAATGTATAATCGATTAATTTTTGGCTCGTCTTAAAATATTGGAAATCGATACTTTTTACCGCTGACCCTATGCGACGCACCCTTAATTTATGTATAGCAAATGAAAAAGATTGTACGCTGTTGTCTGCTTGGTACCAAAAGATTCTGTAATCAATGTACTATTAAAATGTATAATCGATGAATTTTTGGCTCGTCTTAAAATATTAGAAATTATTACTTTTTTGACGCGGACCCTGTGCGACGCATCCTTATTTTATGTGTATCGTATTAAAAAATTTGTACGCTGGTGTCTGCATGGTACCAAAAGATTCTGTAATCAATGTACTATTAAAATGTATAATCGATGAATTTTTGGCTCGTCTTAAAATATTAGAAATCGATACTTTTTTACCGCTGACCCTATGCGACGCAACCTTATTTTATGTATATCAAGTTAAAAAATTTGTACGCTGGTGTCTGTTTGGTACCAAATGATTTTGTAATCAATGTACTATTAAAATGTATAATCGATGAATTTTTGGCTCGTCTTAAAACATTAGAAATTGATACTTTTTTGACGCGGACCCTGTGCGACGCATCTTTATTTTATGTTTACAGCATTAAAAAATTTGTACGCTGGTGTCTACATGGTACCAAAAGATTCTGTAATCAATGTACTATTGAAATGTATAATCGTTGAATTTTTGGCTCGTCTTAAAATATTGGAAATCGATACTTTTTACCGTTGACCCTATGCGACGCAACATTATTTTATGTATATCAAGTTAAAAAATTTGTACGCTAGTGTCTGCTTGGTACCAAAAGATTCTGTAATCAATGTACTATTAAAATGTATAATCGATGAATTTTTGGCTCGTCTTAAAATATTAGAAATTATTACTTTTTTGACGCGGACCCTGTGCGACGCATCCTTATTTTATGTGTATCGTATTAAAAAATTTGTACGCTGGTGTCTACATGGTACCAAAAGATTCTGTAATCAATGTACTATTAAAATGTATAATCGATGAATTTTTTGCTCGACTTAAAATATTGGAAATCGATACATTTATGCCGCTGACCCTATGCGACGCACCCTTAATTTATGTATAGCAAATGAAAAAGTTTGTACGCTGTTGTCTGCTTGGTACCAAAAGATTCTGTAATCAATGTACTAATAAAATGTATAATCGATTAATTTTTGGCTCGTCTTAAAATATTAGAAATTATTACTTTTTTGACGCGGACCCTGTGCAACGCATCTTAATTTTATGTTTACAGTTTTAAAAAATTTGTACGCTGGTGTCTACATGGTACCAAAAGATTCTGTAATCAATGTACTATTAAAATGTATAATCGATGAATTTTTGGCTCGTCTTAAAATATTAGAAATTGATACTTTTTTGACGCGGACCCTGTGCAACGCATCTTAATTTTATGTTTACAGTTTTAAAAAATTTGTACGCTGGTGTCTACATGGTACCAAAAGATTCTGTAATCAATGTACTATTAAAATGTATAATCGATGAATTTTTGGCTCGTCTTAAAATATTGGAAATCGATACATTTTACCGGTGACCCTATGCGACGCATCCTTAATTTATGTATAGCAAATGAAAAAGTTTGTACGCTGTTGTCTGTTTGGTACCAAATGATTCTGTAATCAATGTAATATTAAAATGTATAATCGATTAATTTTTGGCTCGTCTTAAAATATTGGAAATCGATACTTTTTACCGCTGACCCTATACGACGCACCCTTAATTTATGTATAGCAAATGAAAAAGATTGTACGCTGTTGTCTGCTTGGTACCAAAAGATTCTGTAATCAATGTACTATTAAAATGTATAATCGATGAATTTTTGGCTCGTCTTAAAATATTAGAAATTATTACTTTTTTGACGCGGACCCTGTGCGACGCATCCTTATTTTATGTGTATCGTATTAAAAAATTTGTACGCTGGTGTCTGCATGGTACCAAAAGATTCTGCAATCAATGTACTATTAAAATGTATAATCGATGAATTTTTGGCTCGTCTTAAAATATTAGAAATTATTACTTTTTTGACGCGGACCCTGTGCGACGCATCCTTATTTTATGTTTACCGTATTAAAAAATTTGTACGCTGGTGTCTGCATGGTACCAAAAGATTCTGTAATTAATATACTATTAAAATGTATAATCGATGAATTTTTGGCTCGTCTTAAAATATTAGAAATCGATACATTTTTGACGCGGACCCTGTGCGACGCATCCTTATTTTATGTGTATCGTATTAAAAAATTTGTACGCTGGTGTCTGCATGGTACCAAAAGATTCTGTAATCAATGTACTATTAAAATGTATAATCGATGAATTTTTGGCTCGTCTTAAAATATTGGAAAACGATACTTTTTACCGCTGACCCTATGCGACACAACCTTATTTTATGTATATCAAGTTAAAAAATTTGTACGCTGGTGTCTGTTTGGTACCAAAAGATTCTGTAATCAATGTAATATTAAAATGTATAATCGATTAATTTTTGGCTCGTCTTAAAATATTAGAAATTGATACTTTTTTGACGCGGACCCTGTGCAACGCATCTTAATTTTATGTTTACAGTTTTAAAAAATTTGTACGCTGGTGTCTACATGGTACCAAAAGATTCTGTAATCAATGTACTATTAAAATGTATAATCGATGAATTTTTGGCTCGTCTTAAAATATTGGAAATCGATACATTTTACCGGTGACCCTATGCGACGCATCCTTAATTTATGTATAGCAAATGAAAAAGTTTGTACGCTGTTGTCTGCTTGGTACCAAAAGATTCTGTAATCAATGTACTAATAAAATGTATAATCGATGAATTTTTGGCTCGTCTTAAAATATTAGAAATCGATACTTTTTTGACGCGGACCCTGTGCGACGCATCCTTATTTTATGTGTATCGTATTAAAAAATTTGTACGCTGGAGACTGCATGGTACCAAAAGATTCTGTAATCAATGTACTATTAAAATGTATAATCGATTCATTTTTGGCTCGTCATAAAATATTAGAAATTAATACTTTTTTGACGCGGACCCTGTGCGACGCATATTTATTTTATGTTTACAGTATTAAAAAATTTGTACGCTGGTGTCTGCATGGTACCAAAAGATTTTGTAATCAATGTACTATTAAAATGTATAATCGATGAATTTTTGGCTCGTTTTGAAATATTAGAAATCGATACTCTTTTACCGCTGACCCCATGCGACGCAACCTTATTTTGTGTATATCAAGTTAAAAAATTTGTACGCTGGTGTCTGTTTGGTACCAAATGATTCTGTAATCAATGTACCATTAAAATGTATAATCGATGAATTTTTGGCTCGTCTTAAAATATTGGAAATGGACACTTTTTACCGCTGACCCTATGCGACGCAACCTTATTTTATGTATATCAAGTTAAAAAATTTGTACGCTGGTGTCTGTTTGGTACCAAATGATTTTGTAATCTATGTACTATGTAAATGTATAATCGATGAATTTTTGGCTCGTCTTAAAATATTGGAAATCGATACTTTTTACCGCTGACCCTATGCGACGCAACCTTATTTTATGTATATCAAGTTAAAAAATTTGTACGCTGGTGTCTGTTTGGTACCAAATGATTTTGTAATCAATGTACTATTAAAATGTATAATCGATGAATTTTTGGCTCGTCTTAAAATATTAGAAATTGATACTTCTTTGACGCGGACCCTGTGCGACGCATCTTTATTTTATGTTTACAGTATTAAAAAATTTGTACGCTGGTGTCTGTATTGTACCAAAAGATTTTGTAATCAATGTACTATTAAAATGTATAATCGATGAATTTTTGGCTCGTTTTGAAATATTAGAAATCCATACTCTTTTACCGCTGACCCCATGCGACGCAACCTTATTTTGTGTATATCAAGTTAAAAAATTTGTACGCTGGTGTCTACATGGTACCAAAAGATTCTGTAATCAATGTACTATTAAAATGTATAATCGATGAATTTTTGGCTCGTCTTAAAATATTGGAAATCGATACATTTATGCCGCTGACCCTATGCGACGCATCCTTAATTTATGTGTAGCAAATAAAAAAGATTGTACGCTGTTGTCTGTTTGGTACCAAATGATTCTGTAATCAATGTAATATTAAAATGTATAATCGATTAATTTTTGGCTCGTCTTAAAATATTGGAAATCGATACTTTTTACCGCTGACCCTATGCGACGCACCCTTAATTTATGTATAGCAAATGAAAAAGATTGTACGCTGTTGTCTGCTTGGTACCAAAAGATTCTGTAATCAATGTACTATTAAAATGTATAATCGATGAATTTTTGGCTCGTCTTAAAATATTAGAAATTATTACTTTTTTGACGCGGACCCTGTGCGACGCATCCTTATTTTATGTGTATCGTATTAAAAAATTTGTACGCTGGTGTCTGCATGGTACCAAAAGATTCTGTAATCAATGTACTATTAAAATGTATAATCGATGAATTTTTGGCTCGTCTTAAAATATTAGAAATCGATACTTTTTTACCGCTGACCCTATGCGACGCAACCTTATTTTATGTATATCAAGTTAAAAAATTTGTACGCTGGTGTCTGTTTGGTACCAAATGATTCTGTAATCAATGTAATATTAAAATGTATAATCGATTAATTTTTGGCTCGTCTTAAAATATTAGAAATTGATACTTTTTTGACGCGGACCCTGTGCGACGCATCTTTATTTTATGTTTACAGTATTAAAAAATTTGTACGCTGGTGTCTGCATGGTACCAAAAGATTCTGTAATTAATATACTATTAAAATGTATAATCGATGAATTTTTGGCTCGTCTTAAAATATTAGAAAAACGATACATTTTTGACGCGGACCCTGTGCGACGCATCCTTATTTTATGTGTATCGTATTAAAAAATTTGTACGCTGGTGTCTGCATGGTACCAAAAGATTCTGTAATCAATGTACTATTAAAATGTATAATCGATGAATTTTTGGCTCGTCTTAAAATATTGGAAATCGATACTTTTTACCGCTGACCCTATGCGACACAACCTTATTTTATGTATATCAAGTTAAAAAATTTGTACGCTGGTGTCTGTTTGGTACCAAAAGATTCTGTAATCAATGTAATATTAAAATGTATAATCGATTAATTTTTGGCTCGTCTTAAAATATTAGAAATTGATACTTTTTTGACGCGAACCCTGTGCAACGCATCTTAATTTTATGTTTACAGTTTTAAAAAATTTGTACGCTGGTGTCTACATGGTACCAAAAGATTCTGTAATCAATGTACTATTATAATGTATAATCGATGAATTTTTGGCTCGTCTTAAAATATTGGAAATCGATACATTTATGCCGCTGACCCTATGCGACGCATCCTTAATTTATGTGTAGCAAATGAAAAAGATTGTACGCTGTTGTCTGTTTGGTACCAAATGATTCTGTAATCAATGTAATATTAAAATGTATAATCGATTAATTTTTGGCTCGTCTTAAAATATTGGAAATCGATACTTTTTACCGCTGACCCTATGCGACGCACCCTTAATTTATGTATAGCAAATGAAAAAGTTTGTACGCTGTTGTCTGCTTGGTACCAAAAGATTCTGTAATCAATGTACTAATAAAATGTATAATCGATGAATTTTTGGCTCGTCTTAAAACATTAGAAATTAATACTTTTTTGACGCGGACCCTGTGCGACGCATCTTTATTTTATGTTTACAGCATTAAAAAATTTGTACGCTGGTGTCTACATGGTACCAAAAGATTCTGTAATCAATGTACTATTGAAATGTATAATCGTTGAATTTTTGGCTCGTCTTAAAATATTGGAAATCGATACTTTTTACCGTTGACCCTATGCGACGCAACATTATTTTATGTATATCAAGTTAAAAAATTTGTACGCTAGTGTCTGCTTGGTACCAAAAGATTCTGTAATCAATGTACTATTAAAATGTATAATCGATGAATTTTTGGCTCGTCTTAAAATATTAGAAATTATTACTTTTTTGACGCGGACCCTGTGCGACGCATCCTTATTTTATGTGTATCGTATTAAAAAATTTGTACGCTGGTGTCTACATGGTACCAAAAGATTCTGTAATCAATGTACTATTAAAATGTATAATCGATGAATTTTTTGCTCGACTTAAAATATTGGAAATCGATACATTTATGCCGCTGAACCTATGAGACGCACCCTTAATTTATGTATAGCAAATGAAAAAGTTTGTACGCTGTTGTCTGCTTGGTACCAAAAGATTCTGTAATCAATGTACTAATAAAATGTATAATCGATTAATTTTTGGCTCGTCTTAAAATATTAGAAATTATTACTTTTTTGACGCGGACCCTGTGCAACGCATCTTAATTTTATGTTTACAGTTTTAAAAAATTTGTACGCTGGTGTCTACATGGTACCAAAAGATTCTGTAATCAATGTACTATTAAAATGTATAATCGATGAATTTTTGGATTGTCTTAAAATATTGGAATTCGATACTTTTTACCGCTGACCCTATGCGACGCAACATTATTTTATGTATATCAAGTTAAAAAATTTGTACGCTGGTGTCTGTTTGGTACCAAATGATTCTGTAATCAATGTACTATTAAAATGTATAATCGATGAATTTTTGGCTCGTCTTAAAATATTGGAAATCGATACTTTTTACCGCTGACCCTATGCGACGCATCCTTAATTTATGTATAGCAAATGAAAAAGTTTGTACGCTGTTGTCTGCTTGGTACCAAAAGATTCTGTAATCAATGTACTAATAAAATGTATAATCGATGAACTTTTGGCTCGTCTTAAAATATTGGAAATCGATACATTTATGCCGCTGACCCTATGCGACGCATCTTTAATTTATGTATAACAAATGAAAAAGTTTGTACGCTGTTGTCTGCTTGGTACCAAAAGATTCTGTAAACAATGTAATATTAAAATGTATAATCGATTCATTTTTGGCTCGTCATAAAATATTAGAAATTGATACTTTTTTGACGCGGACCCTGTGCGACGCATCATTATTTTATGTGTATCGTATTAAAAAATTTGTACGCTGGTGTCTGCATGGTACCAAAAGATTCTGTAATCAATGTACTATTAAAATGTATAATCGATGAATTTTTGGCTCGTCTTAAAATATTAGAAATCGATACTTTTTTTCCGCTGACCCTATGCGACGCAACCTTATTTTATGTATATCAAGTTAAAAAATTTGTACGCTGGTGTCTGTTTGGTACCAAATGATTCTGTAATCAATGTAATATTAAAATGTATAATCGATTAATTTTTGGCTCGTCTTAAAATATTAGAAATTGATACTTTTTTGACGCGGACCCTGTGCGACGCAACTTTATTTTATGTTTACAGTATTAAAAAATTTGTACGCTGGTGTCTACATGGTACCAAAAGATTCTGTAATCAATGTACTATTAAAATGTATAATCGATGAATTTTTGGCTCGTCTTAAAATATTGGAAATCGATACATTTATGCCGCTGACCCTATGCGACGCATCCTTAATTTATGTGTAGCAAATGAAAAAGATTGTACGCTGTTGTCTGTTTGGTACCAAAAGATTCTGTAATCAATGTACTATTAAAATGTATAATCGATGAATTTTTGGCTCGTCTTAAAATATTAGAATTCGATACTTTTTTGACGCGGACCCTGTGCGACGCATCCTTATTTTATGTGTATCGTATTAAAAAATTAGTACGCTGGTGTCTGCAAGGTACCAAAAGATTCTGTAATCAATGTAATATTAAAATGTATAATCGATTAATTTTTGGCTCGTCTTAAAATATGAGAAATTGATCCTTTTTTGACGCGGACCCTGTGCGACGCATTTTCATTTTATGTTTACAGTATTAAAAAATTTGTACGCTGGTGTCTACATGGTACCAAAAGATTCTGTAATCAATGTACTATTAAAATGTATAATCGATGAATTTTTGGATTATCTTAAAATATTGGAATTCGATACTTTTTACCGCTGACCCTATGCGACGCAACATTATTTTATGTATATCAAGTTAAAAAATTTGTACGCTGGTGTCTGTTTGGTACCAAATGATTCTGTAATCAATGTACTATTAAAATGTATAATCGATGAATTTTTGGCTCGTCTTAAAATATTGGAAATCGATACTTTTTACCGCTGACCCTATGCGACGCATCCTTAATTTATGTATAGCAAATGAAAAAGTTTGTACGCTGTTGTCTGCTTGGTACCAAAAGATTCTGTAATCAATGTACTAATAAAATGTATAATCGATGAATTTTTGGCTCGTCTTAAAATATTGGAAATCAATACATTTATGCCGCTGACCCTATGCGACGCATCTTTAATTTATGTATAACAAATGAAAAAGTTTGTACGCTGTTGTCTGCTTGGTACCAAAAGATTCTGTAAACAATGTAATATTAAAATGTATAATCGATTTTTGGCTCGTCATAAAATATTAGAAATTGATACTTTTTTGACGCGGACCCTGTGCGACGCATCATTATTTTATGTGTATCGTATTAAAAAATTTGTACGCTGGTGTCTGCATGGTACCAAAAGATTCTGTAATCAATGTACTATTAAAATGTATAATCGATGAATTTTTGGCTCGTCTTAAAATATTAGAAATCGATACTTTTTTACCGCTGACCCTATGCGACGCAACCTTATTTTATGTATATCAAGTTAAAAAATTTGTACGCTGGTGTCTGTTTGGTACCAAATGATTCTGTAATCAATGTAATATTAAAATGTATAATCGATTAATTTTTGGCTCGTCTTAAAATATTAGAAATTGATACTTTTTTGACGCGGACCCTGTGCGACGCAACTTTATTTTATGTTTACAGTATTAAAAAATTTGTACGCTGGTGTCTACATGGTACCAAAAGATTCTGTAATCAATGTACTATTAAAATGTATAATCGATGAATTTTTGGCTCGTCTTAAAATATTGGAAATCGATACATTTATGCCGCTGACCCTATGCGACGCATCCTTAATTTATGTGTAGCAAATGAAAAAGATTGTACGCTGTTGTCTGTTTGGTACCAAAAGATTCTGTAATCAATGTACTATTAAAATGTATAATCGATGAATTTTTGGCTCGTCTTAAAATATTAGAATTCGATACTTTTTTGACGCGGACCCTGTGCGACGCATCCTTATTTTATGTGTATCGTATTAAAAAATTAGTACGCTGGTGTCTGCAAGGTACCAAAAGATTCTGTAATCAATGTAATATTAAAATGTATAATCGATTAATTTTTGGCTCGTCTTAAAATATTAGAAATTATTACTTTTTTGACGCGTACCCTGTGCGACGCATCCTTATTTTATGGTTACAGTATTAAAAAATTTGTACGCTGGTGTCTACATGGTACCAAAAGATTCTGTAATCAATGTACTATTAAAATGTATAATCGATGACTTTTTGGCTCGACTTAAAATATTAGAAATCGATACTTTTTTACCGCTGACCCTATGCGACGCAACCTTATTTTATGTATATCAAGTTAAAAAATTTGTACGCTGGTGTCTGTTTGGTACCAAATGATTCTGTAATCAATGTAATATTAAAATGTATAATCGATTCATTTTTGGCTCGTCATAAAATATTAGAAATTGATACTTTTTTGACGCGGACCCTGTGCGACGCATCTTTATTTTATGTTTACAGTATTAAAAAATTTGTACGCTGGTGTCTACATGGTACCAAAAGATTCTGTAATCAATGTACTATTAAAATGTATAATCGATGAATTTTTGGCTCGTCTTAAAATATTGGAAATCGATACATTTATGCCGCTGACCCTATGCGACGCATCCTTAATTTATGTGTAGCAAATGAAAAAGATTGTACGCTGTTGCCTGTTTGGTACCAAATGATTCTGTAATCAATGTAATATTAAAATGTATAATCGATTAATTTTTGGCTCGTCTTAAAATATTGGAAATCGATACATTTTACCGCTGACCCTATGCGACGCAACATTATTTTATGTATATCAAGATAAAAAATTTGTACGCTGGTGTCTGCTTGGTACCAAATGATTCTGTAATCAATGTAATATTAAAATGTATAATCGATTAATTTTTGGCTCGTCTTAAAATATTAGAAATTGATACTTTTTTGAAGCGGACCCTGTGCGACGCATCTTTATTTTATGTTTGCAGTATTAAAAAATTTGTACGCTGATGTCTACATGGTACCAAAAGATTCTGTAATCAATGTACTATTAAAATGTATAATCGATGAATTTTTGGCTCGTTTTGAAATATTAGAAATCGATACTCTTTTACAGCTGACCCCATGCGACGCAACCTTATTTTGTGTATATCAAGTTAAAAAATTTGTACGCTGGTGTCTGTTTGGTACCAAATGATTCTGTAATCAATGTACCATTAAAATGTATAATCGATGAATTTTTGGCTCGTCTTAAAATATTGGAAATCGATACTTTTTACCGCTGACCCTATGCGACGCAACCTTATTTTATGTGTATCAAGTTAAAAAATTTGTACGCTGGTGTCTGTTTGGTACCAAATGATTCTGTAATCAATGTAATATTAAAATGTATGATCGATTAATTTTTGGCTCGTCTTAAAATATTAGAAATTGATACTTTTTTGACGCGGACCATGTGCGACGCATATTTATTTTATGTTTACAGTATTAAAAAATTTGTACGCTGGTGTCTACATGGTACCAAAAGATTCTGTAATCAATGTACTATTAAAATGTATAATCGATGAATTTTTGGCTCGTCTTAAAATATTGGAAATCGATACATTTATGCCGCTGACCCTATGCGACGCATCCTTAATTTATGTGTAGCAAATGAAAAAGATTGTACGCTGTTGTCTGTTTGGTACCAAATGATTCTGTAATCAATGTAATATTAAAATGTATAATCGATTAATTTTTGGCTCGTCTTAAAATATTGGAAATCGATACTTTTTACCGCTGACCCTATGCGACGCACCCTTAATTTATGTATAGCAAATGAAAAAGTTTGTACGCTGTTGTCTGCTTGGTACCAAAAGATTCTGTAATCAATGTACTAATAAAATGTATAATCGATGAATTTTTGGCTCGTCTTAAAACATTAGAAATTGATACTTTTTTGACGCGGACCCTGTGCGACGCATCTTTATTTTATGTTTACAGCATTAAAAAATTTGTACGCTGGTGTCTACATGGTACCAAAAGATTCTGTAATCAATGTACTATTGAAATGTATAATCGTTGAATTTTTGGCTCGTCTTAAAATATTGGAAATCGATACTTTTTACCGTTGACCCTATGCGACGCAACATTATTTTATGTATATCAAGTTAAAAAATTTGTACGCTAGTGTCTGCTTGGTACCAAAAGATTCTGTAATCAATGTACTATTAAAATGTATAATCGATGAATTTTTGGCTCGTCTTAAAATATTAGAAATTATTACTTTTTTGACGCGGACCCTGTGCGACGCATCCTTATTTTATGTGTATCGTATTAAAAAATTTGTACGCTGGTGTCTACATGGTACCAAAAGATTCTGTAATCAATGTACTATTAAAATGTATAAT
This sequence comes from Prenolepis imparis, assembly GCF_030444845.1. Lineage (NCBI taxonomy): Eukaryota > Metazoa > Arthropoda > Insecta > Hymenoptera > Formicidae > Prenolepis > Prenolepis imparis. The sequence continues at coordinate 14,448,669 of NW_028141160.1, forward strand.
CGATGAATTTTTTGCTCGACTTAAAATATTGGAAATCGATACATTTATGCCGCTGACCCTATGCGACGCACCCTTAATTTATGTATAGCAAATGAAAAAGTTTGTACGCTGTTGTCTGCTTGGTACCAAAAGATTCTGTAATCAATGTACTAATAAAATGTATAATCGATTAATTTTTGGCTCGTCTTAAAATATTAGAAATTATTACTTTTTTGACGCGGACCCTGTGCAACGCATCTTAATTTTATGTTTACAGTTTTAAAAAATTTGTACGCTGGTGTCTACATGGTACCAAAAGATTCTGTAATCAATGTACTATTAAAATGTATAATCGATGAATTTTTGGCTCGTCTTAAAATATTAGAAATTGATACTTTTTTGACGCGGACCCTGTGCAACGCATCTTAATTTTATGTTTACAGTTTTAAAAAATTTGTACGCTGGTGTCTACATGGTACCAAAAGATTCTGTAATCAATGTACTATTAAAATGTATAATCGATGAATTTTTGGCTCGTCTTAAAATATTGGAAATCGATACATTTTACCGGTGACCCTATGCGACGCATCCTTAATTTATGTATAGCAAATGAAAAAGTTTGTACGCTGTTGTCTGTTTGGTACCAAATGATTCTGTAATCAATGTAATATTAAAATGTATAATCGATTAATTTTTGGCTCGTCTTAAAATATTGGAAATCGATACTTTTTACCGCTGACCCTATACGACGCACCCTTAATTTATGTATAGCAAATGAAAAAGATTGTACGCTGTTGTCTGCTTGGTACCAAAAGATTCTGTAATCAATGTACTATTAAAATGTATAATCGATGAATTTTTGGCTCGTCTTAAAATATTAGAAATTATTACTTTTTTGACGCGGACCCTGTGCGACGCATCCTTATTTTATGTGTATCGTATTAAAAAATTTGTACGCTGGTGTCTGCATGGTACCAAAAGATTCTGCAATCAATGTACTATTAAAATGTATAATCGATGAATTTTTGGCTCGTCTTAAAATATTAGAAATTATTACTTTTTTGACGCGGACCCTGTGCGACGCATCCTTATTTTATGTTTACCGTATTAAAAAATTTGTACGCTGGTGTCTGCATGGTACCAAAAGATTCTGTAATTAATATACTATTAAAATGTATAATCGATGAATTTTTGGCTCGTCTTAAAATATTAGAAATCGATACATTTTTGACGCGGACCCTGTGCGACGCATCCTTATTTTATGTGTATCGTATTAAAAAATTTGTACGCTGGTGTCTGCATGGTACCAAAAGATTCTGTAATCAATGTACTATTAAAATGTATAATCGATGAATTTTTGGCTCGTCTTAAAATATTGGAAAACGATACTTTTTACCGCTGACCCTATGCGACACAACCTTATTTTATGTATATCAAGTTAAAAAATTTGTACGCTGGTGTCTGTTTGGTACCAAAAGATTCTGTAATCAATGTAATATTAAAATGTATAATCGATTAATTTTTGGCTCGTCTTAAAATATTAGAAATTGATACTTTTTTGACGCGGACCCTGTGCAACGCATCTTAATTTTATGTTTACAGTTTTAAAAAATTTGTACGCTGGTGTCTACATGGTACCAAAAGATTCTGTAATCAATGTACTATTAAAATGTATAATCGATGAATTTTTGGCTCGTCTTAAAATATTGGAAATCGATACATTTTACCGGTGACCCTATGCGACGCATCCTTAATTTATGTATAGCAAATGAAAAAGTTTGTACGCTGTTGTCTGCTTGGTACCAAAAGATTCTGTAATCAATGTACTAATAAAATGTATAATCGATGAATTTTTGGCTCGTCTTAAAATATTAGAAATCGATACTTTTTTGACGCGGACCCTGTGCGACGCATCCTTATTTTATGTGTATCGTATTAAAAAATTTGTACGCTGGAGACTGCATGGTACCAAAAGATTCTGTAATCAATGTACTATTAAAATGTATAATCGATTCATTTTTGGCTCGTCATAAAATATTAGAAATTAATACTTTTTTGACGCGGACCCTGTGCGACGCATATTTATTTTATGTTTACAGTATTAAAAAATTTGTACGCTGGTGTCTGCATGGTACCAAAAGATTTTGTAATCAATGTACTATTAAAATGTATAATCGATGAATTTTTGGCTCGTTTTGAAATATTAGAAATCGATACTCTTTTACCGCTGACCCCATGCGACGCAACCTTATTTTGTGTATATCAAGTTAAAAAATTTGTACGCTGGTGTCTGTTTGGTACCAAATGATTCTGTAATCAATGTACCATTAAAATGTATAATCGATGAATTTTTGGCTCGTCTTAAAATATTGGAAATCGACACTTTTTACCGCTGACCCTATGCGACGCAACCTTATTTTATGTATATCAAGTTAAAAAATTTGTACGCTGGTGTCTGTTTGGTACCAAATGATTTTGTAATCTATGTACTATGTAAATGTATAATCGATGAATTTTTGGCTCGTCTTAAAATATTGGAAATCGATACTTTTTACCGCTGACCCTATGCGACGCAACCTTATTTTATGTATATCAAGTTAAAAAATTTGTACGCTGGTGTCTGTTTGGTACCAAATGATTTTGTAATCAATGTACTATTAAAATGTATAATCGATGAATTTTTGGCTCGTCTTAAAATATTAGAAATTGATACTTCTTTGACGCGGACCCTGTGCGACGCATCTTTATTTTATGTTTACAGTATTAAAAAATTTGTACGCTGGTGTCTGTATTGTACCAAAAGATTTTGTAATCAATGTACTATTAAAATGTATAATCGATGAATTTTTGGCTCGTTTTGAAATATTAGAAATCCATACTCTTTTACCGCTGACCCCATGCGACGCAACCTTATTTTGTGTATATCAAGTTAAAAAATTTGTACGCTGGTGTCTACATGGTACCAAAAGATTCTGTAATCAATGTACTATTAAAATGTATAATCGATGAATTTTTGGCTCGTCTTAAAATATTGGAAATCGATACATTTATGCCGCTGACCCTATGCGACGCATCCTTAATTTATGTGTAGCAAATAAAAAAGATTGTACGCTGTTGTCTGTTTGGTACCAAATGATTCTGTAATCAATGTAATATTAAAATGTATAATCGATTAATTTTTGGCTCGTCTTAAAATATTGGAAATCGATACTTTTTACCGCTGACCCTATGCGACGCACCCTTAATTTATGTATAGCAAATGAAAAAGATTGTACGCTGTTGTCTGCTTGGTACCAAAAGATTCTGTAATCAATGTACTATTAAAATGTATAATCGATGAATTTTTGGCTCGTCTTAAAATATTAGAAATTATTACTTTTTTGACGCGGACCCTGTGCGACGCATCCTTATTTTATGTGTATCGTATTAAAAAATTTGTACGCTGGTGTCTGCATGGTACCAAAAGATTCTGTAATCAATGTACTATTAAAATGTATAATCGATGAATTTTTGGCTCGTCTTAAAATATTAGAAATCGATACTTTTTTACCGCTGACCCTATGCGACGCAACCTTATTTTATGTATATCAAGTTAAAAAATTTGTACGCTGGTGTCTGTTTGGTACCAAATGATTTTGTAATCAATGTACTATTAAAATGTATAATCGATGAATTTTTGGCTCGTCTTAAAATATTAGAAATTGATACTTTTTTGACGCGGACCCTGTGCGACGCATCTTTATTTTATGTTTACAGTATTAAAAAATTTGTACGCTGGTGTCTGCATGGTACCAAAAGATTTTGTAATCAATGTACTATTAAAATGTATAATCGATGAATTTTTGGCTCGTTTTGAAATATTAGAAATCGATACTCTTTTACCGCTGACCCCATGCGACGCAACCTTATTTTGTGTATATCAAGTTAAAAAATTTGTACGCTGGTGTCTGTTTGGTACCAAATGATTCTGTAATCAATGTACCATTAAAATGTATAATCGATGAATTTTTGGCTCGTCTTAAAATATTGGAAATCGACACTTTTTACCGCTGACCCTATGCGACGCAACCTTATTTTATGTATATCAAGTTAAAAAATTTGTACGCTGGTGTCTGTTTGGTACCAAATGATTTTGTAATATATGTACTATTAAAATGTATAATCGATGAATTTTTGGCTCGTCTTAAAATATTAGAAATTGATACATTTATGCCGCTGACCCTATGCGACGCATCCTTAATTTATGTATAGCAAATGAAAAAGTTTATACGCTGTTGTCTGGTTGGTATCCTGTGCGACGCATCCTTATTTTATGTTTATCAAATTAAAAAATTTGCGCACAATTAAATTACGTGTATTATACCAAAAGGTTTGTAGGCTGGTATTCTGATGGTACCTTCATAATGTGTAGACTATGTACTGTTAAAATATCTGAAAGAATAATTTTTGGCGCGTTTTAAAATATTGAAAATTAAAACTTTTAAACCGCAAACCTCATACGGCGAGGATTCATTTTACGTATATTAGATAAAAAAGTTTTTAGGCTGGTAAGATGATGGTACCATCATTGTGTGTAGTCAATGTACTGTTAAAATATAAAATAGATTAATTTTTGACTCGTTTTAATATATTGAAAATTAAAACTTTTAAGCCGCGATTCCCATACTGCGCACAAATATATTACGTATATTATATCAAAAAGTTTGTAGGCTGGTATTCTGATTGTACCTTCATAATGTGTAGACGATGTACTGTTCAAATATATGAAAGAATAATTTTTGGCGCGTTTTAAAATATTGAAAATTAAAACTTTTAAGCCGCTGACCTTATACTCCGCGGATTCATTTTACGTATATTATATCAAAAAGTTTTTAGGCTGGTATGCTGATGGTACCATCATTATATGTAGACAATGTACTGTTAAAATATATGAAATATTAATTTTTGGCTCTTTTTAAAATATTAAAAATTGATACTTTATAGCCGCCAACCTATTAAAACTCAGATTCATATTATATGTATTAAATGAAAAAATGTGGAGGCTCGAATCTATTTGGTACAGAAATAATTCTGTATATAGTCTGCATATAATGTACTATTAAAAAAAACAATCAATTAATTTTTGGCTCTTTTTAAAATATTAAAAATCGATACTTTATTAACGCGAACCCTATATAACAAAGAGTTAGACCTTGTGTATTAAACCAAAAATTTTGTACGCTCGAATCTGTTTGGTGTATAATAGTAATCTGTATAAATATACTACTAAAAAAGACAATCGATTTATTTTTGGCTTTTTTAAAAATATTCAAAATCAATTCTTTATAACCGCGGATCTTATATAAAGCAGAATTATATTATGTGTATTAAACGAAAAAATTTGTACGCTCAAATCTGTTTGGTATAAGAGAAATCTGCATAAAATATATTATTAAAAAAACATTCGATTAATTTTTGGCTTTTTTTAGAATATTCAAAATCGATACTTTATAACCGCGGACCTTATATAAAGCAGAATTATATTATGTGTATTAAACGAAAAAATTTATAAGCTCGAATATATTTGGTATAAAAATAATCTGCATAAAATGTACTATTAAAAAGAACAAGCGATGAATTTTTGTCTCTTATTAAAATATTAAATATCTATACTTTATTGCCGCGGACCTATATAAAACTCAGACTTATGTTATGTGTATTATATAAAAAAACTTGTACGCTCGAATCTGTTTGGTATAAAAGTAATCTGCATACAATGTACTATTAACAAAAAACAAGCGATAAATTTTTTTCTTTTTTTAGTATATTTAAAAATGAAACTTTGTAGCCGCGAACCCTACACTTGCGCAGACTTATATTATGTATATTATAATATTATGTATAATATAAAATAATTTGCATGCTCGTATTTATTTAATATAAAGAGCCAATATAATTTATCGCTTGTTTTTTTCAATAGTACGTTGTTTGCAGATTATGATTATACCTAATAGATACGAGCGTGCAAATTCTTTTATTTGATATACATAATAAAAGTTTGCGCCATATAGGATTCGCTGCTACAAAGTATCGATTTTTGATATTCGAAGAATAGCCAAAAATTTATTTCTTGTATATTTCGATAGTACATTGTATTATATATATAAAAGTTTTCTGCAAACAATGATATATATTATTCGAGTTTTAAGTAGTAAACATATTATTTGTAATATTATTTATAACATTTTTAATTTTTATAACATATTTTTATTTTAAAATTTAATTAGCAAATTAACGCTTTAATTATCTGATTTCTGTAAAAAAATGTTCATCAAATTTAAACAAACTTTATATAAAAATATTATTTTTATAATATCATTCTTTTTAATATAAAATCGAAGAATGGCGCGCGCGTAGCGCGCGATTGTGTTGTTCTAGTTTTTCTAAAAAACCTGGACGAACTAATTACGATTTTAAGCGGACTTTTACTCTACTATTGTGAATAATTTAATATGAGATAGCATTCTTTCTGAGAGCTTTTTTGAAGGACATGTTTTCTGTTCTGACAACGTTATTGTTTCAGTATAGCAAAATTACAAGCTAATTAAGGTAAAACTTGTTATTTTTCAAATTATGATGATTTTATCACGTCTGTGAAAAACACTTTGGAATCGTATTTTCAAATATATGCAAATTACTCAAAATAATTTATATAATATTATATTAATAATATTTCAAAATTATTCGAAATAATTTTAAGTGCTTCACATTTCTCCATATTTATCTCAATACCTAATACAATCGGGCGACATAGCACTTTTTAATTTAGTACGTGATTAACTTGTTTTGTCAATGATAAATGCTCAACTAATTGTAAGTGCAATATTTAATAGAAAGCAGTTTTAAGAAAAGATGCACAGTAGACATATTTTGTAAAGATAAAATAGCTCTGAATCATCGTGCAGCTTTCAGAATTGCAATACAGCCGCTATTTTTATTTCAAATAATGTTTACCAATCATATAATACTATAGTTATACATTAAAGATAACGCAAATATAAATTTATCAGAAGCGAGAAAAATTTACGATGATATTTGTCATACTATCGGGTCAAAGTGTATCATACCAATTAAAGCGATCTGTGAAATTCCAAGGAACAAATATAGTATTTTACAACAAAATTGCAATTATTATTTAGTAGATAATGATCTACACATTGCACATATAATGCGACATCATACACACATTTGGATATTATTTTCTAAAATTAGGAAGAAAATGGAGTATTGTCAGCGTTCTTAAACGCGTTGTTATAGCCTTAAAGGTTATACACAATTATATTAAAATTACGCAATTAAAAATAGAGCACATATCCACACGAAATGCCGACACAGCGGGTCACACGCAATAATAAAATACGAAATATGAAAGACGAGGCTAACACCGACTAAGCATTGCGTTAAGAAATTGCCAAATTGCCAAATTGCCAAAGCGTCCCGTTAACCTCCATCACTTGCATCTAGATCTTTTAACTGCGCGTATTGACCGCATTTAAATATAAAAAGAACCCATCGCTAAACTCGGGAATCAATTTGGAATAACAATCGTGTACGTGCAAACCGCGTCGGCATGAACAGGCGACAAAAGTAAGTGTTTAAGTAATTACGAGTGTACGCCAATAATATAATACGCGAGTATATTTGTAAAAAGAGACAGATATAAACAAATGTATAATTTTGGATGTTTATATTAAAACGTTACACAATAAAAACGAGTGTTAATTCATTGACGAATCCCGAACTCCTCAGTTCTTATGAGTGGTTACGATCCCTTCAAGAAACTCGTGCCGCTCGCGGGCACAACAGCGTTAAAGTAGAATTAAACGTATGTATCGACTCTCATCGTTATCGAATCACAGAGGTCAATAATGCGGACGACAAGAAAATGTGACTAATTATTTATATAAGTAATTGGATGCTCTCTCTTACCCACCACCCCCTCGTTCATCTCTTTAAACTATAGAGTCCTCTTCTCCTACTTTCTCTTCGTCCACTGACATTCTCCTCCTATGAATCTATAGAAAAACTATGGGAAAACTAAGGAAACCTCTTATTCACTCCAATGAATTTAGAGAAATCACTCATTTCAATGGAAAAAAATAATATAGAAACCGCATTTATATGCTATAGCAGTGCGGCTTATTACTTTTTCAGTAAATGATGTTTTATGTGTGATTATATTCTAATTTATTAATTATTATTAATTTAATAAGAAATTTAGTAATTTGCATAATGAATCGAGTTTTATATAATCTTAATTGTGTTAGCATGTTTGTTTAGAAAACACCGTTTTCTTGTGAAGTTTTCGATAAAATTCCTTTAATTTAAGTTCAATTTTTTCTGTCAAATTTTCTCGAGATAGCAACAGTTAGATAACAAACGTTTTACGCATATATTATAACAGCTGTAACTTTGACACTTTATCGATCACAATATTTTTGATTAGACAATTGGAATTAATTAGTCAACTGGCCTTAAGTGACATTTATCGATTCGTGACATATGTAAACATGTTTTATCGGAGCGGCCAAAGGCGCAATATAATGTATGTCACAAGAGTTCCCGGTGAAAACGTCACGTGTGAACGCATAATAAATCAATATTAACCTTCGGACAAGCTGGTTATATATCTCGGTGACTGATAGTTCGCGACATCATTGTGCATAATGCGTGTGCTGGTGTGCGTCTTAACAATACTATCAGCGGTGGTCGCTCAGAAAGAACCGCATTATGTGCGCGACCACGATGGAATAGTGCATCTCTTCGAATGGAAATGGCCAGATATTGCGGCGGAATGCGAAAATTTTCTGGGTCCTTTGGGATTTGGTGGTGTGCAAGTAAGTGATATTAAAAGAAGGAGAATCAGATTAAAAATAGACAGTGATCACAAGAAAATTCTAAAGAGATAATGATACAGGATGTCTGAAAAAAGTTTTACTTTTTTTTTGTAAAATCTTGGAAATTAAAAAAAATATTTTGTATTAAACTTACGAAGAAATTATTATAATTTATTTTATTTTTATAAATGTATTCTTCTAAAATGTATTATTTTAGGAAATCACAATTTTTTTGCATCAGCAGAGAAAGAAGCAAGCAACACATCGATCCTCACAATACAATCGAACGATTAAAATTCTTGTCAATTGCTGCAGGTTTCTCCGGTACAAGAAAACGTGATTGTAGACAACAGACCATGGTGGGAGCGCTATCAGCCTATATCCTACATCTGGCATACGAGATCGGGTACAGCGGAGCAATTCAAAAATATGGTTCGCAGATGTAATAATGCCGGTGTAAGAATTTACGTCGACGTGGTGTTCAACCACATGACCGGCAATCACAAAGTCGCAGTGGGTACCGGCGGTTCGACAGCGAATACATACAATTTCAGCTATCTGGCAGTACCGTACACTCAATATGATTTTCACGCACCCTGTACTGTTAACAATTACCAGAATGCGACGAACGTGCGGAACTGCGAATTGTCTGGTCTGCACGATCTAGATCAGTCGAAAGAGTTTGTCAGGGAGAAGATCGTCAACTTCTTGAACGAGGCCGTCGACGCTGGAGTGGCCGGTTTTCGGTATGCAGAACCTTTTTGCGATTTATCTTATCCTATTGCAATATTTTTCAAATATTCTTCACGATATTCTGCGAAATCTTCATTAAAAATTAGATTTTTAAAATAATTTTACTATTATTTCAATGCAAACAAGAAAGATATATTAATATTCTTTTAAGTTAAAAAAATATATTAGCGAAACGAGATGTACGAATCTGCCGAATATAAAAAAGTCCCATTAATTTTTGGATTTCAGAGTAGACGCAGCTAAACACATGTGGCCGAATGATCTAAAAGAGATTTACTCTCGGCTGAAGAATCTCAATTCCAAATATTTTGACGCGAATGCACGACCCTACATATTTCAAGAGGTGATCGATTACGGCGGTGAAGCAATCAGCAAATATGAATACAACAGTTTTGGCGCGGTGACGGAATTTCGGAATGGCATGGAAATCAGCAACGCCTTGAGAGGAAACAATCAATTGAAATGGTTCATGAACTGGGGAGAAGCTTGGAATCTCTTACCATCTCAGGATGCCCTGGTATTTATTGACAACCATGACACTCAACGAAGCAATTCCAACATACTCACCTACAAGTCATCGAGGTTGTACAAGGTAAGTAATTTACGAAAAAAATTGAAATAAAATTATAAATTAAAAATTAAAAAAATTAAAATAAAATAAGAAAGCTCAACTATGTTATTATTATGCAGATATAATATTAAGCATAATTATAGATGGCTGTCGCTTTCATGCTGGCGCATCCTTATGGGAATCCGCGTGTTATGAGCTCCTTCGACTTCCACGATTTCGACAGCGGTCCGCCCCACGATTCCGTCGGAAACATCCTGTCTCCGATCATCAATTCTGATAATACCTGCGGCAACGGCTGGATCTGCGAGCATCGGTGGCGTCAGATTTACAATATGGTGCGTTTCCGAAATGTCGCGAATAAAACCGGCATCAAGAATTGGTGGGACAATGGCCAGAACCAAATTGCCTTCTGTCGCGGAAATAACGGATTTATCGCAATCAATGGTGACCACTTTGACTTGAAGCAGACTCTCTTTACTTGTCTGGAACCCGGTATTTACTGCGACGTCATTTCTGGAGATTTGGTGGAGAACAAGTGTACCGGTAAAGTTGTGACGGTGGATGAAGATAGCAGGGCTTACATACAAATTTTGACATGGGAAGAAGACGGTGTACTCGCCATTCATAAATGGGTAAATATGTCTTTTTATGTCATTTAATTCTTTTAAACACGATATTTCACGTGCACTTGCGAGTACTTATATGTTCACGTGAGTATAATAACTTCATATATTTACAGTATGCATTTTTATCGAAACATTGCTTATATCCATCTTATCGCACTAATTTAATTTTAGAATTTATTCTGAATAATATATTCTCGATACTAATAATATCTGCAATAAGACTTCTTGCAAAATTACAGTTATTATAATATGATATTTATAGGAAATAGAGCTTGATCATGTATTTTTTAATTACTTGCTTTTAATGACCAATTTTATGATTTTTCATAATAATCAATAACAAAGTTTTAAATAAATTTCTCTTTGCAGTCCAAGTTATAATAATGAAGATCTGATTACACGAGGAAGACAAAAATCAAAATATATATATAAAATACTATCTGCTGCATATAAAATAAAATCTACTACTGGAAAAATACTATAGTATATGTATTATATAAATATGGAATTAAAACTATACATATGTATATTAATATATTTATATAATAACGACTTATTATGTGTGTGTATATGTGATACAGTAATTTATATAAAACAAAATTATGTAAAATTATATATAATATATAATAGATATATAACATAATAAATAATATAAGATATATAAAAAAATATTGCAGTAAGTTAAAATATTTTAATAAAATAAATTAATAATCTTAATTATCGTGGCAACTATGTAAAAATGGAAAGATTATATATTTGTTATTATATATATATGTATAGTAAAATATATATAGTGTGACATATCAGTGGAATATGATTAATCCTCCGATTGCTTAAATTTTTACTTACCCACTTTATATATCGCTTAACTGTACAGAATAAAAAAGTTTTACTTACCCCACTTTATATATCGCTTAACTGTACAGAATAAAAAATTTTATGTTTACCATTTTATCAAATCCAGTACTATATCTATGTATGCATCGCGACAGCAAACTCACTTGCTATTCAAAATGAAAGTTGTATATAATTATTCATATTTCTTACATATATTATACATAAAAATATAAAATGGTTGTGGTAAAAAATAAAACAGTAAAATACACATGTGCTATTTTTCAACAAAGTTTATTTTAACAGAAACAATGTACTGTGTGTTTTTCCTCTTTTCACCATTAATTTCTACTATACATGATATGACAGTTAATCATAAGATAATACACGACAGACTCGCGATGGAAAAATAAAAAGAGTCGAAGGGGAGATCAGGTGAGATGGACTGGATACATAACGTAAAAATCGATCGAATTTAATAAGGAAGTACGCCGAAGGATGGATAAAAAAATCTTGAAATATCACAAAAAAATTGCCTTATTTTTGCCCGGTTTTTACCATCTCACTCTAGCTTTTAATCCGTACGCGATTAAATTATCCTTCGCTGAGAAAGAATCTGTCATCTTTTACCGCCTAATAATTCTTTCTGCTCGTCCGTTTATATCTTTCCTCTCGACGGACAAGTATACTGTACGAAATAATTAATGCGTAACGCTCGTAATACGCATTAATAGCGTGTGAACCTCGCGACTAATACACTAAATAAAATACTACGGGGCATTTGTAAAAGCACGACATAAATAAATGCTTAAGCGTTATGTACAGTGATCCTTTGTTTTAAGTAAAAGCCGCTAAACTCGATTAGCGCACCCGAGTTCGTCATAATAAGTGACAAAAAGAAATATTTCGCTTATCCGACACCGGATATTATCGTCAATCAATGAATACTGCATTCGTTAAACACGACACAAACAAAGAAAAGTTTTCTTAATCACATTATCATATGTACATATGTATGCTGAAAGATATCGTACTAATTATAAATAATAGGCACGTAAACATACTTCAACCTACAATTATCTTTTTACATACGACAGGAGCAAGTGTAATGTTGTATGCGATTACAACGTCTAATTACCATTGGTAATTTTGTACTACGAGTAGTAACAGACTTATGTAATCGGCCGCAGGAAATACGATGACATTTCCTTCTTTCACTGCTAGTGTCATTTCTGATCGTTTCCGCTGCCTAAATAAAACGTAGATTGATCGAATTTTTTAAAATGCTGTGTTTTTTTTTTTACATTTTTCTCTTAGGCTAAACGCAAACTCGGGAGCGCGGACGTATGTATATGAACGCTGTTTTAGAAGTGTACACATGTGTGTATGTGTGTGTGTGTGTGTATACATATGTTTATATAGTCTGCAATAAATGTGTGGATAAATCTAAAAAATACTGCTCGTCTTATACGAACTGATTCATCATTCACACTCGCTTTCTCTCACGAATGGTACGTGTGTAAGCGCAAAATTTGACGTCGCTCTCAAACATCATTTATTTCTTAATCGTTATGTGAATACAATAAGGCAACGAGTACTACACAACTAAATAAATAAACGTTTACGTTGTAAATCTTGAAGATTAAAGGGGAGCTAATGTACAATTCTCTAAGAGCTATACAAGTCCATCGCACGTGAAACTATCCTTGTTTGTTCATACGTGTTAATATGTGTGTTTTCGTGTGTGTATGAATATATATATGTTCGCACGTGGATTTTGTTTTTGCACGTAGAGCGTTAGCAAAAATATATAATTTAGTATATTTATCATAATACATCCATATATATATAAAAAAACTTCGTTAAAATATATAAAAGAAATAACGATTTGAGCAAACACGTATCTCCTACGGTAATTAAAAAGTTATCGCATCCAAACATATTTATTGTTATTGCACGTAATTCTCCCTATAATTTTATATATCGCCTTCTTTTTTATATATATATAAATCTATACTTACATCGGTTTCGCACTTGCACGTAATCGCATTCGTTCCGATATATTGTACGCATATATGCGTATCTCTCTATCTCACGCATTCTTCTTCTCTTCATCTCTTCGTTCTCTTTTCGAAATCAAGTCATTTGTCGTTTCGTCGACTTTTCGTTTGCCGTTCGGAGACACGATTTCGGCCATTACGATCGAGAAAATTATCGATCGAAAAATATGATTTCAGGTAATCGAGAGTAATATTATATGGGTCAATGGGTATACAATGCGAATCGAAGATTAATCCGAACGCCATAATCACTCAACGACGTCATCTTGGAAGACTTTACAAAGATAGGCACTCGTTTGCTTGATTTTCGATTATCTTATTTGTCTTCCGATAGTTCGAAAGAAAACAAACTTATCAATTATAATTCAATGAACATAAGCCAATCTTAATGCATTTATCGTAAACGATAATACAATTTTCGGCTTTTTCGTATTCGGTTTCAAATGTTCCAAATAAAGTTTAAAAAATTTATTTGTGTGATGTATTCATTTATGTTATGTATTTATTTATATTCTATTCAAATTCATTCTATTCAAAATCATTATATTATATTCAAAAAGAACTTAAGGAGAGAAAAGAATGCACTTTAAAAAAATTAAAAAATTAAAATTTGTTGTATTGAAAAAAAAATTTTCTCAATTATTTTAAGCTACATAAAATGAAACACAAATTTATATTTTTATAAAATATTAAATATATTAAAAAATATTAAATATTAAAAATATATATTATATATATTTTTAATATATGTATATTTAATATAATTTTATAATTAAATATTATATATACATATATAAATGATATATAAAAAATATATAAAAATATATATAAATTATATATAAAAATATATATAAATTATATATAGAACTATTATTTTATATATAGAAATTTTTAAAAAATTTTGAATACATAAAAACAGCATATCTTTAATCTTATTGCTTCTCTGTAAAATCTAAATTTTTTAGTTTTTAGTTTTTTGTATCTTTTTCTCGAAAACTACTAGTTCAATTGTAATCATCTTTTTATTCTGTCCAGAAAAAAATAAACTATGTTCTATTTCTTTTTAAAAATTGAATTTTATATATTAAAAGAATATAGTAGCCAAAAAGTTTATTTAATTTTAAAAACTTTATTTAAATTATAATAAAAATTTGAAAAAAGTACCTAGCAACAAGTGTCGATCAAAATGTAGTCAAACATATAGTAAAAGAAATTTTTTTTTAATTGTTCGATATGTTAAGAATTGTCAGTGTGGATAAAAAGAAATAAGATAAGTAGTTTTGTCATATGATTTAATAACTGCACTCTTTCCTTCTTAAGATAGAAAAAAATTTGATTTCATAGAAAAAATATATAAAAATTTAAATAAACATTTTAAATAAATATACTTCCAATATATTTTTGCAATGAATGTCACAGTGGAAGACAATCTATTAGCAAAGTTAATAAAAAATGAATTACTTGTTCGATATATGATTCTAATTCTCTAGTTTTTACATTACGAAATGTACTATTTAAGTACTGAATCCGTGACACAAATCACAAGTTTCATAAGATTTATAATTGTTTTTTTATCAATTTCCCCACACACAACACATATCGTTCTACCAAAGACTTGTGCTCTTGTAATTTTATTCGTGAAATTTACTTTTATAATTTCGTTCCAAGGCAAATAAAAATTAAATGCTCAATTCCGAATTATTCCGCGTAGATCCCCCAAAATATATTTTACTTTTATTAATAAATACGTTCAATTCTAGAAATCGTTGTCATTTCGTTAATGTTCTCATACATAAATTTATTCTCGTAACGATATGTATACGATCGTGTGATTCAGTTAAACTTCTCTTTTCGCTTATAATTATAATTAATTATAATTATTCAATAGTTTCGCTTTTCATGTCACATTTATACAGTTTTAAAAAATATCTTTCTGTTTAGAGCTATCTAAATGTCATTCATTAAAATATTTTTAAAAAAATGATAAGAGTTGAATTCGTCTCACTCTTTTATCGCGCGGGTTCAATTTTAGTGCACGCAATTAAATAACATGCCTCCGTCGTTCTGTGTCATTCAAATCCTACATAATCTGTCGTCGCAGTCGTAGTCTTTTTTACTAGTCTACAGTCCTTCAGGTCTCTATAGTTTAGGTTTTACATTATTCCGACGTTCTCCGGCGACAAAACGTTTCAAAAATCTCTATTCTTGAGTACTTAACTTCATGCGCGCTTTATGCGTGAATGTGAATTAAAGTCTCTCTTTCTCATTTCCTACGGTCTAGTCTCGGCTACATACTCCACAGTCTGAATTCTCCTACCTATAAGAAAGTCCTTCCCAGTTCTTGATTACACTGACAACAGGCGGAGTCTCCACTCTCCCTGGTATATAAAATCGTCACTGTTTGATAGGCTTTTTGAAGACGACTTCCGGCTTGCGTACCGGACGGGGTACGCGCCGTTCTATCCTGAGGGCCCGGTTCAAGTCCGGAGACGGTGACGATGGTGTCACGACGATCGCCACCGTCTCGGACCCCAGTGGGGGAGTCTCCGCCATTGTTTGTCAGTTTCCGGTGCTGCTAGGTCGCCGGCCCGGTGTCTGCTGCTGCTGCTGTTGCTGCGGTTGCTGTTGCTGTTGCGTTACCGCAGCAGCCGTGCCCGCCGCGCTGAGCGCCGGTAGCGGTGTCTGATGGCAGTGGGCACAGTGCAAGCAGACCGTGCAGGCACCGATCTTCCGAGCCAGCATTATGCGCAGCTTCAAAGCTGGACCGAGCTTCATGCCCATCGTGCCCGTCAGGTGATTTTCCGAGAGAAGCGGCAGCGCGGCGCCGTCTATACGATGCTCTCGAAAATTCTGCAATCAAAGATTGCGGGAGCGTGTTATGCAGCTGTATACTTGGAGATGTGTGAAATGAATTTTTGGTCGAAAAATTTCCAACCAAATTATTCTAATAGCGTGGGCCAGAAAATTATGTGAGTCGGACGAGAGACTATACATTTGTTCTCCGATAGAACTAGACCCCTCGATTCTATCCTAAGAATATATTAAAAATTAACATTTTAATTTTTTTCCATCAATAATGTACATACTCGCGTCTCCGTCACGGTCATTAATTTGTGAGGAATAAATTAATGTAGGATTATTAATAGAATTCGCGGCATCTAAATTCCGATTGCGGATCGCTTGTTCGTTGACGTTACTACTGTATTCCTCGGTTCACCATGTGACGCGTATATATACATGCATCGACTGAGACAAGAGATGAGAAATAGCTTCTCTAGCGGCAGCTGCAAAATCTTGCAAATTCGTCTCGCGCGAGATCGGCAAGAGGACACAAGTCCGTCATTTCTGTCGGCATGCAAAAAGTCAATCGATCTGAGATCCGAGATGAAGCGAAGGAGCTAGAATAAGAACGGAAGAAGAGGAGGAAAAAGAAAGCGAAGGGGAAGGCAAAACGGAAGGAGGTAAAGAAAACAAAGAGAAGAGGAAGGAAAGAGGAGAGTGCGGACGTGTTTCATTCACCACATCGGATTGCCCTGCATCTCTCTCACTCTCGTAATAGCGGTTGCAACGACCGCGGGGTGCAACGCGTGTACATACGTAAGCGCGATCGCGAACGTCCCTGCACGCTCCGCACGTTCGTGGAATACGGTAATTGCTCCGGCCCGCTTATGAATGAAATATTCAGCGCCGTAATGCGAATCGCGCACGCAACGGCAGACCGGTCTCCTTCCTCGCGCATGCCGGCTCATCGCCGAAGGTGGGGACCAGGATCGACGTGGAGGATCGAGGCCGTGCATTCATGCCGCTGGGCATTCAGGTCTCCCTCTTTCCCCTTTCTCCTCACCCTTCTCTCGCCAAGATAGCGTTCAATTGGCCGGCTCGCCGAGGGTAAGTGCAAGGGTTATTTGTCATTGAATGGAGCGTTTGTTCGATCTCCTGCTGCACATTCGAGCGCTTCGACGATCGATTCCGACAATATTAAGTGTCTTATAAATGAGGGGGATTTATTTCTTAATTATATCTTAAGCAGCTGAATGCACAAGTGATACAAAAATTAATTAATTCCACCACGTATGTAGTAGTAGTCTTTATACAAGTTTGCAGTAAGCAGAGAGCTTTTTATACATGTGTAATTGCGCTAACAATATGAATAATTCATATCCTTTAATTTCGTTGAATTTATTTTCGCTCAACATCCCATTTAATTGGCAATGATACGCGTTATGAACACTTGGAATCTAACGGGCGCGCTTACTGACCGTTTCGCCGAGTAGCTTCTAATCTTCTATTTATCTGCGTACGCATCTCGTAAAGAAGTATCAAGAGAGAGTTTATCGCGTAACAGGAATCTATATTGTTAAGCAAGTTCAAGAATCTCGCGATAACAATGAGATTCGTATAATCGCCGATGCTAAAACGTTATAGTCATTGATTATGGTAAATAGGCTCCATATACCCGTTTTGGATTCCCGATGCGTTCGCGGTTCTAACGGTACCAGTCAGCCACGCGCGAGAAAAGCCGCCTCTTCATGGTCGCCTCGCATAAAACGTTAATTAGTTAAGTCGTTCGCACAACACGCAGGAAACTCCGGTTCCCGCCGAGCTTCGTATGACCGCTTCGTCCAGAGAATGCAGAAAAATCTCAGAACTATATAAACGCCTTATTCGAGAAAAGTAATTTCACTTCTTTCTTCCAGCGTTCAATTTTCCAATCAGTACATAATATTAATCGCGATGTAAATTATTATAAAATTACGCGGAGAATGGAGTCCGTTCATGATCGAGTATTCGCATTACTGTTGAAGATCTCTATTGTTTTTATCCTATATTTAACACATCGTTAACTTTATATATCTTAAAAGGAACGGAGATAAAGCGCGAGTAAGTAAGATGACTTATAAACTCGACGCGCGTCCATTGCATATACATTAATAAAAAAAAAAAAACTTTGCTTGACGAGGAGCACGCCTCATTGTTTTCGCGAGGCGAAAAAGGCATGAGGCAAGCAATTTCGAAATCTCACGAAACGGCCATCGCGTCGTTCGACCCGCGCGGCGCAGCTGCAGTTGCAGCGAATATATCATCCTCGTGTTGCACCGCGGGCGACCGAGCGCGCACCAAAAGGCCGGGTATAACGAAGACAACCTATATTTTCTCCACCCAGTTCCAAACTCTTAAGGGCAAACGCGATCTCCGGCTGGGTCCTGCATCAATTATACCTTCCACAAACACGATGTTAGGGGGGCCCCCCCTCGTGTACTGCAAGTACGAGAAGGCTCGCGAAGATATGTCGGCTCGGAAGCATGTGTTATTAAATTATTCGCGCGTCACTGCGAACGGGGAGAGAGAGGTGAAGGGGGTGTGAGAGGTACCTCAGCCTCTGAAAATTATGCGCGTAAGCTTATCAGATGTACTCCCTCCGGGCCAAAAGAGGCGTTAAGCGGAATTTAAATTGGTGAACATAGAAATGTTCGTGTATAAATGCACTTGTGATATATTTATTGTGCATCTTCTCGTGTCCATATTCGCGGCCTTTTTGTTAAAATATAATAAAATCGATTTATTTTTAAAAATATATATTGAATTATTTAAGTTCATTACAATTTTGAATATAATATATATTCTTCATAATTTCGAGCTTTAATTTTCTATGCTTATATTAGTGGAATGCGCTACAGAGAAAGTTGTGTCATCGATGAAATAATATAAATTTGTCGTAAACAAATGTTAGTCTAAAAATAAAAAAAATTCGTCGAGAGTGTTTGCGAGATTGCATTCGACTGTGACCTGGGAAAAGAATCCTCGAAAAATAACGGCTCTCCTTTCTTGTCCGACTCGAGGAATCTCGGTGCCGCGGTTACAACTTTAGACGATCATTCAGTCGGAACCATGTCACGTTAAACTACACGCAGCGCGAGCCTGGAAAATTTGTTGGTTCTGGTCGATGACATGGTAGACGGACTTTTGAAGCACAGGTGCGCAAGTCGATACAAAAATTAATGCTCTGATATCAAGCCTCTATAATTAGAGAGAGATATCTAGTCTCACAATCAGTAATTATAGTAAGTTGCAATGATTATAATAGAGAGAGAGTTCTTATATTATATCTATAATTATTTTTCAATTAAATGTTAAAATACAGATCGCTTATATATTATTCGAAAAATCAAGTAATAAAATAATGATTAATATATAATGGAAGTATCGAATAATATTTTATTATTCCATACTAAAAATTGTAATAGGTTTGCCATAAAAGTCGCGGCTATTTCATTGTTGCTTCTAACTCCTTCGATCGTTATTGCATCTGTCATGCTATAAAATAATAGGATAAATATTCGCGATGTTTCAGAATAGTTTGTCCTGTCAGAGACAACTAGCATCCGCGGATGACTTTTACGTCATGTCTATCCTAATTAATGTAACCGTACCTCTAATAAAAGTGCATTTTTTCAAGAATATTAAAATTACTTCACCATAAGAATATTATGATCGTCTTAATGCAGCAAAAGCTACTTAGTATTCAAATGTTAATCTAATTATTGTTTACTGTAAAGCTAGGATCTTATCAGAAGATATTGCTCATTCTCTATATGAGTAGAAGAGTCCAGTTACCAATTAGGGCCGGATAAGTAGTAATACTTGCTATTGTTCCGACCTATTCATCGCCTCCGTTGTGTGTACAATCTGGAAATTATAATACCCTGCCGTATTGTGTTTCAACTCTAACCCGCTATTCTTTTAACGTTGAATTACACGTTACACGTATATCTCACCTACGCATCGTCGGCGCAACATTACGAAACTCGTTCGACACCAGGAATGAAGCATTTAATCAGTAAGAGCGAGAGCGCTGGCTGCTGTGTAACTTTTGTCGGCTTCAAGCTACCCGGTCGAGACCCCCCGGCTCCTGCTGCTTTCGCGTGAGGTACCCCTTATATGGGAAAACAACGTTCGCGCGCGAAGGACACAGCGTGCTCGCGCGAGCGAGCAGAATTCTACACGGGGACGAACCTGAAGTTGAGAATTTGCGTTGGCGTTGAGAACTCAGGCTAGAAATTCCACGCGCGTGTTTTCGTTCCATCGTGCGACCTCGCGCGGAATTGTTCCGTGAGAAAGGGCGATGCCGCCGGTGCCAACAAAGTGCCCGGGTCGATCTTACGGTAAGGATACGGGGGCCGATACGCATTACACCGACATGCTGTAATCGATCAACAAGAGTGAATATTATCTCCCGCTATGAGTACACTCGTAGATCGGTCGATGCTAAATTGTGTAATTTGTTTACGCCCGTACTTGAAAATTACACGATCGCAGTATAGAGTGGCTATTATAATCATAAATTACGAAACTATGATAATATAAAAAATAGAAATATTTTTTTATATACAATTATATATAAAGATATATGATATGATGTTAATTATATAATAATGTATTGGATGTGATTCCATATATAAATTGTGAATTTTAAATATGTAAATAAATAATATTTAAATGCGCCAAAAGATTATATTAAAAATTTTATGACACTTTTTTGTGACTGTTCCTGTCAAATTTAATATTTAATTAAAAAAGTTCACGCATACATTGCTGATTATTCGATAATGAAGTGCCATAGAAATGAACAAGATTACTTCTAAAATAAACCATATTATCTCCAGTTTTTCTCCGAATTAATAATTTAGAGTATACACAGACAATTTTCGCGTGTCGAGCCGCACAATTACATTATTAATTGCGCGCGTGCGATGATAAAGGCTTCGAGAGAGAGCCAAGGGAAATCCATCAGACACTGCGCCACTGTGCGAGAGCGAACGAGGACCGGTGACCCGCCACGCCTTGTCGAGGTCGTCGCGCGCCTCTCTCGCCGGCACGGCGACCGGTCAACCTAACCGGCGCGTTCGCTGGCACCGGCTTAACCAGATCAACATCCCCCCGTTGCGAGCGATTCCCTTCTCCGAGCAACGCGTCCTCGTTCCTCCTGCGGCGGAATTTTCTCCGTTCCCCCTTCGTCTTCGCGGACGTATCTATCTACCTATCGCGTCTTCCATTTGCTCCGATTCCATTGATCGCGGCTCTTTTTTTATTTTCGTTTCGCATCTTAATACGCGCATCGTCTCTCTCTGATGAGTCGAGCGTGAATTATAGATAAACGTGCATTATAAAATTCTGCATTAACGTTTCAATGGTCCATTATCTAGTCAAACCGTTGAAAAGTATGACGATTGATTATTATTGCTCTCTCGAGTTCGTTATCAAAGTTCGTGCCTTTTCTTCGTTTTACTGTATCGAGGAACTCGCGCAATAACATCGACCGCACCCACTTTATTGCACGACCTCGTATACATATAGATGCCTCGTGTTTCCTCTGCGTGAATTTTCTCCTCGTTACTGTCGTCAGGGTTCTAACGCGCGATGTTCGGAAACCCGCAAGGCCGTGCTTATCTCTCGGAATATATTATTTTGCTCTAGGTCGCGCATATATATATATATATATATATATATATATATATATATCAGAAAAAGGAAGAAAGAGAAAATTGATCTTCGATCAATCTCGATCGACAACTACGTGAAACAACGTCGCCGTGTAATTGAGAGACATTCAAGAGTGCATTAGCATTGCCGGGCAGGGGGCAGGCAGGCGTATTAATTGCTCATCAGCGATAATGAAGGGTTTGTAAGTCGAGATTAGCATAACTAACAGGTTTCCCGGTAATGAAGCCACATTACTCGGCCACGGTGCTGGTCTTTATGTCCCCCGGGGACCGTCTCTTCTCTCGGTCTCGCCCGCAAATCCCACGGAACGAGCGAGCTGGAACGAGCTGGAACAGAAAACGACCTGGAGCCAGCTCGGCCCGATACGAGCG
Source organism: Prenolepis imparis (assembly GCF_030444845.1). Taxonomy (NCBI): domain Eukaryota; kingdom Metazoa; phylum Arthropoda; class Insecta; order Hymenoptera; family Formicidae; genus Prenolepis; species Prenolepis imparis. The sequence goes on from NW_028141160.1 coordinate 14,471,241, forward strand.
TCGATGTTTCCGCGATGAAAATCGAAGAGGGAGGGATAACGAGGACGATGCGGAGCGGCGCCATCCTACTTGGCGCGCGGAAAAGGCGATTAAGGAAAGTCGATGCGAGCATAAGCAATGCGCTTGGCACTGCCCTTGGAACGCGACATTGTCCAGTGCAGCACATCATGATAACGGTATGACTCTCGAAGATCTTGTGATAAATTAATTCCCCCTGATTTTTCATTCAAATTGAATTTCGTATAATCTAACGTCTCGAGATGGAGATCAAAGAATCCACAATTTTCTTTGAGTATATAGTGTAAATAACATTCGGAGTTAAAAGAAAAAAATTAGTATATGAAAAATAGTTTTACATGCACTGGTTAATTATGACATTGCATAAATATGCTAACAGCGAGACGCGACCTAAACACTATGATCATTCGTAAAGAAAGTAGCGGTATCAACGCTCCACGCGACCGTACTGCATAATGCAGGGTATCGGGATCTCGTTATCGAATCGACCTTTCGCGTGTTCTTTTTTTTTTCTTCTTTTTGCAACCGTGCGCGATACTTTCTCCGATTGTTCCGCTCGAGCTTCGACAACAATTTATTCCGCTCGTGTTGGCCGTTTTATAGATTTCTCGGAACATGCGAAGCCTCGAGCTATTCCGAAATTTTCACCGAGAGTGCCCGGAGTAATATTGCAAACATAGCTGAATAATGCTACTCAATATTACAGATAGAAAAATTCGCAGGAAAAAATCTCACGGCTCTCATATTAAAAAAAAAGAGATATTTAATTCCTTATGCGATTTTTTTTTTCATGTCGTAATGGATGGATTAAACTTTCACGACTCGCAGATGAATCGAGAGCGAATTTTCACCGGAAGTAACAAGGCGAGGTCGTTACGAGAGATCCGGGCATGCCTACAGACATCAACCGGGAATTCAAATTAGCTTAGAAAGTTCAGGGTCAAGCGGATACGAGCGCGTGCGTGTGCGTTCACGCAGCGCAATAATAAAAAGCCACATACGGCCGATTAGCCAACGAGAAAAACAGTTTTTCTCGGAATACGAGAACTGCAATTTCTCAAACTGTTGCTCTCTTTGCAATTTATTTTATTCTATATAATGTAGTTTATTATCAAAATTATGATAGAAATGGATTTCTGTACGTAAAATCATCGTGATGTGCCAGCGTTTGTCGAGATGTTCAACAGAACAGAAACGGAAGGAAAAGCAATATATGCTAGAAAAATGTTCGAGTTCTGGCTCATCTCCCGCGAAACGATTTAGCCGTACGACACTCGCGATTCGTAACATCTTCAATTAGCTTTACGATGCCGCTCGTTAAAACCTTTACGTTTTATTCAACGAACCATTATACATATCCATAGACCGAGGAGGATGGAAATGAAAATCTGCGGCTCGCTTCAAGGAGGATTACAGTTGCAGAGCTCATTATGCAAGTAGGCCCATAACGCAGCGTCATTAAAAAGTAAAGGAATCCACCTAGACGCATGAATGAAATTAAATGTTTATCGTTTCCCGCAAAAGTTGAATGAAAAGGCGAATACTGCGAGAGTTGGAAAAAAAAAACGGAGTAAATATATATTTTTTTATCCGTTTCTCCCTTGCACTATGATGCGCTGATCTCATCGCTACAGGATCGCATTCAAGGCAAGGATCGCGTAGGTGGTTATACATTATTATCGGCTGCATACAAATTGCCGCCTCCGTACGTTGCCCGCAACCGACCGCTTTCTGTTATTGGCTATACTTCTGATAAATTCTTGTCCACGGCTTACTAGTCCCTTCACGAGTAAACTTGCTATTAGTGGTTACCGCCCGCGATAAAGCGGCGCCGATAAATCCATCCGATTCGGCACGCTTGCAATTAATATGAAAGATATACGAAGGATATATACGTAGGTTTTGTTGCGAGGAAATGCGTCAAACGTTATCTAACGTTGCTAGGTCCGTCAGCAAATTGACAGATCTATTTGAAATCTCTCTTTAATCTCTGAATGTATTAACTTTTAATTTGCCAAGTAAGAAAATCAAAACGAACGTGAAGAATATAGAATAGATAAACAATCAGAAAGATAATATTAATGTTTCTCTTCTTTTGTAGCAACATATTATTCAAAAAATTTTAATAAAAAAAAATTTAATTTGCTACTTTATCTAAAATTTACAAATTACAACAAAATTAATCACAGTGAATGCGGAACATATGTAAGTAGCTGCAAAATTTGATTTGAAATTAAATGTTATCAGAGTTACAAGATAAATGCGCGCTTTTGAAAGCGATTAATTCGCCGGCAGATGATAAATACATGCCACCCGTTAGCCGAATCTCTTAATTTCGTATACGTATTTTTCACACTCGAATGGGACAAAAACTCAGATTTATGCGGTAGACAAATGAGCGTCCTGATATCTTACTTACGTATTCCGCATCTCGCATCTGTTAGCCATATCTCTCTTCTCGACAGATTTGCCTTGTATTTTCGCTTTTATCAGCATTTTAATTTCAAGAAAAACACGGTCTTGAGAATTATGAGTGATAATTCGGACATATCGCACCGTTAAAACGGTATAATCGATTAATTATATTTATCTCACTCGTCTTTATCATATATTTACGTCATAAAGATAGTTACCACTTAAGACATCAGCTGTTTATATGAAAACTGTTACGGGTTAAATAATAAAATACAAATATATAAGTGATAGGCCTTAAGAGCCGAACGCGGATGTTGATGCGTATTCCAACGAAATTAAATTTTTCGCTGGAATTAAATTAATTGCACAGGGCACGAATTTTTACTACTTGGTATACTGCCAAGTCTTTTCTTGTATGGAATAATCTCATACTTGAGATTTTTATTCCATACATCCCCTCTAACCCCCATAAAGAATTGGATGCGAGAGAAAAATATAATTCGTGCCCTGTGCACAATTAATTTAATTCCAGCGAAAAATTAAATTTCGTTGGAATACGCATCAACATCCGCGTTCGGCTCTTAAGGCCTATCACTTATATATTTGTATTTTAATACGGAAGAGCCTTAATAATAATTCTTATTAAATAATAAAAATTTTAATAATATAAGTTCTCGTAGCTCTCTCGTTCAACTTGGCGTTCTTGCAGCATCGCGTAAGCGGTTTCAAGAGCGCACCAGAGCGTTCAAAATGAAGAAAGTGGGGAAGAAACATCCTCGCAAGGCAACCTTGCAATGACCTCGCGTGAACCCGAGTATCAGACGCGCAAGATATAAGGCTCGCACGTGCAATTACTATCTCCGCGGATGCAATATATGGCGATGAGACATTTCAAATATCCCTACATATTAGTATAAAAACAATATCATTAAATTTTCGAAATTATTTATAATTTGCGGAAAATATATAAATAAAATCTGAAATATAAATATTTATAAAGAGATTACCTGTGGTTAATTTTTACAGCGTCTTTTTGCAAACTTACCGATTACGCATTCTTAAAAATATCGCAACATTTTCCGCATTATTACACACGCGAAGGTGGGCGCGCCTACGGTGGCCCATGGTTATCCGTAGGAAATCTACTCTTGTAGGTATGCTATGGGAGGAGAGAAGGAGGGGAGGTCACGAGGCGATCGAAGAGGGAATGCGGGGTGAAGCAACCCGCAACATATCCTCGGTGTGTCCCCGCTCGACTTCGGTTCGGGGCCCGGCATTCGCAGCGAATAGCCAGCGATCGTGCATAGAGGAAAACACCGCGCTACCAGCGGGGGACCGCGGCCCCGATACAAGATACCGCCACGTGTTACACGCTGTTCGCCACCAGAAGAAACGCGCGCGTTCAACCCGTCCCCGCAGCGCGGTATTCCATTCGACGTGCCCGCGGGATAGCGATAGCGAAGATAATGGCCAACTTTTGCGGAGGCAGGGGTGCGTGAAACCTCGAGGAACGCGACCGAAAGAAATCACCTCTCTTTCATCATGCGAACCCTCCCCTTCAGCCAACAAGTGGTATGCGCGGTGGTCTAGCATTTTTTCGCACTAATACGGACGTATAAATGTTGTGGCGAGGATAAGAAATTTTGCGGTAACCAGCGTCGCAAATGTATATAAAAAAAATTGGTCAATTACTCTTCGATTTTTCTAATCAGAATAAATAGATTTTTATAGCATCTTATGTTAGATATATTATATAAATATATAGCTTATATCGCCAATTGACAGAAATAAAGTACGACTAATTAAATAATGAACGTCGAATAAGATATCCCAAATCAAAAGTGAAAACGCGTATGGCATGTAATAATCTGCGACACGCGAAGGGTCTCTCTCTTTCTCGATGGAGGGAAAAAAGAGCCACGTCCGTTGCAATACGGCTTTCTCCTCTTACGCGCCAGCGAGTTGTCATTATTTCGTCGCCCCGATTAAATTTCTCGAAGTTCTCCCGAGCGATCGGCTTCTAAGTGAATGGTCCCTCTCCCGATATTCGATCGGACTGTTGGTATCGCGATGCCATCGGTGTATAAAACGCCCGGCGCATACCTCTCGCAAATGCCTGTTAAGATTATGCAAATGTTCGAAGCTCGGAGCACCGGCAGCATTTTCAAGAAACTGCCGCGCGTCCGGAATTAAGATATTCGTCGAAGGAGTCGCGGAGGAGTCGCGCGAGATGGCTGTCGTTTTTCGTCTTTTTTTTTTATTATTGCTCGAGCAGCTTCCCTCGAGCTACAACGCCCGACGTGATATCGAGGGATATCGATATGCCAATTCTGATTGCTCTGGATGTGCGACTGTCGTGCACTGCGTTCCGAGAATTAAAATGATGAAGTCCGAATTTAGATGAAATCTATTCGAGAGATGAGTTCTCATATTGGATGAAATTTATTTGTCAGCTTCTCAAATATAAAGACGCATTTCATTAAAGATGACATATTTAATAAAACTGTGGATTATCATGTATGTGCTTACTTCGTTACTTCAGTTTTTATCGCGTCGCGATTGAAAGGCGAGATATTTTGATACGATTTCTGCTGAATAACGAAATTACCAAGTAAAATTCCTTTCTGTCGTTTAACCTGTTGTGGCTATAGCAATTTATAGGGATACCAGTATTCATCCCTTTCATCCCGTGACAGGCATTCATTGATGTTAGGCGCGCGCTTTCTTTGAGTCGCGCGTGTACTTCCTGCAGGGAGCGGCTCTCCCGTTGTGAATTATAATAGGTATAGATGCCGTAAGCGATTAGTTCGATTTGCGTACATTAAATTCACCAAAATAACTTTGTGAAAGAAATGATTTTTGTTCCGCGAGAGATAAACTGCTCTTGCACTCTTTTTGTTCTCCCTGAAATTTATGCATGCGTGAAGGCACAAGCTTAGGTATTATCGCAACAACTTCGAAACGATTCCAATTGCGCTGTGAATAAATCGTGAAAGCGTGCAGTGTGCGTAATGCTTCTAATTGCCTCACCAAGAGACAAGACAGGCCGCGGCTAGAAATGTCATTCTTTTATTAATGTCGCGTGTACGCGGTAACATAGGTGTACCGGTACTCCTTTCATCCTTTGACAGGCATTCACCAACGTCAAACGCGCTTTCGTAGTCGCCGTAAGAACTTTATAAGGACTGAAAGAGGAACGTGCCGCATCGATCACGTCTTTTTTAGAGAGTGATATTTAGTGGCGTGGGTGATGGCGAACGCACGAGGGAAATGTCACGGGGCGCGATGGTTATCGCCAGTGGACACACGCGTGTGGGAAAGACAAACCGATGTAAATTCGCTGTACATCTCTATGTAGCAAGTATTGTCGGCTGCCGTAAACCCGACGCAAGTCGCATGGACAAATCTAGATGAAAATATTGATCGCTTATAGAAATAAGTCAACTTCAATGATGTAATGGAACAAGATATATTTTATCATACACGGAAAAAAAATATTAGCGCTAGCATAGCTAAATTTCAGGTGTCCTTATATTATATCTGAAATTTAATTTCCATGCCTAAATTTTAACTATAGTAATTAATATTTTCTTTTTTTGTAGAATTATAGCGGTGAGATTTTCGACAAGAAATACATGAAATTCGATCGATCCAGACAACAGATCGGAAAAATCTAATTCGTTGAATTGGGCTCTGAGCAGCAAGTTTCGTTCTCCACAAAGATGCATATCCCTTCGTTCGATCTAACGTGAGGCGCTAGATACCGATTGGACAGACAATATCTCACTTCGGTGGGACATGTTTCAGTTCACGCTAGTGGGATTGGAAAGGTAAGTTTATGTATTCATTTCTCTCTTCGAGTCTGTCCCGCGCGTGATGTATGAACGTATGTGGGAGCAGATCCTTACGTCAGCCTTTAGAGCTTATAGAGTTCGCTCGGTGTGCAGCTGTCCCGTTCCTTGATCCCGCGAAACGGTTTTACACGCGAATTCGTGTAACGCCGGTTACACCGCCACGGGCATCTTCTCCTCTTTTGTAAACGACCGGGGGACTCTCTCAAGGACCGTATGCACGTCGACGAGAAATCACGGCGCATTCATCATCGCCGTCATCGGGGAGCGTGTTATGTGTTAGCGTTTAGTCCATTATTCCATGTTGTACCGTGTTTCGAAAGTGATAGCGCATTGTATTATGCTTTTACTCGTGTCTTCGCTTCATAAATGGAAATGAAACAAATGCGCTTGGTAATGAAAACTCAAATAGTGCTGATTTATCTCTCGCGTCGATATCAATCATTATATATAGTCACGGAAAATTCTGTTTACTCTCTATTTAATCTCTATTCGAGTACAAAATTATAATGAAAATATAATTAATGCAATTATATATGCAACATATTTCTGTAAAATCATTATTGTTTCTGCGGAAATTATCATTTCATGCAGAAGATTATCATAAAGCAACAATAACGCACCCACGTATTGTTCATCAATATATCGATTTTTCTACAAAGCGCGACAAATATTACATTGATGAGACAACTGTCCGTTTTCTAAGCGAATCATCATTTTGCAGATAATAAAGTTTATGCAACATCGCGCCGTTAAATGACGACAACGTCAAAAGTAGGAAAGCGCTCTTTGATGACGCCGCATAGAACAGAAAAAGAGGCGAAGAAATGATAAAGCGATAAATCGCTCAGCTGTCTCGTAATTGTCTAAATAATTTTTGCGAATAAACGGCTCGATCGAATCTTATATGGTCAACGAGAAACGGTGACAAAAAAATAGTTACACGGATGTATTTGGGTTACAAAGATATGATTTTCGCAATTTTGATTTTTTTATTTAGCGATATCCTCGATTCATCGTTTCACTGATTCTCTCTATAAATGCATATGCACGAGTCCATTATTATGTATGTCCAATATTTTGCAAGACATCATCTTATAAATCATCCAGTAGTCGACACCGACGGCGGTTTAAACTCAAGCAGGCACTTCTCCAGAGCTATCTCGGTTTACAGCGCGATCGTCCGTACATTCCTAAACCGCGGAATGCAGAAAGAGAGTCCGCGGTTTCGCGTCGTGTTTTCTGCTCTCCTCCCGTAACCTCTCCTTGTCAATGATCTTTTCGCATGCGAGCGAACGGAAGAAAAATTCGAAATAATAAAAAAATTAACACGATTCGATTAAAAGGAAAATAATATCAATTTATTATCTCGAGAGAAATGCAAACATCAGAGCCTTGGGATCCGCGAGTCGGAGAGTTATCGATGATGCTGTAAATCGATTCTGATCGAGAGGAATTTCGAAAGAGATCGAGGGGAGAAGAGGGTACTAGTAAACACACGTGCGCGCAGAAATACCGAAGAAAACAGCGGGCGAGGGAAGGAGACAGGAGACCACGGATTAGAGGAAGATGGAAGGTGGAGAACACAAGAGGTCGAGGGTTCATGGATCGTTCGTGTTGTGATAGGCCGCGATCCCCGGCTGCAATAAGAGCATTAGATGATCGCGAGAAGGGACGAGAGATAGAGAAAGAGAGACGAGGAAAGGGCGGAAGGAGAGAGCGAGGGAGAGGAAAAAAGTCAATCGTGGTCCCGTCCATTACCATACATTATTGGCTACGGGCTACGGGCTACGGGCCGGTCAGCTGTGGTGTGTTTGCCATAACTCCAGATAAATAAACCCGAGGGTCAGATAAATCTGCGTACGAGCCGCGGCATGTATAATGCAAATGCAATCATGTCCGCGAACTACAGCGGTGCCGCGAACCTTAAAACTCGGACGCGCGGATCCCTAAGAGCCTCGCGCGCCCATAAAGGGCACGCAGGCGAGCCCCCACGAATTTACAACGCAACAACCACCGACAACAGGCTTAAACCTTGGCGAGGGTTAGCGGGACCGTTTACAACGAACGGGGCACGACGGTAATTAAGATAAGAGGGCTTTGCCTCGGTGAAATATGTCGACCGTAATTATTTCGAGTACTGTGTGCCCGTAAGTACCCTTTCGAAATTTACAGTTAAAGGCTCGAGCTTTTTCGCGAAGGCAAACAAATGAAGCGATTTAAAGATATCGTATGTATGTATGTTTTTCCGTAGATGCTATTTTCGTTCTCGACAACATGAAACTCTTAATCATGGCGACAAACTATTTACATAACAGATATATAATTATTTTTTATCGAATTATCACGCTTAAAAGCCTGATATATATATATTTTTTTATTCAGATTGTTATTTCATCCGCGATGATTCATTATTATATCATCTGACATTACACAGATATCGCTATTACGAAACATATTGATAAGACTAATAATAATATAATAATGAGTCACTAGTTAACCAATGTAATTAAACGAATAATTAATGACATATTCGCGTGACAATTGACGTAGGAATGAATCGAGCTATTGCTCTGGAAATCAGAGCGAAACGTCGACCGGTAGAAATAGCTCCCGATCGGATCAAGCCTGGGTCCGGACGATTTATGGTTAATTATCGGTCGCGATCGAACGCGATCGTGGTGGCGGGAGGGTAGCAACGCTTGCGATTACGCGATTAAACGAGAAACCCGTATTGTGTAATAGACACAAACGCGCACACGGTGGCGAACGGTTTCGCGAGATTTCTCGGACGGTGCACATCCACGATAAACCTCTACTGACCTCCTCGGGACCCCTCCGGCTCTCTTCGCGTCTCTCGCTTTTATGGTACAATTTTAACGATGACTCGAGATTGAGGTTGAGACCCGCGAATCATTTCAACGATGCTCGCTCGCCTCTATCCAGCGTGAGAATCAACGAAAGTAAACTCTGCACGGCGGCGGCGGCGGCGTGACATTTATCTTACGTCAACCCGCGGAAAAGTGCCGTCTAACCCACTTTAGATTCTCGCGGTATACATTGCAATATATCATAAACGCATCTCGACAGAATTATAATGTGATATCTCTCGGTTATTACATGAATAATTCCATTTGTATGCCGTATACATCATTATAACACATTTATAATTGATATAAATTATTTTGCAACATACACTCGTGTGTTGCAGATTGCTGAACGTGCCGTTCTAACAGCAGTGCATAGCAGACATTTTTTATTTCAAAGAATTAACATTGATTGTTACGATGTATTAAAGATTTTCTATTGCATCACACGTTTAACCACCAAATCAGGCATATGTAATGCGATTACGCGATCTTGTTAACGATACATCTACTATAGGATCCGATCAAATCTATGGCTGATGCCATGTGTATGAATTTGACAGGTACGAATCTTTGCTATAATGACGAGAGAGTTAACGATCGCGCTAATGCATAATTAAACGCCGCGTTGTTAGCGATAAAACATTTAAATTTTCTCTTCTCGTGGATATAAATGAACCGATAAACATCGCGCGATAACCGAAACGCGTGCCGTTACTTACTCGACAATGTGACATTCTTTTTTACGGCGATGTACCTCACAGTTTATCCTCTCTTATCCCCTATTCAGATTTTTCCCATCTGCCCCGTCTTATCTCGGTAGAGGCACCTCGAGGCGAGCACACATTTTCTACCGACCTCCATCTCCGCCTCGGGAATTACTATGATTATTAATTCTTTTCGTCACGAGCCGAAAGTAGGTGATAGGTGAATTCTATAGAACACAAGCGGATGTAGGATGCTGACGTTCTCTTATCTCCCTCGATTATCTCCCGCGCTGCGAGAGGCTCTTGATTCTCTCGAAGAGCGAAACGCTTCTTCGATTACGCATTTTTATAACTGTCCCTGCGGAACGGAATCATTCCATTACCGCGGCGCGATATCTCTGTATTCAGATGCCCCTTTCATCGTTAATTTTTACGCTCGCGGTAAAAAGCGGACTATGCCAAAGGTTATTCTACTAGTTAGAAGCGCGAAATTTTTTTTTCGTTATTTATATACAAACGATTCACATTTCTGCTTTCGTTCGATTAAAGACATTCTTTGAGAATTTTCGCTGGCGCGATTTGACGCGTCAGAAACCGTCGCTAATCCCTCATCAATTCCATCACCTTTGAATTTCCGTTGAACGGATTCCGCGTAATCGCGACAATAAATCTCATTCGCCATAGACACGGGAGATGGAACATTCGCGCTATTCAAAACTAATGACACCGATTATTAGTTTTACGACGCTGTTGAAAAAAGGGACAAGAAGTCTATCGCACTTTCATTAGATCGGAGCCTCGAGCGCGGATGGATAATTATAACGTTATTGATCAAATCGCGAAGTTGAAAAGCGTTTTATTGCGGAGAAACTCTCTTGTGATCTGTTGACGATTAATATAAGATTCTATCTTATATGCGCTCCATGTGCTCGCCGTCACTTTGCGTTAATTGAGTATATCAATAGCAGCACTAATGATCTCTATCAGACGCGATTGAATAGAGTTATGAAGATCGAATTTGTTGCAATTAGAAGATAACGGGATAATTTTAATTGTTGTTTAATATTAACAGCGTTAATTAAGCTTTTATAAGCTTTTAATTAAAACGCCGTTTATCCTCATTCTGATGAATGCAAGTGCATTTCATGTTTTGATTTCATATACTTTATAATAATAAATAATTTATTATTATAATAATAGATCCATGCTTTTCCTGATAAAGAAAACCTATCCGCAGCTATCTGCTTTAACGAATTATTCAATCTTACGTATGTTTCTTTCATCATCAGAGCATTTATTTCTGATAATCTAACACTTACCTTTTGAAGACAAATATCATGTTTTCCAATTAAAAGTCAATATTGCTAGTGGCAAACAGGAAAGAACACTTACCTAGAACAGACAAAAAGACACATTCATTAGGTAAAGAGCATAAAATTGGCATATCTTTGTACGTCATGTATAATGGCATTTCTTTATATATTCAACAAGAAACTAATTCAGAATGTAAAGTACAATTTTTTTATAACGATCATTAAGAACCACAGAGTTAAAAAATTCCGATTGATATATCTATAATTCTAAGCAACAAATTATATCGAACTGCAGAAGAAGTAAATCGATTGCAAATTCTAGGACAAATGTTCTTTTTTTACATAATTAAAGAAAAGATTAAACTCTCGAATCGTGTAATGCGTTGCAGTCAGAATAGGAATGTTCCGGCATCGCATCCTCGATCATGTTCGTCGATCATGTAACAATTCGAATCGAAATGTTGCACAAAGAATTCCAACGAAAGAATGTTTCTCTCGGAACGTTAGAAAATTCCGCGATGCATCATTCGCGCTATTGGATTAAACAACGTAGTGCCTCTCATACATTCCTTTTATTATTCAATTATATATCTTATATAAAGGATATTTAAGGAACGTTAACGTCAAAACATGTCGACATCGATAATGCTATAAACACGTTTCTGACATTTAAGACGTGACGTTTATCTAATTCGCAATATAGAGTCATCCGCTAAAATCGTGCAAATTTATCGATTGATCAAAGACAATAATGACTCCATCAAAGCAGGAATTAACCCGACTGTCGTGTGTGAGTAAAATCAGTCCAGCTCCTTCTTAGCCTTTTCGTCGAATTTGTCAGTCAGTTTTACGAGTCACGATTGTATCATTGCATTATTTAACATACTCGTTAATTCGATGCCACGTTTCGGAGCCACGTTCTCTTGCGGCTGCTGCTTTATCGTTCCCTATATTACATTCCTTTTTCTCCATGGCAAATCAATTTAATTTTTATCCCATTAATTACGCCAAGTAAATTATTGCCCGATGATACATTCTCTTAAAATCTTTTTGATAAGAAGCAACCGGTTGCGAATCAGACATTATTTCCTTTTTTCTTAATTCATAAGTAGATCTTGCTTAAGAAATACACATATATATTGTAATGCAAAACATTATTAAAATGCGTACAACTGATGCAAAACTCAAACATTTGAGAGAGTTTAAAAAGGGGGGGATAAAGTCTCATGATCATTATGTTGCTTCGTTTTTATCGTGCGCGTTTACGGAAGATAATTAACACAAAATAAGATCGCGATATACATAACCGACGAATGTGGAGTGGTATGTGTGTACTCTGTTCGTATGTAATAATAACCGTCCGCAGCTTAACATAAATACCGATACGTTCGCCAGCCGGTGTCACGTTGCTCATATGCGCGGCGATTAAAAATGCATACGCACTCTGCATGCAGATCACCCGCAGGTTGCGATACCGAATAACGATGGCGTGTCGCCGGGAGCAAAGAAAGAGAGGGAGAGAGAGAGAAAGAAAAAAAGAGCCCCCGGCGCGATTAATGCCGATTAAAAAGGCAAAATGCACCGCCTCCGATCATTACGCTCCGCCGAAGAGCCCGACGGCGCTGGTAATTCCGCGCGTACCGAAGTAAGGTAGCTGACGGAGAGAAACGGGCCCCTCCTCGTCCACCTCTCGCTCTCATCCCTTTTCATTTCTCCTGCCTGCCTGGCTCTTTTCGTCCCGCTTACACCCTCCCTCACCAACGCCAAGAGTCTTTTCGCTTCCCCCGCCGTGAACCCGATATCCCGGGGGGCTGCCGTCGCACGGGCCCTCCGGGGGCAAGTAATTACTTCTAGTCCGGCGCTGAGCTTCGCCGGCGGTTCGATAGCCAAACTTATAATTTAATGGTTAATTATATAAGGGGTCCTCTCTCTCTCCCTCGATTCGGCGGAGCCACTGGGCGGACATGATGACGTGCAGGAATGCTTACTGCCTCTTACCTCTTTTCGATCGTATATAGGACTTGTTTTCCGAGCTTCCCGTCCTCCCTCCGTCTACGGACGACGCGATTCTGCGCGATCCCGAGAGAGACTCATATGTCCACGATGGAATATATATTACGAATTAAAAGGGGCCTGTATCGATTACGCGCGACAAACTCATAGATACAAGTAAAACAATATGTTTTAAACTTTTGATTTAAGCTATTAAAAAGTACGCTTTTAATAATATAAAAGGACAAAAAATATTCTAGATCACAATGCTAAATAACGAAAGCTTAAATTAAGGATATAACGAAATGCCGGTCGGTCATGGCTTATAATATCGCTATGTCGGCACTCTTCGACCAATTCAAACTTGATTTAAAAATGTAATAGTTCCGCTTTGATTGGTCTTGGCTGACTTGTTCGCTTTGCTGGCCTCGATTAATCCAGCTATTCTGATCTATATCAAGAATTTTAAACGAATTCGCGAGATACGCTCTTATGAAAGCACTCTAGTTAAATGAAAACATTTCCACTGGAGATTAATCAAACCTTATGTGTTACATTCTAATTGAGATTAACGTATCATCAGGATAAAAGAGAGAAAGAGACAAAAATTTATGCCTTAGAAAGAAAATAATATCATTAGCAATTCTATTGGCAAGCATGGAATATTTTAAAATTTGCATTTGCCTGCTCTAAAATTGATTACTGAGCGATTACAGAGCATATTTTAGCCATCGACCTGCAAATATACGATCAATAATCGATGCAGCCTTATTTTTAAGAAATCGCTGCTTAGTATGTATAGCGGCGGTCGTTCGTTCGTTATAAATATTGATAAGCATGTGGATGTTGCTTTGAATATCTATCACGCATATAAACCCGAAAGGTGCTCGCGTGTATCTGTATCTGTGCGGACCAATATGTCGTAAGATTTTTGTAATTTCCGCATCACATGATCGCATATGCAGCTGTACCAAGAAGATTAATAACTACCCTACGTACTTATGCAACTGTCTTTCACATCTACCAATCAGCTGTTATAAGGAAAAAAAATAAAATATTCATATTGAGCAACCGGGAACAAACGCATTAAAGAATTGCGAAAATTTTAATTATTATGTGCATCAAGTTCTACGATCAAACGAATGTTTTTGAAATGCTGTTTCCATTTATCGATTATGTAGACATTAGCAAACATTTCTGCAAAATGTGAATTATGCATAGACATAGAGATGTGAAAAACCGGTTTTTTTCTAGTAGAAAAAAAATTAATTTTGTTTCTTTCTTCACTATTTTTTTAAATATAATATTATTGTTCTTTATATTTTTTTATTAACATAATAAAAAAACTCTTATATTTTTAATTAATTTTTTCGAAAGTAATTTTAATAGATTAATGAGACTTTTGTGGCAAATTACATCAAACTCGACATGATCGGATAATTTTCATCTATTATTCAAATCTATCATCTAAAAAGTTGAAAACAATAAAAAATTAATTTGCATAAAAATATAAAGATATTAAATATTTGAAAAAAAAAGACTTGTTTTTTTTCTATTTATATCTCTATGTAGACATGATAGTGCACATTTATACTAATCGATATAATGTTTTTCTTATAAATGTTTATCAAGAGAGATGTAGGATTTATCTCTCATAAATCTAATGTCTAAGCAATCGGAACTGGATTCCATTTAGATCGTATGCAGTCCTCCGTGCAGGAAGCGGATCGCGTCCGGGTGAATAGATTATCTCCGTTCCGAGAGGAATAACTGTATCAGCAGTTAAGAACAGACGACGACGACGACGATGCTGAAGAGGCGCGGCACGATCAACGGAGGAAAAATCACCCTGGCCGTCCGCGCGGAATTACGTAATGGGCATCTGCGTGGATTAAGATCGCGGCGGGTGATGCCAACGTAAGTGTCCCGCAACAGAATCGAGTCGGTGCAATAACGTGCGGGACGAAGCCGAGTGAGTCGTTCCGCGTCCTCGCACACCAGGTGTGTGTATGTCTCTCTCTCCTCTCGGTCCACGCAGTAGCCCGAAGCGACCGATGATCGTCAAGCGAATTTCTTTCCCGATATCCGCGTCCTATCGTCGAAGGCCGTTCTACACATATTCTCGTTCCTCTCTAAGATAGTCTGCCCTTTCTTCCTAACACGCGGAAGATTGTTTCATTGAATGACACGACGAGCACAATATCGCCAAATGATTATTGTAGTATGTAACAGTGCAATTAATTGTTATCTTGTTTGTGAAGAAAAATAGATAAAGACTAGTCTAGAGATAATTGCTGAATGCTTTAAAGCGTAGGTTCTAAGTCTAATCATTAAGGAATGTTAATTAACGTTTAAGCCAGTGAAGTAAGTTCGACGTACTATAGAATCTTTTTTATCGCGCTTTTTCAGAAATATTTTTATGTATTCAAAATAATATTATCAGTATGTAAAATATCATAGGATTAAACAGAGCATACCATCTAATAATTGCTTCCCTGAGAATACGAATTCAGTGTACGAGCATCGTCATTGTCGCAATAATGACAGCGAATTTAGGAAGCGAAACATATATTTCTGCTGCCTTCGCGACATAAAAATCATCATATCGCGCAACATTTTGACTTTTATACGCGATTTTGTAACACGAGAAGCAAGAACCTACTCGTTAATCACTCAATTAGAAGAGTTAGAAGACGACGATGACAAGCACAAGATGGGGGTTCGTGATTTAATAACACGCCGCAATAGAATGCACAGTTGAAGTGAGAATTGTGAGATGATATCGCAGGCGGCAACTTTATCTGGCAATTAATTAATACGCTTTTCCTGCAACGTTCGCGTCGACTGTCGCGACTGTCACAATTTATGAAGCTTAATCCGCTTTCTTTAAAGCCTCCGTTAAATGTCGAGAGATCGTCTTACTTATTTACATTCCGGATGTCCATAAAAGAAATCCTTGTTGTAAAACAGAATACTATATTATAGAGTAAAATTAAAATGTTGTCATTATTTTCAGATCTGCTTTTGCTGCAGTGCAATTTATTACAAATCACAAACGGAATTTAACTTTCACTTTTCTTTGTGGAATATTGTAAAAACGATAAACTTATTCTTTTCCAGATAACTTTACGTTTGATTCGAATTGAATAGAAACATGTTATTGTTATCCAATTATTATTTGTGCAAAGAACGCATCAGGTCTCAGCACTTGCAACCAGTGGCAAGCAACGAGAGTTGTTTCTGTTTATGAATAATGCATTCGCGATTGATACCGCTGATACCGAACTCATGTATATAATTACAATCGGTGCGAGTGCAGCGATAATTGCGAGGAACGCGCCGAGAGAGATTCTGCGATTCGGGGTTGAGCAACGCTCCGACGTTTTTAGCCGATCTCGGTTGATTTAAAAGAAAACGAAAATATAAAATTTGATGATATCAAGAGAGGAAAAAGTCTAATCATCATGAAACATATGATGTCAATCTTGTCATAAACAATGTTAAATCTTGAATAAAATTTTTATCTAACTTTACTATTTGATGGAAAAGAAACACATTACATTGATTTAGTAAAAAAAATTAATTGCAATATACATTGCAAACTATAAACTATACTTAGAGATATAATTAATAATCAATGTTTAAAATAAAACTTACTTTCAAGAATCCATCGAAAATATGTGCAGATTCATTAGTCTGAATTTAACAACCAATTAAAGGAGGGAAGAGGGAGAGAGAGCCAGTATTTGTTTTCTAAATGTAAGCGAGTCATTATTTTTTCCTTCAATGTCGTAAACGATACTCTCTCCGAAGTAATTATGCGTACTCTCAATCAGACTCGTGGAGATCCAACGCGACTAATCATAAAAAAGATAATGAAGGAAGGAGAAGGCTGAGGAGCTTATCCGAATTAATCGAGGGGCCGTTAAATGGGAAGCCGAAATGCCCTAATTGTCGATACAGGGACCCCCTATTGGCTATGCGGTACATATAATTACAAGGGAATGACTCGGCGCAACTTCGAGGAACTCTTCTGTTTCTTATCGTTCTCGAATTGGCTCGACCGCCGGAGTTATTTAATCTCGTGACGACGATGGAAGAAGCTTCGTGACCTGTATCTCGATAAGTTATCCAAATCATTTAGAGGATACATATTGCATTCTCTCACTCTTCTTCAAAACATGATTATAAAAATATAAAATAAATCGATACTTGTTTATCAGCAGACAAAATCTCGTTAAGAAAACAATGATTTTTTATCTAAGTGTGTGACGCTTTTACAAAAGTATGAGCTTGTTCACAAAAAATAAAAATTTTAATTTTCGAGTCTGAATAACGCAATCACTCTTTATTATATATCCAAGTGAATTGTTAGCTTCATTGCGCGGATAAAGAAATATCAATCGCGCAATAGACAACAGAAAGATCGTCGTTGTGCGCTTTCATCGATCCTGGTCTCGGCGTTTGATCCGGCATGCACACGAGGAGAGGTCGGTTAAAGGCGTATACCAAAGCCACGTGGCGTGCGCGCTTCTGTGATTGCAGAGTTCGGGCCGTCATTATCTGACCTTACCGTGACCTTTTCGCGAGGGCCCTGCAGGGTCCACGCCAGGTACACACGTATTCTGCGAGACCGTGTAACGCGGCGAAGATGCCGGAACGCGCGTTCTAGATTACGAGAAGTTCAGATCGGCAAGAAAGATTAGACCGTCAAATAATACATTCGAACGTTTGTATCAGAATTGATAATTTGCGAATTTTCAGGGAGTGACATTTCAAGTGATTTTTAAAGTTATTTAGAATTTTTCCCACTTTATATTTATAAAGATGAAAAGTAAAAATATAAATCTGCTCTCAACTCGTGTTTTTCTATTATCAAAATTTTCAGAGAGATGCGCAGAGAGATTCTCATCTCAATTTGTCAACGCTAGATAGAATATAGATCCGAGCCTGTGAAATTTAATGAGAGTGTCCTGTAACAAAAATACTCATCGGCAGTATAGTATATCGAAAGAGAAGTGCGCGAGAATGTATAGTAGCAAACACCGGTAAACCATCCATCGAATCCGTGAGGCCACGCCGGGACCTCTCTCGTACGAGCTCGTGTACGGTGAAAAATTAATTTCGTGACCTCGTTCGGAGGAGGAAGCTGCGGAGGTGGAGCGGAGTTCGGGACGGCGGATGAAGAGGAGTAAAGAGAGTCATGAGCTCCCACAGGGGCTGACCCCCGCGACCCTATCAGCCGGGCTCCTCCACGGTATTGTTTATAGCGCTGAACCGTGCCCCAACAGTACGAGGCCTCGCCATTGTTCCGCCGAGGGAGCCCATTGTCTCCTATACCTCTCTCTTACGCCTCGCGATCGCTCCGCCGTGCCGTAATTTACAGAGATATAAAGCCGGGGCCTAATTATCGCCGCGTAATTGCTCAATTCGGATCAGACGCGGCGTCAATAAGAAGAAGGCACCTGCGAGGAGAAATCCGTCGGGTTGCGAGGGGAAGGTGAAAAAGAGGCGAGAAGACGCATACACACGCGAATTGGAACCTCGCGGAGGTCGTCGGCAGAAAAATTCCGCTCTCGAGTCTTATTTTTGCGTTTTAATTTCGCCCGACGCAATAATTGAAGAGAAATAAATCGTTGTTAAAAATTAAGATACATTGGATAAATTGCACGTATCCATCAGATAATGAGCTCCAGAACGAGGGATAAACGCGCTCACTCTTCTGCCTGTTTCGCGAATTTGCGGCTCTAGAAAGTCACGAAATTTTATTCTGCGAATTTTAATCCTTTGAAATATTTTTTCAATATTTATATTATCAAAACTGTCGTAAAATCACTCGATCAAATCGTAGTTCCGATTTTATAGATATATTTTCTGACTTGCGATTGATAGAATTTAACATCTATTTGTTCCGCGTTTTTTTTTTTTTTTTTCGAAGCTAACAACAATGTTTTCTTCGCTTCCTCCGACTACGAAGCGGCAAATGGTGAACGCACGAACCACCGTCTTCTCGTCCGAGAGGGCGGTATCGACCAGGTTCGAAGAGCTGTAGCCGTCGCCGGTCTACCTAATGACAATGTAGATGTGGATCAGGGTAATGATAATGGCCGGCCTGTCGGCCGCGGTGCGCAATTCACGGTTGTGAGTGCATCCGTGCGTAAATCTCGACGACAAAACCCTTCCTCCGTCACGCCACGACTCTTCGGCTACGATTCGCCTGTTTTAGACTCGCGTCGCGAAATTCTCTCTCTCACTTCTAGAAGAAAGAATTCTCCGAAAAAAGCGAAAAGAATTTTTCTAATATATTAAAAAGGAAAGATTATATATAGAGATACCTATGTCATATATCTATTATGTTAAAAAAAGTTACATATTTTTCAATTTTTCAATTTAGGAAATATTAATAATATACATATAGAGATGATATATACCTCTATGATATATGATCCTTTTTCTTTAAAATAATTTTAAAATATCTCGTGCAATAATTTCTCGCGGTTCATTGCTAGCTAAATATTGTTGTAAAGAATTCTTGAATTTCTCGCAGAATATACAGACATACCTATATTTTACGTTCTTCAGCAATATTACAGGTTTCGTTCCGATTTCGTAGACGCGGAATTCCGCATTACATTCGCGCGCGATATCGCGACTATTAACCCTAGTAGGAGTGAACGCAGTCGTGGCAGAAATTGCGCTTTTAGTTTAATTGCGGTGAAAGTTCAGACGTGAATACTAGCCTTAGCGTCTTCGAGATGAAGCCAGAGCGAGATCCATGTGTCTATTTCCTGAGCGAGGAGACGCGAGTTCGCGACTCGTCGGCTGCTTAATTGCTATCGCTATGATTTCGCGTTTTCACTCTGACTATGGACAATTGCGCGGAGCAAAGCTGGCACGGTCGGTCCGCAATTCGCGAACGAAAATCACATATTCTCGTAGAATCGCATCACAATAATACTGACGATACTGTTGAAAAAATTATTATATAGAAAGATGAAAAAATGTTAAAAATTTCATCAACAGAAAAATTAAATTAAAGATATCGCGCTAAGCAAGAGAAATAAACTTCACGTTTAAGATTTACGCGCGTGACACATTCTCCATTACTTTAACTTTATCCACGCGTAATTATTTTTCTCACGTTCCCGGCGATATCTAAATTTCATAGACTAGTAAATTCGCTTTTTATTCTCGCTCGTAAACACAGAGAGTCTACCGAACGATCTACCGAGGGAAATCGTATAATAAAGCGCTCACGATTTTCCCGCACTTCGTCTTTAATTGGACCTTGCATTATAATTTCGTCTTTAACGTGCTCGTCCGTCACATCGGGAATAACGCAAACCACAAACGAGCGGTTGTCGCGTGTTCGTACTGCGTAACCGATCCCGACGTTAATCGCTACTCATTTTCTCTTATCTCATGCGGCACCGCGTTTCTTATTGCCCATTAAGATCAATCATTGTTTTTATGACTACTGTTCGCTTCGTCGGTGTACAACTAACTTAACTCTTCGTGGCGCCACGTGAAATTTCTTCAGAATATCAAACTTCTTTATGCTTTCGTTTACGCGGATTAAATTTCCCATACAAAAAAAAAACACAAAATTATTATTTCAATTGAACATTCCACGAATGTTTCGCATTGTTCGAAATTATCGTAAGACTCAGGCGCGTGAAAATTGCAAAAGTCCTTGAAGCCATCTGACGCGGCCGAAGCAGAGAGGAGCCCAGCATCCTACTTTCAGCATGTCGACGCGACGGCTTGGCCTTAACGTTCCTGGAGATACCGGAGTATATACCGGCGCGCTGAAATCCAACGGTATCCCCCGGGGGCCGTGTTCCAGGAAAGGTGAAATCGGGTGGATTGTACGAGAGAATGAGGGAGAGGATCTGGTCGGATCTGGACGCACGCGCCGGGGGCAACCAGAGGCTCGCGCTCTGTAATCACTTCTGCCTCTCTCGTCCTGTCTCTTCTCTCCTCTCTCTCTCCTTCTATCACTACGGCCGCGCTTACCACCCCCTGGATCCTCTTCACGTCCATACGAGACGCACACGTGTGCGCTCGCGCGCGGGAAGGAAGGGCGAAGAGGGATGATGCCTGTGCACGCACATGATCGCTCCTCGAAGTGCATACTAATTCCGGATGCAGGGGATGGGATAACATTATGTAGGTGTGTCTACGAACACGCACGCGCGACTGAGCGCGAGAGCTGAGGCGCTGAAGAGTGAGCCGAAGAGAGGGAATCGACCCTTGCACGCCACACGCTTTTGCGCGTCCTCCTCTTCTGCTCCACACAAGGCACACATCTGCGTAATTGTCCCCGCCGGCAGCATCCGACCGATGCTGGACCGACGGACGCGTTCTTATTCTACAGTGCGGCTCAAAAGTCCCGGACCGATACTTTCACGATACTTAACACGAAAGCCCCAAGACTCGGTACGTTTCACGTTTGACATACTAAACGTCAGTTTCTGACAGAAATATTTTTATTCTAAAGACACATACAAACACGTGATGTATCGTCCAAAATCTCGTGATAAATGAAGTTTTGACCAGCGAGATAACTTGAATGCGAAAGGGTTTAAACGAACGGTAAATCTCCTGCCCGAAGATTGCCCTTGGCCACGCGCGTATCTCTCCCCTGCTAAATCATTTCATTATCTTCGCGAAAGATGATGCTAGGCTCCTTCCTGCTAAGGAAAGAGCGAGACAAGGGGGCGACCGGTTCTCAGGTCTTCCTAAAATACGTGCAACCATCGTAGACGTTCCTTCCGGGCACAAAACTTGACCAGAATTCGTGTCGGATTTCCTTCGCTCTCGCCACTCTTATCTACGCGAAAGTAGCTATTTCCAAAAGTAAATCACACAACCGATCGCTAATCTGCCTCCCGAGCAATCCTGACACAAAACCCTTCGAGGGATTATTCAAATTTTGTTTCGCCAACCAAAGATTAAAAATCGATAAAAAAAAATCTCAACAATTCTCAAGTCGAAATAATTGAGAAGATGAGATAAGTATGAGATTAGTATACTTTTTTAATGATGTATATAACTCATAGTTTATCATTTTTTTAAATATATTAATTGTTTCGTTTAACAAATATATTAAAAGTTTCATCAAGTCTCTTCGTTTATTTACAACTAAACTCATCAATAATAAATAGATAGAAAAAATTGCATTCTCTGTCATAATTGTCGCATTGTAAAATTGATCAAATCTTAATTTTTTAATGCAAAATTATTTTAGCATCCCCCCCCCCCCCCCGAAGCATAATTTCGCAATTTTTTGTCAGCGAATACATAATGTATAAAATCTCGTAAGCACATATGGGGAGATAAACTGCAATCTTGGCTGGAGAAACTCGCGAATATTCTTCTCATCGTCAATACATCTGATGATTTCAACATAACGAGGATGCTGCGATTCCTGCGCGTTTCTAAATCATGCAATTGTCGATTCAAACACTCGCGTAAATTCACTCGAGCTGCCGTCGTGATTATCTGATTGTTTTCGTAACAAAACGGGCGTGAAATGGTATCACTTTGTTCGAGCCGTGAAAAATGACACGAGTGATCTAAAGCGTGACTCGAGAATAGTCGACACCTTTTCAGATTCGAATATTCATGATGTTGTTTATCATTATCGTATATGCAGTACGCCGACATATACACATGTATATATCTCTCGCGTTCACGTTTTCGGCTGACAATAAATCTCGCCGTAAGCGAGAACTCGTACAACACAGAATCCGCGATGCAATGAGATGAGGCACGTCGGGACGAGATGAGGATCTTTTATAGATGTGGGAGAAACAAAGCGAGAGAGCTGCTGCTATCGACTATGGTTTGCGGTTCCACCGTCGCGTCGGTCTGGTTACGTCTTTCTGGGAAAGTCTGTAACCACTCGCGCGCGAGGCCCCGACATATCTCGCGCGAGCAATAAATCTTCGGCACACTCGAAGGCGGAGAGACCATCCATTCGGTCCAAGCCTCAGCTCGGCTCGGCTCGACTCGTCTCAACCGCTTATGACAATGTGTACCAGCGGCGAGTACCGATCGTACGCGGTGCAAAAGAGTGATCTTGCACAGAGGAATGAAACCAGACATTTCGTCTTCGGACGTGTTATATGCGATTATTGCACACAGTGCAATAAAGATGAATAAATGGGACCTATTCGTTAAAAAAAAAATATATATACTTAGGTTTCCCTTCATGTCAATCTTCTTCCTTGTTGTCGAGCAATATTAACTTCGTTATTTAACGGTTATGTAATTAGTAAAATCCTATATACAAACGATATGATTGATTCTCGTCGTGAAGCAACGCAGTCTCGAACAACCGCATCTACTTCAATCTGGTACAATCGTGAGATTCGAGACTGTACACGTCGGACGGAGATTAATAATCCGGTTAAGATTGCGATAGAGGAATACTTAAACACGAGATGACGCGTTCTATTAAAAACACGCTTTACGAAACAATCGCATAGATTGCGGATATATAAATATTTACAACTGAGGAGAATAAATACAAATCAAACAATTACTTAAATCGAGAAATCAAAAGGACACTCATTTATGTTAATGCAATGTCGCGATACGTCAGGCGACGAAAGACAAAGGCGAGAGACAATAAAGAGAACGTAATGCAATTATATGTTAACACACCGCGCGCCTTAGAAATATATAATACACTCGTCCCACGATCTTGGGAAAATTCTCGGAAGAAAATTGCATATGGAAAAAAGGCATTGGATCGCGAGTAACACAAAGTTAATTGTGCAGTCATTGCCAGGCGTGACATTACGTTCGCGATCTCCCACGAGGCGTGTTACGAGAGGTGAGATAAAGCGCGCTCTCTCTCTTTCTGCTTCATCGAAGTATCTATCACCTTCGATCTGCGGTTAGAAAGATACAGTTGTAATCTACAAATAATTATTCACTATCTCGCAACACGCTCGCGATAATTGCTCGAGGCTATGGCGAAGAAATTGTTTCTATAGGCGCCTGCCTTCGAGGTGATTTCCATACACGACGAAGAAATTTAATTATGTATATACTCGTGTTGTGGAGAACTGCAAGTGATTAGGAACCGGTATAGACGATCAATAATTCTTGCATGTAATAATGATAAGCCTTTTCAAGATCAGAGAAAAGAAGTCTACATCTCAAGAAGATCCTATGGTTTTCATTTCGATTATTTTAATAAGAATGATCTTTTATAATAAAAATTAATATAATATATAAATCTAATAATATAATTTTCTTTTCGTAGAATCACAATCGGGGTGAAGGTTTCCGACTATTAAAAATCTATTCATAACTATAGAAAACATAATAAATAAATAATAAATGGGAATATAGTAGGAGATATTTTTATATATGTATGTAGTTATTATTGGATTTCGCGTAATTTCTTGCGTAATCATAACGCAATGCATCGATAAGGTCTGCCTGTTAATCTCTAATACGATCTAACGATTTCCCAACGATTGCGTCCTCGAGGGTTATAATCGCCTAACCCGAGGGTTCTTCGAACCCGGCCTAGCTCGCAGGTACCGTTCGTCAGGGTCAATGCGGCGAGGAGAACCGGAACGGTAACGCCGGACTAGGTGACGTTATTAATTGGTTAATGGGAAGAAACGAGCAGCTGGGTCGGCAAAGTGAAGGAGGAGGAAGGAGATCGGTACGCGGTTGAACGAGATGAAGGAACAACACGGCGTGTTGCCCGACGTTGACCGTTGGCGTGGTCGAGAGCTGAAAGGAGCGGTCCCTGGTGGATTAATTATCATTACCCTCATGCAGGGAATGAGATCGTGCGTACCCCACCTACCTTACCTTCGCCGTGACTGGCTACCGCGCCCGTATCACGACCCACTTTTGATCTCTTGGATATAACGACAGGTCGGGTCGATTAAGAGAAGGAGAACGTCGAGCACACGATAAACGGTATAATATTTTCGGCGGCGGCAATTTCCTCGAAGTATCTTAACGACATCCAATTTATATCAATATGCTGTCAACTTTGAAAAATCGCAAGAAAAACCTTTTACGCCTCCTTATCCGTTATTATTATTGAAAATTTAACGAGTATCATCCGTGCACGCGTGAAATTTATGCAACATTGATTGACTCTATAGAATTAAAATACTAATATTTTCGCGACTATATATACTCTTTTTTAATTAATTAATTTCTTCGAAATTTTCTGTAAGAATAAAATGTTATGTAAACAAAATTTTTTGTTAGTAAGAGTCGGAGAAATCAATCGTCAAACTAATGAAGTAAAGAAAAAGTATTGGGAATAGCGTGGATTCCGGAGAACAAGAAACGGTAGCTAAGCGGCACTCATTAGACGTCTTATGTTGTATCGTTCTCATCTAAACCTATTGACGGCTTCCTTGTTCGCCATATATTCTGCGCCGTAAAGGGGGTAAAAGCGAATGACGATCGTAGGACGATTACTCCGTAGGACACTCTTTATCCGCGTGCTGGATGTTTGCCGGGAGAGATGTGGGCGATTCACATACGTGACGTTTCCTCGTCAGTCTCTCGCTCATCGGACTCGCGTTAGACATCAATCCAAGTTAGACTAAGGGCGTCTCTCTATCCTCTTTTTTATCCTGAACGGTTAACGATGCCCATTACAGCGCGGGACCACCGAGTCTTCCCGACTAATCGCATCTCTGTGTCTCATGCAAATCGACTATTCGTTTTGCGGTCTCTCCTCCAGTTTGTCAGCCGAATCGAGAATACGATAAAAATACCAACCGTCAATAATGTCCAAGACGTGAATGCACCACGAGATACGTTTTGACAGATAAAATGAATGTTGATGCTTACAAGAGGCGGAGCAAGACGAGAAGCACGCGGAGCCTTTAAAGGAGAAGCACCTGTTCGTTTGCCGCATTTTCAATGCGTTAAAGCAAATCAGCTGGCTGAGATCGACGAGCTTTAGCGAAACGCTGGAGAGATGTGAGCGAGAAAATTTACGGTCTCTTTTTTGTTCGCCGATACGATATTCATTACATCTCACGCGATGAATAAAAAGAGATCTCTTTATGAGATTAAAATATAGATCAATTAAATAATTACACGCGGGATCGACATACATCGCTCCGAATTATCTGATACCTTAAGAGCGAGATCTCCGATTCGATATCATAATGAGTATGTCGTAAGTGCATGCTTACGGGGAAAAGGTGAGAGCGGTCCGCGAGGTTTCGCTCGCGTGGCACTTTCTTGACGATGATCGACGTGAATCGAGCGAGATGAAAAGTCCCGCGAGCGACCCGAGAGTCTCGTGTTCCTGCAGAAGAAAGAGGAACCTTACGACCTCTCTTGAAGGAGGATTGCGCGGCTGAATGACGTAAGTGCTAGCAACCTAGATCTGTCACCCGAGCGATTACGAGGGAGAAAGCGGGAGGAAGAGAATAGAGGACCGCTCATTCATCAAGTTGTAACTCGAGGGAGAAGGAAACAGACGTGTCGATCGTAGAAATGGTTCGTTCGCCGACGATGGTTAAAACAAGGAGAAAGAGAGAAAGAGGAGAGGGAAAAGGGAAATATTATAGAGTCGGCCGTGACGACCATGTCGCCGATGTTTCACGATTCCAGACCTCATCATCGCGCAATCATCTCCTCAAAGCAGTCCGCGCATCTACCACGTTTCGTAATCAGCCTTAAACGATAACAAGATACGTGGCGAACGAAGCGAAGCGAATCCGCTTCGGGGAAATGCGGTACGCACGTAACACGTGCTCACCGCACACGCTTCGTCCGCTTAGGTAGACAGGCAGGGTGGAATTGAATAAAGTCGAGAAATCGCGCTACCGTATAACGCGCGAACGCGTTCATCGCATGGGTTCTCCATCTGCGCTGCGATCTAAAAATACGCATGAATATATCTCTAACGGTATTTCGATGCAGGCGCATAAGAGAGGATGTTAAAAATATATTTATAAAAAAAGAATATAAATTGAAAAAATCTGATATATGAATAGAGCTGATATTTCTTGAAATTATTTTTATTTTCGAAGAAAATTTATTTGCTAATAACATAGAGATACTCAAAGGATCAATATTGAAATAATCGACCAAACTAGCACAAACTCTTCACCCCATTAAAAGTTACGACGTTTCGACCATATGGTTGTGGTCCTTTTCAAGTACACTAAAATAATATAATTGAAAATTAAACTTATTTTCAATTGTATTATTTTCAGTCGAAACGTCGTAACTTTTAATGGGGTGAAGAGTTTGTGCTAGTTTGGTCGATTATTTCAATATTGATCCTTTGATTAATTTACTAGCGATATTTAAAGAATTTATTGATAGAGATACTCTCTATAAGTATATAACATAATTTAGGAGAAAATCAATTATATTTTAAAATACTCTCTGGATAGAAACAATGGCAGAGATTCGCGAAACGGATCTCCGATTTGTAAAAATACGGATGAGTGTATGCGTACGTGCAAACGATTGAAAATGTCTGAGATAAAGAATGGCGAATAGGAATTTAATGAAACTGAGAGCGCGCGTCCGTCTATGCAAGGACGTGGCATTTAAAGATCGGCGTGTTATATGCGCGTATCAGTGCAATACGACACGGGAAAAAAAAATTTGCGCAACTTATTTCCTGATCAAACAGAACTTGTGTGTTTGCTCGAGGCTATCCTTTTGTAAATTAAAGAAGAATAACCCGCCATTAGTTTTCTTTTCACATTTAAAGCTCAAGAACTATTATTTCTCTTTTCACTCATTAATATTCTTCAAGCAGTATTTCACTTTTGCCTGCCTTTTTCCCTTTCGTCGGTCGTAATGTCAACGTAAAAGACAGGCTCGTACAGCTTGAAATTTAGCCGGAGCATTAATTTCGTTTACCGCTCGATTAATTATGCTCATACGCCGGCGCATGCATGTATAAATATAAATTGGTAATTCTCGTTACATCGCTCGTGGCACACGAATGCGGGGGGTCGCGGGAGTTCAACGATATTCGGAGCAAGAATTATGGTGTTCGTGCATAAAATCGAGGCAGCGGCTCCGGGAGAACCTGTTGCCGCTTCTAAGATCACGAAGGCGATAAGACCGAAAGCGGAGGTGGAATCTCGCCCGCGGTGTAATTAAGCATTGACCTATAACGAGGTATAATTAGTCATAGCCCTAACGAGCTGCGCGGGAATCAATCGATAGAGCCGGCGATATCACGCCGAGACATCCGGCGTTGCCGATCTTTGATCTTGAGAGGAGAAACCGGCACATAAAGATATAATCGCGGACGTTATCGTAGGATCTGTAACGCGCTCCGTAAATCTAAAGCAATATTATGACAACCCGAGACTTGAATAAATATTGATGTTATTGCTTGACTAAGATCTCTCTACATGTCACAAAGACAGAAGAACAATAAACATTTATATTCTCGATGTTCAATTAATTCTATTATATATATATATTAATTGATTACACATACTATCAAATAATTAATCCACAACGATTGTGTTTGCTTCATAGAGCACTGAGTAACAAAGTTCGATACGATTATATAAGTCCACTATAGAATTATCATCAATATATCCAAGCTCTAACATTATCATCGACGAGCACTTTCCTGGAGAACGACTTAACCGCTGACATACATTATCCTTAATTCAATCGCTCTCGACATTGTTCATGCGAGCGTGCGCTAACGAGAACGGTAGCCGAGAGAGATATACCGGGACGATCGCCGAAGAAGGGCAACGAGACTAACATAGCCACGGCTAAGACACACCGCGAGAGCCCAATAAGACATTGATTGCAGCTCGACTTCGGCGAGCGACCGGCTGTCGATGCACTTCTGCGTGCACATCGCCGTCTCTTTTCCTCGTTGTTAGCGACCGCCTGGCGATTACAATGTCCGTAAATACCGTAACGGCGTGTAGGATGCGGGCAGCCTTAACTAGTCGGGAATATGTGGTAACGTGATGTCGAAGCCGGAGGGGTTTGACGACCGCAACGTGGAAAACGTGAGCGATAGCTCGCAAACTCAGATTGGTAATTTGCGATCGCGTACATAACTGGACGAAAAACAAAAGAGAGGTGCGGAAAAAAAATCGGAAAAAGTCGGATTGTTACTAAATCGTGCGTAGATTAGACGATTAAGGGAATGTAACATATATTACCTTAATACCGTTTCGTTTCTTACGAATAGAATGGCTTTCCATGCATTTTCTTAATAAATTGACAGTTTGACAGATGCTTGTCGTACGATTACGATTTTTATATTTCTCTCAAATCGATCGAACCGACTGGAGAAAAATAGAAATATGACTGAAAGCGTCCCACTTTCAGTCGTTTCTAATTAAATGCATTTGATGAACACACCTCGGAACATTTCTATCCGTAAGTGACAAGATAGAAGCTGAGTTCGCGATTATCGAGTCCGTATATACATATACGCTTCTAAACGTACAGTAGCGATCTGTCAGGCGAAGAAAAACGGTATTAAGCCTAAGTAAGAACGTACGTGTCTCTCCGAGTTCACGTTCACGTGGACATGTCTGCGCGCTCCTGCACGCCTGTATATAGGATGCAGGAGAAAGTGCGCACGTGGCCTCCAGGTTAATTAACGTTCTGGCGATTAGTAGGCGCTGACCACGTGGCCGATCATTAAATCGATCGACGAATCGCAATGATTCCGTGAAAACCCTCGGGCGCTTTTGTCTACTATTGCCCGCGATAAAAGGTTACTTTCTAAGTATGATTTGCGTTTGCCGTAGCAAATTTGGATTTATTCGCCGGAATGGAAACGCATGTCGTTAATTGCCGAATAATTGCGATTATTAATTGTCCCGGACGACGTACGGGTAATCTGTGAAACGCTACTTCGTTCCGAACAGAATGCGATATTACCTTGATTTCAGTATTTATGAGACAAAAAATAATATTATATATAATAATTATTCATTATTAATTATGTGATAAATTATTTCAGTACATATATAAAACAAAAATCTGTATTGAAATAATTCATCACATAATTATATGTATATGTATATCATATAATTATATTTATCGTCAATATATAGAAACATATTTCACTTACAGAGAGAAAGCACGCATATAATGATAACTAAAAGATATGCGAATCGTATCGATTTAGAGGCATCGGAAACCATAAATTGGTTGGCTTTTTCTACGACGTATTACCTTCTAATATTCATGCCGACACAGCTCGCATAAGTCTATAAGTCGAATGCGGGCCATTATGGACGCGATTCATCGATATCACATGACGAAATAACTACAATCACATGAAAGAATCTGGAACGAACTATACGTGAGTAAATGGGCCGCATTAGCGTCAGTCGACACGCTTTTCATCATTAATTTCGTAAATACCTGTAAATGCCCGTGTACGACTGCGCGCGGAGCTATCATTATAGATACTTAGATACAAGTATATCGTACAATCAGCGCGTAAAGGCACTTTGCTGCCGCGATATCATTGTTTAAAATCGATAGTTGCCCCGCGCTTGGTGAAAATGTAGTTATAACTTTAATGAATTCATTAAACTTTATCGTTAAATAATATAATAATAATATTGTTCTTTGTATAAAAATATTAATATAATTATATATCGCGAGAGAAAAGATCGCGATTATATTAATTGAAAATTATAGAATCATACATCTCTTCATTTAACTCAATTAACTTGACATAATTTTTTTTTATTTTTTCATAATCTAGTTGTGCAAATTTTTAATATCAAAATTGAGAGATTGCGATAGACGAGCGATTCGAAAAGAAATGTGTAGCCGACGAGATAATGTAATAAGCTTGGAGCAATCTATACATCGTACGGGAAGCATCCAATCGATCCGCACAACAATACAGTCATTTTTAATGATCTCTAACTTCATCGATCATCCATCATAGAAACATCATACAATCCTTTCCCAAACATATCCGACGTTCCATGTCGGGGCAACCCTCGGCGCGAATCGAGCGTGGCCGACGCGCGGAATTATAGATTGATCGACATAGAAGGAAGCGTTTCGACTTGAAGCCGCAGGAATCTGGAACGAGAACGTCCTGCATCATTCGACGCGCGCACGTTCGTAATCGACGCGATACGCGGCGGGTATTAGCGCCTATTAATGATTAATTGACCGGTGCCAGGAGGCGCTTACGTGTGTGAAGGTGCTACACGTTAAGTTCCAGCCGGAGAGCGAGAACGAGAGGTCGACCCGGGTCAGATCATGCCTCGCGCCGAATCGTTAGAAAGTACGCGCTCTTCGTGGTCTCACTTGCCTGTGTGCCGCACACGCTGCGTAGTACGTTCCGAGTTGGGAAAAAGAGATCCATCCATCGCCTTACGATGGCTCGTCCCGATTGCGAAGCCGCGGCACACGCTTCGTCAGCGTTCTTAGCGCGTTGTTAATGAGATAAATAGGATTTGCGCGGAGTTAGGGTCCTAGGAGTAAGGAAAAATCCTTGCGCAATTGAAGAATCTTACACAGAAGGACCGACGTTGTTTAAATACGCGCGAAAATCATTATCAGATTTCCCTCTTATCAATAATATATATATATATATATATATATATATATATATATATATATATAAGTAGCGTGTAATAATAAATGATAGTTGGCGACTTATCATCTCTTGGAAACACGATAATTTTTAAATAGCCGCAAAGTGAAAAAAGACAGACGACGACAGCCGGACGATTAATGAACCTTTCACGATTAGATCGAAGCGAGCTCTCGACTGAAGAAGATAAATAAGAGAAATAAAATAAAAGTGTTCTCGATCAATTTCCATCGTTCGATTAATCGGAATCCTAAATCGAGGAACGCTTGATTAAAGGGATAGTCGGCAAGTACCGGAGCAATAAAATGCTAGCGACAAACGAATACGACGGAGAAGCGTGCGTGGGACGTGAGGACACTGTATCCTTCGCGTGCGCCGCATCATGGAAGACATATGGACCGGGTCGATCCACATTCATGACTTTCTAACGATCCGGGACGGAACGATCTTATGTCAGCCTGGACGCGCGGTCGCGCTTATGTATGCAGCGGTTGCCTTAACCCCCTCGAGTTCGAGTCTTTCGAGCCCACGGAATATCTCTTACACCACTCGACGTTCTCCCCGTTGTGATAAGTTACACCTACGTACCCATCATTCCCTAACAATCAACGACGTATATCGTTAAACGAATATATTACAATTACTTTTACTCTTCGCGTTTGCATGATGCATGATAGTTCACGGATTTCATTTTTCACGGAAAGCTTCGTCGAAATTTTGAAAAATAAATTTGCAAAGACTAATGTGTTTTGAATTTAACTGATTTAAATATAATTCAATATTTATTAAATCAAATATACAAAAGAAATTATAGCTATGCCAGTAATTTTGTCCTAATAATATACTCATTATAATTATTAATATATCAAAATAAAATTAATCGCTGAATTTTCTTCGTCAAAAATAAGTGCTCCACGTACAAAGTATTAATTAAGCAAGTTCATATAAAATTTTGCAACAATAATTTTTCGCATTTATCCGAAATAGTCTTGCATCGTTGATCTCGAACTAAAGCAAGCACACAATTCGCAATAATATTGCAGGCATAAAGTTCACCGCTATAATTCGAGCTGATCTACAGAAGGATCGCTCTTGCCATTCAATTGACGGCATCCTTTGCAAGATTAGTATATCGATGCCATAATTCCGAGAGGATCTATTGCAATGCTCGAGTATCGAGATCGTGCTCTTTACACTCGAAATTCATCAGTGGTCGTAATTCGACAGTGAATCGAATACTGTATGTACAAGATGTTCATATACATATATAATTAACGATCGCGCCATGTGCAGAGAGAATATTACAGCTCCACTTTATGAACCTTAAACGATTTATTTAGATTTCACTTTTACGTATTTTAACGATCCAATATTGCGTATTCGCGTGATCGTTATACTTGCATTCGCATTAAACCGGACATTAATAACAGACAAACACACAAATTGCCGCATTAATTATCGCCATTTTCATGACATTATCTCGCGACGTGATTAATTATTATAACATGATCGAGTTTCCAATAAAACATGTTTTTAATATTTTTAATATATCCTAAAGCTCATTGTATCATATAGAAATTCCCGAATTCACTTGCAAAATCATTATCAGAGATCATTCCGCATTACGTGCTCGTTACAACGAACGAGGAATGACGGATCCCGGATTCCTTTCGAACGCTGACTCTCTCAAAAGTGTAGCGAGGTCCCCGGGGGCACGTCAGCTTCGATTATCCTCGGCTATCGTTAGGCCCCGTTCGGATGCTCGCGCGCGCGAACGCAATCGCGGTCCTCGAAACGTCAGACTGTCGGGGCCGTAAATTTTTGCGCGGACGCCCACCTCTCGTCATGCATATTCATGAACACTCGAATGTAATCGAACGCCGGAGCGACGGTGGAAGGAGACAGCGGGGTCCTCGAGTGCTTCGATCAGCCGTCGACTCGATTCAAGAGTGACGAGGGCCAACCGTGAGAGCGTATATAGATAAGAGAGACCTTCAAGGACCTCGTCGCAGAATAGCCGAGACGACCGTGCACTTTATGCGAGCCCCGAGACGACACGCACGACACCGATTCTTATCTCGCGAAGGAGATTGCAAAAAAGTGCAACGCGACGATGAGGTCTCTCTGGAATGACGGTATTGCGTCATGATCGAATTTAATTTCGATACGGACCGATGAGTTTCTTTCGTTAAAATAAGTTTATTATAATATAATAATATATCGGACACGTTCAATCATCCAATCAGCGATGCAAAAATTTATAGAAAGTTCGAAGGTATGTTATTATATTCTCCTTAATTATCGTGGAATATTTATTAGGTTTATGAAGGAGCCGCTATATGTATATATATGTATCGAATTTCCATTTCTCATTGCGAAATAATTTCCTAAAGTGAAGTGAGAGGAAATTGCGACTCTCGTGACACGGATGAGGAATTTTTCTATCGCGGTGAAGTCATGGTTCTTGCTCTCTGTCAGGTGTGAGTGAACGATGTGACAGCCGGAGGAATAACTTCTGTCACGAAGTCGGCGAGGAGTGGCGCGATTCGAGTGCCCCGCTCCGTTACACCGCCGATTCGCAAAGTAGAAGATCGTAATCGTGTACGTGCGAGATAAGCGTGTCGGGTTATCTATAATTAATCAATTTGCGTCTACCAGGCAGCAGCTCGGTAATTACATCTTTCCGTTTTATCGCGAATTATGAAACCATTCATCGTGCGGTTTTCGACGATCGCGAGTAAGGACGGGGCCGAGAAAGTGGACCGCGCCCCAGTTTTACGACGAAAGGTCGTTACTGTCTAGTGGAATTACACGTTTCTAGATAGAGAAAAACGAGCGGAAACGTTTAAATCGAACGGTACGGATATGAATATGATCGCGAATATAATTTCAGTGGACACCCGAAAATCAACTGTCACGTTTACGGGTTTTTACGGAGATGGAGAACGTTAAATGGCTCATAAAAACTATCATTGCGAGCAGTTCAAGTGACGATAAATCGTGTCGGCGAGCGCATTTTGCCTTGAAACGGTGAAGAAATAAAAAGAGAAAAAAAACAAAAACAGAGAAAAAGAGAGAAAGAACAAGAGGAGAAAGTATAGATGCTATGAACTAGAGAGGGGGTGGAGGGTCGACGTTAGCTTCGAGGGGTCATTATAGAACTCTCGTAGTTGGCGCGCCGTTTCTCCCTACTCGCTAATGTCAGACTGTCTGGATTGACTGATGTCAGGTCATTCAAAGCCTTCTAGATCGCTTTGCTGCCTCACTAAAGTCGAGAAGATATTGCGCGATGGACCGCAACGCGCGCGTCATTACGGGGTTGACTTTCAAAAGCAATTAAAAATAGTAGGCACATATTTATCCAATGCCCAACTTTACATGTGACTGAAATCTTATATAATTTTTTTTTACTTTAATGGAGTAAGCGAATATTATTGTGTAATTGTTATAAATTATTAAGATTGATCGTTGTATTAATATTTTTTTTCAAATATCTTCCTTCTTTTAAATTTATGGAAATATTGGTCAAGCGAAAAAATATCGCGAAAAAATCTGTAGAGAAATAATAGTTTCCAACAATAATCGAGAATCAATTGTACAATCTGTTGCGCCATTAAAATTTATTCGATACGCTTGATTGCGTACACGAACAATGACGTACATGCATCACCTGCGATTTTTCTGAGAAAAATCGCGTCGCGGTAAGAAAAATTTTTCTCGACTTACCTGTGCGTATTCAGCGCAGATGTCGATCGACGAGACGTAATTGACGACGTCCTCGATGGTCCAGCGATTCACGGCTTGTCCGTCGCCGCAGGGCATGTGGGCATAGAGCGTCGGACACCTGACGGGTGGAGGTGTGATTGGTCTCGCGGTAGGTTTCGGCTTAGGAGATACGCTTTCGGATCTCCTTGTTTCCGGCCTTTGCCGCTTGCGAGGTGCGAAACCACCGGGACTCGAAAGGTCCAAGGGACTCGTCACTCCCGCGTCTCTTTTGTTCGCACCTGCATTTCGAACCAAACGAAACGCTGTTAGCTAATCTTTCTTCTAGCTGGTTATTGACATGTCAGATGTAGACATAATAAAAAATGCACAAAATGTGCTGAATTCTATATCGCAATATATTTTATTTTGAAAACTTTGATCAATTTCAGCATAAATTTTTCCTTAATTTCCAAAAGAAGAACGTTGACATATCAATCTGTTTTTAAATATTAAGTACGTATAGGAAAAAAATATATTGCAAGTAGTTAAAAAAAATGGAGAATAATTTTATTTGCGAATGACATAAATAGAATTTTTTTTATCTGAAAATAAAATCTTATTTACTTACCTTTGAGATATGTCTCCAATTCAGCAGCGTTTTGAGCTGCATTGGCAGTGCGCACCATGTGAAGAAGGGCCTGAGTAGAAGACATATCGATCATAGGCGGGAACACAGGATTACTGAAGAGACTATCCTGTTTCTGCTCTTTCGGATCTTTATTGGAAAGAGGCGAGGTTGTCGGGACAGTCGGTGGTTGCGGTGCCCCTAAAGGCGCCATCAGACCAACAAACGGCGTCGCCGCTGTCTTGAAAGCCGGAAACCTCGGATCTAAACCCGGAGGATATCCGTTCCTCGACGTGCTGAAGTAACTGAAACAATCAGTCGACTTTGATTGTCAACTTTCTATTTCCCGCATAAAAAGGAAAGGATTAAAAAAATGCCTACACACAATATTATTATAACTTTTATACATTTT
The DNA here is from genome assembly GCF_030444845.1 of Prenolepis imparis. Classification (NCBI taxonomy): domain Eukaryota; kingdom Metazoa; phylum Arthropoda; class Insecta; order Hymenoptera; family Formicidae; genus Prenolepis; species Prenolepis imparis. Next base: position 14,507,735 of record NW_028141160.1, read on the forward strand.
AAAGTTTTCTAGATTTAGAAAAATTTTTAATTCTTTTACAAGCATTTTAAAACTTTCTAACTTTTTCTTTTATCAAGATTTAAAGAATACTACTCTTAATAAAGACAAATAAATCATTAAAAATTATTTAAAAAAATATATATTATAATTTCTAATATTTTTAAATGTCTTAATGTCGAGACGAAGAGATGCGAGATACGTTTCTTTCTAATTTCCAAAATTCATTAGATTAACGTACCGATTAAATATGATCGGATGTGCAAACAGACATGCAGTGAATTAAAGTATCAAACTTTCTCCTTCAAATATCAAGGAGAGTGAGTATCGTTCTGCTAGAATCTGTTTGATGTTTAACTGATCAATTAAGTATTCATCTGATCTGCTTCCAACAAGTGCTAGAAGATACAAAGCTGAAAGTCAACGTAGGACGCGAACGGACAACCGGTTTTATGCTGGAGTACATCGGGTCTCTCGAGTACTTCTTACGAATCTTAATCACTCGAATCATCTATTTGCAGCCTTCAAATTTTAATTTTTTTATGATAACGTCTCGCGAACAAAAGTCAACATACTCGCATGTCACGTTTCGAAAATATTTAAAAACGTTTTTGTGAAATTATTTTTCTTTAATCACATAGGACATTAAGATAGATTTGATGAGAGAATCAATAAGACGATATTGAACAAGTAATGTCTATATATACATACATCGATCTTCAATTGTACGATTCAATTAAAAATAAAATTCGAGATAACGTTAATATTGCAATGTATTTTTTTGATCATTATTATATTATATAATCCTGTGTGATCAATATGAGAGAAATATAATTTCATCGCAAAAAATCAAATGCAATCAATAAAGCGAGATATACATACTCGTTGGGGTTGGCATTGTTGTATTTGGCGGCGAGACTTCTCATGAAATCGCTATAATTTCGCCCCATCATCTGTTCCATGTGCTTGAGATGATGGGGTGGCGGTGGACCCTCAGGTCCTCCCAAGGGCGTAGCATTTGGCGGCGTCCCCGGATGACTCGACGAAGAAGGCGTCACGCTTCTCGACGACGTCGAGTTATTGTCAGGCGTGAGTCGTTCCGTTTTAACCTGCAACGCGAGATGATTGCCCTTCTTTAAACGGAGACCTCACCGTGCGCAACCGGATGCGATAATGAGAAGAATACGGAGCTATTAACCGGCAGTAAAAAGAACATGTGTATAAACAGGAGTACTAATTAGCAAACGAAAGATACAAGTGTGTAACGGAAGTAAACATTTAATATTACTTGATTTAACTGGATAATATACGAATTATTTTCATGTTTTTATGTGTGAACTTTTTTTATTAAATGAGAAAAGTGAAATTAATATATAAGCGATATTTTATTACAATTTTAATTTTAAGATATTTACACAAACAGTTATGTGTAATTTTTTCTATATTTTTTTTATTATAAAAAATATGCTATTTTAATTTATATTAATTTTTAATTTAAATTTCTCAACTTGATTCGTGTATATACATATTTCGCCACGCGATGACACGTACGATTATTAAAATTTGAACTCTTAAGTGTGTCCTCACGTAAAGCTGCCATCGGCACGTCTGCGAATTATTCATTTCATCTTATCTACAGTAACAATAATCTTACTATCTTTATTACCGTCGTGTTTCATGTTTGAATGTTGAAGGCCGTAACCTTCAACAATACACTTTGACAAGAAAAACAACTTTAGCTACGCATCGGCACCGATATTCGCTTGAAATTAGAAAAGTTACTTTATTATGTTAAAAATATTCGTTTATATAAAATATATAATAAATGATCGAAAAATAGATAATTGACTGTTTTCAAATGTTAATTATAACTAATAAAAAATGCTAGAAACCATAATGAAATAATAAGACAGAATTATTAATAATAATTATTAATTTGTAAATCTATTTTTTTTTTTTTTGCGATAAGCAAACATCTGTTTCTCTATTGCGCCACCAATTATCATATCGATAACCAATATCTTGCACGCGCGGCTATACTTAAACATTAATGTACAAACGAGCTTTATATTCATGTATATAAAAAAAAAATTGTTCCGTTTCTCTCGGGACGGATCAACAACGGGCCACGCCTTCGATCGTGAGGGATACTCGTCGGCAGCTGCAGCGCACGATACGTTTCGCTCCGGGTGAGATCCGAGGCGGCAGGAAATATCTCGGGTGCATTAATTCCCGGGAACAGATTGCATCTGAGATATGGTAATGAAGGTAACGCGTGGCGTAAGAGTTGACTCCTCTTCGGCGGCGCGGAGCGAGAGAGCGCGCCGTGACACTAAGAAGAACGAGAGTCGATTGGCGTAGAATAGGGTCCCCGAGAGCTTCGTAGCCGCTCTCGCATAGAGAGGCCACGGTAAATCTCTTTCTCGCCTCCAGACCTCTTCCTGACAAGGGACCGCTTCAGGCTCACGACGCAGACACGATCTCGTATATACCTACGTTTCGAATAGAGGTTTGCTCGGCGATACCTTCGGGTCTCGATAGAGAAAATACGCCAAGGCGAGAAGTAGCGATCGGTGGCGCGAAGTAGCGAGAGAATTTCGATGCACACACACAACAAAAGTTATTATTTTTTTAATAATAGTTAAAAATAATAGTTTTCACTCGATTGGAGTGTAAGAGATAAATAATAATTTTTGAGTAATTTAACAGAATAATTTTATAGTCAAATACATTTAAAATTTGTCTTTTTCTATCTCGGGATTAAAGTATTGAGTTTAAAATATTATACACATAATATCTTCCGAGTATATGTAATTTTTTTCAGATAATATATTCCAAGCGAAAAAGAGTTTAATCCTTTCGCTCGTATTTATTGACTCGCTCCATTCACTCGAACGGATTTTCGATACGAAAAGTTAATAAGTCAGGATGATGCTTGCCACACGCGGGGGATTAATATCTCGAGTTGCTACTATTCTTCGAAGACCTTTCTATTCATACGGATCTGAGCTAGGAGAAATTCTCGCGTGTCACGAACGGGCTATTCTTTCTACCGATGATCATCAATTTTTTACCATCGCGGCTCTAAGCACTGCTAAGCACAGCCACCAAAGGCTCCTCTTTAATTTTTTTTTCTTTTCTTTCCTTTTGGTCAAGTCGTTTACAGAAGCGTCGAACGGGTCGACGGATGTCAACGGCGGAATGACACTGCGGCTTTCGACGCAGTTGACATAGTTGCTGCATGGTTGGTTTTGAACGGGACTCTTCGTGTACACGTGTACGAGCTACCGCTCGGGCAGCAGGAGCGATGGACTCTCTCGTCGAGGATATCTCCCCGGACTAGCGCACGTGTCCCGAAGTGCTCAAACACTCCACTTCACGGAAGAAGCAGCGGGTCTCTCGAAAAATTTGTACAACAAATCTCGCGTCCTCGCGACAACTCGCGTCCTTCTCCCAACGAACGAACAAAAAAAGATAAATAAAAATTCCGAACGACGCTTTCAGTCACTCTACGTCAATATAGTAAGATTGTGTTTGTCTATGTGTGCGTAGAAGTTTTGTGTACCGTGTCAAAATTTAACTCCAAACATCCATCGTGAATCTTTTCGGAAGCGAATAATCAGAAGTTTAAAAAAAGCAAAAAATTATTCGAGATATCGCGAGTATGAGAATGTTAAATATATTACTAATAATTACGATTAATAATAAAAAGCACAGAGCATCTATTACGATTTGCAAACAGAAAACTTCCACTTACTTGAGTAGTGTCGAGACCATTCTGATTCTGCCGCCTTCTACCCCTTGGAGGTCTGGGGGTCGCCGCACCAGACAGGTGGGCGCCCTGAGGGCTTCCGCCCCTGGCGTCGATCGCTGTGTTCGCTGCCAGGGTGGCCCCGTCGTTGTTTTCCGTATGTGTACCTAAACCCGCCGCTTCTCCACGGTCGCCACCACGTGCTGGTCCCGTGCCCGCGGACACGTTTTCGCCCGACACCTCACCTGAAAGTCAAACGGATGAATATACATTAGCTTTCGATCTACAGAAAATATTAAAATTGTACGAAAAAAAATTCTATTTTATTTTGTCAACTTATAATGAAAGATTAAGATATATGTGTCTCTATAATGCATACGGTGGTTTTGAAGGAGAATTAAAAAATTTCAGCGATCAAGCGCAACGATCTTAGTGTCAGATACTGTCAATTCCAAATTCGGATCTTTGACGAAGAGATAATTCGCCGCATTAATTCATTCGCGCACGGGACGGCTTCAGTTTCGTAACAAGGCGGTACTTAATCCTCACGCTACGTCGTAAAGCTCTCGGAATGTCTCGCCGTGTAAACGGTATCTTTCGGCGCCGAGAATTCGGTTGAAATACGTTAAAAGGGATAACCGTAGGACGCGATTACACACAGTGACGACGCTAGCCACCGGGACGGGAGATTTACGCCCAATAAATGATCCCGTCCTGACGCCATTATCTTCTACCTTGATCAGAGACCCGGCGAGGATCGATCGAAAGAAAAGGCGCGGGGAACGGGAAGAATCGCGGGGGTCACTGTCCACTACCTAAAATATCAGATAAATTTTTGTCATCGTTAAACGTCTGGAATTTTATGGCGGCAGTAACTCGTTCGCGTCGCCGAATTTGCCGGCCGATACCATCGGCTGCGGTTTAATGCAGCAACGCGAGAGAGATACGAGAGCTTCGTATTTCGTAGCTCTTTCCGCACCCGGTGTGCACCGTTATTTTTTTCTCATCTTCTTCGCGATGAAACGTGTTTCATCAGTCAGATAATTATTCCGTAACCAATATTTTTTAAATGCCTAATAAGACATTTTTATTTATCTACCGAATTGTATCAAAGAGTATAACTGATTTTAAATTAATTGAATCGCCAATTTTTTATCGGATACTGTAATTGAAGTGTCTGGCAATAGCTTAAAAAAAATAAACGTCCCCATAATAAAATTCCCCCGCACAAATTTTCTCGCGCAGTAAAGCGGTATCGAAACGGACCCATTGTGATTATTTTTATAATGCCTAGAGTTAACACTTCCAGACAGGCTCTGCTCAACTGCTATCGCGTTATATTCTCCAATCCGGTTGTGGAAGCGGCTTCGTAGCGGAATACAGGCAAGGGTAGCGATCGTAAAACCCATTTCTATGATACTACCAAATGTCTTCATTATTTCGAGTTAAAATATTTATAACTGCCCATAAAAATTCCATTAAGCACTATTTGCTAGCGAGTAAACCGTTCTCGGTCTCTCGACGAGACGTTCGAAGGCGCGTTCTCTCTCTACGCATCTCGCCATAAAAGAATAGTTGTAAAATCGGAGACTACGCGGACAACAAACATTGCACACATCGTTTGATCGACGAATTGGTTGCTAACGAGAACGACAGATAGAACGACATGTTAAATGAAAAGCGTTCGACAAGAGAGTTTTAGAATGTAACTTAATTAGCTTTAATGAATTTCAGAGTGAGGCCACGTCGAATCAATGATTTGTGGACTGCTAGATTTTATAGTACCCTATTAAATATGCAGTAAAGCAGAAAATATAAAATGTATATTGATGAAAAACGCAGTTATATCATTTAATGAGGTTGTTGAAATCGTGACTTGTTGGGAAACATGGATTTCAAATTCCTCGAATATAAATTTCTAATTATGAAGAGTAAGAAGTTGTATGTGTTGACAGTGTTACAATGATTTATCTTTTGATAAAAGATTCTTAGTCGCACATTCGAAGACGTCGTGTTGCGCAGCAGAAACTTTTTTTCTCACATTTTCTCACGTTTTTCTTTATAAATTTTATGTCGGTGGTAGCGCGTTGACGGCACGTATGACAAATATCGTAACGACACTTTAGAAATTTCCAAGAGTAGAAGCCATTGTTTAAAGATCGTTCGAGAGCGTTTTTTCGTCCAAGTTGAGTTTGACGATATTTGCATAGAGTTATACAAAAATTATTTGTGCAGTTACACTCGCGAAAATAGTTAAAGTTCGAATTTACAGAGATACGTAGAAGAACCTTATCATTGTCGTACGACTTATTTTGTCAGGAAAAGAGATATAAATATATCATAGATAAAATATAATAAAATTATCAATACGATATAAAGCGACAGTTTATGAACGTGAGATATTTAAATTTCAATTCTCAGATAAGATTAAAAAAGAAATGTATTTCGAAAAAAAAACTTAAATAAATATTTTTTTTTAAAAAAGCATCAATATATTTCTAAAGCAACATATTGCACCGTCTCTAAAAGTTTCACAGCCAAATAGTTTTCAATAAATACTATTCGCCCCGAAGAGTTTGCCAGAGGACTTCGTTGCACGTAAACGAAAGAGGTTACAGCAGCGGGATATCTACGGCGATAATACTGAGAACCACGCAAGGTCTGAGTGTGAAATATCGTAACGACGTGTTAAAACGAACTAACATGCAACGCACGTATCTCTCGCGACAATGTCCGCCAATCCATGAAGCCCGTACGTCAAGATTGCGCTCGTCAGTCAGTCGACGAAAGCATGAGTCAGGGTTGCCCCGCGACACTTTGGCGTCTCGAAGAGAGATAATACGTCGTTTCACGCGAAATAAAATACAATACGTTCCCCAATTATGTTCGGAACCTCTAATCCAACGCGCCTGCAATTAGTATAGAAAGTAGAAAGTACGACGTGCAAAGCGGACACAACAAGGCGGGAAAGAAACGATAATCTTACCGCAAACAGTAGTTTTGCGCTTCTGATTTTATCTTAATATACCGCATTTATCAAGACACGCGTGTAATTTACCGGTTTTAGCGAGGCTAAGTCAGTTAACAATTTCGTTCCCGGGCGAGACAGGTTTCCGCGAGAAAGAAAGCCACCGAGAAGACAGCGAGATGGGACACCAGGAACTCGTAGTAATAGCGCACACCGTAGTCATAAATTATCCGGCGCGACCGCGGCTAAAACGAATTGACCTTCGAGGTCGCGGTGTAGTCGAGTGCCGCCGCGACGGAAATAGAGCCGGTGGACCTCTCTTCCCTCCGGGGTCGGCGTTAATTATTCCCGGCGTTAAGAAGTTTCAGAAATTTCACCGAGCTGAGAATTTTTCCACGATCCCGCGGCCGAGATAGAGACGGACCGAGAAAGTCACATAATAACGCGTCGCGAGATCTGGGCATCGATCCAGCATCCGGCATCCGGCAGAGATAGAGACGTCAGACGCTTCCGCGAGATGCATTGTTCGATGATAAAAGATATGTCAACGAGAATTCGCGTACATATAAACGCGCGTGAACCCTTTCGAGAAAGTCGGAATGCATTGTTGCAATAATATATATATTTTATTATAATCTGTCATTAGTTAACGGCGATCAAAATTTAATAGACTACATTAATTTGCAAGGATATATTATTAATCAAATATAAAAGATAATAACAACGATAGAATCTCGCGATTTTCGATAGTCTCGCTGAAAACCGGATGCGGGCGCATACGTGACGTTTCTTCCGTTCGGCTACGGCAAGGATGGCCTGGCCGGGTCACGTTTGCGTTGCCCATGTGCGTGCGTATAAGCAAAGGTGCGCGTGTATCTGCAGTCGCGTACGTCCGCATCCGGGGTCGGCTCAACGCTTAATGAACGATCAAGCCGGATCACGCGGCGCGCAGCCCGTCATTACGAGCTACCGCAGCGAGAAGTCTCATTATTTCTTTTTGTCTTCCTCTTTTTCATACACTCGGCTTTTCTCTAGCGACGCTCCGACAGGATGCTGAATGGAGGATTCTATTTTTTTCTCTACACATGGATCATCTCCGAGAGATCGGTTAATCTTGCTGAGTCAAACAATTTCAATAGTATCGCGAGCTATTCCGTCTTGCATGCGAAATCAAGAATATTTTGATTTTCTTTTGCTCCTACCGTGATGAGATGTATATTGCGTGCACTTTTCTTAATAGAAAAATGTCCCATTCAATAATTGTCAGTTTTTTAAATAAGACTTGGCACAAGTGTATTCAATGATTGATCTTCACCGTAAATATCTTTTTAAGATAATTCAATAATTTATTTAATTTCACAAAATTATATGTAAAATTATTCCTCATTGTCAGAAAAAATAATTATACTAACTATCGATACAGAAGACCATTGTCATTAATTATCACTGGTTTTCCGCAACGATTTATTGTCGTCTACTTTATTGCTCTGTCTAATAGCAGATAATTGTAATTGACTTCAATGGTCTTTAAACCTCGCGAATGACTCGAAGATAGATCAGAATTATCATCACGATGCAAAGCTAATGTGATCACTTACTTCTACGGTCCTTGCTCGTAACTTTTCTAAATCCTCTGAAAATTATGCACGTAACTAATAGGACCGGTTGTACGAGATAATATAAACTGTTGTCACTTCAAAAGTGAATATAAATAAATTACCTTCAAAAAGCGAAAAAAAATCGAAAAAAATAATTTTCCAATAATAAAATAATTAATTATGAAATTTTTACGTTGATCTAATCGAAAAATTGAAATAAAGCCTTTATATAATTTTTGTCAAAAAGCACCACATAAAATGGACGCTATTTTCCTAGAGTCAAAGTAATTAATCATCACGTAAGGTACACCGGCAACATGAACGAGCGTTCGCAAGGATAATACCTATCGTCCATGACGACCTTTAAAGGCCGGACGAGGGAGCGTAGAAACCGAGAAGAGGGAGGAAGAGATTACTGTCGTGGCGTTAACACGATCAACGCCGTCAGCAACCACGCGGCCGTTGCCGGATCTCTCTTCCCGGCTGCTGTAAACCCGCCGTGAGTTATACGCGACCGGGAGGGCCGCCTCGCGCTTGGCCATTAAAGCGGGTTATGCCCATTTCAAGTGGAAAATCATAAGCACCGCAAATACGCCGTCATTACTACAGACGCGCTACGAGCTCGCCACTTACTTTGTAATCATGACTAATGCATAATGCAGTAGCGACTGCGCCCGCACACGCTCCTCGCTCTATCTATGCAGCTATATACATACGTGTATATGTATGCGTACGGATACATCTAACACCTACGCATCATGCTTGGCGCGAGTCTCGTTGGCGATTACGAGGGTGCCTCCAAGAGTGAGCGAGGGAGTAACCTTGAGGAAGGTGTTCGTATGGGAAAAGCGTGTGTTGCCGCGACGCTATCACGCGGAATTGGATCTTGCGGTAGACGGATATAACATATATATAAGCGAGGGGGATAAGTCGCTACGTGACGTTTATGAAATTTCAGACGCGTCATCCGACGAATTTCATTTCTATATTATGCACGCGAAGAATTAAGAACGGCGGATATAAGTTGGACGCACGGAAGGACTCTAAAAGAGATGAATTCTTTTAAAAGCGAATTAACAGTTGCAAAGAATAGCGTCATTTCCAGCGATCCTTTGAAGTTCTGAGATCGCGTGCGGAGTTCCTTTCGTTCATCGATCCTTTCGATCGATGACGACCGCAGTTCTCAGCAAGATCGCTTTGTCTTTGTCCCTTCAACGCGTAACCTTGGTCCCGCATGTGGAGAACGGTCGAAACAGCTGTTTCAAGTGGGAGGCCTCTCTCATGAGACACACAATGGTGTTCACGTGAGACGCAAGCGTTTATTAGCCGACCTGGCTCGGAGGGGAAGAGGGGATACGTATAGCGATTTATAGCTAGCAATGTAAGTAGCAGCGGCACCAGCAACGGCTGAAAGGCGGCAATAGCTCGCCATGGTGCGGCCCGAAGGTCGCGTGACGTCGATACGATTGCGTCTTATTAGGAGTCACCGCGTGTTCGACTTTACGTAGGAACGCGATGCCTGTGTGCCGATGCATTCCTGCAACTAATTAGCTCCCGTTGTATTTGTCGGACCGTCCGCTAACGTGCACGACCGGTGCGTGGTCCATACATTGCTTTTCAGACTCTACGCTGCAGCTTCTCTGTGCCCTGCCCTCGCGTGTTTTTTTTAAATTTAATTTAGATCTGTCAGTTTCAGTCCCTGCATTTTTTTTATTCTGCCCAAAGATGAATCCTGCATAGAAGATGAATTCTTGGATTCTGTAAAAAGACTCCGCGAGATATAATTCTGTGTTGAAAAAATATATATCGGATTTGCAAGTAGTTTAAATTATATTTTACACGGAATATGGGAAAAGAGACATGTATTCCTTTTAAGACAGCTCCTGAAGAAAATCGACGTATTTATATATGCATGACACTTCTATTTACCGGCGCGTGCAAACGCTTGTTTCACAACTGGAAAATTTTCAACGCGATTTCCATGTAGAGACGCATACACGTTTCAAACGTCTTATATTGCACCTTTTGTCTTTTCTTTTTACGATTCGCCTGTACGTCCTTCCCCTTTCCCCTTTCTCCCCCCTTTGTCTCCTCCTTTGACGCGTGATACCTGGTCTTTTATGGTCGCTCGCCAAGACACCGCGGCGATGGTGACACTGTACGGTCGTCAGGGTCACGCACCTGCAAGCAGGTCAGGTTGCGCTACGCTCGATGTCGAAGGAGAGTATCAAGGAGAGACGTCAGTGTATGCTTAGCATCTATTAACATATGTGTAGCGTAATATTTCTTGGTAACTGTCATTTAAATATATATTCGATAATCTTTAATTAAAACTTTTTATGTAACGGAACTAAATATATAAGGGATTCTATAATTAAAAAAAAAAATTATTTTATACATATAATTCGATGGTTTAAAAAAGAATCAATATCGATTTATCCAGATGATAATAACTCCATTCTACTTCAGGGGGGTATCGGTATCATTAAATTTTATATTCATTAAAAATATACAGGATAAATGAAAAAAATCGTTGAATTTCTATCTATTCTTTTTAGCGTTCTCTTCGAGGCCGGACGAGGGTCCAGAGACTCTGGGGGTTTAAGAAGAAGATATTCTTCCTGCGGTTCGCCGCTTGTTCCGCCGGTGGCAATGGGCGAGCGGTGACCTCCGTACCCTATGGGAGGAAGAAAGACAAGGAAACTCGAGAAGAGAGCACACGCCGAGAAAGGAGCATGAGGGACAAGAAGAGAGAAGAGAAAGAGAGGGAGTTCGAGGTGCGTTCCTGCGTGACGTAGCTTTCGCAGGCCATCACGCATATGTTACCCTCCGCGAGGGACACGTACGCGCTTACAATACGATCCGCGGGGTCATTCCACCGAGTCCTCTCTCTCGGACACCTCTTCAACTTCAACTTCACCGTCGCCATCGTCCCCGTTGTCGTGAACTTTGTTCCTCGTTCCTCTTCGTCCGCTGTCTTTCGATCAGCGATCCCTACATTCTACGTACATTTTTTCCTAAAATGTATGTATATATACACGTGTTCGATTTATTATGAAATATACAAAGCTCTTCTATTTAAAAATCTTGAAAAATATTTTCCTTCTTTTTGTAATTTTCTTCTATAATTTTTAATGAGAAAGTCTGCTAATTTTTCTCGGAATCTAATGTTGTAACGCAAGAACATTGATGTTACACGTAACCCGTAAGATACAAGTTTCATACATACATAACAATAAAAATAATTTTCACGAAATTGTATGCAAATAAAATTCGTAAATCTATTCTTTTCATTGCATTTCATGCAAACAGTTAAAATATTCTTATGTTGCGCGTCTCTCGCGAAAAAAATTGTAAAGTTTTTTGCCCTTCGTAACGAAGAGAATAATCTTGGTAACGGCTTAATGTGGGGACAACTGTGAAGGTGATGATAAATAAGATCTATAATAAATATAATTTATGTCAATAATATATTTCGGAAATTTTTAATTAGCACATTGTATTTATATGCATTTTTCCTAACTCTAAGATATTTGCAAAAAATAAACTTCTTAAAATCGAAAATGTAATACAATAAAAATTAAGTTACATTTTAAATTTACGATACATTTTAATTATTAGAGTAAAACTAATTCTGATAAATCAAGATAATAATTTCATTAGGATAATAATTAATCTATATAAACTTTTATTAACTGTTAAACTTTTCTCAGATAATAAGTTGAAATTTACATTTTTATCTTGTTCTCGAATATATTCTGACAGTAATAAAAACAATATTCGTTATTTATTTTAATTTTAGATGAAAATGTATGTTATTTATAAACCAATCTTTTATTTCTTATTTTACATTATTTAATTATATTAACTCAGTTCAATTATATGATCAGGGATTTAAGGGGATTCAGGGAAATAAGGCAACGTCAAGCACAATTTGCACGTAAATCAATAATAGCAAATTCGGTTGAATGCAGTAGTACGCACTGGTACACATTAAAAGTTATCATACACAAATTTACAATAGGATAAATAATAAAAACATAAAAATAATTATAATAGTACAAGTATTATTATCATTATTCATATTGAACAATTAATAATATTAGCTCTAGTATTAAGTATTAATTATTTTACTTTTTTATTTACTGCCATTGTAAATTTGTGTACAATAACCTTTAATGTGCACCATTAGTGCAACCGAATTCACTATAAACGGTCATTCAAATTTGTTAACAATTAAAAAACGAGCAAAAACGGCGGAAAAAATATTCATGCACACATATATACCAGATGTCCCATTTTAAAGGACCCACTCAAATATCTCATTGTCAGAAACACTGCGTTAAATCGAAAAATGTTTCCTACAAAAGTTGTAGGGTTTCGAGGGGGACATAACATAGTAATATTCATTTGATCTTGGGCGGCATCTCCAAGGTCAAGTGAAGGTGAGAATTTGAAGGTGAGAAGGTGAATTTTGAAGAAAATAAAAAAATGCTTCTGATAAAAGTTGTTCAAATTAATTAGTAGAAAAAGATGTTATAATAAAAAATATGGGTTTCCATTAAAAAAATTTATTCTCACCTTCACTTGACCTTGGAGACGCCGCCCAAGGTCATATGAATATTACTATGTTATGTCCCCCTCGAAACCCTACAACTTTTGTAGGAAACATTTTTTGATTTAACGCAGTGTTTCTGAGATATTTGGGTCCTTTAAAATGGGACACCCGGTATACAGATACATAATAATCATAAAAAAAAGTCTCTAATAAGAAATACTCATTTTAAATATATATATATATATATATATTTATATATAAATTATAGTACTATATATATAATATAGTACTCACTAAGAGAACAAAAATCTAATACAGAATAAGAAGTAAACACCTTAAATTTCCCTGATCTTGTTCCATCCTCTGAACCTCAATTTTATCAGTTACATCTCCGAACAAGAGAGGAATTCAAGTTTTCCTCAAGATTTCAAAGTATATTTCCGCAAATTCCAAAATTCTCCCAGATACAAAACGTTCCTCAATACGCGCAAAACTATGAAAAATATAATTTCGCTGTTTCGAGTAAATACAGTTCAGTCGAGAGCATGATTTAAATGTTTTGAGAAACTAAAATTTTTTTTAAGCCTTAATATGAAGAATTTTTTTGCCTCAATATGGAAAATTTTGAAGCACTATTTGTGAACTACGAAGACTGTAATCTTTTCACTGCTAGTACTGAAAATCTATAGTTTACGGTAAACTATAGATTTTCAGTACTAGCAATGAATATTGGAACGCATCTAAAATATGAAATTATATGCACGCTTTAATAAATAAACATCAGAATAATAGGAATAGAAATTTTACATACAAAAATGCAATGTTTTCGCAATTTTTAAAATTCTTGCAATTTTACCGCCAAAGCTGAGTACTCCGTTTGATATTTCATTTAAAGTCTTGAGATTTTCTTCAGTTATTATTAATTATCTATATATTCTAAATTACCAAAATATTTTTGAGTGTCTTCTCTTTCTGTTTTCACTCATGTTTTTAGTGCTTTCAATATTTTCTCCTTGTTCTTCATATTTTTAAGTCAATGTCGAAATATCTTTTCGTGATAATCTTCTCATAAAAATCTTCTCCATAACTTTCCTATTTCCTCCGATGTAATGTCTACCCATGCTTTACAGATTATGTTAATACACCAATGCATATTATAATCTGTGTTGAAATCTTCAGCTTCAGAAGAGAAATTCTTTACACGTTCTAACAGGTAATTATGACAAATTTCGTTCATTTTCTCAATAACTTCTGAACACAGTTGTAATGAGTTTATCGGGAGAAACACCACTTCGAAACCGTCATCTTGAGTAATCTTGTCCGAGAAGATGCGTTGTATGTAATCGTCAACAAGTAAAAGTACTTTGCCAGCTATATTCTTATTTTTCTGATATTGTTTCACATAAGGCTTAAATATATTATTATACCAAAATGCGAAATCTTTCGGTTTTTTTATTGAAACATTTTCTTGTAATTTATGAGCGACGAGTAATTTGCTCTCGCAATATTCTGACACACTTTGATTTTTATATTCATTTTCATCAGAATGAAAAGGCAATAATTTGTTACTATCAGTAACATTTGTGCCAAATATATAAGTTACAATTTTCTTTTTCAAATCGTTAACGTCAATTTGTTGCATTGCAATTTTTTTTTTGCCAGTGTGTGCTAGCAAGGTTTGAACAAGAGTATTCCATATAACGTCTACTTGAATCATAATATAAATGTTATCTTTACTAATATTTTCCTTCTCTAATCGCTGTCTGAATAATTTAATAAATATTTCAGCGTCGGATTGATTGGTCTCATCATCTCTTTGAACAGGATTTTGCAAAATCTCACTCGTGTTTCTAGACTCTAGTAGTACAATATTGTGACGTTTGATAAATTCCTGCAAATACTGAGACATGTTTAATGGTTCCCCAACATCTCTTCCGAATTCAAATGCTTTCTGATTAAGTAAATCTATAGTAATTGTTTTCTGCTTTTTACACCATTCATGCAATAGTCCGTCCAAATTTGTAGGCTTAGGACGCTTGCGAGAAATAGGCTTTTTTTTCTGAATACATTTTTTAGCAGATTGATTAGCCTTATCACCTTTTTGAACAGGATTTTGCGAAATCTCACTCGTATATCGATGGTCTAATAGAATTCCGTAACGATTTTCAAAATACTTCAGAAAATGATACATGTTTGATATTTGTATCTCATTTAGGCTTGCGGTTTTGACTGCTTCCTCAAGAAATAGCTGCTTGTCAATTATATTTCCCGATGCTTTCTGCTCTCGAAACCATTCATATAATATTCTGTCCAATTGTTCAAATGTATAAGGTCTCCTGGACTTTCTACTTCTTATTTCTTGATTCGCTGATTCACGTATTTGATCACGGTTTATCCATATTTTATTAATAGTATACATACTAATATTATAAAAAACAGAAATGTCGTTTTTCGGAACACGCCATTCCAATTTCTCCACAATTTCAAGTTTCTTTTCAATCGAGAGATCGTTCCATTTAGTCTCATTTTTAGTTAAGTGCTCGGCTGACATGACGAGTTATTTTATACATATAGATATGTAAAATTAATTATAAGAGTATAAAATTACTTTGTTTTATTGTTAATGACTTCAGAGAGATCTCGAAAATTTTTTGCTACGCGATACGAGATTTTCAAACGCTTTGAAATTATATTCGCAACTAAAAATTGTTACGTTAGTTGCTTTTAAAAAGAACAAACACAAATAAAAACATTGGTTCAAAGTCATGCGTCGACTTACTAATAGCAATACTTTCGCATTCTCCATGTTTATTGTTTATACGTATAGTCATATATCTCCTAGAACATTATTGTCTATTACAATAACCGAGAATAATATACTCATGCAATAGATCGAATCTATATGCCCAATGTGCGCTGGAAACCTTCCATACGCAATTGTCAGCATCGTATACGTCTTGGCACCGTTTCTCTTCGCAGTTCTCCGTCTCTTTCCTTCCCGGACACGTACGTTTAACGAGAGAACGAAGCAGGTTGCGGGCGGATGACAAACAAAGAGCGCCGTGACCTCGTCGCCTTGTGCGCGAGGTGTGATTAGTGCGAACGATTCCCTCTCGCGCGGAAAGATGTAGGTGGACGGCAAAGGAGAAGGAAGGAAGAAGTCGGATACGTAAGCCGACCAAAGGTCGAATGCTGACCGCGAGTCATCTCGGTTGCGACAACTCGCTGCTGCTGCTTACTTTTGCGTGTCTCGCTTCCAATCTCGCGCATAGAGCCACGTTATATAAAATAATATATAAAAGTATGTTTTCTATATAAAAATTTCGAGCTCGCAAAAAAGAATTTTTTAAAGTTTAAAAAATTAAATTATCATAAATTTTATTATGCATAACTTGTGCACATAATAATTATATATATTTTGTATATTATTTATTAAGGATGAAATTTATTATAGAAATATTTGCAAAATGCGAGAAAATGCAAATAAAAATATTTTTAATATTGTATGTAAAAAATATTAATTATGCAGATTTATTTCTACGAATGGAATTGAAGATATAGATACTGAAGGAGTAAACAATGGAATGTTTTTGAAAGATAGACGGAACACGACGTCGCGCGCACGGATGCAACATAAGCGATGAGCGATTAGTGTTAGATTATCTCACCTGCAAAGTTACCGAGAAGGTCAGAGCGTGACGATAGAAGAATGAGAAAAGAAGCGACGGACTGGAAGCGGGTACTTTACTCGATCAAAGGTCGAGCTGCGCGCATAACTCGCCGTGGCATCGATAAACGAGTTCCCTATCGCGTTTTCCATTTTTGCTCGCGAAGATGGCATTTCGCCATATGGCGGATAACCAAGTACATACGACAATAAGAATTAACCTAAGGAATTATTGATGAATAATAAGTAACAAAAGCTTCTCACAATTAACAAATAAAATAAATAATAAAATTATGACAAAAAAAAAAAATAAATGAGTAAAACTAAACTGTTTGGAGAGGCTATAAAATCAAACTCAATTATACGATTAAAAACACAAAATCTAACAATAATTGTCTTCCTTATCGCTAGCGATTATAAGCATTAATTAACACGCTCTCGCACCATCATCAGCTTCATTTTTCTTCATACCTGTACATACATATGTGCCGCTAATTGCCACGTGGCACAGGTGACTCGAAGAACGGAATATCTCAACAATGAAGCTCAACAGGTTGCTGGCGGATGGTCTTCTTCCGTACGGGCGGCAATTAGTACGAACGATTCTTTCGCGTAATATCACGAAGCAAAAACTTCAAGAAACGCGCGCGAACACATCCGCCTCGAGATTCTACTGAATCACTTTATGAGCTAAACTCTACAAAAAGAAGACAAGCGCAGAAGGGACGCTATTATTTCACCAAGCAAGATGACTATTAGAGAATAAATTTTAGTGTAATTTTAAACACGTATTTTTTCATTCATTCATATACGTCATCTTCTAATGCGATCATAGGACTCACATAATTTTATAAAACGGAAAATTCGAGACTTTTGCAGAGGACTGTACGCTACCGAGTCTCGGCAAGTAGTTAGCATTAGGCACGATGACGAAGAAGGCCAGGGACTCGGTGAGATGATAGCGAGCGCGCTCGCTGACGGCTAGCATCGGTCACACCACAGGTGACTCGTCGCGGTCTAAGTCTGGCCTCTGCCCGACCCTGACGTACCTGATTCTATCCGATGTCCTGCTTCGCCATCTCTAACTCCTGTTCTCTCCCTTGGGCAAGATGCGGAGAGAGAGAAGAGAGTATCCATGCAAATTCCACTAAATAAATGTGTAAACTTGAATTCTTCTCGCGAGATATAAGAATTTATTTTCTCTTCGTTCTCCGCGACTCTTTGTTGCGAAAAACCGATAAATTATTTTTGCAATCGCTGATTTCAGTCAAGATATATATTACATCATGCGTATAAATTTTTAATTCATATACGAGAAAATCCTACTCGTAAAACGTTTTTTTCGAATTATTATTAATAAAGCTTTTTACATGTGTGTGTATATATAAGTAAAAAAATTTATTTTTTCCGACATTTTTTCGTATTCTTGTCATATAAATTCGCGTTTACGTGATCTAATTATAAGCTGGATATATAAATTTCTAGTCGATACCGCCCCGTCAAATGTCACCGAAGTACCTGCGACCTCGACGAAGATAATGATACGTTACGAGTGGATGATCCTTATATAGAGAGCGGCAAAACTGTCCGCGTGTGCTCGTCAGCACGCATCATTTCGAGTGATGTATTACTCACCGAGTGTCATCAGAAAACGGTTATGTGACCCTGGATGTGATTCGCGAATACACTCGCGGTCACTTATTCGCGCGGGTCGCAGATATATTTCACTTGGAGCTATCGAGCAAATTCGCTTCGTCAGCGTTCTCGGGGCCCCGCGATCATCACAATTGACACGGCTTTTGCAAGCCAACCCTACGCGAGCTTTATCTTCGTACGCGAGAATAAATAAAGCCAAACGGTACAGCGTGTGTTCACGTCCCGCGATTTTTATGCGGTATGAAAGTGTCGGGATGTCGCCTTAAAGCAGCTCTTAACGAAGCCATATAATACGTCGTAGCCATAGACAAAATACGTAACGGCAGTTGAATACCGGTTCCCCTTTGTGATTTTATGATACCCGTTCGCGACATTTAGACAGACTCGCCGGTAATTAATGTTTCATTGATTATATCGGGCTGGAACAATAGGCGATATATGCTTTTAACAAATAATTAGCCATTCATTCGCCATGATCGTTAATACCTTATATGATGAATTCAATTAAAAAGGAAAAATCATGGTAATCCCGTAATAACTTCTAAAGAATCTGTACAAGTCTCTTATGCAGATGTCCGCGCCTGAGAGTATTAAATGCAAACGAAGAGTCAAGAGTCAAATCGCCGTGTCGCCAAACGTCACTTGCTCTCGACGGAGAGAGAATCTCGCGGGTCGTGGCCATATCCCGAAAAGCGTGACTGATCCCATCGATTACAGATATCGTAGCCTAGCTAATTAATCGCGAGCATGTCTCGAGCGGAGACAGGATATATCGTGCGCGGCGCCCGGCGTAAAACGACAGGCCACCCACACGACAAGTCTCCGCGGTATCGTCGGCAAACATAAATTAGCAACTTATCGTATCACCGAGGTCATTACGTCTTTCGATATATATATATATAGCTAGTTGAAACTGCGCTAAACGCAAAGATCTCGTGACTACGTTCCAAAAGCTGACTGTCAACAAAATAGATCTGCATTACGAACTTCAACTAACCGGGAAGTACGGATTCTTTTTCGATATTTTGCTATTCTTTAAAATAAGAAACTAATTTTTTGAAATAACAAGATAATATTCCATATTTTTTAATTTCTGCATAATTAGATTTAAGAAATATAGAAATTTTCGTTGAGATAAAATACTTTATTTCATAAGATTGTTATCGCAATATTCTCGTCTACGTATATCGAAGAATCATCTTTGATTAATCGAAGCCTATCAGTATGGCGTGGAAGAGAGGTTCGCAAACTGAGTATAAGCTCCTGTAAGATGTGGGTGTGTAGATAACTGCAGAAGCCGCTAAATCGATTTACTGTGTCGAAATCATGGGTGTCCGTTCCGTTAAAATAAATCACGCGTGGTAAAGTGGAAAGACTGGTTTCTTTTACGCAAGATTTCGGATACACCCGGTACAAAAATTACCTGGAACCGGGTCTCGAAATTCTCTCCCTGACCCGAGAAGAGGTCCAAAGGTCGGCAGACGAGGAATGTCCGAGATCAGATTATACTTCGCTAATGAACTTCTATGCCTTCGGCTGTGCTATACAACGCTCGACGACGAGGAAAATCAAAACCATCATCTCGACGTTTATTTTCTATTACAAGGGCCGGGCAAATAAAAACTTAAGTAGAAAAGACAAGCCAATAAGTTTTAGAAAAATTCCAGCGACTTTTATTCGTCCGTCACGTGAAGAGCCCTCCATCTTTTTCACAGTATAAAAGTATGAGAGAAGGATTAGTAGGTCCCTCGGTAAACTTGTCATTATTATAAGATGAGTCGAAAGAAATGTCAACCCTAATAATATGTTATTTAAAGATGAGATGTAAAATTAATCTCCTCCGTTGAATTTATTTGTATAAAAGAAAATTATCCTTTTAAATATTTTCTATCTTTGTAACAAAAATTTTTATAAAAATTAAAACGTGACTTATGATATAAGATATTTTTTAAGTAAGAGAATTTTATTCTAGCAAAGTAAACTTTCATCTTGGAAATTTCTTATCCAATGAAATTAACGGTCAAAAGTATGATGAACCGGATGATAAGAAACCAGTTAACCGATCAATTTCGATGCGATACAATCACCAATATATTATTTTTAATTACTGCGATGACGTAAGTCGTCTCATTATAGATGATATAGCAAAGACGCTTTATCAGATACAAGTATATAGTCACGTTCTGATATCAAGAATCGATATATCTCTACGAGAATACATCGATTACTTACATAAAATAATCTCACAAAATATCGATATGAAATCAACTATATAAATTTAATAAAAAAGACTTTACAATTATTATTTATAGACTTTAAATTATAGGCTTTATTATTTATAGACTGTAAATTACTTTATGGTTCTGTCATTCATGTTTCCGATGAGATTAAAGTTGTTGGTACTAATCAATGCAAAAGAGACGAAGGATAATTAGCGATCGTTCTCTCTCGATGCGAAACAAGAAAAATCGTGGAGATTCTCCAGACGGTCTTAAATGAGAGACTGAGCAATTAAATTCTAACTAGAAGCCAAACACGTGTTACCGCGTGTCTGACGCGACGGTCACGGTGATCGCGACCTCGAGATCGTTGATATCGCGCATTACGCGACAAATCGCCGGCCTTCGTATGCACGGCTCTCCGCCGTAACGAGAGATTTGCCGATTCGTCCATTGTATCGGTGCATCGGGCCGCATTAACCGCGTTCCAAGGCCCAACAACGCGGAATTTATTGCCAGAACGCGGATGCGAGATGGCTGCGCAGGAAGAGAGACGCGTTTGATGCCGAAGCCGATTGTTAAACAGATAAATCGAGTTGAATCGATCAACATTTATTTTAAATCATCAAAAATAACTAGCTAAAGTGTATTAAATTATTTTCAATAGTTGATTATATTTAATTATTTAGTTATTTTCTAATAGTTGATTATAAAAAAAAATCAGAGAATTTTTTCAGAAACAAAAATTTGTGTGAATTTTTTTGCTAATCTCTACCAAGTCTCTCCTAAAAATGTTAAAGAAATTATTATTATATTGCGTTTCTTTGACGCGGGCGATTAATCTTTCCGGTGAGAAGACTTTTTCGTTGCGCAATCATATACCTTATTTGCGTTTCCTACCACCTTCGTCCTCTGCGACTTTGCGAGCGGAGGCTACCGATCGAGAGGAGAAACGTTTTCGCTCGCTTATCTCGTCACGATGATCTGCCGACAGATACAACGCGCGCCTTGACACGTAACAATGCATGCATGAATTAATAGCGGCCGCTGCTACGCTCGTACTTCTCCTCGCTTACATAGAGATTTACATCTTTATCGCGACCTGAGAGGTGTCGTTTGCACAGGGTGACGTTGGTGTCTCGACTTTGTTATCATAAGTGATTAAAATAAGGAAATCGAGAAGCAGAAATTAGACTGTTGCTCTTCTTTAAACGCAGCAAAAATACTGGAAAGTGTGCAAAATTTTAAGTATTTTGTCGGATATTTCGCTCTTATATAAATATAAAAGTGAAAATATTTTAAATAGTCCGTTTTTTCTATGAATTTTTTACTACTGGCAACATTTATAAAATATCTCTTTCTTTCGCTGTATTCCGAGGACTTATTGTGCAACTTTCTCGCGAATCCAATGCCGATAAACTGCACGACACTATTCTCTGCGGATTATTGGATATAATTGTCGTTCTGAAAGAGTCTCTATACGCGAGGGAGATGGACGACAGAGAAAAATAAATAAAAAAAGGCGTTGTGCCTCGTGACGGGAATCAAACTCGTCGAGAAGGAGACGGTAAGAGAGAAAGAAAGAGAGAGCACATTCAGTGAAAACACGAAAGGTTAGCGCTTCAATAAATTCTGACGATCGAGACGATCGAGACGTGCCGGGGCTCACCGATCGATCTCGTTGTCGATCCCTCGATTCGCGGCTCGTAACGAGTCCGGTGAACGATGGAATGCGTTGAAACGCCATATTAATGATACGTTGTCGTGGCTTATATCTTTCGCAGATAATTGCCTCACATCGCCGATGTGGTAATTAGCGTTGCGACCGAACATATCAAATGTTTTGGAACAACTGTATAATAGGGGTGCGATTGAAAGCGTCTCACGTATTTAATCTCGACCCTTTAGCTATGAATCCTTCCTAATTAGGTGATTATCGTGTGCTACCGATCTAACATTTAATGCGTCTCGAGAATATATTTATTTCGCATCTTCTCTTTTTACGTTTCATTTTTATATAATTCATCGCACGTATCTGCAATTATATATTCTGCGTCTTTCTATATAATCTGCGTAATATTTTTGAAAGTCGCGGTAGCATTGCGATATTAATATCCACATGGATCATTGAATTAATTATTTCCAATCTTTCACCGTCATGTTTCATGCGCAAATATGTGTGAAAATGCGTTTTCATTAAAAAAAAAAAAAAAAAAAAACGAACCGCGGAACAGTCGTGTTAAAACGCAAAAGGTCAACGCTCTCGTAAATCTTTCAACCTACGTGTCTTTAGGCGCTGCACTTTCAGCGGATGGCGTTTCATTTTAGATTTCTTTGCATTCGCGAGGCGATACCAAAGTGTGAGAATTCCTCGGGGTACGCGGCCGACAATGTAATGATTCGAGAGACAGAAATATGGCTATCGATTTACATTACCGAACTTTGTCGATACGATCGGATCATAGTGAGTGTATATATACATACTTTGGCCACGATTTCCACGAGAGTAGCGAGCGCTCGAACGATTCTCTCTGCCCTCGACATGTCTCTTAAGTCTCGCAAACACAAAACATTTTGCTTACCTGAAACAAAAACAAACATATGTCGATTAATGTAATGTACGTGTTTTCTCACACAAAATATTAAAAGTGTATATTTCGTGATTCTTTTACGAAACAAAAAATTTATCATTCTCATATATATTCCTTTATTTTATTTCAAGTCAAATTGTCGATAAAACTTGTAAAGAAAATAAAATTCTCATAAAAGATGCGCGTGAAAGAAAAGTATTGAAAGAAAATATTTTAAAAGGGGAGCAATGTATTTAATAAATGTCGCACGCAGATTGAATCTGACGTTAATAAAAGAAACAAATAAGAGGAAGTAACAGACATGCTTGTCCACGACTCATTAATAATTTTAAGCAGCTCGTCCACGACGTGTTAATAATTTTAAGCAGCTTCTTATGAAATTAATGAAGACGATGACTGCATGCGCATAATGTATCGTCTCCTTATTTAATAAGATCAACACTATAATAGAGAAACGTTCTTGGCCTTTTACATAATTTCAAAGGTGATTCTTCGTATAAAAAAAAAACAAAGCTAAAGCGATAGATTGGTAATAAGTCTTTATAGGTGCGCAATCCAATAAATAGAACGAAAAGTAGTAATATATAACATAAGCCGCAACCTTTGCGAGCGGCGATACTTAAAACAATATATCTATTCAGACATGCCTGATACGAGAAATTGCGTAGGCGATACAATGCAGGGTGTAGCTCGCTTCTGATGCGATCGAATTATAATCAATAACCAAGATAATTAAGTTAATAAAACTATTAAATCGAATGATATATTTATCTATAATCTGTCTCGTATCACTGACACTGACTAATAGATATATGTCACCTTTCAAAAACTCTTCTTCTTTCTAACAATATATAACAGAGCATAACTTAAAGTTGTATTAAATGTATAATAGTATATAAGCAGTACAAATAAAAAAGTTTTCTCGCGACGATTCGTATAGATCTTGCTTAAATTAAAACCTTAATTAAAACGAAATATATACATTTTCTATTCCGGCTTCGATATCGAAGTTTGGGCATCGAAATCTTTACGGTCGCAGATTCACTGACACGAATGACGACTTGCATGACGGTCACGTGGGCAGGACACAATGCAGGGTGCGGCTTCACCTCTGACACACCGGGGTCTCGACCTATTCTCGTATACGCGGCTCAGGATATATCATTGTGTTGGGGAGCTAAACGTGGTGCCCAACCCACGTGCAACGCCAACACGCAACGAGGACTCTAAACTCTGAGTCTCGTTGGAATTTCACCGCTTCGGGAATATGTCTAGGAGACGAGATAGCTAACCAGCGTATGTGCTCGTACATTTCATACGAGAAAAGCCGATTGTGTCTGACGCGGTGAAATTTACGCAAATTATATGGATAGTCATTGCAAAATAAAATTGGATGACATAATACACTAAAATGTCAAATATTTAGAAGAATTAATTTCAATAATATTACAAGGCTGTCAATGTAAAATATGTCGGTTAATAAAACTCGAATAAAAATAAAACAAAGCCAAAAATCAATCATAAATATTTTAGCGATAATAAACTATAAATTTGAAATTTTAGGATTTGTACGTCCACAAAACAAGATTGCGCCATTTAAATATATTTTTTAATATTCGACCCGCCAATTCAATTTTAAGAGAATCACAAGTCGAAATCGCTTTATATTTCATCTTCCATTCTGCTCTTTTTATGGATATTAACACACATAAATGCGATATTCAAAGAAAGGAGTGGCTTGTTTCGTGTATATTTATCCCAAAAAATCTGCAAGAAAACTTTATCATTTCGCGAATTTCGCTTTCAAGTATCTCGATACGGAATCGGCATATCGCCTCTATCCCACCTTTACTCACTCCACGGACTCTTTCTATAGAGTTAACACATCGGAAAGTAGTGTCCACACGAAGGTCTGCGCGCTCGCGGACGCCCACAGCATCTCATATCTTACGGATGAAGACATTTACGACAATTCTCGCACGAGACATCTTATACATACACATGTACACCTATACTTGTCGTCCAAGTCTTGCACAATGCACTTGTCCAATATCAGTCTCGCATTTTTCTGATATTTATTCGATAAGAATGCATTCTTTTCAAAGTAACTTGAAGCGCATCGATACCATTAAAAATATTTTGCGATTAATGTAATAATCGAAAGAACTAAAATATAATAAACTAATAATAAATCGATTAATCAAAGAAAAATCAAATATATTTAAAATTTATATACAAATAAATTTTTATGTAAAAAAGCAATAAAGATTTAAAAATAAATTGCACGAAAAAATAAAAATAAAAATTGTACTTCTTTATATTTCTATCTAGATGATGTTCTTAAATAGAAAAAAAGAAAGTACCATAGATATTATGTGGGGATTTAGGTTACTTTCAGATTTATATTTCTAAAATATAAAATATGTTATTGCTCTGCTTCCGAATGACATTTAAAAGGCAGCTGAAGCTAAAATTAAACAGTCCTATTTTCTTTTGACGAAGATGAACGAATTCGCTATGTTTTTGCATTCTCTTTAAGAAGTCGATATCGAACTTTCTTTGAAATGAAAGTCTGGGAATTGGAACGAAAAGGAACGCGGGAGACGCCCGTGCCTAAGGCAATGAAAAATAGAATTGAATTCTGACGCGTGTTCATAAATGAGATAAAGATCATCACACAGTCAACAAATTATTCGCCCGACAAGTAATGATTGCGCCATTTACACATAATTGTTGGTGATCTGCACGTATGATATAATAAGGTCATATTTCGAGAGATATTATGTAATAAATATAAAAAATGATAATGTAGGAAAAATATTTAAAAAATCACTATATGAAAATTTTTTTAATATTTAAGAAAATGTAAATCTTTATATAGGTTTTTATGTAATTTACATTTATAAAAATTACATGAATAAAAGAAAAAAATATTGATATTTATTTTTAATAAAATATTCACAATTCAAATATCCTTAAACTTCGAATATCAAATTATTAAAAATCATCTATTATCCTTCACACAACAGCCGTCTAAAAGAAAAACAATTTTGTATATTAAGTGAATCGACTGTAAGCATATTCTCACCAAAATGTACTCTGCAAAGTTCTTCGCGATCCTGTTCACACGTCACGGTCTCTCCCTCGTATGTGAGGGGATTTGCATTTTACAAAAAGAACATACACGGTATTCTATCGAGGGATACGTGCGGGTAAGCTTTAAGTGAGCGTCACGGTCGTTGGTCTATGAACCATGCTGGACCAACCGCATGGTCACCGAACAAGAGGCTGTCTGCGTCAGGGTCGAGTCGTTGCTTATTTACGCACGCTGCATCCTCGAGAACAATTGCGTAGGCCAAGCCATTAAAGCTTTGACCTCCACGTAATTATGGCCAGAGGTCAACTAGCGTGATCCGTTTATAAAAAAATCGCGCGGAGAATAATTCCGCGTGAAAGCTTGCGAACTCGTCAGTTTACATCACAATGCGTACATATGTATTCGTTGTCTCTGTTATCAGATATGTCCGCGCGTGCATAAAAATTAATGTTATTCAAAAACAAGATTACATTTCAAGTGAAATAGGTTTAATATTTCAGGCTAAAGAGGAGCTAAAAGTTAATATCGTAGATTAAATCGATTTCTTTTTTTCTCGCTGCCGAACGGATACAAAAAGTTATATACGTCAATCCGTGTCGAGTTTTTCAAGTGAATACCGTAAGATTAACCGGATGTCTGATGTTTAGACCTCTCAGCCTTGACAGGAGAATTCGCGAGAAAGTTTCCAAACGAAAAGTTTCAACACCGTACTTGTACAAAGAGAAGCGATAACTGATAATAAAATAGAAGTATTTCGCAAAGAGTGCGACAGCTGCCATCGCTACTGTTACCATTCTGACAGTCGCTGACATTTCTGTTATCTGTAGAAACAAGTAATCGTGTGTACATATATATTCTTCATATTTCCTTTTTCGATCGTCGTTTCCACGAGCCGAAAGAGGAAACGTAACGGGGTCTCGGTGCCGGATAAAAAATTTCCAGTGGAAGAGATACGTGTCTCGCTGCATGCGAGCGCGTTAGCAGATATGCAACCGCGTGCAGATTAGGTCGTTTCGCGTCGCGATTACGCGCGAGCACGTATCTACATACGGTGCTCCTTGCTCGAGGAGGCACGTCGCGATGCAAAACTGCAAAAGTCAGAGGTGACGTGTCACCGAAGAAAAAGGTTACGACGGACTCCACGGCCGGAGTCGTTGTGTAATCTAACAACCAAGCGGTAAAACGGCTGCGACATTCTCATGTATGTATGACGAGGGGATCTGTCAAATGACCAGGTCGTGTCAGTGTGTCCCTTTTTTTCGCTTGTTATTCGCGACCGTCCATTTGCTTTATTTAGCCCGCAGGGATCAGTTACCGATGTACATATACTATATCTACCATGATACACTATTATATAATAGCTTACGTAAGCCTACGAACGCCTCGTGTTTTTTGCGAGATAGACTTATTTGCAATTTATTATGGTATACATTTTTTTCTCCTTGAACTACCAAGCTTAATCGATTGAAATTAATGCGTCGATTCAGCATTATGCGTAATAAATATTTAGCGCAAGACGTCATATTCTTTTAAACTTTATAATACTTCTCTATTGTAAACATCGCTTAAATTTCATTAAATTTCATTTTTTCGCGAATAATTTTAAAATATTAAAAAAGAAAAATCACACGCATAATTGTTTTCTTATATAAAATCACAAATTTATAAAAAAATGTATTAAAAAATTAAATAATTTAAAGTTAAATAGATATCTGACATTATTTGTCCATTTATATAAAAAAAATTCCACTATTTTAAAATTATCTATCTGTTTTTGTAGGTATAGTGTTACATCTGGCATGGGCATGAAGTAGGTCGAACAGTATATTTAAACCACCTTAAGTAAACACTCAACTGTCTCGGCTTGTTTATTTGTCGACACGAGGAAGAATGACTTACAGTAATCCCTGTTATAAAGAACCATGTTTCCTGCGTATGTATATATCTCAAGACACGGGAATCATAAAATGCTTTCGAATGCGTTACGCGTATAAGGGCCGAGCTGGTGGTAATCTTTATGAATTACCCGAGGTTATATATACGTTGAAATTCTTATCTCTGCCAGTGATAAGCGGAACATCCGGAATGGCAAATAATTCTTCCCCGGAGCAAAAAAAAAACGAGATCACGGTACTTCCCAAACGATCGTAAAACCGATAACCAATGTACGAAACATTACCAACTGTTGCGGAACGACCTCGCACTCTTAGCGCATTAACCCTGTAGCGGAACATAAAATTCATTATTTTTATGACGCTCATTATTTTCATTATCGTACGTGAACGCTCAGTTAACCATACTTTTCAATAATTTACTGATGCACATACTGTTAATTAAATATCTCGTTTAATTATTAATATATTCATCGCGCTGTAAAGAAATAGTTTAAGAACATGATGAATATAATATCTACAATTCTATTATTGATTTTTTTTCAATGTTTCCTTCTAGTCCAGTAAAATTAGACTTTGACTTCATAAAAATTAGGAACAAGCTGAATTTTTGTGGAGACCTTTATTTCGATGTTCTAATGAAATCCTGAAAAGTACCCTTAATTTGATCCATGGGTTTTTTTTATAGAGGATGAAAGGGGTAAATTTTAGTTTTTTGCCATTATCTCGAAAACTGACAATTTTTCGAGAAAAACAGTTATTATTAAAATTGTAGCTAATAAAATTCTCTACAAAAAAGGTCATTATACTTTTTTTCATACAACTAATCGTTTTTGAGTAAAACGTGCGGTAAAGTTGCAATATTTCTAATATAACTTTTCTGCACCTCATAGTCACATATAATACTATAGTGGTGCGCACATTTTCTCTTTCAGTCTTTCACTCTATATCTTCGAAACGGTTGATTCCACGAAAAAAAATATAATGACCTTTTTTGTAGAGAATTTTATGAGCTACAATTTTAATAATAACTGTTTTTCTCGAAAAATTGCCAGTTTGCGAGATAATGGCAAAAAACTAAAATTTATCCCTTTTTATCCCCTATAAAAAAAACCCATGGATCAAATTAAGGGTACTTTTCAGAATTACATCAGAACATCGAAATAAAGGTCTCCACAAAAATTCAACTTGTTCCTAATTTTTTTATAGTTTTGCCCTTTTCAAGTCTAATTTTACTGGGCTATTCGCGAATGAGAGCAATATTGTCGAAAGTAGCACCTAACCTAACCGCGCCACTCACCAGCACACAACCGCTCTTCTTTAACCTAACTTATGTTCTATAAGTAATCGTATTGCGTAACGTATATTATGTAAAAGTCTTTAGACATACCTAGTCTACATTGTGTAGAATATTATAGTTTGCGAGTGTGTCGATGAACTGTATAACAAGAGCAAACGCCACGATCGATGATATTCGTACCGCACTATTTTCGCCATTGTCAATCGATTCTCGATGCCGCGATGTATCGAACGTTAACGATCTCTCGATGGCACGTAATTTAATTTATCGCTGCAATTTGCCGCCGATCGCGCTCATCCGCGATAGACTTTCGGTCTACGCGATATGAGATTTCTTTTCAAGCGCATCACGGTTTATTGGCAGGATTCGGGATGAATTTTATTGACCTCGCAGCGCGATATATATATTACCGTAACCAATCCCGCGCCATTCAAAAGAGAGAAACGCGCCGCCTATCCGCCTACGCAAGTTGCGGACTTGTGTAAAAGTGGTGAACATTTTTATAATAAATTAAATATATTAATATGTAAAATTTTTGCGCTGTATAGTACGAAAAAATTCATATATAATAAAAAATAATCGCTCTTCTATTATTTTAATGCCTTTTAGTAACATCTATTTAAGATGTTAAACCACGTCCCATTAATTAATCTGATTGCAAAAGAAACAAAGATTTAAGTAAAGATAATCGACGTTGAAAAATCGGCTTAAAAAATTAATGCATTTATCGAAATCTAACATATAAATACGTCTGTAGAGCGATTTAAGACGACGTTTCCTTTGGAGGATAATAAACAAAACAACCGCAGAAACGAGTGAAAAAGTGGATTAACGAGACAAGTTAAAAGAGAAGATATACATAGCGAGATGATGTCGATCGATATTGCCTTAGGTGTCAAGCCGAAAGATCAAGATAGGAACATTGATTGGTGTCGCCTTTCTCAAAACTTCACACGGACGTAGATTGTCTTGTAAAATGATATTAAAGGATTAATGTATAATAATAGTTTTTTGGGGAAACCTTTAACCGGTTGGTGACATATTTCATCAATAGATGATTAAAAAGAGGATGAAAAGACAGATACTAACGAAATCTAAAAGTTCGAATTTTTAAGTCTTCTATGTTTCAAGGTATCGATATTATAAAAAATAATAGAATATAATTATATAATAAATATATAAAACTTTCTTTTATAGTTGTGTGTGTGTGCGTCGGATCTTTTTTCTTTTTGCTATAAATAATTTCTGTTAATATTTATAAACAATGTTATAATTTGGTAATTTTATTCTATATTTGTTATTTGTAACATTATCTCCATTTCACTTGTATTATGATTTCTGATATACACTCTGTATAAAAACATTACTATTAAACATTACATTCTAACTATTAAAGAATAAAACTGATTCTAATAAATCAAAAGAGAGAGAGAGAGAATAATTCAATCTAAATATTAACCTATAAACATTTTTACTTATTATTATACTTTTGTAAGAAAATAAGCTAAAATTTACTTTTTTACCTTGTTCGAATATATTTTAACAGCAATAAATATATATCATATTACTCGTTATTTATTTGAATTCTAAATCAAAAGTTATGTGTTATTTATAAAGCAATATATAATTTGTTATTTTTATTTCAGTATTTAAAAAAATTACCTAATTCAATCATAGGATAAAAAAGTAAGGCAACGTCAAGCGCAATTAGTACTTATTGTTAGATTAATGAGTAACCATTTAGATCTACTGACAATTAAAAAACGAGTACAACTGTGTCGATATATTTATATGCACAAATATATATATGTACATACAGATACACATAACCAGAGAAAAATTTTAGTAACAAATATTCACTTAAAATATAAACCATGGTATCCTACAGAGAACACATAGATAATATCGAATAAGAAAAAGAAATAAACAAACCTAAAATTTTTTTGTATGCCATCCTCTGAAGTTTAATTTCATCAGTTGCATCTCTGAGCAGAGAATTTAATTTTCTTCAAATATAATTTTTAAGTATTCCAGAAATTCCGAAACTCCCGGGCACCGCATTCCTTATTACGTATAATTATGATGAAAACATAATTTTCAATCGCTGTTCTCCGTAAATATAGTCAAGATGATAATTTAAATGTTTTTCGAGAAACTATTTTTTTTTTAAACATTCCATACACCGAAAAGTTTACCAACGAATATGTAAATTATGAGAAATTTAACATTCTCTCCTACATAAAATTGTATGCACGTCTTAATAAGTGAACATCGGAATAATGTAATACGAATTTACAAACGAAAGTACAATGTTTCTGCAATTCTCAAAGTTCCTCTTCTTCGATTTTTTCATCAGAGCTAAGTACTTCGTGATATTTCGTTCGAAGCTTTTTGTTTAAAGTCTTCTTTATTAATATCATAAATTATCTTTTCTAAATTACCAAGATATATTTTTCAATGTCTTTTTTCTGTTTTCTTCTCGTGTTTTCAGTGCCTTTTCTTCTTCTTCTTAATGTTTTTTTCTTTTTTGCGTAACAAACTTGCATTATCGATACTTCGTAAGGGGCGATATTTTTGCTGTAAAATTAATTAACTCCTGTAACTGACAGAAGTTAATGTCGAAATATCTTCTCGTGTTTAACAATCT
This sequence comes from Prenolepis imparis, assembly GCF_030444845.1. Taxonomy (NCBI): domain Eukaryota; kingdom Metazoa; phylum Arthropoda; class Insecta; order Hymenoptera; family Formicidae; genus Prenolepis; species Prenolepis imparis. The sequence continues at coordinate 14,539,676 of NW_028141160.1, forward strand.
TCTCTTAAAAATCTCCTCCATAATTTTCCTATTTCCTCCGACGTGATGTCTACCCATGCTTTATAAATTATATTAATACACCAATGCATATTATAATCTGTGTTGAAATCTTCAGCTTCAGAAGAGAAATTCTTTACACGTTCTAACAAGTAATTGCGAAAAATTTGGTTCATTTTCTCAATAACTTCAGAACACAGTTGTGATAAGTTTATCGGAAGAAAGACTACTTCGAAACCGTCATCTTGAGTGATCTTTTCCGAAAAGATGCATTGTGTGCCATCGTCAACAAGCAAAAGTACTTTACCAGCCATATTGTTATTTTTCTGATATTGTTTCACATATATCTTAAATATATTATTGTACCAAAATGCAAAACTTTTCAATTTTTTCGTTGAAACATTTTCTTGTAATTTATGAGCGACGAGCAATCTGCTCTCGCAATCTTCTTCTGACACATTTTGATATTCATATTCGTTTTCATATTCATCAGAATGAAAAGGGAATTGTTTGTGACTATCAGTAACATTTGTGCAAAATATAAAAGTTACAATTTTCTTTTTCAAATTGTTAACGTCAACAATTTTTTGCACAGTAATTTTTTTTTGGTCTGCATGCGCTAGCAAGGTTTGAACAAGAGTATTCCATATAACGTCTGCTTGGATCATAATATAAATGTTATCTTTACTAATATTTTCCTTCTCTAATCGCTGTCTAAATTTTTGAATAAATATTTCAGCTTCGGATTGATTGGCCTCATCATCTCTTTGAACAGGATTTTGCAAAATCTCACTCGTGTTTCGAGAATTTAAAGGAATTTCGTGACGTTTTTTAAATTGCTGCAGAAGAGAAGGCATGTTTGATGGTTCCCCAACAATGTTTCCGATTTTAAACGCTTTCTGACGAAGTGGCTTCGGGATAAATGTGTTTCTCGATGTTGTCGGTTCTTGAAACTTTTCATTCAATACGTCCAGCATTTTACACTTGAGACCTGAGGTTTGAGGCTTGTGTTGAATAAGCTTTTTTTCAGCACCATACCGATTGGCTTTATCCTTTTTTGCAACAAGAATGGGAAATGGGGAATTACATGTGTTTTTTTTAGATTCTAGTAAAGTTTCATGTTTTATCTTTGTAATAGGAAAGTAATCGTTTGATGGTTTCTCAATGTTTACGATTTTGAATGTTTTTTGATGAAGTGGTTTCAAGGTAATTGTGTCTCTTAATATTGTCCGCTCTTGATACCATTTATAAAATAATTCGTCCAAATTTGGATACTTGTAATAAGACTTGCGTACTTGAATAAGCCGTTTCTCTCGAGAAAATTTTTCAGCATCAGACTGATTGGCCTCATCATATTTCTGAACAAGATTTTGCAAAATCTTACTCGTGTTTCGAGATTCTAGTAGAATTTCATGACGTTTTTGAAATTGTTGCAGAAACTGAGACATGTCTGATGGTTCTCCAACAATGTCTGAAATTTCGACTGCTTTTTGACGAAGTAGCTCCAAGGTAATTGTGTTCCCCGACGATTTCCGCTCTTGACACCATTTATATAATTGTTCGTCTAATTCATTATATTTAATAGATTGGTTAGTCTTTCTTTTGTTCTGTTTCTCACTGTAAGTTACGCGTTCGGCAGACATGACGAGTTGTTTTATATATAAAATTACTTTTATACAAAACTTTGTTTTACTGTTACTGAGAACTTCAGAGAAATCCCGAAAAACTTTTTGCTATACGATACGAAATTTTGAAACACTGAAATTATATTCGAAATGAAAAATTATTGCGCTTAGTTACTTTTGAGAAAAACTTTCCGAAGCAACACAAGTGACAATATATGTTCAAAGTCGCTCGACTCACTAACAGTAATATTTTCGTATTCCCGATGTTTACGTATAGTGATATCTATTAGGACGTTATTGTTTACAATTTATAATAACATAATACATAAGGTGATAAATAAAATTATCGAGCATAGCTGGGCGTGCGCACACACACACACAAACTTAATAAACTTTTATTAAAATAAAAATTGGAGTTAATTTAGTCAAATAATTTCTATTATGCAGAGATTACTAAAAAATAAATTTAATTTCAAATATAATTTTTTTATGTTTATATATAAATCTTCTAGTTTTATTCCTTTTTTTAAATTTATTAGGTGTATTAAAATTAGTCCAATTCAGCTTGGGAAAAAACGAAAGCAAACATAGAAAGCGTATTTCACACCAACGAAAATCGCATCAATCAATTGCATAAAATTAAATAAATCATTATGATCGATCGCACAGTAAAACAACAGATTTTTTAATTCCGGTCGAACATACACATATACATGTACTTAGATAAGCATTATTATGATACAAACAGAAGAAAACAAAAATTAACAAATTGATATAGAATCTGATGACAAATTAATACTGAAGCTATCGTAGCTGAAAAATATATATATTATTGCCATTCGAGAGTAACGCAGAATTCATAAAGCCATTTCATTTCTAAAAAAGTAAGTCTATTAAAGTCAATTTAAACAAAATATAGTTATGTTCATCGAAAATTTATAAAAATTCTATTATTTTTTATTTTATGAAATTATTATTAAACTTTATTAAGTGTAACATTAATGCGAAATCGGTATTTCAATAAATTGAAATAATAAAAACAATTCATTAAAATATTTACCACTGTCTTAAAACTGATTATATAAAATTAAATTATTCGAGTATATAGATACTATTTTGACAACAATAAATATTATTTTACATCGACCTGTTTTTAAATTTAATGTACTTGAAATAAATTAATAATACACATACACATATATGGTTTAATATATTATTTAAGAAAGTTTGCATTTTATAACTTTACTAATAAAACGATTGGATATCCGTATGTTCTTAAGTTGTCGAAACATTCGTTAAATATACACATTCGACTGTTGCATAACTAATAATTCTTTATAAAGAAATATTCTGGCTACGTATGCAGACATGGTCTGCTAATTCCCGCAAATTAACCGGTACAGATGATCGTAGTATACGCATTTAACAATATTTCAAAATCATAAACGCGAACGATAAACACGATCGTGCGTTTAGAATCTCTGTGTATGTCCAAAGAATCTGTCCTTCACGGTTCACGTGCATTCCTGCATAAAACTATTGCTATTGCTTCACGCTAAATTATGATTTGAGAGATGCGGAATTTTCTACGGTCATTGTACACACTAAATAAGTTTAAAAATATAGTAGCGTTTAAATATACGTTAGATTTAATTTTACGTATTGCAATTGAATTTATTATTTGTGACGATTGTGTCAATATATATCCCGTTCTTTAATTTTTTATTTCTGAAATAATTAATTTTTATATCAATTATTTTACTATAATGGTAAGTTCTTATCACAATGTTGATATAATTTTCTGGGGTTACACGCACGTGATATGCCACGAAGAGGCATCCCCGCGAAGTTGACGGTTCGACACGATCGTAAAACTACAATCATGGCACTATACGTGGATAACCTCCGGGTTAAGTTGTCACCGTGGCCGCGGTATCGCCTCGTAGATGCGAGAAGAATTGGCGCGGGAACATTAAGCGTGGAATCATTCTAAAATATAGCCAAATAAAAACAGCAGGCTACGACCTGCGGGTGCCTATAGTCAAGTCGGGTTATGCAACGACTTTATAAACAACTGATCTCCGGCCCGTACCAACTTGAATAATAAAAAAAGAATAACGCTAAAAGCTAAGGAAAATTAAAGGTTTGAATCATGAGATAGCTGAACACACGCATGGTATGAACAAAATTTCTTTGAGATTTTGAGACCTAATCTTGAACTGTAAAAATAAAATCGAGAAACATGTCACATATAAGAGAGAGGCTGGGCTATATTTATAATTATTATTTAAAATTTTTTATTAAATCATATGTATATTTTTCGGTTTTTACATTAAAACATTAAAAAACATATATAAATATGTATAATATAATAATATAATAACATAATTTATATTCTGTAATAGTTATATCCTGTAATAATTATATATGTAAATCTTTGAAATAGAATAATTCGATGTGGCAATTATAAAAACCTAAGTTTCACATAATATCAAACAAATTTCAACGTTTTCTAAATCGTTTATTTTATTTCAACGAACTGTTCCGAATCATAGTGTATTATATGAGCAGAATTTATGTATATTTTTTAAATATAAATTTCTATTAAAGTACAAATTCAAATAAATTATTTTTTAATTTCACAAATAAAATAAATGTTTTACTCATAACTTATTAATAACTCTTAATTTAAATACATAAAAATTATTTTTAAAACCAAACAAAAAATTATTTAAATTTATAAATGAAAAGAAAAAATATAACTTTCATAAACAATAAATATCTAATTTTATCTAAAATTTAAAAAATAATTTTTAACAAAGAATTCTTTAATATTCAGTATGTATATAAACAAAGTGAATTGAAAAAAATTATAATACAAGTAAAATAAATGCGATTCCTCATACAAATGTAAGTAAAAAATGTAAAATAAAATATAAAATAAAATTTATTTATACAAGGCTTTATCTTCGAAAAAATCAGGTTTTAAGATCCTTGAATTAAGTGTGCATTTAATTAATAAGAGTCAGATCTTGTTATACATAATTTACTATTCGTATTTATAAATATAAGTCAACATATATATTTTCGTGTATAGATATATATGTGTACGTACACAGATACACATAATAATGATAGAAAAATTCTAATAACAAATACTCATAAAATATAATTAAATATTTTTAAATAAATAAATAAACTATAGTACAAAGAATAAAAATCTAATACAGAAGAAAAAAGAAGAAAACACCTCGAATTTCCGTAATTCTGTGCCATTCTCTGAACCTTGACTTCATTAGTTGCATCTCTCAGCAGAAAAATTCGTTTTTTTTTCAAGATATCTAAATATATTTCGGGAAATTCTGAAACTCTCAGGTACGTCGCGTTCCTCATAACGCGCAAAACTATGCTGAAAAATATCATCGAATAAATACAGCTCAGTCGCGATTATGATTTAAATTTGGGAGACATTATGATTTGAGTTTTTGAGAAACTATAATCTTTTTTTGAACATTCTATACCGAAGTTTTTCAACAAATATATAAATTATAAGAAATTTACTATTTTCTCCTGACTGCATAAAATTGTATTCATACCTTAATAAGTAAACGTCGAAATAATCCATTACAAATCTTACGAAAGTGCAATGTTTCTACAATTTTTAAAGTTCTTCTTCAATTTGTTCGTCAAAGCTGAGTGATTATTCGTTCGAAGCCTTTTGTTTGAGATCTTCATGTAATATTTCATTCGAAGCCTTTTGTTTAAGGTCTTCGTATGAAGATGATGTTTTGTTTCAAGTCTTCCACATATTATATTTTTTAGTGTCTTTTTCTCCTGTTTTCTTTTGTGTTTTCAATGCTTTCAGTATTTTCTTCTTCTTCTTCTTCTTAAAGTTCTTTACTTTCTGCGTAATAGGGTTGTATCGATATTTCGTGTACGGAACGATGACAGATCTTTTCCTGTTGATTAACTCCTGTGAACTGACAGAAGTTAATACCTTAGTATCTTCATGTGTTTGACGATCTTGTCACCAAAATTCTTTCCAGAAATCTAAAATTTCTTCAGAGGCGACTTCCCATAACTCGCAGATCGCAGTTTTATAATAGTCAGTATTATAATCTCCATTGAACTTTTTAGTTACAGAAGAGGAATTCTGTAAATATTCTAACATGATAATAAAAGTTTCGTCAATGTACGTAATAATTTCTGAATATAATGAATCAGGAAAAAACAACACTTCGATACAGTCATCTTGCTTAATCCATTCCGGAAGAATACAATTCTCAACAATTAATAATACTTTACCGGTTAAATTTTTCTTTTCTCGATATTCATCTACTAAACTTTTAAACATAAAATTGTACCAAAATGCGAAATCTTCCGATTCTTTCGTTCGGTTATTTTCTTGTAATTTAGGAGCGACGAACAATCTGCTTCCGCAATCTTCTGACACTCTTTCATTTTTATATTTATTTTCATAAATAATAGGTGATAGTTTGTGATCACCACTAAAATTAATGCAAAATACAACAGATCCAATTTTCTCTTTCAAATTATTAACGTCAATTTGCATCGCGATTTCTTTTTCGGGTGCGTGTTTTAGCAAGATTTGAATAAAAGTTTTCCATATGATGTCTACATTGAATCTAATATAAATATTACGTGCATTCATATTTTCCCTCTCTTTTAATAGTTGATTGAATTCTTGAATGTCTTTTTCCTCATCATCTCTCTGTATAGGATTTTGCAAAATCTCACTTGTATTTCGAGACTTTAGTTGAATATTGTAACGGTTTTTAAAATGTTGCACATAAGAATCTATGTGTAATGGTCCCCCAACAATGTTTCCGATTTTAAATGCTTTCTGACAAAGTTCTATATTGTCAATTATGTTTCCCGATGCTTCCTGCTCTCGATACCATTCAAATAATTGTGTGTCCAATTCAATATATTTCAAATTATAGTTTACAATCTTTACTTTCAAGTTTATTCCTTTATTCACTAATTTACGTATTTTATCACCGTTTTTAATTATATTTTGAACAGTTCGCTGACAAACATTAAAACAAGTGGCAATGTTGGTTGTCGAATCCCCTTGAGCGAATCTCTCCAAAATTTCATGTCTCTTTTCAAGCGTGAGTGTGTTGTTCCCTTTACATACGCGCTCGGTAGACATAATGAGTTGTTTTTTATAAAAAATTACTTTTATACAAAACTTTGTTTTACTGTTACTGAGAACTTCAGAAAAATCCCGAAAAACTTTTTGCTATACGATACGAAATTTTAAAACACAAACTATATTCGAAATGAAAAATTATTGCGCTTAGTTACTTTTGAGAAAAACTTTCCAAAGGAACACAAATGACAATATAGGTTCAAAGTCGCTCGACTCACTAACAGCAATATTTTCGTATTCCCAATGTTTACGTATAGTGATATCTATGAGGACGTTATTGTCTACAATTTATAATAACATAATACATAAGGTGATAAATAAAGTTATCGATCACAGTTGGGCGTGCACACACACACACACACACAAACTGAATAAACTTTTATTAAAATAAAAATTGGAGTTAATTTAGTCAAATAATTTCTATTGAAATAAATTTAATTCCAAATAAAATTTTTTTTTATGTTTATATATAAATCTAGTTTTATTGCTTTTGTTAATTTATTACTTGTATTTAAATTAGGGTAATCCAACTCTGCTTGCAAAGAGACGTGGAAACAAACGTGGAAATATAGCGTATTTTACATCAATGAAAATCGCACTAATCATAATTGCAGTGAAACAAAAAAATTCTTCATTACAGTCATACATCACATATACCTACATGATAAGCCTTATTATGATACGAACAAAAAGAAAATGAAAATTTGCAAATTGATGCAGAACCTGATCGCAAATTAATACTATCGTAGTCTGATTAAATGATTTGCTCAAAGTGCAGAATTTATAAAGTTTATTAAGCATTTCTAATGTACAAATAAATTTATTAAAGTCAAAGTTAAAATATAATTATGTCTATATAAAATTTATGAATTCCATAATTTTTAATATTTTGTAAAATAATTATAAAACTTTACGATATTTAATAATAAAGAGAAATCCCTATTTCGAGAAATTAAATGTGTAAGAATGATATTAGCGAAAATAAAATCAAGGAAAAATAATTTCATATTCTTTATAAAAATTTCCAAATATTTATTGCACGAGAATATTCGTCTCCTATATTCTAAGTAAACGACACAAAAGAGTAAAAAGAAGAAGGAGCAGTACACAAGAGAAAATAAGAAAGCGTTAATGCCTATCGAATCGAACCGAGAAAAAGAAAGAGATATATACATATATATATCAGAGTCCTGAATTGAGATGCATATACTTTTACAACAGTATCGTCATAAACTCTTTTGCACTTGTGCAGAATATATTTGTATATGGTAATTAATCCTAATAGATATAACTTTTTATATATAAAAGATAAAAGATTACATATAAAAATATGAATTAATACTGCAGCAATTTTATTTCAATGTAAAGTAGAAAATAAAAAATATTTTTATCTTTTTCCTGCAGATTTTTCATATCTTTTCGTGATTTCTCGAATACATCTATCCAGCCATTTTTCGAAATTTGAGATAACCGGGCCGTAGGCCAACGACGAGATTCAACGACATCGACACGAAACGGCTGAAACGCTCCGAGAGATAATTGAATCGCTCCAAGACACTGTCGAAATATTCGACAACGTACGAATTACAGCGAGCTCTACGAGATTAGCTGCCTCTTTCTCAGCCCAATTATAGCCGGACGTCCCGATGCTCGAAATTCGGCCAACCGAGATGTGCACGCACGCACGCACGCGCGCGCGATCGATGTACCTTGAGGAGCATTACCGGTATTTTGAGACGATTGTTAGTTTCATTTTCGGATCTTTGATCGTTTGAGTCCGGTGGACAGGTTCGAGCTACAATTTTCGAACATTCCGACTCGTACGTTTCTTTTTCCCTGAGAAAAAGAGAGTTAGAGAAAGAAAGAGAGAGAGAGAAGGGTCACATGACCCCACAATACAGATGCAACCGCAGGCTTCCAAGTTCAAATCCGGTCGTGTGGTGTGTGGGTTTTGTATACGTGTATATAAGATCCCGATGTGATGTGCGACGCCTCGTAAGGCAATGGAATGCGCCCGTCTACTCGGCCACTCGGATGGATGGCTTTGTCTTCGCGATCTGACGTCTCGTTCCGAGAGCCGTACGGCCGCGTTGGTACAGTATCGGTTCTATATCCTGAGACGTCAGGACGACGATCCCGTATCCGGACTAATCTGCCCTAATCGAATTCCTTCGGCCGTGACTGTTCGGGAGATTGAGATAAAGGAAACGAGTGTCGTCTGCCATTAGCGCTGCTTCGGAGAAGGATAATTATACATTGTGTGTGTGTGTGTGTGTGTGTAAGATATTTTATCAAAGCATATAATTAATTAAATTTACTTTGTATTTTTTTGTCGATTAAAATTTTGAAACAATTAACGCAAATAATGTAATTTTTAATTATAAAAAATTACATTTCAATTCTTCTTACTAATCACTATTTAACTTTAAGCATGTAAATTTCTCGTGCAAAGCTTTTGAAAAATTTTGCTGATTAATGAAAGAACGAAGTTCAGAACAATAGAAATGCAGAGCTAATCGTCACGAATACGCCTTTATCGCATTGTCTTCCGCTATCGACATAAATGAGCTATAGAATATCTTTTCGCAAAGCACGTACATAGATCTATTCGCGAAACCGATAAACTATTTTCAACCGACCATGAAATATCACGTAAAGCGACAGAGTCGTTCCCGCTTTCTTCGCGTCGCATCCTTCTGTCTCATCAATTTGATGAGGTAACCAATGGAAGTTAAATTATGAAATCAATTAAGAGTATCGACTTGATCACCATGAAAAATGAGTAGCGACTGCCGCTCGACGTGCTGTGTCTTAATGATCGATGGTCATCTTTAAGTATATTCATAAGATGATTTCCAAATATTCGAATTTATATTGCTGAGACTACATTTCTTCTAAATCTACAAGTTTGTCATATCATTAATTAATATTAATAAATCATAAATTATAAATATCCTAAATGTCAAAATTATTTTGAATATTCAAAATTTGACATAGAAATAATTTGAAATAAAAATTTGTTAAAAATTAGACATTGTACTAATTACACACTATTCAAAATATTACGATAAAATTTAAAGACAACAGATATAACGAGTAATTATATCATAGTACAACGGTATAGAGCATAACACGAACAATATACATTATAATTAATGGATTGTTCACACTTCCCACGTTTTCTTAATTCGTCTCTCCTTTTCTATCTCGCTTAGATCTCTTTCATCTCGCATAATCCTCCTTCACGTCGCGAGCCTTTCGCAATTAATCACTTCATGGCGATCACTAACTGTCCGACCATATTAACGAAGCAATCGTCTCCGGATTTCTTCCACACGTCTATACACAGCAAACCTCATTTCGATCCAATTACTCGAAAAATAAAGCACAATTTGCTTCTATTTCTAAACTCGTTTGAATTTCATACACTCATTTAATTTGGTACTTGTTTCTGTGGACGTGTCGGAGCAACTTCGAGATCTCGCCAACGTCAATCGCGGGGAAGAAACGATTTGTTACGCGCGCGATAATAAAAGACCGTATCCCATATTCATGTGCGACAATAAGGAAAGAGTGGCGTAGACCACAACGACAACAGGCGGGAGACAAAGTGGACAAGAGACCGCCGATGGCGTATAATGAATGGATCGTTCGCACCTCGCCCACGCGTCTGTCTTTCAGACGTTTGCCAAGCGCGCCACGATCGACACACGATCTCCTAGGAGATAGTGTGTGGCCGACCGATAATTAATTACTCTTGAGTGATCGAGGGCCGTCGAACCTACCGAGCCGCGTCTCCGTTCCAAGTACCGTGCCAATTTGTCAGAGTATAGTCACACGCTTTTCTCCAAAGCCATCTTCGTGCTCTCTACCGACGAGTGAAAGGGCTGTCCTTCCCTTATTATTCCGCGAGAAGCTCGCGGATTGAGAGATGTCCACGACACGGTGCCTATATATACGTACAGTGACGAGGATAATTTCACATTCTTCGAGATTCAAGCTTCTCACTTTAATCAGATTTGCTATTCACTCCTCGCTCATTCGTCATATCTCTATTTAATTTCTCTGAAATCCTCTTACAAGCAACGAGCGATATGAATTCTATAAATGCAAATCACGGTGGATTATAATATTTATTCAAAAGTTTGCGGATTTTTTTAAAATAATTTAAAACGACCATAAATCTCTCTGCTTATTTCGTGGAAGATATTTTCGCTTATCAGACGCTCAAAATCAACTTCCCTAAAAATAATGTGTTAATGCGAGACGCGCGTTGATCTCACGGATCTCCTTTCGGAGGCATCACGTACCGGGTGGCCCCGTACGAAGAGGGCACGCCGGCGCCGCACCTGCCAGGTCATTAGGGTATAAACGGTAGATAGAGTGTAGGATCTCCGAGGTTCTCTGGGAAGAAGAGACAGACGAGATCTTTGTCTCCCTCTTATTCCTATTTTCGCTTCCTCTCTATCTCTCTCGCATCTATCTTGGTCTCTTCGGATGAGAGAAAAGGTGGTATAGGGCGAGGCCGCGAGAAGAGAAGGCAAGGCTGCGACGAGGAGAGGGAGAATCGAGCGGGAAAGAAGAGGAATCCTGGTCAGTTGTGAAGGAGGACAAGGGAGAGCCGAAGAAGAGGAGAAGAAGAAGCAGAAAGGCATATCGGGAGAGGACCCAGGAGGAGGTACCCGTCACGAACTGCGGGCTAATTGTCCGGGAGATTGCTCCTGCAGCCTGCTGTGCGCTGCTGTTGCTGCCGTCTGTCCTGCACGTTGTTTCCTCGACCTTAAGGCAACCTCCGGGCGTCTTTAAGATCTTGATCCCGCTGAAGATCGACCGAGTCTCCGGCTACATCGCTCCGTGGATAGGATTATTGTTTTGCAGGGATGGATTTACGTCGGCGATTTCTGACCTGTCCGTAATTGTAATTGATGATAGTGGAAACGTAATTAACTCTCGTCCGGATTTGCGATTTTGATTAGGCAAAAGGTCGCGCGTGACTATGAGAGGAGCAACTGAAAAATTTGCGCGTTTGATAAGTGCCGGTACGTCTGTATTTAATATTCAAATCGCAATCTCGAGGGATACGATCTCTCTCTCCGTTTATGATAAATATATTTTTATAATAAACTTATCGCACTAAATCTCAAGAATCAAAAATTTTTTAGCATCAATTAAAGCTGGAAAGTTTTATCAAATGTATGATGTAAGCGATAAAAAAAATTCTCTATTGAGGAAAAAATTGCGGGAAAAATTAAAATATCACAGTTCCTGCAATTCGCGCGACTTTCTGTTTCCGGGGAAGAGTGAGAGTGCTCGCGTGTCGCGTACGTATATCTTCGTTTATTCCCGCGTGCTTACTCTCCGTCGTGTCGATGGGCGAAACAAGAAGAAACACGACGGCAAGAAACTCTGCATCCTACGCGAGACGTCGTCGTGCGATCGATCGACGTCTCTCGATCTCGCCCCCCTCTCGGAAACGTTTCCTAGTACATGACAATTTTAATAGATCGGGTTGCGAGATACTCGAGACATTTAAGCTCAAATTTTGGGACCTAGACAACGCAGAATCCGTGATAAAATATGTCTGTACGAATATGTCAGATTACGATTCGCATCTAATCATCTAAAAATTGATCAGAATAAAGACAATTTATATTTGCCCTCGAATTATCGACATGCCGCGAATGTGCCAATCGATCAGATATATATCGGCCATTTTGCATGCTCGACAACGAGTCGAGCAGTGCTCGGCTACCAGCTCGTGCAAATACAGATACGAGAAGCATCGCGTATAACGCGACCAGACAGACGTGTATACAAACACATATGCGCCTCGCCGTTACCCGCCACGTGTACGTACACATATGCTCGCGATGTGATTCACGATGGGCGCAGCGGATAGTCTACGCGCGTAGCAGGAGTTCGTCCCAATGACGGAGCTCATGGCCAGTCAGCCAGTACTAATTAACCGTGGAATGCTGTATCTAGATTGAAATCTGGGTGACCCGACGCCCTGGGGCCGCCACCTTGCCTCAACCTCCGAGGCTTCGTTCGGAGCTCACGGGTTCACCAGCTCGACGGCCAGTCAGAGAATAGATCTTACCTACCTACGCCCTGTATCTAACAACCATGTAGTCGTGCGAACTCGCGAACACATGTACAACGCGTTAAAGCACAATTCAGACCAAATCCATTTGCGTAGACTTTTATGGAAGTGCACGTTCTACCTGCATACGCCAGTGTATGATTTAAGCTCGCGATATAGTCATCTGAATTGTAACTCAATTTCGTAAAAAGCTTAATCTACATTGCACGCAGATTATTGACAGCTAAAATTTAAAATTCTAAAAAAATGTATAAAAGATATTTTAAATACATTTCGTGAAAGGCAAACAAACGAAAAAATTTTTGTATTTCTAAAGCATCTTTTATAATGCTGAGTATGCTAATTTTAAAAAAAACACCGCTTATGCGTGGCAACACGATTGTGAAAAAAATCATCAAGGTAATGGAAGTAATTTTTGCTCGGAAACTCAGGAAACAACAAAATCCACATGGTGGAACGGCATTGCGTAAGATGAGCATGCCGATCGTGGTGCATAGATAATTCAGTTTACACGGAACGGGTTTAGATCGTGAAAAAAATAACGCAATCAGTGGTGGTGCTATAACGTCGGTCATTATGTCGATATCGTATACGCGATCGTAAAGGTCACCACGTTATTTTAGCCTTTGCTATCTGCCGCGGTAACCTTTTGTGATCAATATCAGTGATCTCATTAAACGTTAACAATAAAATGTCGTGATATCGTGACCTATTAACATATAACCACGTCGATATTAATTCTGCGCTATGATGGCAATTAATCTATCTTTCTCGCGCCCTCAATTTTAGCGTTCGCTGAGATACCGCAGCATTAAATCGATCGATGATGTATATTATACGCGAGAAAGATTTCTTTTGCTTTACGCGGTTCCATTTAATTAGTTGATCCAACCGTTGTGTTTCCGATACTCTCTTAAGAGATCGGTTCGTTCGACAGCTCGTATTAATCTACTCGTCGAAATAGTAAATAGTTTTTATCGCGAGACCGGTATGGACGAGATGGCAAGGTGCCAGAGGTTGCCCGCTAAAGTAACACCGTGTACGGTCTTTTTTCGTTCACGCGTCGCCGAGCATGAGATCAAAAAGGTCAGTGGACAGATCGAGGAATCCACTTATCGTCGGAAAATGCATTGACGTGTACTCGCGCCACGCCGTGTTCTGGAAGAAAATTATTCTCAATATACCCGCGTACGTAATAAAGTCTCGTTCTCAACCGACTGTGTGAATCGCTGCGGAAAAGGGCAACAGATTTATGTGATATGTACTCCGACGATATTTGCGACAAGCAGCAAAAACGCGATATCTTACCGCGAGATCAACCGATTCGCCTCATAACTCATGGCCAGATCGATGAAATATCAACCGAGCGCGATGTAATATAATTTAGATAATGACGTGATACACCCGTGGCACATCAATCTAATCGGTAATAATCGGCTGCCACTTCCTCGGAAATCCATTACCGCCCAGCCAATGATTTAGTTCGGATCATTACAAAAGCCGGTATTACATTACGGATCATTATTAAATCTAATCGTTGCACAATGATTTGTCTCGAATAAAATTTCGCAGTTTGACTGACAATGAGAAAGAGAAGAATCCATCGTGCATATAAATTCAGCAGATTATAGCATAAGTTATTTCTCACGGATTGTCCTTTTGATATAAGAGAAATAGATTGATATCATAAAAACAGAAGCGAAAGATTCAAAATATTTACCACTGTCTCAAAACTGATTATATAAAATTAAATTATTCGAGTATGTAGATACTATTTCGACAACGATAAATATTATTTTACATCGACCTCTTTTTATTAAATGTACTTGAAACAAATAAAACACATACACACATATGCTTTAAATATTAAAATATAAAATATTATTTAGGAAAATTTGCATTTTATAACTTTACTAATAAAACGATTAGATATCCGTGTTCTTAAGTTGTCGGAACATTCGTTAAATATACACATTCGACTATTGCATAACTAAAAATTCTTTGTAGAGAAATATTCTGGCCTCATGTGCAGATATGGTCTGCTAATTCCCGCAAATTAACCGGTACAGATGATCGTAGTATACGCATTTAACAATATTTCAGAATCATAAACGCGGGCGATAAACACGATCGTGAGTTTAGGATCTCTGTATATGTCCAAAGAATCTGTCCTTCACGGTTCACGAACGTTCTTGCATAAAACTATTGCTTCAACGCTAAATTATGATTTAAGAGATGCGGAATTTTCTACGTAGTCATTGTACAGACTAAATAAGACAAAGAAATTTTTATATTCTATAAACTGCTTGCTTTAATTTATGTTTTAATAGGTTTAAAAATATAGTAGCGTTTAAATATCGAAATATACGTTAGATTTAATTTTACGTATTGCAATTGAATTTATTATTTGTAACGACTGTGTCGATATATATCCCATTCATTAACTTTTTATTTCTGAAATAATTAATTTTTATATCAATTATTTTACTATAATGGTGAGTTGTTATCACATTGTTGAAATAATTTTCTGGGGTTACATGCACGTGATATGCCACGAAGAGGCATCCCCGAGAGGTTGACGGTTCGACACGATCGTAAAACTACAGCCATGGCACTATACATGGATAACCTCCGGGTTAAGTTGTCACCGTGGCCGCGGTATCGTCTCGTAGATGCGAGAAGAGTTGGCGCGGAAACATTAAGCGTGGAATCATTCTAAAATATGGCCAAATAAAAACAGCAGGCTACGACCTGCGGGTGCCTGTAGTCAAGTCGGGTTATGCATCGACTTTATAAACAACTGATCTCCAGCCCGTACCCACTTGAATAATAAAAAAAGAATAACGCTAAAAGCTAAGGAAAATTAAAGGTTTGAATCATGAGATGCTATAAACAAAACAACCAAAATTTCTTTGAGATTTTGAGACCTAATCTTGAACTGTAAAAATAAAATCGAGAAACATGTCACATATAAGAGAGAGACTGGGCTATATTTATAATTATTTAAAATTTTTTATTTAATCATATATATATTTTTTTCGGTTTTTACATTAAAACATTAAAAACATATATAAATATGTATAATATAATAATATAATAACATAATTTATATTCTGTAATAGTTATATCCTGTAATAATTATAAATGTGAATCTTTGAAATAGAATAATTCGATGTGGCAATTATAAGAACCTAAGTTTCACATAATATCAAGCAAATTTTAACGTTTTCTAAATCGTTTTATTTCAGCGAACTGTTCCGAATCATAATGTATTCTATGAGCAGAATTTATCTATATTATTTAAATATAAATTTCTATTAATACAAATTCAAATAAATTATTTTTTAAATTCATGAATAAAATAAATGTTTTACTCATAACTTATTAATAACTCTTAATTTAAATAAATAAAAATTATTTCCAATACATTTTTATAACCAAATAAAAAATTATTTAAATTTATAAATGAAAAGAAAAAATATAACTTCCTTCATAAACAATAAATATCTAATTATATCTAAAATTTTAAAAATAATTTTTAACAAAGAGTTCTTTAATTTTCAGTATTAATTTTCAGTATATATATAAACAAAGTGAATTGAAAAAAATTATAGTACAAGTAATATAAATGCGATTCCTCATACAAATGCATGTCAAAAATGTAAAATAAAATATAGAATAAAATTTGTTCATACAAGACTTTATCTTCGAAAAAATCATGTTTAAGATCCGTGAATTAAGTGTGCATTTAATTAATAAGAGTCAGATCTTGTTATACACAATTTACTATTCGTATTTATAAATATAAGTCAACATATATATTTGCGCGTATAGATATATATGTGTACGTACACAGATACACATAATAATGATAGAAAAATTCTAATAACAAATACTCATAAAATATAAATAAATATTTTTAAATAAATAAATAAACTATAGTACAAAGAATAAAAATCTACAGAATAAAAAAGAAGAAAACACCTCGAATTTCCGTAATCCTGTGCCATACTCTGAACCTTGACTTCATTAGTTGCATCTCTCAGTAGAAAAGTTCGTTTTTTTTTCAAGATATCTAAATATATTTCGGGAAATTCTGAAACTCCCAGGTACGTCGCGTTCCTCATAACGCGCAAAACTATGCTGAAAAATATCATCGAATAAATACAGCTCAGTCGCGATTATGATTTAAATTTGGAGAAATTATGTTTTGAATTTTTTAGAAACTATAATCTTTTTTTGAACATTCTATACCGAACAGTTTTTCAACGAATATATAAATTATGAGAAATGTACTATTTTCTCCTGACTGCATAAAATTGTGTTCATACCTTAATAAGTAAACGTCGAAATAATTCATTACGAATCTTACGAAAGTGCAATGTTTCTACAATTTTTAAAGTTCTTCTTCAATTTGTTCGTCAAAGCTGAGTGATTATTCGTTCGAAGCCTTTTGCTTGAGATCTTCATGTAATATTTCATTCGAAGCCTTTTGTTTAAGGTCTTCGTATGAAGATGATGTTTTGTTCGAAACCTTTTGCTTCAAGTCTTCCACAATTATATCATTAATTATCTTTTCTAAATTGCTAAGATATATTTTTTAGTGTCTTTTTCTCCTGTTTTCTTTTGTGTTTTCAATGCTTTCAGTATTTTCTTCTTCTTCTTTTTCTTAAAGTTCTTTACTTTCTGCGTAATAGGGTTGTATCGATATTTCGTGTACGGAACGATGACAGATCTTTTCCTGTTGATTAACTCCTGTGAACTGACAGAAGTTAATACCTTAGTATCTTCATGTGTTTGACGATCTTGTCACCAAAATTCTTTCCAGAAATCTAAAATTTCTTCAGAGGCGACTTCCCATAACTTGCAGATCGTAGTTTTATAATATTCAGTATAATCTCCATTGAACTTTTTAGTTACAGAAGAGGAATTCTGTAAATATTCTAACATGATAATAAAAGTTTCGTCAATGTACGTAATAATTTCTGAATACAATGAATCAGGAAAAAACAACACTTCGATACAGTCATCTTGCTTAATCCATTCCGGAAGAATACAATTCTCAACAACTAATAACACTTTGCCGGTTAAATTTTTCTTTTCTCGATATTCATCTACTAAACTTTTAAACATAAAATTGTACCAAAATGCGAAATTTTCCGATTCTTTCGTTCGGTTATTTTCTTGTAATTTAGGAGCGACGAACAATCTGCTTCCGCAATCTTCTGACATTCTTTCATTTTCATATTTATTTTCATAAATAATAGGTGATAGTTTGTGATCACCACTAAAATTAATGCAAAATACAACAGATTTAATTTTCTCTTTCAAATTATTAACATCAATTTGCATCGCGATTTCTTTTTCGGGTGCGTGTTTTAGCAAGATTTGAATCAAAGTTTTCCATATGATGTCTACTTTGAATCTAATATAAATATTACTTGCATTAATATTTTCCCTCTCTTTTAATAGTTGATTGAATTCTTGAATACATTTTTCCTCATCATCTCTCTGAATAGGATTTTGCAAAATCTCACTCGTATTTCGAGACTTTAGTTGAATATTATAACGTCTTTTAAAACCTCGCAGAAAAGAATACATGCATAATGGTTTCCCAACCTTTTCTGCGATATCATGTGCTTTCTGACATAATTTCTTATCGTCAATTATGTTTCCCGATGCTTTCTGCTCTTGACACCATTCATGTAATTGTTTGTTCAATTCAAAATGTTTAACTTTAAGTTTTAAAGTCATTCGTTTCAAGTCTCTTCCTTCTTTCTCTGATTCACGTATTTCATCTTCGCGTTTAATTATACGACGAACAGTTTTCTCAGAAACATTAAAACAAGTGACAACGTTGGCTCGCGATTCCCCTTGAGCCAGACTCTCCAAAATTGCAAGTTTCTTTTCAAGCGTGATTTTGTTCGATACGCGCTCGGTAGACATGATGAGTTGTTTTATATATAAAATTACTTTTATACAAAACTTTGTTTTACTGTTACTGATTCTCAGAGAGATCCCGAAAAACTTTATGCTATACGATACAAGATATTGAAACGCTGAAATAATATTCAAAACTAAAAGTTGGTGCGGATAGTTGCTATTGAAAAGAACTTTCCGAACGAACACAAATGAAAACATTGATTCAAAGTCATTCAACTCACCAACAGTAATATTTTTATATTCCCGATGTTTATTGTTTACGCGTAAAGTAATATCTATTAGAACATTATTGTTTACGATTTACAATAACATAATACATATGGTGATAAATAATATTAGCGAACA
This sequence comes from Prenolepis imparis, assembly GCF_030444845.1. NCBI lineage: Eukaryota > Metazoa > Arthropoda > Insecta > Hymenoptera > Formicidae > Prenolepis > Prenolepis imparis. Next base: position 14,558,865 of record NW_028141160.1, read on the forward strand.
CAATTGGGCGCATACACACACACATACACACACTGAATAAATTTTTATAAAAATTAAAATTGGAGTTAATTTATAAATTTTATTATACAAAAAAAATAAAAATTTATTGATTACTAATTGAGATAAATCTAATTTCAAATTAAATTTTTTCTTGTTTATATATAAATCTTCTAGTTTTATCCTTTTTTCTTAATTTATTACGTGTATTAAAATTAGTCCAACTCTGCTTGCGAAAAGACGGAAACAAACGTGGAAAGCGTATTTCACACCAACGAAAATCGCATCAATCAATTGCATAAAATCAAATAAATCATTATGACCTATCGCAATAAAACAAAAAAAATTTTTACTACATTACAATCGGACATACACATATACATGTACTTAGATAAGCATTATTATGATACGAACAGAAAAAAACAAAAATTAGCAAATTGATACAGAATCTGATCACAAATTAATACTGAAGCTATCGTAGCTTAAAAATATATATATTGTTGCCATTCGAGAGTAACGCAGAATTCATAGTCATTTCATTTCTGAAAAAGTAAGTCTATTAAAATCAATTTAAATAAAATATAGTTATGTTCATCGAAAATTTATAAAAATTCTATTACTTTATTATATAAAATTATTATAAAATTTCATTAAATTTAACATTAATGCGAAATCGGTATTTCAATAAATTGAATATGTTACTAACGTTATTAACGAAAATATAAAACCTCGGGAAAATAATTTCATATACTTTACAAAATTTCATATATTTTATAAATATTTATTAAATTAGAGTCTTGTTGTCTCCTGTCCTAAGTAAATAAGAAGAGCCAAAAAGAGAAGAAGCGATAAACAAGAGAAATTGGAAAGCGTTACATTAACGCTCACTGAATTGTACCGAGCTAAGAAGAAAATAAAGAAAGATATTAGAATCCTAAACGGGCATATGCCTTTATGATAGTTTTCTTTGCCATAAAGATCATATATTTTTCATTCGTATCATATATTTTTAGTTAAAAAGAAACCGCAGTAGCAGGAGTCCTTGTACATACACTCATCACGTTTTATTTATTAACGACACGCTTTCGTCGACTTCCAGAGTCCTGTATCGAAAGAACTCGACACTTCAAATGCTTGGAAACAAAAGTTATCGTTTCGGTGCTATAAAAAAACCGGTGGACGTTTATTCCTTTCGAAAATAATTACGTCATTAAAAGAAACTGTTAAACCTCAGAAGAGGCGGAAAATTTGTTCAAGAACAATTTCAGAATAACTTTTAAAAATGAATCGTCCTTGGATTTAATTTATTTATCGAAAGTGGATGAAAAATTAAGTGACGTTTTATCGCAATGGAAGAACAGAAAGGTGGTGTAGATATGTAAGTAAAAAAATCGAAAAAAGCGACATATATATATTGCTATAAGTTTACATTGCAGCTGACAATGAGCCTCGTTAATTTTGTCACGTTATTTAATTATAACATAATCTATTGGGTGATATTTTGCTAATATAAATTATAAATATATTGTTTATTTCTTTGGCCTCTCATCTGTATTAATTATAACAAACATTTTTATATGCAATTTTAATATAAAAGATATAAAAAATACGTGACAATATATATTAACCCCTTCTTTTTTCTTTAAATATATTGATATAAAAATTTATAAATTTTTTGAAGTTTTAAACAATATTTTCTTTTCTTTTCTTCTCCTCGCGGTTTCCCAAAAATGTTACACACATATGTACATAAATATGCTCTGCAAGATCTATCTTTTTAAGATCTTTCTATCTAATTTTAACTTTTGCCATGTAATTACACGTATCTATGTGCAGCCACATATTATTAGCCATCAGTGCAGTTGTCATTAAGACTGGCGACTTCATTTTCCTTATATTAGCGTGCGGGGACAACTTTTATCATGCAAATACAAAAATAGTTCGTCGAAGTGAGGGACACGCCGTCCTCCGGAAAGAAGTTTTGGGTGGCTCGGAGGGCCCGATTAAGAGCGAGCTTGCGTTCCATGGTGCTCGTAACGTCGCTCTAAGAACCCGTACCTGTCCACGGCCAGGTAATACCTGAAAACATGTCTCTATCACGGAGGAGAATCTACCTCGTCCGGTAACGCCTTCGCATAAAACCGACGTTTTATCCCGTCTCCGGCGGCCGCGACGTGTTTACGGCGTTTCTATAGTCGACAGCGCAATAACGAGGGGGGTATAAGGAGAACAGAGCGGCAAAAGGGAAGTGGGGAATGTTCCACGGGTGTAGGATAGAATATTTTCACGAAGCGGCATCTCTAAATTAAGAAGCAGCCGAGCGTAAGGTGGCGCCGACGAGAGAGCGCAGGCTTTTTCTACCATTTTCCGGTTTCTCATTGGAGATCGCACGGAGGCACCGATACGATTCCTCTGCGATGTCTTCAAGATGTAACGAGTCTTAAGTGCCCTCATATCCTTTTTCTCTTTTTTTTTTTTTTATGCAGTTGCCCGCTCCCACTTCGCCTGATATTTCTGTTTGCTTCTCTCTTTCTCTCCGCTTCTCGCATTGCATTCGCCGCTTATGGCTCTTCTGCATTCGTCCGATCGCATCTCGGCCAAGTCGGCCGGCTGAACGACTTCTTCGATCCAACATGGTTTTCAATCAGATATAAGTTAACAGTATATAGCTAATTATGCGGGTTATTTCGTTGCGACGAGATAATGATAAGAGAAAAATAATTCACGTGTTAGCGATCGGTTAAGTTTTTTCGATTTCACAGCTAATTTTCTAGCTACTAGATATCAGGTAAAAAAATTTTCAGATTAAAGAATTAAAAGCCGCGAAATAAGCATATAAATTATATATATATAATATATACACACACACATGTGTTTCTGTAATTGTTATATTTTAAAACTACTTTCAAAACATAGTCCTGTTCTCTCCATAACTCACAGAATTAATGTTGGAAAAAATAATAATAATCAAAAGTATCAAAATAAAAATATAAATAACAAAATCCAAAATTATTAATTCGCGAAATTGAAGCCTATGTCGAACAGATACACACTCATACACACATTCTGATTAAACTTGACGTGAATGAACTTGAAAACGCGCTCGACGTGTAGCGAATTATAATCTGCGGTAAATTATCTGGCTACACTCGCAAAGAAGGACGACACTTTATATTCCATCGACGTCTCGTCTGGGTCGTCATACCGACACGCTGCCAACGATACCATGTCAGAGGTTTTCGTAGTTGGTAGGCAGACGTGCTAACGCACCGTCTAACAAATATGCTCAAAACCACGAGAGCCATCGATCGCACAATTCGAGACAACATATACACGAACAAGACCTTTAAACCGTATTTCCCACATAATTCGTCGTAAGCAGACCGAATTCATCGTCATTATATGAAAATGTATCATCCATGTATTTATCAAAAAATATCCATAAAAAGTTAGCATAAAATAATAATAGAATCTAATGGGGGAGGGGGGGGGGGGGGGGAGATCGGAGTTAATTTTACAGTAAAATTAAAAATGTTTTCTCTTTCTTTTTTCGTCCCTAAGAAAATAATATTATCAAATTTTAAGTTCGATGCCAAATAAATTATGTCATAAAAATCATGGTTAATATTAAGAATTAATATTATTTTATTCAATTTTTTTTTGTTAAATTCCTAAAAATCCAAATTGTAATTGCCGTACTACTAATGCGATCAATGTCACATTGCGTTTACCTAAATAAAGAGATATATAATAAATCGAAACAAAAATCCACAATCGATATCGCTGTGAGAATGGAGCTTTACGAAGTTTAGAATGATCTGGTCGGACTACTTCGCACGAACGAGATTTGCTGCCGCGATTGGAATGACGTTATTCACGCCTGTCGAGATCAACGATGAGTGTCGTCGTAAAAAAAAAATGTTATTCGCGCGATAGATCCCTCCTCCTCATCTCATTTGCATTTTCATAGATATATGAAATTCATGATTTGATATATCGTACAACAGAAGCTAATCATATTATTTTTCTTAAAATTGTATACTCCACTGCTCTCATTACCGCGAATTTTCGTCAACAATTAATTATTTTGACAAAGAAAGAATCATTTAAATGATAGACAACTTTTCGTATACCATACATTTTGTTGAAACATGGTAAATTAAAACGTATTAATAAGTGCAAAAATTATTTGTATTTGGTTGAATAAACAACTATAAACAACTTATTGTTTTAAAATCTTCTTTAGTCAAACTAATCGATACGTTTGAATCGTCTGATGATTATTATTTAACAATAGCATTCGATGTCACCATTCGATAAAAAATAGATTCGTTTTCATTAAATTAGATATTATAGAATTTAAAGAAATTCTCGCACAAATGTTTTATCGGTACAGATAGAAGGTCACGAGATAACTCTCTATATTAATAATAATCGGATTCTTACAAGGGCAATCAAGGCGATCAGACTATTACTTTGCACATATCTCCTTTTCAAACACCGTTCTAGCGGCACCTGTAAAGTGTTTTCACAGATCACTTGAGCAAATGATACCAGACAGACAGAAGGTAGAATTAACGAAGCTATCTTTGCTAGAATTATCGGAACTGATATTTCTGAATTGCTTGGAGCAACGTTATATTTAATCTTGACTTTCGAGCGCGCATTCTTGTTGTTAATCACCGTTATTTCGATAATTATTCTGCATTACTGATCTCGCGAATCTTGTCAAAAACAATGTTTGCTTTATTTCGAACTCACTTATCGCAAAATTTCTTACGCAAATAATAAGAAAGAAATGGCTTGTAAATTTTTCGTTCGTATGTTATATAGTGTAAACATCTATCAAGCGAATGCTAAAAGCTGCTGTCAAAAAACATAATAAAATAAATACACTGTAAAATGAAAATGCTATTTTCACATCTAATGCAGCATTATTATAACTGGCATAAACGAGCATTATGAAAGCGTACGCAAATAAATAACGTGTTGATAAAATAAATAAACGTTACATTTAATATAAAAAGGGTTAGACTTCCTGAATCGTCATCGTCCTGACGTTATACACATATGTAGGTAGTATCGACCTACATATATTTTTACAGCCCGACGAATAATGCTCGCGGATTGTTTATTGTGCTCCAGGCACCTCTCACATCTTGTGGCTCCCTTTCCCCGCGATAGATTCCTATCCTCTCTCCATCGTGGAGAGTCGTGACCATCTGTCATTTGTCGGTTGAGATTTTTCGAGGCGTCCAGCCGTTTTGAATGGAAGAACTCGTCTTCTCCTCGATGGCTCGTTATCGACAGTAAACCCGCCACTCGTCGTCACTCGTCCTCCGGCGCGTTAATAATAATGTCAGATAGACTCTGCTCTCTCTTTCTCTCTCATTCTTCTCCGATTCACGAGTACACCGAAGTGTTTCCCGAAAGATAAACGCGTGCCATGCGCGCAATCGGCCGGCGCTCCGGCATTCAATAATTCGCACGGGCAATTAAGCGACGTGACTCGCGCGATTCCCGATATGAAAACGTCATGACGCGATTAAGGACTTCCCCAGTCACCTGTTGGAACGACAGGGGACTCGTCGGCGCGCGCGTGTCACTACGGAAGAGGAAAAAAGGAGCACATCCATTTACTTTCGAGAGCGTGATTCGGGAATCAATCGATCGAGATGAAGTGGATCGCAACAGATGTGGATCTAAATTCCGTCTTTAAAATATTTATTTACCGATTATGTACAAATATAATGTTGGCTGAAATTTATTTTATCAATATAGCTCGGTCTTCTTTAATCAATTTCCAATAGAAGTGACTATTAAGAGTCAATATTTTTAAAAATCAATATAATTATCATAAGTTTGAATCGATAAAGCCCTGATCTAATAGATGATTGATTATCTCAATACCATGTCGAGAAGATTAAGATATGCAAGCGTATAATTACTGATAGCTGCGCGTCCAACTTTAAATGTCATTCCATCTTTTCAACTTTGAACGCGACGATTTGCTATTTATCAAATCGATACCTCATATAATCGATACCGCATTCGTCGATAAACGACGCCATAATAATTTCACAGATCGAGATGGTCGATCAAACGAGAGCATCATTCTGAGGCGCGATTCTGCGGTGCCGTCGAAAAAAAAGAAATCGAATCAAAGCACAGAGCAGGTCCAGGGGGAAACGAGGGTAACAAGGGGGCAGGGGGTTCCCGCGTATTACCTACGCGGCTTGGGCTTCATGGCTGAGAGGGGAAAAGGGAGAAAGGCCCTTCGTGTTCGCGGCCGCGAAATAACGTCAGTGGTTTGTGGTTTTTCATACGTGCAAGAAGTCACAATGGTGGATCCCAGAACGATCCTTCTACGTAGCGCGGGACCGAACGCTTCTCTCTTCACGGACGAGACGATGGAAGAAAAGCAAGAAGAAGACGAGCAAGAAGAAAAGGTGGCTTTTGTTCCCACCTTGAGCGAGCCTCGACGCGACCTGCCACTTTTTCACGTTTCTCCTGACCCCTCTCTCTCTCTCTCTCTCTCTCTCTCTCTCTTTGTCGCGCCCTTTCTCTACCTTTCTCTTTGTTTCACCTTCCTTCCTTCCCTATCTCTCCCTTTTGCCACTTCCTCGTCTCACCCTGAGATATCCTCTTCCACGACTGATGCCCTTTGTCTCGAGGAAACGCGATTAGAAACCCTGGTGGTGCAATTTTAAGACGCTTCCGTCATAATGGCGCGTCTATTAGTCTCTCGAACAGCAGGGGACGAACTTGGCTCTCCGGCCGGCTTTCTCGTCACAATCTTGGAGACTCGCTTGATTTTAACGGAGGTGGAAAACATCTGTTATTTGATCTCGTTTCGGTGCCGTGGCATAGCGCTATTGACAGACGGTTCTTTCAATAATGTCGGAGAAAGTATACCCAGTTCTTTCAATTTATGAATTTCAAAAAAATATAATGTAATAGAAAATCACGTGGCAAAATTAAAAGATAATTGTATCTTTTTCGACTAGTATAGCACACTCGTAATCTGTATAATTGTATCGCATTTACGCTAACGTTTTTATTACATGACATTGAAATTAAATAACCGAGGACAGAGCTGTTTATTTCCATTAAAATGGCAGGTTTTATTAACTGTCGGAAACAATGAAAACGAAACGAGCCGATGACTACGCGTAAGACCAGACTAGCAGGAGCGTGTCTTTCGACGGCGAGTCAGCAAAGGGTAAGAGAAACGACAGTCGGAGGCAGAAGCCGATGCTTTGTGGTCCATAAATAAGTCAGCCAACCAGCATGGCAGCGGCACGCAGTGTAATCGGTGTTTGTATTTTGAGCGATAGCCAATATTTAACTCCGGCAATGGCAATCCGTACGACTACGACGTGCCGAAGGGACTACCGGAGAGGAGCGGTAAGTCGTGTTCCGCGACGGAAGGCGAAGGTCGAGGCTAAAGCCGTGCGAGCGCGTGATCCCTCTTCGACCGTTCGACAGGGAGACCCTACATGGCACTTTCGACAAGGTAACCGGAGAGCCGTGATTCCTGGAAACCTGGCCAGGAAGACCTGGCCGACGATAAGTCACGAAAGTGACAAGGCCACCGCGACAGCGTGGCATTACCGAACGTTCCAGATTCCAGAAACATTACGCTTCATCCGGTCGATCACGCTTATCAAGAAGTTATTTTTTCCGGGTAATAAAAAAAGTTTATCTCGCGAAATCGTCGGGCGAAAGATATATATCGCGTCCAGGAAATGTTATAATTATACTGGTTAGAGAAGATAATGTGATGGCGATTGTTAGTTTAAGTTAATCGAAATATAAGCGGCGATAACAAGACTGCAATTACTTAACTTAATGATGATAATATCGTTATAACTGGATAGTCGCGCAAGAGCGGTTGGCATCAATAATTGTCATAATTTATAACTTTCCCCTTGCGGCTTCTATACGTCGCGGTTTCGACAAGCTAAGCGAATGTTTCCGCGCGAGCTCCGCAAGTCTGAGACAGCCGCTGAGAAAATTCAAATGTAATGAGTTAAGAAACCGAGAAAGAGAATATTTATGCAATTGTTCGCAACTTCGTCGTTCATCCGCTCGATTATTGTCTTATCAGTCAGATTATTGATAACTGATTTCTTTCATTCCAGATAAGACACGTAAATATAGACGTGCCACATAAATTACGTGGCACATATTATTTCTTTTTAAAAATAAAAACGCGAAAACAAAGAAAAATTTAATATAGCGAGTCATGTAAAAAATCGATCAAATGAATTAAAAGCTCGTGGAATTATAATAAATTATGAAAAATAAATAATTTATTCAGATAGATCGAATAAATAGATTGTCGATTATTATCTTAACAAGTTTCAAGAAAAAGTATTAAAAATTATTCCATTTCTCGTGGAGATGTTAATTTAACCAAATAAGGAAAAGGACAATTGTGAGACGATAAAGAAGATTTTTCCGGAAGAATAATTACGGGTCGCGCTAACCGTAGATTCCGAAAATGGATTCCTGCGGCGACCCTAGATGATTCGTTTCGGCGACGCGAAACAATGTCTGTTTCCTGGTGACTAGGAAAGAGCTGGTAATCGCATTAGCGGTCGCGGCGCGTTCGTTGCGCGTCCGCGGAACGTCTTTCGCCATTACCTCGACTTATACCGTAACGAATCCGTTCCGCGGGATCGGTTCTGTCACCAAATCACGGCGGTTTTGCTACGCTACTCCGAACCGAAGAAAGCCGAACAACCGGCTAACGAACGCACACAGCCGCGTGCAATCGCGCCGCGATATAATGCGCAAAGCGCGCAAAAAAAGTTTATTAATATCCTGACTGGCAAAATAGCGTTTTAACCGAACGATTCGAGACGGATCCGCGGGCTTTTTCAAGAACGGAGTCAACACTACGGAAGTTAATTACGCTCCATATTTTTTGTTAGACTTTCAGAGTGGTAAGTATATATCGAATTCTCGTGTATCGATTTCTCAACATTATTAGTCGTATTATTAAGTAGTGAATTAAGATATTAAGTGTGTGCCGATATCGATACATGCGGACTGCAGTAGGAAAATCCATCGCTTAACAATTAGCAGCGACATTTTCAATCCGACTAGGAAAAAAATTCCGCCAGTCCCCTCTTAATTAGAAGACGCCGACGTATAACGCGAGGTGATTGGACGAGATAAAGCTGCTGGAAGTTGCGAGAGCTAAGTGGACCCCTATTCCGCTACCGACGACTCCTAAGGGTTCCTAATTGTCAAGATCGAGCACCATAATTACACCCTCCGCGATTCGTTCTCGTCTCTCGTCTCCCTGTTAACGGAACCGGACGAATTCTCCACGTGGCAAAACAACATCGAAAAATATAGTGCGATTCGGCAGGCAGGTAACCGTGGCTTGGAAATTAAGAAGTCGGGTCTGATAAGAAGAGATAAAAGACTATTTCATAGGGAACCTATGACCCTTCTCGCATGTTCTTTTTTTTCGTTATATTATAATCCCCGAGGAATCTATTAAGAATCAAACTAATAAAATAGATTATTTACGATCTAAGATAAAATTCCGAAATTTATACAGAGAGGACAGCTAAAGTTAAATCTAATAATGTAAGTGTAAATTAAAAATAATATCTGCTAATTAAAAATAAAGTACGAAGAATAGCGCGTTTTTAATTCTCGAAAAGAATCAACGATAAATACGCCAATAAAAAAGACCAATACGCGATTTTATTTTTATATGAAACCGATAGTTTTTGAAATTCTATTAATGCTTAAAACTAAAGTACTCATTTCATATAGCATTGCAATTTCACGCAGCTCGAAGGTAGCAGAGCCATATTACGCAGCGCGAGTTTATTGACACATTAGACAGATATCATACGGTAAGCGATTTCCGAGAAATTAAAAGCTCGCTACGATAAAACAACGCACTCGAACACCTTACGGAATTTTTTATTGCCCCATTTTTAATCAAGTTCCAGGAATTCACACATTCATCGCTTTGATAATACATTTATATTTTACTTTTATTACTTTTTTTTTTTAAGATTGAAGATGTAATTTTGATTGCAAGAATATAATTAAGACGATAAAAGAAAAATATAATAAGTCAAAAATATAATAAGACGATAAAAGATAAATGCACTTATTATCTCAGCAAATATAAATGTATATAGAAGGCGGGAGTTAAAAATTTATTTATTGCTGCGGGGATTAAACTAAATGTTCCACCAGTATAAATTCATGATTAGATTACGAAGAACAATAATTGTCTTCGTATTATATAATTCACTCTCGCGATATTTGCGCTTTCTTATCTAGGCTCATGTTTGCTTTTCGTTCGTCATTCGACCTGTCGATAGAGTAATAGAGTACGAATTCCAAAGTCGCAGCATGACGCCTACCTCGGCCGCGTGTTTCATAACTTTCCGCACGCCACAACGGCGATTTGCGTCCTGTTACATTATATGACTCGTTATGATTTCGCCGACTACCTATCCGCGCAATTGATAGACTGATCAATGACGGATATGTTTGTATAAAACATCGCGCTCGCGAATCAATCTCGATTGCATCACGTCAGAACGCGTTTTGTGAGTTCTCTCTATTTAAAATGTTTTAAAAATCTTCAACAATAATCAAATCAATATGTTGACATAATATTGCCGATGGAGTATTATAAAAATAATTTTACCGAAATTGTAATTATGTTATCACAGTTTCCACGAATATGTAAAAAACTTTAAAAAATTATTTTGATAATAAATGCAAGATGGAACAACCACAATGGAAGATCAATGGGATCAACTGCACGATAAATGTCAAATAACGAATTTAAAAAGCCTTAATCAGCATAGTGTAGTGAGTAAATCAGATGTGTAATAAGTTACACAAATATTTCTAAATATGTCGTATCTCTTCTCCTTATAAAATTATCACACAATGCGGCAGTTTACTTAATTATCTTCTTCGCACATTGAGCGTTCGACTCACCAGTGTAACACCAGGCCGGCCAGACGACAGGGCTCTCGGTGTCCAACTCCCTCATTCTCTCAGCAACCCTCGGACATCTCCACTCCGTTCTTCCCGACGTGGCGGTAAGAATGTCCAGTTTGGCTATCAGTGTCAACCTCCAACCGAGCGAAGAATCTTCGGTTCCGCCTGTCGTGAATCGCAGGAGAACCGCGTTTGACGATTTACAGGAGAAATCAGCTGTTGTAAAGAGTTCTCTCTTTCTCTATTTTTTAGATGAATTCGTCGTTGATCTTGTTTTGATCTCGCTCGATTCGCAACAGGTCGTTGTCTATTCAAAAACGCAGGTCATCGGATTCCTATTATCGAAAATGTGCACATGCAAGTGAAGGATTCCGAGAGACAGATAAGTCTTTAGATGACTTTTCGCCGTCACCACGCTCCGGTTGCGCCACTGATAAGGCACGGAAGACGCGTCATCGACTCGTTTCGCCCTCGTCTCACTTCTCTATCGCCTTCTTGCTCGTCACGTCGTCGTACGACGATAACACACTTCTTCCCGCGAACTACTTCGCCGTAACAGCGAGGGACACGCGTGTTACACGAAAAGGTGTCTGGCACTCGACTCGAATTGCGCATTAAATGTCACGGAAATGTCAATAAGGTGCCGTCGACGTTTGACACCTTCACTGAATGTCCCCTTCCTCAGCGTCTTCAGCGCTTTACTGCTTGTCGAATAATAGCTATTTTCGGGATCGCTCTGATCGCAATCGAATCTCGAATTATATCACCAGATTATCTCTTTCTTTTCACTGAGAACAGGGTTATCAGGCTATTTATTTAGCAGATGCTGGAAATTCTGCTGATACGTTTACACTAGATCTTCAATCTACTAATTAATTCTTAACAAACGCGCTTGTCTTTCATTACCACGATAAGTTTTACCAATGTAAGATCTTGTTCGCACGTGTAAAATAAATTCACTTTTCTAAAATGAGATTTTAGAAATTCTCTCTCGAATCTGACTATTTCAATAGATCACTTTCATCTACTCGTGTCAAGAGATCGCGCGTTCCATCGAGCTATCACTTCCTTCACCTTTGCGGTCACCGCGAGATCACTTTCTTCACTCTACAGTACACCGCCGATCGGCCCCGGTAATCGCAGAGTGTACCTCGACCCGGTCGATCCTTGCCTTCGGTCCGAGAGGATCGTTGACGTACCGCGGGATGACACGACACTACACAGCACTGCTGCGTGAGGTGATGTCGAAGAGGATAGACGGATAGAAAGAGAAAGAGAGAAAGAAAAAGAGAAACAGTAGAGGGAGAGAGAGAGAGAGAGAAATGGAGAGAGATGGAAACAGGTAGGGGGATGGATAAAGGGAAAAAAGATGTTGGAAGAGATAGTCTGCGGGGAAAGGAAGAGAGAAAGAAGAGAAAAAGAGGGAGAGAGAAAAGGAGAAAGAGGGAAAGAGAGAGGGAAGAATCTGACCACCTGACCACACTGCTCTGCCTTAGTAGGCACGACACACAGGTAAGCGGAGTGGCACTTAGGTTGGTGCACCTGCCGCGAGAGTCCGCGCCGTAATGGGAGCGGGGCAACGGGCGGCAGGTAGGCAGGCCCACAGCTCGTCAACCTGCGAAGAAGGGGAATCAGTCACATGGCGAGTGCTCTGCGCTGCCTGCGAAAGAGGTGGTAGTCCGAGTAGATGGTGGTGGATGAACGAAGGTGGTGATGCTGGCGACGACGGCGCCGGTGGTGGTGCTGATGGTGGTGGTATCGGTGGTGATAGTCGTGGTGGTGGTGACGGTAGTATGGGTCGCGAAAGAACACAAGAGTCACCGAAATCCTCGAGAGAGGAGAGAGCCGACCGACGGTGTAACCTGTCGCGAGGATCAGTGTGATGATCAGCATGATAATTCCGTTCAAGAAAAATTCGAGATGATTTTCTCGGGTCGCAGAACGCTGGCGACAAGTTGAGTATGAGGGAGAGAAGCTGAATAAGCTTCAGCGATTCTTATTCGAGATACACAGCCCGTACGACAACTGTCAGATGCAGAGAAATAAAAATGTATGTACGCGATAAATAAACTTTGCATATTCGAGAGAGCATCAGATATGAAATATTTAAATAAATAGTAATAAATAAATAAGCTAAAGAACATGATATATTATGTGTTCTCAAAACAAAATTAAAAATGCAAAAGAGATTATAAATGGAAATTTGCGAAGGAAGATATCATGACTTGAATTAAGTGACAAACGATCCTATAAAATGCCGTAATAGCAATTAAAGACAAGATGAAGAAATGAAGCGGACTATTGCTTTCTATTATTTACAACGAGGAAACATTTAGCAAACATTATCGGAACAACGTAAAGCCACACCATCTTCCTTGCGTGCCTCGACTACCGATTATGGTTCATCGGGATATTCCGTGCACGAATGCCATATTTGGATCCTTTTACGAGGTAGAACGGAAGAGAACCCGTTGAATTCCAGGCGTTTCCCGAGATCGTCGGTAGTACTTGACAGTAGATTGCATCGCGAAGCGTCTCTTCCAAGCACGTCGCTCAATATCTAGCTATCAATGCTACGTCTTCCTTTACTTCTGCGATTGGCTCGTATAGTAGTCTAGGTGGACACTATGTCAAGGTAGAACGAGACGCGAACACTTTGTTTGCTTGTATGCCATAGTTCTTCAAGGATCGCTCGTAAAACAACATCATCGGTCTGCGTCGGCTCCTGGATAGCGCGATCGTTTTCCACATCGTTCGATTTTACTTTGTTATATATTTTCGCGATTTTAAATATAAATTTCAAAAGAAAGGAAAGAAATAACTCGTTATTGATTTGTAAATGACGGTAATAATGTTTGTCGTATTATTTTATAAAAATAAAATTCATATATCTAATTCTTTAAATAACTTTATGTTAAAACAAATAGTATATAAATGCGCGTATGTGTGTTCTCTCGGTTAATTCCTTGAGCTTGCGTCATAAGTAATCTTATCAGAGCTTGTCGTCTGGGTTAACGGTGATAACTTTAATTATATTTTATTTTATATTCTTTTAAGTGCGTGAGATATCAATATATCGTCTACGCTCGTTTTATTTTATATAGCAATTGATATAATAACTTGTTCTTAAATTTTTTGCGATATTAATAATCTCTAAATTGTTTTAATGAAAATCTTGCTATTCTGACTCGTATTAAACGGAAATAAAATCTTATCTATCCACCTAAATTAACACTAATTATACAGCATCCCTCGTGATAATTCTACAACACCATCGAAACGCAGAGCATATTATTTCCGAAAAACATCGTTTTAGATGTCCGAATATGTTCTTGTGCTGGAGCAAGGTGTCTAATGTATTACATGAAGTAGAATGAACAACGCGCCGAGATGAGAGCTTGTTAGGTTTAACTATCATATTGTTTCGTAAGGGTGAGGCGCTAGTTTTAAACGACGAAGTAGTAGTAGTCAGTATTAACCCGGCTTCGAGATGTATCATCAAGGACGATATATCGCGCTCGATATATATCATTCGAGAGAGAGCACTCCGCTTCTCTCTGCACGTCGGCTTATTATACGTACGTATATGTATATATCTCCGTACATGCGCGTCACCCGGAGGCTGCGCTCCGGGCTCCTCGTTTAGGTATCCGCTCCGCGAGAGATTATTCGAGCGAACGAACGCGTAGCTTTTACGCTCGGTCGAAACAGTTCCGACGGACGGCGCGCATTATATTGGTATCTCCTATCTGGCGTCGATCGCCGAGCTTCCGTAGGTAGCGATTACCACCTCGGTCATTTTCTTTCCCGGAGAACTATCGGCGATTAAACGGTCCGTCGACCTCCTCCGCATCGCGCCATGCGCAACGGGATGTATTAATCGTTCAGCCGGATCGATACGACCCGTCCTTGCGCGACGTCTATCAGCCCACTCGCGAGAATTAATTAGTACGCGATGCCGTTCGGCCGATTAAAAATTTCGCGACCGGCCGATCGTAACGATATGGAACAAGTAACACAAAACTTGTAATCAATATAAACATAGAGTTAAGTAGACGTGATTTTTCACAAACTATCGGTTTGATTTTTTCAGGAATTGATGTAAAAATTATTAAATTTGTATGTATGGTCTTTTCATAATTTGTATATTAAAAATGCAATAAAGTCTTTTATCTTTAGAATAAAAAATAATATCGCATATTAAAATTAATTATGAATAATTGATCGCTATATGTTTCATTCTCACAACTCGTTCGAATAATGTAATACCACAGGAAAAGTGAGGAGACGAACCACATCTGTTATACAAATCTACTTTCTCGATAAATGATAGGAAATGTGACTTTAAAAAACGCGCCTCGTTCCACCGTCATGTAAATCCTGAAATATTATATTCACGACGGCATCTCGCGTTTTTGAAACACCAGTTTTCTCAATCGCGACACACTAGCTAAATGCAGAGTTCCATCTAACCGTGGTTCATCTTTAGAGACGAAGTAATCGGTGGCGTTCATGAATACGTGTTCATTATTTATGAGCAACGCCTCTCGGCATCAACTGGACCGGCCTCTCTATCTACCGGTAGGCACCCGGGAGAAGAAGGTAACCGGATAACGTATTACATCTTCATATTTTTTTCCCCTCGTGCACGCCCGCTAATTAAAGGTGCCCCGGCAAGGATTTGCCCCGATGATTTAGCGGCGATGCTGCGTCGACCTGATAAGATGGGACAGATTGATAATGAGGCTCCTTTCGGTATATCGTGAGCCGGATCGAGTTCTAGTAGACTATATCTCCCTCTTATAATATTCCTATATCTTCTGGCTACTGCTCGATCAAGTTTATCATACTCGTCTCGCGTGCTGTGCGTGTCACAGAAGAATTTTATATCAACGATGCAACGGATTGCATGTATCAGATTAAATGACATATGCGCGAAAATGAATAAAAAATATAGCATCTTATATATATAATTTATCATCGAGAAGTCTGCTGTTATGTTAGAAAAATATTACGTGAAAATGGATATAATATATCAGAAATAAATGGTGTTGTGTACGCAAATATGCACTCGGCAGCATTATATTTTATCACGCTAGATAAACGTTATTTTTACGTACAATTCGAGATGGTTCTTAACATCTGTTGACGGAACAGTTATGCCTATTCGATCGAAAAGCGTCGTGATGCCGAGCCAAACATCCGCGGCATCATCGGGCATACCTCTCAGCAGCACCGAGGGATCTTGACGAGGCGGAAAAAAAAGCAACTCGCGGCATTCCCCTTTCTCATTACGGTATGCTGGATCAAAAGTGCTCATATTTCATAGACTTGTTCTGGCGTGCCGCACGAGAACCTCTCCGATGGCCTCCGCTCGCGCGCGTGCACGGAGAAGTTACGGTCCCGTTGAATGGAGAAATTTACGTTCGTCAGCAAAACGAGGACCGAAGGGGGGAACGATGACGATGGCGAACGAGGTGGACGATGCGGCACCGGTGCTCGATGATGATTTCGACGATTTAATTGAAATGTCCGGCCGGCACTAAAATCTCCCCCTCGACTCTCTCTCGCGAGCTGTGTGTCTCTTTTTCTCCTTCGTGTCGCTACTTTCTGCACTCTCTCAACGATTATCCCTGCGAACCCCCCTTTCACCCCCCCAGAAACATCTTAATATTTTTTAAACGAAGCTGGCATCGGCTGGCGACGTTGACGAATCATCAGATATTGGTGAAATCAGACGAGATTTTAGACATGCGCGTTATCTTAGAAAAGATATTTCCGAAAAACCATAAAAAATCGAAATTACTCATAATATTTTTAGAATATGCAAAATATGTAAATTAAGAAGCATGTTCTTTTAAATTCTGCGAAATTACTCGTAAATATTTCAAAGGGATTGGCTTATGGGAAATATATGTCGCAATCAATCGGCTCGATATTCTACTATAAAATTTATTTTGATAAACTATAATAAAAAGAAGCGGATTCGTCGCCTTTGGATCCCCAGTATTGACAGATTCGAAAAAAGAGAGGCGTAAAAATGATAACGGACGACTGCTTTACGAAATTTTTATTATGATGTATGCCAGCAAACACACAAACACTCATGCAGATGGACGTTCCTTAATGAGCCGTGCGAATTGTATATCGAGAATTGCCTCCAGAATTCATTTACTGCCGCGGCCGATTTACTCGTCAAACGGCTGTCCGCGAATCGTCTTCTCCCGGCGCAGGAAATCTTGGAGCCAACGAACTGTCGGAGAGAATCGATCGATATCTCCTTGAGCTACGTGTTCTTCTTTTTATCCTTCTCTCTTACTCGTTCCGTTTTTTATTTTATTTTTTTTATCGATCGTTAATTGAAAGGAATGGCATGGATTTTGCTATTTTCAACGACTCATCGTCCGCGATATGTCTATCGTCCGTATAATTATCGATAATTCTAACTCATTTCGCGTTATTATAGTGCAACTATATAGCGTATAGTATATAATTGTCAACATCGAGCTAGCAGTAGAGTTGACATTGGTTTTTAGAATGTTTAAGATTTCTAATTCAAGATTTTTTGTGTAAAGAATTATGATTAAAATAGTGAAAAAATTTCTAGAAATGATTAATATTCTTCTTCAATAATGTGTTAATGAATAAAATATATTTTAAAATATTAAATATAAATAAACGATCTTATATTCTTTTATTTTGTCGCAAAGATAGCACTAGAGCAATCCTAATTTCATTGTGTATATTAAATAAGAAATGAATATTACTTTCTATCATCCTGCATCCTGTATACGAGCTAAGTTTTAAAACACAACAAATTGTAATAAAATTCAATATATAATTATTATAGTATAAAATATAACGCATTAACACATTATCAAACGTATAGTGAACGCATAGTATCGCACATTGAAATCATAAAATACGCAGTAATGATTCCCAATTACGATCGATAAATTAAAAAGTATTCAAAATTTTCGGCGCAAAATCGTGTTCGCGCCGATTAATATCGCTGCACGCTGCGAAACGATAAACGAGATGATAAATACGAACACGCACGATTATACGTGCGAGATACCGATGAATCAGCGATGTAAAGGTCAGACGGAACGTGAACGTGCACTTGAAAGGTCAAGGAAAGATACAGGTGTCGAATGGCCGCATCGGCAAAAAGAAATTTATATAAGCAGAACGGTCAATCATGCCAACTGCAATCCGGTCGCTTTAATAATCATGCATAAGAACGCTCTCTCTGACAAGTTCGCGCAAATATCTAACTATACATAGTAAAACCAACTTGAGATGACATCACGTAGCGATAATTTCAACAATCGATACACGTTAAATTTTTATCGTATCAGCCTCGGATAATTATATCATGCTAAATATTTTTGCCTCTTAAATGTTTTGCTATTTATAATTAGCTATGCACACAAATCAATATTATCACAGATAATTTAGACAATTTTTACACGTGAAAAATTCTCCTAAATTCGAAGAAATATAGTGATTTAATATTTTTATGAGAGAGATAATTTATAGATTCAAGCAAAGTACATATAAGCATATTGCTTAATTAAACGCTAAAAAACATTATCGCGTTATTTTACACGAAATATATTGTGCGATATGCCTTTCCATGCCTTTCCATCGAAACGGCTGTCACGGCGAGACGAGTTATATAATGAAATACAAATATCGGCAGCTCTTTTGTCCTTTCGGCGCTTGAAATCCACAGTTTATGATGCGATTTTGCATTAATATTCCACCGGGCGTTCCGCGGATTCGCATGACATAGCACACTCTTCATTTTCGTTTATCGTTCGCGCGCGTTGATGCACGGAAATTTAGGACCTAATGTAATCCAATAATTTATTCGGCAGCGAAGCGACACACAAACACAGAGAACGCACGGAGAGAGCGTGGGTAGAAATGTAAAATCCTCCAATTTAGGCCGGTAATTTATATGGTGATGCCGAGAGTCGCGCCGTGTCCGATAGAAATGTCAAATTCTCTTTCCTCGCATCATGTTTAGATCGATAATTTATATGCGTTTGACGAGAAACGACGGAAATTTAAAACCAAACCTAACGAGCAAGTTTATTCCAAGGAATTCAGGAAAAGACATAATACGGCACCTATTCGTAATAATTAAAATTGTGGAATTGATCTCTACATTTTACAATAACAAAAATAGGAAACGATAGCACAGAAGATAGGAGATGAAAAAAAAATTATACTCCGAGATTCTTCTAATCAAAAGCCAAATATCAAACTTTTGAGCGTGAATCCTTGAAAAAATCGATGATGCTTATCATGACAGAACCATATGGTACGTATAATCGCCGAGAAGAAAAAAAGCGACAGAAAGCACGCGGAAGGTAGTGAGCGCGTAAGAGGGCAAGAGGGTACGCACGCAGTGCACAAAGTGCAATTTCATAATTTTTGCCTCGTAAAATCCGAGCAATGAGCGACGTAAAAATGAATAACTGGAGGAGCGTTCACCCACGGAATGGACCCCCATTCTCTTCCTTCGATCGCCACGTTCTTCTCGTTCGCACCGGGAGGCGGTCGAAGCCATCGGTGGTAGTTGCTCCGTTCCGTGGCCCCCGTTAGCAAAGTCGGACCGATTTTTATCTTCCGAATGGAATAGATTATCTTTATTTACGAGCAATCTGCGGTATGGGCAAATTGTTTGGGAACGAGTGAAGGTTATTTAAAAGCCGTAAACTATTCAGTATGTGGACGAACTTAAATCGTCCGAGAGCAAAAGTGTGAGAATATCTTGCGGTAGAAAAATTTCTGTGATAAATTTGACTCTCGGCGAACTCTTGTTTAAAAAATATATCTATACATTAAATATTGCCTCTCGCGAACAATGATTCACATTTTAGATAAAGATACTATTATACGCTTTTGGCCACCACAGTAGCATTCATTTTTCTTAAATCTTAATTAAAGTTAAGTAAGATAATCGAGTCATGTTCGAGCCGAACAAGCATATCTTGAGCTGAACGCTGCAAGGACGATGTTAAAAAAAATTTCTATTGCAGATGTCATTTGATAATTCTACAGTTTTAGATTAATCGATAAATGAATTTTTATCAATTGATTGATCATGTATCAAAAGTCAAACTATCGTCAGGAGAAGCAGGACAGAAGTTCAATTCGTGCCAAGTAAATTTTAATAGTCAAATACAATTAAGGAAATCAGAAAGAGGCGTAACGCCGTAAAATGCGAGACGCGCGAAATGCTACATATCGACACTCGCGAACTGCACCCAGGATTAATAATGTCGACGTGCCGGTTGTCGAGAGTAAAGGAAAGACGGAGAAATGAAAGAAGAGAGAAAGATGAAGAAGAAGAAGCTGCAGAAGACGATGAAGGAGAAGAAGAAGCGGGAAAGGAGAGGTAAAAGGTACAGAAGAGCAACAAGCGGTACAGCCTCGGGTGCCGGGCGGGGCTCAGATGTTTATCCCGGTCGACCTCTCTTCCCCCTTGGCCCCCCAATGCCTCTCTTCGTGTTTCCCGATATGCCCCCTTCACCTCCGGTTCTTGCGGAGAAGGAGCGCGCCCTCGGCAATCCAGTGTTGCGGAGCGTTGCATCTACGTTATGCGTGCTCTTGTTGCTCGGATGCACTTACAGTGGCGTCGCAATCGTCCCCGTTTCTCTCTCGACAGACGGAAATATGACAGGCACGATCGCACAAACAAAGGCCCTTAATATTCCGCAACGCGTTATACATTTTAAAATCGAGAGAATAATAAACTAGAAAACGTTGACGCAGAAGATTAAAATTTAATGTATTAGCTTTACATTATTTGCATGTGTATTAGCGTATTATATACCCTATACCATATATTAAATTCTTCTATATATACTTAAATAATATATTTTTTATTAACGCACCCACATATATTTTCATTAAAACGCAGACATATACCGATGCAGTATTTTGCGTAAAGGGAGACGTAAAGGCCAAAATTGGCGCAACATTTTTGTCGTCGCTATAAAACGGGCACTAATTAATACAAAATAAGAATCGAGATAATAACGAACGTGTTTTCAGGATGATTTTTGGAATCTTAAAAATTCTCAGAGAAGAAGGTCAGTTCGAAAAACTTGGGCGTGATGTCGCGGTGAATGAGGTAGAATGGTTCGGTTCGACAACCGTATCGATCGTAATCGAAACGACCGGGAAGAAGATCGAGGAGGAGGCTGAGGTCTTCGGCTTGTGACGAGGCGTCGGACAGTCGGCGCTTGCAAAAAATCAACGTTAATCAGACACTTCGTATCGCCTCATACTCAGCTCCCGGTGAGCCGAGCGCGATCTAGCTCACAGCAGGTTCTTCGTGGCAAAAAATCGATGAATGAACTTACGCCAGAGCGGATGCTTCGCGCTCGAGTTGACCGACGACGGCGGTTTTACGAGTGTCCATCACGCATATCTTCATCATTATTTGTTAAAATTCGCGCGGTCTTTTTTGTACCCCCCGTGCTTCTAAATTAAAACGCTTTATATAAAGCGTAATATAATTTACGAAAGAATAATTAAATCATTAACACACATTATTGTGTGTATTTTATATCCGTATAGACAAAAATTTAATTATATAGTGTACGTACTCTTTAATAATCGATAGATACTTCAAATATTATCGTTAATTATTACTTATCACCATGTAATAGCTTTATTTTCTCTTTTCCCGTCGAAATTAAACTCTATTAAATTATATTCCTTCGAGAACAGTAGTTCCCTGATTCCCTATGCATACAGACGGTCCGCAAATATCGCTTTGCAATTAACTTCAACTATCACGAGTTAATCTCTCCTACCCGATCATCTGCTATTTTTGTCTTTCTCGTTGCGACTCCTCGATACTAATACAATAATACAATTATTCATCATCGTTGGCGATTCGAATCCGCGCGGACCGACGCAGCGATCGAACGATCTATCGATCAATGACAACACCGTCGCATACAAACGCAAACGAATCGAAGCTAATCATTCACCAACCGTGTGCGCGACGACCGCATCGAGATAAGGATACATCCCGGCAAATTCGAAGCGAGCTACGTTTACTCTCGGCCGACTATATACTCTCTCCTAGAGATTCGTCTGTACGATGGTTTCATCGAGCACGTATTCCGCTGATGACGCACTTCCGGCCAAGTGAACCCTCGCGGTGGCCCCTGTGATAATTCCGGAGGATCGAGAGAGGAGCGAGAGAGAAAGATTCATCCACCGTGACTCCGTGGCCCCGTGACGACCCCGAAGAGATGTTTGCTCTTGTTGCGGTGCTATGCGCCGTAGCGACCGGCGGCTGTATGAAAGTACAAGAAGAAGAAGAAGATGATGAAGAAGAGAGGAAGGAAAAGAGCAAGACGGGGGGAAGAGAAGAGCAAGGCGAAAGAGGATCAAGGAAGAGCAGCGAAAGGAGCAAGAAGTCGACGCGGTGATGAGGTGAAGCAAGGGGTAGAGGGAGGAGAGAAGGTGGAAGACGGGTCTTGATCCAACGCCTAGCCTCCGAAGGAGCTCGCTCGGCGCCCGATGGTAGCGGCTCGCTCATCATTGTAATTACTTCGCGAGGATGTACCAGTATATTGGATCATTATCGAGCGCTCCATATCTACCACCTAGCCCATAAGTATAGACTTATGCTCCCGGTGTGTCCGAACGGTAATCTCCTTTCTCCCGCTCTCTTTTTCTCTTTCTTTCTTTCTTACTCTCTCTCTATCTCGATCATACGCACGAGCACGTTGCACATATGCGTAAGTGCGTGTGCGACGACACGCATCGAAAGGGAAGCGAACGAGAGAAGGGCAGGAAACGCGATCGGGGCACGTACCAGCTAACGACTCGTTCGTACGGCTCTCTGATCAAACAATCGCGGCAACCGGGGCAACTTTCTAAAGGATCCTCGCGAGTGTCGGAGGGGGGTTCTTCTTCTGGCTTCTCGCGAGCATTCGTTTTCGCGGTGGGCGATGACAGTGGCGTAAGCGGATGAATGATGTTGATAAATTTGGTAATATTTTACCCACCGCGCGTTTTTACCTACCTAAGCCTCGTACACATTTCTGCGTTCCCCGATTATATCGAACAAGAGAAAGATTACAAAAACTATGATGATAAAAATATGCAAAACCAGAATTTTAAAAAATTCGTATGTAAAAGTATGTATAATAGTCTTATATATTTGTAGATTTTTTTCTATTCGTATATAATATTCTATATATTGTGCATTTTTAAAACATATGCCTCGCATATTTAATTTTAAATACCTATACCTATATAAAGTCGATATCTCTATAATTCGGATTATTTTTTTATACGATAATATATAAGTTGTATATTAAAAGAAAATTATAATAAGAATAAAATTGTTGATTGTAACAGAAAAAGTGCGCATCGTAATCAAGTATACGCAAGTATATTGCAATAAATATATGCAATAAGTACATGCCGCCACCGGAAGCGACTAGCTGTACCGTAGCTGATCGATTAAAGGATATAGTGCAGTAATTATCATTACGCGGTGATCTATGAGCTATAAAATAGGATTATAATTGCATACTTTTATTGAAAAAAAAGAAACTCTTCTAGGTCTTTAATATCCTGCTAGGATCTACACAGCTCAAGATTCTAATTTTAATAAATAGAGTTGTTTTTATTAAAATTTTGTATTTAATCGTATTATAATTATCGATGCTTGAAATATCAAGAATTAATTTATCTTTGAATTTTATTGAGATTTTCAATAAAAAAAATGACTTTAGGAAATGAATCATTCTCAATGAATTTATATAGAGTAGATGATATATATGTGCATTGATCGTTTATACACTTGTAAGAGGAAATCCGTTTTCGCAAGTTTGCTTATAGCATAGAAGGAAATATTAATCGTGAGAAATATAATTGCAGAATAAGGTGTGTATTAAGTATCGGAAATGCTCGATTATACACGAGCATTTGATTTATTAATAAATATTACGGCACAATTATTGCGCGATAATTTATCAACTACAAACTGTGTACGTGAATATAATATTTAATTAAACATTTAACTTAAAAAAAAAAAAAAAAAACCGAAAAAATTATTTCATACGCAAATGCAATTTAATTGCAGGTAGCTCTATTAATTTATTTTTATACAAGAATTTAAAGCTAAACAACCTGAAAGATAAATGGTTCACATACTTGCTCAAAAATCATTCCACGTCATAGAACGCCTTTGGCCCTTTGAAATAGCCCTTGAAATTTAATCGCTTCTCAAGCCATGTGAAGCAATCACGAAAAGAAGAGTAGTCTTCCACTCGAGCGATAATCGCTGATACATAGTCAGTGTATTCCGAAGAGAAAGCTTCGGTGTCTTCTTTCTAACGACTCTGTATAATTTGCTTGACTTCTTTATATTAGACGGATCTTTGCTTCTCAGATAGAAACAAAAATCTCAGCAAACGTGCATAGGTGAGAAAATCACAGCATCAGAAAAGATATGTCTTGAAACCAAGTTGAAATTAACACCGAATTTGCAATCAAGCTAAAGCTTCGTAAAAAATAACGTTGACAAGTCTAACAAAGCGTGTAATTTAAGAATCTACATCCAGATATAATTTCTATTAAATCAAAGCTCATTGTACATGATTTGTTAAATATAAATAAATTCTAAATAAGGGTGAAATTGCTAACCGCAGAAAATAAGGCTAACCGGATTCGTGTATTTTTTCTCCGATCAACAATACTGATTAATCGCTTCAAGTTGAATGCATGTAGAAAAATTGTCGACAGTCTCGTTCGTTCATTCGGCATCTCGAAAAACAACAAGCACATAGCAAGCATTCCTGCATTCCGTGGGATTTGCCAACCTCGCGCGACCTGGCCACGACCGTTAGACCGGAATCCGAATCGAGGATCTGAAGATCCTGCAGAAGGGGTCGGGATCGATCCGGGACGCGCAACGGGAGCCCGCGCGGAGGAAGGAACGGGAGCGTATCGAAAGATGCGGGCTTCGATAATCCTTGAGGGTAGGTAGGTAGGTCGGTACATCGTGGCTTGCCGAGTCTTGCCTATCGCGGTGAGGCGCTCGACGGAGGAAGGAAAGGGGCAGCATATCTTTTTCCCTCCTCCTCGTTCACACACCTCCGTCTCTCTTTCTCTCAACATCATCGCCTTCGTCTCGCGGCCGACCGGCCGACCTACGTGAAGATGCTCAGGTGTAAAACCGTTGATTGCCACGGCGCGGTATTTTCTCTTTGTACGGCGATGGTAGCGGTGGGCGTGCCGGGCACGACCGAAGGGAGACGGCCAAGGCCTCCTCATCGCGCGCTACCGCGATTATGTTTATTATACTTGGGCACACGCGTGTACGCGCGCGTACGTGCGCGTACTTACACGCGTCTCCCGCTGTTCACGCGCGGTCCAGCATCCGCTCGTCGCGAACCAGAGAGAATACATAGCGTGCCGCGCTGCTCCAATCCGTGCTAAGAGAGTGAATGACGATGGCTACCGCGAGAACGACTGTTTTCCGACGCGACTTTGTTTAGAGCTCCGCGGAGGCGATGGTCTCGCCTGATCGTCGACAGAGATCACGCCTGATTGCACGCGGTATTTCAGAGGATCGGTCGCGATCGCGTAGGATTGACTCTTCGAACTCGGCTAACGATCGCATGCGGAGGAAGAGAAGGGCTAGTAAACTAATTAACTACGATATGATTCGCATTTCAATGTGATTTTATAAAGAACAATGGGTTATGCGAATATCTCTTGCATTATAGAAAAATTCTAATATACCTCAAGTACTTTTGATTTTTTCAGGAACCGGAAGCGAGAGCAGAGAACTTGCAGATCAATGATAATAAGAACGTATCAGTGAATGTTACCAGAAGTAACACCGGAAATATACTCGAAGCGACTCGCTAATCATCCGGCACATCCCCCCGTAGTTTCGAGAGGATAAATCAATCATCGCGGACGATGCAAGACGGTGCAAAACGATCTCGACTCCCGTCATCGGCAATGACGCGCCGTCGTCGAAGATGAGGCCGCGTTAGAATTCCATCGAGGTGGAGCCTTGACATTTCGTGGCCTGGAATCGATCGACATAATTGATCGGCCTCCGCGGCTCGCATTCGACAAACGATGGTGCTATCCATTCCGTTCGGTACGGTTTACAACGATCAATCGCGCCGTTCGACCTCGCGACGGAACGCGGCCGCGTTCAACTGGATTCTTTCTGACTTCTTTCTAAGAACGAGAAAGAAGTAGGGCCCGATTAAATTGGACCTTTAGGAGACTTCAAATTACGCGACGCCGACGACAGTGTTGAGACAGCAGAATGCACAAATTAGAGCGTAGAAGTAAAATCGTAGAAGTAACGCGGGAAGTAATCAATGACATCTTAACTCAATGCTCCATTATACGATACTCTTCTTTACTCAATGTTAAATAACATTTTAATATATAAATTTAAGATATATATATATATATATATATGTATAAACAGCTTTTATGAGAAATAAAAATAAACATAATATTGACAAATATCTTGTGTGTGTATGTGTGGATATACTTTTCATTAATTAAAATATATATATAATTTCGTCAATTAAATATATAATAAAATTATGTCAAGTGACAAAAAATATCATTTAAAATGCAAAATCCATGTGGATTATTTAAAAATATTAGATGCAATATTTCTTTATATACAATACAGCTGTAATATTATTTTTATTTTGTTGTTTTTCACCAAGCATCGTCGTGAATTTGAAAGGTAACGAGAGAAATACCTACAATTTTCATGTAAAACTAGCGATATACCTATTATTACTGCAAGTACACCTACACAATGCGTTCTAAACGAACGTGCAGCACGACGAATATATAAGCTCGGCAGCAAACACGACAAACAAATGCCACGGAGTGCTGCAATTTTCTATCGTTAACTACTGCCGGTGTCTTAAACCCACGTGTGCAAATGTTCCAATAACGATTGCTCGTGAGTACTAAAAATTTTATAGCGTTACGTTTATCGGCACGAGGATATAGCGTCGGCGAAATCTTGTTTAACAAAATAATGACTATGATTATTCTACTTTACATTCGCCCGTTGTTGTTAGTAACACACATGATACTCCCTCCTTGCAAGTGGGAGCCGTTTTGTCCCGCGGCAATTTACCAGAAGTAATCGTCGATCAAGAAGAGTTATAACTACCGGATTGTCAGCTACTCGCTGGCATTAAAAGAGTGTTTTTCAGTCGCGACTGGCGGTGGCCAGCACGTTACAAATAGTCAACATTTACGGGACCTAATCGCCCATCTATCATAGCCCGTATTGTAAATGTTGAATTTCTCAAATACTTCAAATTCAAAATATTTTACGGAGAGACTAAAAAGCACTATCATATAATTATGGTTATGGAGTTATGAAAAGAAAATTAATAGGCATTTATATGATGCCTCGCTAAAATATAATTGACGCGCTGATGCAACTAGAAAATACATAGATTTATTTAAAGTAACACGAACCAGAAGATCCGTCGTATCTTCTCGTGACTGAAGATGATTGCGTGTGACTCTGATATACTCTTTCTCTCTCTTTCTCTGTATCTCTCCCTCTGTCTTTTTCTTTCGCATGAGCTAATAAAACTTGTCTAATCCTATGCGACGCCCAGGGTGCAAGCGTCTAGAAAAAGTGGCTCGCGTAGTTCGTGTCTCGACTGGTTCAATTTACATAAACACGTACTCATTGATTGCCGGACCAGATTGTCCGGCGTTATTACTTCCACGACCGGTTAACTTCACCGCAGGATCGCGAATAATCGTTAAGACCTAATAGCTTCACTACACACTCGCTAGCACCGACCTCGCCCGATAGATACGCTCGGTGCGTAAAGTTAGACTTCGTCGGCCCCCGCGTAATCGCACGAAGTCAGTGGACTGATGCCTTTTCACTTCCGACATTAGAGAAACGACGGTTATCACGTTACTTTGCTTGCGTTAGAATCCACGGCTATAGTTATCGCAACGGATTATCACGGCAGAGAAAATGGCACAACGTCGTCGACAAATAGGTTGAGAATTATGCAGATTGCATAACGATATTTAATACTGCGTACAGGAAACTGCACAGCAGGTAAGACTACACAGAGATAAGTAGTTGTACTCACCGAAATGATGCAAGAACGAGCCTCCGCCGTCAGAGTAGCCGTTCTTCTCGGATCCTGAAAACACACAGAGAACATTAAATTAGAAAATATAATAAATTGTATATTGCAGGTTCTTTAACTTGAGCAATCTTTAATTTTATCTCTCCAATTCTGTAATCTTTTTAGAATAAGAATATTTTCTATTTCTTTTTTCGATTTCTCTCATTAATCTAAATTTTCTCATCTCCTGTATACGATAACTAATCAAGAGTTCCCTTTAAAGGGGATGAAACGCGCATCGATCGATCGATCGATCGATCGACGAGTACCACGTGCACTGCGAGTACTAGATGGTAGTCCAGAGCACCACCCACGAAGCGGCTACTTAGCATGCACGACCAGCCAGGAGGTACGTACCTACTTATCTGACAGGGTTAACTAATACAGCTTCCACCGATCGCGCGCGGTCTCTTGATTAGAAATACATCGATAAATCAGAGAAAGGAGCGATGCGCGCGCCAGGGATAGCCCCGTGGAGAAGGAAGACGAAGAGAGGAAAAGGAAAAGCAAAAAGGATGAAGATGCGGAACACAGCATTCCATGTAATTGTCCCGCTTATATGCTTACGAGGTAAACCGACCATAAACGTACGACAATGATGATTGAGTGATTGTTAAACTTGAGAGATTGCAAAATTTAGCGGATAAATCACATTGATTCGTATGAATTTAAGTTACTTAAATTAATTCGCTAATTAATTAGTCGTTAACTTTTATCGATACCTAAAGTAAACTTATTTTCTCTCGATATTGAAATCTACATTTTCATAATTTCGCATAGTTCAATATCAATAATAATTCTGTGCGTTTTCAAGTATATTATTATAGCGACATAAGAGATAATTTATTGTATGAGCCTTCATTATGAAATAAACACTTAAGCGTTCCTTCAGACTATCTTACTACATGATATTTCTCCTAGCGGTCACGACAGATATATGCTGCTGGTTCTGTTATATGCACCCGCGCTTCATGCAAGCGCAGTTTCGCGCGGCTGTAACGAGATAATTAAATGAATATAATCAGCGATAAATGCGCACTGCACCTGCGAGTCGTCGTTTAATTGGACGTTACGCCTATCAAAGCATGTTGCTTCCGCTGCAGCGCGGATGCTGCGCGCCGCTACGTCGAGGTTTGCAGGAAGAAAAAGATTTTTAAAAACTTCTAATCTAATCTGCCATACAAGGAAAGAGAAAAACATCGAAAAATTGAAATTGCATTAGTAGAGTTTCCTTATCTCTGTATCAGTCTAGACGAAAATCAAGGCCAAACATCTTTATTAAAAATATCTTGTCATTCTACACTAGTCTTCACTTTTAATCAAAATAAAATTGATCACAAAAGTTAATACACAAGACTTTTCTATAGACGAATAAGTGTAATTAAGACCTCAATAAAAATCTGCAAGATTTATATAAAAACTTTTACAAAACAACTTTGATACTTTAGCTTAAAAATTGTATTTATTGTATTGGAATAATTATATAAAAAATAAAATAAAATTATCTACATAATTTGCATATGTGTCTTACTTGTAATCGAAAAAAATTAGATTTATTTAGCAATAACGGCAACAACGATTTCACCGCGATCGTTACTGACGTAGGTCATTTTCTCGCTTTTTTCCACCGTTATACTTGGTCGCGGTGCGCATAATCATCTGCGCGGCCTGGAAAGGCCGTCGACGAGCGAGCGTCAGCGGGCGAGATTCCGCTCGTTCTTAGAGAGGCTATAGATTACTGTTTTATGCCGCGATGAAACTATCTCTAGGCTAGGTGCGGCCTGGCACGTTCATTCGCCTGCCTAAGCCGACGAAAAGGAAAAAGTCACCGCAAGATTTCCCTCGCGCCTCTTAGCGGAACCGTTCAGCCGCGGCGGTGAGCTACGCTCCGCAGGTTCCATTGACGGCGCGGCGGTTTCGAGCCTTAAGGCCGTGGTTGCGTTTCTTTATCACGATGGTTTTGCCACTTCGCCGCTAGAAAGGAACGCGGCCTCGTGCATTTACTCGCGGATCATAAAACACGTATATCCGTACTATTCATGCCATAGGTCTTGCCGACATTCGTGGTAGAAGATCGGAAAAGAGATTAGAAGGACCGAAAGAACATATGATATTTCAGATATGATCAAATCAATCCATGTGCGAAACCATTGAAGATCGTGTATATCAATCATGTGACAAATGTTAAATTCAGTAAAAATGTCTGATTAAAAAAATTATTATTTTATCGAGACTGTAATCTAAAAATTTGATTTAATATGAGCAATCAATTATATATATATATAATTGATTGTATATATATATAATTGATTGCTCATATTAAATCAAATTTTTAGATTACAGTCTCGATAAAATAAATTGTTGAATAATTGACAATAATTAAAATATTTTATTCGTGTATTAGAAATTTATGATTTGATATTTTAATAATAGCATAATTGATTTTATCCAGATAATTCAATTTTGCACAAGTCCGTCAGGAGATTCGATCTAACGTTTAAGATCGACCTCAGCGCTTAAACTTTCATCGACAGCTCATCGTTTATTGTTAGTCATGACGAAATACTGATGCGCAATGCCGTGCGTTCTTCAAGTGACAGATTTATTTTGCAAAAGAAGTACGTTTAAACCCAATCGATCAGTAAATTCCTGCGCGATGGAAAAACATGTCGAGAGAACGAAACACGTCAATCTCTCCTGCATAGTTTCGTACGACCGTGAAACAATCGCGGGAACGATCACTCGCAATATAATAAATTTTCTTTTATTAATTTTCATTATGACTCATACAACTTCGCGCGTTAGTTTAGCAAAGAGAATGAAAGGAATTATAGAGCGATCGACATTCCCGTGAAGTTCGCCCTTCGCGCCATTCGCCCTCATTCGCCGTTCCCAGCTCGCATGTTCTCGTTAATAAGGATTTTTTCGAACCTGCTCGCGCGTGTCTCACGCACGCGAACGGTACACCCACCCGGAGGATCCCGGCGGTTCATTAACTTCGGGCAAAAAGCCCGAAAGGAGAGCGGCGCCCACGCCGTAATTTGTACATGAAGCTGATCGTAAAGCCTAAGATTTTCGTGACTCGCGCAAAATAACCCGGTAATTTTCCGCGCGTTAACCCTCGCACGTTTACATCCCGCAATTTCATACGAATCTCACGAGTTTTGCAACAATTTTTACACGCGCGAACTTAATTCGTGTACAAGTTAATTGACACGCTAACTTTTTGATAATACATTTTAGCATGATTGTTTTAGAAATCGTATACTATTTTTTTACCAATTTAAAGCCTCAAAAAATGCTCGGATAATTAAGATTTATACCCATCGATTTATTTCCATCAAAACCAATTCTCAGTATTAAACGCGATTGACGGAAAGGATCAAGTCGAGGTCTGAAATCATTGTGAAAGAAACGTATCGTAACAAATAAAAGAGCAAAGAGAGAGAAACAAGCACGTGGCGTGGGAGTTCACAGGGATGGAGCGAAGGGAATGAATGAGCACGCGTTGTGGGCGGATCTCGAGGAGATGGTGGAGGTTAAAGAGGCGGTGTTGGTAGAAGCTACCTTGATAAAACCAGAACTACGAAGGCATACCGATTCACAATCTCTTCTTTTGCATATGCAAATTTTGCCTGTAACATTAGTATTATTTTCAAATCAATAAAATCAAAATTATCGAGACAAATCTATATATATGATATGACAAATAAACAAATTAAATTGATAAACTTCATCAGAGCTCCTCGTCAAGAAGTCCCGGAATATTTTTTTTTAAATATCTGTTAATTTTCTTTAACCTGAATATATTACGGTAAAATAGGTGATAATACTTTCTCTTTAATACCTCGATCTGTGTGTGAGATCCTCAGAAATTATCAGCTTTACGTATCTCTCGAAAAGTCAATCTGGCGCGGTGTGAGAAATTACGGGTTATCAAACAAAATCCCGATAATCTACGAAAGTACATCTTAGAATTAATAAAATTACGTTCTGCATGTGTGTGATGATTTAGGAGATGATGGAATTGCACATTGAAACCTAATTTACATCTTCCATCGTATTAAGAGATTGAAGAGGTCTGTAATTGGTTCGCGGAGTAACATGTAATTTCTATGCGAGTTTCACCTAACGAGACCTTTCGGGCTCTGTGGATAAACACAGGGTTAAGAAACGTTCCGCGATGCAGGAAATGAAGTGCTTGGATAGATGCACCTCTGGTGCACCTGCGGATAATGACGTGTCGCGACAATTTTCCAGTTATTATGTCTGCTACGATGTTTCCGGCGAAATCAACGATAAAAACTAACGAGGCAAACCATAAATCATTCCGCGTCGCGTCGTATCTGGCGGAATCAAATAGTCGGGTTTTATTAAGTTAACTCTTTATAACGCGATGATGAAATAATGTAGCCGTTCTATCGCGTTTTACACAATAGTTTCTTGCAATTTAGAAGCAATTTTATATCAACAACTTTATGAAACATTACACGAGCTGCGTAGAATTTTAACGTTTCTAGTTATTTTAAATTAAGCTTTACAGTATACAAAGAAGAATAAAAGTAAAACGGGATCGGCATATCTCACAATCAGAGCTCGATCCATTAATCGCTTCCCGACTGCTTTTTCGAAACCAGATTTACATTGACACCTATTGCGTCTGATTGCTCGTAATTAGCGACGCGTAGCCTGCGCCCACGTCGGGTCACCGGCGTACAAGATGAACAGGACGATCCCCGTTAACGAAGGTGGTGTAAGGTCATACGCGAGCCGGCGCGTGACCCACGATACCTACGCACGTATGTGCACCCACGCGCGAATGAGATGTATACGCAACCTTCCTCACTGTGTAATCAAGGGAACGATTCACTCCGTAATTGTAATGCAAACCGTGGCTACCGGCACACGATAGCGATCCTCTTCATTAACAACGGCATTTACAAATCCGGTAGAGAAGAGTACAACACCCATAGCTAAATACCATTGTTCGCGTTAACTGAGTTTATCGGCTCAGAGTCAGAATTACGCGGGAAAAAAGAAATAACGCGCGTTTCTTTAATTAATGACTTTAAAGAAATTATTCATCAAAACACCGGTTAAAAAATTACATCTTTCGATACACAATGCACAATGCACAAATAATTGATTATTAACTCTCGAGGTCAATCGCGCGTTTCTGTGAAATATTTACAGTGCGCAAATGTATGCGCGGAATTATATTATTATAAATTAATTTTTACCGGTTGCGCTTAAGATTTGTTTACGGATCATTAAGCGATTTATTTACGATTACTCGGAAATGTCCGCCCGGTATAGTAATTAAACTCATAAATGCAACTTTCATAAGAAGGAATGTCGCGTTTGTAACCGTCAAACGGGATCGTACACACATTAAAGGAATAAACTAATCATGCGATCACGCGAATCGATACTACGTATGCGTGACACTGACCTTGTGAGCCAAGGAACGATAACGAGCGCGGCTGTCATTTATAATCGGCGGCGGCCGATTATATGAACGCCGCAAGTTCCGTGAGGTCGAGTGAAAGCTTTGACCTGGCCTTTAATGCGCGTCTTGAATTGTGTAGAAAAGGTTGACGACGGAATCAATCGAAGCGTTCAAGTCGCGCGTTTTGCATAGAATAAAAGAACGGGTTCGGCGAATCGATCGAGAACGTCTTCGTCTTCGTCTTCGCATTCCGCGCGTTGATTTAATTCCCAACTTGGTTACATGCACGCGATAAAATGGCTTTATTGCTAGTACTCCGAATAATTTATCGTCATTGTCCTCGTCGGGCTACGACCGTAATGTGTTGCAATAATGATTTTCAAAGGGAGGGGGAGGAAAAGGAGAGACATTACGTCGCGCCGCGCCGTTATTGTGTAGTAATGGCGATTTACGAGCGACTGCCATGGCGTCAAAAGGAGTGTATTCTTGTTAATAGTGAATAGGACAACTTGGTCGACAATACGCGGATAAAGCGCACTTAAGCGACAATGCGCGTCATCGTTGGGGGCAAGGGGGCGACCCGTGACATTAATTATATATAGACAATTTAGAGAATTTACGGTACCGTCGACGTTGACGCAGGAAATTGTTTCAGGGAACAAGCCTATTGTTCGAACTTATGCTGCTTAAAGAGAGTGTGTACCATCGCTGTTAAAAGACTTCATTAATTTAATTGTCCGAAAATTATTATTATTTTTTATCTGTCGTTCTAACTGAATTCTACATAGTAAAATTCATGTCGAATCTGCATTGTTTGCAAAATAATTGCACGAACAATTCAAAGAACACAAAATCATCATGCATTTACCTAGTGTTTTTTCCCAGCGCATTGATTATACCGCTAGAAAGCCGACTCAGTTCGTCGCGTCATTATTCAATATCACATTCATGATGCAACGCACGTCTGCGCATACACACTAAGGACATTCCAACACCGATGCACAAGTAACAGACACACAGGTACAGGCGACAGAAGTACTCCAACAAAGCACATCGAAAATTTGCGAAAAGCTATGTAATAGCTTGTAATATAATCTTTTTCCCCTTTTCTCGTATTATTTTTCCGGGCCGACGACTCTCGATCCGTCGCGAGAGCCTCGCACTCAAGTCGGTTACGAAGTAGAGTCGGAGCACTAGGTACGCTTGGTAGGGGTCTGCACGGGATCTCGAGAGAAACTGGAAGGAGGATAAGGTCGAAGGTCAGGGCTATGCCGTATGACCCGTGACCTCTGACCCTCTCGACCCGGCTGATCCGCTCTCACCCCTCTGTCTCTTCTACGTTCACCTCCTACTACCACACAAGCCGCTTCCTTCTCTCTTCGTATCCATATAGATCCGTGTTTCTCTTTTTCTCTTTTTCTCTATTCCGCTTCCCTCTTTCTCTCTTTCGCCTTCTTTTTCCTCTCTCAAATGTCAGCCAACGCGACAGCCGCACAATGCG
The DNA here is from genome assembly GCF_030444845.1 of Prenolepis imparis. NCBI lineage: Eukaryota > Metazoa > Arthropoda > Insecta > Hymenoptera > Formicidae > Prenolepis > Prenolepis imparis. Next base: position 14,594,020 of record NW_028141160.1, read on the forward strand.
AGTTATACATGTGTGCAGGGCATATGTAGGAGACGTGTAAAAATCGACCCATACGTAAAGAAAAATTAGACAGAAATATATATACATATATATATATATCTTCAATTTCTTTCTTTGCTGTATTTAACATCGTGATTTTTCTCGGTTATCTTTTAGCCACGTTCAATCGCGAGAATAAACTGGATATTTTTATCGTTTTATGCAAATAAATGCGTATATGTATTATTATTACTCTTACATTCTGTGCTCAGTTTTAACGAATAAATAAATACGTTTCGTTACCATGAGGTGATTATATTGTAATAATCTCAGGTTTTGGAGAAATGGCAAATTATGATTGTTTAGCATTGAGGAAAAAAAAATAGTTGAAAATTCCTTAATTTTTTTTATGCTTTGTGCGTAGTTAAAAAAAAATAACTTATTCACATATTTTTCAATATCTTTGTAATATGTATGTGTGCGTATGCGCGTTGTAATTCAGATTTAACATATTCATTCCGATATAGATACAAAAGAAAATTACTAATACAGAGAATGTTAATTTATGGATTTCTTCAAACACGTTAAGTATTGTATCAAAAATAACGAATGAAGAAACATATAATCCAACATATTTATCCATATAAATAATACCCAAAAATATTTGAATTCAAAATTATTAATAAATTTTACCAGCTTAAAACTATTTGTGAGTTCTACATATATAATTTCTAACGAGAGTAACAACCGAGAGCAATCTTTGTGAAAACGCGATCTTCGCATCTGTTTCGCTAAAAGCGGTGTTTTTACGAAGATAATTGCACTTGCTTACTCGAGCATCCAAGTGCGTGAAAGTGAGCCGCTTAATACGAATGTGTGCGAGAAGACCTCCGCTTTAAACCTCTGAACTATGACCCTCCCGCATCGAAACCATCAGCAGTAGCGAAGCCAGGGCCGACTGGCTCGCGCAGGCTGAAAAATTTCATGCTACGCGCGTGAATGTGGCCAATTACAATCGAAGTGCCCATTATCTCATCAAGACTGTTTCGGCTTCGTCGGCGTGCGATGTGCGCGCCGTTACAAGCGTTAAGATTGATTCATTATGCTCTCCGTTCCGGCCTGCTACGCGGAGAAAGATACACTCGTTAAGACACTTCTTGGGCGCTGCTTTTCCTGTCTTGGCCGTTCGCGACGGAATGCGGCGTCGATCGTAATTAAGGTGCGCTGCCGCTTAGGCTTAGGGGAAGTTGTGACGCCCGCATAAAAAAAAAAGAAAAGGAAAGAAAAGAAAATGAGAAATGGAAAATTGAGCGTACACATTGCTGAATTAACTCGGAATTGACTCGGCGCGGGAGCGATACGTTGGCGCACGTTAGCATTTTTCTAATGGCCTGAAATAATTAATAAAAAAGTCGAATCACTCGCCTTGGCCGTTGACCCGCGACCCCGCATCCAAAGCAATAACCCGCGAGCCGACCGGCTACTTTGATCGGAAGGAAACTTTCGCGCTTTACGTGCGTAATTGTAGCCAATTACTATGGAAACTGCCCATTACATCATCGTGATTTTTCTCGGTTGCCTTTCAGCCGCGTTCAAACGCGAGAGTGGGCTGAACATTTTTATGCAAGTAAATGTGTATTATTACTTTCATATTCTGTGCTCAGTTTTAACGAATAAAACATATTCTATATACATATAAATAAAAAATGCATATTTTATATACACACAGAGTAAATTTTACTATACTTTTAATAAAATTAATCAAACATATTTTATATTTTATTGTAATAGATATTATAATTTTTTATTGTGATAAATATTAATCAGAGAAATTCTCATAAAATTCTTTCCATACCATATTGTCTCACGATTACCATGATTTTTAGGATAAATTCTAAGAGAAAATTCTCTCTGTGCACATATATGTAATGTTTGTTGCAAATTATTATATTAAATGAGAAAGACTTGCTATAGTTTGCTATAATAAGCAATTTTTTCGTTTTTTATTGTCGAAAGAGAAAGAAAGTAGGAAAAAACCCAAGCTAATTATAAGTTCTTGAATAAACGTAAATGAGAAAGTAGTGCGAGTCAATATGTAGCCAGACGCGATTACAGAAAAATATATTTCTCATCTTTCCCCCATGAAATTCTCTGTTCTTAACTTCCTCAGTTTCTCCTGCGAACTATGTACTTGATATGTGCTATTTATTAATATTATTTTATCTTCTACCGTTTCCAATATCCGCACGGTGCTTTGCATCGTGTCTGCCGGCGGTGTTAATTTCGAGAACGAAACGAATCGGGCTCGCGAGTGAATATGCCGTAACTTTATTAAACAGGCGATAGCGATTAATACGTCCCTATAAATACTCCCGGTTAATATAAATCGTAAAGAACAGGAAAAAGCGCAGACATGCAGAGAGAGGGATATATTCTGGAGAAATCACACGCACGCGGACTCACGCGGCGAGCTCTGACCGTACACGCGTGTGCTCGACAGTCTTGCTGATTCTCGAGTCACGAAAGCCAGAAGATGTAAATCCGCCAGAGATGAAAAGAAAAAGCCTTCGAGAGTTGCAAATCATTTAATATATTACTATCATAACGCAAAATTTCTTTCTCTTTCTCTCTCCCTTCTTTCTCCTTTTCCCATATGTGTGAAATAAATTATTTAAATGCATAAGTTAATAAGATTTTTTTTCTGACACAAGTGTCTCATACTTTATCTCAAAATATTTTCCTCTAAAATTTCTAGCCATTATATATTATCAATCTAGTATATATTATCATAAGTACTCTATATGCAAGCTTACAATTTTACTTTTAATTCAGACTTATAAAGTAGCGTTTTATTAAAAGCAGAAAAATAATCTTTTAAATGATTGTTGGATTTAGCCATTTAGATATTCGTACAGTATTTATAAATACAATTATCGCGCAAATGCAACTGCTCTTAGAATCTTATGTATATTTACAACGCGCAAACACTCACAGTTTCAAGTTTCTTCATCCGTCATCCAGTATTAATCATATACGGCGAGTTACTACGTAAAAGCACCAGACTTTGCAAATTGATGATTCCTAATTAAGGTACGGTGGCGCAATTAATGAGACGCACTCCATTAATTGCGATGATCAATAAAGAGGGAGCGGGAGTGAAGAGAGAGGGAGCGGTGTCGTTCGATAAATGTTTTCGTGCTACCGTACGTACGTATGTACGTATACTCTCCGTAGGTCCAATCCGAGGCCAGGTGCCCTCAGGCCTCCCTCCTGCTCCAAAAAGGCCTAAGGTGCGCGCCGCCGGAATTTCTCAATTCGATTTCCATCCGGAGCGCTCATTAATTGCGGCCAGTTCCTTAAGAGGCGAAACGAAGGTACCGCCGCGATACACTCGAATCGCGCTTTCTTAATTGGATCGCGAGCGGGGCGCATATTCGTGCACTGACGACGGAGAGATGTATGGTTTTTTGTTTTTTTATGCTCGGCATGTTTTGTGCAAATATTCTCTTTTTTCCCTCTCTGTTTCTCTCGTGGAACGTGATGATCTCACAGCGAATTATGGACTCGTGTTATAATTTGCACTACTATCAACTACTTCAAATACATATATGAGAATTGTATCTGCAAAAATTGAATTTACATATCTGCGACGACAATGAAAAGTATTGTAATTGTGAACTAGTGAGCAAGTGTTTTGTAAAAATTTCTCGAAACCAAATATACATATAAAGATTGTATTGTTTCAAAAAAATTAATTTTTGTACTGTTCAATTTAATTCTTTTTCGAAGGAAAAAAAATACCGTACAAATAAACGTCTTAAAAAATTAAACTTTTGCAATTATAATATTTTTTTTGTGATTTAAAACAATTTTACAAATAATTTCTGTATCATATTTTTTTTATTAATGCCGGCAAAATTATTCCTCAAGATGACAGGATAAGAATTATCTGTTTGAGATGAAATTTTTTATCTATATAGGATCGCACTTCATGATTACACCGAATCGACTCCGATTCTATTTATGTCCAAAATATCGACAGTATACATCTTCGGGACATCTTTCGACAAGTGACATTGAGTGTGCAGAGGCCAATTCACGAGGCGAGCGTATTGGGAATTCGAAATTCTCGGGCAAATCAGAAAGGTAGCGAAAGGGAAGAGAGGGAGGAAGTATATCGTCTGTGACTCCGTGACAGGTCGGCTTCTTTTTTGACGAGGAGAGGAAGATTCCGCCGAATCGAGACGAATAAATTCCGACCGTGACAAAAGGAGAACGCTCTTATGCGAGCCTAATAGCCTCGGTCTGGCTACCAGGACGGACACGACGAATCCACATATTCCCTGCTCCTGGAAGCCGCGCCGAAATAACGACCGGGGGTCCGAGTTTCTCTGCCTCCGACGCGGCCAATCGGTAAGACGCGTCGTTTGTCAGCATCCACGCTCGTTCAGCCTCTCGTCCCGCCAGAGGCAGAAACCAGGACGATCTTGTCTCGAAAGTCAGTTCGCGGTACCGGCCATGTAAATGAAAAAATGTAAATTGGCCACCAATTGCCCTTATGGATCGCGTGGCCCTTTGGCTACGAAAACTCCGTACCCTTCTCCATCCCCGAACGCAAAAAAAGAGATTCGCAACTCCGCGTGCACCTGCGTAGCGCAGATGCGCCCTGGAATTCGGTAGTTAATGGCACACTTATATTCGTCGCTGTTACAAAATCAAGACATACATTATGACATTTGAAACATACGATAGGTATAATGATTGCTTTTTAATTTTAAACGAAAAATATATTATTCCGCAAATTGTATACAACTTTGTACTAGCAAGAATATGTCAGGATATTAATTAAATGGCGAAGAGATCGTACTTTATCGATTATATTTCGACAAACGTTTTCAAAAGTAGATAATACAGGGATTTGTATAAATTAAAAGTGTGTGGGAATCGCGAATATATTGATAATTCAGAGTGTACGATGTAAATGAAAAGTATAAATTGATTCGATTACCCCCTTACCGATCACGGCCTTTCGGCCCTGAGGACCAAGAGCGGAGGGAAAAGATCTAAAAAGCAGGACCGACCGCAAAGAAGACGGGAAGAATGAGAAAAAGAGGAAGACGCGGCCTTTCGCTAGACTGAAGAGACAATGCCATTGTTTTTAGACTTCAAAGGGACTTGGCCGCTCGCGAACTGGGCCTTTGCTCTTGCCGTCGCCCCTAAATTCTTCTACGTCAACCCGCGGTCCCCGTAAACCGCGAGTCTCCCTCTTCCTCTTCTTACTTTCGATCCGACCCGCCACACGCTTTCTCTTTCTCTCTGCATTATGTACGAACGCGATTCGAAGGGACGTTCGTTAACCCTTCTGAGACACACGAGTTCCGTCCGTACCTTCTTACAATTCTTCCTTTCCGCGATTCCCTCGGCGGGATGTTAATCGGGACCGTATTTAATCAATCGTCTAGGAAGAATGCCGACGCGATCCTCGCTTGTACTACCGTCATCCAGCAAATATATATAGTATATATTATTAAAAATAAAATTTTATAAACATTGAATAATCTCAAAAATATGAAGAAAAAAAATCTATATTATTATTCGTTCTGAGATTACAGCATCCGTAAAGATATTAAAAATATTCAACGAGTTTATGCTTAATCATTGTTTATTATCGTTAACCGCGAAAAAAGAATGCGTTTATGACACACTTTCGCCGATCGGTACTTTCGCAACATCGGAGAAGAGCGAGGAGTCGCATCCGGAGAGAGAAAAGGGACGCGCGCGAGGCCGAGTCTTATACAGAGTTGCATCCGCAGAAGCCGGCGGGCAAAAGCACGGTAATTGCTGCGCTGGCGCGGCCTTCGCTCCAATAAGCTATACCATATGCCATTTCGAGAGCCGCGATGCAACTCAGAGGATCGGTGCAGCGAACGGAAGAAGCGAGTCCGAAAGAGAGAGAGATCCCTCTTCTCTCACACACAGGCCGCGCTAACGCGAGCGTATGTAATGCCCTTTTCTCTCGCGCGTATGTAAATGCGTATTGTCTTACGCCGATAAAAAGACCTCCGCCGCTGCGGGTACACATTATCGAGGCCCCGCAGTATATTAGCTCTTTGATTTATGTCGGATCGCCATATAAGCCCTACAATTGTCCCTCAAAGGCATATGTGAATCTCGAAGGACTTTTGCCAGAAACAGTCGCAAAAATGTCGACATTTTCCAGCATTCGGGAAAATATCTCTGGTGCTACAGATTCCTCTTTTTCTCTCTCGACACATAAATATTAAATCAGGTATTAAATCTTTTTAAATAAAAAAATTTATTTAATCCCACAGACATGTATAATTGTATATAATTGTATATTTATGTATTGATGTGTGTGTATAATTTAATTTGCTCTATCTCTTTTTTTAATATTTTTATTTATTTTTATATTTGCAATGTGTTCGATCATTAAATTATTTAAAATAGGCGAAAAAGCTTCTTACGGATCCCTTTAAATTATTTCTTATATTATATACTGAACATTGCGCAAAGAACTCTCTCTCTCTCTCTCTCTCTCTCTCTCTTTGCTGTGTTTCTTTTATATTCATATTTGTCATATAATAAGCTAGTATTAATAGTTAAACATACGATTATTCATTTTCTCTTTAGTTTTACGATAACAGAAGCGTTATTATGCTTTGTACACGAGCTCAGCTTATATAAGCAAGCTCTTTATGGAAATACCGATTATCGCGATCTTGATAAGTTTCACGAGTGAGTAATCCCGACACCAGGCACACAATGTTTTTATCTAAAGTTGCATATATAAAATAGAGAAACAGACCATGGCCGGAATAAAAAAATCGTGTGGCATTTTACGATTATGCGGCACAATGGCGCTAAAGCTCTTATCTGACTTGAGAAACACGATTTTCTTTACTTTTCAAGGCAAATATACGTTGTACTTAACGTTCTATACAGTCGAGGAATGGCATAGGGAACAATGCCGGACATAATGCTTTTGCGAGCAAATTTGCATGTTCGCGGGAATATCAGAGCGTCTCGTGCAATTAATAAATCTGTCCGGCTGCTGCATTATTCATAAGATGTGATTCACACACGTTGCTATTATTACCTTTAGTATAGCCTTTTTTTCTCCCGTTCTATATGTTATAACATTCATGCTCGGAACATCTATATAATGATTGACGATTCAGTATAAAACAGGTTTAAAATTCATCGCACATAAATATCTAAGACTAACGATACGAAGATAAGTAGTTCTGATTCCTGTTTGAATTAGCAATTATATAGAAAAATAATTTCACATAAATATAATAAATAATAAAAATAGTCAGAAGAATACTTTGTACAAGCGTCTTTTTTTAAATTCTTGCTACGCGCAAGGAACAATTATTAACTCACTTGTATTGCCACATTATTTAAAAAATTATCGAATTATTACAGCAATACAAAAGACCTCGTTCGCTAAGGAAAGCAGAAGTTCTCGAAAAAAAATTTGAGATTAAAGACTTCAATAGAGCAATCTAATTTTGTTTTTCGATTGTTAGAAAATAAAAAAAGATTGCGGCGTGTCTACAAGTGTGAGATGAGGGAGTCTTGATATTGCCGCCTTATAATAAGACAGTATCTCATGAAGGAGCGGCATCGGCCTCCACCACAGAGGGCGGTCCGAACAATGGGGCCTGAATATCCCGAAGAGGCCTCGGCGTTACGTGTAACAAGAACCGCTCTCTCTCTCTCACCGCGCGGCAAGGAAAGCACGGATGGAGGAGCAATGCACGCCATATATCAACATCGTACCGATAACGAGGTCCCCAGGAGGCTACCGGTCGTGGTGAACGACGACGCGGCGACGACCGGGCCGCTAACTTGAGTCACCCCGCACGAACTCTTCGAGTTATCGAAGAACCAGGTTTCAGGGATCCCCCGCTGAGGACTCCGGCGATGAAAAAGCTACGGGATGCGTGTCCCCACAAAATGCTAGACATATCGCGCAATAATTTACGACGATTTACCGAAGGGATTCATTAAACGCTTCTGTCATCTCTCAGCCCTAGTCTAGTTTCATTTCTCGTGACTTCTGGAGAACGAAATTTATCCAAGTGTTCTCCAAGTGTTCTCCAAGTGTTCTCTAAGTGTTCTCCAAGTATATTCGAGCGCCGTATATACGATTTTTGGCAAGAAAGATTTGGAGCGACATTCTCATCCCTTCTGTCATTCCTCTAGGATATTCCTCAATCGAAACAAAGGAAAATTTCAATTTTCACAAACAATGGTAAATCGCCTAGTCGGTCGTGGTTAGCGTGCAAGATGCAAGTAAGAGAGCGAGGACAGATGGTACCGAAGGACAGGGGTAGGAAGAAAGGAGGCGTAGACGCGAGAGCAGCGAAGGACAAAGAGACATCAGAGAAGGACAGAGATCGGCGGAATCACCTCGGCGTGGCAGGCGGGCGCCCATTCGCTCGAGCCGACTACTCGCGATGCACCGGGGCAAAAAGCCGGTGTTGGTTTAACCGGCTCGCGGGTTATGATGAGAAATGTAATTTAAATTATCCACGCTTTTTGCCCGCGACGGCTTTTTTCTGACGTAACAATCGCCAAGGCAAGGGCACCGCGCGACGCCGAGTCGTCCTCTCGTCCTCGCGCGACAGGGACCAAAATGAAGGCGGAGAGGGAGAAATAAAGGAAGCCGAGAGGGTCGGACCGGGCTCTCCCTGATGGAACCCGTCGAGAGAAAGTAAACGCGCGCAAACGAGCGAGAAGGAGCGCTCTTCGTGAATGAAATTGTAACCCGCCGCGTAACTACGATAATGCGCACGCTTACGCAACGCGTCGCGATTTCCTGTCGGCGGGTGAACGACACAAGACGGGACCGGCGGGTGATCGATCACGGCGTTTCGCGAAACTAATATTTGCCATTTCATAAACCTCATATCCTGTGCGATCTAATGACGTAAGGTATTACTCAACGCAGAGGCGCGCCTTTCGGATTTAGATGTGGCTCCATAAAAAACATATGAATCACTGGTAGAGACGTGACTCTCCTTAAATCCTTGATTCGTTTTAAAATCATTGTGGAAAAAAATAGAAAAATAAAAAAATTAATATTAATATTAGCATCTCATTTCATAGCATCTTGCTCAATAAATTATAATTATTATTGCGACAAGTGTCATTTGTCGAATCTCTTGTTAAAACGATTTATGCTAAACAGTCGTGCAATACCTATTCTCGATTAAATTTACATCCGCAATAAATGCAATGAATTTCCAGATATAGCGCGTGCCTGTTAAATGCAGCAGGAGTGCCATTACGTTAATGACTTTTGCAAAGATACGCGCAGCGATACGGGTGCAAGTGTGCGTTGGAGAACCGACAATTACGAATATCAACTCAACCCCGCGTTTAAAATGGAATAACGCGAATAGGTGCACCTCACGCTCTCCTCGCAAATATCTCGCGGGCGATTAATTTTTCAAAACAGAAAAGCGTATGTACATACACGCACTCTCTCTCTCTCTGTATGATCAGTCGCTACTCGCGCGGCTAGATAATGGGGCTTAATGCAACGTGGAAAAGCTCGTGAATGAGTTGCGTGACACGTAGGAGAGGTTTGCAAGGATCCCCCATGCGAAGATCCGCGTGACTCCTCGCGTCTTCGTACGCAGGGAACCTGGACTTCCTGTCCGCCGCGCTCACATGTCCGACTCCCAACCATTATAGCATCATCTACTACCGCTCGTCGTTGTGGGAGAGTAAGCATCGCTCACACGTCACGTTATGTGACCGCTCGAATGAAGGTGGAGAGACTCCTCTCTTTCTCTTCTTCTTCTTCCTCTTCTTCTTCCTCTCTGCCCTCCCTTCTTCACCTCCTTCATTCAGCTTTACGTTCCGCCATTCACGAGACGAGGAGGAATTCTCGTGTACGTTGGCCGCGATTTTCTTGCCAGACGGACGCGGAGACGAGACACGACGTTCATCCTTTTCGAGAATTGCGCGCGGGAAATAAATTGCAAAGGCAGATTTGTGTCCGGGAACGATCGCTGGCTGGCCATCACGCAGTTCTTCCTCCCCTTCGCCCCCTGGCTTTCGTATGCATCGAGAGACTCGTGTGAATCAAGACACGACGTCGTGTCCGTAACGAGCAAAGTATAAGGTATACGATGCGTAGGAAGTATCAAATAGCGAAGCAACTATCATTCGTCGTTAAATGAGAATTTCGAGTTCTATTATTATTTGCAACGTTCCCAGAGACAGACCTTTTTTCCCCTAACTTATTTCGTGAGTTATTCGGTTATTATTTCATTCAATCGGGTTTCGCTCTTTAATACGGTCACTCTTAAGTCTCGTAACTTACATTGCGAGCTAAAATCTAGTAATAGAGATATCAAGAGAATGAGGGAGGAAGACAGAGAGGTTTGTTATGGAGAGGGGACAATTCGATCTTAAATCATATTTCATTTCTTGTCGCGGTTGACGAGCGTTAGTTACACGTGTGTAACGTTTACGATACACACTCGTCACAATTACATCCACGTCGATGTGACACGCGGCGCTACAAATTTTATTTTACGATACGCTGACTGCGTCGCGAGAGCGACCACAATGCCGGTGCGTATCCTACGTGCTTACGAGCGATTCGAGTTAGATTTATTACGCCATGCGTTCTCTCCGTCTCGAACGTTTTTCCATGTCGGCTCTAAGCGTCATGTACGTCTCTATACAAGCCAAGTGAAACGCGCTTTTAACGATAAAATCGCGCTGATATAAACGGACATAAATATAAGAACGCAAGAATGCATTCTTTTCTTTTGTCTGGAGGGCGATAAATAAAGAAAATGACTTTACTATCGTAATGCGTAGTGCAATATCGCCATTAAATTTACTAATGTTCACGATACGCAATAAGACTTCACGAAAAGTAAATTCTGAATAACGTATGACATTTCAGAACAGATGGTAAAAGCTATATTTGTGAAAATCTACTTAAAATAAAAAAAAATGCTTTATACACATTCTCAAATATTTCCTCCTTTTAATTAAAGTCGAAGAACATAAACTTTCGAGATTATATAGTTTCTTTCTCTTTCCGCCACGAAGGAGAGTCACCGACTCTTTCTAATGTAGCTCCGTTATGTCACCGGCAATATCATTAATAAGACAATACAACCCGTTGACTCTCTAGATCTTTTTTTGCAGGTAGATGCAAAACGGAGACTCACACGAACAAAGTGCATCGATAAATGCATATAACATGTCGACGGAATCAGTCGTTATTTTCAATCAAGTGTTCTCGTTTTCGCGTAAAACAATTTCCGCCGAGATTTCAAACAGTCACGTAAATTTAATTTAAACGTTTGATATCAGTTTACTTACCGATTTGATCAGTGATAGTCGAATCATCACTGGACATTTATTCACATAGCTCGTTACATTGTTAATTGCAGTGATAGTCGCATAACTGATATCCCGTTAATCACTACGGATAAGTACATGCTTAATAATCTCTTGCATTTCATGTTCATTTTTTCTATTGAGTTCCATAAAAGTATGTAATTAATGAAAAATTTTTTCTATTGAGTTCCATAAAAGTATGTAATTAATGAAAAATAAAGAAAGAAGCAATAGGATGATTGGACAACACATACCAACCGAGTTACGATAATATTTTTTCGCGCGTTGATTAATTAAAATAATGCAAATCGCGAAGAATGTGAAGAAATAACGTTTTCTAATTTTATGACAAGTCATTTTATGCAAAAGCAAAGAAAAAGAAGATGACTTTAAATTCATAAAAAGATGATTATATTTTTTTCATATTTTTAATTTACTGCACACATCAAATCTAAGTGATGGAAATTCAATTAAATTCGAGTCGCGAAAATAAACATGTAGGGAGTAATATTTTAATTCACATTCTGTACCAGTATATACTGTTTCTATCTTGATTAAATGCAAATAATTTCGCCGTAAAAAGAATTTCATAGAACTTGTGAAATATGGAGCACAGAAGCGAGACGCGGTAAGAAAAATTGACGTGTTCCGGCTTTCGTATGCGACACGCATGCGGTGGTGCGTTATGCGTGCCTTCGGCACGCCGTAGAAGGCGGTCGGTTCCTATCGATGGTCGAGTAACGAAGTGCATTTAATACCGCGAGAAAGTCGTTTATTGTAGGAGCGGCGACGGTTGAGCTACGATTAACAACGATATCTCTCTATTCTTTTTTTTTTACGCGGCTTGTTAACGATAGAAATCGAGAGATCGACACAATGCCATTATTTAGCTGCCATATATGCCGCGCTATTAGTGGCAAGTCCGCCTCACTCCCTCGCTAATGATTTCATTTCGACGTCTCGGGTCTTGAGAATCAATCCCATCAAACATTTCATCCATTTCGATCGCGCGCGATCACGACTCTCTACGTGCGCGACATCGATAAATATCGAAATTCTTAAAAAGGTTTAATTAGACCATAAACGCAGTTTGCGTTCACCGTGTGTTATGAAATCCCTGCCGGATAAGTTGCATTCTGATTCATAATTATAAAACGCGAAATTAAATCGCTACTTGTAAAGCGTTCGTTCCATACTTGGTGACAGGTTATTCAATTGCTAGTGATTAGCTTTTCTTTTGTCATGTCGATGGTATATAAATCATAAGATTTATCGATAAACATAAAATATACAAGAGATAAATAAGTTGGAATATATTCTAACTATAAAAAGATTAAATATTCTATGACTTGATAGTACCTATAGATGTTACACATCTATTAATGCGTGAACATTACAAAATATTTGTCTTCATAAACCTACTATATAGAAAAAGATCATATTAGATCTTGATTCTACAGATCTTGATTTTCATTACAACCAATTAGAATCCCAGGCAGAAAATCTTATGTACTTGCGCGTCCTTCATTCCTTATCTGCGAAAATGTACGAATCAATTAACGTGGACTAAGAGATCGCGTTGCGTTCTTTCGGTCTAAATTCGCAGGAGTACGCCGTGATAATCGTTAAGCAGGTTTCGATCGGAGATATCGTCTTTATCGCGGAGTTACGAAAGTCGACTCGCGGAGCCGGAAACGAGCGCTTACAGCGCAGCGTTCCCCGGATAAGACCGGCTGCGTCCTGACCTTCAATTAGTTACCGCGAAACTGCCGGCAGAATTAATGGCTTCCTGGCCTGCTAAATAAATAAAAGAAGGCGTTACGTGCGCGAGAAGTAAGCAGGCATAACTTTCTTGCCTGGCAATGAACGAGAAAAAGAATTAAAAGAAGAGAGAGAATTGCCAGACATAAAGCAAGAGAGAAAATCAGAAACGAGGGAGACATAATCGAATCTTAGACCACTACTAATTATATGCGAACGCCACGCTCGGCGGCTCAAGCACATCGCGAGATTCGCATGGAAGTTCAAGCGCACCTCCCGCGTCCGTGATCTCGGCTCTCCTTCCTTCCTTTCGCGGTAATTAATTGGCTAGCCTCTCTAGTCTCTCTGATGCCGTTGCACTCAACCGAATTTCAACTCAATCATAAGCCGTTCCACCTCCGGCTAGATATCAACCGCATCTACTTCCCGCGCGCAAGAGAGGAAGCTGTATTCGTGCCGATGACTAAAAGTACTGATGTATAATTTCGACTATATTTTTTCACAATTTGATGCTATTTGACAAAGAAACGCGACAATTGACGCAAGAATTTGTGCTAGTTACTGACTGGAATCTTTGATCCGTTCGATATAATAATCTAATTACTAAAGCTTACATTAGTAAAAATTAATACTACATTTATCACGCTTCGAAACATGAATAATTCGTAAAAAAAATAACGCTTAAATTCACGGCGTCGTTATGACCGTTCAATATTTTCTTCGGTTGATTATTAAATTTATTAAAATTTTAATTTAACAAGTGTTTTTTAAATGTACAAATGAAAAATTCATTATACTCATCAAACTAGCATATCAGATTTCATTTCAAGATTCTAATTAAAAATTTTTAACTGAATATTAAAGGCACGAATATTTTTATCAATAAACATACAAAAACATTATTAGTATTCTAGTAAAAGCCTATTAAGGCAGTATTTCTTTACCGAGTAAAAATTTTAATTAATCCGTATTTTGTCTTATAAATATATTTAATTTTTTAAATATTTTTTGATAAATATTTTTCTTTATATTTTATAAATCTTTCCTTTGGATAAATAATTTTATATTCTAATATTTTATATAATTTTTCTTAAAAAAATTTCCACAAAAAAAACGTACAGATAATATATCATTTCAAGTATTAGACTTACGGATCCTAATTGTTCATACTTTAATATTTATAGCAGTATTTGTACATTTCACATTGCTGTGTAATTAGCTTCAATTTTAACGCGGCTCGTGACTTCGGCACTTCCCTAGCTGCAATTGCAAGGGGTCGAAAGAGAATGCGGCGCGGTCAGCTTCCGTGACGACGAGGAAGGCTACGTGTCTTAATAACGCACGCCGACATTCTCTTACCTCCGACTTAGACCTGGCCTATTGCTAACCGTCACGCTGGCGATCCTAATTAAATCGGCGCCAATTAGGATCGACCTTAATGCACGCTTTCGCGAGATACATCGACTACTACGAACACATTTTTCACGCGATACCGTCACATCTGGGAGTTCCGATCTCTGCTTCTATGAAATTGGATCTAATCTCCGGTTGGCAACAACGGAGATGATATCGACGAAAATTCACATTTAATAGCATTGCGCGCAAACCATTACGCTGTTTAATGGATGCAGGAATAATAAAATATGGAATAATAAAATAATTCAAATTGCAATATGACTTTTTAATGTGAATTTCTTTTTCGTTTTTATTTAATTATTAGTAAACACACTGGCGGATCCTGGGAGGGGGTTTTGGGGTTAAAACCTCCCCTTACAAATTAAAAGAAACAGTTTTGCTGAATTTGTTTACAAAATATAAATAAAGAAAAACAAACATTAAAGAGCTATCGACGTCGTTGATCCTGGAATAAAAGCTAATCATGAAACTAAAAATATTAAATAAAATAATTTTGCAAAACTCCCCCCATTATCGACGTCAGGATCCGCTAGTGAGTAAACATAATGAATTTATCTATTAAATCAAACATTGTGCCCTCCCAAAAAAATACTTATTGACAACTCAAAGTTATTAAATAATATATCATTCATCTCATTGTCAGTATATCCAAATGTGTGAATATAAAATATAAAATCCAAACAAACGAAAGAGTACGGAGGAAAGATGACAAGCGTGTTAACTCTTTCGATGCATGACAAATGCCTGAGACGTTTACGCATCAGATAATGTATCTAAATGATCGTATACAATAGGAATGCATGTACATGCGGAGAGATCGGCAAGACCAGTATTCCCTGGAAAATGCTAATCGGATTAGATTCTAATTAAATCTCGCGACCGGCGTGGCGGTGACGTCTCGCGAAAACCGGCAGAACGGGAAGACCGATTTGGTGCATGCGTTTCACAGAGCCCCTAATTACCGCGAGCCGGAAGCTCGCTAGAGAAAAGCGGAGGGGTAGAACGCTGTGTAAGACCCGAACGTGTATTTCTGGGTTCGTTCGTTCGACCTTCCTTCCTCTCTCGAGCACGACCGCCTTCTTCCCCTGTCTCCACCGGGTGTCTCTTTCTCTCTTTCCCTCTCTCACGAGAGGAAAAGGGACACCCACACGCGTACGGAGGGAATGAATAGCGTGCGTTCACGGTAAGACGATCCCCGTAATAGTGGCACACGCCGTTACCACTACTTGCGCGCGCGCGGGGCTCTACTTACGATAATTAACATGATTGCCATTATACGTAGGTATACGTGCGCCGCGACCGGCGTGCGTCGTAATGGGTAACCGGCGACCACCGTTGCGAAACCTCACCAGAGTAGAAACATCTTCTCGAGTCGAATATTCCGCGAGACATCGAGGATGCGGAGATCGCACGTGCTTCCGAAAGGAAGTACGAGAAAAAAAGGGCGCGGATGTGCGGTTTAGATTGTAATCACAGCGCGCAATAAGCATAACACATAATCATTCGATTCCGGCAAAGATTTACTAGATAAGTTGTGCTCACAATTTTGTTCTTTCGCTTTTTATAAAATTCGATAACCATATAGAATAAACGAAATTAATTACGGCTATCAAGTTGGATATTTCTATAATATTAATATAAAAATTCAATTTTGTGTGTGTGTGTGTGTGCGTTTTTTAAAAATACTTTACAAATCAAATAAATATAAATTATACATAAATATTAATTTCATAATATAAATAACAATTAATTTAAATAAAATCTTAATTTACATAAAAAATAAATTCAAATAAATATCTTTTATACATATATAAATAAAAAATTTTCTTTAATTTAATTTATAATATAAACTATAGAATAAAAGAAGATACACCTCATTATAAGAATAAATAATTTCCAATTGCATAGCAAGAATAGAGAAATAATATTTAATAAAATTGTATAATTTTAATTAAATTATTTTTTTTTAATAAGTAAGCTTTAAGCACAACAATCTAAAAATCAATCTTTTTGGCAATTTTTCCATCTTTTTAAAATAAAGTATGTAATATATTATATATTATGTTCAATTGATGTTATATTTCTAATTCATTGTAATAACTAAAAATTAAAAATTCTATTACAATAAAATGTACTTTTTTAAGTTTTACTTTGACATAAGCAAAGGAAAAACTTATTCCTTATTAATTTACTAACAAATTTAATTTCAAATAAAAATGCATTTCAAATAAAATACACACACACACACGTGTACATACATATATACATATATTATAAATACATATTATATTATAATATAAATATATATTTATAAATACATATATAGAAAAATTCCTGTGATACTTTAAATATACGAGAGTATACACGAATACACATAATTACACATAATAATTAGAAAAAAGTCCATAGGGGGAAATACTCACATAAAATATATATAAATTGTGTCATCTCATAAAGAAGGAAAATCTAGTAAAAATAAAAAGAAAGAAACATCTGATCTTTCCCGTAATGCTATTCCATCCTCTCAATTTCGATCAGCTGCATCTCCAAGAGAATTCATTTTCCATCAAAAACGATTTCGAGATTCTGAGTTAACAGAAATTCCGGAACTACTCAAGCTGTACTTAAAATGAAACGATAAGAATGATTTCTAATTGTTGATCCAAGTAGATACAGCCCATTCGCGACCGTATTTAAAATGTCTCGAGAAAATACGATCTTTTTTGAATCTTCGATACACAAAAGTTTGTCAATGTATCATGCATAAACTACGAAGATTATAACATTTCTCGAATGAAATTGTATGCACGCCTTAATAAGTGAACATCGGAATAACGCAATATAAATTTTACGAAAGTACAATGTTTCTGCAATTCTTAAAGTTCTTCTCTTTTATTTTTCCATCAAAGCTTACTTTGTTTAATATTTCATTTAAAATTTTTTATATCTAGATCTTCTTCAGTTATTAATTATCTATTCTAAATTGCCAAGAAATATTTTTGAGTGTCTTCTATTTCTGTTTTTACTTGTGTTTTTAGTGCCTTCAATATTTTCTCCTTGTTCTCGATGTTCTTCTTTTTCACCTTCTGCGCAAAGAATATGCATTATCGGTATTTCGTCAGGAACGATGTCTTTTTCTGTAGATTTAATTAACTTTTGTGAAGTGACAGAAGTTAATGTCAGAATATCTTTACGTGTTTAACAATCTTGTCTTAAAAATCTTTTCCATATTTTTTCTATTTCCTCCGGCGCGATATTTATCCATGCCTTGCATAATATATTAATGCACCAATTTATATTATATTGTTTGTTGAATTCTGTGTTGAATTTAGTTTCAGAAGAGAAATTCTGTACACGTTTTAATAAGCAATTACGACAAATTTGGTCCATCTTCTCAATAATTGCTGGACACAGTAGTTCTGAGAATGAGTTTATCGGAAGGAACACCACTTCGAAACCGTGAGTAATCTCTTCCGAGAAGATGCGTTGTGTGCAATCGACAACAAATAAAAGCACTTTGCCAGCTATATTCATCTTTTCCTGATTTAGTTTCACAAATGTCTTAAATATATTATTATACCAAAATGCAAAATCTTTCGATTTTTTCGTTGAAACATTTTCTTGTAATTTATGAGCGACGAGCAATCTGCTCTCGCAATATTCTGGCACACTTTGATTTTCATATTCATTAATTTCATGTTCATCGGCAGACTGAAAAGGAAATAGTTTGTTACTATTAGTAACATTTGTACAAAATGTTAAAGTTATAATTTTCTTATTCAAATCGTTAACATCAGTTTGTTGCATTGCGATATTTTTTTCGTCTGCGTGTGCTAGCAAGGTGTAAACAAGAGTATTCCATATGACGTCTGCTTGGATCATAATATAAATGTTATCTTTACTAATATTTTCCTTCTCTAATCGCTGTCTGAATTGTCTAATAAATTTTTCAGCATCGGATTGATTGGTCTTATCATCTTTCTGAACAGGATTTTGCAAAATCTCACTCTTGTTTCTAGGCTCTAGTACAATTCCGTGACGTTTCCCAAAGTACCACAGAAAGCTAGCCATGTTTGACGGTTTTCCAACTTTTTCTGCGATGTCAAATGCTGCCTTACGAAGTAGCTTCATATTAATTGTGTCTCTTGATGCTTTCCGCTTTTGATACCATTCATACAATTGTTCGTCCAAACTTTTAAACGTGTTGCGTACTGAAATAAGCCGTTTTACCTGAATAAAATTTTCAGCATCAGATTGATTGGTCTCATCATCTTTTTGAAGAGAATTTTGCAAAATCTCACTCGTGTTTCGAGACTCTGGAATTTCGTAACGTTTCATAAAGTACTTCACAAAATCATACATGTCTAATACTTGTGTCTGAATTAAATTTGCGATTCTGCGTGCTTTCTGACGAAGTAGCGCCTTGTCAATTGTTTTCCTCGATTTATTTTTTTGATACCATTTATATAATTTTTCGTCCAATTTTTTATATTTAATATAATAGTTTGTCCTTCTTTTCACACTTCTTCCTTGATTCATTATTTTATATAGACAATCTTTATGTTTGTTTAATTTGGTAATAGCTGTCTTTGAAATACCATTACAAGCGGAAATGTAATCTTTCGAAACACCCTTTTTCAATTTTTCCACAATTTCAAGTTTCTTTTCAATCGTGAGCATTCTTCTTTTCTGTTTAGTCTTATTGTTAGTTAAACGCTCGGACATGACGAGTTATTTTATACTATATAAAATTACTTTTATACAAAACTTTGATTTACTGACTTCAGAGAGATCCTGAAAAACTTTTTGCTACACGATACGAGATTTTGAAACGTTGAAATTGTATTCGAAACTAAAAGTTGTTACGGTTAGTTGCTTTTGAGAAGACCTTTCCGAACAAACACAAATGAAAACATTGAGTCAAAGTCATGTATCAATTCACAGATAGCAATATTTTCGAATTCCTGATGTTTATTGTTTATGTACAGTAATATTTACTAGAACATTATTGCCTACGATTTACAATGAAGTGATACACACAAGATGATAAACTTATCGATATAACATAGTTGGTGCGCGTGCGCGCACAGGCATATACAAACTAAATAAATTTGTATTAAAATAAAAATTGGAGTTTTAATTTAGTCAAATAAATTCTGATAGACATAAAAATAAAAATTTATTGATTATTAAGATAAGAAATATTTAGATAAGAAATTTAGTTCCAAATAATTTTTTTTTTATTTTCACAAAGCTTCTGATTTGTCCTTTATTTTTAATATATTAATGTATTATTTTAAATGTATTATATTAAAGTATTTATTAAATTATTTAAAATAACATTTATCTAGATTTACTAATCTGGCTAATATGTATTTTTATTTTTATTTTAATGTCAGAAATTATTTAAAATTAGTTTCTTATATAAATTCTTGTATATTTCTATATTTCTATTATATTGCTTTGCATCTATAAATTCTAAGATAAATTTAGCGTCCTTATTCTATCTCCCCTTAGCAACAAAAGTTTCGAAATTGTCTTTTTTGACAATGCAAGCGAGCAGTACATTACGCGCGGGTGCTCGATACTGGTTATTCGTTCCTGAGATAGGTGTATCGAGCAACTTACGGGTGAGAGAACGTATTGTTAGTAGACACGAGCCATTACCATGGTAGACGAAGGTAGCGAGGTAGCTAGTACGGAAGGTAATGGTCATTACGGGCACGCTCCGCTGATTGTGCACCGCCACGGGACCGAGGCGTAGAGGGCATCATCGCCGACCCGGAGACCCGCTCTTAAACATCGTCTTATAGTGGTGATACGCGCGCGCGATTTGCCGTGGCGGAATATTCTTTTATTAAACTAAGCTCTATACTCATTGGACTCTAATTCTTTAATTTAATGCCGGCCACTGAACGCTGCCATCATTCGGACTTTTTATATCACACTACATGCTTGGATGCGAATTTCTAAATCGCGAATTTCACAATTCAAATCGCACGATTCTTATGAATAAAAAGAATAATATTTGAAAAATTGAAATTTGACAAAGAAAAGAATTATAAATATTTTCAACTTGAAGAAAGAGTATCGAAATTAAGAATATTTGTCCTTCTACCATTTCGTATATTAATTATATAATCACAGTTTTTGCACATACAGTTCATTATGTCGATTTTAATTGATAAAGTTGACTAATCGCGCGTTTAAAATTTGGCTTATCAAAAAATTTCTTGTACTCTAATATAAATTTTAATTGACTGTATAATTTGCGATAACTCTAACTCATATATTCCTTGGAAATATAAATTTGCAGAGATTCTGATTGGCATTAGATAAAAGATTTCTGAGATCATGAAGAAGCGATCCGCGACGGCCGGAGACGCGCCTGAAGTCATCAATGACAATGTACGCCTATAATTCTTCGAGTAATCGTTATGGTTCAACCCGTTAAACGTTTATAAACCACGTAACGTTCGTTAGCGAATTTAATACCAGTCTGTACAGTCGCTGCCATAGTCCTATATCACTTTAACGCACTGCCGTGAAGTTCAGGGTTGCACCAGGTACGATGAACCCGTCTGACTCTGCCGTCTCATATCGAGCATCGAGAGTTAAATATAGCGACTAATTTTTGTAAAATTTTATTAAAAAATAAAACAAATAAACAACAAAAAACTATTTATATAATATTATACCGACTAGCATTTTGAATTAAAATTCTATTATCAAATAAAATATAGATTGAGAATTAACTGAAGGATAAGATTCATTTCCATATGTGCGAAAAGTTAACGAAATGATGGCTGACATATATAGTTCTCGCGCGTTTCTGTATAAGGAGAAAGAAACTTACGTGATTATAGTGAAGTTAATAACATCCACAGTTACTCTCTACAAGAACTATGCTATAAAATGTACGATACGAATTAACGCGGGTTCAGTGGCGCATTCGTGACCGCCCGTCATACAGCTGCGAGAGAGCGCGAGCGAATGGCTAGTCGCGAGACTCAATAATGCAAAGGAAAAAAGGAAAGGAAACTCACATTCGCATACATACATAGCTGCTCGTTTTCGCGCGGCTCTCGTGTAAAATGCATCCGCACGACCTCGCGTGGCATGGAAGATCAGAGGAGCCTTTGCCATATAAGACCCCCGTTGCGTCTGGCGGATACAGGTGGCGGCGTGGCACGTTCTAACCAGACCTAAGCGCGGAGAACATCGGAATGTAAGGTAGGGGGAACTGCGAGGAAGGCCCTCCGGGAGCGAGCGAGACTCCGTAATTACGGCCCAATATGCAACCGGGTCTGGGTGCATCGGCGGCAATATGCACGCCGCTTAAAGTCGCGGCTGATCGCGATAGCGAGATAGGCGTATTATAGATACCAGTTTCGCGTACAGCCTCCAAGCGCTAGTCTCGTTCCTTCCTCTCCTCGTTCGCGCACGTACATTCAGAATGATTAATACGCTCCCGGACCCTCGTAACACCTGATCTGTCTCGGACTAAAATTACGCGCAACTTCGATATGGAAGCTATACGGTAGAGCTATGCCTCAGCCGAGTCAGGATGACACCCGGAAGATCAAAGATCGAACGTAGAATCGACCTTGAACCCGAAGAGGTCCGACTATAATGATACTCTCACTACTGAAATCTTCCCGGTTTTATTTACGATAAAAATTTTGCGCTACAATCACGATGGATTTTAGAAAGTTGATTCAAATGTGTGATAAATATATTTAATTTTTCGGCAAATATAATAAATTCAGAATTTTACACATTAGCACTTTGTATTCCGATATGTAATAATATATGTGCGCGATTGAAATCACATTTTTGTATACAACATTTGTTACCGTGCGCGATATTTATTGCCGAACACCTGGAAACACATATACACGTAACTCGCCAAACTATAAATTACACTTACGCGCACGTGTGCACTCGTATACTTTCAATATACTCCGCATCCGGAGGCAAAGTATCCTATCGAGGCGTTATCGTTGAGAAAGCGAACGGTCTCGCGGGGGAGTGATTACGATAATCCTCTGACGGAAGGTTTGCGAGGAAAGGAAAAGAAAAAAAAAAAAAAAAAAAGAGAGAAAGATAGAAGCGAATCCGTATCTCTCCCGCGGCGGAACGGGTCCCGGGTAATAAAACACTCGCGAGATTCACAAGAAGATGAATTAATGGTCCACCCTGTAGGCACAAGCCACTGGCGATACGCCCACGCCGCCGGTCACAATGTGAAACGGGTCGAAATGTCGGAAGATACGCTCGACCGCAGCTTTGTAATTAATTAGCCGGTTCAATAGCCGGCTGCAATGAATGCCGAACATCGAACTCGGATATTCACCGATTATGCCGAACGCGCACATATAAATTGCGACTTGTATGAAATTAATATGATCACATATAAATATAAATTTCGAATTTGTTGCAAACAGAAAAAAAAAACAGGAAATAAAATCTCTGTTTACTCGCAATTTATGTATTTGCGAACGGAAACGCGTAAATAACATATATCGTGAGAACAAATGAACTGCTGTTTCATCTTCTCATTCATGATATCATAATTTTATAGCAAAATAATAAATATAGAAGAAATGCCTGTAGAGACATTAAAAAAGATGATTGTTAAAATAATAAGAAATTCTTCTGTTCGATATTTAATCTTCCTATACTTTTATATGGTTCGACTTATCAACTTTAATTAAGAGATTATTAAAAAATTCCTCCTTCAGATAATATACTTTATTGCGGCTCCTATTTATAAATTTATAACGATACGACTGATAGATCAATTGAATATTGGAATATCGAATATCACGTATAGAGATAATAATATCGCGTGAGAGAATTGTGCGGCGCATCTCGTAAACCACTGCGGCTTTGAACGTCACCTACACGGCCGTTCAGCCGACATCATCGTGCATTGCCTACACGTAGCCGCGCGACACGATGCAGGCGCATCGGTATGCACATCGGTGTACAGAGTCTCGGCTCCGCAAGCTGGGCAAAGAAAATCGAAAGTAAGCCGACGGCAAAAGGAGGCGGCTCCGTTTCTTGCGAACGCATCCAACGTTCTGTTACTGTATGCAAAGCAGCCATTTACAGGTAAGTATCCTACGGATGCACCTATGCGCCGCTTACCTGTCCCCGATGCAACGCACCACTCCTACGCTCAAGGGTAAACGGTGGCGAAGTTAAGAGGAAGAACGCGCGAGGAAGGTAAGGGGTTGGCTCTATCAGCCACCAGTTTATCGCGGGATCCCCTTTTGCGAGGATCGTTCAAGGGCGAAGGAATGAATGAGAGATCGTGCGTATCCAAGTAGCATATATGCAGGCAAGATACGAAAGTATCGCGACTATGAATGAAGATTCCCGTTGGAGAATCAGAAACGCTTACGCAAGAGATAGATAATGTTCAATAAACGTTTCCGAGAGAAGATGTCATTAAAGAGTAAAAACTATTAAAAACGATTATGGGGAAGATAATACCCGGAGAGAGACGACGTCTCGTCGTTCCGTGTATGTTTACCGATTATTAAGCTTTATTACGCAATTGTAAAAATCGCCAGCGCATCCCGGTTGATTCATTCGGAATGAGCCGCGTGCTGCTAATTCAACAGCATTCGACGTGCATTCATCGACGGGTGTGCATATATATACCTGAAACGCGCGCACGTGCGTTGCGTCGTGTGCGTGCGCGATTGGAACGAAGGTAGCGCGCACGAGGAGTCCAGATTGTGAGATTTCATTCTCTGAACCTGCAATTTGCGAAATTGACGGGGCAATTTGTTTACCAGTAATTGCGATACAATCGAGCGGGAACTCGTTATAAACGGCTAGAGTCGGCGGCGTTACACCCGGCAGGACCCGATATATCGGGACGATTTTCTTCTCAAATATGCCACGCGCCTAAGTATCGCGTGATCGAATTCGGCTGTAAAAAGTTACGAGGAGCGAAAATAAAATTGTTTGACTTTGTTGAAAATAAGTTACTCGATTATAAAATCATACTGTCTTTCAGAACAAGTTTCTAAATCAAACGAGATTGATTTAATTTTTAGTTTACTTTTTACTTTTTTTATAAAGAAATTTAGGGGCATAATTTTTTGAAGTCTGTAATTGATTTTAAAAAAAAATCTTATCAAAATCATCGCGTGCGTGAAATGATATTTTTATCTCTATAACTTCTTTACTTTCTCTATATTAAAAATTCTGAATTGTATATTTGCATCTTTTTATCTCTCCCCCTCTCTTTCTCTAATGAATTAAAATCAATTGATTAATTAATTATTAATTACATCAGTTAAACATCTTGTTTATTTTTTCATGTTCTTGAAATTCAAAATATGACAGATATGAAATGTCGCAAAAAATGTTCAAATTCATGATCGTAACCGCAATAGCGAGTGAATAAGCGCGTATATAAGTTACATATTTCAGCAGATCAAGCTTTATTCTTTCAAACTGACATTGGTAATGTAGTTAGCAGAGCTATACCGGTTTGCATACTTCGCAATGATCAAACGTCACCGAGCTTCGTCGTGTCTCATCGAAGAAGAGTTCCCGCTTCGTTTATACAAGCAGCACGAGGAGCGCAGCAAAAGAATGCCGACCGGGGAACGAGCGATCCGTTGGCGAGGTCATCGTCAAAGTCATCGATCAACCTCAGACCGAGGTCATCCCGCGACCCGGCAGCAGCTGTTCGGGCGGCGCAGTCAGTCATCGATCTACGCATCCCGCCGTAGATCACCACTTTGATATATCTACCCCCACCTTATCCTTACCTTACTACAGCCACGCGCATGTATACGCACATGAGTACAAATATGTGTACTCGTATGTATATAAGATGCCTGCGAATTAAGGCATCATAATCTACGTATGTTCTTATTATTATTCTTGCTCATTACGTTAAAGTCCCAAAATATGAGCTATCTCAATAAAAAATAATTAAATCGGATTTTCGCAAATATAAAAAAAAAACAAGTCTAAACATCTTGTGTTTGGAAAGATAATATTCATATTTTATGTAATTCTATTTCAAAGTAAATTATTTTACTTCATGTTGTTTAGATATTTTGCGTTTTAATTTCTTCTCCAATAAAAAAAAACATCAAGGCTAGACAGATTTTTGTACATTTCTTGTACAGATAAGTAGACGCGAACGAAAAAGTGGACACGTCGAAATTCATGCTACCATTATTTATGCGCTCGTAATCTGTCATAACCGTGGGCCTCCCTTATGCAACCTGACGATATCGTTACGGTCTAACGGAAACGCCTACCAGCTCTCTCTTTTTCGAGCGACGACAGTTATCAGCCTCTGAATCGCCTCGAGAAAAATAACCCGGTACTCTCTTTTTCGCTGTCCTCGTACTCATTTATTTTGTGTATGTATGTGTATGTGTATGATTCCGATATATCTCTCCCATTTGTAAAATTGTTTAATTTATGAAATTGTTTAATTATTACAATAATCGATTAACCAAATTTTAGGAAAAATGCGAAACTTGTATATAATTAAGTCTTGAATAATATTTATATTCAATGTATATAAATATTTTGTACAATATTCATCTTTTTCACAGATAATGCATACACGCGCATGCACAAGTTGATAATTTACCGAAGCAATTCCTCAACCCGCAAGATCGAGGTCTTTGCTCTCATAAAACAGATCAACATTCCACGCCACCAACGTATTCGTAAAAATTCAGCGGGTTTTTATAATCCATGGGCCGAATTGCACAAGAGGCTAATAAACGCATCTCGTGCGCTGTACTGTGCCGTATATCTTTACAACACAGAGTTATAAACGCATAAAAAAGAAGCACGCGAGAGATGCGAGATTTCATTGCTCACCTAAAATCATCGGTCGTTTTACTAAACCGTAAAGATCCTGTTGAATGTCTTTTTAAAGATACATTAAATACTAATAACGATGAAACAATATAAACAAAAAGTTGTTTTAGAACCAGTTGTTTTTAATTTATTGACAAAAATAGCAATTTATTACGAGAAGCAAACAATAAAAAATTATAATTGTTACAATTCAAAATTATTGTTAATTTAATTTGTATGTCATCAGATTAACAGATTTTTTTATATAATGTTTATAAAAACTATATTTAAATTAGATATATCATATATCATCATTAACATTGTTTATATCGATGTTTTTGCTGACAAATTTTTCGATATTGACAAATTGTAATAAAATAGTAATAATTTTCAAGAACTTGTTACGATAACAAAGCTGATTCTAAAAAAATATAGCATAGAAAAAAATATTATATATTATATTTTACATAATGCAGCAAATTATATGTTCTTCTGCATATAATTTGATCCCTGGCTAATGAATTAGTGTGTTTTCAAAGTTTTCTCCGACTTAGTAAATTTTAATTTTTTAATTTCTAAATTCACACACACTCTTATGACTTTCAACTTTTTAATTATAAATTCATTGTATGTTATTATTTATAAAATAAACTCTTGAAATTAAAATTTTTTTTCCAAAAGAAATTTATATCAATCAGTTTATTTGATAGCTAAGAAATAATGGGAAAAAACAACATAAAAGTTATTTCATACAATGTATAAAAGTGTTCATTTTTTATCTTGCATACATTATCCTAAACATCCATAAAAATATCAGTTTCTATAATTTCTATAATACTTTAATAATCTAATATAAAATAATCCAATAAAAATTTTTTTTAGAAAAAATTTACCTTAAACCTTTTCTTTTTCAAAAATATAATATATATTATATATATATATATTCAAATAATATAATATATATAATATAATATATATTATAAAATATAAGTTATAATACATATTATAATATAATATTTGCATATTATAATTCTCAAAGTTTTTAATCTCTTTATCCTCTACATCTGATAAATTCGAATCTATATTTTTTCAACGCTTTCAGTCTTTGTTCCCTGTATAGCCAATATTTTCCAATTATTCTAAAGATCCTTCTTCGATTTTTCGGTAAGAATTGAAATATTCTGTCAAATCTTGTGGAGAGATGTTTTTTTCCTCTATATCGTGCATCATTCTTAAAATATCCGGAGTATTTCTGTTTTGCGTATTATTTTCAATGCTTTTAGTATTTTCCAATTGTTCTTGATGCTCTTCTCCTTCGGCTTTTCTGTAAAAAAATTCAGATATTCTGTTAGATTATCTGGAAAAACTCATTGCTTTATTATATCGTACATCTTTAAAATTTCCAACGGAGTATTTTCCCTTTGTGTATTTTCTGCAATACTTTTAATGTCTTCTTGTTGACGTTTCTCTACTTCAGTTTTTGCATAAGAGGTAGAAGCTTCTGATTTTTCGTCTGGATCGCCTTGCAATACATTTTTTACAATTGACTTATTTTTATGCAAATCCGCTATTGAATTATCTTCTTCTTTTTTTATGTTTTCTTCAATGCTTTCAATATTTTCTATGTGTTCAATATTTTCAGCATTTACAATATTTTCCTGTTGCTGTTGACATTTTTCTATATCGGTTTTTTCTGCAAAACTGAGTGTTTCTGATATGTCCGCTGTATCAGCAGTATCTTCCTCTGTTACATTATCTTCTTTTGTTTGAAAATCTGATTTGAAAAATTTTCTCCATAAATCTTCTATATCTGCAGACGTGATATTGGTCCACGGTTCGCAAGCTGCTTTAATATAATTTTCTATGTTATAAGATTTGTAAAAATCTGGAAATGCGCGTCGAGAACTAGTCTTGATTTGGTTAGTAAAGCTCTGATCCAGTGGTTGAAGAATTCGGGATGTGTGTTTTGGAAAAAACAGAATCTCGAAACTGTCATCTTCCATGTTTTCTTCTGAGGAAAACTTGCAATGTTTAATAAGTAAAAGTGTCTTGTCACTTACATTTGTTTTCTGTTGATATTCTCTCACAGATTTTATAAAGTGATTATTGTACCAATTTGCGAAAATTTCATTTAACGTATTTCTTTGTGACATAAAGAGAGATGACGTGTTTTTCAAATATTTTACAGCTTCTTCGTGTTTATAATTATAAATATAAAAAGGTGATAATTTGTGACTACCTGTAGCATTTGTACAAAACATAAAAGTTAGACTATCATTTTCCAATTTTTCTATTATATCAGCTTTTTCCTCGTCTTTATCTAAAAGTCTTCCATGAAAAAGATATTTCAATAATAAGTCCATTTTGATCATAGTATAAATATTATCTTTACTAATATTTTCCTGTTTCAATCGCTGAGTGAATTCTTGAATAAATTTTTCAGCATTCTTCTCATTCCTTCCTGCCAAATTTTGCCAACTCTCAGGCACGTTTCGACTGTCTGACTGTAGCAGAATCTTATAACGTTCCTTAAATTCATGCAACATGTTTTCTCTTTCACGATTTGTTAATGGTCCAGCGAACTTTAATGCAAACTCATATACTTTATCTCTAAATAACGCGTCAGAAATTGTGTCTCGTAATACTTTTCGTTCTAGTAACCAATTATGCAGGTGTTCACTCAAATTTGTATACTTAGGTCTATTACTATATGTACTATATGTCTTTTTCAGTAAATTTATTTTATCAACTGTACGTTTAACTCCTACCACAGCTTGCATACTAATATCACAATCAGTCGCAATTTTTTTCACTGAAATATCTTCCATTAATTTTTGTAAAACTTGAATGCGTTGTTCATTCGAGATTATATTATTTATATTCTTACGCCTTACGCACTTGGGCGACATTATAAAATGTATTTAAAATTTTCACACAAAACTTTGCTTCACTATTACTGACTTTGGAGAGATTCCGAAAACTTTTGCCACGCGATATAAAATTATCGAAGCACTAACAATAATAATAACAACTAAAAAAATGTTACGATTAATTGCTCTGGAAAAGAACTTTGCAAACGACCGTGGAACAAAACAATATTTAACAGTTATGTATCAACTCACTAACAGCAATATTTTTTTATTTCCAATATTTATTGTTTATAGACAGTGACATTCCTACTCCTTATAACTTATAATAAGATGATAAATAATGTGATGATAATAACGGTCCACAAAAATAAAATTTTTACATACAAACTAGGAATTATGTGACTATCAAAAGCATTCATGTAACTATATCACGGATACAATATATTAATATTAAATTTAACTTTTCATTCATGTATACGCGAAAACAATTATAACTATTGTAGTGCTCGAGGCGCTCGTTTATTTTTCTCCAACGTGATTTGGTTATTCAATTTTCTAAAGCGTAATTACTTCTATCGCTCTTTCGGTCGTCTCGTTGCCAATAACGCGATCACACGAGCCGATACGAGTGCTCGGACTTGCATAAAACACAACGCGATGCGCCGGCGTCATTACTCACGATTATACAGACGCGCGAGCCGGAATATTCTGCTAAGCTCATCGATCTAACGAAGGCGCCCGCGAGAAATCATTGTTTCCGTAATGAATCGCGTCAGAGCCCACGTCGCATCATACGTCATATCCTCCTCTGTATAACATAATCGCCGTCGAATCGGGCGGCAGCATTAATAACACTGAGCACGAGACCGATTGTCTGTATGGTTGTTGAGAGCGTCGGAGGCCCGACTAATTTATTATTTCTTATATACAGGCCATATAACTGCCAGATACTCGTATTTATATACATGTACGAGCACCCACGAAGAGTACAGTGCCTATCATTAATGCCAATTTCTTTTATAATCTGCATTCTTTCTTCTCCTCGTTACATCTCTTCGAACCGAACGTTCCCAATGACGTAAAAATACTACTATATCATAAATTATTATAAATTACCCGTTTATAATGACACAACGCGACATGTTTTATAAGATCACCATAAATTATTCAGGAAACTCCACTATAATTTTATCCGACAGTTGTCGAATCATTCCGCGGACTGATGCCATAAAAAAATACCAAGCTACCATCGCTGCTCGATTAACGCGTCGCTCGAAAAAGGATTAATTGGAGCGTGATAAACGTTCCGGCTACTTTTTAAGAATTTGCATTTACTTTATAGCGCACATACACACAGCACAGATATCCCCGTTTAACGCAAACTTTCCCCACACGTTCTATGATATAATCCGGTCGGTGCTCTCTGCGCTTTACCGTGTTTTCACGCTCACCACTTTCGTGCAACCTGTCGACCAACTTTCGCTCTGACATTGACAGATGGGATTAAGTATCGTCCGTAACTAGCGGGTCATTAATGCAAAGAGGCAAATCGCTCCTATTCCGCGCTTTGGCGGTGCGCGAACGCGAATCGGTGATGTACAAGATGCGGCTTCTTAGCAACCAACGACGCACCGGCGTCAGAAGCCATTAATGAGCGGCATTGTATACGCACGCATGTATCAGGTCGCTGTCCTCATATTTCAGCGATTCGCGCGCATTAAAAACGCGTGCATTATATAGGCGCGCCGTGTGGGTGCAATGCGATATTAATAGGGCGCGTTCGGCATATAGGTAGTCGCGACGTCGAAGGAGAAGCGATTTAAACATTCCGCCGTAACTATCAACATGCTAGATAAATCCGTGGGTAAATGCAAAAAGAAGAAGAGGGAAGGGGAAAGGAAAAAAGAGAAAGAAGAAAAAAAAGTTCGGCATAGCGCGCGTGCTGGAAATTACCACGGTGGCCACTCCACCGTCGATGACTAATGAGAAATTCACGCGGCCGCTAATGCACTGTATCGTTATCACTTATTACCGGCCAGGATTGCGGGGCTCTCTATCCCAGAGAGTATACCCGGGTGCGATTTACCGGCCAGACGGCGCAATCCGTGACTCGGGAAATCATAAAACGGCTGAGAGAGCGAATGCGACGAGCATTTGTCGCTAGAATCTAGCCCTTTCAAAGTCGGAAGAAGTGTAGGAACGCTGTTTATTGTAATTTTGCATTATTTTCACGAGTATTATAACTACCGCAGAAATCAATTAAAATGGATGCCAATGCAAATAAAATTAATAAAGTAAAATTTCTATTGTGTATAAATATATGTGACTCTGTACGTATAAGGATAATACTCTACGATATTTTTTTATCAACATTAAATATCTTAGTACGTAACACTTCAGTTCAAATTCTCAATTTAAACAGAATTTTTAAGTTACGTTGAAGAGTGCACTTATATATATAAGTTGATAATTGTTTATATCTGAGAAAAATAAATCTTACAGACAAGTAACGATAAAATAGAATATAGTAGGATGAAAGAAAAATGATAAAGTATTATCTTCTGATATGCAGTATTTCTTTTGAAACGCATTTGCTATCTATTACTGTCTATCGTTACAAGGCTCGATTGTACACGATAGTACAAAGTAATTTGGTGAACATCGCGCGTGTTTCGTATTCATTTAATGATGATTTGAATACAGATGATTTGAAATTTGAAATTAATTTCGATTAAAATCACTTGATGATAACTGCACAGACTCGCGTTATTTATTTTCTGTGTATATCCATCTTATCTTCCTATATCTGATAGCATTAATACACGTGATATCTACTTCATATTTCAAGAACCTGTATTCTATAGTATATCAGGAGGAAAGTCGATAAATTAATTAATTTCTCAAGTATATTATCTAAAGATATACAATTATTAAAAATCGATGTCTATGATGACAATTTGATAAATATATCAAATATGTGACAGTTTAAGTATGTTTAGATATATGACTGTAACACATTCACAAATCGTTCAAGTTGTATTATAATTATTATAAAAAATGCAGAATGGCGATGAGAGAAATAATAAATTATCACGAAGAGCGCATTTAAGAACCAAACGATCAACACTTGCTGAGGAATCTTCAAAAAAAAACAAAAAACCGATATTAGAAGCGTGACTAGAAGGAGAGGCGAGTATAGAAGAAAAGACTCCGCACAGTGGTACAGACTACCGATCACGAATTAATTAAAGCCGTGTAGCAATAAGCACGATACATAGTTCCGCGTGCTCTTACACGAAAGATAGAGATTTGAATTGTTCGCGATCACGCGCGCTCCTTTATGTATAACTACCTGCGATATATCGCAATTATCCGCGACAACACGGCACTTTCCCTGTCTCTCTTTCTCTCTCCCTGTCCTGCGGAAATATATGCATTGAAAGGAACATAATTCTTCGATAGTTACTATTTAAAGACACGGTTCGCCGAGTTACAGTTATTCACTTGCGCGAACAATTGTTGTACCGTTTAAAGAATTGAGTCAATTGTCCTCGCGAATACGTATATTTACATATCATGTTCAAAATAATATGAAAAAAATAATCATACTTCTTATTAAAATATGTCTATAGAAAAAATTTTATAGAGTATTAAGAATAAAATTAATTTCAATGAAATATTCTATAATTATTCTAATTAAAATTTTATTTATCTTTATTTATTTCAATGTGTAAATAAATTTAACAATTTTTGTTTAGCACCATACGAAGTATTTCCTACAACTTCTAAAAGCGCTCGTATATGTATGTTTCGATGTGGCGCTATAATCCTCGACGGTATCGAGAGAGTCAATCTCGATCCGATGTGGGACAGAAAACCACTCGTATCATTTCTAACGAGAGACGTGCCACTCCCGCCTTAAGAGGGTCAAATTCTTGACTTGTATCTCGAAGAGTTGCGGCGGCGGCGGCAACAACGGCGGAGGCGGGGGAAGACACTTTATAATCGAAGTAAGCCGACGCGTGCTCTTTGACACGGAACAGACAGGAGAACGAGAAAAGAGACTGTATATATATATATATACGGTGTCATTTTCAGAGCATAGACCAGCTGACTCGCGCGCGGCTCCAGCCGACTTTCCAGAGACCCGACCTTGAATAAAAGCGGTCGATTCGACCGCTTTACACGCTTTGCTGGCCCACGTTGAGCGCACTCGCACATACGAGTCAATTGCATGAGATACGTAGAAAAGCGGATACGCTTATCTGGAATACATCGCGCGTGGCAGATCAGCATTTCAACGAAAGCCGACTGCTCTGTTGATAGCGAGATTTTTCGTCCCATCAGATTAAATCGCGATTTACAGTTTGTTGAGAGAACCACGATAATCGCAAAAAAGCATATGCAGTTATAAGACAGTAAGATATTATTAGCGTTTCTTAACATAGAACCTTTTTCCCAAATTTTATTTCACCAAATTCGTGAAGAAACCGAAAAAGAAATCCTTTGAGTTGAAGGCGGACCATCTCCGAAAAATTCGTTGAATCGTTAACAACTCGTAGTCCTTTTTTTATACAATTATCATTATCGAGGCATCGTAAGAGAGTCATGAAACCACTGGATGATCGTCTATAATAGCGATCTTCTTTTAAATCGCGCGAAATGCACCGGGCATTCGGTTCTTCGCGAGCGAGAGATGCATGCTTCTTTACAGCGTGACACGAATAAAATTCAGCGTCATAAAGCCGGCTGGCTAGCCGAGCGGGACTCATAAATATTTGGACGATAGAGGCCTGATAGCGCGACCTCGAGGTTGCGTGATGCACGTTTGCGAGCACGCTTGCTCGCTCACTCACGCGTGCAATTGCAACTGCAACCGACCGACCAACGGTTGCACACACTCGCAGCTCTGATCTCGAATTAATCCGAAGAGAGGATAGCTGCCGGCACACCGGTAACTTGACCGAAGCACGACCGCGAAAGTCGAGGAAAGGGGGAGGAAGGGGATGCAGCATGCGAAGAGATAAAAAGAAAAAAAAAGATGAAGAAAGAGGGAAAAGGGAGGGCGAGAGTCGGTCCATCGGCGAGGAATTCTTACACGCATCCTGTCTGCGGTTGACGAAAACTTATTCAGACACGAAGCTTCCCAGAAGCTCGTTTTCACCAGCCGTAACAAGAGCAACTCTCACAATCAGCTTTTTGCGAAGTTTCTACGCGCGTTTCGAGGACCCTGACGACGCGAGACCGCATTATTACCTGCCGATCGTTAATGCGAATGAGCAGAAGCGTAGAGTTCTCGCGAGAGACAGAGAACATTCAGCGAAATAAATCACATCATTTGAAGAGTGTTGATTGCTTTTTGGAAGAAATTTTTCGTGCACGGCACAAGTAATCCGTCTTTGCCACACAATTCTCTTTCGCGTCCCGGACACATAATAAAGGCGCTATACAATGCGAATCCACGGCCATCGCGTGCTCCGGAACGATAATCGTCGCCTAATGATATTTGCAGCGATGGACTCGCAGCGAAATGTCAATCCAGCAATCCGTCGAAAAGCGAACGTCACGGAGAGTCGTAGAGAACAAAGAGGAAGCCACGGACGAAGACATCCACTCGACATAGCGTGTTGCTAGCAGCTACCAGAGTTGCCCTTAGGGCAAGCCTACCTATCTGTCAGAGTCCTATCTAACCACTGGAAACTACTGACCATCGTATCTCGCTGGATTGCAAGAATACTTCAACTTAGTTCTGCTCCAACAATTTCAAAAATTCACAACTATAAAGTTTTTTAATCGAATATACTATGATTTAAAATTAAAATTTGTTGACACAATATAATGATGAATAAAAACAAAAAAAATCAAAAAGTTTATAAAGCACAATAAATATTTTATGAAATTTATATTTTATAAAATAGATTTTAAAATTATTCAACACACAAAATCGTTTAGATATAATTCTTATTGAAATTTTGAAGTCTGTTAAAACACAATCGAGATAAATTCAAATATTATTATTATTATATATAACATGAAATTTTCTACACATTTATTTTTATAAATTTGTAACAAATATTAAGGAAATTGGGGTCAATAAAATTTGTTATTAAACAGGATTCTCTACACATACCACACACACTCTCTCTTTTGCAACCATAATTGAATAGCGAGGAAAGTCAAACACATTTAAGTAAGAAGCACAAACGGAGGTTTCGAGAGACGAAGATAGAGAACGGCAACTTCGCGTGTTGCTCGTAGCTACTTCAGGAAGCTGAAAGGTAGCCGCGTACTTGTCGAGGCTCGTTCTCGAGTTACCGCTGCATGTTTGCTGACCCTTTATCACATTAGGTCGCGCAGTCGTGTTTTTGATTCTAAGAGTGAATAACGAAACGTAATTTAAAATACAAAGAAGAGCAAATACAATGAAGAAGTTGAAAGAAAACGGAATGCGCGGCATGTGCGCATTGAAATATAAAGATGATTATCGGCAGTTACATGTTCGCATATTAACTCTCAGCAACATATAAATTTCCTTTAATAAATCTATAAAAATTGTAACTAAAAAAATATCTGTAAAGATTCGAATAATCAAAAAAACATAAAGAAGAATCAGAGAGAAAAGATGAAAAATTAAAGCAAAAAGAATTCTTCATTTTATCGATTTAATTCAAATTTCACCAAGCGATTTTTTTTCTCTGTCAACGAGAGTTAAATTAATGCATTCTGATGCACTCAATCTTGCTGTCCAAACGTCACTTTAAAAACATCAAATAAAAAAAAGTCTATAAAAAATTTGCCGAAGAAAAAGAAAGCAACTTTATATATTGCTCTCGCCATTTCTCCGTTGGTCCTTCAACAATTTCGTCCTGCTCTTCTTTGATTTATTAAATCAGTTGATTTCTGTTTTATTCGTTTAAAAAAAAATTTTTTAATTTTGGTCCGCACGACTTCACGAGCGGCTTTATAATGATTAAATAAAATTTATAATTACTTTTCATTTACTTTACAATATATATATATATATGCATTACTCAAAAAATACTGAGAAAAATAGAAAAAACGATATGCATTACTCAAAAAATACTGAGAAAAATAGAAAAAACGAACGTCATTTGTGAATTTCGAGCGTGGGCGCGACGTTCACATGCGAAACTCAGTGCCATTATCTTGCACGGAAAATGAGGAGGCCATGGCGACGACCGGTTGCAATTTTCAAACCCATCC
This sequence comes from Prenolepis imparis, assembly GCF_030444845.1. NCBI lineage: Eukaryota > Metazoa > Arthropoda > Insecta > Hymenoptera > Formicidae > Prenolepis > Prenolepis imparis. Next base: position 14,630,523 of record NW_028141160.1, read on the forward strand.
GACATCTATACTTACAGTTGATGATGCAAAATTGGCAACATTATATTTGTTTTAATGGTTGACACGCGAACTTTGTCAATGGTTAGACAGCCAATCTTCGAGAGACTTCGAAGAATGACCGATGCACAATGGCACGACATATATTTCTGGAAGCGCTTATTGGAAACCTAATTAGGGTGAAGTTTAAGAAATTGGCTGCAATGTGGACAAAAATCAACTATGAGGTTTCACTTAATAAGATTCCCAGAGAACCGAGGAAAAAAAGAAGTCTGGAAATAGTTATTCTTTTTCGCGTGATTCCTTTTTAATGCGACTGCATTGTTATACGTTCTTGTTACTATGTTCGTCAATTTCTCTGAATAAAAAATGAGAGAAAGTATTCACAAATCGAATCGAGATCGTCGTACACGGCAAACGCTGCCGTTAAACAACATCGCGAAATATTTGTGCGGAATAATATGCGGTTTTATGTTTCAAAAGTAGCTGCGGAATTATCGAAAGCGCGATGTCTCGCACATAAATTTTGTCTAATTACTAGTAGTGTGAGAGTGGTCAAAATAATCGCCGACGGTCGCTGCACGACTTTTTAAAATAATATTCCCTCGAGGAGTCAAGGGTCGCGAAGGACCGCGCGGGTTCAAGACACAAGCATACCTTTGCATATCTTACGATCGCGCCTAGTACTGCTACTTCTATTTGTTTCGTGACTATATCGAGATATTAGGTAATACTAAACGATTTTCAGAGGAAAATGACGATGAATACCATAATGGAAAATTTACATCTTATATGACAAATTATTTCAATTTCCTAATCGTGTGAAAGTGTCGGTTAACATCGCCCGTGATGGAGATAAAATTGGCATGAAGGTAAATCCAGAGATAGCGAATGAATGTGAATGGTGAAGAGATACGCGACGTGTGATTTATATTTCATAAGACTCGGTAAATTAGAAAACACAAGCCCGACGCGGAAGCAATCTCAATTATTTCGAGCAGAAAGATAGATGAGAGTCGGGACAGAATATCCCTTTCGTTTCCGATCGACTCGCAGCGAGACCTTGAAGTGGGCGTCGTTCGATTTTTCTTTCTCGCGGTGAGATACCACTGAAGGCGAGGCTGCGTTATGACGTATCTCCAATCGGTAATTATTGCTGATTAACGACTTGCTGAGCCTGTTATCTCTCGGCTCTCCACTGTCCGGCGGGGACCCGATATTCCTCGCAATTCGATTTCGGTCTGTCGAGCTCGTCGATCTGACTCGACGTATCTTAACGAGCCCCAAAAGACGTGGCACGTCACTACAAAGTGAAGCTTTTTAAATTCATCTTCGTGTGTTTATTTTGCTCCGCGTTGTGAACGTGTTATTCATTCGTTTCGGAAAAAAAGAAATCACTTTACGAGCTGCTGTCTAATGAATAATGATGGTCGAATTTATTTTTATATGTATATCTGCTTGTTTTGCGCGTTACGCAATAAAAGTCAAATGTATATAAAGAATAAAAAAAAACGAGAAAAAAGTGCGATCTGCGAAAATATACACCAGCTATATAATAATCATAAAAAGTCTGCTCGATCAACGAAATTTTACCGCGACGCAGTGACCGTTCTCGAAGCACCTTGCCCGACTCCTCTCGTCTCTTCTATTTGTCTTCTTCATCCTCGCGGTGAAGGGCCCCGCCCGGAGTTCTACTGCGGTCACTCTTTCAGTTCGCTTCTTTTTTTTTCCCTCCATCTTCTTGTCCCTCTTCTTCTCCCTGCTTTCCTCTCCCTCCCTCCTTCTCACGACCGCATTTCTTGGTGGCTTCCTCTTTTTGCTTCGCTCGGTCGGTCCTCCTCTCGCTTCGTCACTCTCTTCTTCATCGTTGAGAGAGACCAACGACTATCACGGATCGACGTGATTACTTATGGCAACTCCGAGGGCAGAGGGGGTAAAGGGGGAAAGCAAGGGAATATAACCTTTCCCTCCAGGTGCCCTCGCGGTCCTGCTCCCCCTCCGATAGAAAGAGATTAGCGCCGTTATAAAGCGGGCACAAGTTTGTCGAGGCCGATCGATCATCAGTCGAGGTCGTCGACGACGACGACGAAGACGAGCTGATCTCGCTCTTCGAGTTCTTCGCATTTACAACGGGGGATTACTGTCAACCGGTGATTTAGTCGCGATACGTGCTCACTGTAATTATTCCTCGATCTTCTTGTTAGGAATAAAAGTCGAGCCCGCGGGCGTTCTGGTCCTCGTGTATTTATTAATAATACCGGGAATAGCAATCGGATATATTTTTTTATAAGAGATTTCAAGTGCGCATGGAGTCATGCACTCGATAAAGTTGCACACATAGAAAGTATATGGATGCTGCAACCTGACAGATCAAGTGAGAGGCAGCAGGATTTTTCGCGCGCGTACGTCTCCTCGATTCGAAGTTGTAATGAGTTTTTCGTAATATCTAAGCATACGTAATTAATTAATCTCATCTGTCTAGTTTATTCGATATAATTACTTGCTCCTTATCATTTACGAATATTATTTTCGACCCAAGTTGATTAAACATTTTTAAATGATAGAAGTATTTATTATCATCAATTCTACTTAAATGTATATCCAGTGTAGATATACATTTCTCTGTATATTAGAAATATAGCTATTAAAAAAATATTTTATGCGAGGTATAATTTATTATCATAACTTTTCGACAAGAATCGAACAATACGGTCGGGTTCATATATTGAATCAATCGCTCTTACATGTTATTTTATAAGACAAAACATCGTCGCAATTTAACCGGCGCCTTCTGGCACATCACGGCGGACATTACATAGCAGGTTGAATTTCAGTAATACCGTTTTCTTGCACTACGCGAGCGAGCGAGACTCGAAATCGGTGAAAAGCATTCCAAGCATTATCCTGAACACGCGCCACGTGGAGCGTGTCGTTCAATCGGCCCGAAACAAAAAGTTAAGTGCATAAGCACGTGCAGTAGGTAGCGACGAACATGATACAAGTACTGACCTATAATCAGTGAGTTTTAGCATCCGTTCGAGTAATCGAAGGAATCGAATGAAAATACGTTCAATGGGCAAGATCGCAATTATCTTTTGCCGATCGATGTACGAGAGATTACGATAAACTATATTTTATCTGTTTCTGGTGAGCATTACGATTGTAAAAAGAAAGCAGATGGATCAAATTTTAAATTCTGTTGAGGTATTAATCAAGGATTGCATTTCCGTTTCTACTTTCGTCAAATTTAACTTTTACTTCTTTTTAATGTTAAAAAAATATTAAGTCAAATTTATAAAGTCTTATAAATTTCTCTTTTTCGTTCTTAAATTTTTGAAAATTCTTAATTATTTTTTAATTATTCTAGTTTTTAAGTAAATCTATTTAAGAGAAAACACATTCGTTTTTGCAAATATTCTTTCTTTCGAAATAATTGAAAATTTTTTTCGTTAACTTGTGCTCCTTATGGTTAAGCTCTGTTGACGCGATCATCTGGATAAAATCACGTTCTCCTGAAACTCGTTTCAACGGTGCCTCGACGACGCTTAAATAAAATCATAAACACGAAACCGCATTTGCTCCCATTGGCGGACGCACAGGGCATAAACATAAAAATATACACGTTGTCGATAGTTTTTTTGACCGATTATTCTTTCTCTTTAACTAACACGACTTCCCTAGAAATTATTATACCGGAAGTTAGACAGGAGTTACGACGGGAAGGCGCTTGTGTACCGTTTCGACGTGTATGCGCGCTCACGCTTGTACCAGGAACATCGTAAGGATCTCTACTAAAGCGTCGCCGGTAATGTCCCGAAGACGAGTGGATCTTTTTCGATGTCACCTGCTTGTACCAGGCTTCCTCAGCAATGGTGGCCATAATGACGGACATGCCACCGGGTTCGACCATGAAGGAGAGCTCGCGACACGCGCGTAGTGACAAGAACCAAAATGAATATGCGTATTCGGCGTGAGTGGTACCGTAATGCAAAGGTGCGTCGCACGCACCGCAGGTATTTAACGACCGACATGGCGAGTGACAATGTAACGCGTAGATGCGATGTCACGGCGAGCTGTCTCTCGAGAAATTTTATTACAACGGAGAGAGATACACGAGCGGCTCTTGCTGGGTAATTGTTGAGAAATAATGAAATGTAGCTTATACTCTCAAAGTTAAATGAAAACTGAGATTTTTATTAAAGACGCTTAATTTTCACTTGCTCGTAGCCTAAGAACCGCTTATTTCTAAATACGTATGTATAATTTATGAAAACTTATCCGAGCATTGCATTTACTCATTCTGATATCCTATATCAAGATAATTTTCAGGTTCAAGATTACGTATGACATTTTAACGTGGAATTTTTCCTTTTAGCGGTACGATTTATTCAAAGCTTCGATAATCGTATTTTATCATCTTTTATTGCGTATATATTTTGATTACTTCTGGAATTTTAATAACAGGTATTAAGATATCCAGGCACAGGATGTCTGACATTCAGCAAAGTACTGCAAATACTAGCTCCAGTTACGACTTTCCGGAAATAAGTCATCCGTAGATCATTTGTGAAGTGCTTGATTTCGCAAAAAGTTCGCGATAATGATATCATACTCCACTGGATTCAAGAAATGTTATAATTAGCGAAAACCATAAAGATAAAGTTCTATTTTAAATTTTAATATGTTTACATATTAAATATACACTCAAATATGCTAGAAGTTTATAAAAATGGTAAAATAAATATATATTTCTACAAAATTTTCTATTTTTTCATCGAAGCGTCATGTTTTATTTAATTATCTAACGTATCGCGAAATAAAATAAAAAATAAAAATAAATAAAATATATTTAATTCATCTTATCTTAAAAGCATATAGATTTTATATAATGTGCGTTTTATATATGTCATACGTAATCTTCTTTAACTTTTTATATAAATAATAAAAACAATTTCGATTAAAATAATATATTTCTGTATGATATATTGTATATCTTCTTATAATATTATATAAAAAATATGTACATACAGATCTCTCTCGTACCAAGTTTTTGCTCAAAGCGAATCATTAAAGTGTAACCAATTTCTTACTGGAAATTCACACGTAATAGAGAGAAAAACACAAGAGACGCGTTAACGCAGCGATGACATTTCAAGAAATCCTAACTTATTTGAAGACAGAACAAGAACTCTTCCTTATACTTCACACAAGAAGAAATTGCTGAGAATCCAACATTTTACGAAAATCTCGTGACCAGATGTCCAGTTTACATCTGTTGTTGCAGTTACACAAGAAAGACAACGGAAGGAAAATTTTTAGACAAAAAATGCATTCATATCTTGTACGTGAAATATAAAAAAAGAGAGGGGGGAAGGGAGAAAACAAAAACATATTCTTTGAAAAGGACATTGTGTTCTCGTAGGAAGGTGTCTCTCGACTTCCTCTGAAATCGATAGCTCGATCGAAAAGAGAAAGCGAACGGAACGGCCACACGGGAAAGATAAGAGCTCACCGGCTAGAGCGTTTGACGCGGCTCGCCTAATTGCGATCTCTCGATCGCTGTCGTTGCCAAACAAGGAAATCGCTGCTGTCTTATTGGCTGCCAATGCCTCGGTCTGACCCTTCGATACGTGCGCTCCTACACGACTCGCGCGCTTTACATTGCTCCGGCTGAATAACTCCGCGACAGTTTCACGCACGAAACGACAAATCGCGCGATATTGCAAATTAATCGAGTTCGCTGACATTGCATTTGTCATAATACTTTTCTAAATTACGTTAAAATAATTGCGTCAAATCGATGTTTTATGTCTTTTAATATTTATAAAAGAGCGAGTAAAAATTAACGAGTATTATTTCAAATATAATATTCTCTTTAATTAATATCTTTTATTTAAATCATATCTCCTTGCTAATTTTTTAATCAACAACTTCTATTATATACACAAGTTAAATTAATTTTTACAATTTTATAAAATAAATTTTTTATAAGGGATTTATTTCTTTGCCATTTCATATCGGGATACGCGTATTGCAGGTACGTCATTATTGCACTATTACTTAATAATGTAATTGTCGATAAGGCAAGAATAACAAAAGCGTGTCAATAATTAATCGTTGCCAAGGCGGAGATTAATCAATTTGGTTAATACGTGGCAAACGCGCGGCCTGTCCGAGCATTAAGTTACAGCGCTCTGTAACCCATAGTTCGAGCCTCAGCAATTGTCGGTTCTCTCTCGTATTAATTAACTCTATTGAGATCCCAGTTAAGATATCATTGTCTCGCGTGGAATTTACGTTTCAACGAAAAATAAAACAAACCAGTTAAAGCCGCCAATGTTTTCACGGGATCCGGATAATCGGCAAGATTACCTTCGGTAATTTCACAACATAAATTTAGTTTTTGCTCCAAATGAAGTAACTATGTTCCCATCGTTACATATAAAAAGAGATTATCACATCGTAATTTATATAGAAGCATCGAGCTATAATAGTGAAGAATAAAATAAACGTTCTATATTTCGCGCTAACTTAATTTTTTATAAAATTGGAATAAAAGAAATTTTAAAAAATTTAATAATCATATAATTATGTACTCTATATACAGTTACATATTCAACTGAATATTGTAGCTAATTTCTAATACAACAGTGTTAACATTTGGACGTCAAGAAGTGTATTTTTTAATTTAAAGAGTATATCAATGACTTATATTTTTAAACCAAAGTAAATGTTTAGATAATGAAGGATTAAGATTGCGGAATAATTCTCGCACATCCGTTCTCTCTTTTGCCACGAGAACGAGGTGCTGAGCGTTTTCAATAAATCGATGAATGTTCGTCAAACCGGACATCGAGAGTCAATCGATTTTCGTCGCGAAGCATGCAGCTACTTGCGGCTGATTTAAACGAGCCCGGTGAGAAACAGGATCGCCCTGAATACCGTCTGTCACGGTCAATGATTTTGCGGCGATTCCCGTAATAGAGGCAAGAAGGCGAACAAACGATCCGCGCGCTGTCCATCAATCCTAAAACACGCGCCGCATCAGCGAGAACCTCTAGAACCTATAAAGGAAAGAGATCCCGATGATTGCGATCGCTGCCGACGATATATAATCACCAATCATCATAAAACAGAAGATCGACAAGATTGACTAGGAGAGATCGGCGGTGAGCGCCGGCAGTCGTCACGTTCGAAGGAAATAAACCGCCAAGGCGCGATAATATAATTATAATCGAAGTTTCCGTAAAGTCCATCAAGCAGACTATTTACGGTTAACATAAATCTAAGCGATATCTTCATTATTGACGAGTGGCGAATTTTCGAACGACGCTAACATATCCGGAATGTTGGATAGTTTAGAATAATAGATTCTAGTGTACGCAACTTTTTTCTCGTTTTTTTTTTAATTTGATACAAATAAATATCTGAATAAAAATCGTATTAAAGTTAATTGCTCAATATTACGTAAAATATCCAGGTTCGATAGGATCACATGAGTCTGTCGAAGTGGAAAAAAGGAGCGGCAAAAAATTAGTCGAAAGATCGTCCGATGGTCGACACGGCAATTCGAGACCCCGGATAAGGGGTTAACCGAGCGAGGCACAATTACGCTCGAAGAACGCCGCGTGAAGTCGCGCAGGTGTATACACTCGAGAGCACCTAATTAAAGGTTTAACGACGACGATGCCTACATTAGCACTCTCTCCAACCGATTACGATCATCGCGATTGAATTTTCGAAAGCCGTCGAGAAGAGGAACTTTGACGTCGATCGAGGGAAACCGCAATTTTGCAAAATTATTGCGTGCCTATATAAAAAAAAAATATAGCATACGCGATAAGATTATATTTATATATATTGAAATTTAATTTTTGAAGCAATTTGATTAGTTCCAGAAAACGGTATTTCCACGAATGACGTAGAATCAATCAAGATAATTGTGATATTCGAGAAAATATGATTATTTTCAAGAGTATGATTGATAGTTAACTAAACCTTACATTATAATATTTATTAGGTAATAATATGTTATATCTATGGAATAGATAGCTATTATATCTTTGAAAAAGAGAATTTTACAGCTATTATTGAGAATTCACAAATTGAAAATTATTACAGTATCACGATTATATTTTGATTGATCCTATTTTTCAGATTAACTTATACACGATTATATTTTGATTGATCCTATTTTTCAGATTAACTTATACATTGCAACTAATCTCATAGAAATAATGCAGAAACTTTAACTTGTAAAAGAGAAAGTCGCGAAAATGCCGCGATAAATTACTATATTTCATATTGTTTAATGTGATATTTCGCTATGTAACGAGTAGTCTCGTAACATCTATGCCGACGTTAGACAGGTGCGAGCGATAAAGAGCGAATTTCATCTTCGTGCCATGGCAATTGAAGACCACCCTGAAATAACGCGCCGGAACCAACAACAAGCGGTTGATGACAGTCATCGCGCTCATGATTATGCACTATTGTGTAAACGATCCACGCGCAGTAGTAGCAAGAAATCTCATCTTGCTATTCTAATATCGATAAAGTACAACTGAGAGAGATTATTTTGCAAATTGTAACTTGAATAAATTTGGTGCACATTTGATGAAAACATCTGCTTAATTAGACTTTAAGATACACAATCGCGTAATAAATATGTGTAGATAAATAGAAAAAAAAATAATTTTGAGAAATTCAATTCATACAAAACTTAAAGTCAAATATCAAAATTATTATCATAATTTTTTTTGCACAAAGTAGTTTGAAAATTATCATTAGGCAGATGATAATCCTTCGAAATATGCATCCTATTGGTGCTTATATGTATACAGCGATAAAAGATTGTAAAAACAATCAATTTTATCGTAGTAATCAACCTGCTCTCCTTTTTTACCCCTTTCTTTCCCGACTAACATATAATGACCGGCATATAATATTTTATTTTCCTCTCGCGAACGGAAAGGACGAACTTCCAGGAAACACGCCTTGCACGTCGTGGTCCCTCGTGGCCGAGTAAAATTGTTATGAGAGCCGGTTACGTATGTAAGAGCCGTGGCGAGATGGTGTTCGCTCGCTTGTCGCCGCCCCGAGCAACTAACCTTCCTGTTGTTGCATGACCCGCGCGTGCCTTCTTCAGCATCTCCGTTCGCCTCGTCTCGGCCGTCTCTTTTTATACTATCTCTTTGTTCTCTTTCTTTCTCTCTTTCTTACTTGCCGAAGACACATGTCGAGTCCGACCACACTTGTGCACGAAATACCGACATTATTCGCGTACATATACAGCATTGCAAGTAGATTTCTTTAGAAAACGATACACGAAATAATTATTTCAGAACAAGTCTCAATTCATGTTTCGTCCTATTTATTAACTTTATATTCCCGAATAATGTTGAATTATTTTAATAACCAATTATTTTAATTATTCCTACACATAACAATGACGTTTTTTCTTTACTGATGAATTTTTTTTTTCAATTTTTCTTTATTAAAAAGATGATGTCAATAGATTCAGCCATATAAACGATTAAAAATAAAAATTAATTTTTTTCAAATTAAAATTTAAAATTAATGAAAACTTTAAATCACACATAAGAAGAATTCAATTTTTTTTCCAACAAATAAAAAGGTGCTTCAACTATGTTGTGTGGATATATAAAAAATTGCGAGAAGAATACGCCACTAAACGCGAGTGACCTCGTAATCAAGAAGGGCTGGCATCATTATTCGAAAAAGTTTCATTGAGAGGCAGGTCTCTGTCAGGCCGACGTGCTCGTTCTTCCCGACTCTCGAACCCGGTTATTCGTTCCTCGATGTCATCGGTGCCTTGGGCAACCATATCCTTCGCGCACACAGCTGACCTCGGTGGACCTCTAAGAAGCCCAACCCAGTCTACCAACCCACCGACCCACCAAGCCCACCATTAGTAACCTACTCCGTTACCGCCGACGATCAAGACGATTTCGATTCGCCGCTCGTCCGTCCTTCCTCGCGAGCGGCAACGATGCATTAAAGTAATAATACGTCGCGTCGTAAAAGAAGACCACGTAAAAATACTTATTTCACGTTATTCCCGCGTACGAAACACCGGGCGTCGTGACTACCTGTTTTTTTTAAAACGCACAGCGTCGAGTATCTTATCAATTTGCACGTGACATAGTGCATACGACGTTCCAAAATTTTTAGCACATCGAAATCGATCATTAATAATAAATTTTATATGAGACGATCATTCATAATATGATCATATATTAACTCGATCAATCGCCTTCTCATTTTCTCGACAAATTTTAAAATAGATCTTATTAAAATTCACTAATTTGGAGAATCTATTTACCCATGTCTCCGTCTTGATGTAATCTTCAGCATAATCTATCATTTATGTAAATTTAGATTAGCGCTCAAGAATGTTATGGCCAATGCCATAATTTCGTAAAACATTTGGTTCGCGTTATTAGAGTTTACGATCAACGCGCAAGTCGATATGACGCTGAAATTCGCATTTTTATATTTTTTTAAGCCAATCAGAATTAATTGCAGAATATTAATATACGACATTACCTTCAAGCGCAATCGCCGTTCGTCGTAACATCGTGATTCGAAGATGAAGGTGAAACGAGCACGCAAAATATTCATAAATCTATCCGACATGTGGAATATCTTAATTATCTGCGTATAAAGTAGCTATATACTAGAGAAGCAGCATCCAGCCGGTCGATTTCGACACGATTTACTGTGATAACGCTACCGCTTTTCTCTATAATTTTATATTTACGTAAGCTTACTCCGCATCGCGAACCCTTGAAGATAACTATTAGCGATCAATTAATATGTTTATCATATAAACATTATCTGAAAGAAGCGCTACTGTAAAATGAAATAGCTAGAAGAGATAAATTTATTTTTCTATATACACAGCACTTTCTACTTTTCACACATAAGATTGCAACAAAATTTAAATTGTCGCAGATTTCTACTATGGAGAATAAATATTTCATCAACCGCGATACGAAATATTGCATCATAAATAAGAATAAAAAACATTATTATTATTTCTAAAAAAAGATTTGAATTTATGCATTTCTCAAATATAACAAACAGATTAAAATTTCTTGCAACTGTCTATACAGGGTGAGTTTTTTAACTTGAGACTGCAAAATATCTGAAAAACTAAGCATTGTACGAAAAAATGTTCCATATAAACTTTCAATAGTTTCGAGGGTGCAATTCTATTCCGCAGAAATTAGCCCCCTTCCGCCCCCCCCCCCCTAGGGGGTGGGACTGGGAGTAACTTTGAAATCTTAAATGGGAACCCCTATTTTTTATTGCAGATTCGAATCCATCAAGAATCGAAAAAAATGGTTTAGACAAAATTTACGTATTTTTGGACGTAGAATTCGAATCTGCAATAAAAAGTAGGGGTTCCCATTTAAGATTTCAAAGTTACCCCCAGTCCCACCCCCTAGAGGGGGGCGGAAGGGGGCTAATTTCTGCGGAATAGAATTGCACCCTCGAAACTATTGAAAGTTTATTTGGAACATTTTTTCGTACAATGCTAGTTTTCCAGATATTTTGCAGTCTCAAGTTAAAAAACTCATCCTGTATATTTCAATAAAATAATTACATGTTAAAACTAATATATTATAGATCCAGTATATATCTAAACAAATTATCTTTTCATTCATGATTTAATTAATAAAATATTATCTTTGAAAAGAATTAATTGTCAAGACAAAAATTTTTATTTATAGAAAAATCTCTCTCCGCTGGAAAGTTCAAAGATAGCTAAAGGGCAGGAAGTAGTAAAACTTGATTTCATGATTTCGCATAAATTATCGGTAAGGGTATCTCGCGTGAGCTCGCGGACGGTATGAAGAAAGGCCACAGGAGAAAGAGAGAGAAACGCAGGACGGGAAATATTAATAATTCCATTCACGAGACGTCCGATGTATCCCACATCTTTATTCTCGCGAAATTTAATAGCGCGAGGGAAGACTATATAGATTGGTACCGGGTTTCCGGAGTCCACCCTGACCATAATTTTGCGATAACGTTATAAACAAAATTTAATATTATTAACTCTCATCTTTTATAGCCACCAATACCTTCGACAAAGCACAAATTAAAACAGAAAAATTTAATTGGATTATAAGTGCGTATTCTAATTGTCAAAAATGTGACACGTCGTATAATCTCTGTATACCACGTACGAAAATATCGATCGTGTCGTTTGATCGCGACTGATGTCGATGCTATCCGATATATGTATGTATACGCGTTCAAAGAAACGACGCTGCACAGAGGCACGACTGACATTGACTACCACCTCGAGCGATACGACTCTCTCATTTACATATTATGCTTACATTTTCCAGAGTGTCCTCGTGTATACGACGCGGAGGCCGCGCGCGCGATTGTTATCCGCGAACAGTTCGTTGCGGGCGCGCCTTTGTGCGTCGCAATTTTCTCGGGTACGAAGCGGGACTCTTAAAGCGGATAACAGGATGCGGAATATTAATCATTCCATTCACCTGATATCCGCGATCATTTATACAGCCCCGTTCGCTCGCGCGTAGTGCCGACTAACAACTCGCGCGAGCGCGCGATCGGATACGATGGAGTAATAAAATTTTCACGATTTCGAATAAATTACCGAGATCGGGCATCCGTGGAGCAACATTGGCCGACGGCGGATACAAATATAACGGATGTTTTTCCGCGAACGACACTATTTGCGCCGTCTTAATTCCGCTCTTGGTAGCGCGCGCCGCTATAAAACAGACGATAAAGCGCGCTCTCGGCCTCGGATCGACGCGGTTCGCGGAGTCATAAACGCCAAAGTTAATAAGCCGGTGATACGAGTGAAATACAATGATGTCGTTCTAACGGCGCGATTTGCATATCGGCACATTGCTGGAACAATGCGCAAATTGCACTCTTGTCGATAGTCTGCCTGTACGAACTCTTTCGCGCTTTCGTGAGCGTGTTTCTTATAGTTGACCGCCCTCATAGAATATCACCGCGACATATGCATATCTATTGCACCTTGCAGAATACATCGCACGAAAATATTTTTAATAGGAGTTATTATTTTAGTCAGATTGTATAAATAAAAATTTAATCATAAAATTGATCTTTTTGCTTAATCGCGCGATGATGCAAATGCAACATCAGGCTTAAAATATATTTTTCTGTACCTATATGTAACATGTAAAATTAAAATTTTAATATTTAATTTTTGCTCCTTTGTAATGAAGAGAAAGAAATTAAGAAGATATAACTGAAAAAGAAAGAACGATAAACTCATTCTTCCTCATCTCGATATCTTAATTCTTCGAAAGTGTTGAAGAGGTCATGTTACAGGTCCGGCTTGCATGCCGTCATGGTTTCTTGCTCCAGAAGGAGAGGAGGAGGCTGCGCGTAGCTGACACCGACTAATGGTAGACCGAGACTTCGCGAAGGGTACGCGATAAACTTGACCGGACACGAGTAAACTGGCTCGTTCCGTTTTCTCGTTTACACGTGGCTGGCAGGGCGTTTTGTCCCGCGAATTGATCGGTACACAAATCCGGAACGATGCGGGGGCGAGGCAAGACGTCGGGTCAGTCGTTAAGAGAAACCGGACTCTGGCCGATGGCTTCAATGAACCACGGCGATTCGAGCACATCGGCCGGAGATTGACCTTTTTGTACACGAGAGACGACCTGCGCAACGGATATCCTGATAATCAAGTTTATGAAAGCTTATCTTTTAGCTTCAATTGATTAATAAAACTAATAAAGCAGTCTGTTTAAAATAACTCGCTAAAATTAAGAAAAATGAGATAACGTTTAGATAGCATTAAATATAATAATATAAGAGAGAATAAGAGAGAAGATAAGTCCGCCAAAATATATATTCGCTTCTCTTCTGTTTAAAACTTTTCTCGCGACAATAATCTAAATCTGCTCCGATAAATAATGAAAATATTATCGAGATTCATATGGTTCTCTCTCGAGAAGGCTAATCTTAAGCGGCGAAAGAAGATTCTTCTGCTCCATTTTACATTAAGACCGCATCATCCGCCTGATCTCACCCGCAGCATCCGTATCAATGCCGGACAACCGGCTGGTCGTTTTTATTCGATGCTCACGATTGCCTGACCGATAACGCGTATATCCGAGTGAGTATCAGAGTCCCAAGATAGCACCACCATCTGGGGCACCATCCAACGGGGACCACCATAGTCCGTAACATCATCCTGCGACCGGGCAGCATCCTTTATCCGAGACCTGGCCGCGTATTGTATTGCACCGGGAGATCTCGCGACCGCGCTTTCTTCTACGTTTCTTTGCGAGAACAGCGCTTTATTAATGTCTTTATTCGCGACGTCCACGCGCGGATTATTCGTCGTCGGGTCATCGAGAATCCGCATCTCTTTTCTCAAACACGGCGCCGTTAAATCGCGCGTCAATCATACAGTCGCGCGCGTGCGCTCCAACTTTCGCCCCATTAATTGTATTTATCGGTCTGTATGCTGCATGTATTACGAAAGCGCGAATTGAATAACTTAAAATGCAGTCGAAGGTGTGTACGGATGATCCGTCTAGAGTGGATTATTCATTGCAAATATCGCGGCTATCGCAATTAGCATATAAATGCATTGCGCAGAAATATTTCGCGAGTAATTTGTCATAGATTTGTCAGTTCGATAAGTATTGCCGTTTAAAAACAACGCGATTATGAACGGTATGTCACAATCATAAAAATAGAAATAACACTGGTGGAATTTCGCTCTACTACTTGTGAAGCTCATTATCAGAAGGAAAAAAAAGAGAAAAAATGCAATCTTTTACAAAAGAGACTTAAAAGAGAGATTAAAGAAATAGAAATTTTTAAGAGACAGTTAATAAATAAAAATAGATACGATATAAAATCAGATCAGAAATGTGTTAACACTTTCTACAAACAACTTGTAGAAAGCGGAAGAGGCATGATTTGTTATTTATTCAACGTAGCGTGTAATAATTCTCATCGTGTCGTCCCGGATCTGTCTGATTTCATTGTGCGCAGAAGCAGCAGAAGTTGATCATGATGCAACAGATGCATCGCGCTACTACTACACGCGGTAGGAAAGTGCAGAAGGCACGTTCTCGGGGCAATCAATGAGCGATTATCGTAATTACGCTGGCGATTAACGGTTCGTGCTCGGCTTCGCCTCCTTGACGCCCGCAAACGCGCTCGTCTGCCTCATAACGTTGCGGAAAGGGAACTTTCTAATATCTTGTCGACGTTGATTCACCGAACGAGTGTTTCGAACGTTAATCCGCAGGTTATTCATACACACGAAAATATTTGGGAGGTATTTAAAAAAATATATGATAAAGTATCGTATTATTCACATCTTTACGAAGTGATATGTATAACTATAATTCGCGTAAAACTTGAAAAGAATTTGTTATACCAAAATAAATATCTAAAAAAAAAATCTTCGTATAGTCAAAGGAAAGCATGCACTGCAATTCCTTATACGAATTACATTTATTTTTTCACATCGTAAATAATCTCCAAAAAGAATAAAATTAATCATCTTTCCATCTAATTATATATATATATTCGATACTCATCAAAGAATGGAGCAGCTTTCTTCCGAGAAATAATTATCTTCATCGCAAACTTTCTATGGATATCCTAGTAACGCACAGGCGAGGTCAGAGCTACTTATCTCCATCTTCGTTTCTTTTTCTAACGCGCTCGTCTATCTAGAGCACATCACAGTGTACCTTCACTATCGGAAAGGAGCTATCAATTTTTCGATCGCGCGTAAAAGCAGCCGTTAAATGAGCCGCGCACTCAATTTCGTGAACCAGCAAGCTGCACCCTTGCAAGAACCCCTCCTTCCCCTTTTCCCTTCGCGCACGCCAGAGGAATATTGAAATTCCCTGCCTCTCCTCGAACACGGAAGGTGAGCCTCATCGAAAGTGATTTATACTTGCACGCTTTGCGATTAATCTCCGTTCCACGATTGATTTTAATATCACGATAATGCTCGCCAGGTTACGCTCCGTCGACGATTTCGCGTGTTTGTTTCTGCTCGAACAACCGCACCGCCGTTATTTTTTCACGCCTACGTAGTTAGTAACGATTAGGATATATGTCGATTAACAATGCCGTAAACATGTGTCGTGCCTGAAAAGATGAATGTCGTACACACAGATATCCATTATCTAACTTCAATGATCAGATATTGTCGTTCTTGACAAGTGCCCAAAGATTATAAAGCACTTTCTCTCAAAAATATATTGTAAATATATGTAAAAAAATATTTTAGATAATTATAATGTGAAATAAATTCTAACTAAATTTTAATTTCAAGTTTAATTGTCTAGTAAATCTTGATAACTCGTAAATTGACTTATGCTACCCTATATAAACGCATGAAGAGAGAGCCAAGAGAACACATATATATGCGTCTATTTAATATATCGATATATAAAGACACATCCGCCGGAAAATGATCGCGTATACAAAATTTACGAGACATTTATCGAAATGTGCTCACAGCAAGAAATCAATGAAGACGAACACGGATAAAAGCAACGACAGGTGGAAAGAGGAACCGTCTAAAAAGCACGTAACTTCGCACATTAAGTGCTACCGCGTTCAACGGTAATAAGAAAAATACGCGGTTGTAAATAACTGCGGCTAGTCGCGCGAAGAATTCTCATTAGCATCATATAATGCTGACATAAGTTATAGCGCTTAATAATAGAGGCATCCCTATACCATAGCGAGAAATAGAAAAAAAAATCGCACGTTCCGTATGAGCAGAGGCGGAAGAAGGCTCGTAGAAACTTTGAAAAGAAGAGAAACGCACACATCTGACAATGCAAAATTTGCAAACACATTCTATTAAAATTTATAAATTTATTCTATAATAATTTTTTTAAATTGTCAAAGTTTTGTGTATTTAAAACAGTTGTCAATAGATCGAAATTTTTTCATGAAAATTTAAACTAAAAGAAAAAATGTAAAGATTCAAAATCCACGTAAATCCATGTAAAGATCCAAAATGTACTCGATAATTTTAGATACTTTTCAAACATCTTCTAGACTTCTCTTATATTTTGGAAAACGACGTATATAAGGAATAGAGAAATTAAAAGAGAGACTCGCCACTGCGAGGATAAATGAGCGCAAACGAGCGGACGCCAGTGCCGCGCCGGAAAGCGTGTTTCGAGTCTGGATCCGCTATATAAGTATACGACGAAGCAATAATGAAAAGCCGAGCGATAAATAATGCATTGGCTACCGCGGGAGGCATATAACTCATTCCACGGGAATATAGCCCCCGTATCGAGGTCCGACAGTTCACCGCGCCGTCTTTCTTTTACCTTCTCTTTCACCTCCGCCTCCGCCTCTGCCTCTGCCTCTTCCTTTGGCCCTCCGCCTCTTCACGACGGATTCTCTACCTGCCATAAATCCGAACGCTACCATCCGAGGCTCTAATTGCATTATAAATTGTGTATGCCCCTGCACATCCTGTAGACCGCATAGCGCAGCGCGCTGCAACCGCTTCATGTCAAATCGAAGTGCTTCCAAGATGCAGAACACATCTATTGGAAATCAACAAAATGCGGAAATTTCGCGGGAGAGTTTTTCGATCGAAAAATATATCGATTTCAAACGAAAGTCTTAACACCTCCATTATAAACTACAATTTCAGATAGTCACTGTTCTCGAGTGCGCTTTGCACGCAGATTTCCACATGACGTTTTCTTCTACGCTTCTATTGCGACTGACAGTTACAAGGCAGTGGTATCAGCGAAAAAGAGTTGTTGTCAAAAAATCGACAAATATGCGTGAATTTATCAAGATTACAAGGAAATGTATTGCAGGATAGTATCATAGACAAGCACAATACGATAAAGATAATTTATGACACTGCTTAGATATAATAGACCGGCTCATTTTCGCCCACGCACACTGACTGGCGATTCATTGAGACGGTAGCGACTGTAGTCATTTACATATTAATTTCACCGGCATAAAGATTAATATGTAAATTAGTAGACCGACTGGAGACGAATGATTTACCGTCGCTCAGAAGACAACACGCGCACTACTGTGCTGAGATAGCTCGACAAGCAAATAAAAGATTTTAACAATAAAATGTTTATCAATATTATATTATATAAGACAATAACTAAACAAAAACTGTTTTAAAATAAAAAGGATTTTTTTGAAAATCAATCAGTAAAGTCAATCTTATCATGATACTGGTACAGAGGCGCGTTTGCTCGTGATTTTGTATATTGTATGTATTTTAATCAATTTTTTTTATTTTTACAAAAGAGAACTCTTTCGATTTGTGTGGATTTTAATAAGTTTAATATTTTCTTCTTGCTCGTCATATCAAATTGTGGTATGACATATATTGATATTAAAAATATTAAAGACTAAAAAAAAGTAGTTAGAATACTAATTATACAATACTTAATCTTTTAATTATTTATATCAGGTACTCTCATTTCGATTTTAGCGCGGATTTTAATAAATCTAATATTTTCTCCTCGCAGAAATCGTGATCTCAAATTGTGATATCTTTGCTCTTTGCACCGCGTAAGATTCGAAAAGCTAAAATTATCGCGCAGCATCGAGAGAGAGAGAGAGAGAGAGAGAAAACAGGTCTCGGTACTCTTGAATGAATCCTATTGCCAAGGCGGCGTGGCGTATCTCCGCGCGGTTCTAGGCTGCTTACTCAATGGGCAGATCGTTAGATAGAATCGGAGCCCCGGACCGGCCCTATAAATCCTCCGCGGGCACAATTATATAGAGGATGCAGGGATTATTGTTACAGAGGCCGGAGAGAGAGCCACTCGATCGCGGCTTTCGTACGTATACACGGCTTCGCCACGCGGGGATTACCCTCATAAATATATTCAAGATCCATTATGCGAACCTGGGGACGTTGATAACGTAATAATGAGGGCATGGGCTAATGAGGCGCGCGCTGAAAATTCATCCGGTAATCGCGATTGACGCCGAGATTTTACCATCCGCCGCGTCAAGGCTCTTTTAATACTTTTAATACCTGTTTCATTTCCTTCATTACGGTTTATCTCTTCGTTATGTTACCTCATGAATGTTTAAATCAAGAAAAAAAAATTATGTTTAATAGTGAATAAAAGACAATATAATTAGATAATGTTGCTAAAAATAAAGATACTTGTCCGTCTCATTCCTAATGACATTTCGCGAGCGCTGTTCTACCTCAATTATTAGTAGCGATGATATTATTTTTATTATCGCCAATGATACCGATGCATTAAAACGTTCGTTTATAATTGTATGTTATCTCCCCTGTGCTTAAAATCTCCTCCTTCCATCATAATAAACTCTCGATTCGCTACCGTTCGCGATGCCCGATTCCTGTATGTCTGACCATAGAATGTAGCTATATCCCTGACATGATAAAAAAAGATCTGTTTAAAAGTATATTTTTTTAAATAACGTTCTAAAAAAACCTAGTCTCTTCTTCCCCATCTTTGATCGTCTTTGACCGAACCCTTTCCCTGTCTGTCCCATCGTATGTTTCTACCCAAGATACCGACGAGTGTTGCGATGTGAAAAAGGCCACCGCCGCCACGGAGGAGACACTCGTTTCACTCGAGAGAATCGGCGCGCACACACAAGCGGCCGGTATACGTCCCGCTTATGCACATCCGTGCCTCTAATTACCCGGGATGAAGACATCACGGAGAGTTGCCAGAGTCGGTTCTCTCCAAGTCCGCTCGTCTGCTTACTCTCAAGCGACGCGCTGTCATCAAAGAAACGAGTCGTGTGCGTTTTGTTGGCTAATATACACATATGTGTGTTGGTCAACTGATTCTTTATTATTTATGTGGTTACGAGAGCGACTTCCTCTCCCCCCCCCCCCTCCCTATCATTATCGTCATGTTTATAGTTTATAGCATAAACATACTAATAACCCTTGTATCTGTGCGCCGTCGTTCGTTCTGTTAGTGCGCGGATTAAATATATATCTAGATTCTTTAGCGCTATCGTTAGCGAATATCACGATGATTACGCATGCAACTTGCGTTGCAAATTTGTTTTTCAACATTTTTACACGTCGTATAAATGTGTGTATAAATTTGAGATACATTTAAATATCGCGCGGCTTTTGCTTTTTATATTTCTATTTTTATATAAAATCTCATATCTCCAATAAGCTATCAGTTTTATATCAGATATTGTAAAAGTATAGCAAACATACATTCCATTAATATCGATCAATTTTTAATTGTATAAATTAGTTGTATTTTTTTTTAATACAACTTAGGGAGATATTTTATAGACAGCATGATATATATAAAGTCATCGTCGGGAATAACGGACGGACGCGTCGATAAATTTCTCCGCTCGGTTAAGCTCGTTATAGAGGGTATAAAATATCGAAACTCAGAGCAATAATGTGAAATAATTAACTTTATGGTGTTTTCGGTCGGTATAAAAGCTACTGATCAATTAGTCAACTCGCGCACGTCCGTATGTGCGCGTGACCGCGCGTCGACACGCGATTGCAGCATTCTCTCGAGAAAATAATTTCGTGCTTTCAATAAATGAAACCAGTTTTGTCGCATTTCGCAGTGCGATGAAACGCTTTTACGCACACTTCTCCGGCACAAATACGAGAGGGCATGAGAGAGACGAAAAAAACTTTTCATTAAATTCTTGCTTAATGCGACACGCAAGAAAGAAATGATATGGGAGGCGATGATACACATACTGAATATGCATGCGACTTACCATTGTGAAGTCTTCTTTTGGAGGTGCGTAGATGCTCGATAATGGAGGTGAGGGGTCTGCGGCCAGCACCGCTGCCACCTCCACAACTCCAGAGGGAGTCTCCTTCCGAGTCCGCCAGGTTGTCACGATCCCTAAAAATAAAAGAAAATGAATGTTATTAGAGAACTGGAGTTTTCAAACGTTGCATTAAAACAAGAACAAATAAAAAATGCATTTCAGAAATTGAAAATAAAATATGTACATCGAAAACATAATGGTACAAATAGCAAAAACAGCATGATAAATAACTTTATTCTGATATAGAACCATAGATTATCGTAATATATCGATAACTGATTAAATATTAAATATTAAAACTTGACGAATAAATGAAGTATTAAACAAATATGTATTAATAAATGTATGACAACGATAATGTACGCGCAATCATATAAAATTATATATAATTATTTAATTATATTATTATGGAGCTACATATAGTTACATGAATCACTAATTACAGCGTGCGTGATCCTCCTTCCCATAATTAGAACAATTAAGAGTAAAAAAAATTATTATTATTATATAATAAAAATGAATCATATGTGATTCTATTATAATCTAATTACAACACTCATTTATCTAATTATACCTACATATATTTTAAAAAAGTATTAAGTAATGAAATTATCTATTTCGTCTATAACTCTATATGCAACAATATGACAATATCGGCAACAAATTCGATTATCGTATAGTTCGAGATATCCGATGGCAACCGAGAATTGAACATAGAGTTCATTGTCACATAGACGTGCCACGCGAAATTAAGCAAACCGTTACGAACCGGTTCGATCCCGTTTGAAGACAGTATTCACCAATGACGACACGTACATCGAACTAATGTCCCGTCGCTTGAGAAATGCCTGGCGTGTGTACAAGAAAATCAGCGGACAGCTTATCAACGGGATACATATAATTAGATAACACGAAACACGACGATGATGATACACGTTACAATATAGCCCGTCCGCAAGTGAAGTGTCGCGATAAATTGGACGACTAAAGATCGACATAATGACACCGGGATATAACCGCGAGGTGCAACGACCGCTTTCTTCCTGAGAATTCCGCGCGCGATTCTTTTTGGCGTTTTGCGCGACAGCCGATAATCACGAGTGGCAAAACCTTAATTATTTGCACCGCGCGTATAATAGAGGGAAAAAGTATCCTTCACCGCGGCGTTGAACCCGGATATCTTGCAAGTGCCTATTAAAATCGCGCGTCGGACAAGCCGAACAACCTGATAAGCGTTGTAATTAAATGGACCGATTTCGTAAAAGCAACGAAACAAGAGAATCCGCAAATCACGGCCGTTTCCGCGGCGATTCGATGCGCACGCGAACATTTAAGGATGCGGCGAGTCCTATTTCAGTCAGGACGAGTCAGCAGCTCTGTCAGAGCACCGATCGCCATCTTTTCTCGCTTCCTGAAGAATTCTCGCATATCATGCCAGCCGGTCTAGTAAGCGCCGTATCGAAGACGTTAAACGAGCGGGCAACGCACCTGCGCGTCTTCTAAAACGCAAGCGATGAATAGAGAAGAGATAGAAAGAAGAGAACGAGAGCGAAGACATTTTATATCTTTTATAGTAAATTTTATAAAAGTATTTCATGAGAAATATCTCAAGAAATAAAATGTTAAATTGCTCATCTTATAAAATAATAATAATTAATTCCGAGCACACATGGAATAAAAGATTCAATAAAAAAAAAAACAAATTCAATAAAAGACTAATTTGTCAGTCTTTTAGTGAATTTTCAAATAAGCAATTACATTGTCGCTATCCTCAATAACGAGACCGACGACCTCAAACTTCGAGGAATCGAGATGCCTCTGCGAGAAGATGTCTTTGCGGAGCGAGGTGCCAATAGAACCGAGCCTTTAAACATCACGGATCAAGACCCCGGCATTTTATTTAGGTTTCCTGCATGCAGAGAGCCGAGGTACCCTTGTTCGACGAGCATGACGCTCGATTCGCGGCGAACTTATGGTTAGGTCGGCTTACAACCGGATCGGATCGATTCCCCCATGACACGTATGGTGGTGTCGTACCGTGCATTATAGAGCCCGAGTCTCGCGATCGCTCAGCGTGGACGGGCTCAAGTTTAGAATTCTCGCGGATCGTAATGCCCGACGACGACGAGAGGAGATCCGGCGAAACCGTTACCGCGAAGTCGTTAAGCCTCATCGTTAAGTCGATTATCCACAACCCTTGACGCCGAAGATCTCGCATCGAGTTTCCTTACCGTCCACGATTCACCTGGATCCAGTCAAATCATGTACGTTTATCGTTCGATAAAGTGTCGTCGCGAAAATGTCTCTCAACAAACGCTGAGATTCCATGTAGATTTCGTTTTACTGATCATATTGCAAAGACCGACCGTACCAACATTATTACGATTTAATACAATACTAATCTCTCTGTTATATATAAAACTTGTAGATCGTACGTTTGTTGACTGTTACTCAACATACGATCAGAGGAAGTATTATAGATATATAGTTGAAATTTAGAGATGTACTTGTGTTAATAAAATTCTCATCATATTCGATAATAATAAGGCAATAATAAATGACAATAAAAATTATTTAAAGTTAAAATTCGCGATCAAAAAGCTGCTCTCAAATAATATCATTAGCAATCTTTTGTATTTATATGTTATACCTTTTAAAATTTTTAAAATTAGAAAGCAATATATACAATACTATTTAATATATTTGAATGATCGAACAGATGCCGGATTGATCACGGAGCGGTAAATTTTCCCGATATAATACTGGTAGCTAAAAAATAATTAATTAAGAAGAAAGATGACTTAAAACGGGCCATCAAGAGCTGAGTGGTTATCTCTCGAAGGGGATAAATACTGAAATATATATCCTGTCATAAATTTACGGGAGATACAAGGAAAGAAAAAGAAAAAGAAAAGAAAAGAGAAGATGTGGAAGAGGAGGAAGTTAAAGATGGCGCGGACGCGATGCAGCTTACCACCTGTCTCTTACAGTGCCACTTGAGCTGTAATTGCCGAAGAGAGAACGTCGTAATCATCGTCGTTGTCGTCGACGACGGCACCGACGATCGGCGGCGACCGCGACAAGGGTCGACCCTCTTCGAGAAAACTAAGCACCGCAACACAGCGGTCCGCTCTCAAGTGCCGCAGAGTGTCATCAGCGGCTTGCAACGTCGCCGACGACAACGACCGACAGTTTTCGCGAGAAGCCGAAGGCAGGCCTGCAGCGTGTTTGCCATTATGAACTGCCGCACTCGACGGACAGAAAAGATTTGTCGAGGTTGCCACTCGTCCTCCGGTGACATCGCTCGATAATAACGCAAAGGCACCATGACGTTTAAACGACCTCGCAAAATACAAATCACTCAAAAATCTCAGAATAGAATGTATACAATATATTTTATAAATATATATAAAAATATATATCTGTTGTGACGTAAATTTTAGAAGTATTTCCTAAAGACATTATAGAGTAAACAGTAAAGTAGAAAGTTCCTCTGCTTCTCTCTTATTGTTAGAAATATTAGTTAAATAGAAAATGCCTGCTTCTCTGTCTCAAAATCGAAAGAAACAAGAAATAATTTAAACAATAACGCTCTCACTACAATAATTTAATTATTTAATTGTTTTTTAATTAACTACAACTATTACCTAATTGAAAAAAAAATATATGCGCCTAGAAAAACACTGAGTTCGATATTATATTTCAGTAGCTGCTAAAAGAGTTATTTTCACTGACGTTTAATAGCCACTTAAGATAGTCTGGCGAACGATGAGTAATATTTAGAAAAGTTTTTTATTCATCAGATTTTTATTCATCAAATTCGCTGTAACAAGCGAGAGTTCTTTGGTCCGGATATAATTGTACCTCAACATTCAGATTCCTCGAACACAGTGAAAGTCGAACTTCAAATAGATACCCGACAGAGCTTTCGCTGGTAACAACTACGAGCTACGCGGAGATCACCGTGTTTCAACGGCATAAACAAATCTCAGAATAGATTCCCTTATATGAGATACAGAATCACAATCGCGCACCTACAATTAGTTACGTATGATCATATGCTTTTCGTCGTAAAACTGTCGTGGCTAATTTTCTCTGAATTAATTTATAGCATCGTGTATATTAAAAATAAATATCGTAAAAAATTATTCTATATATTAAACTCTATAACTTTCTAAAATTTCCTTGCAAAATATTTCGTCGAATCCAAATTAATTATGTACATTTTCCCACGAAATATTTCCGATAACTTTGAATAAAATGTGTCGCAAGAATTGTGGGAAAAGCCGGACAAGGCGAGCGAGGTCGTCAGAAAAACTTCAGATCAAAGATAATTTCGAAGATCAGCTTCTTACAGCAAACCGCATCGAGACGATCGAGATCACAGGCCGTGCAATAAGATACTTCACGACGACTGCACGTGAGAAATAAATACGAGCCGGTGGATTGTATCCATCACGATTACCCGAGGCTACACACTGCAATTTCGTAACGTCTAATTAATCCTACACGCATCGGCCAAGTGCGCGCGGATGCAACGAACTGCCTCCGCCGTCGCATAAACTGTACCACCCGCGTTCCCCCGTAATCTCGATCGATCGCATCGCGAAGACAAAAACGCTCGTTTCGAATCTGCCGACCGATCGCGAGAGCGAACCGGCCTCGAATCGTAAATCGAATAGTCGAGCGCTGTTCGCGACTAGCGAGCAACGATTAGCGGCTCGCGCGATTATTGGCAGCGTGCAACTGATGAAATCTTCTCGCGAAACCGAAGAGATACTAGAATTAATTCAATATACATATTTCATTGACTTTTATGCATTCAATCGTGCGAATCCGGTTTCATGATGTGATTCAATGACTTAGATTCAATCTATCATTATTTACTCTAAGGAAGTAAATTCCCAAGTGTCGAAATATATACTTTCTGGTATATATGTTCAAGTAATACATAATATCAACATGATAGTTAAATGTCTGTAAATTATGCGATGAATAAAGGAATCTGAATTAATATTATTGAAATATAATAAGTTTTACAGTAACAATTAAATTTAAAGACATCACACAAAACCTTATCACGTTCAAATTATGAATTAGAATAAAATAAAATATTAAATAAAATAAATTTCAATTAAATGATACTATAATAAATCACAAACATGTGAAAAAAAGATAAGATAATATTCTGTCAAGGAGAATTCATTTTCGCTAGTCAACGATCTCAAGTATCAATTGTCGGAGCTACGACTACTACCGATGGGCTGGAGAACGGTATGTCGACACGGCATTGTACGAGTGATCTCAGAATCGGCATGTAATTAGCTGACCCGATAGGGTACCAGCTGGTCGACGAGTGCGCGCGTTAATGTGGCTCTAATGTCGTGGGGCCCCCTTCGCGTACTGCCTTGTCGGCACTAGCCTTTTAGAACAGCAGCAGCAGCACATGAGCCTTTTCGACGTGCATACGATCTATGCTCTCCTTCCATCGTACCGCGCACTTCGCTACTCGCTTTGCACGTTCTCTCGTTCAGCATCCGTTAGTATACGGACGCGTCGACCGCGAGTACAGAATTACGAGCCGGTTATTTTGCAATTTTTGCGGACCGTCATGCTGAACTGGCCAGCTCACTTGAACGCTACATGGAAGAGTCGACATAAAAGAGGCTAAAGTGCCATATTTTTAAAAATAATTTTATGTTTTGCATTAGTTTATGTCAATGGTATTTGCAGAAGACTGTAGATTTATAAGATTATTTATGATGTGCAAAATGTGGATGCACATACACGAAAAATAGTCTGTCTTTCCTTTCCTGAATATTCTTTAAAGTAGGAATATATAATTATTTGGAAAAATTTAATTATGTTGCCCCCCTCTTTCTTTATTTATATATAAGGCCGAAATAAATAAAAAATATATTATAATAAATAATAATAATATATATTTATTATATATATATATTTCTTTTTTATTTATTTATTACAGCTTTATAATAACAAATAGTAATAGTGTTTTTTTACGAAATATCGTCTTTCATCAGAAAAAATCAGAATAAGCAATATTTAAAAGAAACAGTAATGTCCGAAGACGGTAGTGCACGCTCTTCTCCGAAAAATGATCGTCGAATCGGAGTGCACGCCTTTGCGATGCTGGAAGGTAAAAAGCTTCCAGCCGGGTGACCCGCAGAGACGATGACGAACGTGACGAGCGAAATAATCGCTGGCATCGATAAGCCAGGTAATCGAGGCAAGGGTGGCCTGGCAGGCTCTCACGAGGTTGCCTCTCATCAAGGACGCATTAAGGAAGGACTGGCCGGACGTCCCGTAGGGAAGGGGTGAGAACGCGCGGCTACCAAGGAGGAAGGACAACATCGATCAAATCGTCTTCGGATCGTTTGAGAGCTAACCTCGAGAAACTTTCAGGCAGCGGTGACTGATGCGCGTACGCGGCTCGGAAGCGCTCGCAGAAATTCCACGGGAAAGACCGTTTAATTGGCGGACTGTGATGAATTCTTTGATTTAAGAGCAGCGCGCTCCGAGGTCTCGGGGAGGTCGGCAAGAAATCCAAGCGCAATGCGAGATATAACCGAACGTTTCGGGTTCGCTGCTTCGAAAACTGATCTTAAACGCGAGCTCGAAATTGCTGCTGCTGCTGCTGCTGCTGCCGCAGCACGAAAACCGACGTGATGTACGCATCTCTTTCGCGATTGGTCACGTCCGCGGAATTCATCCGCGGCGAAAAAGTACACGCTCCAAAGCTGCGATTGCCGTATCAAATTTTTGCCGTATCGCTTCCGCGGCAACTTTCTACAATATCTTGACGCGGATAACGTGGCGCACGTAACGGCCGAGACGACCGCAAAATGATCGACGATTGACAGTTATCGTCGGAACGATCTCAGAAGGAAGTGCACCTGCCGAATCGGGGTCATGGCCGCACATCGCGAGGTTTGCGCGAATTGAATGCCGCCCCTTTCTCCTCGCGAGAGAAAGATGCAGCCCGCCGAGAGGCTCTCGCCTCTCTTTACTCTCTTTACTCAAGCTCAGTTTATATTAGACACGAACGAACATCAAAGTCTTTCATACGCCGTGATTTCTACTCATTGACATTTGAGCAATTAACGCGAGTTTCTCCAATTTCCAGGATAGTTTCTAATAACCGCGTGTTTTGCGAAGCTGGCGAAGCGTAAATACTTAATGCGCATTATCTTGTGCATGTATGCATTAAAAAACAGATTATTCTTATTATTTCTTTAAAGTAACAAGTTGCATGATCAAACGATTATTAAATATGACAATATTGAAAACGAAAAAATAGAACGCCAAATTATGTGAAAATAAAATAAAGATATATTTCATTAATAAAAGTTTTCTTATAGAACTGATGCCTTCAATCGCTTTGCTTTGTTCAATTCAATTGCTTTGTCACATAATCAATTGGTATTGCGAGAAGCGCAATGCGTCACTCGTGAATGTCAAGAACCGATTCTTCAGATTCTAGTTTAGTCACGCGTGTGCATTTTTAACGCGAAGACGATTCGAGAAAATCGATTAATCATAATCGCCTCTCAGTATATTATCACTGAATCTATTTCTTGCAACGCGACAAATTAAATATAATGCAAATGTGCATTATTATAATAAAAAATTAAAATTTAATTAAATTTCAATTAATATTAAAATTGTTTTTGCGTTATTTATTATGCTCTGATTCTATAAAATTTTCACTCTGTAACAAGCTTAAATTAAAATTGATTATAAATTTTTTGTATGTTGTATTTTTTTATATATTATAATAACATAATTTTTATTAAACTCATTTATTTTATCATGTGTTATAATTGTACAACAAATATTTAATCGTATTAAAAATATAATTTTTTTCTAATTGTTAAATTATTATTATTAAATGCCTAAATATTTTCTTGTATTCTTTCCTATTGTTTTCTATTAATTTAAGATGCATGGTATAATTCGTGCATCATGGCTTTGCATGGTATAATTCTTTATTTATGTTGAATTTAGAGAACCTAAAATTCGAAACAATGTTTATTCTAAAAACGAGCGTGAAAAAGCCGAGCCTTTATAGTTAACGACACCTAATGCATTATCTTGCAGCGAGAAAAAAGCTCTTTTTCGGGACACCATAAATCTTCGCTCGGTTATTTGCGTAACGGCGTAGCTTTTTGCATTCAACATCGCGAGATTGACGAACCGTAAAACCGCGCGACTCTCCTGTCGACAAGAACCGATAATAAGAAGAAAGAAATGCTGACAATGATAATAGCACAATCGCGTCGCACATCAATGATTCACTTGTCAGGAATGTCGCGCAATACATCAAAGGAATCATCTCCGTGTCACGATGAAAATGTCTGATTCGCACGATTTGCTTTTATATTGTACAAGAATAGAAAGTGTGAAGTACTTTCATTGAGAGTAATATTGCAATGTAAAACTAAAAAAATTTAAAAAGAAAGAAGAAATTGGTAATTTCTTAGTAACTTGATTTGTTTCCTCGACAAAAGACATAATAATAAGCCAAAATATAATTTTGCAATGGCAAAAAATTATTTAAAAAGTTTCAATAGCGGGCGTATTTTTCCACGAGGCGAACGAACATTTAAGCTTTTTCCCCGTCCGAACGTTAATCAGTAATTCGCCGTAGATTCTCCGAGTCGCCAGATCCGCTCGAAGGCACTTTTACGTTAATTGAAACTCGAACGTCGGGGATAATGGCACGTACACACCGTGCGCCGACAGTTCTCGTGCCACGGGCGTTGATTATGAAATCACGAAGTGGTAGGTGGTCCCGATTAGTGCTCTTGGCAACGTGTATGCATGCATCGACTTTCCCGCTCTGTTATCCAAGCACGTCTGTATTTGAGTCTGATTGCTTGGAGAAATCGATATATTTAAGCGCCACGTGTACTCGACGAGAATTTTGAAGCTCTCGATTAAACGCGCGACTTTCTTTCGTTATACGTGTGAAACATAATATTGTTTAAATTTGTTTAAGCACGTTTTATACAGCAAGAGAACGGATCCGAAATTTTCAGCAGATTGATTAGCACGATGATCGCGTCTTGACGCGGATCAAGGACGCAAATTACAATAATTCTTCATAGACTGGGCCTCTCGTAGCCGCCGACTACTGTGCTACTAATTACGGTAATTAGTCGTTTCAAAAGCCAACCCGTGGCTGCTTTGTAGTCGTGCGAGAGACAGGCTCGCATCGCAACGCACTAAGAATTTTTGCGGCCGGTATAATTAATTGCGAAGCTAATTTTTTAATGTCTTAATTAATGCCTGTTGCCGGCTCGGGCGTCACTTTGGTTCTGCAACTTAATTACGAGCTCTCCATCCCCTAGTTCCATCCTCTCAATCTTTTACGTGATTTTTTCATACTTTTCTCAACATATATATATGTATCTTTACGCACACATACATATATATATAAGCATAAAAATAATATTATATAATATATATGATAATATTATATAATATTATAAAAATATTTATAAGATATCAAATATATTTCGTACTATATACAACAATACTAATATATATAATAGTAAATTAATGTTGTGACAAGATTAATGGTAAATTGTTCGTGATCAGCTCGCTTCTCTTGCGCATGCAAAAAACGTAGAAAAGATAGTGTATGTATGGACCATAAGCTACGCGGTATTCTGCGGCATCGTGCCTTCGGACACGCCGACGTGTCAAGAGGTGAAGGTCTAACACGGCCTTGAGGAGCATCGTACGTTCCGCAACACGCTCGTCGCTATTTCCTCATTGGATCTCGTGACTTCTTCCGCGAACACCAAATCGGCTTGCACGCCGAAGCGCAACCGTAAACGCGAACTTGGTTTTACTAGCGACAAAAAGATACTTGAATGCAATCTCGAATGCAAAAGTGCATCGCGCGAATGTGTCTGATCTAGCCAACCCGATTTTAATTCCCTGAAACTTACGTAATTTTAGCTCATTGCCACTACTTTTTGCGCTCAATACCGCGTACAGACTGTAATTATGATAGCACGTTTAGCATTAACATTGTAAAAATAATTATAGTAATTATAGATCATCATGAACATATTCCATGCATAAAACTTCTAATATCTTATCCGGACAAGGTATTTGATAAAAAAATTTAATCGTTTCATGGACTTTGACGGTTCAAACGCCAGCAAATATATCTCAACTTTCATCATCATCCGAACTGGTCCAGCAGGTGTAACTGCACCATCGAGGCATAAAACAAGTTAATCCCCAGTTTTCCAACGACTCCCGTTGCTAATGTCAAAATGTCAGAGCGCACGGCTGACTGCTCGTAGAAAATATCTAATAATTACCACGATCGACACGGTGTGCGTACGTGCGTACGTGGCATTCTCGCGCAAATGATGCCTAACGCGCAGGTGGTACGGTCGGCGAGCTTCACGCGTAATTTCCCGCCTTACGTTTGCAAATGCGTCCATTGCAAAATACGCCGCGCTAAGTGTCGGAGCTAAATGTAATTTTCGAACACTTCCGAATTGCATCGCCAGGCTACAGCATGCATGTGCAATCGCGAATTGTGCCCGAGATAATAAATTCTGCCGACAAAAAATATTGACTTGGATTTCTCCATTTGCGCTTTAACATTTAATATGCAGATATAATACATATTTCCTCCCCTCATTTTAAAAAAGAAAAAGCTTGTAAAAAGATAGTAATTTAAAAATCCATTTGTTTTACTGCAGCATTTTTACGACTCCATCCAAAAAAAAATCTCAAACTTTGTATCTGTCAAAATATAATTGTGCAAAAATATACGATACAGCATATGTATAATTCTATTTTCAGTTTCATTTATTCTTCTTCGTGATGTTTTCAGATTACTTTTCACAAGTAATTTATTTAAATTACTTGTGAAAAGTGATAAATAAAAAATAATCTAAAAATAATAATAAAGTAAAATAATAATATTAATATCGAATATTAATTTTTCCATTGTATACAAGTATATAGATTTGATTGTGTATTCGAGAAATCGATCGAGTAAGTGCGAAAGTGCGGATTCTCCACTTATTAGAGCGCGGAAACGATAATTCATCGGCGCAAACATTGAATTCATCATCGGTCTCGGGTTTCGCAACCCGTTCAGCCGCCGTTCGCCGCAGCTTCTTTCCGGCTGCACGCACATCGGAGAGAAGCAGAGAGAAGGAATACAAAGACGACGATTTACGACTGTCGCCGCTCGCGCAGCGAATTGATTTCACCAGATTTCACGAGCGCGCCCAGTAACCGACCGACCGTTCCCTTCGTCCCTTTCTTCCTTTTTCTTCTCCCCCACATCCTCCCCTTCTCTACCTCCTGTCGGACGCGCGTCGAGACGAGACAGAAGGAAATCCCGCACTGCCCTTCGCGTGCACCGCAAAAAAGGGCGGTTCGGTCCTTGATAACTACCGTGCACGGTGGTTGCATCGAGTTGCGAAGGGAGAAGGGGATCGACGAAAGGGGAGACGGAAAGAGAGAAAAAAGAGACAGCAGGAAATAGACGGAAACATCGAGACAAAAAAAAGAGAAAGAGAGAGAGAGAGAAAGGGAAAGAGAAGGATCGAGAATGAAAGGAAGGGAAGGAGCC
Organism: Prenolepis imparis; assembly: GCF_030444845.1. Classification (NCBI taxonomy): domain Eukaryota; kingdom Metazoa; phylum Arthropoda; class Insecta; order Hymenoptera; family Formicidae; genus Prenolepis; species Prenolepis imparis. Next base: position 14,663,008 of record NW_028141160.1, read on the forward strand.
TTCCTCCTACCTAGTTGGTCCACATTAATTAACCTGCTCTCTTAATTGCGCGGCTTGTTTATTGCATGGCCACGGCCATTTGTCGATGACTGCCTTGCGCGGGCTCCCGCACCGCGTAGGGCTATTATCCGATCTCGGGCTGCGTTGCGTTGCTCTTCTACCCGCGCGCCAATATACATATGTATGTATATCGATTCCGAAGGGTCTTTCTCGCAATCTACATATAGACCGGATACGACTCTAATCCCGTCGGGCCCTCTAAACGAGGAATATTTATTAACCGAGACCTCATGATCGCTTTGAGTTCAATTTAAAATGACATACGCGCGCTTCTTCAAATTACATGCAAATGACAAATGCAGTGATATTTTATTTTAAATTAATATAGAACGAAGAGAAAGACAGAGAAAGTCTCTATAAAATAATTAGATTATTTGAAAATAAATGACAGTATATAGAATATTGTCGTTTACATGTCAATGCCTAAGACACATCAACAAATTTCTCGCAAACGCGCATTGAGAATGCCGCGTCAATTTACGCGATACAGAAAAAATATACATAATTAACATAAGTTACAACCATCGTCTCGTTACATCGATTAGATACTCTGATAGTACGCGTAGACCGGATTCTCAACGGTGACGTATCGTGAAAGGAGCAAGGCCGCCAGAGATGCGGCCTCGCTTGGGCAAGTGTAGCCGTCTAATGAAGCAATCCTGAAGAGCAGGAAGAACCGCTTAGAAAGAATCCACTTCTTCCTCTCCTTCTCCTCGTCCTCCCTTTTCATACAATTTCGAGGCGCAACTCATTCGAAGAATAAAAACGCTCGCTTAGCGGGAAGCGTTTCTCACTTGGCATCCGAAAAACATCTTTTCGGAGCACGAGAAAAAAGTGACGAACGAAATCCAGCCGTGGGGTATGATGAAACGGCGATGTGAATCGCTAATTAAGCCAAGGGCGGCAATTAGTAATTACGGTAGCCTCGATCAACGCCGGCGAGCGAGGCCAATGAGTGGTGGCCCTGTTCGGGCCCCCCTCATGGGTTCCGCGCGACATTATCATAAGTCGAGTTTTTCATTGACCACAGTAGCCCCGGAGTCGAAACCGGTCCAGATCGACCCACGAACAGTCACGGACTGCAGAAAGTACGGCGTCCAATCGCAGGCGGTAAAGGTAAGGTCGTAGCCCCGTAGCGAGATAAAATTGATGATCACGTCCCGCATAAACGGAAGAGCGTCATTTTTTTTCCCCGAGGATTCAGATAAAGCTGCCGTCAGCATCGCGCGGGAAACACATTAGCCCCTCTCGCACTCCATCGATACGGTCGATATCGATCGTATTAAATCGCGTAGAATATTAATGTTATCGTATCAGTGTTGCGGTAATTACACCTGCAAACTGCCTAGTTGTAAGCGCGAGAAAGTCGGTAAAACGACGAGTACCCGATTTCATTTGGTTCTTACCGATGATTCCTTATAAATGGTATGATAAAATTAATGACCAGCCTCATGTATGTTTTGCATCGTTGCAAGTTTTATACTTTCACGATATGCATCGAATATTTTATGTAGATATTAGAATGATTTCTAATAGCAAGGTATTTTGCAAATTTTTCATAAAATTTATCGATACAAGGCGTATCTTACACGATTCGACACAGCAACTGCGAGTTGAGAATATAAGATTAAATATAAAAAAAACAACGTAGTAAAAATGTTAGCCAAACAGGAGAAAGACTAAGAAATCATTTTAATATAATTAATTCGACGAATCAAAATTACTGCAGCATCGCTGATAAGCCCTGCTCGTATAAGGTCGTCGCATAATTCGCGCGATTAGTTACACGACGAAGAGAAACTGGTTCGCGAAAATCAGCGTCCTCGAACGGACAGACGGATAGATTATTTCGCGATCTGAAAAGCATTTCAGAGAATAGCGATGTATTTATACTTTATTGCCTCATCGATAATATAATTCGCTATACGAGTTACGATCAAGTCGAGTGTGTTATCGAGAATTCTCGTACGTTTCGTGCCGCGTCAATTTGGAGCACAAGTCGTCATCGGCTGCGCGGGGGAAATCGCTGAGAGTAACGATCTTTCAGAAATAGAGCGAATCGAAGGTGCAGCGGACTGTGTCTGAAAACAAACGATCATTGACAGACCGCTCTCGTAAAAGGTAGGAGGGATAAGAAAGCGGAGGTGGATTTGGGGTCGAACGGATCACTCTCCGAGGCGTTTGTTACCGCCAGAATACGTGAAATAAAGAGAAAAGGAAATGGAAAGAACGAGAGGGAGAAACGGAGGGAGGGAAACAGAGCATCGAATTACGAGTACCGAACCTATTTTCGGATCGGCAAAATGCAAGCAGAACGATAGACCCGCGATGCATCGCGGCATACGGCGTAAATCAAGCAACCGGACGCGCGGAGGACCGATTCCAGTGGTATAGCAGCCCACGCTCGCATTATATCAGCCGCACGCCGTGCGGTCAGGGGCATATTTATTACCTCGGACCGTCCAGATTGGAACAAATACTGCACGGAACTGCCCTACCGTCCACACATGCGACCGAAAGTGCATTATTACGATTCACGACGCGAAATCGTTTTCCGGTGTCGACGAAATCGTTCGTGCCGATATCGCGAATAAGTAGATCGTTGAACTTTCAATATTTATGACTCTGATAAATTATTATACAAAGTTAAAGAGATTATTATATTATTAAATAGAAATCGGTAGATATTATTTCAGTATAAAATATTATTTAGTCAGCATACTAATAGTCCATATTATTAACATACTTTTAAGCAAGTATGTAAGTATTGTTCATTAAATTATTTGTCAATAATTTTTCTCTATTTTCTTTAAACCCTCAATTTTTTAAAACCAAGTTATTTTAAAAAATCTACACGAAAAAATGTTACTATATTTTTAATAATATATTATTGTCATTCTATATTATATTACTATTGGAAATTATTATATTCCTAACGCGAGTATTAGACTATTACGAAATTAATGTACAAACTTTGAACAGCATTTTACATATGAGGTTTTAATGTGCCCTTAAGTTAAAGACTTGATGCAGACATCTTTGTCATGCTAGACGTGTTAATGTTACCTTTTTATTCTCATTTAACGGGTGAAGTATAGGCCTCTCGACAACGTCAAGATGCGGATGCCGGGCAAGTGTTCTTGTGAACGTATGCAATACAGACGACGTTTACGACAAGGCGCCAAGTGCTTATTCTTATCTGAACCCGACCCGCTTCCTCAAGACTGTACGGGGACACCATATTACAGAAGAGACGCCAAATAACATTGTAACGGCTTAATGTGCTTCTATTTTGCGCAGCTCGTCTTTCGAATTGCCAGCGACACAGGCCTCGCAATAGATTACTCTTTCTGCGACGCGAAAAATAATTTCCTACATTTAATAATAATTAATTATAATAATTAATATTATATTAATTAATTATCAACAAAATTTTGCCTTTGTTAGCAGTTTCACTAGCACACGCATATATGTATGTATATATGTTTGTATATATGTTGTATACGGTTGTATGTATATGTATCATATAATCTAAATTAATGAAAAAATTAAAATAATTTAATTTCACAACAGTCTTATACTCGCGACATAATCTTTATTTTATTCACATTATGTAATAACAATTTATACATACATATAAGCAAGTACGTCAGTACATTATTAAAAATTTTGCTAAAAACGCGCGAGACTCCAGCAGCTTTAAAGTCGCGGTAAAATATTTCTGCGGTTTTATTCTTGGCAAACCAGTAATCTTCGCGAGCGGCGACGCCCTACGACGTCGCGCGCAGCCCGCATCATTGCATTGATAATAACGCACGCACATGTGCGTATGGTGGGTCTGCGTAAGATAACGCGCGTGTATGGCCGCGGGACAGGAGGAAGTTGGGATTTGTGATACCAAGAAGCCGTGATTGCGCGGCTCTCGCGCTGCCACGTTCATTACCGATCGCGCCATTAATTCGAAGCGGGCTGATGGCTCGCAGGCCAGTAAATATCTGGAACGATAACATCTGCGACTTAACATTCGTTCCACGGAATGTCTGCCGAGTTTTCATACCACGGGCTACGTGCCCTCTTTAGCAATCAACAACACCTTCGCCCGTGAGACAGCCAGTTTCTCAGCGACATTTCAAGTCAAATTAATAATTAAAATATACTCATTTAACAATTTCATCGTTTACATCATTAAAATTTATTTAAAGAAAAAAATCACAAAAGCTATTTAAATTATGTTAATTACTGTTAACACATCTAAAATAGCCATAAAAATAATAATAATTTTTATATAAAGTAATTACAAATATTAATTTGTTTTAAAAAACAGGTATATTTCCACGAGATATTTTAATATTTTCGCGTTTACTTGTGAGAAAATTATCGTGATTGCAAACGCGTTTCAGTTCTTAGATTGTGCCAGTAATTAGATACCCCTGGAAATACGTCAGATGCTAACTGGTTCGCCCAATCGCTGCGTGAGTTCATACAAGAGCGGTTTCGCACTCCTAGAGAATAAGCGATTGGCTTACCGGATTAGGAAAGTGATAGCCTTGTTCTCGCTACGTAATACTTTTCTTTCTTTGTACTTACATGTAAAGTACGTCCGCAATAAGAATCGCATCTTTCTTCAATTTTATAGGTTCGCAAGTTTGTACCCATAATTTTCATCGCCGAGAGTTCTTAGCGAAATCTGATACAATCCCGATTGCAAACGAAATAACATTAATGCTGATTCTTGCAAGCATATATATCGCATATTTTAATTAATTTCTGCATATTGATACAGGACCTAATCACAAATTAATATTATCGTAACGTGCTCGAATGATTAACACCCAAGAGTAACGCTGAATTTATAAAGTCCTTTTATTTTTAATGTACAAAATCTATTAAAGTCAAAGCAAAAATATATGTAATTATGTCTATAGAAAGAGAGAGAAAATTTATTAATTCCATGATTTTTGATATTTTGTGAAATATCAAATTATAAAACTTTAGGATAATAATTATAAAACTTTACGATATTTAATAATAAAGAAAGAAATCTGTATTTTGATAAATTGAGTGTGTTAGCGACACTATTAGCGAAAATAAAATCAGAGAAAAATAATATTCTTTATAAGAAATTTCCAAATATTTATTTTATTGCGCGAGAGAATATTCGCGTTTCTTATTCTAATTGTAAGTAAAGGAGGATACAAAAGAGCAAAAAGAAGAAAAACGGTAAAGAGAAAATAACGTTACGTTGTCCATCGAATTGAAAAAAAGATAGAGATATTAGAGTTCTGAATTGATATATGCTTTTATAACAGCATCGTTTGTCATAAACTCATTTGCACTTGTGCAGAATATTTGTATACTAATTAATTAATTTATTTATTTATTTATTAATGTATACTAATTAATTCTAATATAGACAATAAATTTTTTATATAAAAAATAGATTACATATTCCTTTCTAAAAAAAGGCATGTTAAGTCGATTCTCACAAGTAATGTTGCCTTTCTTCTGCGATGCTGATTTGACTGTCTCGATTCGCGTTATATTCAAGTATCAAGTATCAAGAGGCTGTCATCGCGAGGGTTACCAGTTTGACAGTTTGTTCAAAATAAAATTAAATAAAATAATAATATGTTTTAAATAATATGTTATAATACTTTAAACCCGATTAATATTTTTGACAGTTATCAGCTGATTTCTGTCAAAAAATATTAATCGAATTTAAAGTATTATAACATATTATTTACAACTTATTACTATTTAATATTTTTAACATAAATTAACGCTTTATTAATATTTTTTACAGACATCAGCTGATTAAACCGTTAATTTGCTAATTAAATTTTAAAATAATAATATGTAAAAAAATATTAAAATAGTCATATGTTGTAAATAATATATTGTAATACCTTATCCGCGATTAATATTTTTTGACAGAAATCAGCTGAGAACTATCAAAAATATTAATCGAGAGAGTTTAAAGTATTATAATAACATATTATTTAAAACATATTATTTTATTTAATTTTATTTTGAACAAACTGTCAAACTACTAACTTTCGCGACAGCCTCTCGATGCTACGAATATAACGCACAATGCGAATTGAAACAGTCAATCAGCATCGTGGAAAAGATGCAACAATATTGCGAGAATGGATTTAACATGCATTTTTAAGAAAGGAATGTTATAATATTTTTTAAACTCAATCGAAATAAACAATTTCTCACTCACCGGTCCGTGCAATTGTAGTACACAGCACACATTGATCTGAAAACAAAACATTCAAATTATGTATATACATGTGTGTGGGGAGGGAGAGCGTGTATGTGTGTGTACAGGTGTTTCGAAATAGAAACGGTCAAATATTTCCATCCAATGTAGTTTAAAAAAAAATGTTTTTAGGTTTTACCTCACAGTTGCCCCGTTGTCGCCCGATGCCTCCCTGGGCCTCCTCCTCCTCTCTTAGTTCATGGTAGCACTCACGACACTCGCGAAAACACGAATAATTACGATCGCCCGATACTATACACGGCACTCCCGACACGCGAAACTTTACACGGCACTCCCGACACGACGCGTGAATCGCACTGTGTATCGCAATGCTACCTGTAACAAATAAAATACATACATATATTAGAATAATCTTATTATTTTTCGCATTACAACATACACAATATAAATATGTAAGCTAGAATTAACGATAGATATATCCACGGATCGTAACACATTCGCGCGCGCAAAAACAGATTAAGTTGGGTTATGTTGGCAAGAGATTTTGCATCCAATTTTTCGTAAAATATGCGTCTCGAACAATTACGACTATACACATTAACGTTGAAATTATGATATGCGATTGATAAATATTACAATACAAAGGTTAGAAATCGTTTCTAACGATTATGCTTACTAATTAATCACAGCGGGACGCAGCTCCAACTGCCTGATACTCGCGGCGTTTCGGTAATGGCCGAGGCTACAAACATCGGCAACTTCACTCTAGTAACGCGCGCGCGATACTATATACATGACTTAATATTAATAATTAATTAAAACTCGAAGGAGATTCGTTCGAAAAGATATAGCTTTAAAAGATATAGAAAGAAAAAATATTAATCTAATAAGAAATAGGTATATTAATCTAAAAGAATAAGGTATATTATAACATATTATTTACAACATATTACTATTTTATAACTTTTACCATATTATTATTTTAAAATTTAATTAGCAAATTGTTTTTGACTCGCATTTATGATTTTATGTTAATGATTAAATTATTGCCCGACGAAAAGGCTAAATGTAGTGCGAAATTGTTGACTCGTACTACTTAATCTATCTATATTCTTACTTTGCGCATAATAAAATTGATATATAAAATGCATATAATTTTTTATTGTTTTTGATTCGTATTAATTATTTTATATTAATAGCTGAGTGATTGCGCGACGAAAAAGCTAAACGTAGTGACAAATTGTTGACTCGTACTACTTAATCTATCTAAATTCTTACTTTGCGCATAATAAAATTACGATTGTATAAAGTGCGTGTTATTTTTTATTGTTTTTAACTCGCATTTATGATTTTATGTTAATGATTAAATAATTGCGCGACGAAAAGGCTAAACGTAGTGAGAAATGGTTGACTCGTACTACTTAATCTATCTAAATTCTTACTTTGCGCATAATAAATTTATGATATATAAAGTGCGTATAATTTTTTATTGTTTTTGATTGGCATTAATGATTTTATGTTATTAATTAAGTAATTGCGCGACGAAAAGGTTAACCGTAGTGAGAAATTGTTGACTCGTACTACTTAATCTATCTACATTTTCTTACTTTGCGCATAATAAAATTACGATATATAAAGTGCGTGTTATTTTTTTATTATTTTTGACTCGTATTTATTATTTTATGCTCGTGGCAGAGTAATTGCGCGACAAAAGGGCTGAATCCTTTCCTTTTCTAAAAAAAATATGTAAAATCGATACTCGCAAATATCAAAGTTTATTGTTGTCGCTTTTCCGCGATGCTCATTGGCTGTCAATTCGCGTTGTGTGTTATATCGTAGCATCGAGAGGCTGTCATCGCGAGGATTAGCAGTTTGACAGTTTGTTCAAAATAAAATTAAATAAAATAATAATATTAGTTTTAAATAATATGTTGTAATACTTTAAACTCGATTAATATTTTTGACAGTTATCAGCTGATTTCTGTCAAAAAATATTAATCGCGGATAAAGTATTATAACATATTATTTACAATATATTATTATTTTAATATTTTTAACATATTATTATTTTAAAATTTAATTAGCAAAGTAACGCTTTATTAATATTTCTTGACAGAAATCAGCTGATTAAAGCGTTAATTTGTTAATTAAATTTTAAAATAATATGTTAAAAATATTAAAATTGCAATATGTTCTAAATAATATGTTATAATAAGATAAAATTGTTGGAATAAACAATAATAACATAAGCTCGTTTAATGTAAAATGTTATAATACACCTTATCCGCGATTAATATTTTTTGACAGAAATCAGCTGATAATTATCAAAAATATTAATCGAGTTTAGTATTATAACATATTATTTAAAACATATTATTTTATTCAATTTTATTTTGAACAAACTGTTAAACTACTAACCCTTGCAATGACAGCCTCTCGATGATATGAATATAACGCACAACGCGAATCGAAACAGTCAATCAGCATCGCGGAAAAAATGCAACAATACTTGCGAGAATCGACTTACAATTAACATGCCTTTTTTAGAAAGGGATTATGACTGCCATATTTCTCTTTCCAAATAATGAAAATCAAAATAAAGAGTCAAAGATTTGACAGCGTATAGAGAATATCCAAACCAAATCACAGACGATGATGAACACTTTAACGACAAAGGATTTTCAGAACGCATTCAAATCATGGCAGAAACATTGGGATCAATGTATAACGCTCTCAAGAATTACTTTGAAGATGATGGTGAATAAGATCTAGAATAAATATAATTTATTTTATTAACATATTTTTCAGGAACTTTGGGTAGTATCTCATATAACTGCGCTCTGAATTATGAGTTAAAATATTTAAAATATTTAAGTTCTTCCTCTTTTAAACTTTCAGATTCGTTGATATTCGTTATAAAGTCTAACACGAAGAAAGCAAGTGTATTCAACGGACACGTATGCAGATCAAAGTATTAACTAAATAAATAAGCATCCACTACATCGGCCTGGTAACTGGTACTAATACTATAAACACGAAGAATACCGCGTCTATCCGATCTAACTTTCAACGCCACACACAGCTGGTGTTTATGATCTCGCTTCCTTCCCGCGTACCGTCTCCTCGCGAGAAAAAGGATATCGCGATATTCGGAGCAATTAAATCCCTGAGATAATAATTAACTTTACAAGCAACGTAAGGCGATCGATGTCGCACAGGGAATTGGAAAACGAGCTCTCTTTGTGATATGAATGATTACAAGCGAGTACACGACCAGGGCGACAAGCGGCCATGCCGCACGGAATTATTGGCGAATTTGCATCTTAATGGAACTACCTATCTCAGCCACGAGAGAGACAGAGAGAAAGAGAGGATCTGCAGCCATAATTTCTCGCGCTATTCGCTACCATCGATAGCAAAAAGAAAAATGATACCGTTGAAAATAGCGTCGTGGCAGAATGCGTGATGCGTCCGTATCACGCCACTTTACATGAAATCGAAAGTTTCGTAAGAAAGAGAGAAAAAAAACGATGTGCCGGATAATTGTATCCCATATCCCTATTTATTACAAAGATTTTATGAAATGTCTCATAAAAAGCGAAAATAACAAGTTGTGAATTTCGGGAAAGAGAGCAATGTTGCGTTTCGCAAATGTCTACGTATCAAAGTAATATTTATCTCTCTCCCCTTTCTCTCTGATATAAATTATTTTTATGTATAAATTGAATAAACTTTATATATTTATAAAAATCCGCATATAAGTTTTCACTAATATAAAATGTAGGTAATGTAATACGCCAAGAGATACTGATTAAATTAAAAATACTGATATTTATACAGAACAATAAAACTTTAAAAGAAACATTTATAAATATAAATTTTTATATTCAAAGTATTCGATATATCGAAATACTATCACTTGCAAGAATTACTAAAATGAAGACGCACACAATATAGAGAAACTCATTCCAGCATCGTCTGTCGCGACGTGAGAGAGGAAAATTCTGAAATAGAAATGCAAGAGCCAGGCAACGGGAGACTATTTCGGGTGAGGTCAGAGGCTGAGGTCAGTCCACGAGGCCTGGTCAGCCTCCCACGAGTCCTGGAACTCTGCCAAGCCCGACGCCTACGCAACGAACCGAACAGAAACCTGCAGGAACTCGAGCAACGGTACGCCGTATGGATCGTAATCTATGAGATACACGATACCGAGAGAAATCATCTTGGAGAACATGCCTGCACACGTAATTTGTCAATGTGCATTAATAAAATTCTTGAGTAATATCCTGTTATTTATCTGCTAATAAATGTCAAAGTTATATGAGCAAATTATCATCAGGGAGACAATATGTATTTGCTTCTCGCAATAATTTTTTTATAACTAAAAACTATACATTCTTTTCATCTCGTTAAAAAAAATTCGGAATCTGCTCACATAGATTTTAGACTGACTGGATAAAAATAAATATACAAATTATGAATATATCTTAGGCAATAATTAGTTTTTTTTCACGATGATATCTACAAAATAATAAAAATATTTCAAAATTTTTTAATTTTAAAAGTTTTAAAAATTTCTATTATCTTAAAAGTTTCTATCATCTAAAATAAAATATATTCGTTATTATTTTATTATAAATAATGCATAAGCGCTATTAAAAAATCTTTAATTAATAAAATTTATTTTTATATAAATAAGCGATAGTCGAAACATATCTCTAAGCGCATTTGTCTCATCATATATTTTACAAATAAGATCAATCTGAAGCATTCGACAGATCGTGATCTACCGGATGCCAGAGAATCCGAACCGTCAGTGCAATCACGTGCCTTCGTCCGAGAGAAAGCGGAAAAGACATCGCAGGTCGATTCACGATGACAACGAAAGGCGAAAACGAGACGGATTTAAGATGCTCCCTTAAAGGAATTTACGGCTACGTCGCGGTGAAGCATGGTAATAGCTGTAACATGGCAGATATTAGCAACGATTACCACTTGCGCCACCGCATTCGTGTGCGCATAGGAATCGCCTTCTCCGGGACGCCTTAACAAGACGTGAATAATGACGATATTTTGCCGTTACGAAACGCGAAACGCTCGATACGGCGAAATAATTCAACAATAATAGCTGTAGAAATTTGTACGAGTCGTTCGAAAACATTACCGGTCAATGGTGAAAATTGTCGAATGATTCAAGTTGCATTGCAAAATTGAATTGCCATTTTCGAGATATCGATAAAAAAGTCGACGTTTGCGCTCTAAGAGATTTTCTTAAAGAAAGAGAATCTTGTGATTTTAATACTGGGAAATTATTTTTGCACATTAATATTATACGAAAGAATATATTATGAGGAAAAATCTCGAATTAAAATAATAATCTGTAAAACTTCTATTATGTAAAGTTTCTAATATTACGAGAAAAGAAAGAAGATTAATCGTCGAGATGAAGAAATTATAATTAGGAAAAAATTTCTTTCCACGATTTCTACAAAGTGTATCCTAAGAGATATTTTCGATGCGCTAATCGAAATAATGTGAAGTTTCCTCAAGGGACCTTCATCGAGAGCAATTCCGCCAAGTTTCGAAGTAACGGCCGCATTCGTTGGGTCGCGGCCAAGAAAAAGAGAATGGCGTGGGTGAGTCGCGCGAGCAAAGCGAGCTGACCCGAACTCGTCGCATGCGACTCGACCTCGCTCCTCTCTTCTCTCGCCGGTTTCTCTGAAAATAGCTATGCTGCTTCGTTTGACGTCACCGACCAATTCAAATCAACCACCCCTTTTCCTCCTTCTTGCCGTCTCGCAATTTTGTTAAGCACATTTTAAAATATATTATAAATATATACTGATCTAACATAAATTAATTTATAAATAAATCAAGCTCTTTGATATTTTTAATGCTCTTGTGTAGCATACGCGAGAGAAAGAAAATATATATGTCCGCTAACATCAAATTTTTAAAAAGATTTTATAGTTGTAAAATGTTGAATGTCTCACGCGCGCGCGGATAATATTGTTTCAACTTACGCGAAAGCATAGTGCAATGTTAGCAAATGTCTCTCTCTCCGCTTGCAAATTTAACAAACTGTCCGCAGACACTCAGTCAGAGTTAAGTAATCATTCAAGCACGAGAGTATACACGGTAAGCCGTGGAAGTAACGGGAAGCGTACATTCGCGTTGTCGTCGTAACAAGTTGCGAAAAGATTGCACGCTCGCGCCCGCGGTGATGGTACGAGCGCGAAAAGTGGAAGATCGAATGACTCGAGGCGATCGTTGAATTTAACCTCCGCAAAAGGTTAGTGCAATTTTCCTATGAAAATCAGGCCACGAGGATGGATTGGGTCTCCGGACGAAGTCGTTCCGCGCCAACAAGAGAGGAACGGACCGAGATCCGAGACGCGGGATCCCGTAGCAGGGTCAAATGGATAGCGCAATTTCAACGTAATGTTCCTACACGACCGCGATCGCGATCGATAGTGATTTGCCGAAGGAAAGATGGCATGAGATACGTGACTGTGATCTCGGGCGTGCGCGAAACGAAAAGAGAGAAAGAGCGAGAACGAGAGATGAAGGAAGAAAGCCGACTTAATGAAGAATGAGAGGAGGGGCTCGAAAATGTGCGAGGATCGAATCTCAGATGATCGTTTCCGATCTGCCAAGACCGGATGCATCGCTCACCGGTTGCTCGACCGAGCAGAAGTAGCTTGCCGGGCGCTAATGGCTCGAGAGAAATAAATAGCGCTCGTTACTGACGCAGCTCGCAAAAAGCGAAGCCATTCAACCGATGGAGACATAGAGAGAGAGTACTATGTATACATACGCCCTAAAGCAGAGAGATCTGAGATGATAACAACGCATAATCCGCGAATAGTAAAAGGGAGCTCGAGCGTAGAAGAAATTTTTTCACTACATATATGTATCAACGATACATAGTGACAACATAAGACAAAGGTTCCGTTCGAATGAACTGATAAATAATTGCTCTCACGTCGCTAAACTTTCAAACGGTTAATTAACGGAGGTAGTTAGCAAAGTACAACGTTGTGCCTTCATTACCGCGTAACGTATCTTTTACAGTTAGTAGTTTGATATCTGAGAAACAGAATGAGTACACAAATTTACTATTTAGATTAAAAATGTCATTTGGTAATTAATTACAAGATATGCAAAGAGATTATCTGTGAAATGATAATATACGTCTAATAAATAATCAGATATGTTTCTGAGTATTAATTACGTATGTTTTACTGTTAGTTATATGTGCATAAATATTGTTCAATATATATTACTTTTCTAAATATTTTATTGAGTTACTTATTAATATCTGTGTGAAATAATAGATATATGTATAATTTTATGCGAATATTATTTTAAATTATTATATACATAGTATTATTTCATGAGAAAAATATAAAAATTTTTATTTTAATTATAGATAAGATTTTACTGTACTTATTTTACTTATACAATATTTTAAATGTATAAAAAATATAAATATATTAATGTAAACTACGAGAAGTTGCTTATAAAATATATAGACTATTATTTCTCACAGATAGTCTCTTAGCAAGTCTTGTAATTAATTATCAAATCACAAGTACCAAAAAATCAACATTAAAAATTACTGCTTCATATCATCGACGCGAGGTTTTATTAGTTGTTTGATTTATCTGCTATCGCACTGTACGATAAGTTATTTAATTAACTGGCTAGAATGTTTTATAATCAAATGTATACGTTGTTAAAGAATTAATGCCATCATTACTCCAATAAATCAAAATCTTTAATTAAATATATACAACAAAACATAAATTTATGTGTTCTATGTATTTAATTAATAATTTATATATATATATATATATATATATATATATATATATAAGGCATCGGGCAACAAAGGAGCAACCGTGAGGTGAATAAATTTGAATTGTTTAATAGTTACATAGTTCCTGATTATTTTTTGAAAGAGTTTTGCAATTTTATAGAGATAAAAAAACATACTTTCAATATCGAAGATATTTTAGAAATATCTTCGATATTAAAGGTACGTTTTTTTTATCTAAAAATTGCAGAACTCTTTCAAAAAATAATTAGGAACTATATAACTATTTAAAAGAACCTTAAAACTCTGCTCAGAACTATTGGAACTCGATGTGTAAAAAAATGTGTTGGCACCCCTATTTTTTGAAACTGATTTTTGTTATCGTAATGACCGGAACTATTTCTAAAAATTATCAAGAACTCTTCCTATGGTTCTAAATAACTCAGAACTCTTAACAGAACTATGATAGCATAACATAGGGGTGCCAACTTCACACATCTGTGTTGTATTATAGACAGTTCGTATATATACCTATATGTGCTAATTAATCTCATTAGTTCATAAAGCACGACAAGGTACACGTTCAAAGTTTCGCGAACCGACTTGCGCATAATGATTAATGAGCAGATAGGAGAAGAGTTATAGTGGTAGTGAAAACGAGATAATTAAAAACGTTTGACAAACTCGGTGTGAGACAAATTGATTTATGTACTGCATCTATTATTAATACGCTAGAATTCGTCGGAAAGCTCACGCTAATATCGTTCATATCACCGTGCCGCTATTTACTCCACTCCAGTTAATTAGACGCGACTATCAGAAACTAAATGTTATCGGTGTCTTGTAAACTAAACGAGATGACACGTGATCGAAATACGAGTTTACGTTCCTCAGATTAACATTGCAAATCGTAGCCGAGGAGATTCGCATATGATACAATTTCGCTTTGTTTCGCTGCATCAATTGTTCTGTAATTGCGCAATTGCACAAATAATTGCTGTACATCCGAAAACACGTATAGATTGCCGGAATACGTGTATACTGTTGACAACAATAATTACAATAGCAATTTCCTTATCGATTTTTTTTTTACGATCTCCGCAAGCGATCGCGACGAGCGCGCACAAGTCGCGTACAAATCGCGAGCATATAGGGACGATTTAATGCGAGCGCCCATGTAAATTTCTTCTCGTGAAACTCGAGCGCGAACCGTTCACAGTGAGATTAATTGCCGCAATCTATACGATTGCCGACGTACATGAAATCGGTATCGTGTGAATCCCGCAGATTCCTTCTCTCTCTCTCTCTTTTTCACTGTGTATGCATGTATTTTTTTCTCTATGTATATATATTGGCGCGCTCGCGGCGACTGCGTGTGCGTGGGTGTGCACGCGAGTTTAACTCGTGTTCCTACTGCGGTGCGAGAAACATTTACGTGCACGCGGGAAGACAATGCAGACATTCGTTTATCTTCGACACGCGTTGATTTATCGGGCACGCGATAAATCACCACTCCATATAATGCGCTCGACGTTATTTTGCGTCTGGCGCAGCGCGCAATCTCGATGGATCGGGAACAGCCAGTAGCATGTTGCATAATCGACAACAAAGTCCCGGACGCAGTATGTTCGGATAATTAGATATTTCTCCCTACATGCGATCTTAATCCGTTAAATCACGTAAAAAAAATAATTTACCAAAAAATTTTGTCAAATATTTGTGATTTTTATGTATAAAAAATATAATTGATAAAAAATATGATTCTTTCTCTGTTGTAATCAGTACGAGCTGCTGATCTAACAAGCGAAATAAAAATAAGTAACATTTTACTGCAACAACAATTGCAGAATGCAAGTTCAATAATAGATTATATAATAAGAATATAGAATTGTTGCAACACAATCGATTACTTGGTTGTTTGTATCGACGCACTTTAAAATCGAACTGATATAAATTTCCTTTTAACAGACACTATCGCGAGCGCGTATCGCGTATGGACCTATCGCCATCCACAAGAATTATTCTGCATTATTCTGCTCGCGAATATGATATCCAATCGAAAGTGCACAAAACCGAAAGTGCCACCGCAACAGTACCGCGCAAGAAAAATCGATCCGCGAGGTTCTCGTCTGGTACGAATACATTCTTTCCTTGCAGTCTCCGGAGAATGCAGTTGCACCGGTCTGCCGCTACCGGCAATCCGCTGTGTCTAAATTCATGATATATGCGTGCCAATACGATTAGTTACGGGAATACTTGTGAGTAATTGCCACATCAAACACTGTAAAGGACGTGATCGTCGGATTCCATTAAGAGTAAAACTGCGTTGAAACTGAAATCACTTCCGCCACATTTATCTCTTTCAGTAACGTAATATTTATATATAATTCCTTAGATAATAGTCATCGACGTTTATTAGCAATACTCTTGCAACCCGCACTAGCTATCTTCGCTACAATGAAAGAATATTGAAATAAATATAATGCATTTTTTTTAAATAGGAATTAACTTGCATCATTAATTCTGTCCTCAAAAGTTAAATTGCCGCAAATAAAAAAAAAATTTTTATTTGCTCTGTATATTATATATTAAAATACTTCGTCACAAATTATATTATGACTTACGAATATTATGAGTTGTTATAATATTGTAGCAAAGAGAGAAAAATTCAAAATACATTTTTATACGGAAATATTTTATAACGACAGTGTACATTCTTTATCGCGAAAATTCGTAGCGCACGTTCTCGCGCGATCTCGAGGATACGCCGTTTACACGGACAGCAATGGCCCTAACAGCCGGATGTACATACGACACCAGCCACAAACATACTCTATGTAGCCTGTCCGCCGGTGCATTAAATGCAAGCATAACCGTACGATATTACGAACATTCCGCGAGCGCGAAACGGGAACTGCAGCTCTGCTCGAATATACACCTGCGGTAAGCAGAACGAGACCCCGGACTCTCTCTGTCGACCTTACGGCCACCTTCGTCCCCTCGCCCTACCCCGTTCCCTTCGACGTAAGGGCACGCGCGTAGGTAGGCGTGAAATACTGCCGCACGACTAAAATTTTATGGATGGAAGCGACGCGCGCGCGTGCGGGAGCATGATGGTGCGAGGCCCGAGCCCTTGGTAAACCGATTAAAAGTACGAACATGGGACCCACGAGTGATAATTAATTCACGGCAGTGCGCACGGCAGGACGCTTTATCCGTGCGATTTGCGCAACATTAGCTTCTTTTCGCTCCGTATCTTTCTTTTCAAATACCATACGGTTTCCTCTCGAACCGAAAAACGGTAGTAAATTACGCCTCGCAGCGAATAACGTTAATAAAAAAAAATATATATATAATTTTCTGGCAATTTTTTTTATATCTTCTCCCGGTTAACATTACCCGCAATATGAATTCTTGATTTAAACGCAATTTTTTTTATAGTTCGAACTTCTTCCCTCTTCCAGAGACCGCATGCTATATTTATATTCACATTCTAACGAGGTATTCATTTATTTCAATTTTTGAAGTATATTTCATGTAAAAGAATCAATCTCTATTAAAAACACGAGTACCAGACAAAATTTTAAAAAACACGCGTGATGTTCGATGGTCCTTTTTAATTGCGCGGAACTTCGATCTTGATTATAGCCGGCGAAAAGAATGTCGCCCGAAGGTCGACGCACTCACCTCGTCCCTACACTTATCTTTCGTGAGAGGCACTTTTATCGCGCATCATACGCACACGCATATTCATATGGATGCGCGCGTCGACTAAATTATGGACTTTCTTTCCGTGCGAGGACAACCGAAGAACTCGCAGATCGATCACACGGGACTCGGCTCCGCTCTCGACGTTCGGTTTTTTTTTCGGTATCTTCTTTTTTTTTGCTTTTCTTCATTTATTCTTTCCCCTCACGAGAAAGATACACGTTCCGGGCGGCCCCGTGAGCGACAGCAAACGCGGATGCAAACGAGAAGGATTCGTCTCGCCCGGTCGCGGGAACGGATTCGAGCGATTCCTTTTCGCTAATGAAGGAATCGTCGGTTCGACTTTGTAATTAACCCGCCACGGCGACGACGTCAATGAAACTCTCGTTACAGATATACACGCCGACTTCCGTCTTCGTCTCGCACACGCGCGTTCTCCTCTCCTTTCTCGCTATCTTTCTCTCTTTCTCATTATCTACCGCCTCTCTTTCTATCTTCCTCGCAGACTCCGTGATCGTGGTGGCTCTCTCGGCCACGTCGCAGAAAGTAATTACAATAATGAATGTTTATTTTCGCAATCAGCTCGAGCGCGGTAGGTAGACGTACACCATTCCGTAAGGTAACTTCTCGAGTCTCTTTCTCTACCCCTGCGGCAAGGTGGTCCTTTGGTCAGAGGCATCGGCATGCCTCACCGATCGGTTACACGGATTCTCTTCTCATTGTCGATTTCGTTTTACTCGTATTGATCGACGTTGACGAACGAAACCGGACGGTGGCGAAGAAATCGTCTGTCGAAATCGTAAAATGCTGTTTTCGTACGACAATCGTGTATTCCCCAGATTTTCTTTTTACGATAATTGAGCAACTATTCGACTATTATCGATCGTAAAAGTAGCTTTTAATTCTTGCGTTTCTCTTTGAAAATAAATATTATTTTTATCGAATTAATATCGAAACTGTTAATCATCGTGACGCTGTACAACTTTACACGCGAGAGAGGCCACAGCCAATTTCTGAATGAAGACACGAAAATCGATACGATAAATGAACGTCTACTCTTCCTTTTTACCAGCGACGAGAATACACGCGATTATTTATCCGCGTTCTTACTGCCCGTTCACCGTGCAGCGCGACTTCTGGCCATTTATCCCCGCCGATCGCCGACGTATGTAAATTTACGGAGTCGTTAATTGCGGCGAACTTCTTTTGGACCTTCCCGGCCAGAAAAACCATCGCCATCGCTCGAGGCATGCACAGCCAGCCATTTATGCCCCCGTGTACCGATCGTGCGCACGAGTAGCGCGTACGTGTACGTTCGAACGGTCACATTAATGACAATCAGCTGTGAGCGTGCGGTGAAAGAGTGACTCGCGGTACCAGCATAACAGCTGATTTTTCATTTATCTTTTACAGAACTCGAATTTCAGAGCTCGTGATCTTCACGATTAGTGATTCGAAAAATTGCAATTGGCAATTTATGAAATATTATAATGATAAACGCAACAATCAGACGATCCACAAGCTCTATATGTTATATTAAGCTAGGATAAAAATAACGGGTAACGACATAGTATTAAAAAAAAACCTTGCCTATTTTATTGCAGACAAAATTATCACAATTTACTTTCGCTTTCGGCCCTATAATCGCGCAATCGGAGTCATTAAATAGACCGTTTCATTGATTCTACGTCGAATCGGAATGTTAGCCGTAGTTGGAAAATCAATACCGGTTTTATCACCCACATCAATGGCCACCGCGTATGTTCGAGAGCATCCATTACGCGGTTGTTTTGCCAGGTATGCAATTGTACCGATAAAACAAAAGCAGCCCTATCAGTAGTACTATGCCATTAATGGTCGCCCATCTCTCTTTCTTGCTTCTGTTATGCGATAATCCACAGTGGCGGCGCTAGCTCGCTATTATCCTTTTGTATCCATTAGCGGGAGAAGGCAAACTAAGAAATTGTAGCGATTGTGTAATCAAAAAAGTACCATATGTTCTCTGCACGAGGCGCCCTGCGGTGTACATCGGTAAGAAGAAAATTTATGCTAAGCGAAGACAAAGCTACTTGTTCAGAAAGGTCTCGTAAGGTCTTCAAGTTTGATCGATTCGCGATATTCGATATTCGATTCATCAACGAAAATTTTCTTGTTATAAGAAAAATTGTAAATGTCTCAAAAATCACGAAAATTTTTAAAAATTTGACGAGAATCTGATTAACTACAGATAAATAAATAAATACCTTCGTATACAATTCTGAATAAGATCAAGTTGAGAAAATAAAAAAACAAAAAGAAATTTTAAAAAATATTATCCTATAATAAAACATTTTCGACTTATCATAGTAATGATAATGTATTCGATAAGATAAAATGGCGAGATAATAATAGCTTATTTACAGTGAAACTGGTACATCTCTTATCATTTTTGTTCAAAAACGAGTATCGAGACGTCTGCCGCACGTCTACGAATCATAGAATTCACCCCTTTGTTAGTATATTTTCGTACACTTTATACACGACGTATAACATAAAAGTGAGGTAAAGTAAGAGCCGTTACTCATCGAATGTGGATAACATAATTACGTTTGCATGAAGCAGCTGGCATAAATAACAAGTACATACATTTATGAATATCGCGGAGAGCTCGCAAACTAATCCGCATCACAATACTCGAGAGAGAAAAGAAATTGAGAACACGCGTGTTCATAAATCTGCATAAATAAATTATCCGTTTGATAATTCGCGCGTCAACGATTTCGCGTACGAAGAAAGTACAGCGATTCACGTATTAAAAAAAAAAACCTTTTCATGATTTGACCGTCTATAAAAAACTTGTATATTTCATTCGATTATAGCCAGGATATCAAGTGCCTCGAAAAGATGTATTCATCATTCATTTCTCTCCATTTTGTAAGCCGTAAATTCCGCAGAAATCTTATAAACTTCCGGTTTCCAATAATTCGACATTATTCTCGCTGCTGGCTGTCTGCAATATTTTATTCACCGGTATTCTATCGTTTCTACGAAAATGCCGCGATAGCCGAGTAGTAAATGTCAAAATGTTCGAACAGCTTGAGAGATCTAAACGCTGTACATGTCGCTATGAGCTCCATTAGATAAGCGCGCGCGAGAAAGTGAGGAAGCTCGAAGGGGGGCGAAACGAAGGGCACGCTACCAGTAGTGCACCTCTGCACTAGGCAATATGCATTGGAACCAGTTGCACCGAGCTGGCCGAGGTCGGGGTGAACGTCCAACGCCTTTAAAGAGAGCACACCGATGCGCCTCGCCCTGTCGGCCCTGCTTCTTGTACGCCTTCGGCGTAAGGGCGCATTTCCACCGACTTTGTGAGTGCACAAGTTCGATTGACTGCAGTTGAATTTGCATTGAAATTATATCATGCCCAAAAAAGAGAAAGGGCTTGTAGGAGATTCAACTTTGGAATTTAGAGATATATCGTATATGGAAAAAATATTAGATTAATTTATATAAATGTATAAGTCAAAATTTTTTATATCACCTAATCTATCAAACAAGATTTACTGTTCTAATTTATAAAGTAGAGTTTCACGAATAAATAACCTTGCTAAGTCAACGCTGTATCGTTTAAAAACGAGGGCAATCAATATCGATATAGTATATAGTATAGTATTTATAACTGTTATGATAACAGAAGTTATCTCTGCCTTTGAAAATAAATATATATAAGGGACAGTTCTCTCTTTCTCTCTTCATGTACAGACTCAGTAACAAGTTGAAAACATAAACAAAATTCCAATAGAGTTTAACTTTATTACGAGTTATTGCACTCACAAACATATTCCTCATAGAAGAATGTATGTGTATGCATTGATCATTCTGTAAGTAATGTGACGTTAATATGAATATCGCATTTTTTAATGAAAATCTCATTAATTTACTAGTAGACCTATATAAACTGTGGCATGTACAATTTTTTATTTATTATATATAGGATTAAAATTTTTTTTTCAACGGTAATCATATAACACATATAATATTACATCCGTTCACTAACATGGAATCGTTATTTTTACTCGTTCATACGAGGGATAAATGAACTGTCAAGTAGATAACGATAAAGCGGATTATAAGGACATGTCGATAGATCGGGATATTACATGTGATCACACTTCACGGTTGGCCAATCAGTGGGAATGCGCCCTAACGCGTTGCATCCGATTCATCTCCGGTCAGAGGCACACATCGAGGGCATGCGATACACACACATACACACACGATTCGTGGTGCGTCCGAATCGATGCGATGGCAAAATTAATGAAAGGTATCAACGATGAGTGCGTACTTTAATCAACGAAATTGGTGAGTACATAAGACTCTCTCTCTCGCGATGTAGCACATTCGTGTGAGAGAAACGATAGCGAAGGGTGGTACGTAAAAAGGAGTAGTATGAACAGAGAGGCGAGAGAAGTTACGAAAACACGACGCCGATATATAGTCCCCATATCGGTCGAAAGATATTGCGCCACCGTAATGTTTTTATGCGAATGTGTATTTTACAAAGTAAGGAAGGAACGTGGAAAGCACGATCGCAGAGGCAGATAAGAGAACGCGGAGAAACCGACGCAATATAACAGAATATAGCATAAGACATTGATGATATCGGTAACCACATAGATACCGCGGACGGAAGAAGGAAAAGAGATGAAATGACGATAGTTAGATTCAGATGCGGCAAGAAAGATAATAAGAGGTGATAGCGCGAGGCACATATGAAACAGTTAAGCTGGCTAAGCGGAAGCTACGTTCCCTTTAATAAAACTCCGATTTCAAATTGAATCTCTCTTTCTCTCTCTTTCAGATCGCGGAACGTCGCGGCTATGCAATTTCCAATTATTCGCGATTTTTTCCCTAGTGATAGATACAGTTGTCCGAGAGCAATGAACCGTGTAAAGCAATTAAAATCAAGAACAATCTATTAGAGAGATTGTTATTCGTGCAAAAATAAACCGTGAACACGAAGCGAAGAACGCGAAGCAGATCTGTAGGTGCAGCAAAGCTTCGTTACCATATCGCCTAGCCGATAAAAACATGTTCTCTGATAACACTGTGACTAGCAACTTTGCCCGTTGACAATAAATGACAATTAGATCAATCAACGATTTACTCTACCTTTGCCAATTAATCATTCACTCTTTTATTGTTGTTTAAAAATTTTGTTTAAGTTATTTTTCATGCTTGTTTTTACATATATATGTAACTTAGAATAAATTTGTCGTTTAGAATTAAAACATTATCTCTGATATCTATATAAATGTTAAATATATTTTATCAGCAATCTCTGGGAAGATTAAGATTCTTATAAGCTCGTTATTACGAGTTATTTCAAAATCATTAGTCTTTTTTTTGCATTTCGATGAAGGAAAAATTTTATAGTGCGTTAATGAGACTGATCTAATTCCCCATAAGGTTCGAGAGAAACGAATTCCTCGGCCCGCTAGATAGGTCTCCCTTGATAAACGCCCCCTGCAGCAGCCGAATAAAGATGCACGGCGCAGGTATGAAAAAAGATTCACTTTTCGGCGTCGATAAACTTTGGTCCACCACGCGCAACACGACATCGCGCGAGAGACAAAACAAGAGAAGGTAAGACAAGGCGAGACGATGCGAGGCACTTCGCAAATCGGCAGAAGCAAAAAGCCGGGTCGAGCTATTTTCTTAAACACGTCTTAAATTCCAGCTAATAATTGAGCAGCTGAACGCCTGGGCGGGGATACTGGAATTATGCAAATCACGTCAGAGATCGGGATCGTGTCCCGAGGGCGCGACGTTCAAGAAGAAGGGTGGAGAAGATGGCTCGGGAGGAGAGTACAACATCGAGTGGAGTAGTATAGAAGAAGATGAAGAAGACAAGATGAAATAGCGAGAGGAAAAGAAGAAGTTGAAAAAGGGAAAGGGAAGAGAGGAAGGGAGACGGAAAACGATGAGACTGTATGCCTATATATACGACGAAGAAAGAAAGAGAGCGCGTGTAGTATGCGTATGTATGTATGTGCAGAGGGAGAGACTCGCCCCATTGTGATTGCTATACCCACGGGCGGAATGTTCCTTCGGTGTGCCGTCTCATGCCGACCCGCAACCAAACCCGCAACAGACTCATCCTACTGTTCGCTCTCCAGCAACGGAGCAACAGGTTGCACAACCTTCCACCTGCCTTCTTGTTTGCCGCCCGCCATATATATAATATATATATATATATATATATATATAATACACGCATACATACGCCGCACACACCCTATACTCTCTGTACATATGCCTAAAAAGAAAGAGAAAAAAATAGAAAGAAAAAAATAGAAAGAAAAAAGAGAGAAAGGGAGAGAAAGGGAGAAAGAGAAAGTGAACCTAACCACATGAGTAGCACGGTGTACGAAAAGTGTTCGACAAGAACCACGAGAGAAGAAAGGAGCCGCATGATTTGCTAATACGATTTAAGAAAGAACTGTCGATATTCTCTTAGAAACGGATAGCGCGCGAAATCTTTTAGGAATCGCGTAGTTTTCTAAAGTATTTTATATATTGTACATATTTTTATATACTTTATTTTATATATATCTCCCTAAAGTCTTCAAGATAATGATGAATTTGCAAAGTGTTACCCCTGAATTTATCTATATATACACAGAGAGAATTTTCTTTTAGAATTTACCCTGAAAATCATGGTAATCGTGGGACAATATGGTATGGAAAGAATTTTATGAGAATTTCTTTGATTAATATTTATCACAATAAAAATAATGATATCTATTACAATAAAATATAAAATAAGTTTGATTAATTTTACTATGCAGTTTAGTAAAATATATTAATCAAACGTTTTATATTTTATTGTGACAGATATTATATTTTTATTGTGATAAATATTAATCAGAGAAATTCTTATAAAATTCTTTCCATACCATATTGTCCCACGATCACCATTATTTCAGGGTAAATTCTAAGAGAAAATTCTCTTCATGTATGTATATAAAATTTTGATAAAATTTTAATACTATGTTTCTCTCTTATATGCGTAAATAATATTAGATATCAAAGATTTCAATTTTCTTTCGTGACGTATATAATTTGCTACACTATATATATGATATAAATCAAAATTGAACTTTAGACTTAATTTTCCTTTTTATAAGAACAAATTATTTTTAAAACGACTTATAATCACGAGAAATAATTGTTCGTAGCGTGTTCGTCGGTTGCATTTCCTGGAACCTTGATAAGCTATACGCTATACTACAATACTCGGCTATCGCGGTAATGACACACAGGAATAAGCAATCTCGCGATAAAATTTCGTCGACTTGTGGTAGCAGAAACGCGTTGCGCTTTCGCGATCTTTCAAACGCGATCGTGTGTCATTATCGGCTTATCGATAAAATTCGCAAAGCCGCAGAGAGAGACATTTAAAATCGACAGGCAACATTTACAGACAGCTAATAATATTCGAACGGAAAATACGAGATATATAGCCAGTTGGAAGAAAATGCACTTAAGATCGAAGAAACGAACGTGCGTGCGATGTAATACGCGACGTGTCGCGCGAAGTAGAGGACTCAGCGAGAAATCATCATAACTGCTGAGAAAAGCACGCGGAATAACACGCGGATATGACGTTCCGGCTGAGCGCGGTCGATTTTTTGCAAGGCACCGATGCACGACGAAGAACGCCCGAGATGGTGACGGAAGTGTCGAGTCCGAGAGGAGGATAACAGGGAGAGAAAAGCGAGGGGAGGATAGACGATCATCGGCGACGAAACGAGATTTATTTTACAAGAGTAAACGATCAAGAAGCCAGCTAAGAACTCGCAGCCGCCACCGAGCGTCAGGAGTGCAACCTCCCCGGGGAGGCCATGGAACCTTGCATCTCGACCTTCGTTTTTCCTTTCTTTCTCACCTACGGCAGGAAGAGAGAGAAAGGGGGAGAGAGAAAGAAAGAGAGAAGAAGTGGCAGACGAAGGGGACTCGCAACAAGATCGACGCACGCTGTACGCCGCGAAGGCGTGGTCGGTGGACAAGATCGCATCTTCGTGGAACGAAGACAGGCTAAAAAAGAGATGGAAAGAGAGAAGGAGACATAGAGAGAAGTAGGATGAAAGAGGAAGACGAGAAAAGATCGAAACATCGGGTGCGAAAGACGGGTCCAGGGGAGGATGATGGCACGAAAGCGATTCTGAAAATTGGGGCGAAAGGTATGCTACCTGATAGGCTTGGTGTGATCAGAAGTTCTAAAAAAGTATCAAAAGTCACGCTGACTTGTCAAGAGAAGTGTAACATTGCGTGTTAAGGATTATATAGTTCCTATATGCAGGTGCAGATCTTTTTTTGAGGATATATTTCGAATTCACTTATAAAATGCAGACGAATTTGCAAGGGCTTATTCTGTTTTGAAGCTACATATATATATATATGCAGAGAGAATTTTCTCTTAGAATTTACCCCGAAAAGCATGGTAATCGTGGGACAATATGTATAAAAAAATTTTATGAGAATTTTTCTGATTAATATTTATTACAATAAAAAATAATATCTATCACAATAAAATATAAAATATGTTTGATTAATTTTACTATGTTTAACAAAAAAATTAATCAAACATATTTTATATTTTATTGTGATAGATATTATTAATTTTTATTGTGATAAATATTAATCAGAGAAATTTTCATAAAATTCTTTTCATACCATATTGTCCTATGATTACCATGATTTTCAAAATAAATTCTAAGAGAAAATTCTCTCCGTGCACACTCTTATTAAAATGTTATAAATACTATTTTATATATATTTTTCTATATATTTCTTTTAAAAATTAAAAATTTTATTGAGAGATTATAGATTTTATTTAGACTTAGATTATCAATCTTGATTACACTAATGTAAGCCAAATTAACGCATCGCGTCATGATCAGATGGACACTGTTCTTCCTTAAATTATAGTCCTATCCTAGGCTTCTTGACTTACAAGGGACATGTCACAACTGTCCGAAACCGATTTGATTCTTCTTCAAATATGTTGTTAAATACACAAATCTAAAAGACACGTATTTTTTTTATGTGCGGATATTGAGTTTTAAGGGGTGAAACACCCCTTTAAAGAAAAACGGTATTTTTCTTTAGGATCGAATATCTGGTAAACTATAAGAGGTAGAAAAAAAAGACGTACAACAAATTTTAATGGCTTGAAGAGTACTTTAAAGTTATATGAACAAAATTTTTTTATTTTTATTTTTTTTTAAATACCCCACCACTTAATTTTTTTTCAAAATAAAAAAATTTTGTTGTATTAAACCATTAAAATTTGTTGTACGTCTTTTTTTTCTACCTCTTATAGTTTACCAGATATTCGATCCTAAAGAAAAATACCGTTTTTCTTTAAAGGGGTGTTTCACCCCTTAAAACTCAATATCCGCACATATAAAAAAATACGTGTCTTTTAGATTTGTGTATTTAACAACATATTTGAAGAAGAATCAAATCGGTTCCGGATAGTTGTGACATGTCCCTTGTTAGATACACGGAGAGAATTTTCTCTTAGAATTTATTTTGAAAATCATGGAAATCGTGGAACAATATGGTATGGAAAAAATTTTATGAGAATTTCTCTGGTTAATATTTATCACAATAAAAATAATAATATCTATCACAATAAAATATAAAACATGTTTGATTAATTTTAGTAAACTGCATAGTAAAATTAATCAAACATATTTTATATTTTATTGTGATAGATATTATTATTTTTACTGTGATAAATATTAAGCAGAGAAATTCTCATAAAATTTTTTCCATACCATATTGTCCCACGATTACCATGCTTTTCGGGGTAAATTCTAAGAGAAAATTCTCTCTCAATATATATGTATATAGAATGTATGCAGAATATATACAGAATAACCCTTTTCATCTTGCAAATTCATTTATATTTTTTATAAGTGAATTCAAAATATATATACTCAAAATAAAATAAAATAAATATATATATTTATTATGATGTAATAAGATATGCATATGATATAATTGTATGTGCGTGTTCTTTCGCGAGGAAAGAGAAGAAATAAAAATAGCTGAACATTTCGCGACTCGCCTAGCTATTTCGTGTGATATATTCCGAGCGACGTATAAAAATATAGAGCCGGGCACGCATTCTAAATAAAAGAGTTCACGATTTCATATATAATCTTATCAACGCCATATATTCGACATCAAAAGTCACATTAACCTTAGTCACATTAGTCCATTAACCTTTTGTCAGAAAGTGCGCTCGCGAGAGGACGACGAGGCGAAAGACGATCGAGAAATCCGAGAGGAAAAATAATGTTAAGAGAGACGAGAAGAAGAGGAGGAAGGCACCCGAGGGAACGCATATGTGGTGGAGATACGCCACATCGCGATGTAGACATTATATAGATACCGTCGTCGTGCATATGAACGTTATTCGTGGCCGCCTCGTAACGTGGCGCGATATCAACGGCGGCTCGCGGAGCAGAGGTCAAAGATAAAAGGCCGAGATAAGAGTATACCTCTCGGACGCGCAGGTGAACCAAGTGTAAGCGAGTCGATAACCGACTGCTATCTTATCTGCTCGCTTCGCCTCGATACCAGGCGGGGCCGCGATAGACTCTGTGAATCAAGTCTGGATTTCTACGTCTCTGGGTGTGCGCGCCCGTAAAGCCGGTCGTAGAAAAGCTAACGATCGTCGTATTGTTTCGCGACGAGGTAAAGGGGTAAGGAGACGCGAGGAGACGAGGAGAACGATGCAACGACACGATGCATCGCGGCATCTCGTTAAGCTATAGAGACGCCCCCGGGAGGCGTTCGATTCTCCAATCGATGGACGATTATGAATGTGCACGTTGAGTCGCGATCTCATAACGATCGATATAATGCCGAGCGATCGGCAGGCTTTTGTTTGCGACGATTGTTTTCGCCCGATCGGAAGCAGACGTTACAGATCGACGAGATACTTTGTACAACTGTTTGGAAATCAGATACGACACGAGCGTTTTCACGAGCATTCATACATTTGCAAGTAATTATTCGAGAAGCTATATTTTTCTGGTAATTTATGAAAGAATTTTCTCTTAGAATTTATACCCTGAAAATCATGGTAATCGTGGGACAATATGAAAAGAATTTTATGAGAATTTCTCTGATTAATATTTATCACAATAAAAATAATAATATCTACCACAATAAAATATAAAACATGTTTGATTAATTTTACTAAACTGCATAGTAAAATTAATCAAACATATTTTTTATTTTATTGTAATACACAGAGAGAATTTTCTCTTAGAATTTACCCTGAAAAGCATGGTAATCGTGGGACAATATATGGAAAGAATTTTATGAAAATTTTTCTGATTAATATTTATCACAATAAACATAATAATATCTACACATTAAAATATAAAACATGTTTGAGTAATTTTACCATGCAGTTTAGTAAAATTAATCAAACATGTTTTATATTTTATTGTGATAGATATTATCATTTTTATTGTGATAAATATTAAGCAGAAAAATTCTCATAAAATTTTTTCCATACCATATTGTCCCATGATTACCATGATTTTCAGGGTAAATTCTAAGAGAAAATTCTCTCCGTGTAGATATTATTTTTATTATGATAAATATTAATCAAAGAAATTCTCATAAAATTCTCTCCATACCATATTGTTCCACGATTACCATCATTCTCAGGGTAAATTCTAAGAGAAAATTCTCTCTGTGTATAAGTATAAAAAAGTCCTACCTTATATAAATTACTTTTTTCTTTTTTAATGTTAAACATAGCATATAAATAGTATGTTCAGTTCTAAAATATATATAGTTGACTTGGTAGAAAATATAGTTAAAAAATGCATAAATCTAATATTTCATATATTTTCATTTCTAAATATTAATGATCACGAAGCACAAGGTCGGCTAATGCGATATTCATTAAATTGTTTCGAGCTAATGGAGAATTTTGATTGATCCCGCATGTTCGTTTTGACGGAGGGACAATTTCGCGGAGCACCACAATATAAATTGTCATTTTGCTAAAGCCTAATGGCGCGATTCGTCTCTGTCAGACGCAATAGTTACCTCAAACCCGCGGGATAAGGTTGCATCCGCGCTGACTACGTTTTCTTTTCATTTGCGTACGCAACACACACGCACGTATACATACGCATAATCATACTGTGATATTTCTAATGGAGAGAGAAGGGGGCGAGGAAGAGGAAGACAGACTCTACGAGATTTCCGTCATTTGCGGTTACGTTTGACGTTCGAGTTACATCGCGCAAGTGTTCCTATCTCGGCTATAGTATAAACTCGTTTGATGTAGGGCGAAACACAAAAAATTTATTTTCACGTCTTGAACGCATAACGTATAATTATAATATCTCTCGTCTAACGAGATGTTAGCTGCGAATATATAATAATTTTACTGCAGCACACATATGCAGTTATGTGTGTTAATAAAATCAACATTTTTAAGCGGAAATTGTTTGTATAATGATTTATCACCATATCTCGCGTGTTCGAAATACTTTAATTACTCGAAATAAATAAAATTATAAATAGCACGCGAAATCTATTTTTCTCTTATAAATATTTTTATGTATAATAAATATTTATTAGATATTTCATAAAAAATGACCAAAATTATGTAATTACAAATAATAATATAATTTTAATATTATATTTGTAGAAAGTTTATTTTATTTACGAAAGAAAAAACTTGTTTGCAAGAGTGTACTCTGAGCTCGTAGGCTCTATTTCAACGCAAGTTCCGCTATCAAGAGACTGTACTTCCGGTGTGGCCGCGTCTCCACATTTCTACATAGAAACTCAAGGAGAATCTACGAGATACGTAATACTGAAATATTTAGCATGCATCTCCTTTCTGGCGATCTTTATGTCACAATCGAGATGCCTCCTATTTCGCATTATAATGCACGATCTACGAGTATGCACGATGAAATTGCTAAAAATAGTATCTACACGTATCGCGATATTTCGGAAACTTGCTGAAGCAGAACGCGAAAGAAATGTGACACGATAAATGTGAATTTAACACGTGGTTTCCACAGAAAAGTCAATGCTCGACTAATCTTGAAACTCGAGACTACAGAACTAGATAACCAGAAGACCGTATTACAGTCCGCGAAAAGAAAAACGATTATGTTCCGCGAGAAAATATGAGCATTCTTCAGACAACGTAAATAAATAACAATTTCTATCAAGTAGTAAAATCGAAACAACACCTCGACGCGACCTTTACGGAATTTCAAAGTCTATAAATAGCCAGTTTAAGGAGAGCTCTACATGTTACTATGGTTATATTACACACGATATTTTTATGTATAGTATTGTATACATATCTTGATTTGTGTATTCATATATTTCGCTCGTATTTTGCATAGTACTGGATATAGTTAATTAAAATTCTTCGTATGCTCGCATATAAATAGAATAAATAAAGCATCAAATGTACAACGAATATAAAATCTTTGGTAAATATGTAAATAATGTAAATCTCGTGTACGGAAAAAGCAGCGAAACAATAACCATAATAACATCAAGATTCAGTTCTGCGTATCTATAAATTATAATAGCAAATCTTCTTTCTCACTCACCGATTCGGCGTCAATGTAGATGTATCGCAGCTGAAACTAAAACCATGACAACATTAAGATCCAGTTTTGCGTATCTACAAATTATAACAGCAATATAATTCTCTTTCTCACTCACCGATTCGGCGTCGATGTAGATGTACCGCAACAGCTGATTAGCGTCAGATCTCGCCCAAGGACGTGTCGCTGCGTGCCATTTCGCCACCCTCCGATCCGTTCGCACATAAACACACAACACACGTGCGTACAGTCACCACGAGGATCACGTGATCCTGGTGCCGATCTACCGCACGAGATACATTCGCGCACGTGATTATACCAACACGTTCGGACGCAAAGCGAGATCGCTCGCTGCTGTCGTCGTCGTCGTCGTCGTCATCGTCGACGTCGTCGACGGAGAGAGACGGCACGAGCGCACGATTGTCCCGGTTGCAGGCGCGAGATCGCACTGGCGGCGGCGAATTCGCGATTTCGAAGGTACGCGGCGAGGAGCTTAGACGACGACGACGACGTACGTGCGTGACTATGCGCCGCGACCGATTAACGGGGCCCGTTCTCGCGGTGACACGACGCGACACGACGCGACGCGCGCGACCCGGTCGCGCAACGTAAACAAAGGCGCGCTACGTAAGCGATAGTACGTAGCCCCTCTTCGCCTCGGAATTTGGCGTGCTCCTCTCGTCTCCCCGTCCTCGTTATCCGAGCCCGACCGAACTTCATACATGATCGCGAGACCGAAAACGGATGCGCCGGTAAACACGGGCGTCTCTCGCTCGGGCGGCCGGCGCTATTTCGGCACGATTATCGCGACCAAACACTCCGAGTCCCGCACTTTTGTCCGACATATTTTGTCCACTTGTGCACCCGAGAACGAGCCGAAAATATCTCGCGCACCGCCGCGTGTACACAGATCAGCCGGTGGATTTTTTTATCAAGATGGCTGACCACTCAAGTCTCGAACTCGAAATATCGAATCGATGATAATCATCGAGACGTCGCGTCATAAGATTCGATCGCACGCGACTCGGCACTCGTTTGAACATAGCTTCGCGAAGGTTATAGAGTCGCGGTTTACGAATATACGTCCGTCGCGATCTTCCCGCATCGGTTCATCGTTACCCGCATATCGCCTCGATTTACTTGTACCTTACGCTATCGCCCTGACTAACGAGCTTTCACTCCGATTACCTTTATCCGCCACTTTCGATCGACTCGACACCGCGACGCGACCGTCCCCCAGTACACGACACGCCATTTTGTCGCAATCTCGTTTCGGCGCGATTGCTAATAGTTGCGTAATCAAGCGCGGCAATTCAAATTATGAGAGTAACTGCTTTTTCCAATATATGTTTTCGGGTGTTTTTTAAATGCATTTTTTATCTAAAATAATTTATCTTACTCATTATCTTGAATCTTAGTTGTTTAAACATGGATTTTTTCGTTTACTTTATTTTGAAGAACATTCAAGATTTCTCGTATTATTACGAAGTAACGGTATATTAAATCCCCTTTCTAAAAAAGGCATGTTATTGACATTGTTGTCGCTTTTCCGCGATGCTGATAGGCTCTCTGTCGATTCGCCTTGTGTTATATTCGTAGCATCGAAAGGCTGTCATCACGAGGGTTAGCAGTTAGCAATTTGACAGTTAGTCCAAAATAAAATAAAATAAAATAATAATATGTTTTAAATAATATGTTATAATACTTTAAACTTGATTAATATTTTTGACATTCGCCTTATGTGTTATATTTGTAGCATGAAGAGACTGTCATCGTGAGGGTTAGCAGTTAGCAGTTCGACAGTTAGTCCAAAATAAAATTAAATAAAATAATGACATGTTTTAAATAATATGTTATAATACTTTAAGTTTTGATTAATATTTTTGCGGTAAAGAGGCAACAATACTTGCAAGAATCGACTTAATATATCTTTTTTAGAAAAAGACTAGAATAACACAAGCGCGCGTTATGCCATTCCTTAATTTTATTTAAAAAAGTATGATGTATTTATATAAAGTTTGTTTAAACTTCATTAATATTTTTTTACAGAAATCAGATGATTAAAGCATTACATTGCCAATTAAATTTTAAAATAAAAATATGTTATAAAAATTAAAATAATATATAATTCCTTAAACTCGATTAATATATTTTGACAGAAATCAGCTGATAGCTATTATAAATATTAATTGAGTTTAAGGAATTATATATTACATTATTTAAAACATATTATTTTAAATGTTATAACATATTCTCATTTTAAAAATTAATTAGCAAATTAACGTTTTAATCAGCTGATTTCTGTAACAAAAATATTAATCGAGGATAAGATATTACAACATATTATTTACAATATATTGCTATTTTAATTTTTATAACATATTACTATTTTAAAATTTAATTACCATACTATATTAATATTTTCTAATATATTTATTTAATTAAGAAGTAGTATATTTATTAAGTTAAGAATAGAAGTGAGACATGAATACAAATTAACAATTAAGGTTTCGTAAATATAATTTTTAAAACAAAAATTATTTTCTTAATTAGAGTCACAAATATATTTCGTCCGAAACTTTTCGATAATCTTGATATAATTCGAATTCCGAATGCGCAGTAGAAATGAGTTTCGACATATATTACCGCGATATATGCATGCAGTCACGCATAATTCGTAATAAGGTGCAGACAATGTACTGTTAAAATGTATAAAAGATTAATTTTTTGCACGTTTTGAAATAACGAAAATTAAAATTTTTAATCCGCAAATCCCATATGGCGCAGATTTATATAACGTATATTAGACCAAAAAGGTAGTACGCTGGTATGCTTATGGTACAAAGATAATCTGCAAACAATACACTATTGAAATATATATACGATGAATTTTTGGCTCGCCTTAAAATATTAGAAATCGATACTTTTTTACAGTTGACCCTATGCGACGCAATCTTATTCTATGTATATCAAGTTAAAACATTTGTACGCTGGTGTCTGTTTGGTACCAAATGATTCTGTAATCAAGGTACTATTAAAATGTATAATCGATGAAATTTTGGCTCGTATTAAAATATTAGAAATCGATACTTTTTTACCGCTGACCCTATGCGTCGCATCCTTAAATTATGTATAGCAAATGAAAAAGTTTGTACGCTGTTGTCTGCTTGGTACCAAAAGATTCTGTAATGAATGTACAATTAAAATGTACAATCGATGAATTTTTGGCTCGTCTTAAAATATTAGAAATCGATACTTTTTTGACGCTGAAACTGTGCGACGCATCCTTATTTTATGTTTACCATATTAAAAAATTTGTACGCTGGTGTCTGCATGGTACCAAAAGATTCTGTAATCAATGTACTAATCAAATGTACAATCGATGAATTTTTGGCTCGTCTTAAAATATTAGAAATCGATACTTTTTTATCGCTGACCCTATGCGACGCATCCTTAATTTATGTATAGCAAATGAAAAAGTTTGTACGCTGTTGTCTGCTTGGTACCAAAAGATTCTGTAATCAATGTACTAATGAAATGTATAATCGATGAATTTTTGGCTCGTCTTAATATATTAGAAATCGATACTTTTTTACCGCTGACCCTGTACGACGCATCCTTAATTTATGTATAGCAAATGAAAAAGTTTGTACGCTGTTGTCTGCTTGGTACCAAAAGATTCTATAATCAATGTACTATTTAAATGTACAATCGATGAATTTTTGGCTCGTCTTAAAATATTAGAAATTGATACTGTTTTAACGCGGACCCTGTGCAACGCATACTTTTTTATGTTTATCGTATTAAAAAATTTGTACGCTGGTGTCTGCATGGTACCAAAAGATTCTGTAATCAATGTACTAATGAAATGTATAATCGATGAATTTTTGGCTCGTCTTTAAATAATAGAAATCGATACATTTTTACCGTTGACCCTATGCGACGCATCCTTAATTTATGTATAGCAAATGAAAAAGTTTGTACGCTGTTGTCTGCTTAGTACCAAAAGATTCTGTGATAAATGTACTAATGAAATGTATAATCGATGAATTTTTGGCTCGTCTTTAAATAATAGAAATCGATACTTTTTTACCGCTGACCCTATGCGACGCATCCTTAATTTATGTATAGCAAATGAAAAAGTTTGTACGCTGTTGTCTGCTTGGTACCAAAAGATTCTGTAATCAATGTACTATTTAAATGTACAATCGATGAATTTTTGGCTCGTCTTAATATATTAGAAATCGATACTTTTTTGACGCGGACCCTGTCGACGCATCCTTATTTTATGTTTATCATATTAAAAAATTTGTACGCTGGTGTCTGCATGGTACCAAAAGATTCTGTAACCAATGTACTAATCAAATATATAATCGATGAATTTTTGGCTCGTCTTTAAATATTAGAAATCGATACTTTTTTACCGCTGACCCAATGCGACGCATCCTTAATTTATGTATAGCAAATGAAAAAGTTTGTACGCTGTTGTCTGCTTGGTACCAAAAGATTCTGTAATCAATGTACTATTTAAATGTACAATCGATGAATTTTTGGCTCGTCTTAATATATTAGAAATCGATACTTTTTTACCGCTGACCCTGTGCGACGCATCCTTAATTTATGTATAGCAAATGAAAAAGTTTGTACGCTGTTGTCTGCTTGGTACCAAAAGATTCTGTAATCAATGTACTATTTAAATGTACAATCGATGAATTTTTGGCTCGTCTTAAAATATTAGAAATTGATACTTTTTTGACGCGGACCCTGTGCGACGCATACTTTTTTATGTATATCGTATTAAAAAATTTGTACACTGGTGTCTGCATGGTACCAAAAGATTCTGTAATCAATGTACTAATGAAATGTATAATCGATGAATTTTTGGCTCGTCTTTAAATAATAGAAATCGATACTTTTTTACCGCTGACCCTATGCGACGCATCCTTAATTTATGTATAGCAAATGAAAAAGTTTGTACGCTGTTGTCTGCTTAGTACCAAAAGATTCTGTAATAAATGTACTAATGAAATGTATAATCGATGAATTTTTGGCTCGTATTTAAATAATAGAAATCGATACTTTTTTACCGCTGACCCTATGCGACGCATCCTTAATTTATGTATAGCAAATGAAAAAGTTTGTACGCTGGTCTCTGCATGGTACCAAAAGATTCTGTAATCAATGTACTAATGAAATGTATAATCGATGAATTTTTGGCTCGTCTTTAAATAATAGAAATCGATACTTTTTTACCGCTGACCCTATGCGACGCATCCTTAATTTATGTATAGCAAATGAAAAAGTTTGTACGCTGTTGTCTGCTTAGTACCAAAAGATTCTGTAATTAATGTACTATTTAAATGTACAATCGATGAATTTTTCGCTCGTCTTAATATATTAGAAATCGATACTTTTTTAACGCTGACCCTGTGCGACGCATCCTTAATTTATATATAGCAAATGAAAAAGTTTGTACGCTGTTGTCTGCTTGGTACCAAAATATTCTGTAATGAATGTACAATTAAAATGTATAATCGATGAATTTTTGGCTCGTCTTGAAATATTAGAAATTGATACTTTTTTGACGCTGACCCTGTGCGACGCATCCTTATTTTATGTTTATCGTATTAAAAAATTTGTACGCTGGTATCTGCATGGTACAGAAAGATTCGATAATCAATGTACTAATCAAATGTATAATCGATGAATTTTTGGCTCGTCTTTAAATATTAGAAATCGATACTTTTTTGCCGCTGAATCTATGCGACGCATCCTTAATTTATGTATAGCAAATGAAAAAGTTTGTACGCTGTTGTCTGCTTGGTACCAAAAGATTCTGTAATCAATGTACTATTTAAATGTACAATCGATGAATTTTTGGCTCGTCTTAAAATATTAGAAATTGAAACTTTTTTGACGCGGACCCTGTGCGACGCATACTTTTTTATGTTTATCGTATTAAATAATTTGTACGCTGTTGTCTGCTTGGTACCAAAAGATTCTGTAATCAATGTACTATTTAAATGAATAATCGATGAATTTTTGGCTCGTCTTTAAATATTAGAAATCGATACTTTTTTGACGCTGATCCTGTCGACGCATCCTTAATTTATGTATAGCAAATGAGAAAGTTTGTACGCTGTTGTCTGCTTGGTACCAAAAGATTCTGTAATCAATGTACTATTTAAATGTACAATCGATGAATTTTTGGCTCGTCTTAATATATTAGAAATCGATACTTTTTTGACGCGGACCCTGTCGACGCATCCTTATTTTATGTTTATCATATTAAAAAATTTGTACGCTGGTGTCTGCATGGTACCAAAAGATTCTGTAACCAATGTACTAATCAAATATATAATCGATGAATTTTTGGCTCGTCTTTAAATATTAGAAATCGATACTTTTTTGCCGCTGAATCTATGCGACGCATCCTTAATTTATGTATAGCAAATTAAAAAGTTTGTACGCTGTTGTCTGCTTAGTACCAAAAGATTCTATAATCAATGTACTAATGAAATATATAATCGATGAATTTTTGGCTCGTCTTTAAATAATAGAAATCGATACTTTTTTACCGCTGACCCTCTGCGACGCATCCTTAATTTATGTATAGCAAATGAAAAAGTTTGTACGCTGGTCTCTGCATGGTACCAAAAGATTCTGTAATCAATGTACTAATGAAATGTATAATCGATGAATTTTTGGCTCGTCTTAATATATTAGAAATCGATACTTTTTTACCGCTGACCCTGTGCGACGCATCCTTAATTTATGTATAGCAAATGAAAAAGTTTGTACGCTGTTGTCTGCTTGGTACCAAAAGATTCTGTAATCAATGTACTATTTAAATGAATAATCGACGAATTTTTGGCTCGTCTTTAAATATTAGAAATCGATACTTTTTTGACGCTGACCCTGTCGACGCATCCTTAATTTATGTATAGCAAATGAAAAAGTTTGTACGCTGTTGTCTGCTTAGTACCAAAAGATTCTGTAATCAATGTACTATTTAAATGTACAATCGATGAATTTTTGGCTCGTCTTAATATATTAGAAATCGATACTTTTTTACCGCTGACCCTGTCGACGTATCCTTAATTTATGTATAGCAAATGAAAAAGTTTGTACGCTGTTGTCTGCTTGGTACCAAAAGATTCTGTAATCAATGTACTAATGAAATGTATAATCGATGAATTTTTGGCTCGTCTTTAAATATTAGAAATCGATACTATTTTACCGCTGACCCTATGCGACGCATCCTTAATTTATGTATAGCAAATGAAAAAGTTTGTACGCTGTTGTCTGCTTGGTACCAAAAGATTCTGTAATCAATGTACTATTTAAATGAATAATCGACGAATTTTTGGCTCGTCTTTAAATATTAGAAATCGATACTTTTTTGACGCTGACCCTGTCGACGCATCCTTAATTTATGTATAGCAAATGAAAAAGTTTGTACGCTGTTGTCTGCTTAGTACCAAAAGATTCTGTAATCAATGTACTATTTAAATGTACAATCGATGAATTTTTGGCTCGTCTTAATATATTAGAAATCGATACTTTTTTACCGCTGACCCTGTCGACGTATCCTTAATTTATGTATAGCAAATGAAAAAGTTTGTACGCTGTTGTCTGCTTGGTACCAAAAGATTCTGTAATCAATGTACTAATGAAATGTATAATCGATGAATTTTTGGCTCGTCTTTAAATATTAGAAATCGATACTTTTTTACCGCTGACCCTATGCGACGCATCCTTAATTTATGTATAGCAAATGAAAAAGTTTGTACGCTGTTGTCTGCTTGGTACCAAAAGATTCTGTAATCAATGTACTAATCAAATGTATAATCGATGAATTTTTGGCTCGTCTTTAAATAATAGAAATCGATACTTTTTTACCGCTGACCCTATGCGACACATCCTTAATTTATGTATAGCAAATGAAAAAGTTTGTACGCTGTTGTCTGCTTGGTACCAAAAGATTCTGTAATCAATGTACTAATCAAATGTATAATCGATGAATTTTTGGCTCGTCTTTAAATATTAGAAATCGATACTTTTTTACCGCTGACCCTATGCGACACATCCTTAATTTATGTATAGCAAATGAAAAAGTTTGTACGCTGTTGTCTGCTTGGTACCAAAAGATTCTGTAATCAATGTACTATTTAAATGTACAATCGATGAATTTTTGGCTCGTCTTAATATATTAGAAATCAATACTTTTTTACCGCTGACCCTGTCGACGCATCCTTAATTTATGTATAGCAAATGAAAAAGTTTGTACGCTGTTGTCTGCTTGGTACCAAAAGATTCTGTAATCAATGTACTATTTAAATGTACAATCGATGAATTTTTGGCTCGTCTTAAAATATTAGAAATTGAAACTTTTTTGACGCGGACCATGTGCGACGCATACTTTTTTATGTTTATCGTATTAAATAATTTGTACGCTGTTGTCTGCTTGGTACCAAAAGATTCTGTAATCAATGTACTATTTAAATGAATAATCGATGAATTTTTGGCTCGTCTTTAAATATTAGAAATCGATACTTTTTTGACGCTGACCCTGTCGACGCATCCTTAATTTATGTATAGCAAATGAAAAAGTTTGTACGCTCTTGTCTGCTTGGTACCAAAAGATTCTGTAATCAATGTACTAATCAAATGTATAATCGATGAATTTTTGGCTCGTCTTTAAATAATAGAAATCGATACTTTTTTACCGCTGACCCTATGCGACACATCATTAATTTATGTATAGCAAATGAAAAAGTTTGTACGCTGTTGTCTGCTTGGTACCAAAAGATTCTGTAATCAATGTACTAATCAAATGTATAATCGATGAATTTTTGGCTCGTCTTTAAATAATAGAAATCGATACTTTTTTACCGCTGACCCTATGCGACACATCCTTAATTTATGTATAGCAAATGAAAAAGTTTGTACGCTGTTGTCTGCTTGGTACCAAAAGATTCTGTAATCAATGTACTATTTAAATGTACAATCGATGAATTTTTGGCTCGTCTTAATATATTAGAAATCGATACTTTTTTACCGCTGACCCTGTCGACGCATCCTTAATTTATGTATAGCAAATGAAAAAGTTTGTACGCTGTTGTCTGCTTGGTACCAAAAGATTCTGTAATCAATGTACTAATCAAATGTATAATCGATGAATTTTTGGCTCGTCTTTAAATAATAGAAATCGATACTTTTTTACCGCTGACCCTATGCGACACATCCTTAATTTATGTATAGCAAATGAAAAAGTTTGTACGCTGTTGTCTGCTTGGTACCAAAAGATTCTGTAATCAATGTACTAATCAAATGTATAATCGATGAATTTTTGGCTCGTCTTTAAATAATAGAAATCGATACTTTTTTAACGCTGACCCTATGCGACACATCCTTAATTTATGTATAGCAAATGAAAAAGTTTGTACGCTGGTCTCTGCATGGTACCAAAAGATTCTGTAATCAATGTACTAATGAAATGTATAATCGATGAATTTTTGGCTCGTCTTAATATATTAGAAATCGATACTTTTTTACCGCTGACCCTGTGCGACGCATCCTTAATTTATGTATAGCAAATGAAAAAGTTTGTACGCTGTTGTCTGCTTGGTACCAAAAGATTCTGTAATCAATGTACTATTTAAATGAATAATCGACGAATTTTTGGCTCGTCTTTAAATATTAGAAATCGATACTTTTTTGACGCTGACCCTGTCGACGCATCCTTAATTTATGTATAGCAAATGAAAAAGTTTGTACGCTGGTCTCTGCTTGGTACCAAAAGATTCTGTAATCAATGTACTAATCAAATGTATAATCGATGAATTTTTGGCTCGTCTTTAAATAATAGAAATCGATACTTTTTTAACGCTGACCCTATGCGACACATCCTTAATTTATGTATAGCAAATGAAAAAGTTTGTACGCTGTTGTCTGCTTGGTACCAAAAGATTCTGTAATCAATGTACTATTTAAATGTACAATCGATGAATTTTTGGCTCGTCTTAAAATATTAGAAATTGAAACTTTTTTGACGCGGACCATGTGCGACGCATACTTTTTTATGTTTATCGTATTAAATAATTTGTACGCTGTTGTCTGCTTGGTACCAAAAGATTCTGTAATCAATGTACTATTTAAATGAATAATCGATGAATTTTTGGCTCGTCTTTAAATATTAGAAATCGATACTTTTTTGACGCTGACCCTGTCGACGCATCCTTAATTTATGTATAGCAAATGAAAAAGTTTGTACGCTGTTGTCTGCTTGGTACCAAAAGATTCTGTAATCAATGTACTAATCAAATGTATAATCGATGAATTTTTGGCTCGTCTTTAAATAATAGAAATCGATACTTTTTTACCGCTGACCCTGTCGACGCATCCTTAATTTATGTATAGCAAATGAAAAAGTTTGTACGCTGTTGTCTGCTTGGTACCAAAAGATTCTGTAATCAATGTACTAATCAAATGTATAATCGATGAATTTTTGGCTCGTCTTTAAATAATAGAAATCGATACTTTTTTACCGCTGACCCTATGCGACACATCCTTAATTTATGTATAGCAAATGAAAAAGTTTGTACGCTGTTGTCTGCTTGGTACCAAAAGATTCTGTAATCAATGTACTATTTAAATGTACAATCGATGAATTTTTGGCTCGTCTTAAAATATTAGAAATTGAAACTTTTTTGACGCGGACCCTGTGCGACGCATACTTTTTTATGTTTATCGTATTAAATAATTTGTACGCTGTTGTCTGCTTGGTACCAAAAGATTCTGTAATCAATGTACTTTTTAAATGAATAATCGATGAATTTTTGGCTCGTCTTTAAATATTAGAAATCGATACTTTTTTGACGCTGACCCTGTCGACGCATCCTTAATTTATGTATAGAAAATGAAAAAGTTTGTACGCTGTTGTCTGCTTGGTACCAAAAGATTCTGTAATCAATGTACTAATCAAATGTATAATCGATGAATTTTTGGCTCGTCTTTAAATAATAGAAATCGATACTTTTTTACCGCTGACCCTATGCGACACATCCTTAATTTATGTATAGCAAATGAAAAAGTTTGTACGCTGTTGTCTGCTTGGTACCAAAAGATTCTGTAATCAATGT
The DNA here is from genome assembly GCF_030444845.1 of Prenolepis imparis. Taxonomy (NCBI): domain Eukaryota; kingdom Metazoa; phylum Arthropoda; class Insecta; order Hymenoptera; family Formicidae; genus Prenolepis; species Prenolepis imparis. The sequence continues at coordinate 14,705,629 of NW_028141160.1, forward strand.
ACTATTTAAATGTACAATCGATGAATTTTTGGCTCGTCTTAATATATTAGAAATCGATACTTTTTTACCGCTGACCCTGTGCGACGCATCCTTAGTTTATGTATAGCAAATGAAAAAGTTTGTACGCTGTTGTCTGCTTGGTACCAAAAGATTCTGTAATCAATGTACTATTTAAATGTACAATCGATGAATATTTGGCTCGTCTTAAAATATTAGAAATCGATACTTTTTTACCGCTGACCCTATGCGACGCATCCTTAATTTATGTATAGCATATGAAAAAGTTTGTACGCTGTTGTCTGCTTGATACCAAAAGATTCTGTAATCAATGTACTATTTAAATGTACAATCGATGAATATTTGGCTCGTCTTAAAATATTAGAAATTGATACTTTTTTGACGCGGACCCTGTGCGACGCATCCTTATTTTATGTTTATCGTATTAAATAATTTGTACGCTGTTGTCTGCTTGGTACCAAAAGATTCTGTAATCAATGTACTATTTAAATGAATAATCGATGAATTTTTGGCTCGTCTTTAAATATTAGAAATCGATACTTTTTTGACGCTGACCCTGTCGACGCATCCTTAATTTATGTATAGCAAATGAAAAAGTTTGTACGCTGTTGTCTGCTTGGTACCAAAAGATTCTGTAATCAATGTACTATTTAAATGTACAATCGATGAATATTTGGCTCGTCTTAAAATATTAGAAATTGATACTTTTTTGACGCGGACCCTGTGCGACGCATCCTTATTTTATGTTTATTGTATTAAATAATTTGTACGCTGTTGTCTGCTTGGTACCAAAAGATTCTGTAATCAATGTACTATTTAAATGAATAATCGATGAATTTTTGGCTCGTCTTTAAATATTAGAAATCGATACTTTTTTGACGCTGACCCTGTCGACGCATCCTTAATTTATGTATAGCAAATGAAAAAGTTTGTACGCTGTTGTCTGCTTGGTACCAAAAGATTCTGTAATCAATGTACTAATCAAATGTATAATCGATGAATTTTTGGCTCGTCTTTAAATAATAGAAATCGATACTTTTTTACCGCTGACCCTATGCGACACATCCTTAATTTATGTATAGCAAATGAAAAAGTTTGTACGCTGTTGTCTGCTTGGTACCAAAAGATTCTGTAATCAATGTACTAATCAAATGTATAATCGATGAATTTTTGGCTCGTCTTTAAATAATAGAAATCGATACTTTTTTACCGCTGACCCTATGCGACACATCCTTAATTTATGTATAGCAAATGAAAAAGTTTGTACGCTGTTGTCTGCTTGGTACCAAAAGATTCTGTAATCAATGTACTATTTAAATGTACAATCGATGAATTTTTGGCTCGTCTTAATATATTAGAAATCGATACTTTTTTACCGCTGACCCTGTCGACGCATCCTTAATTTATGTATAGCAAATGAAAAAGTTTGTACGCTGTTGTCTGCTTGGTACCAAAAGATTCTGTAATCAATGTACTATTTAAATGTACAATCGATGAATTTTTGGCTCGTCTTAAAATATTAGAAATTGAAACTTTTTTGACGCGGACCCTGTGCGACGCATACTTTTTTATGTTTATCGTATTAAATAATTTGTACGCTGTTGTCTGCTTGGTACCAAAAGATTCTGTAATCAATGTACTATTTAAATGAATAATCGATGAATTTTTGGCTCGTCTTTAAATATTAGAAATCGATACTTTTTTGACGCTGATCCTGTCGACGCATCCTTAATTTATGTATAGCAAATGAGAAAGTTTGTACGCTGTTGTCTGCTTGGTACCAAAAGATTCTGTAATCAATGTACTATTTAAATGTACAATCGATGAATTTTTGGCTCGTCTTAATATATTAGAAATCGATACTTTTTTGACGCGGACCCTGTCGACGCATCCTTATTTTATGTTTATCATATTAAAAAATTTGTACGCTGGTGTCTGCATGGTACCAAAAGATTCTGTAACCAATGTACTAATCAAATATATAATCGATGAATTTTTGGCTCGTCTTTAAATATTAGAAATCGATACTTTTTTGCCGCTGAATCTATGCGACGCATCTTTAATTTATGTATAGCAAATGAAAAAGTTTGTACGCTGTTGTCTGCTTAGTACCAAAAGATTCTATAATCAATGTACTAATGAAATATATAATCGATGAATTTTTGGCTCGTCTTTAAATAATAGAAATCGATACTTTTTTACCGCTGACCCTCTGCGACGCATCCTTAATTTATGTATAGCAAATGAAAAAGTTTGTACGCTGGTCTCTGCATGGTACCAAAAGATTCTGTAATCAATGTACTAATGAAATGTATAATCGATGAATTTTTGGCTCGTCTTAATATATTAGAAATCGATACTTTTTTACCGCTGACCCTGTGCGACGCATCCTTAATTTATGTATAGCAAATGAAAAAGTTTGTACGCTGTTGTCTGCTTGGTACCAAAAGATTCTGTAATCAATGTACTATTTAAATGAATAATCGACGAATTTTTGGCTCGTCTTTAAATATTAGAAATCGATACTTTTTTGACGCTGACCCTGTCGACGCATCCTTAATTTATGTATAGCAAATGAAAAAGTTTGTACGCTGTTGTCTGCTTAGTACCAAAAGATTCTGTAATCAATGTACTATTTAAATGTACAATCGATGAATTTTTGGCTCGTCTTAATATATTAGAAATCGATACTTTTTTACCGCTGACCCTGTCGACGTATCCTTAATTTATGTATAGCAAATGAAAAAGTTTGTACGCTGTTGTCTGCTTGGTACCAAAAGATTCTGTAATCAATGTACTAATGAAATGTATAATCGATGAATTTTTGGCTCGTCTTTAAATATTAGAAATCGATACTTTTTTACCGCTGACCCTATGCGACGCATCCTTAATTTATGTATAGCAAATGAAAAAGTTTGTACGCTGTTGTCTGCTTGGTACCAAAAGATTCTGTAATCAATGTACTAATCAAATGTATAATCGATGAATTTTTGGCTCGTCTTTAAATAATAGAAATCGATACTTTTTTACCGCTGACCCTATGCGACACATCCTTAATTTATGTATAGCAAATGAAAAAGTTTGTACGCTGTTGTCTGCTTGGTACCAAAAGATTCTGTAATCAATGTACTAATCAAATGTATAATCGATGAATTTTTGGCTCGTCTTTAAATATTAGAAATCGATACTTTTTTACCGCTGACCCTATGCGACACATCCTTAATTTATGTATAGCAAATGAAAAAGTTTGTACGCTGTTGTCTGCTTGGTACCAAAAGATTCTGTAATCAATGTACTATTTAAATGTACAATCGATGAATTTTTGGCTCGTCTTAATATATTAGAAATCAATACTTTTTTACCGCTGACCCTGTCGACGCATCCTTAATTTATGTATAGCAAATGAAAAAGTTTGTACGCTGTTGTCTGCTTGGTACCAAAAGATTCTGTAATCAATGTACTATTTAAATGTACAATCGATGAATTTTTGGCTCGTCTTAAAATATTAGAAATTGAAACTTTTTTGACGCGGACCATGTGCGACGCATACTTTTTTATGTTTATCGTATTAAATAATTTGTACGCTGTTGTCTGCTTGGTACCAAAAGATTCTGTAATCAATGTACTATTTAAATGAATAATCGATGAATTTTTGGCTCGTCTTTAAATATTAGAAATCGATACTTTTTTGACGCTGACCCTGTCGACGCATCCTTAATTTATGTATAGCAAATGAAAAAGTTTGTACGCTCTTGTCTGCTTGGTACCAAAAGATTCTGTAATCAATGTACTAATCAAATGTATAATCGATGAATTTTTGGCTCGTCTTTAAATAATAGAAATCGATACTTTTTTACCGCTGACCCTATGCGACACATCATTAATTTATGTATAGCAAATGAAAAAGTTTGTACGCTGTTGTCTGCTTGGTACCAAAAGATTCTGTAATCAATGTACTAATCAAATGTATAATCGATGAATTTTTGGCTCGTCTTTAAATAATAGAAATCGATACTTTTTTACCGCTGACCCTATGCGACACATCCTTAATTTATGTATAGCAAATGAAAAAGTTTGTACGCTGTTGTCTGCTTGGTACCAAAAGATTCTGTAATCAATGTACTATTTAAATGTACAATCGATGAATTTTTGGCTCGTCTTAATATATTAGAAATCGATACTTTTTTACCGCTGACCCTGTCGACGCATCCTTAATTTATGTATAGCAAATGAAAAAGTTTGTACGCTGTTGTCTGCTTGGTACCAAAAGATTCTGTAATCAATGTACTAATCAAATGTATAATCGATGAATTTTTGGCTCGTCTTTAAATAATAGAAATCGATACTTTTTTACCGCTGACCCTATGCGACACATCCTTAATTTATGTATAGCAAATGAAAAAGTTTGTACGCTGTTGTCTGCTTGGTACCAAAAGATTCTGTAATCAATGTACTAATCAAATGTATAATCGATGAATTTTTGGCTCGTCTTTAAATAATAGAAATCGATACTTTTTTAACGCTGACCCTATGCGACACATCCTTAATTTATGTATAGCAAATGAAAAAGTTTGTACGCTGGTCTCTGCATGGTACCAAAAGATTCTGTAATCAATGTACTAATGAAATGTATAATCGATGAATTTTTGGCTCGTCTTAATATATTAGAAATCGATACTTTTTTACCGCTGACCCTGTGCGACGCATCCTTAATTTATGTATAGCAAATGAAAAAGTTTGTACGCTGTTGTCTGCTTGGTACCAAAAGATTCTGTAATCAATGTACTATTTAAATGAATAATCGACGAATTTTTGGCTCGTCTTTAAATATTAGAAATCGATACTTTTTTGACGCTGACCCTGTCGACGCATCCTTAATTTATGTATAGCAAATGAAAAAGTTTGTACGCTGGTCTCTGCTTGGTACCAAAAGATTCTGTAATCAATGTACTAATCAAATGTATAATCGATGAATTTTTGGCTCGTCTTTAAATAATAGAAATCGATACTTTTTTAACGCTGACCCTATGCGACACATCCTTAATTTATGTATAGCAAATGAAAAAGTTTGTACGCTGTTGTCTGCTTGGTACCAAAAGATTCTGTAATCAATGTACTATTTAAATGTACAATCGATGAATTTTTGGCTCGTCTTAAAATATTAGAAATTGAAACTTTTTTGACGCGGACCATGTGCGACGCATACTTTTTTATGTTTATCGTATTAAATAATTTGTACGCTGTTGTCTGCTTGGTACCAAAAGATTCTGTAATCAATGTACTATTTAAATGAATAATCGATGAATTTTTGGCTCGTCTTTAAATATTAGAAATCGATACTTTTTTGACGCTGACCCTGTCGACGCATCCTTAATTTATGTATAGCAAATGAAAAAGTTTGTACGCTGTTGTCTGCTTGGTACCAAAAGATTCTGTAATCAATGTACTAATCAAATGTATAATCGATGAATTTTTGGCTCGTCTTTAAATAATAGAAATCGATACTTTTTTACCGCTGACCCTGTCGACGCATCCTTAATTTATGTATAGCAAATGAAAAAGTTTGTACGCTGTTGTCTGCTTGGTACCAAAAGATTCTGTAATCAATGTACTAATCAAATGTATAATCGATGAATTTTTGGCTCGTCTTTAAATAATAGAAATCGATACTTTTTTACCGCTGACCCTATGCGACACATCCTTAATTTATGTATAGCAAATGAAAAAGTTTGTACGCTGTTGTCTGCTTGGTACCAAAAGATTCTGTAATCAATGTACTATTTAAATGTACAATCGATGAATTTTTGGCTCGTCTTAAAATATTAGAAATTGAAACTTTTTTGACGCGGACCCTGTGCGACGCATACTTTTTTATGTTTATCGTATTAAATAATTTGTACGCTGTTGTCTGCTTGGTACCAAAAGATTCTGTAATCAATGTACTTTTTAAATGAATAATCGATGAATTTTTGGCTCGTCTTTAAATATTAGAAATCGATACTTTTTTGACGCTGACCCTGTCGACGCATCCTTAATTTATGTATAGAAAATGAAAAAGTTTGTACGCTGTTGTCTGCTTGGTACCAAAAGATTCTGTAATCAATGTACTAATCAAATGTATAATCGATGAATTTTTGGCTCGTCTTTAAATAATAGAAATCGATACTTTTTTACCGCTGACCCTATGCGACACATCCTTAATTTATGTATAGCAAATGAAAAAGTTTGTACGCTGTTGTCTGCTTGGTACCAAAAGATTCTGTAATCAATGTACTATTTAAATGTACAATCGATGAATTTTTGGCTCGTCTTAATATATTAGAAATCGATACTTTTTTACCGCTGACCCTGTGCGACGCATCCTTAGTTTATGTATAGCAAATGAAAAAGTTTGTACGCTGTTGTCTGCTTGGTACCAAAAGATTCTGTAATCAATGTACTATTTAAATGTACAATCGATGAATATTTGGCTCGTCTTAAAATATTAGAAATCGATACTTTTTTACCGCTGACCCTATGCGACGCATCCTTAATTTATGTATAGCATATGAAAAAGTTTGTACGCTGTTGTCTGCTTGGTACCAAAAGATTCTGTAATCAATGTACTATTTAAATGTACAATCGATGAATATTTGGCTCGTCTTAAAATATTAGAAATTGATACTTTTTTGACGCGGACCCTGTGCGACGCATCCTTATTTTATGTTTATCGTATTAAATAATTTGTACGCTGTTGTCTGCTTGGTACCAAAAGATTCTGTAATCAATGTACTATTTAAATGAATAATCGATGAATTTTTGGCTCGTCTTTAAATATTAGAAATCGATACTTTTTTGACGCTGACCCTGTCGACGCATCCTTAATTTATGTATAGCAAATGAAAAAGTTTGTACGCTGTTGTCTGCTTGGTACCAAAAGATTCTGTAATCAATGTACTAATCAAATGTATAATCGATGAATTTTTGGCTCGTCTTTAAATAATAGAAATCGATACTTTTTTACCGCTGACCCTATGCGACACATCCTTAATTTATGTATAGCAAATGAAAAAGTTTGTACGCTGTTGTCTGCTTGGTACCAAAAGATTCTGTAATCAATGTACTATTTAAATGTACAATCGATGAATTTTTGGCTCGTCTTAATATATTAGAAATCGATACTTTTTTACCGCTGACCCTGTGCGACGCATCCTTAATTTATGTATAGCAAATGAAAAAGTTTGTACGCTGTTGTCTGCTTGGTACCAAAAGATTCTGTAATCAATGTACTATTTAAATGTACAATCGATGAATATTTGGCTCGTCTTTAAATATTAGAAATCGATACTTTTTTACCGCTGACCCTATGCGACACATCCTTAATTTATGTATAGCAAATGAAAAAGTTTGTACGCTGTTGTCTGCTTGGTACCAAAAGATTCTGTAATCAATGTACTATTTAAATGTACAATCGATGAATTTTTGGCTCGTCTTAATATATTAGAAATCGATACTTTTTTACCGCTGACCCTGTGCGACGCATCCTTAATTTATGTATAGCAAATGAAAAAGTTTGTACGCTGTTGTCTGCTTGGTACCAAAAGATTCTGTAATCAATGTACTATTTAAATGTACAATCGATGAATATTTGGCTCGTCTTTAAATATTAGAAATCGATACTTTTTTACCGCTGACCCTATGCGACGCATCCTTAATTTATGTATAGCATATGAAAAAGTTTGTACGCTGTTGTCTGCTTGGTACCAAAAGATTCTGTAATCAATGTACTATTTAAATGTACAATCGATGAATATTTGGCTCGTCTTAAAATATTAGAAATTGAAACTTTTTTGACGCGGACCATGTGCGACGCATACTTTTTTATGTTTATCGTATTAAATAATTTGTACGCTGTTGTCTGCTTGGTACCAAAAGATTCTGTAATCAATGTACTATTTAAATGAATAATCGATGAATTTTTGGCTCGTCTTTAAATATTAGAAATCGATACTTTTTTGACGCTGACCCTGTCGACGCATCCTTAATTTATGTATAGCAAATGAAAAAGTTTGTACGCTCTTGTCTGCTTGGTACCAAAAGATTCTGTAATCAATGTACTAATCAAATGTATAATCGATGAATTTTTGGCTCGTCTTTAAATAATAGAAATCGATACTTTTTTACCGCTGACCCTATGCGACACATCATTAATTTATGTATAGCAAATGAAAAAGTTTGTACGCTGTTGTCTGCTTGGTACCAAAAGATTCTGTAATCAATGTACTAATCAAATGTATAATCGATGAATTTTTGGCTCGTCTTTAAATAATAGAAATCGATACTTTTTTACCGCTGACCCTATGCGACACATCCTTAATTTATGTATAGCAAATGAAAAAGTTTGTACGCTGTTGTCTGCTTGGTACCAAAAGATTCTGTAATCAATGTACTATTTAAATGTACAATCGATGAATTTTTGGCTCGTCTTAATATATTAGAAATCGATACTTTTTTACCGCTGACCCTGTCGACGCATCCTTAATTTATGTATAGCAAATGAAAAAGTTTGTACGCTGTTGTCTGCTTGGTACCAAAAGATTCTGTAATCAATGTACTAATCAAATGTATAATCGATGAATTTTTGGCTCGTCTTTAAATAATAGTAATCGATACTTTTTTACCGCTGACCCTATGCGACACATCCTTAATTTATGTATAGCAAATGAAAAAGTTTGTACGCTGTTGTCTGCTTGGTACCAAAAGATTCTGTAATCAATGTACTAATCAAATGTATAATCGATGAATTTTTGGCTCGTCTTTAAATAATAGAAATCGATACTTTTTTAACGCTGACCCTATGCGACACATCCTTAATTTATGTATAGCAAATGAAAAAGTTTGTACGCTGGTCTCTGCATGGTACCAAAAGATTCTGTAATCAATGTACTAATGAAATGTATAATCGATGAATTTTTGGCTCGTCTTAATATATTAGAAATCGATACTTTTTTACCGCTGACCCTGTGCGACGCATCCTTAATTTATGTATAGCAAATGAAAAAGTTTGTACGCTGTTGTCTGCTTGGTACCAAAAGATTCTGTAATCAATGTACTATTTAAATGAATAATCGACGAATTTTTGGCTCGTCTTTAAATATTAGAAATCGATACTTTTTTGACGCTGACCCTGTCGACGCATCCTTAATTTATGTATAGCAAATGAAAAAGTTTGTACGCTGGTCTCTGCTTGGTACCAAAAGATTCTGTAATCAATGTACTAATCAAATGTATAATCGATGAATTTTTGGCTCGTCTTTAAATAATAGAAATCGATACTTTTTTAACGCTGACCCTATGCGACACATCCTTAATTTATGTATAGCAAATGAAAAAGTTTGTACGCTGTTGTCTGCTTGGTACCAAAAGATTCTGTAATCAATGTACTATTTAAATGTACAATCGATGAATTTTTGGCTCGTCTTAAAATATTAGAAATTGAAACTTTTTTGACGCGGACCATGTGCGACGCATACTTTTTTATGTTTATCGTATTAAATAATTTGTACGCTGTTGTCTGCTTGGTACCAAAAGATTCTGTAATCAATGTACTATTTAAATGAATAATCGATGAATTTTTGGCTCGTCTTTAAATATTAGAAATCGATACTTTTTTGACGCTGACCCAGTCGACGCATCCTTAATTTATGTATAGCAAATGAAAAAGTTTGTACGCTGTTGTCTGCTTGGTACCAAAAGATTCTGTAATCAATGTACTAATCAAATGTATAATCGATGAATTTTTGGCTCGTCTTTAAATAATAGAAATCGATACTTTTTTACCGCTGACCCTGTCGACGCATCCTTAATTTATGTATAGCAAATGAAAAAGTTTGTACGCTGTTGTCTGCTTGGTACCAAAAGATTCTGTAATCAATGTACTAATCAAATGTATAATCGATGAATTTTTGGCTCGTCTTTAAATAATAGAAATCGATACTTTTTTACCGCTGACCCTATGCGACACATCCTTAATTTATGTATAGCAAATGAAAAAGTTTGTACGCTGTTGTCTGTTTGGTACCAAAAGATTCTGTAATCAATGTACTAATCAAATGTATAATCGATGAATTTTTGGCTCGTCTTTAAATAATAGAAATCGATACTTTTTAACGCTGACCCTATGCGACACATCCTTAATTTATGTATAGCAAATGAAAAAGTTTGTACGCTGGTCTCTGCATGGTACCAAAAGATTCTGTAATCAATGTACTAATGAAATGTATAATCGATGAATTTTTGGCTCGTCTTAATATATTAGAAATCGATACTTTTTTACCGCTGACCCTGTGCGACGCATCCTTAATTTATGTATAGCAAATGAAAAAGTTTGTACGCTGTTGTCTGCTTGGTACCAAAAGATTCTGTAATCAATGTACTATTTAAATGAATAATCGATGAATTTTTGGCTCGTCTTTAAATATTAGAAATCGATACTTTTTTGACGCTGACCCTGTCGACGCATCCTTAATTTATGTATAGCAAATGAAAAAGTTTGTACGCTGTTGTCTGCTTGGTACCAAAAGATTCTGTAATCAATGTACTAATCAAATGTATAATCGATGAATTTTTGGCTCGTCTTTAAATAATAGAAATCGATACTTTTTTACCGCTGACCCTATGCGACACATCCTTAATTTATGTATAGCAAATGAAAAAGTTTGTACGCTGTTGTCTGCTTGGTACCAAAAGATTCTGTAATCAATGTACTAATCAAATGTACAATCGATGAATTTTTGGCTCGTCTTAATATATTAGAAATCGATACTTTTTTACCGCTGACCCTGTCGACGCATCCTTAATTTATGTATAGCAAATGAAAAAGTTTGTACGCTGTTGTCTGCTTGGTACCAAAAGATTCTGTAATCAATGTACTATTTAAATGTACAATCGATGAATTTTTGGCTCGTCTTAATATATTAGAAATCGATACTTTTTTGACGCGGACCCTGTGCGACGCATACTTTTTTATGTTTATCGTATTAAATAATTTGTACGCTGGTGTCTGCATGGTACCAGAAGATTCTGTAATCAATGTACTAATGGAATGTATAATCGATGAATTTTTGGCTCGTCTTTAAATAATAGAAATCGATACTTTTTTACCGCTGACCCTATGCGACGCATCCTTAATTTATGTATAGCAAATGAAAAAGTTTGTACGCTGTTGTCTGCTTAGTACCAAAAGATTCTGTAATCAATGTACTAATGAAATGTATAATCGATGAATTTTTGGCTCGTCTTTAAATAATAGAAATCGATACTTTTTTACCGCTGACCCTATGCGACGCATCCTTAATTTATGTATAGCAAATGAAAAAGTTTGTACGCTGGTGTCTGCATGGTACCAAAAGATTCTGTAATCAATGTACTAATGAAATGTATAATCGATGAATTTTTGGCTCGTCTTTAAATAATAGAAATCGATACTTTTTTACCGCTGACCCTATGCGACGCATCCTTAATTTATGTATAGCAAATGAAAAAGTTTGTACGCTGTTGTCTGCTTAGTACCAAAAGATTCTGTAATCAATGTACTATTTAAATGTACAATCGATGAATTTTTGGCTCGTCTTAATATATTAGAAATCGATACTTTTTTATCGCTGACCCTGTGCGACGCATCCTTAATTTATGTATAGCAAATGAAAAAGTTTGTACGCTGTTGTCTGCTTGGTACCAAAAGATTCTGTAATCAATGTACTATTTAAATGAATAATCGACGAATTTTTGGCTCGTCTTTAAATATTAGAAATCGATACTTTTTTGACGCTGACCCTGTCGACGCATCCTTAATTTATGTATAGCAAATGAAAAAGTTTGTACGCTGGTCTCTGCTTGGTACCAAAAGATTCTGTAATCAATGTACTAATCAAATGTATAATCGATGAATTTTTGGCTCGTCTTTAAATAATAGAAATCGATACTTTTTTAACGCTGACCCTATGCGACACATCCTTAATTTATGTATAGCAAATGAAAAAGTTTGTACGCTGTTGTCTGCTTGGTACCAAAAGATTCTGTAATCAATGTACTATTTAAATGTACAATCGATGAATTTTTGGCTCGTCTTAAAATATTAGAAATTGAAACTTTTTTGACGCGGACCATGTGCGACGCATACTTTTTTATGTTTATCGTATTAAATAATTTGTACGCTGTTGTCTGCTTGGTACCAAAAGATTCTGTAATCAATGTACTATTTAAATGAATAATCGATGAATTTTTGGCTCGTCTTTAAATATTAGAAATCGATACTTTTTTGACGCTGACCCAGTCGACGCATCCTTAATTTATGTATAGCAAATGAAAAAGTTTGTACGCTGTTGTCTGCTTGGTACCAAAAGATTCTGTAATCAATGTACTAATCAAATGTATAATCGATGAATTTTTGGCTCGTCTTTAAATAATAGAAATCGATACTTTTTTACCGCTGACCCTGTCGACGCATCCTTAATTTATGTATAGCAAATGAAAAAGTTTGTACGCTGTTGTCTGCTTGGTACCAAAAGATTCTGTAATCAATGTACTAATCAAATGTATAATCGATGAATTTTTGGCTCGTCTTTAAATAATAGAAATCGATACTTTTTTACCGCTGACCCTATGCGACACATCCTTAATTTATGTATAGCAAATGAAAAAGTTTGTACGCTGTTGTCTGTTTGGTACCAAAAGATTCTGTAATCAATGTACTAATCAAATGTATAATCGATGAATTTTTGGCTCGTCTTTAAATAATAGAAATCGATACTTTTTAACGCTGACCCTATGCGACACATCCTTAATTTATGTATAGCAAATGAAAAAGTTTGTACGCTGGTCTCTGCATGGTACCAAAAGATTCTGTAATCAATGTACTAATGAAATGTATAATCGATGAATTTTTGGCTCGTCTTAATATATTAGAAATCGATACTTTTTTACCGCTGACCCTGTGCGACGCATCCTTAATTTATGTATAGCAAATGAAAAAGTTTGTACGCTGTTGTCTGCTTGGTACCAAAAGATTCTGTAATCAATGTACTATTTAAATGAATAATCGATGAATTTTTGGCTCGTCTTTAAATATTAGAAATCGATACTTTTTTGACGCTGACCCTGTCGACGCATCCTTAATTTATGTATAGCAAATGAAAAAGTTTGTACGCTGTTGTCTGCTTGGTACCAAAAGATTCTGTAATCAATGTACTAATCAAATGTATAATCGATGAATTTTTGGCTCGTCTTTAAATAATAGAAATCGATACTTTTTTACCGCTGACCCTATGCGACACATCCTTAATTTATGTATAGCAAATGAAAAAGTTTGTACGCTGTTGTCTGCTTGGTACCAAAAGATTCTGTAATCAATGTACTAATCAAATGTACAATCGATGAATTTTTGGCTCGTCTTAATATATTAGAAATCGATACTTTTTTACCGCTGACCCTGTCGACGCATCCTTAATTTATGTATAGCAAATGAAAAAGTTTGTACGCTGTTGTCTGCTTGGTACCAAAAGATTCTGTAATCAATGTACTATTTAAATGTACAATCGATGAATTTTTGGCTCGTCTTAATATATTAGAAATCGATACTTTTTTGACGCGGACCCTGTGCGACGCATACTTTTTTATGTTTATCGTATTAAATAATTTGTACGCTGGTGTCTGCATGGTACCAGAAGATTCTGTAATCAATGTACTAATGGAATGTATAATCGATGAATTTTTGGCTCGTCTTTAAATAATAGAAATCGATACTTTTTTACCGCTGACCCTATGCGACGCATCCTTAATTTATGTATAGCAAATGAAAAAGTTTGTACGCTGTTGTCTGCTTAGTACCAAAAGATTCTGTAATCAATGTACTAATGAAATGTATAATCGATGAATTTTTGGCTCGTCTTTAAATAATAGAAATCGATACTTTTTTACCGCTGACCCTATGCGACGCATCCTTAATTTATGTATAGCAAATGAAAAAGTTTGTACGCTGGTGTCTGCATGGTACCAAAAGATTCTGTAATCAATGTACTAATGAAATGTATAATCGATGAATTTTTGGCTCGTCTTTAAATAATAGAAATCGATACTTTTTTACCGCTGACCCTATGCGACGCATCCTTAATTTATGTATAGCAAATGAAAAAGTTTGTACGCTGTTGTCTGCTTAGTACCAAAAGATTCTGTAATCAATGTACTATTTAAATGTACAATCGATGAATTTTTGGCTCGTCTTAATATATTAGAAATCGATACTTTTTTATCGCTGACCCTGTGCGACGCATCCTTAATTTATGTATAGCAAATGAAAAAGTTTGTACGCTGTTGTCTGCTTGGTACCAAAAGATTCTGTAATCAATGTACTATTTAAATGTACAATCGATGAATTTTTGGCTCGTCTTAAAATATTAGAAATTGAAACTTTTTTGACGCGGACCCTGTGCGACGCATACTTTTTTATGTTTATCGTATTAAATAATTTGTACGCTGTTGTCTGCTTGGTACCAAAAGATTCTGTAATCAATGTACTTTTTAAATGAATAATCGATGAATTTTTGGCTCGTCTTTAAATATTAGAAATCGATACTTTTTTGACGCTGACCCTGTCGACGCATCCTTAATTTATGTATAGAAAATGAAAAAGTTTGTACGCTGTTGTCTGCTTGGTACCAAAAGATTCTGTAATCAATGTACTAATCAAATGTATAATCGATGAATTTTTGGCTCGTCTTTAAATAATAGAAATCGATACTTTTTTACCGCTGACCCTATGCGACACATCCTTAATTTATGTATAGCAAATGAAAAAGTTTGTACGCTGTTGTCTGCTTGGTACCAAAAGATTCTGTAATCAATGTACTAATCAAATGTATAATCGATGAATTTTTGGCTCGTCTTTAAATAATAGAAATCGATACTTTTTTACCGCTGACCCTATGCGACACATCCTTAATTTATGTATAGCAAATGAAAAAGTTTGTACGCTGTTGTCTGCTTGGTACCAAAAGATTCTGTAATCAATGTACTAATCAAATGTATAATCGATGAATTTTTGGCTCGTCTTTAAATATTAGAAATCGATACTTTTTTACCGCTGACCCTATGCGACACATCCTTAATTTATGTATAGCAAATGAAAAAGTTTGTACGCTGTTGTCTGCTTGGTACCAAAAGATTCTGTAATCAATGTACTATTTAAATGTACAATCGATGAATTTTTGGCTCGTCTTAATATATTAGAAATCAATACTTTTTTACCGCTGACCCTGTCGACGCATCCTTAATTTATGTATAGCAAATGAAAAAGTTTGTACGCTGTTGTCTGCTTGGTACCAAAAGATTCTGTAATCAATGTACTATTTAAATGTACAATCGATGAATTTTTGGCTCGTCTTAAAATATTAGAAATTGAAACTTTTTTGACGCGGACCATGTGCGACGCATACTTTTTTATGTTTATCGTATTAAATAATTTGTACGCTGTTGTCTGCTTGGTACCAAAAGATTCTGTAATCAATGTACTATTTAAATGAATAATCGATGAATTTTTGGCTCGTCTTTAAATATTAGAAATCGATACTTTTTTGACGCTGACCCTGTCGACGCATCCTTAATTTATGTATAGCAAATGAAAAAGTTTGTACGCTCTTGTCTGCTTGGTACCAAAAGATTCTGTAATCAATGTACTAATCAAATGTATAATCGATGAATTTTTGGCTCGTCTTTAAATAATAGAAATCGATACTTTTTTACCGCTGACCCTATGCGACACATCATTAATTTATGTATAGCAAATGAAAAAGTTTGTACGCTGTTGTCTGCTTGGTACCAAAAGATTCTGTAATCAATGTACTAATCAAATGTATAATCGATGAATTTTTGGCTCGTCTTTAAATAATAGAAATCGATACTTTTTTACCGCTGACCCTATGCGACACATCCTTAATTTATGTATAGCAAATGAAAAAGTTTGTACGCTGTTGTCTGCTTGGTACCAAAAGATTCTGTAATCAATGTACTATTTAAATGTACAATCGATGAATTTTTGGCTCGTCTTAATATATTAGAAATCGATACTTTTTTACCGCTGACCCTGTCGACGCATCCTTAATTTATGTATAGCAAATGAAAAAGTTTGTACGCTGTTGTCTGCTTGGTACCAAAAGATTCTGTAATCAATGTACTAATCAAATGTATAATCGATGAATTTTTGGCTCGTCTTTAAATAATAGAAATCGATACTTTTTTACCGCTGACCCTATGCGACACATCCTTAATTTATGTATAGCAAATGAAAAAGTTTGTACGCTGTTGTCTGCTTGGTACCAAAAGATTCTGTAATCAATGTACTAATCAAATGTATAATCGATGAATTTTTGGCTCGTCTTTAAATAATAGAAATCGATACTTTTTTAACGCTGACCCTATGCGACACATCCTTAATTTATGTATAGCAAATGAAAAAGTTTGTACGCTGGTCTCTGCATGGTACCAAAAGATTCTGTAATCAATGTACTAATGAAATGTATAATCGATGAATTTTTGGCTCGTCTTAATATATTAGAAATCGATACTTTTTTACCGCTGACCCTGTGCGACGCATCCTTAATTTATGTATAGCAAATGAAAAAGTTTGTACGCTGTTGTCTGCTTGGTACCAAAAGATTCTGTAATCAATGTACTATTTAAATGAATAATCGACGAATTTTTGGCTCGTCTTTAAATATTAGAAATCGATACTTTTTTGACGCTGACCCTGTCGACGCATCCTTAATTTATGTATAGCAAATGAAAAAGTTTGTACGCTGGTCTCTGCTTGGTACCAAAAGATTCTGTAATCAATGTACTAATCAAATGTATAATCGATGAATTTTTGGCTCGTCTTTAAATAATAGAAATCGATACTTTTTTAACGCTGACCCTATGCGACACATCCTTAATTTATGTATAGCAAATGAAAAAGTTTGTACGCTGTTGTCTGCTTGGTACCAAAAGATTCTGTAATCAATGTACTATTTAAATGTACAATCGATGAATTTTTGGCTCGTCTTAAAATATTAGAAATTGAAACTTTTTTGACGCGGACCATGTGCGACGCATACTTTTTTATGTTTATCGTATTAAATAATTTGTACGCTGTTGTCTGCTTGGTACCAAAAGATTCTGTAATCAATGTACTATTTAAATGAATAATCGATGAATTTTTGGCTCGTCTTTAAATATTAGAAATCGATACTTTTTTGACGCTGACCCTGTCGACGCATCCTTAATTTATGTATAGCAAATGAAAAAGTTTGTACGCTGTTGTCTGCTTGGTACCAAAAGATTCTGTAATCAATGTACTAATCAAATGTATAATCGATGAATTTTTGGCTCGTCTTTAAATAATAGAAATCGATACTTTTTTACCGCTGACCCTGTCGACGCATCCTTAATTTATGTATAGCAAATGAAAAAGTTTGTACGCTGTTGTCTGCTTGGTACCAAAAGATTCTGTAATCAATGTACTAATCAAATGTATAATCGATGAATTTTTGGCTCGTCTTTAAATAATAGAAATCGATACTTTTTTACCGCTGACCCTATGCGACACATCCTTAATTTATGTATAGCAAATGAAAAAGTTTGTACGCTGTTGTCTGCTTGGTACCAAAAGATTCTGTAATCAATGTACTATTTAAATGTACAATCGATGAATTTTTGGCTCGTCTTAAAATATTAGAAATTGAAACTTTTTTGACGCGGACCCTGTGCGACGCATACTTTTTTATGTTTATCGTATTAAATAATTTGTACGCTGTTGTCTGCTTGGTACCAAAAGATTCTGTAATCAATGTACTTTTTAAATGAATAATCGATGAATTTTTGGCTCGTCTTTAAATATTAGAAATCGATACTTTTTTGACGCTGACCCTGTCGACGCATCCTTAATTTATGTATAGAAAATGAAAAAGTTTGTACGCTGTTGTCTGCTTGGTACCAAAAGATTCTGTAATCAATGTACTAATCAAATGTATAATCGATGAATTTTTGGCTCGTCTTTAAATATTAGAAATCGATACTTTTTTACCGCTGACCCTATGCGACACATCCTTAATTTATGTATAGCAAATGAAAAAGTTTGTACGCTGTTGTCTGCTTGGTACCAAAAGATTCTGTAATCAATGTACTATTTAAATGTACAATCGATGAATTTTTGGCTCGTCTTAATATATTAGAAATCGATACTTTTTTACCGCTGACCCTGTGCGACGCATCCTTAGTTTATGTATAGCAAATGAAAAAGTTTGTACGCTGTTGTCTGCTTGGTACCAAAAGATTCTGTAATCAATGTACTATTTAAATGTACAATCGATGAATATTTGGCTCGTCTTAAAATATTAGAAATCGATACTTTTTTACCGCTGACCCTATGCGACGCATCCTTAATTTATGTATAGCATATGAAAAAGTTTGTACGCTGTTGTCTGCTTGGTACCAAAAGATTCTGTAATCAATGTACTATTTAAATGTACAATCGATGAATATTTGGCTCGTCTTAAAATATTAGAAATTGATACTTTTTTGACGCGGACCCTGTGCGACGCATCCTTATTTTATGTTTATCGTATTAAATAATTTGTACGCTGTTGTCTGCTTGGTACCAAAAGATTCTGTAATCAATGTACTATTTAAATGAATAATCGATGAATTTTTGGCTCGTCTTTAAATATTAGAAATCGATACTTTTTTGACGCTGACCCTGTCGACGCATCCTTAATTTATGTATAGCAAATGAAAAAGTTTGTACGCTGTTGTCTGCTTGGTACCAAAAGATTCTGTAATCAATGTACTAATCAAATGTATAATCGATGAATTTTTGGCTCGTCTTTAAATAATAGAAATCGATACTTTTTTACCGCTGACCCTATGCGACACATCCTTAATTTATGTATAGCAAATGAAAAAGTTTGTACGCTGTTGTCTGCTTGGTACCAAAAGATTCTGTAATCAATGTACTATTTAAATGTACAATCGATGAATTTTTGGCTCGTCTTAATATATTAGAAATCGATACTTTTTTACCGCTGACCCTGTGCGACGCATCCTTAATTTATGTATAGCAAATGAAAAAGTTTGTACGCTGTTGTCTGCTTGGTACCAAAAGATTCTGTAATCAATGTACTATTTAAATGTACAATCGATGAATATTTGGCTCGTCTTTAAATATTAGAAATCGATACTTTTTTACCGCTGACCCTATGCGACACATCCTTAATTTATGTATAGCAAATGAAAAAGTTTGTACGCTGTTGTCTGCTTGGTACCAAAAGATTCTGTAATCAATGTACTATTTAAATGTACAATCGATGAATTTTTGGCTCGTCTTAATATATTAGAAATCGATACTTTTTTACCGCTGACCCTGTGCGACGCATCCTTAATTTATGTATAGCAAATGAAAAAGTTTGTACGCTGTTGTCTGCTTGGTACCAAAAGATTCTGTAATCAATGTACTATTTAAATGTACAATCGATGAATATTTGGCTCGTCTTTAAATATTAGAAATCGATACTTTTTTACCGCTGACCCTATGCGACACATCCTTAATTTATGTATAGCAAATGAAAAAGTTTGTACGCTGTTGTCTGCTTGGTACCAAAAGATTCTGTAATCAATGTACTAATCAAATGTATAATCGATGAATTTTTGGCTCGTCTTTAAATAATAGAAATCGATACTTTTTTACCGCTGACCCTGTGCGACGCATCCTTAATTTATGTATAGCAAATGAAAAAGTTTGTACGCTGTTGTCTGCTTGGTACCAAAAGATTCTGTAATCAATGTACTATTTAAATGAATAATCGACGAATTTTTGGCTCGTCTTTAAATATTAGAAATCGATACTTTTTTGACGCTGACCCTGTCGACGCATCCTTAATTTATGTATAGCAAATGAAAAAGTTTGTACGCTGGTCTCTGCTTGGTACCAAAAGATTCTGTAATCAATGTACTAATCAAATGTATAATCGATGAATTTTTGGCTCGTCTTTAAATAATAGAAATCGATACTTTTTTAACGCTGACCCTATGCGACACATCCTTAATTTATGTATAGCAAATGAAAAAGTTTGTACGCTGTTGTCTGCTTGGTACCAAAAGATTCTGTAATCAATGTACTATTTAAATGTACAATCGATGAATTTTTGGCTCGTCTTAAAATATTAGAAATTGAAACTTTTTTGACGCGGACCATGTGCGACGCATACTTTTTTATGTTTATCGTATTAAATAATTTGTACGCTGTTGTCTGCTTGGTACCAAAAGATTCTGTAATCAATGTACTATTTAAATGAATAATCGATGAATTTTTGGCTCGTCTTTAAATATTAGAAATCGATACTTTTTTGACGCTGACCCTGTCGACGCATCCTTAATTTATGTATAGCAAATGAAAAAGTTTGTACGCTGTTGTCTGCTTGGTACCAAAAGATTCTGTAATCAATGTACTAATCAAATGTATAATCGATGAATTTTTGGCTCGTCTTTAAATAATAGAAATCGATACTTTTTTACCGCTGACCCTGTCGACGCATCCTTAATTTATGTATAGCAAATGAAAAAGTTTGTACGCTGTTGTCTGCTTGGTACCAAAAGATTCTGTAATCAATGTACTAATCAAATGTATAATCGATGAATTTTTGGCTCGTCTTTAAATAATAGAAATCGATACTTTTTTACCGCTGACCCTATGCGACACATCCTTAATTTATGTATAGCAAATGAAAAAGTTTGTACGCTGTTGTCTGTTTGGTACCAAAAGATTCTGTAATCAATGTACTAATCAAATGTATAATCGATGAATTTTTGGCTCGTCTTTAAATAATAGAAATCGATACTTTTTAACGCTGACCCTATGCGACACATCCTTAATTTATGTATAGCAAATGAAAAAGTTTGTACGCTGGTCTCTGCATGGTACCAAAAGATTCTGTAATCAATGTACTAATGAAATGTATAATCGATGAATTTTTGGCTCGTCTTAATATATTAGAAATCGATACTTTTTTACCGCTGACCCTGTGCGACGCATCCTTAATTTATGTATAGCAAATGAAAAAGTTTGTACGCTGTTGTCTGCTTGGTACCAAAAGATTCTGTAATCAATGTACTATTTAAATGAATAATCGATGAATTTTTGGCTCGTCTTTAAATATTAGAAATCGATACTTTTTTGACGCTGACCCTGTCGACGCATCCTTAATTTATGTATAGCAAATGAAAAAGTTTGTACGCTGTTGTCTGCTTGGTACCAAAAGATTCTGTAATCAATGTACTAATCAAATGTATAATCGATGAATTTTTGGCTCGTCTTTAAATAATAGAAATCGATACTTTTTTACCGCTGACCCTATGCGACACATCCTTAATTTATGTATAGCAAATGAAAAAGTTTGTACGCTGTTGTCTGCTTGGTACCAAAAGATTCTGTAATCAATGTACTAATCAAATGTACAATCGATGAATTTTTGGCTCGTCTTAATATATTAGAAATCGATACTTTTTTACCGCTGACCCTGTCGACGCATCCTTAATTTATGTATAGCAAATGAAAAAGTTTGTACGCTGTTGTCTGCTTGGTACCAAAAGATTCTGTAATCAATGTACTATTTAAATGTACAATCGATGAATTTTTGGCTCGTCTTAATATATTAGAAATCGATACTTTTTTGACGCGGACCCTGTGCGACGCATACTTTTTTATGTTTATCGTATTAAATAATTTGTACGCTGGTGTCTGCATGGTACCAGAAGATTCTGTAATCAATGTACTAATGGAATGTATAATCGATGAATTTTTGGCTCGTCTTTAAATAATAGAAATCGATACTTTTTTACCGCTGACCCTATGCGACGCATCCTTAATTTATGTATAGCAAATGAAAAAGTTTGTACGCTGTTGTCTGCTTAGTACCAAAAGATTCTGTAATCAATGTACTAATGAAATGTATAATCGATGAATTTTTGGCTCGTCTTTAAATAATAGAAATCGATACTTTTTTACCGCTGACCCTATGCGACGCATCCTTAATTTATGTATAGCAAATGAAAAAGTTTGTACGCTGGTGTCTGCATGGTACCAAAAGATTCTGTAATCAATGTACTAATGAAATGTATAATCGATGAATTTTTGGCTCGTCTTTAAATAATAGAAATCGATACTTTTTTACCGCTGACCCTATGCGACGCATCCTTAATTTATGTATAGCAAATGAAAAAGTTTGTACGCTGTTGTCTGCTTAGTACCAAAAGATTCTGTAATCAATGTACTATTTAAATGTACAATCGATGAATTTTTGGCTCGTCTTAATATATTAGAAATCGATACTTTTTTACCGCTGACCCTGTGCGACGCATCCTTAATTTATGTATAGCAAATGAAAAAGTTTGTACGCTGTTATCTGCTTGGTACCAAAAGATTCTGTAATCAATGTACTATTTAAATGTACAATCGATGAATTTTTGGCTCGTCTTAAAATATTAGAAATTGAAACTTTTTTGACGCGGACCCTGTGCGACGCATACTTTTTTATGTTTATCGTATTAAATAATTTGTACGCTGTTGTCTGCTTGGTACCAAAAGATTCTGTAATCAATGTACTTTTTAAATGAATAATCGATGAATTTTTGGCTCGTCTTTAAATATTAGAAATCGATACTTTTTTGACGCTGACCCTGTCGACGCATCCTTAATTTATGTATAGAAAATGAAAAAGTTTGTACGCTGTTGTCTGCTTGGTACCAAAAGATTCTGTAATCAATGTACTAATCAAATGTATAATCGATGAATTTTTGGCTCGTCTTTAAATAATAGAAATCGATACTTTTTTACCGCTGACCCTATGCGACACATCCTTAATTTATGTATAGCAAATGAAAAAGTTTGTACGCTGTTGTCTGCTTGGTACCAAAAGATTCTGTAATCAATGTACTATTTAAATGTACAATCGATGAATTTTTGGCTCGTCTTAATATATTAGAAATCGATACTTTTTTACCGCTGACCCTGTGCGACGCATCCTTAGTTTATGTATAGCAAATGAAAAAGTTTGTACGCTGTTGTCTGCTTGGTACCAAAAGATTCTGTAATCAATGTACTATTTAAATGTACAATCGATGAATATTTGGCTCGTCTTAAAATATTAGAAATCGATACTTTTTTACCGCTGACCCTATGCGACGCATCCTTAATTTATGTATAGCATATGAAAAAGTTTGTACGCTGTTGTCTGCTTGGTACCAAAAGATTCTGTAATCAATGTACTATTTAAATGTACAATCGATGAATATTTGGCTCGTCTTAAAATATTAGAAATTGATACTTTTTTGACGCGGACCCTGTGCGACGCATCCTTATTTTATGTTTATCGTATTAAATAATTTGTACGCTGTTGTCTGCTTGGTACCAAAAGATTCTGTAATCAATGTACTATTTAAATGAATAATCGATGAATTTTTGGCTCGTCTTTAAATATTAGAAATCGATACTTTTTTGACGCTGACCCTGTCGACGCATCCTTAATTTATGTATAGCAAATGAAAAAGTTTGTACGCTGTTGTCTGCTTGGTACCAAAAGATTCTGTAATCAATGTACTAATCAAATGTATAATCGATGAATTTTTGGCTCGTCTTTAAATAATAGAAATCGATACTTTTTTACCGCTGACCCTATGCGACACATCCTTAATTTATGTATAGCAAATGAAAAAGTTTGTACGCTGTTGTCTGCTTGGTACCAAAAGATTCTGTAATCAATGTACTATTTAAATGTACAATCGATGAATTTTTGGCTCGTCTTAATATATTAGAAATCGATACTTTTTTACCGCTGACCCTGTGCGACGCATCCTTAATTTATGTATAGCAAATGAAAAAGTTTGTACGCTGTTGTCTGCTTGGTACCAAAAGATTCTGTAATCAATGTACTATTTAAATGTACAATCGATGAATATTTGGCTCGTCTTTAAATATTAGAAATCGATACTTTTTTACCGCTGACCCTATGCGACACATCCTTAATTTATGTATAGCAAATGAAAAAGTTTGTACGCTGTTGTCTGCTTGGTACCAAAAGATTCTGTAATCAATGTACTATTTAAATGTACAATCGATGAATTTTTGGCTCGTCTTAATATATTAGAAATCGATACTTTTTTACCGCTGACCCTGTGCGACGCATCCTTAATTTATGTATAGCAAATGAAAAAGTTTGTACGCTGTTGTCTGCTTGGTACCAAAAGATTCTGTAATCAATGTACTATTTAAATGTACAATCGATGAATATTTGGCTCGTCTTTAAATATTAGAAATCGATACTTTTTTACCGCTGACCCTATGCGACGCATCCTTAATTTATGTATAGCATATGAAAAAGTTTGTACGCTGTTGTCTGCTTGGTACCAAAAGATTCTGTAATCAATGTACTATTTAAATGTACAATCGATGAATATTTGGCTCGTCTTAAAATATTAGAAATTGATACTTTTTTGACGCGGACCCTGTGCGACGCATCCTTATTTTATGTTTATCGTATTAAAAAATTTGTACGCTGGTTTCTGCATGGTACCAAAAGATGAAAAGATTAATATTATAATTGTTGTATAATATGTCATTAACGTACAAGCTGTGGATCGAGAATGCGCTACGAATATTTCTAAACATCATTCTATCTTTGTTCCATATTAGTAGCACATTTTCGACCGCAGCTTATATTGTGTAGTTGAAGGAAATAAATGGCGCGCGCGAAGCGCGCGCTTTGTAGTGTTCTAGTAAAAATAAATATAATTGTTTTGTAATTATTTTATCGCACACTTCATTACGCTTTTCTCTTATTGTTCGAATGTGGACCTATTGTTTTATTTCATATAATTATTCATGATATTATCAAAATATCTATATGCTATTTGGAAATTGAATTGATTAATTAGCCAATTAAAGAATTATCAAAGATTTACTATAGTTAATAATTTAATTAATGTATTATTGTGTTACAGAGATCATATTTACAGTTAATATTTAATATTTGTTAAATTCTGTCAATATTACATATAATTTCTAATATTTTCACAATACTATTATTACAGAATAACAATTAAATAATATAATAGCAAACAATGGAATAATAAATAAACATTTTTTGTTATGACTTTATAATACATTTATAAAATTATTTAAAAATATTTATTATTGGTCAACATTTTTCAATTATTTTAGAGACATAAAAATATATTTTTATCATTCTAGACATAAGTAATTATCACATGTTTCTTATTCCTTTTATTGTGCGCAACCCCTATATTTGTATATTTTAATATATAATACAAAAATAATCGTTAAAAAGTTTGTTCATGAATATGTAAATATACACGAACCAAAATAAAACGTTACTCAACTCTCATTGGTCGATCAAAATATTGTCCAGCACTGATTTGTTACGTCGAGTAAAGCGCTCTATGTTAATCGATGTTTTCGATGATCGATTAATCGCGAAAGATTAATAATTTCTATTTATACAGTTTGCATCACTGCGAGGACATGCCGCGTGAATTTCGTGCGACGCGTGGCGCGGATCGTAGGTTCGTTTAATTATAATTGTCGCGTGCTGTTCTCTCAAATATGCGTGCATATAATTAACAAAAGCATACGATTAAAAGCGGGAGTGTCGTATGAAAAGTCACGTACGAATGTCGGAAGTTTCGCACAAAATATCACGCGATTAAGAACGGAAGTAAACGGTATAAAGAGTCGTGTAGATGCGTATAGGTTAACGTTCGGGAGTGCCGCTCATAGTGCGATTATATTTTGTTGATAAACGCGCGTGTGTTGTCGTAATTAATCGTGTTTTCGCGAGAGTGTATTGTTGCGTGAGTACATAAAAACTTCATACAGAGTACGAGTGAAAGAGAAGGTGGCCCGGGGAGGCATCGGGCAACGGCGGAGCAACTTTGTCGTAAGTGTTAGGTTATAACCTATTTCGTTTATTTATTATACTTGTAAAATTATAATAATTGCTCGTTTATATCTGATAATGATTCATTTTGCACAAATGTATAATATAATGCATGGGATGGATTTTGGATATTTTACTTTTTAAAACTTTTAATAACCTTTAATAATTTTTTAAATAAATAAATTATAATAAAGCTTTCATAATAATACACCCAACTTTTTATATAAAAATTATATTTTCTCATATTTTATATATATTTAGATTCAATTTATTCGACAAAATATAATTTATATATAATTGATATAATTCATTTGATTAATTGCGAAAAACGCGATTGTCAAACAGTACATTGCCTGCACATAATGGTACCATCAATATACCAGCGTACAAACTGGGGTCCGCGGCATAATAATTTTAAATTTCATTAATTTAAAACGCGCCAAAAATTATTCGTATATATATTTCAACAGTACCTATCCTGCACATTATGATGGTACCATCAGCATACCAGCCTACAAACTTTTTGACCCAATAAACGTAAAATAAATCCGCGCCGTATGGGGTCCGCGGCATAATAATTTTAAATTTCATTACTTTAAAACGCGCCAAAAATTATTCGTGTATATATTTCAACAGTACCTATCCTGTACATTATGATGGTACCATCAGCATACCAGCCTACAAACTTTTTGGTGCAATATACGTAAAATAAATCCGCGCCGTATGGGGTCCGCGGCTTAATAATTTTAAATTTCATTATTTTAAAACGAGCCAAAAATTATTTGTTTATATATTTCAACAGTACATTGCCTGCACATTTTGATGGTACCATCTGCATAGCAGCGTACAAACTTTTTGATTCAATATACGTAAAATAAATCCGCGCCGTATGGGGTCCGCGGCTTAATAATTTTAAATTTCATTATTTTAAAACGAGCCAAAAATTATTCGTTTATATATTTCAACAGTACATTGCCTCCACATTTTGACGGTACCATCAGCCTAGCAGCGTACAAACTTTTTGATCGAATATACGTAAAATAAATCCGCGCCGTATGGGGTCCGCGGCTTAATAATTTTAAATTTTATTATTTTAAAACAAGCCAAAAATTATTCGTTTATATATTTCAACAGTACATTGCCTCCACATTTTGATGGTACCATCAGCATAGCAGCGTACAAACTTTTTGATTCAATATACGTAAAATAAATCCGCGCCGTATGGGGTCCGCGGCTTAATAATTTTAAATTTCGTTATTTTAAAACGAGCCAAAAATTATTCGTTTATATATTTCAACAGTACATTGTCTCCACATTTTGATGGTACCATCAGCATAGCAGCGTACAAACTTTTTTATTTAATATACGTAAAATAAATCCGCACCGTATGGGGTCCGCGGCTTAATAATTTTAAATTTCATTATTTTAAAACGAGGCAAAAATTATTTGTTTATATATTTCAACAGTACATTGCCTCCACAATTTGATGGTACCATCAGTATACCAGCCTACAAACTCTTTGATGTAATATACGTAAAATAAATCCGCGCCGTATGGGGTCCGCGGTGATAAAATTTTGATTTTTATAATATATTAAAACGAGTCAATAATTTATCTCATGTATATTCCGATAGTACATTGTTTGCCGAATATTTTGATACCAAGCAAACTTGTGCGTACAAATTAATTTTTTCAATATACAAAGATTAAAAATGCGCTGCATAGTGTCCGGAGCGACTTAATGTCGTTTTTTAATATTTTAAAGCTAGTCAATAGTTTATTGCACGTATATTTCGATGAATTTTTGGCACGTTTTAAAATATTAAATATCGACATTATGCTCTATATTTTGGATCTTTCTTTATCTATAAAAGCAGATCCATAATACGTGCCTATGTCGCCGCAGACCCTATGCGGCGCATTCTTATATTACGTATATTAAATAAAATAATTTGTAGGCTGGTGTCTGCTTGGTACCAAAATATTCTGCAAGCAATGTACTCTCAAAATATACAAAAGATGATTTTTTGACTCGTTTTAAAATATTGAATATTAAATTTTATTATATGTATTCTATATAAATTTAGATCTAAAAAATATTTAAATTATTTTATAATTTTTGTGACGTAATTTTATTAAATATATTTTACGATATGAATAAAAGTTTGATTGGGCATTAGTTACTTTTTCAAATATTATTTATGATTTATCAGATATTAATTTGAAAATTATTTTGTATACATACATTTTGTGTTTTTTATATGTCATAGATCATCACTTTGTACTATAGAGCTCCGCTATTGCGCATCGTATTGGTGAGTGTATTGCATGTATACATATATAACATTATCTGTATATGTTTTAATTATCAAAAATTAACTCGAGCGCAATTTAGAAAAAAGAGTTAAGAAATTATATGTTAACTTTATATAAAAAAAATTTAGGAAATTATATGTCAACTTTTTTATTAGAACAATGAATTACATAATTTTATTTAAAAAATTAAAAAATATATGCCAAGCAAAAGAAAATATTAAAAATTCTCGTTCCTTTATTCGTTTACATTTACATATTACGAACATGATAAAAACTTTCTGGCAATTATTTCTGTGTAATATATTAAGATATACAAATATAGGAGCTGCGCACAATAAAAGGAATAAGAAACGGAATAAGAAGAAGAATAGAGAACAAAAACTGGAACAGGAAATAGGAAACAGTTTAATATAAAACATATTAAATGTATAATTTAGTAATGCAGAATAGATAAATTTCGTTACTTCACCTTAGTACTAATATTATCCTCTGTTCTTCTATTTTGCGTTACTAAATTATATTTCATATGTTTTATATTGAACTATTCCCTATTCCCTATTCTATATTGCTGTATTCTGTTCTTTATTTCCTGTTCCTTATTTCTTTTATTGTATGCAGCCCCTAAATCTATTCTAACGTTACTGTTATCAAATCTGACACGTCAACTATTGTTGCCTTCGAACGATAGTCGGTATTAAAGTTTCTTGCAGAGAAAGGTATGTAAAAGAATCGTGACTCTTATAATTCATGACTCTCCTTCGTCGATTACTATTATATGTATGTACAATCTAATGTATGTACGAAATGACAATCCGATAATCGAAGAGCGCAGTATGGATATTATCTGATAGCAAAGAACTCTCTCATCTCTCTCTCTTCTCTCCTCTTCTATCTATATCTATCTACCTCTTTTTCTTTCTTTTGATATCAGCTTACAACGCAGTAATTTACAACAAGTAACGGAGATTATATTTTTTATATTAGAAAAATATGAGAGGGGATATTATCAGTAAGAAGTATATTTTTTATATATGTATAAGAATTCAATTATATCCAAGAGAAGAAGTAAATTATTATGTTTTATCGCATTATATGTATAATAAATTTCTTAATGCTAAATTTAAATGAAATTTTATCTAATTTGAAATTATTCAAAACGTTTTGTACGTGGGCTAGAAAATATTTCCAACACAGAACAATACATAGTGATGATAAAATGCTTGTGTCTGAGATGTCAATTGGTACAGTCGCGGTGCAACTGCTGATTCCTACGGAATATGATCCTCTTGGGAAGAGGATCGCATCATCTTGCGAGCGACTTCACGACAGCTCGCTGAACGACCACAAGAGATCGCAAAGAAATCGTCAAATATCCGTGATCCGATCTTCGTATCGCGTGCGCGCGCGTCTAAATTACTGGCCGTTAGCCGAGATCTGAATTACTGGTTAACACAACACCGATTGTCGTGTCAGGAACGCGGCATACAGCGAATAAAAAGCGAACTCGCCGCTGGTGTATCGCGGTAGTTAAGGCATATAGAGCCTCGGAAGGAGTGAGACGATGAGAGAGGTAATAGTCGTGATCACGCGGTGCTGGTAGAGTAGTAATAGTAATAATAGAAGTAGTAGTAGTAGTGATGGTGTGGCATAGCTATGGGCAGCCATGCGGAATTGTGGTAGAAACGACTTCCAGGTTTTCACGTTCCGAAAGAGAGAGATTATCGCTTGATAGAAATGATTCCCGATGTAATCCATCAAAAAGCATGATTTCTGTCATATTTATAAAATTTAAAAAAAAAGATGGGTTAAAAAAATCTTGTCTCCTTCTAGGTCATTTTTTTTTTTTTTCTTATTCATAAAACTGTCAATAATGAGTAATATGAGCGCGCTCAATGCAAATTATCTTCGCAGGATCCGATTATGAATAGCAAGATGAATGTTGGTTTTAAATATGGATCATAATGATGGACGTTTCCTCTCGTCGAATTCGTGTAATATAGATTTAAAGCGGATGCTCGGTTACAACGTTGACGATGTGTTTACTGCGACTACGAAGTGTGTGACATTCTTCAGATTTTTCCTAAACGAGGACGCGATAAAGACTCTGCGTCGTCAAACAGGTTTTAAGGGTTTCTTTTCTGAAAGTATAAATAAATATTCATCAATAGCGGCATAGAACAGAGCGAAACGCGTAGATCGACTTATCTCAGTGTCAATGTTCCTGAGCTCGCACCGTTTACATTCATTAGGGTCATTAACATCCGATAGGCGTGGGAGATTATGAACGTCTCCATCACATGCTTGATCAGTAAATACTTTGTTGAGAAACTTCAAAGTATGCATCGATAGGCGCCATCGTTTTACCGAATGACTTCTAATTATTCGTCCATAATTAGAAGCCATTCGATTGTACTAAGAAAAGACTTACAAAAATCTTTTCGTTTACAGTGCGATTATATGTAATTTATCTCGATCAATTATCATTTTAATTTTATTACCTGATGTGAAATAACAAAATGCATCAGTACTCGCAGTACAACTCGCTTTGTTTATTATTGTTTGGAACAAACACCTATTTTTCAGTTGCACATTCATGTCAGCAGGATATAAATTTTTTATGATACAAATGATTCGTTCCTCGAATAGAGACGCGTCTCGTCGGGCTCTCAATACTCTTCTAATTAAGTCGTGCGCGGCTGAAGCGTTATTAGTGTATCGCGCGTAGGGCGCGAGAGAGAAGAGGATCGTCCCCGGGGATAAGGTGGCCTCTATTAAAGTCGACGCGTTCCGCTGTGGAAAATATCGTGCGCCGTCGCATAAATATCGCGAGCGTAAGAGGCCAATAATAAAATCGTAAAAGTGGCTCGCGGAGTTCAAAAGAGAAGGCGCGTCTCTCTTTCTCGGGCCTCCTCGTTCAGTTGAACGCTCGCGATATTTAAGTCGACTCGACTCGCTCGGTCGCTCGCTCTTTCGCTAATGGTGCAGCGGCGGCTTTTGCATCCGAGAAAGAAAGAGAGACTCATTAGGCGCTTCCTTCTCTTCTCTCTGACCAGCTTCCTCCACGCGGATGTTGATACACGGGAGCGCGCGCGTAAAACACGTATACACGCATCAGCGCGGCGCTCGACCTCGGTCGCTCCAATTCGCTCGTTAATTGGGCGACATTTTCGCCGTACACCTTTTTTACGTTCCTGGCCTATCTCAACGAGCCTATATTCTTCCCCAAGTATCCGTCCGGGCATAAATTACGGCGATTACTGCCGGCCACTGGAGTACGCGAACTCCCTCTCTCTCTCTCTTTCTCTCTCGCCTTCTCGGGAATCAATTCGGCTCGCGTTAATTATCGGCTTCCCGTGCAGGTTTCCGCTGTTTCTATCGGACCCTTTCGAGAACCGACGTCGCCGATAGAGAAATAAACGCTCGCTTTATGGTTCCAGCCGCTTAATACGCTCTTGGCGTGCCAGGGCGCTGGTCGTCGCGCGCGCGACTTGATGTGGTACTTAAAAAAAAAGCTCTTGCTACTGGTAGCATCGAAGATTGTCGGCCAGATTGCGGAATTTTTTTTTATTCCTCCCCGTTCTAGAATCGCGTCTTAACGTCGACTACCGACGCTCAGAAGCAATGTGGGATATCCAACAGGTGCGCTTAACACGAGATAGTTAACTACGTTAAGATTAGCATAAAAGTTGGAGATGTGGAGCGGCTGCAGTAAATGCAGCATCTAAATGCGAACGAACGAATATCAACGAATGACGAGCCGGAGTCGAATAAGAAGTTTATAATCCTAGAAGTTTATATCTCCGCACAGGTTCATCGTGTAATGTAGTTGAGGATTTACGAGGTTTTATCGCGCGAGTCGAGCAAAATCGCGCCGAGGAGCTGCTCGCTAATGTGTATTCGACCGAGTTTAGAATCCGAACCAGTCGCAAAAACGACGACCTGTCTCTGCGAGAAAAACATGAAACATCGTATCCGATATAGAGCTATAACAGATTTATCGCGATCGACGAAGAGGCATTCGTTGAGGAACGAATAAAGCGAAATATCGCGCTGTGATGCGTGAATCAAGTAGGATATTTATTTCGCATCAAGCGCAATCGTGGAATCAATTCGTCATTAGAAAGATCTGCGTGACGAATCGGGAATTTTCTTATTATTTGAGAAGTAATGTAACATCTTTTGTACATAGATGTAACCGAGATATGCAATTACAGCTGAAGAATAAGAAAATTATGCTTCTTCTCTGGCAAATATTTATAAATGAAAGAAATTGATCATACGACTATCGCAATTATTTTGATCGCAGAGCTACTATTTTATTTTCGTATCATTTACAAAAATTATGTAACGTAGAAAAGCTGATGTAAATTCTTATATAATTTATTCGTGAAGTTTAGTATAAGCTTATTGTTGCCTCACATTCTGTCGCTTTTCGGAAGGGAGAGAAACTTACATCTTCGTTACCATTACCCGCAATGGTATCAATGAAAGCTTAATGGATCCTCTGTCGCTTTCTATTAGGGATACTGTCAACGTGCAGTCGGACGCGCTTGGCAAAAACGTCGCATAGGTGGAATCGCAACAGGACAAGACACCGTCGTATCTTGAATAACGGCATGCTTTTTTCGGGATGCAGCCCGCGTGCTGCTCTGTGCACGTGGCGTATATATCTCGGCCGACACATAAATTTCTCACTGAGGCTGATCAACGCTAATAAGACCAGCAGCAGCAGCCACGCGCTGTCTTTCGAACGAAGGCGTCTCGACCAGTTTCCCAATATAACCGGCATTTTTCATCGGACCGAACCGATTCCTCTCGTTCCACCAGTGAGGTTCCATGCCACCGCCTCTGTGCAACTCGTTCGATATCTTTCTCTCTCTCTCTCGGAACGGTAGCTCGTTCAGGACAACAAACTCGTTTTTCGTATCCGCCATTCAAATTGCTTGCCACTCGCAATCTTGATGAGCGTCACATCAATTACTCATGGTTGATACAGTCTTGTAACGAATAATCACACACTGCTTATATATATATCTTACTAAGACCGATTTAGAATGATGCTGATTCTGCATACGAGAAAAGAAGGTTAAACAATACAGTTATTTTCCTATCATCAACTTGCAATAGGTAAGTATTAAAAAGAGATGAATAAAAATTTCTAAAAATACAGTCTACAATAATGCTTAAAATTTTTTTTAATTCGCCCAATTCTCTTTCTCGATTAGTGGTCCATGTGCTAAAATGATTCTTTGCTGCACGTGACATTTCATACTATTTCTTTATATCAACTATTCCTTGCAGCTCTTGATATATTAAATTTTATCTCATGTCCAATAAAGATACGCGAGTACTGATAAAAAATAAGATACGTTCTACTCCGCTCAATTACTCCGGCAATCGTTCTCGTTCCATCGAGTCTCAGCGACAACCACGTTTCGACCTTTCGCTCGCAGCATCCAAAGACAAACACGCTATCTATTCAAACCGCCGCGAAATGAAACAAGCGCATCCGCGAAACATATGGTGCAGAGTCTATATGCATGTAAACATCGCAAGAGTCTCCACGATGCCAATCCTTTGCCACCACGAGGACGACCGGACCCCGCCACTCGTCTCGCATCTTTCTTTCTCTCTCTTCGGCAAGTGATTGCCCGGAGCAGGCGAGAACAGAACCGCAATTTGCGTAATTGCGATGCACATCCTTCCCCTGTATTCATTGCGAAGACAGCGGTTACGATACGACCCTCCCGCGGCCCTGGACACCCCGTCGTTCTCCGTCGTCTCTCGCTGTCTTTGTCTCTGTCCCTCTCGCTTGATCCCTGCTGTATCTTATAAGACCGATAGATGGAAATTTTGCAGCCGTACGAGAGAAGAGGCAACCTCCCCGAGCCATTGCAGCACGCAGATAAAGATGCGACTCGCGCGCAATGCCAATTAGTTACATTCACGCCTCAGTTTCTGCGCTAGGCACAGGTGCCAGGGGTGTGATTTCCGATGCCGGTAATCTCGATTCCGCGGCATAATGTCGATCAGCGAGAATAGAAAAAAAACGAGATGGAAAGAAAAAGAGAGAGAGAGAGATAGTGCGTCATCCGCACCTATTTGCCGGTGTTATGCGCTCCACGAAAAAAATCTGCATAATAATATTATAATTTATAGAACGATCCTCTCGCGCTCTCTCGATCGAGTATATGGGAATGCCGGCGGTGCGTAAATCGCGCGATGCATATTCAACGGAAACATGCGTCTCAAGAGCGATAGGATGTCCGTGGCGTGGTATTAATTTTATTTATGGAGGATGGTGTTGCAACACAAAAGTAATAATTCCGATAAGATGGACGCACGAGTTGCATCGCGAGAAGAAGCGCTATACGCTTCGTAATCCCTATACGTATCGCTCGCGGCGAACTCGCGGGGAATTCTAACAACTCCAAGAGTCTCCTCTATTTACGTGCTATCAAGGAAAGAGACGGTATCTATCTGATTTTATCCGCGTTTTAACGACTTCGATGAAAAGATATACACTGTATTTTATGAAGTGGTCATACTAGATACGCTATGATTTAAATAGTGTCCTGCGTGCACACGATACATCTCGCGATAGTCCATTTTTACCAACCATTCCGCACCTCATCCACAATTATTTGCATACATTTATATAACATGTCAAGTAACAACGTTGGAGACTCACAGACACATTACCCTCTTTAAAGCGCAAATCGATTTTCGGATGACCAGTAATTAGGCTATCAATCTAATCAAATGTTCGCGTAAATATTCCGATCGCGGACTTGCGGGACGCGTGTTATACCGCAAATTGGATGCACATATTTTACGACGAGCGCGAGTGATTTAATACCGGTGGAATATACCGGTAGTTTGGTACAAAATTGCGACAGGTAACGTATCCCCTCTCCTTTTTACTCTTCGTCAAGATCGACGGTGTACAAAAAAAAATACGGCGGAAAAGGTGCTCGTTACATTCCCGCCGTGACGTGACACGCGAAGCCGTATTTAAGAGACGCATCTGTTCGACGACGTACATGTCTTATGTGCCGCTTTCGATAATAATCTACGTGGAGCATTCAAAATCAGTTAGAAATAAGCGGTACCGACTATAATAATAAGTATTACATTTGATCAAAACCTAAATAAAAAATATAGTATTTTCAGGAAATCAAGTTTTTTTGTGTATAATTTAATTTTTTAAAGAGTTGAATCTAATTGACATGATTTACGCAAGTATACCAGACATAACTTCTGAAATCAAATGTCGATTTGTATATTGGTCTGCTGATTTCTCTGTGAATTTCTTAATAGGCAAATATTTCTTAAAGCTACCTCATTTTTATCTGATTTGTTTGTGCAAATAAATATAATAAAAATTGCATATTCTATTAGAATTCTAGCAGAGCAAAGTAAGTAAAGCAATATTTTTATTAATTTAAAATTATTATCTTTATTAATTATCTTGATAGCATAACGTTAACTTATAACACGTATTTTTATAATATTTTTTATTATCGAACGGAGGACCATTTCATTAAAGTTTCCCCATATTTTTAAATGCGCTCTTTCATTTTTTAACAAGTTTTAATCATCAGCGGCGATAATTAATTCTTTCGAAATTATAGAGTCGCGATTTAAATATCATAGGTCATGATACATCTTTTTAAAATATTTTTTATTATTGAACTGAAGATCATTTTATTCATGTTTTCCCATTTTTTAATGCGCTCTTTCATTTTTTAACAAGTTTTAATCATTAGGGCCGATAATTAATTTTTTTGAAATTTTAGGATCGCGATTTAGATACTATAATGTTAGGTCACGTCATGACACGTCTTTGTTTAATATTTTTTATTATCCAATGAAGGATTATTTCATTAATGTATTTGTATATGTTTAAACACGTTCTTTCATTTTTTTAAATGTTTTAATCATTAGCAGCAATAATTAGTTTTTTCCTAATCTTAGGGTCTTGTATAAAGCTTCGTTATATCACGTGTTTTTTTCTAAATTATTTATTATCTTCTGGAGTATCATTGATCTTTATCATAATTTGATATACATAATATGAATATAATTCAATCTAGAATGTTTTAATTAATAAATTTAGGATGAATGCTTAAATATTTAATGACTAGAAATTTTTTAAAGAGACGAGAAACATATTTTAAAGATTTATAGTTTTTCTATAAGTTTAATAATTAAAAATTAATAATTTGTTTTATCGCAAACAAATTATATATGTGTTTATAATTTTTCTTTTTCACACAGATTTTAAAATAATCTCTAATATTAAAATATAATATTGCTAGATAGATTTTTGTTGTGTATCTGATGCGAATTTACAGTTTCTCATTTCCCCTGAAGTTTTCAATTACCTACGTTAATAGATTCTCTCGTCATTACGTATTTCCGGTACGTATCGCTATTTTACGGTTTCCTAAATTTTCTGATATGTCAATAGATATGCTCTTGATTGTGCGTGACTCGCGTGCGTATATACGCGCGAGCTCATCGCGAGCCACACGCGACTGTCGGAATGACTCGAGGGCGCGCCCTGTGCATCTCGCCAAGCGCATGCATCTCCCTTCTCGTGTCGGTGCACTCCGGATGCGAGATCAGCAAATCTAAGATCGTGCAACTGGTGTCCAGTGGCGTGTCCAGTACGTTGGCCGGCGCGAGCGGGAGCTAGCCGGACGCGAAGAACGAAGAGTGAAGGATGAAGGTGCCTGGGGTTGGGAAGACGATGGAGAGGCCCCGAAGAAGATGGGGAGGGGTGGAATGTGCGGCTCTCTCTCTCTCTTGAAGGAGGAGTTGTCGGCGGTGAAAAATCACGCATCTCGCCACCACTGCCATGGCCAGAGAACGCAGCATCTGCTCTACATACCCTGGCTCTCAACCTATCTACCTGTTACGTTCGCCGTTGTCGGCCGACCTGTAAAAAACGCTCAATCGATGACCTCGAAGCGTACCTTCGCACCCATGGTGCATGCGATAATCGATTTCCCGGGTTCACCTCGCAAGCTCCTCGAAATAATTGTGCCGCGCGAGATAATTATGGCTTTCACAGATTATGAACTCACCGTTCTCCTTGCAATATATGTGGGCATGCTAGGTATTTTGATGATAAATTTACTCTTCTCTCGAGTCCGTGAATTGGCCAAAAATAAAGATGTTCAAAGTAAAAAAAATTGGATACGAAGAAAGGCGCAAACTTAATTCATATGACTACAGTGTTTCAATAATCGCAATAAATTATTTAATTAATATAATCACAAACAAATATATATTTAAAATTTATCTATACTTGACCGCAATATTTTTTATCGTTCCATACAAAATAAAATCCAAAACATTATAGATTGGTAAAATAATAATTTAAAGACTAATAGATGTGACAAGAGATATATATGTATATATGGAAGAATTTAATTTTTTGCACGTTTTTATATGTGCATATCTTATGTCATTATTTCACTTCATAGATCCTTTGTCCATGCATCCGATGGATAATCGCGGCTATTTTTAAAAAAGTCTCTCGCATGCAATCGTCGGATTTCTTCGAAGGCACGAGAGACTTCATCAATGAGAACCTCGAAGAATCGGAGTAGCAGTGCAAGATATACGTGTGCTGGCTGTGCTACCGGTCGGTCGGGTCGGGTCGCTGTTCTCCTGTGTTTCATCTCTCTCTTTTGCTCTGTTTTGCCTGGTGCTCTCCCTACCGCCTTCCTCTTTTCACCATCCAGCTTATCCCGCTCACCCTCGCCCTTTTCTCCTCGTGGCCGTTCCTCTTTCCTCATCCGCTGCCGCTCACTCTCTCTCACAAGAGTTGTTGTTCGACTGTTTTATTACTTTTATAAATGCCGCCGCCACACGATGCTAGTACTACCACTCGTCCTGTCGCGGCGGGCGTTTCCTTTGTTGGTTCACCATGCTCCATTGTTACTCGCAGAAAGATGCGAATTTTAATTTGATATTGTCTAATATTATTTATGTATGCACGCGCGGCTAGAGAAGCCGAGGATACTTTTCGAGAACTGCCGAGAGGACGCATCGTGGCCATCGCTTTCTTCCATTCAATGGGAAACTATAGTCACATCTATTCCGACGACTTAACTCCGCATCGAGAACTTGGCGTTCGTCTGAATTCTATTTCGCGATCATGTGCATATTTTGCTTATTCTTTATCATATAGCTTTCTCCTTCGATAATAGATTTGAAAACAAATAAATTAAATAAAGGTTTAACAATGTTTTCGCACATCATCTGTTTATGTGACACGACCATTTGACACATAACATTATTTATCATATCGATTTTAATATGCATCACAGTTCACAGCTTTTCTCCGTGCAACTTATGTTCTGAGAAGAAAAATCTTGCTTTCCCAATAATATCTGACCTATTCGCGAGTATTCTTGGCCGTCCTTCAATGTGTTTAAAACCCCGTGGCAAATCATCACGTTCCGTTCATCATAGGCGTAATCTAATTACCGACATGTACGAGGTGTTCACCGAGCGATCTTGCGAGGCAGACTTGCGCGTACGTGCTTGGTCCACCTAGAGAAATCAATATCACAGACAACGTCCAGGTTCACTTCGAATTGCTTGCACGATGCAACGCGCAACAGTTGCGTCGAGACGAGGAAAGAGATACGAACGTGGGTTCATCATCACGTGCACATTCCATCGTTTAGACAATAACAATTGAATTTACGAATTCAATCAATTTATAATTGTATACCGATTAGCTTTCAATTAGAAAAAGCCACGTAAGTTCGGATGCCGCCTGATCCGCGTTACCATGGAAATCTGCGAGAGACTTTATATTGTACCGGCTTCGAATTGAAAATATTTAGGTAAACAACGTGGTGCATATATAGCCGACACACTTTGCCAGAATGACGGAAGAGAAACGATTGTCGTTGGGCATTAACGTTAGTATTCTACTGATACTAATGATATTCGGCGTGCTTCTGTCCTTGCCTTTGCGATTGTTATTCGACACGAATTATTCCGATCAGAATCAAAACGGGGATGAAAACAATGTCAGTGACCCGGCTGACTCGACGAGAGAAAAAGAGTCCGTGATACCGATAGATTATCGAAAATTAAGACGCTGTCCGAATTTGCAATACGAAGATCGCTTGATGTCAGTCTTCCTGAGCGATTACGATAAAAATTGCACATACGTGCAGGACAAGTGCGATGATGACGAAGATGACGACGATGATGACAGCGACTCTGAAGAAGAAGATAGCAGGGAGGATGAAGAGGATGAGGAGAAAACCTGCGTATCCAAGAGGGGCATCAGCGAAGAAATGAAAGAAAACGCTGAAGAGATCTTGAAGACTCGTCAGATGAAGTCCGTCACGGTGGCAGGTCACATACTCGTGACGATGTTGCTCGTATCAGTCTTAGCTGCTCTCATTGAAGTACTGCGAATACGCTTTGCCAGAGATAAAGTACTGCGCCAGATATTATCGAAATTTTTAAGCTCTTGCGTTGAAATTTAGTATCGTTAAAAAATGTCTTTATAATATATGGACTTGACTCAGTGATAAATTTCCCTGCAACAATGCACATTTTTTAAAAATCTTCTGTTCGCGCTTCTTGAAAATAATACAATATAAATTTGAATGTAGTTATTCTTTAATTATTCAAAATTGAAAATAAAGTCATATTATTTTAATTTTTTAATTCGCAGTTGATACTTTATTTCAACGCAAGCAATTGCACTATTCTTAATTATTTGTGCACATTACTCACTATCCTCAATTTGCACCTATGTTGTCTAATTTAAATTCGCATTCAGATGAAACTTTTAATAATTTGCACCACACGAAATTAATTGTGATATTCGGCAGAGACCGACGGATAAGTGCTTCGCTATTTTCCTCGCGAAGCTATAGTAAAGACCGTCTCTCGATGCTCGAATAGACACGCATACATGAAACTATTGCACCTTCTCTTTTCAAAAATGCATAAGGATTCGTCTAGGGCAAGCACGATCACTTCACGGAGATGTTCCTCCAACGTGGACCTGCCCGCCACAAGACGTCCCATTTTAAGAGAATTAATTAGGAGTCAAAGGTCTTTTGAGATACCTGGAACGCCTCGTTCCGCATTGCGTTTGTTAGGTATGTGCGAAGTAATCAATGATCATTTTTTCATATTCCATAATTATACAAAAGAAAAGCGTTAAGAGAGATATCTGCAATATATAAAAAAAAGTCGATTAAATTCTATATAATTCATTACATTCTATATAAATTAGCTTTCTGCAATAATACTTTGTATTAAAGTAAAGATATTTTCATTTATATATTTTTTTAAGAAAGAGAATCAAAATATAGTTTATAAAAACTACAAATTAATATTATTCGAGATATTTAATAATTTGAAAAAATATATATATAATAATCAACTCGTTCACATATACAATCCTGTTGTCATATTTCTTTTCAAAATAATGTTTTTAATGATTAAAATATTATTAGCAAAAATAGCTCACAGGCCTCATACGGAATATCGCAAACAGTACAAAGCCATTTTAATTCGATTAGTGACAGATGTAAGACGAACAAATTTAATTATCCATCCTCAGGAGCACGACCACCCCCGCTCATTCGCCGTTCCTCGTTTCCAACGCCACAAGCAAAGCAAGCTGCTACTTCATCTGTTTGCGGTACGCCAAACAGTCGGACACGGCGTCCATCGGCTGAAGAAGAGGAAGAAATCGGGATTGTCACCAATGCTCTTCATCATCGTACCCGTTTAATCCGACGTCATTGAGACGGCACGAGAATAGGTAGAGATGCGTTACATTTATATAATTTATATCGAATTGTAGTCTTTCGACACACGATGTGATCGTTTCAATTTTTATTTCTTTGAAAGTATGTCAATTTATACGTAATAATAGATTAAATTTTTTTTCCAGTGTATCAGTTCATCGAATTCTTTGCATATACATCGGTGACAATACTAACAGGGTATGCGTCTTTGATTACATAATATGTTCTCTTATAGAATAATTTTTACAGTTAAATAAAAAATAGCGTATCGATATACCTATATATTTTGAAAAAATCGATGGATGCATTTTTGCTTGTCAACAGGTCATATGCAACACACAACGATCACATCTAATGACCTTTTATATGCTTGTACAATGTCTTTAGTGAAAAAAGTCCTTCGCTGATTAACAGCTGATCCACAATTGTATACTTCAATACAATCCTTTATGATGACTTTACAAGTAGTGCTCCATCTCCGCGACACTTTTTATATCATACTATCGTTCTAGCCAAATGACATTTTGATATTAACTTGAAAAAAGAATATTAATGTACAGAATCAAAATTCAGAATCAAAAGATACTATATACAAAAGTGAAAAGTTTACCATATTACTATAGCACATTATTAAAACTAGTACTTAATAAAATAATCTTTATTATTCAAATTAATTACACAGTACTTTAAAATCACATAATCTAAACGAAAAGCTAACTACAATTATTATTACAACTTAACTGATAATGATTTATTACTGTAATAAATCATTATCAGTCTTTTAATCATAATAATATTATATCTACTATATTTTTAATAGTTGTATAATAAAAAAATGTATACATCAGAAGGAAGATAATATTTCTAAATTTATTCACAAACACTAAATCAACGATAATCACAAATGCTTTCGTTTGTGGTTAATCTAAGAAAGAAGTATTTTTTAAAAACATTCTTTTGATGCATCTCGAAATCCTATGCATTAAATAGAATAAATAGAATGTGCATTTTCAAAGTGATAGTATAACGATCGAATATCCTTATTCATGTATAATATTTATTATATTTCTTTAATAGGTTTATATATTCTCTTTATTACATAAATCTTTAATATATTAATACATAAAATTCAAGAAGAATTACAAAGATTGCTCTATTTCTATGAAAGTCTAACAATGAATTATGCATAAAAATGCAGATAAATATAGTATTAGATTATAGCTTTTCAAAATTGTAAATAATTTCGAAAAAATTATTTCGAAGTATTTTCATAATCAGAAGATATAAAATAATTGTGTCTCTACATCAACGAGCCTTCCATAAGCATACATATTCTGCGAACATCTTGTCTCCTGTGTCTTTCTATTTCATATGCAAAATATAATTATAAATTATAGACTATTTATTCGTATATTATACTATGTCATCACTAATACACAAACATGATGCGACTAGCGACTATGATTATATTTTCAAAACTGTGATATACTCTTTCACATTTATGTTATTTCACAAGACATGAAAATAAAGAAATATATTTAAGAAAAATAAAATATATGATGAGTGAAATTTTATACATACTTTATTCATTTATATATATATAAGAATGAATAAAGTATTTACTATGTATTTTAATTTATTCAAGAAAATAGATATATAAAATAGAAAATCAACTAATTTCTGTCAAAAAATATTAATCGCAAATAAAGCATTATAACATATTATTTACAACATATTACTTTAAAAATTTAATTAACGCTTTAATCAACTGATTTTTGTCAAAAATATTAATTAAATTTTAAAATAAGAATATGTTATAAAAATTAAAATTACATATATAATACATTTTAAATAATACTAAAACAACACAAGCGCCATTCTTCGATTTTATATAAAAAAGAATGAGATTTTTATATAAAGTTTTTTTACTAATTACGCGCGTGAAGCGAAGTTATTATATTATTCTTTGATAATAAAATCTTAAAAATTGCAACGCAAGCATAAAAATTATTATTGCAATCAATGCATAAAGAAAATATATTAATTAATTATGCAATGCATAAAAATACTATATTTAAATCTTTAACAGAAAATGCGAACAACAAAATAGAATTTTCTACAAGAATTGTTTGACCACAATACCTACGCTTTCATTAGACTCACACATCTTCATACATCTGCTACGCTGCGCGTCTCGCGCGGGACTGATCGCCAGTCTCGCGATCGAGATATCTCGCACGAGAATCAGTCTTGCGCGAGACACGCAACGTAACGGATGTGTGGGTTGCGTTAATCTAATAGAGAGGATAGAAAGAGAGAGATGTTTCGTCGGACCCAGTTCATTCTTGGCTGTGAAGTAGGCTTGCGCTGTTAGTTGGCGACACCGCTGCGCAGAGTCTTGTGGTCGGTGGTGGGGATTAGTCTCTCGCGAGACGTGCAGCGTGGTGAACGTATGGGACGCGTTAGTCTAATGGAAGGGATAAAAAGAGAGAGATGTTTCGCCGGGTCCGGTTCACTCTTGGCTGTGAAGTTAGGTATCACCGTCAGGTGGCGACACGGACACCGCTGCTCGCTCTGTCAGCTGTCAGTCCAGTGTCCAGTCCAGTCTAGTCTGGTCTAGTCTTACGCGACACGTGCAGCGCAGTGGATGTGTATTAGATGCGTGAGTCTAATGAAAGTGCAGATATATTTTGATTTCGA
This sequence comes from Prenolepis imparis, assembly GCF_030444845.1. Taxonomy (NCBI): domain Eukaryota; kingdom Metazoa; phylum Arthropoda; class Insecta; order Hymenoptera; family Formicidae; genus Prenolepis; species Prenolepis imparis. Next base: position 14,749,484 of record NW_028141160.1, read on the forward strand.
AAGATTCTTTAGAAGATCCTATTTTTTGTTCCCTGTTAAAGATTTAAATAATATATAATATATATATACATATTCATATATATATACATATTCATATATATATACATATTCATATATATATACATATTCATATATATATATATACATATTCGTATATATACATATACATATTCGTATATATACATATACATATATATACATATACATATATATATACATATACATATATATTCATATACATATACATATTCTGGTTTAAAGTATTATAACTTATAATACTTTAAACTCGATTAATATTTTTGACAGTTATCAGCTGATTTCTGTCAAAAAGTATTAATTGCGAATAAGGTATTATATATAACATATTATTTTTATTTAAAAATTTAGCAAATTAATTAAATAAACTTTATATTATTTTTTTTAAATATCATTCTTTGTAATAAAATTGAAGAATGGCACGCGTATCGCGCGCTTTGTGTGTTCTACTAGTTATTAAAAATACGTAAAAATATAATTCAAATAAATGTGAAAGTTGTCTTTTTATCTCTCTCTTTCTCTTTCTCTTCCTTTCGTTGTCTTTATATCTTTTTATTTTTTGTGCAATATATATTTATTTAAAGAAATATAGAAAAATGAATATGTGCGAAAAAATAATTAAAAAAATTTAAAAATTTTTTATAATGCTTATAATTGGATTTTGACATTTGTAATAAAATTAATTTTAATTAAATTTAGTGATACAATTTTTGTTTGTTTAATGATCAGTTGTTTCTATTGTCTATCAGCAAAGGTCATGAAGTCATAACAGAATGGAAAAATGAAACAATATGCGCCATCTGTTGATGAGTTGATATATTTATTCATGCAACAAGTATATATATAAACGTGTTATTTATCGTTATCAATTATCAATCAGCTGTGCTCTCAGCTGATTTGTACAATCTTCTTTTGTGTTATTCTTAAACACATTATTAACGCTATAAAACATATGATTTATATGTGATAGTGATTTTGGATATTGTTTGTTACCTTAACAGCGAATTGGAAGATAAAATGGAAACGGTATAGTTAATTATTTATGATTTATTATTTCTATGTCTTATTTATTTTTCGTGTTAATTTTTTGTACTGATAATGTCATTTATTTAAATAATAAATGCATGTTTTATAGATTATGTTGTTGAGATAGTATTCCTAATTTGTGAATTTGTATTTACTATTATTTTAAATATATACAATTATCTATAAAGGAATATAATTAATCATTATTTTGCACTTTTCAGTCTAAAAAAAGGCAAATTCCGACACTACTGAGGAAAGTATTGGCAGTGGATGTCTATTTGACAGACAAGTTGGTTAAGTTTGCAGAAAAATTCCTACCCTTAAAACAGTTTAAAGTACACTATAATTTATTAGAGGTATGAATAATCTTATTTACTTTTTTATTATTTAATTATTGTTAAATAAATATCTCTAATTGTATTTATTTTAATTACTGTTTTTCATAGATATCATGTCATGGCATAGTTTGGCTAGCAATTTCTCTCGTATTAATTTGGGTTCTCAACAGCAAAAGCTTGTATCAAATGCAAGTAAATCTTCTAATAGGTAAATAAAATTCTTGCATTGCTTATTGAATTCATATAAAATATACATAAACAAAAATATCATTTCAGGTTTGTTGCTTGATATTATCTCGGTGGCTTTGATAAAGGCAATCACAAGAAGAAGACGACCAACCTCCGATAGTGTTCCATTTTCTCTAGGTCCTGATAAATATTCCTTTCCATCTGGACATGCATCTCGAGCTGCGTTTGTTGTGTATTTCTTCTTCCATCTATGGTCCATATCTTCGATATACGCACCACCTTTATTAGCATGGTCCTTCTCCGTATGTATGTCTAGAATATTGTTGAGAAGACATCACATACTTGATGTGCTTGTTGGAGTATTTCTTGGTATCTTTGAAGGCTTAATTATAGGTTATATTTATTTAGAGCAAGACACATGCATTAATTTAATATCTTGGATTACGGATGTGAAGATACATGAATAGCAATATTTCAACTATTCATATAACGTTTGTCTATTTATGTTTTAGAAACATAAAATTATATTATTTGTTTTTCAATATTTTTGTTTACAAGCTTTTTACAATTGTGTACATATATCAAACATATTTTTTTATCTCACATTTTGATAGAGATGATTGATTGGAATTATGATTTACTTCTATTAATGTCAAGCAGTAAAACAATGTAAAAATAAAAAGTCTCGTAAAGAAATAGTTTATATATACATAGATTCTAATTTTTTTATTATATATATACAGATTCTAATGTTTTGATTATATATGTATAGAGCATGACAATAATTTAAATTAACACACAATTCTACATAGCTCATAAAAAATTTTAACACAAAATAGAAGATTTTGTAATTGAAAGAAAATATACATAATTGTAATCTTGTAATTGTAATTGTAATCATATATAATATGTAATTGTAATCTAGAAATATAAAAACCACATATCAAAGGTATTTCTAAAAAGTTTATTATAACATTTTTCGTGCTTCAGTTCTCTTTAAATCAGATTATCGAGATACATGTAAAGATAATATATACGTAATTATTGAATTTATTATTTTATTAATCATTTCGCGTACATATGCAGTTTAAATCGCGCGCGTCGAGCTCTCGGCTGCGAAGCAGAGTCACGTGGTCGTGCACGCGCTATTTCCACAATTCCAGATGTCGCGACTCGCGAGGCTCAAGGCCGCCGTGTCCGTACATACGTCCTTGTCAAGGAACGCGCACAAAAGCGCCGATCGTAAATTAAATCGCGGTCGCGACGTACGACGCAGTTTTATCCGGCCTGCGAGGAAGCGCGGCAAAGAAAGCGCGTGTTATGACGCGGTCGTTCGTTAGCTTCCCGGCTCGACAGACCACCGTAACAAAGTGCGCAAAGTGTTTCGCTTGTTGCACAGTTGCCAAGGCGACTAACGTGCGTACGGCTGCGTATTCCTCTGTCGCGTGAGTGTGTGTGTGTGTGTGTGTATGTGTTTATGTGTTTATGTCGTGTGGTGTGCTGTGATAAAGGACCGATAACCGTGTGTCGGGACACCGAATCTCGTGTCGCCCTGACGCCTCGATGTTTCGCAACGACGTAGCCTGAAGAGAAGCGACCATTTATTATGGACTACCCGGTGTTGGGCCACTACGATCCCACCGTAGAGGCCACGGAGCACGGTAGCGGCGAGGGGGAGCAGGAGCTGCTGTGTAAGTATGCTTTTGTATCGCTACGTCTTCCCGCGCGTTGCTTCGCTCTCTCTCTCTTCATCTACGTCTTTTCATCTACGTGCGGAATAAAAGGCGCCGGGAACCGTCGTATTTCCTCGCCAATTCTGTCTGCGAGGCGAGAGAGAACTTCAATTTCTCATCTCGCGATGTTTTTTCTACTCGCGATTTTTGGCCCCCCCCCCCCTTCGGGTCGTTTGTTTTTCCCTTCGGTGACATCCGTTTGCTTTCGAACGCTCATATCTCATGTGTGAAGGAACGATGTATCAGCTGACATCAGCTGTTTATTCGTTATGCGGCGAATTGTTGTTTCTCTCGAGGCTCGTCAATGTATAGATATGTTGTTATGGCTGTTTGGTTCTTATCGGATAGAATGGATAATTTTGATATCATAAATGTGCGTGTATGTTTCTATCTTTTAAACAGATTAAAGTAAAAAGATTGTTTTGAGCTTCTTTTTCAAATGTAGTTTAAATTAATTGTCAAAGCACATATGTTTATCATTGTGCAGTTTTCTTTATATTTTATTTTTATTTACTATACATGATAAATATATTAAATATTTACACATAATGTATGTAATGATTGCAAAAATAAGAACTTAACTTATATAACAAATTGTTAGGTGTCATTTTATTGTTTATATTATACTTTTGTTTTTTTTTTACATCAAATAACTTAGAAGTTAAGAGAAAAGTCTTGTGCATAGATCAATTATTGGCAGAAATATTCTTCTGCCTGTTTCTTTTGGAAATAAAGTATATCAAAGCTACAGGCTTTTCAATGGTTCTTATTCCAGGGAATGAATGTAATTATATCGTACCTGGGGATGAATATGTACCTGCAACGGAGCAGTTTGGAGAAGATTTTGCCGGAGCTGAGTTTCATGAAACTAGAGCATTGCTCGCTGATGGCGGAGATAGATTTGGAGTTTCCACTGCCACTTTCGATACAGTTGAGGAGCTTATGTGGATGGGCAATCAAGGGGTATATTATTAATTTGGGGCTATCTTCATCTAAGATATGAATTATTGTTTAGTGACATTAATTTATTATAGGGCCATGTAACATCTTATTATGGACCTGGTTTACAAAAATATACCTCTTTTCAAGTCCATGCGACGCAAGAGATACGACATATTCATCCTGTGGATGAGGGGATCTTAGTGTTGAGTCAGACTCAATTGAGATGTCAATTGCGGCGAGGCATACCTATATTTACACACACGTATGTTGATATTGTATTAGCGATTGTGTTAGCGATACCATCCACGGATTTGAGCAAATTTAAATTGTTATAGGTCAACGAATATGAATGACATGCAGTGCATGCTACAAATCTCTCCGACCAGATTACTCATGGGTGGACATCAGGATAAAATAATCGATTTTAATCTTACTAGAGGAAAGGAGACTGATTTAGTAAGAATATGTTAGAGAGTTAGATGTTAGATTAATCTCAAGTCGCTGTGATGGTTGTATCTTGTGCTTATAGGTGGATGTAGGAGAAAATGGTTGTGCGATATTGAGACAACACAGTAGACTTATCTGTGCTGGTAATCCTGCAGGACGAGTAGATCTCAGGGACCCAAATACATTATCGATAGAACATACTCTGGATACGCATAGTGGTTCTTTAAGTGATTTTGATGTTCAGGGAAATTATCTTGTTACTTGTGGGTTCAGCAACAGGTGAGCCATAAGATTGTTAGAAAATCTTTAAAAGATATATATATTTATATATTTATGTGTATCACTATATATTCTATGTTTAGTCGTCAAGGCCTTACTGTAGATCGATTTTTGATGGCTTATGATCTGAGACAAATGAGAGCATTGAGTCCAGTTACTACTATGGTATATCCTCTTTTATTAAAGTTCCTACCAAGTTACTCCAGTCGTCTCGCAGTGGTGTCGCCACTAGGACAAATGCAGCTACTTGATACAATATATGCCAATGTACAACCATCAATGACATGTTTGTATCAGGTAAATACTTGTTACACATATTCATAAGATCTGAGAAAAATATAAAGAATAAATTTAAAAAAAGATAAACATATACAGAAATATGTATTATATACTATTAGGTTGCAACTGGGGGAGCAGCGATATTATCATTTGATGTAGCTTCTACGTCTCAGTGTCTCTGCTTTGGAGATTCAGCGGGTTCTATACATCTAATGTCTACCAACATACCAGAACCTCAATTTAATACATTTTCCAGGTTAGCAATTATTCTTTAAATAAATTTTTGAAATAAATTTTCTATATACTCTAAAATTATTTAACACATAATTTATACTATATATATGAAATTATATAATTTAAAAAATATATATAATTGACAATAAGAATTTATGTGTGTATATGTATGTGTTGAAAGTATTTGTGTGTAGTATAATAAATATTTTTTTTTTTTTTTCGCTTAATTTAGACCTACGGAATTTGCCGATCCAATCGAGACATTACCATCAATTCCTTTTGATGACAATGTTACACCACTTAGTATAATACCAATGGTATATTCTGGTGAACCACTTTTAAGTGATTGGCCAGAAGAATTTTTAAAAAAGGTTTATAGGTACGTGTATACTATTATATCCGTGTATACTATTATATCCTCTCATTTTGTATAATCAAAAAATAGATGAATTGATTTTTCTTTCTTTATAGGAAAACGCCAGCAATAGATCCCGAAATTTTGCGCACAATGAAAATGCAGGGAACAATAGGATATGCGCCAAATCCTCAAACTTTTCGCAGAAATCAAGTGAGGAAACAATATTCTCCCACTCTATTACACACACCATACACACAATATTCTCCTCCGTTTTTTCTCAAATCTTAAACTTCGCTTACATATTCCCCCAATTATTTTTCCTATTTTTTTTATCAAATTTAGGAAAAAGTGAAATCTGCTTATGATTGATATTGAATTCAATTATTGCTTCTATGTATTATTAAAAATTGCTATCTAAATTTATATATGTATATCTCAAAGATATACTAACACAAATATGCTTCTTTATCTTTTATAATTTTCGAGTTTGGCATGATTAATTGAAACAATTCATTCATGACATGAAGAGATTAATACTCACTATAATTGAAACATTTAATTTTATAGATAAAAGAGAATTTTTTTGCTATAATGTGATTAAGACTGATAACATTTCGTGATAATTATTGTAGTCTAAAAAAATGTGATATATTTTCGTAAGCTAGTCCAACGTATTCTAATTTTACAATATAGGATAAAACGAACAGTTTTCAAGTATATAAATATACATTGTGTAAGAGTTAAAATCTTGGACTTTTTTCAATTATTTTGTTTGACATATTATCAATTTATGATATATTCTATATAAAAGAAAAAGTATTTCAAAATAATGGACTACTAATATTGTGTGTTACATTAATACTGTCACATCATTATTGTCACATTATCACTATCACATCATTCATTATTAATGAAAAAAATATCAATTTCTCTTTTAAAATTAATATCCCTCTTTATTATAATAATTACTCTTTTGATAGTAAACACATTCGCAGAAGTTTATATTTTATTTAATTAAACATTTATACATTACATTTGTTTATATAGATAGATATGTGAAAATTGAAAAATAATGACTTGCATGCAAGGGTATATTTCTACATGTATTTAAGATTAAATTTGAAAGGCAAATTTTTGTTCTTTGATATATATCCAATTCTTAGGGATCCAATATCTTTGACAATATGCCAATTTACAAATCAATGAAATAATAGATATAATAGGAATGTGTTTGTTATAGATACACCAAATATTATATGGCATATGAATACATTGCATAACAATTCTAAGAAAATTCTAAATATATATACATATATTTTTTTTATTATTGGTCTAAATATATAGAAATATATGTGTGGCACAAATAGAGGGATGATATGTGAAATTTTTATCATGATATATGTCTTCTATTATTATGTAATACATATTAAAATAATAATTTTTTTTTGAGAAGCATATTATAAATATAAAGCTGGATTTTTAGTTTTTAATTAATTAATGAACTATATAATTAGCCTTGCTTTACAGAGAAACACACTTTACAGAGGTATAATTTTTTTCATATAAATTTATATATTATGGGGGGGGGGGTACTTGAATATTTAGAATATTTTAAAGAATATTTTTCAGAAAAATTACGCATGGCAGCGTTTAATAAGAAAAAAAACATACGTTGAATATTATATCGATAGTATAAGATTTCTTTTATAGTTATTTGTGTTGACGTTTACAGAATGCCCTACATAAAGAAGAAGAGAAACGTGAATAAATATTTCAATATATCTTCTCCCGAAAACTTCCACAATTCCTATACATTATCGACCAGCGTGATACTCTACTGCCTTCAATTTTGCAATATCGCACAATGTATTTGTGATCGATACATTTTATTCGTTTTTGTTTAATGATGATTTCTGCTCAACAATCTTTTCATAAGCTGTTAGTATATTTATAGAATACATATATTCTATGTTCCGCATGAAATGTATAATCTCGAAGTTGTACTTGAGTGAAATAATAAAGGTTGTATATGACAAACACGTACAACTGTATGCGTAACTTTAATATGATGCGCCGCATTTATCAGTTTAGTTCCCTTCGACAACGTATTCTCTTTTGCAATAGGTATTATTTATTTTTTTCACATTTTAAAATTATACTTTCTCTACCCTATGAAACTGTACGATTTCACGATAAAAAATTGCATAAGACAGAGATTATCCGAAGATTATTTTCAGTGAAATAAAAATAAATAATACCTCTTTTACAGATACCGTACGATTTGGAAAAACGACGTGGCTTAGTCGCGAAACCTTTCGCGGGAGACTCACGGTGTAAAACAGACGACGGCACCTTTGTGGCCATACCTAAGCGTTATCGTAAAATCGAGTTGAAATATTCACGGCTCGGTTACGACGATTTTGATTTCGATCTGTACAATCGAACCAGCTTTTGCGGCCTGGAGGCCACTCTTCCTAATAGTTATTGCAATGCTATGCTTCAAGTAAGTACACCTTGACAAAACGATAGATATCCAAATAAATCAGAGAATGAATAGACCAAATGTCAGACCCATATATTCGTACTTTGCAGTTGCTATACTACTGCGAGCCTACAAGAATAACATTGCTCTCACATTCGTGCCAACGAGAATTCTGTCTTTCCTGCGAATTGGGTTACTTGTTTCACATGATGGATATATCACGAGGATTACCCTGTCAAGCTGCGAATTTTCTGAGGGCTTTCAGGACAGTACCGGAAGCGGCGGCTCTAGGACTCATATTGAGCGATATGCATCCAGAAGCCAAGAAAAAGATCAGTCTGATTAGACTTATACAAGTATGATGATCAAAAGATTTGATGTATAAAAAAAGCACGCAAATTACATAGTTATTTTAATAAGTTTCGTCAAAATAAATAATTCAGATATATATAAAATATATATATATATATATTTTTTTTTATATTTGCTGTGGAGAAAATAGATCACAAATTAAACTCTTACAAGGATTATTTATAATATACAAATTTTGTGTGTTAGAGCTGGAATCGATTCATTCTACATCAAATGCATTACGAAATACTGGCAACTAGGAAGCGGCAACAGGAAGAAGAGGAGGCAGCGCGACTTAAATCGAGCTCTAAATATCCTCCATTTGTTTATAACGAACAGGATTTCCCTAGTATTCTTGAGGATCTCGGTTCTCGATATAGAAGCCACGATGACGAGAGGAAAAAAAAGAGGAAGCAGGAGGAGGATGGTAAATATATGTGGATCACATCGAAAGGTAAACACAATTTATGTGTAACCTTTGCACTGGGCACTTTTTGTGTTTATTTTTCAATTTTTATGTGATTTTTTTACCTATTTGATCCAAAGCTGCAATAATATATCCAAAGAATAACAAGAAGCATATCTGAAGATTATTCAATTGCTGTAATATTGTAAGCACAATCGATGATGATTGCAGAAACATCTTTATTTTAATAAAAAATATTTTACGATTTTACTATCTTGTATTCTTAGGATATCATTGGAGCTTTCTATGCGTCGACGCGCATATCTTTTTTAGACATATAGTTTTATATATATATTGATCTTAAATCAATAAGTTACGGCAAAATGCTTTTTGTTACTCCTTAGAACACTTTATTTTATATTATGTATTTTTTTATAGTAAGAAGAAGCCAGCCCATTGTACCTTACTTTCCAAATGTTGCATGATCTTGCTTTTACACAAGAATCCTGGGATTTTAAAATATATGATTGACATTAATATGTGTTAAAACTATCAATATGATATTAAGTGGTGTTAAAATATTTAATATTTGAAAAAAGATTTAATTTTTGAGAAAATAATTAGACTCTAAATATTTTAATAACATCTATTTTAAATCGAACTCTACAAATTTTTTAAGCAAAACGCGAGACAATCTTAAATAAATGAAAATATTCATATTTAAATTAATAATTATTACAAAACATTAGAGATTATGTACATATATGTATATCAATAACTAAATGTTGTTATGAAAATATTAGACCTTTATCGTATTCGCTGAACAAAATTGCTTTACTTAATTGTGATTAATATGTTAATAATACTCGCTTATTTTATTATTAAATTTATTATGGGTAGATAAAAACACCAAAAAGTCTGCTGAAGAGAATGAAGTACGAGATGATGAAACAGAGATCAGTCATCTATTTGGATCTGAACAAATGCACATACATCGCTGTCTCAAATGTGGGCAAGAAGCTACAAAACATTCCATCATGTTACTTTGTCATTTAGTTTATCCGGATATAGTCAATCCTTGTAAGCTATTTTAAAATAATACAACAAATCTAAGGCTGAACGGAAAGCGAGTCTAGCGTAAAAAAGATTTAAAACTTTGCTTATTTATGGATTCAAGTATTTAAAAAGATAAGAAAATAAGAAAAAAATTGCAATAACGATATAATTTTTTTTACATCTTATAAATGATAAAATTCAATGAGTAGTAATGTAATGTTTGAAATACATTTATAGAAATAGAATTTCAAAGTTTCGAATCTTGTACACTCAACACTAACCTTTCGTACAGTCATAGTTTAATGCTTAATCGGACCTGAATTCAAGATTTACCTTTTGTAGCTGAAGAGGTACCGTTCACAAGTGTTCTTGCCCGCAGTTTAAGACCTGAGAAAATTACACCCGCATGGTGTGACAGTTGCCAGAAATATACACCTACTCTCCAGTCTCGACAATTGACTAAACTACCTCAAATACTGGCTCTAAATTGCGGTTTAGATACTCCAGAGGTACTTACAACACAAAATTAGATTATAGCGCATACAGAATCAAATAACCATATGAAGCTGCATTGCGTCTCATTGATCCAAAGTTAATTGAAACTGAATTGTTACAGGATAAGGCATTTTGGCAAACTCAGATGGACTTCGTAGTGCAAAATGTGTTGACAGGGAAGGAAAGTAGTCCCAGCTCCAGTCCTGTGCCTGTTACTGCAAAACCCTGTCGATATGGCAATAATTGTACACGAGTTGGATGTCGATTCAGGCATGTTGGTCGCGAGTCAGGTACGCAAATGTTGAATCCTCCTATCACATAGATTTGATATATTGCTCCGTATAAACTTTGTATTATTAATCATACAGAAACAGAGAAATTATTGACGTCGCCTTCTACTCCGTCTACCTCGGCATCTACCTCGGCGTCTGTTACATCGCCCCCTAGTCATTTATATTACTCGCATTCCTGGATACCTCACAACATAGAGATCTCTCTTCAAGAAAATAGTGAGATGTCTGTTAAAAAAATTAGTGAACTAAGAAACGAATTGACGAATGACACGTCCGCACAAACGAGCATGATGCAGAACGGCCAAGATGACAAAATACGAACAGTTTCCGACAACAATGTCGAAGATAATAATGACGAAGATTGTAACAACGTCGAAAATTGTAATATAGTATTGAACGCGGAAGTAGGCGAGGCGAAAAGTACAAATTCAGAGATCTCTAATAATATTCAAAAAATACAATACGGTCTCAGTGCGGTCGTCTGTTATGTCGACGACAAGAGTAACGAAGAACGGAGAAACATTGTAGCGCTGTTGCGAGTTGGACCAAATTATCATGTACGATCGTCAGGCAACCCCGTATGGCAGTGGTACATTTTCAATGATTTCTGGTGAGTCATCGTTTAGGGAATAGATGCGCATTTCTGCTTTAACATCATTTATTATAATACCGAATTTGTTATAGTATATCACCGGTAACGCCGCAAGAAGCAGTATGGTTTAATCTCGATTGGAAAGTGCCGTGTGTACTCTATTACACGGCGATACCTGCACCCGAACCAGCACCATACGTCAGTCCCCTTACATATGATGTGTTTGGCGAAGATAAGTGTATCGCACGAAGTGGCGGAACCAGAGGCATAACATTTACTCCTTTAGGATCGGATGAAATGCCTCAGAAAGGTAGATTTCATGTTTCTTTTTATGACAATTTTGACACGACCAATGAGTCTTGCTCAATTCTCTACGATGGATCGTCTTGCAAATGTTGTTGTAATTATTATTATAGGAGAATTGGTAGGGATCGATGCAGAGTTCGTTACTTTAAATCAAGAAGAATCAGAGTTACGAAGCGATGGAAAAATGTCGACTATAAAACCAAGCCATATGTCTGTAGCGCGAATCACTTGTATACGCGGGTATGCTCTGTATAAATTATCATTAAGTAGTAATGTTTTATAAACGGAGATTTTAAGAAGTGCGTTTAATGGTGATATTTGCAAAGTTTTAAATTGCAATCTTTTTTTCACTTTTTTATATGAATAGACAAGGTCCGTTGGAAGGTACACCGTTTATAGACGATTATATAAGCACTCAAGAACAGGTGGTCGATTATCTGACAAAATTCAGTGGGATACAACCGGGTGATTTAGATGCAAACTTTAGTAGCAAACACCTCACCACTCTGAAATCGACGTATCAAAAGTTGAGGTTTTTAGTGGACAATGGCATAATCTTCGTCGGGCATGGACTAAAAAACGATTTTAGGTAAAACACTTCTATACTGATATTTACGACAGTGATTCATTAGCATGACAACATTTATTTACGTGTGAATTTTGTAGGGTAATAAATCTAGTGGTACCGCCAGAGCAAATAGTAGATACAGTTTTGTTATTCCACTTACCTCATCATCGTATGGTGTCCTTACGCTTCTTGACTTGGCACTTTTTGGGCAAAAAGATTCAGTCCGAAACTCACGATTCGACCGAGGACGCGCGAGCAGCCTTAGAATTGTATCGTAAGTACAAAGAACTGGAAAGCTGTGGCACCCTGAGGGAAACGCTCAAGAAACTTTACGAAGTGGGCACCCAGTTACAGTGGAAAGTAAGGACAAAGGACATTTTATAATTAAATCAACTCGTTTCATTAAATCTATTCTCTTACATACTGTTTGATTTAGGTTCCCGATAGCTGATATGAGGATAATACCTATAAGGGTGATCGAATCAATAGCGATAATGACGATTAGATGATAATAAAAATGTTCGTGTCCATTGTCCAATATCATTGAAAGGCAACACTACGGATGCTGTTCACGCTGTTTGAAAAAGAAATGTCGATATTTAGTCCAATGCTGAAGACAAGGCTATATATTCGTGATCCACAAGGAGGTTTCTTCAACGCACACACGTAATATTATTAGAATGAAATTTTAAGGCCGCATGCACCGTGATATCGTAAAACTGAAAGAATCGCAGATACCAAAATATTGGTACTCGTTTAGTATCCCTCTCGTTTTTACTCGCGTGTTAGATCATTGTTGCAACCATTTACTGAATGTATGGTGTATACTTTTTATTAACATGCGTCAAATCGCGGATCATTATCCGTCTTGTCGATAGTCCATTAGGAAAATTGAATAAAATGAAACAAATTGTTGATCGTGATTTTAAATAGGATTACCATTTTAAGCAGGAAACGCGAATTTGTATATATTGTCTAATATAACATATTGGCGTTTTGAGGAGCAGTAACGATACTGCACTGCCCGAGAGAATATTTACTCTAATTTTTTATCATTCATACTGTATCCCGTGTGAAAAAGATAATGTATTCCACATTCCGATTCATCAAACAATTGCCGGGTATAGACGTAAATAGTACAGTAGCAATACCTGAATTACGTATATTCGTAAATGCATAATATTTCACGGTTTCCTTTTATACGTATATCTCTAGCGCATAAACTTTTGTACGATTTTATGGAGCGGAATTTTGTGCAGGTTTTTTTTTATAAGAGATTTGTTTTATCTTAACGGAGAAACTCCAATTTTTTCGATCATACATATACACACACATACACGCAATCACAAAAATCGTCAAACAACAGTCATATTTTTGCAATTACATTTATGACAATTGTTCATTGTTCATTGATCCATGCGAAGTTCTCGAAACGTGAAGAAAAACCTATCAATGAAGCTGGTAGAATATTTTAAAAACTGACAATTGTACTCTCATTATAAATTATTTTTATATAAATTTTACCAACGAAAATGCGGAGAATATTATCCAAATCTATTACAAAAAAAAAAGACGAGATTAATGAAACATATATTTTTTTATATCTTGAATTTTCTTATAATTTATGTACGATAAGTTATAGATTGGTTTCTGTAGAAACCAGTCAATGCGATCGATCAATATACAGTACAGATAGTACACACAATGTTGATGATAATCAAACGTTTCTTTTATGATCGCTGTTACATCATTGTAATTTTTCAATAAATAGTTATACAAATTCACATTTTATGTAATTTTCTTTCTTTTTAATTGTATTAATCGAAGCTATTCCCCTAACAGTTTTATTAGAAAAGAAATTTGCATAAAATGGTGTTAATTTCATTATATATATTTTTTTCATATTATATCTTAATGTTGTATGTACAAGTCAGCAACTAATCTCCTACTTATACTAGAAAGTCTCCTTTCTAATCGAATATTATTGTATTAAATCGCGTTTAGTGGATATATAGTTTTAGTAATGTAAATTAATAATTTACAAATTATACACATTCGCCTTGTGCGCGCGATTATAGTAAATCACGCTATTGTTACGGCGCTCAAGCATACGTATTATATATATAACAAATTTCTATATTTTACATAAATATAAATATATATATAAAGCATAGAAATTTAATAAATAATAATTGAAAAGAGCCTCGTATGCCTTCGAGGCTGCTTTCAAGAAAGATTTATAGATTCCTTTTAAACGGTTTGTGTTTTAAATGTTGCTAACAACAGATCATTCAAATAATACAAACACTTGGAAGAAACATCTAAAAGACGTCTACAGAATTAAAACATTTTTCACGACGTGTGGATTAAATTTGTCTCGATATGCAACGTTCGGTCATCATCTTGTATAAAAGAAGAACAGAAGAACTCACCCGTGATATTCGCCGGCACCGAGATGAGTTTCGAAATGTCATCGGCGATACGTTTTAGAGATCGTGCCGATTAGACGCGGATAAAAAAATAATTAATTCTATTTTACCGTCAAAAAGCGGAAGCGACGAGGCACATATCAAGGCGCTTTACCACCGAATAAAACGGTAAAAAAATTTATATATATACTTATATACATGAAGATACGATATGATTCACCGAAGAATGTTAAAATATTCGTATCTGCCGACTTTACGCGCGGCTTAAGTAATTACAGATAATAAAAAAAAAGAAAAAAAAAAAAAAAAAGAAAAACGTCTCCTGACTAGAAACTTGCGTGGTCGAGCTGCAGGAGCTGGAAGGAGTATTCAATGGCAGTATAAAGAGTGACAAACCGTCACTCAAAATCCATGCGCCTCAGCAGATGCTCATTTTGAACAGTGGATTAAGGCACTGTTGAACGCTATTAAGATCTCCGCAGACTACGAAACGAATTGTCACGCACATTGCGCATTCTCTCGATTATCAAGAGACCAAGGCACTTCTCGATCGCACAGTGAGCTTTCTATCTGCGATTAAATCTAATATAGCCAGAAAGTCAAAAACTTCAGTGATCTTCGCCTTGTTGAAAATGACCGTTTCGATTCAGCGGTTGCCTTTCTGGAGCGTCGGAGGGCCTATTCCTCTTAAAGAAACCACACTGTAAATAATAAACAAGATTGATCAATCAATTGTTTATCCACATGTAATCAAGCATTAATATCAATACTGAAGATTGAATAATAAATTTAGCAAAATTAGCAAATTTAATATCACTATGTTTAGATAAAAATTTCTCCACAAAACAATTTTAAAAAATTTTTAAATGTGCATTACTACATTACCTTATGAAGCAAGTAGATGAGCAGCAAGAGAATTATCATTCCTGCGCAGGCCGACAGAACTACCACCCATACTGGAATGATGTCCGGAGCGGAAGGTGGTGCGCTGGGTTCGATGTTCGTGATAACTTCATCACTCCTGATGACTTGCTCGGCTGGTGTACCGATAAATGGTTGCTTCGTGACACGTGCCACCAGCTTCGTCGATACTTTCACCTTTTCCTTAAAGGCCACCTCTTTCAAGGTTTTAGCGTCCACGCGATACCTCGCACCGATCCAGACTTCTTGATCCTTCTTCAATGGACCCAGCACACATCGCAACATCACGCATTTCGCTGCGTCACAGGGCCGTACTGGTTCCTGGGATTCGGGATCATTCTCGTAATAATCTTCATTCTGAAATGCAGCTTCATTTGGCAGGAAGTCATCCGTCTCGACATCTCGCCGATGCCTGTGTAGTCGCTCGAATTTCTTGAACTCTTGAACGTCAATCATGTCGCTCTCGCGTCTGTGTCTCGAGCCCGCAAGATCGGAGTCCGGTCTCTCGGTGGAAAAATCATCGTTAACTCGATCCCGATTAAATCGATCATTTCTTCCGTAGACTCTGGTATTGCTTGTTCGCTCTTCCGTTCGTCTCTCCTCGTGCGTACGTGTATTATATTTGGTTTCGTAACTTGCGTCTGAAGTTACACCACGATCAGAAGATTCTTCTTGCCAAGATTGACTGTAAGTTTTCTGATCCTGATTGTCAGCATAGCTATCGTGTGGACCGTGTAATGTATATTTTCTTTCTTCGGTATACGTGTAAGAGCCCTGAAGAGGGAATCTACGGCCATCCTTCAGAGAAATGTAACCTTTACTATCCGGAGTGATAAGCAGTTGACCTTCTATTCTGAGGAATCGACTGTCGCGAGGTTCCGTGGATTCTGTGACATAACTCTGTCCACCGTAACGATCTTGAAGAGGGAACATAGAGCCGTCCTCAAACTCTATGTATTCCTTCCAGTCGGCAGACGTCCTGAATCTCGCCTTGAATTGTACATACTGTTGTCCTTGCCTGTTATATATCTGATAACCAGCCGCGTCTTTTGTCAATGTGCCGAAGAACCGTTCCAGTTCTTGCGTGGAACTCACATTCTGCAAACGAAAACCAAATTCTCGTCCTCCAACCGTCTCTTCGCGATCGCCAGTGATGAAATCTTCCGTAGTTTGATAGCGATCATCTCCAAATGCGCCATAGCGCCTTTCCTCGTTATAGTTGTACCTGTGTTCCCGCTCTTCCTGCAGGCGTCGTTCTTCTTGCTGTCTTCGCCGTTCTTCTTCTCGCCGTTCGTTTTCATATCGACGTCGTTCCTCTTCTTCTCGAAGTCGTTCTTCTTCCTGCCGCCGCTCCTCTTCCTCTCGTCGACGTTGCGAAGCGATGATACGTTCCTGCTCTTCCCGCTGACGTTGCAGGCTTGTCTCCTCTTGCAGCTTCCTCTGGCGAGTCTTCTCTTCCTGGCGTAAGCGAATTTCTTCCTGCTGTCTCAGCAAGTCCTGATATCGCCTCTCGCTCTCAGTCAAAACCGAATCAAATCTTCCCGAAGGTGAGATCGTACGTCCACTTTGTGTATTATCGCTCTCGTCCCAATGACTTTCTACTCTAACGGAATGATTCATGCGAGTCTCGTAAGGCTCTTCGAGATCGGGTAATCTCCGAGAGCCGAAAGATTCCTTTTCGGACTCGCGGAATCCCCCGCCTAAAGTTGTGGAACCACCACCGGATTCTGTATGGAAAACGACTCTACGATTACTGGACAAATCACCGGTACCGACCGAACTAGTTCCGGAAGCGTTGTGCGTATATGTCGTAGTGAGAACGTCGGGTTTCTCTCCCGTTGGGTTCAGTTGAATTCTCCTACTTTCGGTGACGACGCTCGACGAGGAAGAAGAGGAAGACGAAGAGGAAGAATGTCGCGATTTTTGAATATTCGAACTATCGCCGCTATTGATCTCGGTTTCTTCTTTCTGACTCGCTTTGTTGCGGTTCACCTCGAAGCCTCTTTGGACATTGATCGTTCTGCCTGATTGCGATTCGTCCAGGATCACGCCGGAATAGTCGGGGTAATTTAAATGTACTTTTTTGCGTTGATCCAACTGCAATACATTATTATAATTTACATTATCACTTTGCATACATTCAAGAACTGATTAAATTATAAAACTATACTTAAATAAAAAATTAATCTATAATTAATTAATCTATAATTATCTAATTGTCTTAATTATAATTTTGAGGTATGAATTTATATTTATTTTTATGCAAATATATAACGCTATAAAATATTATATTTTTTTGTATATAATTTTTATTTATTCAGATTCATTATAATTAAATGATTAAATTCATTATAATTAAGGGAAGCAAACATAATTTAACAAAATAATTTTTAGTTATTTCCGTCTTATATACGTACCTTCAAACTAAGATAATTTGCATTAGCAGGTTCGCAAGCGATTGGTCCCACAGTCTCTGGCTGTTCCAGCAAATACAGCAGTTCTTTCCCGGATAAAGTCTGCGCGGGCCACACGAGAAATGCTTCGGCTTCGACGATATCTGATGGGCCTTGATTGCGAATCGTATAATTATGCGTCACCGCTGGACCAAATTCGAGCTCCGTCGTAATATTCACGGCAGTGTAATTGTCGGGATTATAATAAAGATCCTTGGGTTTGCTTTCGCCGTCGACACGCAAATCCGTCTCTATCCAGATCGGCAGAGACAGATGCTGGCTATTGTCATGGGTGGTGATGTGGTCTTCGGGATTCGTAGTGTTGACTTGCATGTCGAATTCATAGATAGGTTTCATCCCGTGTGATGTCACAGGCTGAAGTAGCACCTTGAATTTCACCAGTTTATCTTGCGGCAGTGGATTTCCGATATCACAGCGAAGAGTATTGTTATTTGATTGCTTGGGCGCGGAACAGTGAACGGGAATCTCCAGGGTCTCGATACGCTCGATCTTGATATAATCGATGCCGGCCGGTAGCTGCAAATTGTACGTTGCCTCGAAAGCGTCCTCGCCCGCGTTCTGCACCAGAACTTCAAGCTCCAGTCTTTTGCCAGAGCCCAGCAAGTATCTACCAACGTTAGACCTTACGCTAAGCTGCAAGTCGGGTATACAGACGTTGTCGGGACCACAATTCTTTCTGATGGAGAGAGTGTCTTTCCGGGAGGTCGTCGCGCCAAGGACTGGTCTCAGCTGCATTCTCGGATCACGACGGCGACTGTCCGGAATTCGTTCTTCCTCCAAACTCATACGCATCTCGGCATCCAACGATGTAAGCTTGTCGCGGATATTCGGAGTCACGTAGACCTTCAAGAATGATGCAAAAGTTGCAAATCTCTTGTTTTCTCTTGCAAAGAGAAATTATATTATATATTAAAATCAAACGGATACTTACCTGAACTGTGCGACAGAACTGCCGATCGCGTTCGACCGTGATCGTGTGATTCATCGTGTTCTTGCCCTCCAACTCAAGGAAGAATAGCCTCGGATTCTTCGTTTTCTTCACATCAAGTACGTACTGTATATTAAAATTGTGCCTGGTAAGAACACCCTCTCCTGAATACCTAAAGCAAGCTCTAAGCGGAAGACACGTGACTCTGGTATCATCCGAAAGCGTACAGTTTCTGTTATCCAAAGAGATTAACTTGGATTCAGAGTCAAAGGTCACGTAAGAGTCCATCTTGATCACTGGCCGTGACCTGAAGAACGTAAAGTTTATTCAAAACTCGACGTCATCATAAAGACATTTTTGACATCAGGCTTTAAATGAAGGGAAAAAATTGATAAGAACCTGAAGAACATCGCTGCTCCTGATTCGTACGCACCGACTACCAGATCCGGATAGATATTACCATCGAGGTCGAGGCCACCAGCCACCGAAAATCCAAAGGTCTGCACCGGATTGTCTAGATCCTCCGCGTGGATCACCTGGGAATACTTCTCCAATACTCCGGTCCGTAAGCCGTGATAAATGTAGACGGCACCACGGCCATTCGGACCAGCGTAGGGCGCGCCGACGACGAAGTCACCGTAACCGTCACGGTCGATGTCCCCCAGAGAAGCCAGTGACAAGCCGAAACGTCCGCGGTTGCTTTCGCCGTCTCTGGATAACGATAAACTTTATCGCCGCGGTTCAACGAACTTGCGCGCGATGCAGGACTCATTTAATCCTTCGGGTCAGAGTCGTTAATGAACTTGGGAATAACGGAAATGTAAGAGCGCTTCTTTCACTTTGTGGAAATCTTCTCCCCATACGCATTCTATGTTAAATATGTATAATACACAATTTCTTCCCCTTCTTAAAGTACTTGTAAAGTTTCGCTACCTTATATCGAATTTGCGGAATTTTTCCGCGCCGTCGCCTTGATAGATAACGTAGATTCTTCCGGTCTCGATGGTCATTTCCGGATTATCCGGAATTGTGTACATGGGTGCACCGACTATCAGGTCGTCCAACCCATCTCCGTCTATATCGCCGGAAGCCACGGCGTAACCGAAATAAGCGCCCATTTGTTCGCCAGTGAGATTTCGAGGATTCGTCATGTTTGATGTAAAAAGTATCACCTACAATCATTTAAATTTTACTTTTACTGCAAAATTAAATGCTCATTAATGTGTTTTTAACGCAATTTAAAATTTTAAAATTATAAGAATCGATGTATACTTTGCATTTCTTAAAGGAAATTGTTAAATTGTAACTGTGCAAATATTTGCATTCTTGCACATCTGAACTGATTTTAAAATATTTATTTTGCGTACATTTGCAATAATACACACAGACACACATTACTTTAATTGCCGTTTAAATACCTATGCTGCGAAATTAAATGTTCATTAATATGTAACACAATTTAAAATTTTAGAATTGTGAGGATCGATGTATATTTTGCATTTCTTAAAGAAAATTGTACTATGCAAATATTTGCATTCTTGTACATCTGAATTGATCTTAAAATTATTTTGCGTACATTCGCAATGACACACACATTACTGTCATTTAAATATCTTTCTTGTGAAATTAAATGTTCATTAATATGCCATGTTTGCAACGCCCACTTATAATTTAGAATTTTAGAATTGTGAAAATCGATGTATACTTTGCATTTCTTAACTTTAAAGGGGATTGTTAAATTGTAACTGTGCAAATATTTGCATTATTGCACATCTGAATTGATCTTAAAATATTTATTTTACGTACATTCGCAATGACACATACACAGACACACACATTACTGCCATTTAAATTTTATCTTTGCTGCGAAAATGTTCATTAATGTGTCATGTTTGCAACGTTCCACTTATAATTTAGAATTTTAGAATTGTGAGAATCGACATATATACTTGCATTTCTTAAAGGAAATTGTTAAATTGTACTGTGCAAATATTTGCATTCTTGCACTTTTGCATCTGAATTGAAATATTCCTAAAATATTCCTTTAAAATTAAGATTCTTACAATTCTATTATTTTTCTATCGTTATATGTTTTTGTATTTTGTTACACACCTTGCCCAAAAGATCGGAACCACGTGGAACTCCGATCGCTGTACCACTGTCGCCATTCCCAACGAAATCTCCTGTCGTCACGGAATAACCCATGTAACTGTCATCCTCTTTCGCGGGGCCCTCTTTGGTGAACATTATTCTCGATCGACTGTTCAAAGGCTGCGAAAACGCTTGTCCTATAAAATGTTTCCATAATATTAATAAGAGATATTTCTTGATAGAAATGCAGGCGTATTCATGACCGCGGCCATAATCGAAAATCCTTTAAAGGCTCTCGATCTTTGCTGCAGTCAGGAAATCCTTTCACAAAATCTTGTACCATATTAAAGTATCATCGCGCAATTAAACGATTCAAACGTCCTATCGTGCGAAGAATAATTTTTAATTAACAGATAGCTATATACAAGTCGATTAAAAGAAATTATTTTTATTTTCTCCGCAACATTAATTTACAAAAGAAACCATATGTACATATGCGTATATATTTAATTTTATATGCAAGACTTTGTGAAAATAACATGTGCTAAACACGGGAATAACAAGCTTTTCTATCATTAATCTAGCATTTGTTTTCGCTATTAATGTCAAGCAGTCGCCACTATGTAGCAACGCGTTGGTGCAAACTCTCCAACCGATTAAAGGTATTATAATTTTCTAGTTGGATATCCGTATTTTACCGCGGCTCTTGCTGCATCTGTAGCTTGCTGAAGCTGTAAGAAGCGGGCCCGCACCTGTTAGAAATCACCCACCACTTATCTGGCAGTAATTAAAAAAAAAGAGCGTATTAATCGTCGAAATTACGGCCGAGTTTTATTCGTCAGAAAAACAAAGCACAGAAAGAGTTTTTAATATTTGTTAAATTTCTCATTTGTATTTAATCTATAATATTATACCTAAAGTAAGAGATATACAGAGAGAGAGCCTGAATTATCCCAATCACATATAGGGAATGATTGGGTAACTAATTCATTTTAACACATTTTTTCAAGTTTGTGAACGGGCTGATTATTTCAATTATGTGATTATTCATCGATTTTAATTATATGATTAATAACAAGCGTCATGTTAAGTGATAAATGATTAGAGTTACTGCCAAGCAAGTGTGAAGAGGGTGGAAAATATTCTCTCGAGTTACTCATCTTTTCCTCCGAAGACGTTTTCCTGTGATTAACGCGAATTTCATTATTGTCGGCTTTCGATTGAATAATTTGATTTTCCGCATTCACGGAAAAAGCCAACAAGCAAAACACGTTGTTAATTTGGCATATAAGAAATCGTCAATACGAGAGAATAGTAGGCTTATTAGAAATGGGGGGGGGGGCAAAAAGGTAAAAATGGACAGTATTTTAGTTACAGGGGACCTGCAAATGTTCGCGATACCTGATGCTTCGGCTTCGGTGATATACATCGTCGCTACAAACTTCAATCTCATGGCGGTGGCGATCGAATATATCTGACCTGTAATTTATTAAACGAAATTTCCCTCTGAATTATTAGTCAGATCTATTAATCGCTCTCTAACGCTAATCAACATCCGCTTCGCCGTTCTCGTTCAGTCGCACCACGTCGTTGATTAGAAAATTTTTATTGAAAAAAGAAAAATAATACAAATATATATCGATGTTAATTTAAAAGAAAGATTCTTGGCCAGTATTCACACACGTCCTAAGATATGTACAGACATTATTATATAAGTGAAAATTTGATTTAAAAATCTTACCTTGCCAATACCAACTGCCCGGTGCTCCTATAAAAAGTTTTTCGCCATTCTGAAATAAATAGAAAAGAAATAAATAGTAATTTATCTGAAATAAATTATGAGAAATGTTGAAATTACAAAATTTACATTTTTCTCACTTTATAATAATAATTTATAAAGCAGAATTTTAATTTATCTCTTGTAACATTTTTGCTTGCCTTCAATTGTCTTTATTATTATAAGTTTGTTTATTATTATATGTATTTTTATTATTATATATATTTTTCTTTTTTTTGAAGATGAAATATTTCACAAAATAAAAAAGAAAATATATAATAAACAATCACGTATAATATTTAGTGGTTCAGACCAGGAAACGAACGCGTCACGAAAATTTAATTTTTCTTTTTCTTCAAATTTATAAGATAACATCGCAGATAAGAAGAAAAGATTCGTGCGTGAGCCCATCATGCGATAAATCAACCGCTCGTATATATATGTATGCAAACCGTACATTTACTGCACGCGTTGCACACAACCGCGTCACGCATATTAAATGTGCGAGAAACTGCGACGACCTTCGCGATAAAGACTTCTCGATACGAAGTGCAGCGATCTCTTGAATATGAAAAATCAATTCAACCGAATAGAGATAAAATATATCTCATTTTACGAAGTATTTCATTTTCAAATGTGTTGAAAAGTCATAAAAATAATTATAATTGAACTATTGTATATAAATTGATCGGAATCATTAAAAAAAAAAAATGAAACAAACAGATTGAAATGGAAGGAATGTGGAGTTGTAAAAATAAATTGATAGCAAATGTAGCAAGTACACGCACCAAAGGATATTTACGTGGTATCGCGTACAACATGCATTATTTATGACTGCAATACGTAATAGAAGTAACCGTGCTTTTGTCATGCAACATTTGTCTTGCGCGTTAAATGTGCGCGAATCGCAGTGTTCCGCGCCAGACAAAGGTTTCTCGGTATGGTTCTTTGCATCCGTACAAAAATTATTAATCATCGTAAACGGCAAGCAACCGATATGCGACAGCACCGACAATACCAGCGCGCTCAGACATTGTGACTTAGAACATATTCTCTAAAACCTACAACTCGTACAACGTCGACGACTTCCGAGTGAAGGAGTGGAAAAATCGATGCTATTTCGATTATACCCGCGAAAGGCGAGACATAATGAATGAGCCACTTTGTAGAATGGAAATATAATATATCGTACACAATAAAGCGAGAATTTCATTTGTGTTCTCTGCGAATAGACATCGTATTTATTTTTATCTGTTTTCCGGAACGCGGGTTATATCTCTCGGAGAGAACTTATTAAAGTAACACTCTCGGCGAGATGGAGAAACCATCTCGAGAGGTTCACACAACGTTCCTCGCGGTGTAAGACCTCGTTGAATCGGTACGTGAGAACTCGAGTGGCTCTCGAAATTGTCGACATATTCAATGCTGTTGACCCTTTGCGCCCGTCATTCCCATGCAGTGTATCGAAAGTACTTCTACAGTTAGCACTCTTACGAAACGGATACTGTATTCGATCTTCCATCAAACTGAAGTGAAATCTGTGGAAGTCCGCGTTCACTCATAGACTATTTTTCAAACTCTATAATATTAATTAAAACATCAGAATCAAAAAATATTTAAAATAGATTTTAAAAAAATTTACAAGACAATTTGAGAACATTAAATATTGAGAAGAAATAATTAATTAATCTGTTAATTAGATTTGTTATTATAATTATTATGACGGTTTTTCGTGCTATATATTTTTGTGGTAAAAGATTACAATTAAAAAGTTACAAATTCTTATAATCGAGGTCGCGACCTTATAAACCATCGTACTTGGCCGTCGATGCATTTATGTTTTACGCATTGTAACGGTGCACTCCCACGCACCCACCTAACGGCAATGCTGAAGTAGTGAAGATTACGGCTTGCATACATATTAATCGACATGAATGCGATCTACATGAATGATCGCAAGAAAACCTCAATGTGCAAGTACATTACATGATAAGATCGTGCAATATGAATGGTAATAGATAAAAAACGGAAGGAAACACTGTGTTTTCACACAATTGTACATTCAGATCAAATCATGATGTTTACGTTGTCAAAATGCATGACATTATCCATTAAATAAATTTTGTTGAAGTTTGAAGCAAAAATTTTAAATTCCCTAATCCTATGTAGTCTGTAGAAATGGCTGCATGTATATGTAAAACAATATAATTATAATAAACACAAATTTATTCAAAATTTACAATCCAAAATTTGTACGAAAAATCAACAATATGTATCGTTCTTCACATTCGTTAATTTCATAATATGCCTTCTACGATACATTCATTTAAATTATTAGATTGTATTTTTCATTATGTTATTTTACATAATCATTTTATTGCATAATAAGATGGTGCCAATACAATTATTTTTCTGAAAGTTAATATTCTGACAGTTAATATAGCACGTCATTTTGTTATTTAACACCATCATAAAAATTCTACTAAATTTAATTGATACTAAAAGAAAAGAAATTATTATTATATGTTTAGACATATTTATAATTCAACGGATTATTATTAAGCTATAATATAATTAAAAACGCAGAATTAAAATTATATCTAGATAAAATATTAATTTTGAATTTATTTTGTTATAATATAAAATTTTTTGAAAATTAAAATTATGTACATAATAAAAATTCAGGAATTAAAATTATGTATATAATAAAAATTCGGGAATTAAAATTATGTACATAATAGAAATTCGGGAATTAAAATTATGTATGTACATAATAAAAATTCGAACATAATTTTAATTCCCGAAAAATTTTTTATGTTATGTTAACATAAAATAAATTCAAAATATTTTCTTATTATTTTTTTTTACATATTGCCTTTTATGTCGTTTAATTAATTCTTAAAATTTTGATCGAACATTTTAAAAAAGTCACAGTAATTAGAATCAACTAATTATACTTTTCTTAAAAATTGAAAGAAAAATAATAATAATTATAAATATTACTGTACTGTACATTATAATGTTTTTAACCATAAACAAAACATTAAATATTATTAACATAAATTTATCAAAATTAAATTGAAATTAAATTAAATAAAAAAAACACATTATCTCTCATATGTAGTTACATTACAATATATTATATTACAGTATATTAAATATCTGACAGCGACGAAAATTGGCTCGACACTCATATTTTGCGGTATATAATGTACTGTTAATGTACGGTTATTTTATTGTCATTCGCGTTACGAGATTCGAGCAGACAGATAGAGAGCGACGAAACGTGCTCCAAGTAAAAATATCAAAGGAAAATAGTAATAATAACAAATATTAATTTATTTTACAACAAATATCTTTTTAAATAAAATAAAAATAAGTTGTAAATAAATATTAGATAAATGTGCGAGAATAATTTATCAAAATTAATTTGATATTAAAGAAAGAGAACATACACACATATTCTCTCTTTCGTATACTTATTATACATATAACATGTTTAATATTTAAAAGCGACAAAAATCGAATGGCGCTTATATTTTACGGCATAGAGTGAGTTTGACAGAAATCAGCTAATAACTGTTAAAAATATTAATCGAATTAAAAGTATTAAAACATATTATTTAAAACACATTATTATTTTATTTTATTTTATTTCGGACAAACTATCAAATTGCTAACCCTGATGACCGCGATGACAGCCTTTCAATGCTATAAATATGACGCACAACGCAAATCGAATCAGCTAATCAACATCGCGAAAAAGGAGCAACAATACTTGCGAAAATCGATTTAACATGCCTTGTTTAGAAAGAGACTAGAACAACACAAGCGCGCGCCATTCCTCGATTTTATGTTAAAAAGTATGATACAGAAATCAGCTGATAACTGTCAAAAAATATTAATCGAGTTTAAAGAACTATAACACTTTGTTTAAAATATATTATTTTATATATATATATATATATATATATATATATATATAAATTCTTTTAACATAATATTATTTTAAAATTTAATTAAGAAATTAACGCTTTAATCAGCTGATGTATGTAAAAAAATATTAATAAAGCGTTAATTTGGTAATTAAATTTTAAAATAATAATATGTTAAAAATATTAAAATATTAATATGTTGTAAATAATATGTTATAATGCATTATCTGTGATTAAAATTTTTTGACATAAATCAGCTGATAACTGTCAAAAATATTAATCGAGTTTAAAGAATTATAACATATTATTGAAAACATATTATTTTAATTTTATAACATATTATTATTTTAAACTTTAATTAGCAAATTAACATCAGCTGATTTCTGTCAAAAATATTAATAAAGCATTAATTTGCTAATTAAATTTTAAAATAACAATACGTCATAAAATTTAAAATAGTAATATGTTGTAAATAATATGTTATAATGCCTTATCTGCGATTAAGATTTTTTGACAGAAATTAGTTGATAACTGTTAAAAATATTAATCAAGTTTAAACAAACTTTATATAAAAATATCATTCTTTTTTATATAAAATCGAGGAATGGCGCGCTTGTGTTGTTCTAGTTTTATAAAAAAATAAGAAATCAAAATTAAAAAAAAAATCATGTCTACATCGATAAAAGAATTTATAGATGAAATTCAATGGAGAGATTTGCACAAGTAAATTTCAATAAATTTTATAAGAACATTGCTGAGAGAGAAAAAAATGTAAATACTATTAAAATCCCTTTAAAAATTCATTTGGCATTTGCCAAGGTTTCGTGTAAATATCGCCGGGATCAAAGTGTTAACTGCGTGACAATGTCGTTACACTCTCTCGGGATGCACCCACGCGCGGATGCATTCGCCCACGCGAAGGATACGCTGTTACGAGGAAATAAGATGCAATTTCTACGGATTAAATGGAAAACGAGAAAGATGCGTTAATGTAATACATTGAAAGAAAGAGAATAAAAATATGCTCTGCGGATGAAAGCGTGTAACACGAGATTCCATTTTTACGCAGTGATGCATTCGTGGCATCTCTCCCTCTTCATGACACGCGATATCTCAATTGCAGTGAATAATGGTACCAGGGATTATTAATGGTCAAAGTTGTTTTATATTACCGATACGAATATAAAATTGCATTATTATTTTCCGTAACACAAGAAATGCACAGGGAAGTTAATAAGATTTTGAATGGATAAATATATCATATAATGGAAAAAAATATCACACACATATAAATATATAACATGGAATATAGAAGTATATTAGTAGCAATAGCGATAATATGATTAATTCTAATCATGATTATTAATATAAATTAAAGAGCAATAGTTTGATAAATATTTATTTGACTTTTCATAGCTAATTTATAATATACTTATAAACAGAAAGAATTTTCTCTTAGAATTTATCCTGAAAATCATGGTAATCGTGGGACAATATGGTATAGAAAGAATTTTATGAGAATTTCTCTGATTAATATTTATCACAATAAAAATAATAATATCTATCACAATAAAATATAAAATATGTTTGATTAATTTTACTAAACTGCATAGTAAAATTAATCAAACATATTTTATATTTTATTGTGATAGATATTATTTTTATTGTGATAAATATTAATCAGAGAAATTCTCATAAAATTCTTTTCATATTATATTGTCCCACGATTACCATGATTTTTAGAGTAAATTCTAAGAGAAAATTCTCTCAGCGTATTAGCAAGAAAGGAGCAAATACTCTAGCGTAATAATAACTTAAATAATAATAAAAATAATAAAAAAATAATAAATTATAAAACAAAGTAAAAGTAATAATTTTAAAAAATAGTAATAACTTAAATAGAGAAAACAATAATTTGAAATAGAAAATTATTTTTAAACGTGTGTAGACATAAATATGATCAATAAAATAGATTCATTACTGTTGAACAGCCAAAGAAATTTTTGCAATTTTTAACATAATAAAAATATTTTAAAAAAGAAGATCAAAGATAAGAGAAAAGATGCTAGTAGAAACGCCATAAAAAAGCGAATGACATTGTCGTAGCACTGGTGGCGAAGGTGTATGCTTCACGGCGAAGAACAGAGAGCGTGCCCAGTTTCGTTTTACTCTGCTTATCACAGAGAAACGACGGCCGTTTATAAAACAATGCAACCGTAGTCGAGAGGATCCTACCAACGCGTAGGTGGCCTCCTCGCACGACGTTGAACACGGAACACGGTGACAGAACGAAATGTCCGAGCCTTAAATGGCCATCTGAAACTCTCCTGCTGTTTGCCTTCCTTGCGACCGCTCGCTCTTTCCCTCCGATTTCTTTCTCCATAACCGACGGCGAGACATCGCGCGTATATATATATGTACGTTTTAAACCGTACGTAGACAATGTCACCGTGACAACGAGAAGTCTCTCTCCCTGGTGGAGCCAATTTTTCGCCTCGTCAGGACGTGTCGTTCTCGAGTGTCGCGATAACGAACGGTTGCTCGTCTTCAGTTTTATATTCAACCAAGATAGAGGTGGAAATAGATATCCATGAAGAAGTGATTAACACATTAATATTCAGCTACTAATATCTTTATCATGGTAGAAAATCTATTTCGCGTGATCCTTAAATTACAAAGTATATTAGCTTCCTTCTAACATATCCTTCTGTATTGAAAATTAAAAAAAAAAAAAAGATATGAGATTCGACCAGCATTTTGTTCTATATGCATATCATAAATATTCTTCTATGGCAGAAATAAGTGACAACTGCTTATATTATTTAAATTTTTTATTTGTCGCTTGAAGAGAATTTTTAAAATTTTATTTTGTAAAATGTATAGCTTCCGAGAGAGAGTACATAGTATCTCCATTGAATAAGTACTGCGAGTATCTCCGGTCGCGAAAATTCACTTAGTGTTACAATCACAGAACAATCCGATGCAAATGCATTGACTCGATATCGTAAATTCTCGATTCCGGTAGAATTATTGCTTAGTGTCGTTGTTCGTAACACGACTGCCGGTATAATCACAGACCGTCGTTGGTCCTAATGGACTCGCGATTGCTTATCAGAATCCAGCGAAAACGTATCCGCTGCGTTCCTCTTAATCGCTGTAACCAAACCAGCATCCACACAATTTCTTCGCCTTATACTTGACATGCACGAAAAAGAAGTAAGATGTAAGAGAACGTTATTTTTTTTCATCGAGCGAATTAACATTCTAGCTGTCTCACTGACGTTATGTCTCCTGATAAGATATTAAGTAATGAACTGTGTTAAGGCATTAAGAGGCAGGATGTAACTTGATTAGTAAAATTAACATATCCTGTTCATAGTGCTTGCCAAGTCGAAAAAGTGATTACTTAATACAGCTTTATATTTTCCAAGACTCCAATTCTCCTTGACGCGTTGCTTAGATATACAAAAAACTCTTTGATAAGAAGATAAAGTGTCATTAAATATTATCTTTCCACTCTGCGGAGGAATTAAAAAACGATTGTATTTCTAAACTGCATGATCATGTTAGTATAAAAGCTTTCGAAGCCTTTTAGACAAGATAGACATTTTATTCGTGTGTGTTTTAAAATCCCTATCAGCACTTGAAACGATGTTATTATTCGTACACTCGTGTATACGATTCAGGATGGCGCCAAACTCGTCGCATTTCAGTACACAATGTCTCCTCTATTTATTGTCCCGCAAATATTAATATTTGTGAGTCGGTACAACGGACCAAAAGCGATTCGCACGGTAAGGAAACAATGGACCCTCCTCGTCGACCAAACAATGTCAAACATGCAACCGAGTCACGTGCACGCCCAGCAACGATTCGCGTCCTGATGTAGGTGCTCGGCGACGCGGGTGCAACAGCCGTAACTTTTATGTTCCGGCGCCATCCATTTCTAAGCCCCTCTCATCGAACTGAGAGCCGAGGGACGCATCGAGCCGTTCTGCTCGTCGAACTCGAAGAATGCGTTTTTTGATGTGCCGAAAGGTGAATCAGAGGTCGAGCCGGTCGACTCGTCCGTCTTTCGGATCTCGCGATCCATGCAAGCGGGAAGACAATGATCGATGCATCCCCTCGTGTGAGAAGTAATTAGAATAGATAGTGAATAAAAAGTTAAAAATGTGTACGCGTTTGTTAGTTAATTGTTATCTCTTAGATATGTTTATATATTTGTCTCGTAAATTATTTAATATTGGCTAAGATTTCATTACACATATAACTCATTTATATTATTTCTAACACATTTAGATATGTATAAATATTTTTAATTATAATTTTTTTGTAAATGTCTCAAATAGAAAAAAGAGATTTACTCGGGCTTTTCTGCATTAGTATATTTTATATTAATATTCAAATATTCTTGGTTTTTTGCGCCATTTCTTTGGCTATCATACATTCAACAGATTAGCCAAACAGTAGTAAGCAAATACGTGCATTTGTCGTTGAGATTCGTGCGACACGCCAAGACGTAGAGGCGGGAGGATAAGAGCAAGAGAATTTACACGATGTACCCCCCATGGAGTGGCGTTCGAGTCCGGTACTTATACACGCGAAAAATTTGCAATCGAGACAATAGCGGTCAGACTGCGCTCCGTCTACACGAAACACGACTGGCACGAGTTGTGTATTCTGGCGCCGATCGAAAAGAGTTGGAGAGTAAACGGCGAAAAAAAAGGGAAAAACACAGCCCCCCATCCGCGATTGAAATATAACCGCGTAGCCAAATATGTATGGACGGTAAAATAAAAAAGGAACCAGAGAAAATATAGTAAAATTTATGCAGGCATATATGCGTGCACACATATACACATGTCCATATAGTGCGCTATTTTAATCATTAGTCTTATTGTTAGTAATAAAAAATTGGATAGTTGAACCGTTTAAAAAGGATTAATAAAATAATCAGAGGACAGCGTGATCTTATCAATCGATTCGAATCTAATTTAGAACGATTTCTCTGTGAGAGTCTCAATGTAAGAATAAGTTCGGACGAAGGAAGCTCAAGAACATATATTTCAATCGTCGAATCGCGAGTTGCGCACCAAGTTGGACGGGAAGTCGAGTCACATCGATTGATAGCGATCGGCTATCGATCGATCTCGTCTAGATCGTCCGTCCGATAAACCTTAGTACCAGGTACAACAACGATTGATAATGGTTTAAGTAACAAGGGCGGTTTAACGTGAAGATCGATAGTCGATTCTGTTCTCGATGACATCGAGAGGATCTTAAATCACGCTCTTCGGGATTTAGTATACACGAGAATTCTGTAGCGAGTTGTGTCGTACAATAGCGTTTGTTTCCCGAAAAGAGAGAGAGAAGAGGCATGGCTTTATTCGATAAAAAATCGGAAGGTGAAGGACATGGCTTTATTCGATGAAAAATCAAACTTATTCAACTTGTCATTAAAAATTGTCAACTCAATATATTCTAGTCTTGTTATCGCATTTTGTTACCGCAATTCGAAGAATTAAATAGCATATTGACTAGATATCATAGTATGTAAAAAAAATAAAGAAGTTTATTTTTATAATAAAATATTTAAGAGAAATCTGTTTTTCATAAAAAAATAATATTAAAGTTTTATATTTAATAATATAAAGTAATATTAAAGATATCAATCTTTTCTTTCTTTGATATTTTTTTTAGATTTTAGCACTTTAGACATAATAACGAGGCATAGATCATCATCGTGTAAATTTATTATTTTTGGTATCGCTAGAAAATAAAAAAAAAATCGGAAGGCGAAGGGCATGGCTTTATGCGATGAAAAATCAAACTTATTCAACTCGTCATTAAAAATTGTCAACTCAATATATTCTAGTTTTGTTATCGCATTTTGTTACCGCAATTCGAATCAGAATTAAATAGCATATTGACTAGATATCAGTATGTAAAAAAAAAAATAAAGAAGTTTATTTTTATAATAAAATATTTAAGAGAAATCTGTTTTTCATAAAAAAAATAATATTAAAGTTTTATATTTAATAATATAAAGTAATATTAAAGATATCAATCTTTTCTTTCTTTGATATTTTTTTTAGATTTTAGCACTTTAGACATAATAACGAGGCATAGATCATCATCGTGTAAATTTATTATTTTTGGTATCGTTAGAAAATTAAAAAAAAATCGGTCTGAAGCAGCTATCAAATATATCTAAAATTATCACATCGCAGTGTGCAATATACGCGATTAGGATTGAGCGTGGGTAAAGTATTAACATTGAATGCTAAAACCAAGTTAGGAGTCGGATACGATTCGCGACATGCATTAAACATCTGCCATATAGCCGCGCAATTCTGAATTATACATCCATGGCAAGATAATCGGCTGAGTGTCTGCGGGTTTGTTCTACTATTTCTTTGGCGGCGCAATCGAAGCCCGATAACACTACTTGCGTAGGATTTCTTACCCTACGTAAAAAAGAGAGATTAGATCGCGGATTATATACGATTCGTAAAACATGCACAGAGAAAATTTTCTCTTATAATTTACCCTGAAAATTATGATAATCGTGGGATAGTATGGAAAGAATTTTATAAGAATTTCTCTGATTATTATTTTTATCACAATAAAAAATAATAATATCTATCACAATAAAATATAAAATATGTTTGATTAATTTTACTAAAAGTATAATAAAATTAATCAAACATATTTTATATTTTATTGTGATAGATATTATTATTTTTTGTTGTGATAAATATTAATCAGAAAAATTCTCATAAAATTCTTTCCATATTGTCCCACGATTACCATGACTTTCAGGGTGAATAAGAGAAAATTCTCTCCGTGTGGCAATGTAAAAATATATCGCAATGCAATCGTTAATGTTTTAAAAAGATCGACACATGCCTTGTAAAACAATTTTACTCCTTGAACGATGGAAGAAGGAAGATTATTATACATATTTTCGAGATTCGATATGTTTAAATATTTAAACGAATAAAATTGAAACTCACATTATTTTCTTATTCTCTTATCAAATTTCTTTATCAAATTTTGTTGAAAATTGATATAAAAATATTGTCTAAAAGAATAATATTCAATTATAAAACTTTTTATATTGTGACAGCAAGTTAATTAAAAAAATCTATCCTAGATAGAAAATATACTATATGCTCTTTGAATATGAACTGTATTGAAGGATCGAACTAACAATAAGTATCATCTTTAGTATATATCTAAATATTTTTCGTAAAGAAAAAATAAAAATTCTGATTCGCACAATCGTGAAACTTTGCACCAAAATTTTTAAGTGATAATGATCATTGTGTCGATAGGTAAAAGCAGCAGCTACCGATTTGTCGGGGGCTGTTGCCGATATTTATTGCATTTGTCGGTCGCGAGATGAAGTGAGCATATCAGCGCGTGGAGATTATGCAGGTGCAACAAACATCCCACGTCGCCGTAGCCGGAGATCGCATCTCGAATGAAAAGCGAGCAAAAGGCGCGCGAAGACGCCTACGGTTCTGGCCCATTCGGGCCCCGCGATCTCTGTCGGTCGCCGGAGAATCGGAGCTTCGGACAAGACAATCGTATACGAGAGAGAAAGCCGCGACGATTGGCTCCACTGTATTGTACGCGGATGCGCCATGGCACGAATACGAATGTCCGGAGGTGCGTGAGGTAGGAATTCGCATTCCTGGCCATATTCGGCCCTCGCCAGCATCCCCTCGCTCTTAATGCTTTCAGGACGTCGCAACCACCGAGACACGCTACGGTGTTACCGTATTTACATTCACGCGATGCGCTTTCGGTTGTCGCTTAAATCGCTAAGCTATATGCAGATCTTTGTATCATCTCGGAACCGTTAAAGAGATTTTAGAATAATATAATTTCTAATATGTCAGATGATGTGCTTAAGATAAGGCGCTAGATTCTAAGATCTAAGAACTGAATATAAAAGTACCTGACTTTAAGTTCTTTTTTTTTAATTAATATTTTTTTCGTGGTAATATTTAGTGTGTAAAAAGTTAAAGGGACAATATTATTCTTTATACATCATAAGTAAGAAAGTGAAGTATTGTTTGACTGACCTTAGATATCGCGGCTCCTAAACCAGCTTGACAAGAACCCTGCCTGTGATAGCCCCAGTATCCTAAAACGGAAACAAACAATTATATTATATCGTTCTTGATTCTTTCGAACAAGGCATTACATCTTAGTAATACAGTTTAAATAAATCTTTTTTTGCGCAATTTGCATATGATAATTCGTGACTTTCTAATCATTGATTAAAAATCAGAAGTTCAAAACACACAATAAGACATACAAAGAAATTTGAATGATATTTTTTACTTTTAAAAATATAAATATTGGTTTATAACAATAAAAATTATAAAAATGTTAATACATTTCTGATTTTTTTTTAACAATATTTTTTTAAAACAAAATTGTCTCAAAATTATTAAAAGTTCAAACGAGAATAATTTCATTATTGTTACTTTTTAATTCGTCAGAACACTTTATAACACTGTATTACATAAGGAAGTTTCGCATTCGTTTTCGTCGCGTGCGTAGATGCATATGTTCCTGGAGTTTTGCGCGTTATCGACTAGGAAGTAGAGTGGCATCGCCTTAAAGACTCGGCTGCACGAGCAAAAGTAGTGCGTATATATACGCATCATTAAATCCAGATTGATCTTTCGCCGTGACGCCTTCGCGATTCGTTTTCTCCATCCGAATCGTCGTGACGCGACGAGGCGAAAGTGCAAGCTGCATGTTTTACATATCACGGATCGTAAACAGAGCCATCCGGGAAATGGTCATCGAGTATCTATGCTCGTTAACTAGATAAGGCGACAGCATTTCTAGATACGGATAGTAATAAAAGCGGGGAGGTCCGTGAGATGATAATTTTACTGAAATTTTTTTCGGTTCGGATGTGAAACTGTATGCATCTTACTTTAGCATTTATCTATGTGTACGTTATTTATCATATGTATGTACGTTAAAACGAAATTGATTATTATCGCGATAACGCGACAAACTTTGCTAAAAGGAATTCCGTGCTAGGCAAGATTTAATATAGTAACAATGTTATGTTAAAATAGAATTGTATGTGTGGAATGTAAACTTATAGAATTTTAAATGGAGAATTATGCGTTATCTCGATTAATGAAACACTTTAAGAAGAGAAATTGGGTTATTGTTCGGAGCAATCGTACTGACAATGAGTATAAATGAGAGAAGATTATATTTGACAATATACAATAATTGAGTCATCTCGTAGAAATGCGATTATCTACGCAGATTGATTATATTCAATCCTTTTCGATTCATTCTTTTCAAAAGATAAAATCTCTTTGCCTTTCTAGTATATATTCATATGTATTCGTAACTTATCGCTGTTAATAATTATTATCAGTATTATCATATTATCAGTATATGCAACAAATGACGACAATCTCATACACAAAAAATAATATAGCAATTTTATTCACTTAGATGTAATCATAACGATGCTATAATCGATGCCATTAATATCGTACAACCAAGTTATTTTTAATTAGCAAAATATTTTATATGCATAATGCATATAAAATATTTTGCTAATTAAAAATAAATTTATGCAATTAACAGAAGAGGATAGAATTTTAGATATTTCGATTTAATGAGAAGTAGCACTACGGAGATTACAAATAATCGAGGAAAAATTATTTAAAGCCCAAAGAATCACGAATTCATACTTATATCTTTTAACTAATTTTCTTACAAGTTTTATAATTAAATCGACTTTATGATAAAAAAATAGCAAAACGAACAAACACATAAGATATTACGGAAGGCAACCGTTGACGCGTCAATCCTGTAATTAGCCGCCAATGCTATCTGCAAGTAGCAAATTATCGGGCCACAGCCGACAGAAGTCGACTGACAGGGTCAGTGCCATTCCGACGCGGCTGCTGCAACGAACTGCAGCACTGCGCTCGCAAGAAAATGCGCGCGAGTATGTGAGAATATCCGGTGGCTCGTCGTAGGACCCGACTTTCTTCTATATACGCGCACATACATACATATGTACGTTATGAGGGCGACAGCAACGGGGCCCGGGGCCCCTTGACAGCCGATCGTTCACTTTAGACGAGCTGTCAGTCACGCAATTACATCAATCCGGTCGTCTTCGTTGATCCGGTTGCTTCGCGTAACGAAAAAGCAGATATAAGACGAGAGATAATTCGGCAAATTTTTTATTTAATCGAGTCCTTATTTTTTCTAAAATTTAGAAACTGCCTTTAAATGCCGGTAAAATATTAAAATAAATCTTATTAAAAATCAATAAGAGACTCCACAGATAATTGGCTAATTTTTAAGTATGACGATGAATGTTAAACGCGATAAGAATTATTATTTATTGACGAATAAGTATAATTGATATAATAATGGTATCATCCGTGAAGTAACAACGAATACGTTCGGCCACGATATCGTGTCGATGGTCCATCTATTTATAATCCGTCTCCTCTTCGCGCTTTGCAAGGATGCTATTCTCGTCGGTAAGAGACCATTCTCCGCTCTTAAACTCGAGTCGACACCAACGACAAGTGGAAGAGAGAAATTTTTTCATTATCTAACAAGGAAAGTCGCTCTCTCACGACTGTCCCTTTCTGATTTCGATGAGCTTCGGATATATCATGAAGTAATATAAAATAAAAGACACGTACGACTCTTTCACTCAAACAACGATTTGAAGCTACAATAATTTGTCATACTCGAATCTGGCAGTGTAAATAAAAAGAACGATAAAAGATTTTAAATTGCGAATATGATCTTGGTCACGAATTTTGAAGCGTCTAATAAAAAAATCAGAGCATTGCAGGAGACGAGCCCGAGTTGTATGACCGACCCTTAATCGAGTTACGGGAATGAATGGAACTACTGTAATTCTTATTCCACGTGCGCGTATGCGTGTGTCGGTGGGCGATTACGTATCCTCAGTATGCATTATCGGGTCACTTGTTTTATTTCGAAATAAAGTGACCGCATTTACAGTAAAAATAAATATCCTCATATTGATTCCTACATCAATTTTATATAATTAGATCGTTCAATCTTACATCGCATATATAATTATAATTTTTTATATTTTATAATATAATCAATAGTCATAAGATTAATCATTGCTGCATGATATTAAAGATTTATACCTGTAATTAATCAAGTGGAAAATCTGTTCAAACAATTGATTGACATATTTTTGTACGAAATAAAATATGCACGATACGTAGTTACTCATGTCTGAAAAAAACTATTCTAATAAAACAACAATAATGGAAAAGGAAGAATGTTGCTTCTGGAGATTGGTGGGTCGATCGTAATTCAAGTAGGATCAAGTACTAATTGGCCTTGTTACAACGATGCCAAGTTAGTCCGAGAGGCGCCTTCCAATTATTATCTTTTTTTTTTTTTTCAATGCCTCCCAGCCACTTGAGCTAGTAGGCGCCTTTCATCGAGGAATGCACTTACTGTAAGTCTCCGTTGTTTTCTTCCTTTTATTAACACACGTTAAAAATGTTTCTTTTCTTATATTTAAACTTTACACTTGCGCCATAATATGTCCTTATCTGCTTCGAAAGCGTTAAATATCGTAACAATATATGTCACACAATTATATTTGGAAAATATATGAATATAACAATTATGATAAAAAAACAGCTAACGAACATTATTATAAAATTCATCAGTTTTACTTTATATAATACTTTTTTTTCATGTAATATTATATGATAAATAGGAATATTATATTTATTAAAAAATTTCAATGTATTGATATTAGTTAGAATGCTATGAATTCAAAAACACAATCAAATCATCGTTTTAGTCTCATAAAGTCTAATCAAACTGTAGATGGTGTGACATTCAGTCGACTTCCGCGTAATTGCATTTCTCGAAGATTATTTGAGATATACTGTGTATTCCGCTATCAACCGCACATATAATCATTCTCTTTAACTTATCAACAAAACTGCATATACATACATATCATACAGATCGTACAAAAAATAAGAAATAGAAAAAAGCTTAAAAATAAAAATCTAAGCATTTGAATTACGTATAATATTTTTAAAAATTTTTAGAATTTTAGAGTTTTCTATTTTTTTAAATACAATATTTATATATTTCCAAAAAAATATATTGTATATATTTTGCTATGAAAAAATAATTTTATATTTAATTTATTAATTGTTATATTAATATATATAATATGAAAGTAAATCTAATAAATTTTTCTTCATAAAGAAGAATCTATAATCTCTCGTGGTGACACAGATAACGTCGCGTGGATGCGCGATAATACGTTCACCAGTGATGTCAGTAAGCACTTATTATTATTCATTAAATGCATCACTAATGTATAAGACATTTACTAGAATATCATATATATGCAATTGTTTTTCCTACCGCACAGTTTTTCAATTTATTTTTATGACATAGATATGACGTAAATTGTGATGTTCCGTGAAGAAAAAGATTACAATTTATAATGATGTGGCATTCACATATAGATTACTATGATTATGAACAAGACTCTATATTATTTCATATTTGCTTAAGTAAGAATAATTGTTCAGCAGTTTATGTTTCAGTTAAAGCGGTTTATTGTTTCCGTTAAATAGAAGAATGAAGAATTTCTAATATATATATGTATAATTTATATGCAAAAATTTGTTCTGCCTCTTCATTTATGAGTATTCTTTTATAACAACCACGAGAAAAAAAAGATATCTATATATTGTTTTTGCTATTGTCTTTAGTTCTCCAATACACAACGGACGGCCGAATAAATAATCATGCAATAGACATTTAATTTTATGAGCGACAATGAACGATTTAATTCGACCGATGTATAAGGGGCAAAATATAATGTCAACATTACGTTATAAATTCTGGGTAAGATCTAACGCCTCGCTAAAAAGATTCTACAATTCTCGGGAAAAGCAGTTTGTTCATTCGACTCGACTTTTAATTGTTTAATTGCGCGATCGTCGCGGAATTTCTGGACGATGAGCTCATATTGAGGCTACGCGTTCGCTTCCGCACTTTGCGAAGGTTTTGCGCTCGCGTATCACGATAAATTCTGATAATATTTATTTGGAGAGCAGCTGGAACGTGACATTTTGGTATCATCAATGCAACAAAATTTTCCCCATTATATAATTTTGCATTTTTAATTAGGAATCTTTTTAATTAGGAATTAAAAGAATAAATTATACACTGATTGAATGGATTTGAATGGACTTTAAACAAAAAAAATTAGGGACATCTTTTCAAAAGAATATTAAGAATTCATAGGACGCTCATTGTCAGTAAGATCTTCTCATAAAATATCTGTAGCGTTGACGACTTATTTCCGCGTATTAATATAACTACGAGATAAAAAGTTAATGTGTTTCTTTCTACAAAATATTATCAGCAAATACTATAGTATCATTATCGTAGGACTAAATAAATTTATGAGCATGAGGAATAATTATACAGATAGAAGAGTTAATATGTTAGGCAGAAAGAAAGATATTTTTTTCATTAAACTTTCCAATTTTTAATAATCTGCGAATGACATTTAAAAAAATTATTGCGAGTATTAAAGTATAAATAGTGATAGAATTATGCTCAATCGAAATTTATTTTCTTTTGGTCAAATAAATGTTTCTAACATAATCTAAAGTTGTCAGATATGATTGCAATTTCGAAAGATATACGCTATTTGCTATTCGCTAATGTAAATATCGAAAGTTATAACTAATTAGACCCGATATCTTCAAAAATCAGTGCGAAGCGAGTGAAGCGATACCGAAAGTCGATATGTCCTTTGTCATTAACACGCAGGCATCTATGTATGTGGTCGGCAGGAAATATCCTGTTACTTGGCGTATTTATGGTTGCTGTGCTTTGAGACACGGCCATATGTTGGCTGCATCCTTGTTACCCTGCAGAGAAAATTCGTCCTCGTGTGATCCTCGGCGAAAAGAGGACGAGGAGAATTTACCTCCAGACATGGGAAAAGCTACTTTCTTGCGTCTAATAGGATGCGTTTGGTTCTGCTTTGTGTCTTTGAAAGCGTCTGTTTACAACTGTTTATAGTACTTGTCGCTGAGAACCAGGAGTATACAAAAATCTCTCAAGATATTTTTTTTCTTTTTTTTATCAACCGGAGCTATATTCGGAGGAGGACGCGGCGCGCGCGCTATAAATCGTACCACCCTCAAGAGTTCGATACCGACGACTGCGAGAGTGGAAATTAAACATTCGCTCGTGCTTTGTTTACTTTACCGCGAAGTCGCTTTCGTTAAGAACGGAAGTCTTCAGGGAACGTTTTGTTAACGATTGAAGTGGACAGACGCGATAGAAGTCACTTTCTCTGGACTATAGAGAAAGAGAGATACTAAAATAACATGTATAATATTTTTGTTCAGATGCGAGTAGATTATAAAATCTTATTTCCTAATTTATTTCGTTTAATAGACTGTCTTTTTTAATGTAATTTTAATTCGGCATTCTCCAAAATACTTAACATTAAATACTATAAAGTGAATTGATACTTTTGGTGAATTAAAAAAAAATTGACATCAAACTTTATTAATAACGATTGAATAAAATTCGATGTCAGCTTTTTTTAAATTCATCAAAAGTTTCAATGTTTAAGAGGAAATGATTTGATAAAAAAATGTTGAACAAAAACTCACTCGTGCGACATGGGGAGTATTCCTGAGATTCATTGAAGTTATTAGCGACGACCCAGCACGTGCCCACCGGTTCTCTTCTGCTGCCCGCCGTGGATTCTTTACCCCACCTATTGTCATCGGGATCGTACTTTGGTTGCGACACAGAGAACCAGATGTATCTAGGCGCGCATGCCTGTAAACATAAAACGAGATTGCATAGCTATTATCTCGTGATCTTTTATTGCGGTTTGTTAAAACGCGTACCGATTAATTGTCGGTTCCGTCAGTCGTTCCGCAAGAAGAAAAAAATACATAATAAACTTGAAACCGCGGATAGCATGTTTTCACATCTATACTTAGGGGTGACAAATCACCGTTGATAGCATTAGGCAATTCTCACCTTTTATTTAACGTTAAACTCCATCAAAACAGAATAGCGATATAAATCTCTAAAAATGAAATCTTATTCACATATTTTATACATTTAATTATTTTATCGACAGGAGAAATTTATAATTCTTTTTTTTTTTAAGAATCATAAAAGAGTTTACGATAAATTATAAGTGAATCTTATGTCAATTGAATTTTTATTTCTTATAATTAAGAAAATATTGCTTATACTACTATTCCGTCTTATGACTCATTAACGAGAAAATATATAGCAAGAATATAGACTTCAGACATGTTTAGTAACCCCGGAAAGCGCATTACGTAAACCTTACGAATCACTGCCGCGTTTAGAAGTACACGTGCTTTCTGCGAGATACTCGGACGTATTTACATACGTGCAGTTTGCACAGCTTTGATGATTCCTTGGAAGAAAAACTCTTTTTTGCATAATTTTTGTTATCGCTAAACATCATGCATTGCTATAGGCATTCGATTATTGCAGATACTATTAATATTAAATTCAAGTGCCTTAGGCATTTTCTCATAAGTACGCGTTACGTAGACAAGCTGTAATTTGATTCTATTCCAGTAACGCACGAATGATCTTGCAAACGTGTCTACGATGTTTTGTGCTTAGGCTCTTTCAGATCGAATGTCTTTTTTAGTCACAAACATCTATCATTATGTTCGATTTGACGCTGAGATTTTAGCTAAAAATTAATAAAAGATTCCATCAATTGCTGTAAATTCTTATTTTTTATTTTCAATGTTAAAAATCTTCAAAATTAAAGTTTAAAAAATTTAAATCTATGAGATGTATAAGATATATATAAAATATAAAATTCAATTCAATCTCAAAATAAAGTTCATTAAAAAAAGAACCCTTTAAATTCTAATAACATAAAGAATGATT
Organism: Prenolepis imparis; assembly: GCF_030444845.1. Classification (NCBI taxonomy): domain Eukaryota; kingdom Metazoa; phylum Arthropoda; class Insecta; order Hymenoptera; family Formicidae; genus Prenolepis; species Prenolepis imparis. The sequence goes on from NW_028141160.1 coordinate 14,792,472, forward strand.
GACGCAATTCAAATTAAAATATCTACCTTTTACCTTGATTTGATTTCTGGTATGTATCGTTGAAAATAAATGTATCATGATTACGAAGGATTACTTTATAAAATTTCAAATAAAATCTTATCGTTTGTGACGTGTCGTTTAGGCGACAGAATAATCAGATGAAGTACATTTGTAGAAACCATTTCGTTAGACGGACCTATACAACCGTGAGTTTCTCTCACGCATTATGTCAATCATCTGTACTTGACCAAGCAACCAGAAGCAGCTGATGACCTTAATAACGCGATGTAACGTACGCGCGAGCATATAACGGACGGTATTTATGCCCGATGTCTCAGGTTCTACATCGTAAATCTCTCGGGCGACCTGTCCCGACAATTTATCGCAGTACACATTGCACATCATCGTTAATTTGTTGATGAAATCATGGCGTGGCCAGCAATCATATTCTCGCCACTGTGTAGATTCATCGGGAAGATAAAGAACCGCGTTGTACTCACGTACGATTCGCTAAACGATGTTCAAGGCTAGCAATAAGTGTAGCAAAGTAAGTATATAACAAAAGTTGTATAACATTGCATTTTGTCACGATACATTATACGTGATACGTGTCAAAGAGAGAGAAGTATCACTATTTTTTTTATCTCACATATGATTATAAAATAAGCTACAGAAGCGAGAATAATTTAAATCGATTTTAAAATTATACAAGGATATTATGCAGTTTCAGAAATAGCACGGTAGCTTCGTATGATTATATAATTTGTCTCACTAGCCAACATTTTAAACGCTTTTCAAGGCTAGTTTATGTAAATGAGGCTTAACAAGACGCACGCTGATTCCGCATGCATGAGGATCGCGTGAACGAATGCCGAGCTCTTTAGGAGATGGAGATTATATGGACGCAGTTCTCGTGCGAACCCAATGCAACACACGCAAGCATGCATTATTAATTGCGAGTCAATTAAAGGCGTGTTACTATACGGTGCGTCATTATATGTATCCCTCTTGGGGATGCCGTGCCCCAGCCTTAATCGAAAATTACAAAAGGACTCTTCTGGCTTGATTGAAGTCGTCCCCCCGATGAAAAACGTAATCAGGCCGATGATGGATCCACGGTGCGCGAGATTATCCGAAAGAGTCGCTCTTAATGACGAGCTCCCGTCTTGTTTCAGACGAACTAATTAGAAATCGGGGACGTAACTGTATTTAAAGACCGCGTCATTATTGACATGTATTTCAAATTCGTCGACAAATCCTTGGCAAAAAGGTACTCGAACTGATTGTCCTATGAAAGTTTTTGTCCACTTTGGAGCAGTGCGCGGCTTTTTGAGATGGTGCTGACAAACCGCAGGCTGATTGAATGTAACGATCGTCACGCTGTCGGTCGTTGCCTATCGACGAACACCGATCAGCGAAGATGAAGGACGCAAAAAAAAGAAGATACGCTGAAGTGCCGCAATTTATCTATTGCGCCAGTTTAGCTCAATCGAGTTCGCTCCAGTATGCGCGATTTGTCCGTTTGTGAACGCCGAAATCGTTTATGGCAGTTCGTCGATACGAGTCTTTGATAGGTTTGATCTACCGACAATTAATATATTTCTTTTTTAACAAAGTATATTTTAAAGAATTTTTATTTTGTACAAAATGAAATTTCTCTTTCACTTTAATGTTAATTTAATTTTTATCTTTTTGACACATCAGAGTTTTTTTTATTTTTTCCATTTATATGCTAGATTCACTGAACAATTTTTTATATTAGAATATGCTCTGATTCTGCTCGGTGCAAACGTGAAAATGATTCTAACGGTGTGAGAAACACACCGGAAATCCCGCCTTTGATATTCAATCGATCGGTATGCTAACTAAAGCACGCCATTAGCGATTCTGAAGTCTTCCTTTGCACAGGTGTGATTAAAAACAGCTCGGAATAATAGACCGCTAGAAAACGCAATAAATTATCATTCGTGTAGATGAAACAGAATGCAGCTCGAATCTCGTAGCTTCGATCTCAAGAATGCATTTCGAGAAGACGCGAAATTGCGTGCTTCGCGATAAACGTAAGTAATTCGCGGTTCATTAGAGAGGACAGAATCTGGATGCCGCTGAAGACGCGCCTTTGACTACTGGGCTCGACCTCGTCACTTTTACGCAACCAAATCTCCGTGAACAAACACTACTAATAGCCGGAAATTAGTTCCGTGAAACACGATGGTGTATTTAGGGTAATGATTAAATACATAACTGAACCATGAAAATAGAAGAAATTGTCTTCGTTATCAAATCACGCAATACATTTCATTTGAAATTTATAGAGATGATAAAAAAATAATTAAAATATTTTCTCTCTCCCTCTTCGTAATGTCTATTTTTTTCTAATACATTTTATAATGCAATTAAGTCATTTTTTATATACGTGAAAAATATATCAAATATTATAACTTGTAAACATTTTACGATAGGAAATATCGGGAGCAAAATTCAACGCGCATTTAATCAAGTTGTTCCCAAGAGACGATGCAATGGTGCGTGACGAAGGTTACAAAGGAATCCTTCGAATAATTAAAGGCGATATAATATTCGTGTATCGGACAATGAAAATGCGCGATGATGATACGGAGGAATATACGTAGGGTAAATTTCGAAGGTGTGGCCGGCTCGCGATTCGCGCTTCATTAAAGAGCGCGGAAGGATTTAAAAGGAAGTAATGATACGGTATATGTGTGTGAGAGAGTGAGGGACGCTTTCGGGCAAGCGGCAGGAAGCTCACAGCAATGAAATTGCCCGATGCTCCGACCGGCAGCCAAAGTAACGTGCGTCTAATTGTAAGAGGAAGGGAATAATAATGTCCGTCTGTGCCGCGCGTTCCGCCTCGACTCGCTCGCTTTTCTTTTCGTAGATTGCACGCGCACGATCTCTACTCTTCTCATTAAGAAGGACCACTTGAGAGGAGCTTTAAAGATGGCTAATGACACGGTACTTTTAATGTCTTCATTCGGTCCCGGCTCTTCCTCGTCTTTCACCGAGTGCAACGCGCAAGAACCGAAACGGCGCCGTGGCTTTTTCTCTGTCGGTCCATGCACGAAGTGTCCTTAAAGAGGCCGTTAAAGCGAACGAGCTCCCTTGCCACTTGATCCTTTCTTCGGCCAAACAGCACAAAAGTGCGAGAAATATTTAAGAAAATTTATATAAAAGAGAAAGTCTGAAAAATTATATCTATAAAATAGAATATCTTTTAGACGTCTTTCTCAAACGTTTGTATTATCTGGACTAGAAAATTCTTTTTGTTTAAAATTGCGTTTTCAGTTATCTTTGTTCAATTATCTACTCGAGATTTGATTTCCCTTACAAGATAAATGCATTACGGATAACGCGTGCAAAATGGCAGAATATGGTTGTAATTTGTAACTTGTACTGTTTCGCTTGGCCAAGCAAGTTCTAATACTTATCAGAGTACACTTAGGCCGTAACTTCTCATAGCAGTTTCCTGCGTGCACACGTGCGTTACACGTTTCGAACAATAAAGGTCGAACATAGTAAAGGATAAAATGCAGGACTGGCTTGAATCGCTCGATCGTAAAGTTTGACAGAACCGTAAAGATTGCGCTACCAGATTCAACTTTGCGAGGGGAAGGCACCGATTTATTTTCAGACTCGCGTAACGTAAGCAATAGCTTTCCCCATCTTGAAGAAGGTAACCATCAATTAATCAAATAACATAATTCTCTAGAAATTTTCGAATCTTTGCAAATCAGTATTTTTTATCAATTTCAATATCTTTTAAATTTAAAGGCAATTGTATAAAACAAATGCCAAAATTTATAAAATTTATAAAAAACTATGTATGTGATTTTTTTTTAACGCATACATCATATTATAAGATTGAAGAAGTTTTATATATTAAAATACAAGCATGTCAAAGAAAAGAATCATGATTTATCCACAAATTATAACACTTTTTTACGCTGACGCATCGATATGCGCCACTAAGTTTATCTGCGGTCGATCGATAAATTTGAAGAAGAAAAGAGGGTTCGACGAGGATATCGTTTCGGCAGTACGCCCCAATGGAGGCAAAAGTTATTTTGAGGATTTGAATGAGGTCATCTCGGGTCGAATATGCGTAACTCGTTCGCTCGAATAGATCGGACAGTGTTTTCAACCGGTTGACAGTTCATTTAAAGTTTTATAGAAAGGGCATATTCTGCGACTGACGAATAATTTATTTTTTCGGGATCAGACTCGATAAGAATGAGCTGATAATAATACATCATCTCTGCTGATGTGTCAAAAGAAGTGTTTTATCAGATATGTCTTATATTCATGGAAGTTTCTTGAATATTTTGAATCTTTATTATGTATGTATACAAATGTACGTATCGTACATTAAAAAAAAACAAATATAAATGTGAATTATATTATATAATAAAATAAGCACCTAAAATGTTGCAATGTGATATTTTATATTTAGATAAATAATAGAGTCGCGCTTAAAATTTTTCAATTTGTAATAAAGTTTGTCAAATTTAATATGACATTTTACGTCATGTATTTCTTTCGCTTGAGTTGTAGAATATTCGTCATGTAAGATCTGAGATGACTATACTGGAAAGATACTTCCGGAACTCGGTGAACGATAAAACACGTTGAAAGTGGCACGTAAAAACATAACAACGGGCAAAAACCGATTTTATTCAGACGAAATGGTCTGAACGACTGGTCATAAAACATCACATATATTGCTCACCCTCGTAATCCACAATAATTTCGGGATATTTCATTTATTTTAAATTAATGAGAAACACTACTGAAAATTATCAGCGGAAATGTCGTTTTATGGTAATGCATCGCGAGGAAAAAATGTTGACTCATGGACATTTTGACGAATTGATGTCGAAATTAAACCTCGCAATTAAGCATCGAAATTTACTCGTTCAAAATAACGACTTAAATATTGCAAATTTCTCTCTTGCGGATAAATATATTTCAAGTTCAATCATTAAGATTATCAGATCAGTAATTTATCCCTTAATTTTTTTTCGTATTATTACATTGCTATCATTTCAAACAACAATATCATTATTAAAAAATGAAGTATCATTATAATTTTCTTGCAACCTTTCTTGATTCTTAAATTTGATTCTAAAAATTTGTTCTATTGTGTCGCAAAGTTAATTCTGTTATAATCTAATTCTATCTTGCGACGATATTGCTAAAATAAATAATCTAAGTATATTTTGTGCGCTCATGAAAAAATTATTACTGAAATCAAAATCCGGAAAAGCGGCTATCACTTTTATCTGGGAGTGCGGATATAAATTATCCGGAAATGAATGAGTTCGCCTTGAATTTGCTCGGCTCCCGTAAGAACATCTTTCACCTGGCTCCTTTTTGTCGAGAGAACGATTCTCGCGAGCGACAGGATAACAGACTAGCGACGTGGAGAGATATTTACGTGATGAAGGTGGAGTCTAAGAAGACGGAGGTGGTTTGCGCGAGCACGTCGCCTTAATTTCGAAGTTGAGTCACCTCGCGTGGTCAGTGTGAGTCACAACATTATTTATACATCATACGGTTGCAGTGTAATCCAGCCGCGGGATCGTAGCCAGGCGACTTGGATTGTTCATTTAAGACTTGCCTACTTAAAAAAATTCGAAAATATATGTCAAAGATTTTATGACTTTTCTCCCATACAATGTTTGTCATTAAATTCGTTTTAATAGTTATATTGAAATAAGAATAAGTTAGTTGCCCTATAGATTGTACAATAATTTTTCTTAATATTTTTAATCATTTTTGGCGGATTATTTGGCGGAATATAATATATCGGTTCTTTTTATTTCAATATATGAAATTAAAAATTTAATGTTCTAAATACTTATACAATCACATATTTTTTTTTTCGCGCGATTTAAAATATCTTTCGAATAAAATATCTCGAAATTTTCCCACTGTCAGAAGCGTTTTCACGTAAAGCGACGTCGCTAAGACAACAAAGTGCATCGCCCATATGAGTGCCCGGAGGGCACGAAAGGCCGCTGCGGGCAAAAAGTAAGCGTTTAACGGGCATCGCAATTTGTCCCGCCGACAAAACACAGGACCGGAATGCGTATTGTCCGTTCGCTGGATTATCCTCATGCCGCTTCAACTCCTCCCTCTCGTTCGTTTTCATCGGGAGGCGGATGAGAGGCGTTGATTCGCGAACAAGAAATCATCGAAATTTATTTCTGACTCGAGCGAACCTCCCGAAGAGACCGGGGATTGAAACTGGTGTAATTTCAGTGAGTCTGATTCTCTCGATCTTATGAAGAACTAAATCTTGCATCATTTGTCGCAATTTTATTACTACGAACAGAAATCATTTCCCTTTACAATTTTTAATATAGAAATCTAAACTCAGAAACGTATATCGATTTAAATAAAACAATCTGTTTTTAATAGTTCTTATCATTAAAATATATCGCACAAAAAAATAAATTATAATTGCATAGATTGACAGAATAGATAGATCAAGAGCCTGTGATTCATGATTAGAAAACTATCAAGTAACATCTTTTCTACGATTCACAAGAGTTCTATAACCGATCAATCTATAAAATTTTCTCTATCTTTTCTCAATCATTCATTCTTTCTTTATCGCGATGTACCGAACGCGTAGAAGGCGCCGAACGACGAATCACCAAAAGAGATCGGCACGTACGAAGACAGGATGATCAACAACGTCTCGCGGTATCTCTCGCATAGTCGCGAGAATTTCTCGAACATTGTCCTGTCGGTCCCATCCGACGATGGTATTTCCATTCTCACGGGCGCCGACAAACAACCATCTCGGACCTATCCAACGCCGCGTGCGCGCGTTTAAGAGAGATCCCGCCAATTCCCAAAAAGGGGTGAAGCATCGAGAATAAAGAACGAGAGAAGTTCGAGGATGAAGTGGCAGAAAATGGTTACAGGAGACGCGCGGCGAACTCCGACTGGCAAAAGACGAAGAGCAAAAAGAAAAGGGCAATGGAGAGGTCCCGAAGAAGAGAAGGAGGATAAGAAGGAAGAAGGGAAGGAAAGGGAAAGGAGGGACAGCTACACAGGGGGTTCACAGAAGAACGGCGAAAGGAGACGAGGATTTCGTACAAGGCTCTGCTTTCAGGCTGGGTCGCCGAGGTCGCGATTGTCCTCTGCTTTGATAGCGCGCGGTGGACTTGGCTTAACTTTTAATCGATGCGCTTTTGCCGACGTCGACGACTACGACAAGGAGGACGAAAGCGAAAGCGACTCGCCCCAACGGGGAGAACAACATCGTGACTTTATCGTTCTACCTCGACTATATTTTATTGTTACCGATTGTTCCTTCGTTTCTGCCTCTCTTCACCCTGTCGAACGTTTTTTTTTTACTTCCAGAAGAGTTCCGCTCTTCGTCTTGGGTCCCCTCTCTCTTTCTTTCTCTCTGTATTGTTCACCGCATCCACCGAATCTTCTCTTTGCAAATTTAATCGAAACGTCAAGTTAATATAACAAAATTTACGGTATGACAACGAGATGACCACGAATCTCAAATTCGTTAACCATGAAGAATTGATTATAAATAATTGCACATCTATATAAGACATTTTTTTATCAAATTTTTTAAAAGACAATAATCATTTTTAATAATATCATGAGGAAAAAATAACAAAATATTTCACTATGTATTGGTTAAATTGACTTCAGCTGCTACGATACTTTTCAATCAGTTAAATCGAGGATGAGGGAGTAGTTTATTCGCTATAAAGTGTATCGTCTATACATCTTGCATCGAATAATAACAAACTGCACCTTCGCTTTATTTAGATAGAGAGAGAGTACGCCGGAGAAAGGTCCGAAACGCGAAACATCTGTTAGCAATCGAGAGTCGCATCTTTGAAATGTCGGCAGATCGCGAGAGAAAGAGAGAGACGAGGGGATGCGATGAAAAAAACAGATTAAGAAGTGCCGTTGAATTGCGGTAAAAAAAAGGACGATGCGTCTGCACCAAGGATGCGCGAAAAGGAGGAATGCGTCAGTGGTGAAAGGTCCGCCCCGGGAGAGAGGCCGGTCTTATATATTCGCGCGAATATTGCTCTTGCCAACTTCTACGATGACCAAGAAGATCTAACATTCCGCACGACTTACAAATTATCCCTACGTTGTACGTAGAGGAACGAAAGGGCAACCAGGAAGGGACCTTTCGATGCCGCCCTCGTAAGACCACAAGATCGTTAAATCGCACCGACGCACGAGGAATCGCAAGCATAATGCCAGAGGCGTTTTGGTTTATTATATGCAGATCCTAGTTTATCAGAGAGAGATTAATTGTAAAATGTACTAAAATATGAATCCTGATTATATATCAAATGAAAGTTAGATTTATTAGATTGACGTTTATATTCCTCTTGTGATTGACTTGATATGATATTATAACGATATAATAAGTCATTTGAATCTTTAAAATTTAGACCTTTATCGCAAGGTCTAGACCGTGACTTCCTAAAGTGATAAAACGTTGTTGCATAAAACTTAAAACACCCTCCAGCACCGACGGCGCCTTCGTTCACCTTTCGTGGGCGATCTTTACGCGCGATCTTTTTGTCCCGGGGGGCGATTAATGGCAAAGCCACTCGCCGGTGGTGAGTCGATCGACGACCGAACGCGTGAAATTCGCTGCTAAACATCGAAATGAGCTATTATTCGCCAACGGCGTCCGACAAAGAGCATTAACGAGTTTCTATTCGAAAGTGACAATCGCCCTCAGAGTTCGATCTTTGTCCATTTAGCAATAAAAAAGGTGATGAAAAGCGCGAGAAAGGATATTTGCATGTAATCATATGTAAATGTGTATATCTCAAAAAATGCGACATTTATATATTAGTAGCACTATGTAATTACAATAGTCAATTTAAATGTAAATCATTCTCAAATCATTCTCAAAATCAGTTGTTGTTAAAAGACATATTGCGCACAAAAGAACATATAACACATAATCTTGATTTTTATAGTTGTTCATAAATTTATAAATTCTTATTTTAATTTTCATCATATAAACAAGTTTTCAGATATTTTAATAAATTTATACCACGATTTTTTAATGATAATATTATATATTTAAAATAAAAAATATATTTTGATTTGTGATATTAAATGGTATTATTTGATTTGTTATTATGTTTGTTAACAATCGCGATAGATTTATTGTGATGAAAGTCACAATTTTAAATCATTATTGTGACTTTGATCACAATAAATCTTTCATTACAAAGATCGGGTTAAGTTAGACACAAATTTATATGTTCAAACTCGTGTCTGATTTTCGAAAGGCACTGAACTCAAAGCCGGCAAACGTCAACCATGCGTGACGGGAATATAATGCAACGCATCGACACATTGTTTTAACACCGTAGATAGGCGCATTGAAGTCTCTGTATACGATATCGCATATGCGACTCACGCACGCATCTCCGGTCGTAAAAGAAGACACTCGACTTCCATCGGCTGTAATTTTTTCTAATGGACGAGCAAGCTAATCACTCTCATAAATCAGACTTTATCAGACCTTTATGAATATCATTCCCTTTTTGCAGAAATTGAATTAAAAGTTTCTTTCTAGGAATAAAATTTATATAATAGTTTTTTTTTCTCAATTAATAAGCGCTTCACTTCACTGAATGAATCATCTATTTTTTACTATCATTCTTTTTCTATTTTAATTATATACACAGTGCACGATTTTTATACATCACATATGTATCACTAATTTTATTGAATAAATTTTATCGTAAAAAATCAAATATTTTACGAAAAAAATAAGAGAGGAGAGTATCGAAAGAACGAAGAATTTAAGTTTTTTTCAGTAGTAATTACTTAGCTTTCATTTGTAGATTATAAAGGAGACAAAGAGATATGGAGAAAACGAGGAAGAGCAATCGCGAAAAAAGCGTTTAATATATAGGGAACGTGCGTTCTCGCATTTTGGATTTTATCGTAAAAAATTTAAATATTTTACGAAAAAAAATAAGAGAGGAGAGTATCGAAAGAACGAAGAATTTAAGTTTTCTGCCTCAGTAGTAATTACTTAGTTTTAATTTGTAGATTATAAAGAAAACAAAGAGATATGGAGAAAACGAGGAAGAGCAATCGCGAAAAAAGCGTTTACTATAGGGAACGTGCGTCCTCGCATTCTGGAGTAAGTAGATAATTTCGGAATAATGTCGGCGCGTCAGGGAAGGATGGGAATGTCGTTGATGGGATAGCGTGCAGCGACGTTTCGTTATGTGAAAATTACGCGAGCATGAGAACGATAATCGTCGCTAATACGCCTCTCACATACGAATGCGGCCTTATTTATGGCTTGCCTCCTCCTTCATCGTTCATCGTAAGGTCCCGATTCATTCCGACTGACTGTATCAAATTTCCTCGAAAACTACCTAGTCATTCACGTATCATTTTTAATCGGGCAATCACTTAGAATTACTTAACGTTATAAATGATCTGGACACAAATAGTCAACATAACATTCTGCGATCTGATAAAAAAATCCGATAAGTTTAATGAATGCTTCTATATCTTTATAAAAATTCTTTAATCTATGAATATGTAAAATAATAAATATAAAAAATATAATATTAAATAAAGAGAAAGAGAGAAAGAGATGAACTAAATATTAATATTAAAATAAATAAATAAAATAAACACTTTTAAAATCTTTTCGAACCATAATAATAATGTATACATAATCATAGATATATTAAAGATGCAGATAGAATATAAATATAAAAACAAACTATAAACAATGCGATATTTAAAAATATTTATATGACAGATCAATTTTGACAATTAGAAAAAATTTACAGAAAATAATATAACATAATTATAAGACAATATAAATGATGCAATACGAAATTAATTATTCACCCTAAAAAATGTCTGTTGTACTAAATCGTCGTGAAACGTAAATTCTTCCGTCCGTCTGTGTATTTTGCGAACGCCGCTTCCTGGCTTACCCTTTTTCCCCGCTTATTCGTTCAATCTTCGCATCTGCCATCATAGCGGCCACCGCAGCCGCGCGTGATGAGCATACGCACATGCGTGAGTCTCCTGCGCGCGTAAGCGCAGCGCACATAAAGATAGATAAGGACGGCTCATACATCATAGGGACCGCCGTACGATTTGGGGGAAGGGGGAGAAAAGAGAAAAAAAGGACCCAGGACTTCTCTCCGGGAAGAGCAGAGATCTTCGCGCTAGATTGGAGTATATCCTTTGGTTGTGTGCCGCGCGGGAAATCCATTGCAAGAAACGCATCTAAGCGAGGGCGAAGCCGGGCGTTACATTGCAAACGTGCCGGATCGACATAACGGAGCTCCGCACGCACTCTGAATTGGAAATCTGCGTGGAAGTTACGGATCGGACGGATAATGACTTTAACACGTATCGCAGATGGTGAGTGTTGATGAGATAACAGGGGAACGCCGCCGAAAAGGACTCTTTGTGACGCGACTGAATATAAAGATCGTAATTTTATATCCGAGAAAAAAAATAACGCATTTTGATATTTTGACGTATCGTTATAATTAAATATATAAATAAGCCTTTAATATTTTATTTATATATTTGTAGATAGATTTGGATTATTTTTCATTTTATATTTATAAATGAAAAATAGAAATTAATATACTTGATATACGAATTTATTTTTAGCACACTATATATTAGTGCACAGTAATTGTAAATTGAAAGACTTTTCAACAATTATGATATAAGCGGTTCTTAATAGTGCGATAAATACTTCTTGATTCCCTCTAATTATTATCGTGTAATTCAATTGTTTCATTAAAAATAAATAACTTGACTTCTGTGCTAATTTGACTCGCTCGCGAGACGTCTCTACGTCACAAACGAAACGAGGAACGCGCCGGGAATTCGTTTGTTTTCGAACCCTGAAATAGAAGCTGTGGCCTTCTGGGAACACACGTTTGTAATCTCTTAGAAGATCTATTCGAAACTCTAGTTATAAATCTTATAAATATTCAAATCAAATCAATATATTAAAATTTTAAAAAAAACATTGCAACGAACGATCTCTTCATTGCTTGCTTTTTTATATTTTTTAAAAATATTCTTATCTTTTTGTTTTGAAAGTCCCTCTTGAGAAAGAGAGATTGAGATCCCCTAGATTTCAACTAGATACCTATCGTTTATTTTCATTGGCACATATCGTTTATTTCATTAAACTTCCATAACGCGTCCTGAGATTTCTACGAATCATAAACACGACGCATACATATACAGCTAAAAAAAGTTAATATTTCCGCTGAAATAATAATCTCTCGCATTAAAAATTAATGTAATCTTTTATTATTATTTTATCCCCCCATATATATTATCTCTGTAGAGAAAGAACGAAGCATTTTAAATTAGGCATAGCACGTTAATGATTGCTATAGTTAAAATTTGTGCCAACGGAGTATGTCAATTGAATATAAGTCGATTCATTAATCGGAAATCCAATGTTACATTATGGATTTTCGTAATTAATTAGCGTTGCTACGTTTAGCAATCGCACGTCAAAGAATTATTATTTGTTAATGAAGAACGGTGTTAACGTTTTCTTCCGGTTAAAGTGTAAATCAATTTGCATTTCAATATCGGAGAAGTTGTACTTACCAGAATCGGACCTCCATCCTTGTTAGAGGCTGAGACCGTGGCGCCGAACCACTGCAATGTCTTATTGTCGACCTGATTCAAACCACTAACCACATTAGGATTTCTGACGTGATTGTGTCCTGCGACAAAAAAAAAAGATTTTTTGATCTTAAAATAATTTACTTGAAAATTGAGTTGTATATAAAATAATTTTTCTATATATAAAAATTTTAATGAGATATAATCAATATTTAAAGTAAAGTATCGCGTTTGTAGAAAATTAATTGAAAGAATTTATAAAATTTATTATTAGAAAGATAAATAAATAAATTGTACCCCCCCCTTTTTTCATTCTATAAAATATTAAAGTGTTTAGTGTAATGTGTTTATTTATATATATTATTTATAATATACTGAAAATAAAGAGAAACGCGATTACTCTCAAATCCACCCGATTTACTCAGAGCAATTAATCAGAAAGCGTATCGGCAATAGGTTATAGGAATTAGTACCTAATTATCCTGTCAGGTAGTCACTTAACTGGAAGTAACCTAATATGTCGTTGGATGAGATGAAGCGAACACGGTGAAACGGAATAGTATGAAATGGCAAGGACGAGTCTCACTGACTTTACAGCTGGTAATCCCACTGTAGAGATAATTCCGTTCGAACTCGCAACCTTCGTGATATTCATCATATCAAAGGTACCATTTGTGGAGGGTAATTTATAGAAGAATATGCCCAACCACGCGATAGCAGATGAGTATAGAATGATCGATTCGTGAATTGCGTTTTTTACTGGATCTCTATTATCCTTCATCTCATCGTTGAAAAAGATTTCCAATAGAAATACATTGACTAAATATGCACAGAAATTCGATTTATTCGCGCAATAAGAGTGTGCGAACTTGGATCACAAATACATCGAAAATGAAAAGGATTATTGTTCTATAATTTCAGAAGACAAAAAACAATTTTCGCATTTTATATTTATAAATAATAATACGAACAAAATGTGTCTATATTGTGAAAATAAATTAGGAATCTTACTGGAATAATACTGTTTCACAGACTATTCTTTAACTCTAATTCAATAAAACAAATAATTCAACAACATCACGTAAGATCGACCTTGTAATTATCGTTCGATGATCTCGAGAAAAGAGGCGCGGACAGGTGTTACAACGAAGAAACTTTAAGTGCGCCCTGCATTTTTCTTCGATCGTCGATTTTACGAACTGAGTTAACCCGTTAGTCCGTATCGGTCGACTTTACTCCTTAAAGGGAAGTTGTCCTTCGCTTCTCAACCCTTACCGGTTTGTCATGACTGGGAGAAGCGCAGAGACAGAATGATTCCAGTACAATCTCGGCTACCAGAATTAATTCTATCGAGATTATCTTCACAGTGTGACATACATTTTCTATTTTTAATAAAAAACTATATTTATACTTTATAAATATAAACTCCTCCCAAGACCCTTAATATATTATAATTTCATATAAATGAAATAAATTAAAACATCTCATTATAATTTGATAATATTTTACATAAAAGAATTATGTGCCTTTTGGCTTTTCATTAGAAAGCTAATGACAAGATAATCAGATGGTCGCGAGTGTCAAGAAAAACATTTCGGATCTTTAGAAATTGGTTCTTCACGCGGCCGAACCTTCCAAGAGCTAAGGCAGAACAGCCTTACGGTTTTCTGTATTAGGTATCGTTTGTTTCTTGCAGAGAGATGGTTCTCAGTATTTCCAGACAGTCTGACACTCGGTGTACGACGAAAGTCAAGTTCCTCGAGACGACATTTTCGCTCGAGTGGCCGAAGAGTGAGTGACCTCGAAGATCTGCACGAGATCTCTTCCTTGTACGCAGGTAGAATCAGTGATATGCGATCGAAAAGATCGTTTGACAATGCGACATACCGCGGGTGGAGTAGCGAGATACATCGAATAAGAATCGAAAGTCAGATGTCCGTCTTAAAGCATTTGTTGGCATCTTGTTTTGAAAATTTAAAGTTTTAGCAACAGCTTTCTTTGCATTTGCCAATAATTCCATAATTTTTGATACTTTAAGGATAAAGTATGCTATATCGACGAGATAAAAAATTTATTTAAAAAACAAATACCAAAATTATTAATAAAATATACTACGAATTATTTGAGAACATTAGGATTTTAGAAATAGTTCATATTTCATTTGAAAATAAAATGCCAATTTCGTAGGAGTAAACGAGATTTCGTATGGTCATATCAGATTTCGGTTCGATTTTTTTTATTACAATGCTTCTCGTGATCGTGTATATATCATTGATAATTAATTTAAAAGATATTTATTAATGAAAAATCTAATTATAAAATTTTGTAAGTATAAAAAGATAAAACCTCCAAAAATAGATGCGTTTTTAAACAATTTTTTAAACCCTAAAAAATGCATGCGGAAAGTATAAAAATCCAACTACAGTTTTCTGTAGTTATATATAGAATAAATCGGCTAAAGTTAGACATCCTGTACAAGTTGTAGCAAATCATTCGTCAAAGTAATAATAATATTGTTCTCGTTGAGGCTCCATCTTGAAACTAGGCGATGACTATTTTCGAGAACTACTCCATTCGCAAGGTTTCAACACTGTAAATCCGGATGCTGGTTAAGCTATATCACTATTTTAAACCGTGACAGTAACACAAACTTTCAAAAGAAAAGCGACGTTTTCGAAGGACGAATATGATTTTACGTAATTTTTTCTCGATCCCGATATTGAACATCATTATTTTGATAACAGCAGTCTATATAAAAACGCTCTTAATAGTTCTGTAGAGAGGAAAAATATGCAGTTTATATAAATATCCAGTTTCATATAATATCTAGTTATTTATATAAATATGCAATTTATATCAATATAAATTAATGTAAAAAAACTTTGAATAAGCAATTTATGTTTCAACAAACATATACATAAATATGTTAATTCATCGATTAAATAATTGCTAATCACCGTTAAATATAAATATTAAAAAAAACATACATTTAAACAACGCTCTTTTAGTTTCAACAATTACGCAAATAGTAACGGGATGTATGTTGAAGTTATTGGAGATCAATTATCGCGATTAGCGAAGGCAGTAAAGCAATCTTTCGACGATATCGTGAGTGACTATCGCGAGAAAGTCCAGTCTGGTGTGACGATGCTTATGTATGCACATGCAAAAGGCGAGAAATAATCGAGATGTTTTCATTCGCGCACCAAGAATTGATGACGACAGAGTAGAAACAGCCGCCTACGACTACCGGGTACGATCCTAATTGGACAAGGATCGAGGGACGATAGAGCATACGTTCGAACTAATTATCGATCAAAGCGAAATATTTATCCGCTGATGTAGTCGGCCATGGAACAGGAGAGGTGAATGGGACTAATTGGATGTACAACTCGAAATCTTGTATGCGCAAGTCGGACGAAAACGTTTTCTCAAGTAGAACAACGCGACTTAAAGGGAAACGCGAAGAAAGAGAAAAACATTAACTGAAAGACCAGAGGAAGCTGGTCCCGTGTTTGCATTGAAATAAGATCTCCGCGTGAATGCAAATCGATGAAATTGGAAATAAAACAGAAATAGATTTGGAAAGTAATGACACAATTTTACACATGAATAATTCAATTATATTGATTTTTGTTAATTAGCTATATCATATGCGTATGAGCAGTCGATCGATTCATTAAATCTTGAGATCTATTAATCAAATTTATTTTGTTAATTTTGCAAACTTTGTGAAATAAGTACATAGTGACTAATATATAAAATCTATAAATATATATAATATTTATCATGATAAAATAATATAATATTTAAGTATTGAGTGAGTTGAATATATTTTTATAATGTACTTTGCAAAATCTTTAAAAAAAATGTAATTCTGATAAAATAATTTCGTCAATTTGAAAAAGATTGCAGAAGAAATAATCATCTAAAAAATTATCTAAGACACAAATGGAACGATAGATGTTGGGAACATCATATATTTCTCGCAAAATATAGCCACAAGCCATCACGACTTAACTATCCACGCATTCTATCCTCTCGATTATGCGCGAACGCATTGAAAAGGAAGAGATATATCTCCATACGTTTTGATCCTTTGCTCCTTTTGGTTCCGATCTCGTATTGCGAATTGATCTCGCTCACGCGCGCTCCATTTGTTGGATAATATAACGTGAAATCTCAACGATATCGATTCGGTCGCGTGATTTCCTGCCGATCACGTTCGATCAATGCGGTCAATTTTGCTTTCTCGTGAACGAATCCATAATCGGCATCGGTATTATATTGCCTGCGCGAGAAAGAGTCGGTCGAAATCGCGAATCGCCATTGAGATACGGTGGTGTTACGAAGTGTGTAACCGCGTCTAATTCGCCTCGCGAGTTTATTCCGCTAATTTACATTAGCGCGTTCGATTCACGCACGTATTTACGAGCGGCGCGAAAGATTACATCGGGCGCGCGCGCGATGCGGATAATATTTTTAACCCTCTCGCTTTTACAGGAGAACTTTATGAGTTCCGGCGGTGTACGTACTTTAAACGCGGTCATTCTAATTGGTGCGCGAGCGCGGTACTTGTCCGCTAGAATTAATGCAACGTTTCCTTCCCAGATTTATAAACTGAGTGCTATGAACACCAGAAAGCAGCCGGAGGTCTCTTATTGTTAGATAGAAAGCGCGAGTTTACAGTGTTAATCGAATTCGTTAGAGATATTTTCCGCACGACATTTGAATAATTTTATATTAAGATATGGAGCTCAAGTAATCAACTTGCATGTGCATGTGATTTCTGTTAAGTTAAAAAAGATTATCTGTCATTTAAAAATCAAAATATTATACGACAAAAGAAACCTATACTTTATAATGATTTTCAAATTAGTCGATGTGCTGAAGCTACAAAAATTTCAACTAAATTTATTATATACGCATCACGAAACAATATAATTTATTCTAACAAATAAGATTACGATATTTTATAGGAGAAATGTAGTTCACTTAATTACAGATTGTTTGATTCAATATTATCATCGCTAACATTAGATAATTTCTTAATAAAGCATATGCAATTTATGTGAACGCGATTTAGGGCTCTTCTTATTCCTAATGTAAAATTAATGGCATAAACTAGGCATAATAAATCATGCTTGGTCAGTGTGCAACGTCACGTGCAGCAATTGCCAAGCATCGAAATATGGTAGGGTCAACGACAGGGTGGGTGTATTGGCACTAACTAAGAATAGCGCGTTCTCTGTAACCAGTTTGTCGGTTACTTCTTGAGATTATGAAGCTGCTGCTTATGGCGCTCCGACAGCTAAAGGGAGATAGAATGTGGGTCAACTGTTTCACAGGACAGTCTGGAGAACGTGAGGTGAAAATATTTTGTATTTATATCTTTCAACACCATTAATAAGTCTACAGGTCTAAATATATCATCATTTAAAAATGCTTCATTAATCCTAAAAAGATGCAACAGATATCAATAATCTCTCTATCTCAAACTCAATAAATTAATTTTGTTTTATATAACGTTAATAAAGAGTAAAAAAAGTATTAGTAATATTAATAAAGTTATTTAAATTAAAATTGATAATTTAATTTCTTAAATTTACAATACATAGAAATAAATTCTATCAATTATTTCAACTTTATATTTATTTCAATTTTAAATTTAATTTTAATTTTTCTCGTCAATATCATCTTATATTCAATCAGCAATAATTGAGTCACTCTAATAAGATAATTGATTCATTCTTACATATATGTATATTTATAAAAATCTCTGAGAAAAATCTCTGAAAAAATCTAAATAGAGTGATAAATAGCTAATTATCTAATTGATGCGATTAACTGCATAGTAGATAGTTACACTGTGTGTAAAAAACGGATGTTCGGATCTTCCGGAACGACCGGAAATGTCAGTTCGCGCGCTCTAAAACACGCAATAGTGACGGGATTGTCGAAACACTTGTATCCGTGTGAAAAAGCGCGCAACTTTAATTGCAGGAAAGTAGCGCGTCTAAAAGAACGAAACGCCATTATTTGCATCCTCAAGGCGTCTAAGTTATGCAAATACATGTCGCATTCGTTGTATTCAAGGAATTTCTTGAAATTGTAATAAACCCGAAGACACACGATTGATACATAATAATGTTGTGATATAATAATTGTTTTTAATTTATAACAAGAAACAAAAAATCTGATTTTTACTTTTAGGATTATAAATATTTAACTATATATATAATAGAAAAATACTACATTTTATAAAAATATATTTATTATATATTAAGCTAGAAATTCTAAATTAAATTATACAACGTTGCGTTAATTTTAGATCGCGAATCACGAACGAACGTTTCATATTATAATTGTCTTCATCGATTTTTCTCCAGAGTGTCAACGAGCTCGCGACATTAAAGACTCGATGGTTATGATTCCGAATCCGCGACACTCAATTAGTTACTCAACGTATCGCTAATTATATCACATGCATATGAAATTCTGCCAATTATGTTACTCTACAAACGCATTAGCGTTTCAACGAAGCCAATCAAGTTGACGTAAAGATTTAAATTAGCTCTAGATTAATAGATGCGAATTTTCACAAAATGAGAGTTCACACATTCCTAAATTTATTCGGTCAATATTTATTTGTGTGGGTATATCTTTATTAACTTTGTACTGTTTTCAAATAGAAAGATGGATCTGTCAATAATAAAAGCGTGTGCATATGATTACGTGTGACATCCGCAAATTACCATTGCTTTCAATGTTTTAACATTTAATGGCAAATTAATGCGTAAAATATATTTGAGATTTTAAAATAAAAAGAGTTTCTCTATTTTGTCTTAAATTTCTTCGAAAAATTCCGTCATTTTTATTAAAATTTTTATCAATTATTAAAATGTGATTAACAATTAATATAAATATATTAATTCATACTTTAGATCTTAATTGAATATTATGTTTATATTATGCAAAGATTGATATGATATGCATCGCTATGCATTGTGTATTTGTGTAATTAAATTTTTGAGCCTTAAAGAGATTATACCAAATTATAATTAGCATCTATGGGATCTTTAGAAATCTTAATCAGCTGATAGTGCCGCATTAGTGTGTCATCTGTGTGCAAAAGTTAAAATAATCCTAATAAATGATAATCTTTCTTACCTTTATCGTCGAAGTGGATTATGTTGCACCTATCGTCTGCTGCGATATCGCATTTATAGACTGCGCCTCCTCGATAGACGCCGGCTTGTGCAGTTTCGGCTTCGGGTGCGCCCACGACTGCCCTAAAAAAAAAATAAGTAGGACGCTGTCAGCGAAATCGAATGCTAAAAAAAGATCATGCTACAGTTAGCTTCGATTATACTCGGGACCAATTGCGCGATTGTCTCATAAAGGCGATCATCTTTGATAGATGATCGTCTAAGCGTCGAGGTCGTATCATTTGTGTCGATTTAATGTTACTCGATAAGCATGCATATGTAATACGTCCGTATATCCGAAATTGAGGTCAATGATCATGGACTATTTCGAGCAATGGCACAAGATCTGGTAGTAAGATCTAACTAATGGACGATGAATTATGTTCGACGTGAACAGCTTTCGCTGTCAAAATCTCAGGTACAACCGTCAGTAATCATTGAGACATCAAGAACTGCCAATTACGTTCTGAACTAGGCAATACTATATTCGAGGAGTCATCGCACCGCATTTATCTCTCGTATAATTTTATTTTCTCTGCCGTAAAGAAAGCACTATAATCTGGATTATTCCTGGCCTCGCAACCTCGTATCACTAATAGACTTTCTTTCAATGCTTTGTTCGTTATATCGATTCTCTTTAAACCTTTTTCTTGCTTTTTTATTATCTCTTCTTTTACTTATATCAACTGTTATTTCGTCACAAGAGAAAAGAAAGATTGCAATTGATTTATTCTCTTTATCATATAATTTTTTTCACAAAACACATATCTCTAATTAATTGAAATAAACGGCATTATTTTAAGCGCATGTTTGTAATGTGTTTTAAACACAAACGACGATAAAATATCCAATAAGAAATAATAGCGAGGAATGATGTGAATGATGGCTATAGAATCGCAGGCATTGACTCATAACTCATTTGCGGAGAAAATTGCAACGTGTCGTGATTACCTAAAATACATTTTTCGAGATCTTTTTTGTGCACAATACTTTATTAATGCAACTTTTATTAAGCATAATTAATATTAATGGCGATGCGTTGGGTGTTAAGTAACGCGATTAAACGCGAAAAAGATGCGACGAAATAACGACGGTCCGACATCTTCAATTACCTTAATGACGACCGCTTTGCGTGTGCAAACTGGCTATTATCGTTATTAAACGGAAGACCGCTTTTTTTTACGCAAGTGCCTCTCCCACGAATTCGGTGGGATCGCCGATATTAGAATAATTGGGAGTAGATATCCGAAGCCTAATTTATTATCCGCTGCCAATTTATTGTCCGTGTGCGCGAGAATCGATTCGCCGATGCGGCCCAGAGAGACGAAAATAAAATGCGCGATGTGACCAGGAAAATTAAATAGCGCTCTCCGACAATTTAAAAATAGGATGGTGTAAGACAATCGATCGTGTAATTATCTCCGAAAGGCGTGTCAGCCACGAAAGAGAGTATCGGTATTACCCTGACCTATGAAGTAAATAATTTTGTTCACGTTGGAGAATATTCATATATTCGTATTGCGTATTTTTTACTTCGAATTTTTCTCCTTCATCTCCCGATATTTGATGAAGATGAAATATTATGTCAAATACAAAATATATTTCAAAAAAAAGATTTTAAAAATTGAGCAAAAAAGTACGCACGGTATTGTTGAAAATATATATCTCACTTCGAATGAAACAGAAAATGTGTAGCTTATTTAAGTTGCATTAATACTCGATTGCATCTTAAATTCTCCAATAATATTTTCTACAAGCAAATTCTGCGGAAGATATTGATGGGTAAAGCTTTTCGCGGATATTGCCACTTCGTGACAAATGGTATGACTAATGACGTTGCTTTTATCACCTAACATTGTGTCAGACGATTCCGGAATATTAGCTTGACATGAAAAAGGGTAAAAGCTTTCTTCTCACTCGACGGAAATTATCTCATCGACATATTTACACGATGGCATTGATATATCGTTGCTAATCTTGAGATATTACTGCAATATTACGTATTGGGAGAGGGTAAATTATTATTAAATACATCGATAAATAATCAAACTTTGTTGAACTATTAAAACGCGATAAATTCTTTAAATTATAGAACAACATAATGTGATTGTCTTCACACAGCAATCGAATAGACAATAGAAGATAATCCGTGTGTATATATATGATTTAACTCTGATCCAGTGACCTAGCTTCTTAACGTTGCTAATTTAAAGTCTATTAACAACTAAACACGCTCAATGAATGATAACCAACAACTTCGGCCATTCCTTATTCCTCGTCTGATTATTCTAATCTGCGCTGAGGAATTTAATCGGCGATTATTACACCATATCATGCACGCAATTAATATTATTAAGACTTGACCTATGACTGTATTTTTAAATAGGCTTTGATAATCAATTATCATTTAAGCAGCATATTAAAACTCTGCCACATTTAACGTTTCCATAATAAAATTTATTAAATTACTTAAATTTTGCAATTATTCGAATAATATTATTTACAATCGACTCGGAAATCATAACGCAGGAAAAACTCCGCGTCGTAGGTTTTCACCTCGAAACACATGGAAATGCTATTACTTATGGAGTAACCTTGGCACACATCGACTTCTAGGTTGGTGCAACGTGCGTAGGTAAGCGCCACACACATATATAAGTATACACATGGAAAGAGAGACGAACCGATTATACCGCTTACGTAAGCGATTCATAAACGTGCGCTTGACATGTCGTCGAAGTTGCATACCACAATATCAGTCATAGTGAACGGACCGGCCAATAAACCGATATAATTTATTAACAGCTACATTCAAATTGAAATTTATTACGAGAAATAAAGATAAAGAAAAGTTTTTTGCTTTCTCTATCGATCTAACATAATTATCGCGACGCGCGTCATTGTAACTAATAACGAAATACCACAAACAGGTTCTCCTTCGCAACACTAAGCCAAGATAATATATAAATGTTTAATTGAATGAATTTGCGTTCAAGTAAACTAGAGTAATAACTAGAGGTGATAAATAATGATAGTATTCGTAGAAAAGAAACGACTATGAAACTCGTTTCCCTACTATATTGTGCAAGAACAAAAAAAAGTACCATAATAGCAATGGAAGAGATATGTTAATAAGAGATATTACAATATCTCTGGCGCGGATAATTTTCTTAAATATCGCGAATTGAACACAAGCACGATAGGAACTAAAAACGTTATTAAAAAAAACTTTAAATTATTTTATCAATCACACATTCCACTTGCATAGCTAATTGAAAAATATAAAAATCATTAAAAATGTTTAAAGATCACTATAATAATCATTGTCGAATTAATCATTATTTTGCAAATAAATTTTATCTATGTTTTCAATAATTTTTTCCAAATTATAACAATGCGTCATATTATTATTACAATTATAAAATTTAGAAAAATATCGGAAAATAATACACATATATAATTGTGACGTGTGATGGATAGACGTTCTGTGCTACTTTAACGAACGTGGGTCGAACCTGAGGAGATCTTAAGCTTTCGCCCACTCTACTTTTTTGCATTCGTGGAGAACTACAGTCACCGATATGTGACACATGCACGTTAACGAGAATGCAGGGGCGAACCGGTCCCGCAGGATACGGAATCGTCGACTTGTGTCGTCGGGAATTCTCGCGATTCAGAAATATCGATGTAGGTGAGCCAATCATGTGAATAGGTGCGATCAGTGGGCGATCGTGATGGTCTGAGTCAGATTACATGAATATAAGCAACCTGACTGCGTCGAAGAGAAAGTCAAGATTCATTGGTTTTAGTGTCGTTCTAAGGTATCATAGTCTCTTATCGTATCAGTCTCTTTTTATATGCAAATACTCTCTACACATGTGTATGTACATATGCTAATAGTTTTCTCCGCGGATACGAATTATTTTATTTAAAACTTCTCAGTAACCGTTTCACTTTTTTATGAGAAATTTTTTAGTAGGAAAAAATATTAATTTGAAGAGGAAAACAAATCTATGATCATATAATTTAATTTGATTTACTTTATTAAAATATTAATGACACGATATATATATCTGACACTTGAATGCTACCTTAATTCATCATTGGTCACAACAAATTACCTAACATGGTAAAACTGAGCTTATGATCGACCACGTTGAGATCACCAGCGTCGAAAATAGTCCTGCAGCTGCGATCTCGCTATGCACCTGCGGTCTCTCGGTGTTTATCGTCACGCAAATATTTTTCAACGACACAGAAATTCGATGAGTTGGCGATTTTCAAGGCCTCGGCCATAAAACGGAGAACATCTATTCAACCATGTAGGTATAACCGAGCTATTCGATAAAATGGATCACGAAACATTGCGTTAAGAAAATTTCAGTTCCTTGTATATTGATGGATACGATGACAACAGTTCTAGAAATATATCTCTCTGCGCACTTTATACGTTCTATTTACGGTCTATTATAGTTACCGTTATTTTACGGTATAGAAATGTTGATTAGCTATTACTAATGAATAAATATTATCTTTACGAAACACATACGTGTATTTAGAATTTTAGAATTTAAAAGGCACCATTAAATCTTTTATCTTTCCGGATCAAAATATTTTTCATTTTTTCACTGCTGGTTGTTGCTGATTATTATACCAAGCAGCCAAGCACATGATATACAAACAAGTCAAACGAAAAACAGTGGAGTAACTCGATAGTTCCCGTATCGTATGTATATAATGCTTTGCGAGATGCAGCACGTGCAACGTTACACCAGCTATTTTGCATAACTTTCCTGACGAAATCTGCATTAAAAGGCCGCATTTTTTAAAACACATTCGTATTTATCCGTCGCGTATGAATTAGAGAGTGATTTGTCGTCAGGTGTAATTCGAATCTCGCGACCTATCTCTCGGTGTACATATTTTTTATCCGTCTCGTTGTATCGACTTATTACAACACTGATCATACGCGCGTGCATTCGTAATCCCGTATTTGGCAAAATCGGGACAACACCGAGTCGCGCCGTACTTGGTGAATTGCTCAATGCCATCGTCCCGCTTCCACGTGAATCTCATGCTCTTTGATCTCTGAAAAATGTCCTTCTCTTTTGAAAGCGAATCGTGTAGGTACGTATACGTCGTGCGTGCAAGGTGACAAATGTACTTACGTAGGTATATATGCCTTCTATGAGGGCATCGTGAGTGGAATCGCGCTGAAAGTATATGAAAGGCCCGCGATCGGTATTGTCATGTCGCGAGCAGAGCGACGTTATTGTCCGTAAAAGACAGAACGCTATTTTTTCAAAAAAAGATTGAGAACACGTGTATTTTACGTTCGAATCTTTTTAACCTTTTATCTCCGTGAACTTCTTTTTATACACAAGAACCTATTTTTTTTACGTGCAAATCACAGATGAATTATTTATTATTTACAGATAAAGCATCAAAGAATTTATAAAAGAATTCATTCTTCAAGATTTATGAATGTCTATCTTCGAATCAGAGGAATTACTTTAAATATTTACCAATTCTCTCTCTCTGTCTCTCTCTCTCTCCTGAATAAAAAAAAATAAATTTTATTTAATATATTTGGACTACATTTTCTCTACAAAAAATCTTAATTACAAAACAAGAATGTAATTTATAAATTGATTTGTACTATATATGGTTAAATAATTAAGTAATAAATGTTAATTACGAGGTTAATTATAAACTAATTTATTAACTTCATAATTATATTATCTTTGGATAATTAGAAATATTTAATATTTATTTAAAGATACTTTTGTTGATTTCCGAGAGATATTCGCCGGTCGCGAGATTCGAATTACACCTGACGACAAATCACTCTAATTCATACGCGATGGATAAATTAATTTTAATAAAACAAATCACTTTCATGTAATCACGTGCTATTACGATATACCGATATCATGTCGAACGTGTGTTTGACTGGATAACTTCCGTTACAACTATATTACAGCCAAATGGAGATTCGTGTACGAGCATAAAGAATGATGATTGTAATGCAACCTCGGTCCTCAAGCCGGAAATCACGTAACACTTAAAATCCCTTTCCTCTTCCGTAAAGGGAAGTGTCTCTTAAACGCCATCAGAAAATATTATACATAAGATTCGTCTCTTTCTTCACACAAAATGCCGATTATAACTTATTACGATTATTATTTAATGTGTGTTTCCTAATATTAATTTCTCAAATATTTTTCAAAAGCTTTATTATAACATTTATATATTCGCAAAATTTGCCTGGCTTCTCATATGTTTAATTATTATATATTTTTTTTAAATTACGATTAGAGATTCAATGAGAAAATCTGTTTAAATGAAAAAATCAAATATCACTAATATTAGGTGCATAATGTCTCTTTCGCGACTATTACAATTTTTAAAAATTATAATGTTTTATAATTTTTTTAACCGTTTTTATAGTCGTCTTACTTTGTTATAGGTTCTAAATGTAGAATATTTGACAAATTTTGGGAATAAAATACCGTTGATTAAACGTTCAGCGAACTCATACATGGTTCAGCTTCTCCAGGGACGCGTATATGTTAATGAGCCAGCGCGTGCTAAGAAATTTAAACCAAGCGGAATTTTCTTTCAATACGAGGAGGGGGGAATATTCACATGCAATATGCTATGTTATTGCTGAGGATACTAAAAATCAACGTAGAATTCGCGCGGTATATCTGATCCGTGCGAAATTTCGCTTCGTTACGCATCCCTTCGTCGCGAGTATTCGCTTGCATATGTCAATTAAATTTCGTATTTTATTTAGTACTCGGTTCAGATTTTTAGCTTTTACTTATTATTAATATCGTTCATCAAATTAACGTTGTTAATAAATCATTAAATTATTAAAATAATATTTGTCAATTTGGGGGAGGGGGTTGTTATAATAAAAAAATATAATATAATTATGTTATAATTTTAGGATATAGGATATAAAAGTATTTCATACAATATTTAATTAATCATAGATATTTGACTTAAAATTTTTTAAAAAATATTTAAAAATATTATTTCACATAATAAGAAAAATCAATATTAAAAAAAAAAACAAGATTTTAATTATAATTTTTTCTACATGTAATAAAATTTTTCGAACTCCAATTGCGTAAGAAAATTTTTAAAGACATCGTACGCAATGTGTGCGTCGAGGATACGCACAATCAGTCGATGACGTAACGTGAAGAACGGAGGCGTATATCGACGTTGAGTCGCCGCTACTTTATAAGGAGCACCTCCTCACACTAATACCATTCAGCTTTCTCACTGTGGGCAAACCTGTAATCAACCACTCGCATCGAAATCACGCGTATGCGTGAAGCGCGTAATGGTACCGCAATTCCACAGTATAATGTGATCTACGATCGCCTGATTGATAATTTCACTTTCAGCGTCGCGAATTTGTCACTTCTGACAAACACATATTTTATCTTGTGTGTGTCACACTTCTAAAGGAAAAAATTCGCGCATTTTGGACAACGCATAAATAAAATATATTTTTATGACATAATCGTGTGTGTAATTTTATAACATAAAATTATCAAGATAAAATATAGTTAAGTGTAGACATTAAAATCTTTTTAATTTTTTTTCTATATATCTTGAATATAATTATAAATATCTATATTTATTCCAACTTGTTGATGCTGATAACAATATTTAATAATTTTTAAAATTAAGAAAATCATTGGATAAAGACAAATTTTGCCACACCTTCACCGCAGGTAGAAAACGTTCTCTCTCGCGATAGTGAATTTGTTGAATTAATCTTGGTCACGAGATTATCGCGCGAAGTAAATTTGCATTTATTGCCGCTCGGAGCAACCAAACTTTTAGATTTATTAAGTTCTCAATGAATTGAAGGTCATTTGCCCATTTATTACTTGATTGATGTACTTGATAAAAGCAATATTTGGCAAAAGATTTTTTTTCGAGAACGACGGTATGATGTCTGCAAATAAACGTATAAGTGGAAGACATAAGAAAGGTTCTCCTTGCATTGGTCACATTCGAATATACGCAAAGTATTAATTTATGTTTCGCAATTCTCTTAATTGAGAGCAGCTGTGTTTACTTATTTATTTCAATATTATCAAGTTTAAGTTCGAAAATTCCATCGTAAAATATTTATGAATTATATGTAAGAATTTTCTCTTAAAAATTTGATTAAATGATAAAATTTGATAATTTCTTAAAGAATTAAATAACTTTTATTGTTATATACAAAATAATTTTAAAACAACGAAAGAGGATTAAAATCGAATGACTTTAATCTTATTACTCAGTGCACAGTAAATCATCGTTTCATCTTGGGTCGTGATACATTGACCCAATTCTATCGATGTGACACTATTGTTAACGCGATTGCGATTATGTAACTACACTATTGCCGAGATTGCCCGATCGTTTATCTGGTTTGTCGAGTGCTTACTCGATGGAACATACAAGTCGCATGCAAATTAATCTTTCATCAAGAATGATTGGTCAAAAATTGTATATAGTACAATACACATACACAATACACTCACTCGATATAAAATTATTATAATAATAAATTGAAAAGACTGATATATAAATATAAATTCAGATATGTAAAGGGCTAATAAGAGCCAGGCATAGATATTAAACGTAACAAAATTGTTTTTTAAGTTCCTCTTAAATTTATTTTGAATGTTTCCGGTCCTTTGTTTCGATTTGCTGAGGATGATCCAAAGGAAAGACCGAAACGTTCGAAATAATTAAAGAGGAATTTAAAAACAATTTTGTTGCACCTAATATCTGTGCCTGGCTCTTATTAATACTTTTCATACCTGAATTTGTATTTAAATTATTTAAATTATGTCTATTTATTTTACAATTACGTAATTACAAAAATAATGAAACAACAAACTCTTGCCAAAATAATAGAAAATCTCAATTGGAAAGTATCAACATTAAAAAATTGTAGAAAAGCGTCCACTTTAGATTATGTGGTTGAGTGAGAATTATGCTCCGAAGGAACGGAAAAATGGGCTTGCCACAGGAAATATAAATCTCCCGAAGTGGAGACCTGCAAAATGTTTTTCCATGAACTAAACGGACCGCGACACATCTTCTTCAACGAAGAAGGAAACATGTGCCAAGAGCAGTCAATTTTAAAGAACAATGCAGTTTCGAGGGAGTGACACGTTGACGTGCCACGACCATATGGCGAGCAGAACTGACCGCGCGTGCTGCATATCCGGCAGTTTCTATTCTGTCGAAAAAGAACCTTAATGGACATGTGAAATTTTTCATAACACTATTTTTCTTTCTCACAAATACTCATTTTCTCACAAATTCTCACAAAAATAAACTATAAAAGCACTATCGTGCCAAATAAAAGTATTGCATCCGCGTCCAGCCCAATAATTTAAATTTGTATTTCACATTGAGAAAA
The DNA here is from genome assembly GCF_030444845.1 of Prenolepis imparis. Classification (NCBI taxonomy): domain Eukaryota; kingdom Metazoa; phylum Arthropoda; class Insecta; order Hymenoptera; family Formicidae; genus Prenolepis; species Prenolepis imparis. The sequence continues at coordinate 14,821,815 of NW_028141160.1, forward strand.
TCTTATTAACTTATAAATAAATATGATGTTTTAGAAGTCGGCCAATAGAGCCAAGCGCGAAAATTAATTTTTAATTTTTCGGAACAGTATCTCTTGGTTTGAGATTACTGAGTTCCATTGATTAATTATTAATTAACCTCGAACTTACAACGGAAAAAATTAAAAATTTATTTTCGCGCTTGGCTCTATTGGCCGACTTCTAAAACATCATATTTATTTATTTATTAATATTCAAAGCCGATTAAAAAATATTTCTTAAGTTATATACTTATTAACTTAGTTACATTTATTCATATCATTTTTACAAAGGTAAAAGTGGCACAGTTGACAAAAGTATAGCACGTAATTAACATTTTCGACCGATAAGTTCAATTTATTTTAATTCTTGCGCTATCGAAGCAGATGATAAAATTCTGCGTTAAGTAATTTCATCACTGTTTTCTTTTTAATTGTACGGTATTTTATCAATTTTTTTTAGCAATTAAGTTTTTTATATTGTCATATCATATATTAATCAGATGGACGCCTCAATTCCGGAGATGACAATCAAAATGATTTACTTAAGATTGAAGTGCCACGGTTCTCTGTGATAATTTTATTGCTTTCTCTTAGTTAAGAAAAGATTTTATATTTATGATCTTTTGAAAATTACGTTGTATTTTCAGTGATGCGAAACCTTTTATGCATAACCATATATGTCCATTACATTAACCGTATTTATTATTCGTGACATATTCGCTTGACTTTGCAGGTACATAGGTGTAATCACATTTGCGATTCCGACTAAATCATGAATCACTCTCGGTAGTGCAAACGTGACAGCGACACACGATACTGACCGCTAATTCAAGTTACTGCCAGCGATCAAATATCGTTCCCCGAGACACCCTGTGTTATCTCTAGAACTATTCAAGTCGGGGGCTACGAATTTTATGCGTTACGAGATGATCCTCGCGTGCCATCGCGATATAACTGTCCGTATTCCGTACGCGTGTATACGGCGCCGTGTTGCACGCGTGCAGACAGGTAAAGGTAACAGGCCCTGAGGCTCTGCCGGCTCTCGTCTGCATAATGACATGGTCTGAGCTTCGGGCACGTGCCTCACGCGATCCTTATTACCTTCTGCTCTTTTCTCTATATCTTTCTTGTTTTTTTCTCGTCAAATCCACACGTTTCCTCCGTTTATTGTCAATTTTCAATAGCGAAAAGAATTAAATAACTTTGTGATCAAGAATTTCTATTTTTTAATTATCATGTTGCAGCCCCAAACAAAAATAAAAAATTGCTGCAGGAAATAATTATCGAAAGAATAAATAATTTCATATAGTTTTTGAAAAATCATATGTTTATGACTATAGTTAAAAACGAATAGTGTGAAAGGTGCGGTTTAGAAATTTATAATTTTTAAATTCTTTTAAACTTTGGCTATTCCATGATGCATCAATGAAGATACAATACAATCATCGTCATATAATATTTATATCAATACCTGACGCTTACCGCAAATTAATAATCAGTTCTAAGGTGTGGTAGGTATGTGTTGAGATAGGTGTTGAATAAAACAAGCCATAAAAGATGAATAAAAGAAAACGGTAAACAGTAATTGAAATTATGAATGTGTGCTCTATACATATACATATATAATTTTAAGATATATAATATATGTATATATATTATATTATATATCTTGAAATTTTTTAATAAAAGCAATAGATGTCTCTTTTAAAAAAAATTTTCCATTTTAAAAAATCATGTGATTATATACTCGATATTTCAGTATCTTCAGACAACTATAGTTTTCAATATAAATTAATTCGATATCGTACGATAATATAAAGCGAGAGGTCAATAATGCCCCCTTATAACGCCTTATATTATAAAATATCACTTATACTTTTTTTATACACGTTCCTATTTCGCGTTTTTACGATAACGATAATATTTCGCACGTTCCATCCGAAAGGTTGTGACACTTTGAGAGAGCTGCCGCTTTAAATCTCCGTTTACAAGAGAGTCACAAGGAGAGACTCACATAATCATCGTATATCATGGCTTTACTGTACCACAAACGACAAACTTTCGCGACAACGCGGTTTAGATGTACGGTATCACACCCGTTAGGAGTGCGACATGATGCAACGACGAATAAATTAATCGAGAAAAATACGGGGAAAAAAAACATAGCCGAATGATACGTTCGATCTGTCTCGACTTTCATTTCGCCAGCCGGAAGTGGCGAGGAAATTGAATCCTCATTTCCTCCTCTGTCCCGACACGCGTCGTAAGCACCGCACTTTTTATGCGAATGTAACGCTATATGCGCTAACAACGTTCGTTGAATGAACCGGCCTGTAACGCATATGAGAATCATCTTTGAAGAAAAAAAAAAAACCGTTTATTACTATAATTTTCCTATACAAGCGTAAAAATAATAATTTAATAGAGATTTAATTAGAAAGAGAGAGAGAAGGAGTATCTGTATTTTTTCGTGATAAATTCTTTTAAATCGTTCTGAAAAATTGCACAATTATCATGTGTATGTTCTCATATATAATATTTATCGTGTTCTCATACAGAGCATCGTCTTGCGTAGAATAATTTATGAAATGGAGCTTGTTGCGAATCGTCGTTAAACGTGTATTTATCATATGGAAGCGGTCGATGATAAGAAGACTACGTTTTCCGGAATATCAAAACGAGAAACATTTTGTCCGATAAGAACGCTTACAAAGGAGAACTAATTTTCCTTTCTAAAGAAATGGTCGATATCCCCGCGTTATTGTGATACGCGTCAATTAGCAATTTCAATCATCGAGGCGAGTAACAATGAGAAACGAGCAACATTGATTCCGTTGTCTTGTACCGAATAGCGCATTACTGTTATCGACATGTTTACTTTGTTCTATAGACATCGCGTCATGAAATCATTCGCATGCATTTCGCCAAGCAATTTCAACATCATCATCTGATATGAAACTTACGATGCATTTAACACTAAGGTCAATCAGTTGTCGTATATCGAGATGCTTTAAGAGAACAACATATTGAATTAAGTACTTTTAAATCTATTTTTTAATTTTTTAAAATAAATTATTTCGAGACATTTTGTATACATATTGTAAGCTATTATATATATAATAAAAATATTATATATATGTATATATATATTTTTTTTATTTTTATAATATTCAGAAATAATATATATTTTTTTTTCTCAAAGTTTGCTCCGTTTAATTTAGATATTATTGTTTGTTAATTAATTAATTAAGATATTATTGTTTCGATTTGTATATTGCACATTGTATTATAGCACTTTGCCTTGCGAGATGTATAATATCAATTCTATATAAGTGCCCAAAGGAAGGGCACAATGACATAATTAAAATACATTATATATAATTAATTTATCATAATCATGCGGTTTCAATCTAGTAATCTAGTAATTGGAGTAACCTTCTACCCGCAGCATTAATTTAATCAGTAATAAGTGATGTGTGGGAAACGACGACCGATATCGCGCCATTCCTGATTTCGCCTTGAACGCTCACGACTACGCTTATCGATGCTCCGAGAGTTTGTTCGTCGAGACTTGGTGTCGTGAAATAATTTCTATATTTAGTACTCGTTCGCAAGCAGGTTTCTATGTATATGATCGACAAATTCGCGAAAACGGACGAGTCATCGAAACGACTCGAGTGAAACGACACGCATGATTCGATCTCTGCTATTTATTCACCTTACTGTGTATGTACGTGCGAGATCGTGACTACGTTCGCCTCTTAAAGACACGATCATACAAATGAATCACACACAATACGTGTTCTGCTATATGTGCTGTGACATTTATACATCTTACTTCAGACTTCCTGGTGCATAGTTTTCGCGATGCATCGTGCTTCGAGCAATTATAGACATATTAAATTTAAGCGAGGGGTGTCTCACTCATCAAAAATTTGTACATGTATTGCGAATTACCGCGAATTTCTTAATAATTCCATGTAATGCGTCGGATAATTCTAAGCAATGCGACGGAATGCGTGTAATTATGTTAATTCTTTTTTAAAATACAATATTTAAATATTAGTACTGTTTAATTTAGTGAAAAGGAAAAATGTAACTTAGAATGATTATAAAAAGAAATGTTAAGAAAAATAAATCTATTATTGTAAATCATATAGTACCAATGTATTATGCAAAAAAATTTTTAATTAATTTTTTTAAAAAATTAATATTGCAAATATTTAGTTGGAACACTTAAATTAAAATATTACGTTATAATAAAGATATAACAAAAAGTTACGTGTTCCCAATTATAAGTTTAAAAAATGTCTTGTTTTAAACTTTGTGATTAAAAAATTCAGAAATTTTTAAAAATCAACTTAAAACCATTAATAAAAATTTCTTTTATATAAACTTAAACACACACAAAATACAAATAAAATTAGATTAGATCTGAACAAATAAAATATCAAATATTAATGATTTCAAATTATAATATTTAGTAAAATATATATTTAAAAAACGTCATAACATCATTTTTACTTTTTAAGACGTTTTAATCTTGTCTAGATTATTATTTTATGGGTATTTATTGTAAATTAATGCGAAGTAATGCGTAATTCCAGAAAAAATGTACATGTATTGCGACAGTGAGACACCCCTCGAATTTAAGTGACAATAAATTAACGAACGAATTATTTCGATGCACGAAAAGATAACTCGTTGAAAACAACGAAGAATTAATGCGAGATTATGAAAGATTTAAATTGCTTGCAACTCTGATTGTGTAACGTAAAAAGAATTCGATATTTTTTTATATACTGTATATATAAATTGCATGGAAGAAGAGGAGTTATCTCTTTCTTTTCGAATTTCAGTTTCCTATAAGATTTACGCGGCAACTCTCGTTCACGCTGTATGCGAGCGTGATTGTAATCGTATTACATTTTTTATGAATGGTAAACGAAGATTACATGAATATATGTACGACCGAGCAGATATATGAAAGAGATTACCACCGCTGGTGGTAATGGCATATTGTGCGGACCTTAATATTAGCTCGTAGATATTAGGTGGCATCGAATGCGAGATGCACGCTGCTCCCAATCATATGTATGAGACCGCAACGGGAGGCCGAATCTTAATTCAGTCTTCTCCGAAACAAGATTCCTTTAGTTCACGTTTGATATTTGTTCATATATGTTATCATAAAATATTTTATACGTGTTTTATATAAAGATTTAAGTATCTTCTTAGAGATTTAAAAATCTTTTTAAATGAAGATTGTCCATCTAATATTATGAAATAGCTTTCTGTTTCTCTAGCAGTCAAAAATGTAAATATCCTGCTCTCTTGCTATATATTATCATAAAATATTTTATACATGTTTTATATATCTTTTTAGAGATTTAAAAATCTTTTTAAATGAAGATTGTCCATCTAATATCTAATATATTATGAAATAGCTTTCTGTTTCTAGCAGTCAAAAATGTAAATATTCAGCTCTCCTGCTACAATGGTTCGGAAAAAATTATGTGCACATATATGTGTACATATAAAAATACCAAGAGATGCGTAAAGATATTGCAGTGACTAGTGACTCGTCGTTAGATCACTAAGCAAACTTCAACAGTTTTTTAATCGATAACTTGTACATGATACATACTAATATACATGATACGATTAAGTTTTGCATTTCCATGTATAAAAGAAAATATATTTCAAATAAATATTTAAGAAAAAAACATATTTCAAAAAATACAAAAAAAATAAATAAAATGTATTCTTCTAAGATTTTATATCAAAATATTTGTCTATAAATATATTGCTAAAACAAAGTATATATTCTTTTCACTCTGCTGATGCAGCCGAGCGTTTGAATAGGAACTCGATCAATGAGAGAACCCGTGAAAAGAGATAAGATCACGTAGAGTAGATCGTATAGTAGATGGAACGCGCAGATTACAAAAGTATTAATCAGAGCGGTGCGGGAGTGATGAACCGCCCACATAATGCACCGTGCAGTAGCGATGACCTAACATCCTGCATCACGGAGTGTCTCGTGCTATACGAAAGTATCGATCCTACCTGGTTAAATCGTCGCGCGTAGATGGATATTTCGGATGATGATATCTGCGACGATGAGAGGAAAAAGGCGACGAAGAAATTGATTATTTCTTTCTCGGAACGCGATAAACTCGTACGAGATCTAAATTTGTCTCCATCCAATTATGGCCCATTTTTATTCGCGATCCTAAGTTAAGATTTCGCGATATCAGCTGCTTCATACACGAGCGATAAAAATCGAACGATCAACAGACAAGTATAAATAACAAGGTGCCATTCTATTTCGGGGATTTAATGGCAATCGCAGGCGCTTTAAATCCCCGTGAACGGTGAATTAACGAGCGCGCGAACGCGAACGCTCGTAAAGCTCGCGTCGAGCTGGCCTAAATATAAGCGCCTACGAAACCTCCCGGTGTAATCCGGACTTCCTGCGGCCTTTTTTCACACCGACCGTGTTCCCTCTCCATTATTAATGTAATGCCGTTTCATCATTTAAGTAATACTGTTTATTAAAATAGTATATCTTTTTCTCATCTTTCAAGAATAATAACGATCTCTAAATACATGTCTAAATAGAAAATTATAGACGTAGATAAACAACATATTAAATTTAATTTAATTTTCTTTGAAAAAAATATATTGAATTACAGATTTGTTTGAAAAAAAAAAAATTTTTTTTTCTAATTCTGAAAGCTATTGTGCTACGAAAATAGACTCATCTGCTCTGCTTCACTGCTCATAAGTCGCAGCTAATCGCTAATCGCCTGCGAACGTGTACAAGCGATCGTAAACACAATATTCCATTGTGCCACTGCGTTAGGGTCGACGGCGATTTTCCCGCCGATTCTGACGATGCGGGCTGAGCTATTAGCCGCGTTTCCCCGTTTCGTCGATATTATTTATAATCGTCGCCGAGACGCGCGAGAGCTGGAGCAGAAATGTTTATTCGTAGGCGTGAGTCACGAAATTCGAGAACGAGCGTTCGCGTAGCAGATCGCGAAGCGGCAGAAGAGTCGTGGCGCTTTTTAAGGGTTGCAACCGTACTAAAGTGTCCCTCAAGTTTATACTTATCTGTGATGGATGGAGGATTATCGCTCGTTATTAAAGCCTGAGATGAAACACGAGACCCTTATCCTGCTCTCAAACGACGCCGGGGTTATCGTTCTATCTCGTAATGTGTGACAATTTATTTCGTAATGCAAAATAAGAGAAATAATCTATATTTTTGATAATAAATAGTTTTTATAAGTTAATATGTTTCGATATTTTTTTTTTATATATATAAAAAGAAAACCGCGAAATAATTTTATGGCTTGATCATTTAGACAGAAATTTAAAACAAGTGATACATTAATTTAAAATGTCCAACATGTTTTTTTTATTTTACAGCAGTTGGATAAGTCAATCATTTGAAAATCGAGTGGAAAATCAACACCCGCCTAATGAATTAGAAGAAAAAATTAAATTTGAAATATGAAAAAAATATTGAAATATTAAAAATTATATATTAAAAAAATTTATTATTTTCTATTCTGTTATATTAGAATTATATCGTTTACGTGATTTATCTATAGACATTTTATAATTAAAGCATAAATAAAATGCATTAAAGATTAAGATAGAAAGTAATTCAAAAATGCATAAAAAATTAAAATAGAAAGTAATTTAAATTATTTTTCGATTGACATAATAATTCTTGTAAAGAGCGTCAGTTTTTCTGCATTGCTTCTGTATCGCTTCATACAATTTTAATATAATTTAATTATTCCAAAAAATTGAAAGATCTATGATTATGATGAATAATTAATGCAATATATGTACGCAAGAAAAATGTGGGGTAATGCAGTACATATAATATGGTACTTCTCTTTCTAAGGTATCCCATGTGTCATCGAATTATGCTACGCTTTTTTAAGACCGATGAGTAAGATTCCTTTTATGATACATTGTAATCAATAATCAGGATTTTCGTCTGAATTTTTCTTAATATTGTATTTATATTCTTTTAAATATATTCTATTTTATAATATACCTTATATCGTCACACATTTCAAATATAATAACAAGGGGAATTCAAAACATGCTATTTAATTTGAGTTATTTCGAGCCAGTATAATTTCGAACAAAATACGGGCAGTGTTATTATTTCATCTCATTTTCAGAAACTATTTACTACAATAAAAGGTTAAAAACTTACCATCCACGGGCGAATTGATCACGATACGTCGACACGGCGAAGCCGAACATAGATCTCTCCTCCATACGATACACCGCGTAGTGTTTCGTCTCCACGTTGAATCCGTCGACGACGCATCGGGGTGACGATCCAAGGACCACGAGCCCGATGAAGAGGCTGCAGAAAAATCTTCTCAGCCACATCTTGTCCGCTGAACTGTCACCAGATGCACTACGAGCACTCTGTCACCGCGTGTCGAGTCACTTTCATATATATTATTTATATACGATTATTATCGCGATCGCGTAACCCGAAAAAAAGATGCACCCGCGACACTACTACTACGGTATATCGGACTTAACGATCGCGGATCTATATTAACGCGTTGACGCGCGCGCGACAGCCGGTAGCAGCTGCACCAGCCGACGACATGTGTCTTCCACGAGACCTTCGAGATCGCGGCAGGGAGGAAAACAGAGACAGCCGGAGAAGTCTGCTTGACGGACGGCCGCGGACAGACTGAGTGGAGAGTGCGGCTCTTTCGGGTAGTCTCCTCACTCACTTGCTCTGGGCTCTCGACGACCGGAGAGAGACTAGGCTCCCACCCACGGCGCGATGCCGGTCGGAGCATTTTAGCTCTTGTTCGTCGCGCCGGCTGCGATTAGATATGTCTCGGTGCGTTGCTGTCAATCAGGATTCCCGCGATCTGTTACAATTGTATTACATATGTATTTATTACGATTGTTTCATTATCATGCGGAATAAGGATAATTGAAAAAAGACGCTTAAAGAGAGAGAGAGAGAGAGAGACGCGTGTCGCGAAAAATGGCAGCTATATTGTCGATATGTATAGAAAAGTATCTGATACTTTTTCGCTGTAGCAATCAATTAAGATAATACACATATATATATTTGTATAAACGCTCTTATGTATTTTATCGACAAAACTTATTGTTTTCTCACGTAGAATTGAATTGGAAAGTTAATTTTCTATCTAAAACGAGACTCTCTCTCTCTCTCTCTTTCTCTCTCTTTCTCTAACAAGTATGCGATTTTGGTTGAAGGTTTAGACGCATATTAATCTTACACTGTTATTTCTCTTCCTTCAAAAAACTATTCTAGTTTTATATTTACCAATAGATATATAATTAATACCTTTAATTCGTGTGGCAGGACGAGCTTTTACGATATATTTACTGCAAAAATGATCTAATAGTACTTTACAGAAGCGCGCGCGCGTTTTACCTAACCTAACCATCGACAAGATACTATTATAGATGGCTAGCTCTAGGTTAATTTTCGTCACGATCGAGTTCAATTTCTCCGAAGAATAAATGGCTGTGATTGGTCAATGATCGATTGATCGATCTCGAGTCGATCAACCCCGCTTTATTTGAATCGTTTTGATTGTACCAAAAATAATAAATACGAATCATTATTTTTATTATCAATAGAAAATTCTGCATAAAATTTTATATAAAATGCCATTATTTTATTATTTTATTATTTTCTACAGTAAAAACTGTAGAAAATAATAAAATAATAAAATAATGGCATTTTATATAAAATATAAAAAAAAAATATATATATATATATATAGGTATATATATATATATATATATATATATATATATATTTTTTTTTTATATTTTATATAAAATGCCATTATTTTATTATTTTATTATTTTCTACAGTTTTTACTGTATATATTATATATATATATATATATATATATATATATATATATATAATATATAAAATATATATAAAATAAAATTGTTAGAATATATAATATATACACTATAAATAATATACACTATAAAGAAAGAGAGAGAGAGAGAGAGAGAGAGAGAGAGAGAGAGAGAGAGTACACACAATGATATGGCATTTTATCAATAGAAAATTCTAGCTGCATATACAGTAAAAACTGTAGAAAATAATAAAATAATAAAATAATGGCATTTTATATAAAATATATAAAATATATATATATATAAAATATATATAAAATTGTTATTGATGTAATTGTTATGAATAATATACACTATAAATAATATACACTATAAAGAGAGAGAGAGAGTACACACAATAATATGGCATTTTATCAATAGAAAATTCTAGCTGATGCATATACAGTAAAAACTGTAGAAAATAATAAAATAATAAAATAATGGCATTTTATATAAAATGTATAAAATATATATAAAATAAAATTGTTAGAATATATATATAATATACACCATAAATAATATACACTATAAAGAGAGAGAGAGAGAGAGAGAGTATATACACAATGATATAGAAAATTCTGCATATACAGTAAAAACTGTAGAAAATAATGAAATAATAAAATAATGGCATTTTATATATAATATATAAAATATATATAAAATAAAATTATTATTGATGTAATTGTTATGAATAATATACACTATAAATAATATACACTATAAAGAGAGAGAGAGAGAGTACACACAATAATATGGCATTTCTGCAAGAAGGAATTTAACAATGAAATGGACAGTATCACTCGTAATTTTTACTTATGTGAAAAAAATATAAAAATTTAGAAGAAAAAGATCTCTGTTTGTACAGTGAAGAAATGGAAATGGAATGTGATGAAGTCGCAGTAGAATCACGTTTGTCATTGATAACAACGCAAAGTGAAGCTTTAAACAAAAATGATAAAGTCCAAGATGACGCAGAAGGCAGAAAAAAAGATGACCAAATACAATCAGAAATGCAGACTGAAGACTCTTATAATTTAACGAATAGTAAAATTTACGATCAATCTAGCAAGCAAACAAATATAACCTCAAATGAAATTCACCTTCATACTTCATCTGTAAGTTTAATAGAGAGAGAGATACATAGAGATTATATTTTAATCATTAATTATTAATATTTTCATATAATATTAGTCGAACAAATTGTATAGTAATCAATTTTCAAACTTATACTATAACCTCTTAAATTATAGGTAACCCATGATACAACATTATTCTCAGAAGGAATAACAAATCCTACAACATTAGAAGAAATAGAAAATAGTGAAGTTGTAAATATAACCGAGCCAAGAAGTACAAATTCAAGTGATATTGATGAATCAACAGAATCTACCTGTATTCAATACAACTGGTCTAGAGCACCGAGACCATTATGTGTAGCTACTAAAGAATATCAGCCTACAGATCTGTATGAGAATTTTACAAAAGGTTGCCAATGGTCCCCAGATGGGACATGCTTACTTGTACCATCAGAAGACTTTAGGATACGTATATATGAGCTCCCCAGAGAGTTATACTCTGGCCAATTTCCATCCAACTTTATACAGACCGATTTTAAGCCTGCTCTGACTGTTAAAGAAGGAGGTCTTATATATGATGTTTGCTGGTATCCCTTTATGAATTCGTGGGAGCCTATAACATGTTGCTTTCTCAGTACTAGTAGAGAGAGTCCTGTTCATTTGTGGGATGCATTTACAGGAGACCTGCGTGCAACATATCAAGCTTACAATCAGTTAGTATCAGTATTTATATTTATTTTGATTTGAATTATTTTGAGATTTGAATGTAAGAGTATCTTTTTATTCTTTTTATCTTTTTTTCAGCGTGGATGAAATAGAAGCCTCTCTTAGTGTTCAATTTGTAAATTCAGGAAGAGAAATATGGTGTGGCTTCAAAAATGCTGTGAGAACTTTTGATACGGATCGCCCTGGACGTCAAACAAATACCATTCAATTTAAACACGATTTTCCAAATATGATTGGGTTAGTCTCATGTATTCGTGAAAATCCAATCATGCCAGGTCTAATTGCCCTTGGCACATATTCTAAGTATATTGGTATGTATTTTCTACTTAATAATGTCTATTTTCTATTTAATATATATAATCTTTCTACTTAATGTCTACTTAATGTCTAAATTTCTACTTAATAATTTCTACATAAAACTACTTATTACAGGATATTCTTGAAATATTTTTGATTGTATTTTACTTATATTTTTTTATATTTTAGGATTGTACAAAGATGGACCACTTTGCACTTTCCAAACTGGAAGTGGGGTTACCCAAGTTGAATTTAGTTCTTGTGGAATGAAATTGTTCTCTGTTGTTCGAAAAAATAATGAATTTTTATGTTGGGATCTTCGTAATCCTGGAACTGTTCTTTATTCTTTTGAGGGAAGACAGTCGGATACTAATCAAAGAATACAGTTTGCTATCACACCCGACAGTAAAGAAATAATCTCTGGTGAGTTAGTAGACATAAAATAATAATGGAATAAGAATATAGTGTATAAAATATATAGTGTATTTTATTGATATTATTTATTTTATAGGTGGTATTGATGGAAATATCATTGTGTGGGAATTACCAGAAAATATAGATTATGAAGATTGGAATCCAAAATATAAAATAAAGTTGTCTAAAGATTGCATAAATGGAACAAGCTTACATAGAAGTTTACCAATAATAGCAACTACTTCCGGCCAAAGACAACATGATATTAAAAAGCACAGAGACAATAGTGTGAGATTATGGTGGGTTTCTTAAATAAAATATAATTTTAGATCATAGTTTATTTACAATATTCATGTAAAAAAAAAAAAAAAAAAAAAAATTAAATATTTTGTATGATAATAAAATTTATAAATTATATTTTATAAATCTTTACTCATAGTATTAGCTTAAAACAGTTTTTATACCTTGTAATTTTTTTATAATTTGATTTTTATTTAGTAATTTTATAATGAAATAATTCTACAATTTTTTTGTTATATCTAAATGCCTACATCTAAAATTCTACAAAAGCACAGATGCAGAAATGCTATTTCAGAAATAAAATTATATCAGATATAAAATTATAAAAATATTAAAAAATACCTCTTATGATGAATATTCAATTATAATAAACAAGATAACAGTCGATTATTATATAGTACATTAATTTATGTGTGTACACATTGCTAAAATGTCATTTATATATAAAAATTTTTAATTATAGCGTATTACTTATTAAATACAACATATAATAAATATATATCAATGTAAGTAATGGAAAGGCATTAATTTTTCAAACTTGATCTCGTAACTCTATTAGGAGCTAAAATAAATCAATTTCAATAGAATATTTTGTTATGTAATTATTACATACTTCTTTTGTTATGTTATTGATAAAACTTACGTTGTTTCAATGTATCCCATGATATAAGATCTTCATCAAACGCATGTTTGCTTCGACTTCGTCTCGAGGGCGTCTTACTACGATTTCGTTTTGAATGAGGAGTCATAGGTAGCACTGGTTTGTTTTCAGCACATGCTAAACATGCTTCTGCTGTAACAAAATATGATTACATGAAGTATATGTATATGATTTCTAATATATATATATATATATTTATATTATTTCTAATATATACATATAAATTCAAAAAATGTTACCACTAAATGCAACGCTTTTTCGAGCTGATCTTCTTTTCTTATCAATATTCTCTATCGTATTTTCCATCTCTGTATTGTCTTTATTTGGTGTCATGTATTTATTTCCATCCTTTTGTGATGATTTTAATAAACTTGTTTTACGTGATTTTACAGGGCTCTTATTTTCCTTTTTACTAATGCTTCTTTTTGGAGTCATCTAAAAATTTTTTTATTTGATTAGTTTCTACTTATTATAATAAAATACTATATAAATATATTTATGTATAATAGATGTATGTACAAGAGGTATAAAAAAATTGTTATTAAATATTATATATTTGTTAAGATGTTATTCTATAGTTATAACATTAAATATTCTAAATATTAAAAAAGATTTAACATGATTATTAACATTATATATAACTTACCATTTTGCTATCGTTTTTGGGAGTGTTATTTATTGTAATAGTTCTATTTCTAAGTATTCTTATTCCCACATCATGATTTTCCTTGTCTGTCGTATTTGAAATTGTTTCAGAGGTAAAAGATGTCTCACTGTGAGTTGGCAATGGTGTTGCAGATATAATATTTATATCTATTTTTGCTTTCTTTCTAGATATTTTTACATCACCTGGTGATGATTCTTTATCAGATATAGAGAATGTTGTGTCATTAAATGAACACGCATTAGAAGTAAAAGTATTTTGAACAGATAATTTAGAGTCATTTGGTTTTTCTTTTAATCTTTGTATTTCAGCCGAAATCTCGTTAACATCATCAAAACTGTCATCAGAATCTTCGGTTTCAAAGTCTAATTTTCTTTCAGCGTTAATGCACTTTTGTGGACTAAATTCCTCCAAATTGAGACTGTCTATCCTGCTTAAAGCAGCGGATAAACTTAATTTAGTTTGCATTTCTTCATCAAGGGGAACTTTATTCAGAGCTATCTGATCATCAAAATTGACTTTATGTGTAGATTTTACACGGATCTCTTTATCTATTAACTCTTCCGATTTCTTTAATATACTCTTAGCAGGCGTTTGATCAGAATTAATATATGATATTGTGTCATCTAATTGAACTTCTGGTGTTTTACACATTCGACTTATTTTCATAGTTACATATGGACTCTTTATTTTTTTGTTTTTATTGTTGGAAAATTGCACTTTCTGTTCTAAGCTTGTTCTAGAGCTTTCACGTCGAGCAGAAGTCGACTTGAGCACATAAGTAAGATCGTGGGACTTAGATTTCCTTGTACTGTGTTGAGTGTTAGTTTTATTGTCAAAAATTGCAGATCTTCTAATATTCTGGGAAGGTGTAGAATCTTTCACATTTATATTTGTATCTTGGAGCTCCGTATCTTCTTCATTTAATATTTTCGCTTCCATCTTCTTTCTTCTGGCAGCCAAGATTAATGATCGTAGCGAACTTGGCTTTGAAGATACAATTTGTTTTTTAATAGGCACTCGTTTTTTGGCAGCAGGTTTGGCTGCAGCAATGATGCATTCTTCCTCTTGCCATCCTCTATTTCGACGTTGCTCTAGTTTCTCAAATCGTGAGTCACAATCAATGACTTCCATATATGCCATATCCCAAAATCCTTGCAAATCTCTGCATGTAACCAGTTTTTCTCCTTTTCCAACTTCGCAGTCTTCCACTAAACTACGAAATCTTTCAAATTTTTTATTTATTAGCAAATTTGTCTGTCCTACTGCTTGATTTATTTCGTACGTAGCATCATCTGGAACATCCTTTTCTAATTTAATGTCCAACCATTTTCTACAAAGTTCCTTAAGTCTCTCCGTTTCTTTGTACAACAGAAACTTGAAGTACTGTGCGGTGCGTTCCTCTTCTTCCACAGATATATTTAAATTTTTCATAACAGTGTCTTTGGTTGGAATTTCATTGGAGGATAAGTGACCAATGCCAAGTCGCTGCTGTTGTTCTTTTCTGGCATTCTTCTTGCCACGGTTCAGTGTAAGATACGGAGAAAAGACAATGAGGTCTTCCATAATATAGTTTTCTTTACCAGAAGATGTATCACTTGAAATACTCTTTTGTGAGGGTGTTTTCATATTAATATTGTCTAAAGATTTATTTATCAAGGAGTCTTGTATTGCCTGTTTTTTCGATGATGATTTAGTTGTAGTTTTATTTGATTCAAATGTAACATCATGTGGCTCACAAATTGATTCATTTAATTTCTCTGATGATTTTCGTTTATTTGATGATAACTTTGGACTTGTAGAAGTTTTAAATTTTGCTGTAGTATCATTGGTATCAAGAATTTCTGCATATGATTTTTGTGATGATATATCCTTCTCTTTTTTTATATCAATTTCTTTGCATGCTGTTGATTTGTCTTGTATGAAGAAATCTCCCTTCTCTTGTGGCGTTTGTTCTATTGGTACCATACCAAATAGAGGCATTTCATGCAACCCAGACGGAGGTCTAAATTCATGATTAGGAGGAGCGAATGATTTTTGTTTTTTATTAGATGTTGGCTTCTTGATATTCATGAGATGTTTTGTTGAAGTTAAAGGTGCATTCTTTGTAGTAGCAGCTGATTGCTTAGCAACATGCATAGCTGCTGCTTTAGCTAATAATCGTTTTTCTGTAACTTTTGTAATCCGTTTTTGTACATTATTTGACTGTGTTGCTTGCTTAGATGTTTTTGCAACTGCAGTTGACACATTGCTCCGAATCACAGGAGAACACAAAGAGTGATGAACGATACCAACTTTAAATGCAGGTTTTTTTGTAACATTTTCCAACTTCTTCCTCCTATTGCGTTCTTCTTTCCATTTTATTAATTTTTTCATACGTGTATCTGTAATATCTTCAGCTAAAAATAATAGATAGATTTTTGCTCCTGATTAGTAAATTTAACATTATATAAATTAACATGAATATAGATAAATTACGAAAAGGAAGGATATTTATCATTTTTCATATAAACAGGATGTCCCCATGTTAAATGATCAACATTTATCAGTATGTTTTAGGAGTATAAACAAGAAAAATTATATTAACATTGATCCAAAAATTTCATTAAAAAGTTATAATAAAAATATTAAATATAAAGATAATAGCACAAATTTACTGTTGATATATAAATAATAAAATAAATGTAAGAATATAAATTGGCAATGTTTATCTAATCTGTTTATTCTAGCTATGTTTCTTATTTCAGCTTACTCAATTTATTTATGGAGAAGTGTAAAAGTGTATTATACAAAGTAAAAGTGAAAGTATATCATAAAAGTTAATTTATGAAAAGAATTCATCATAAAGATTAGTTTGGTACTAAAGCAAGATGAACATGACATTTATTGAATCAATATTTATATTTTTCCATTTTTATGTTTATATTTTTTTCTTGTTTCTATTTATAGGAAACATATTGGCAAAGGTTAATCATTTGATTTTCAGTTATCCTTTATAAAGAAAAGCAACTTCTATTGCACACACATATATACATTATATTTAATCATTTATATATTTATATATAATTGGCATTATATTTTCTTGCTGTTAACTATTAAATAGAATTTTATTAGCAAACTTAAAATTTATAAAAGCTATCAAAATTTATTCAGAATTATATCAAATGTATGACATGTAATTGTGTTGATTTTATTTAATATTTAATATTTAACCACCAAACATTGTCAATGATTCTTGAGCAGTACAGCTGAATAAAAAATAAACAATTAGAAGCTCTTCGTCAACTTACTGGTTTGCGGACTGGTGGGTACCGAGACATCTTCTAATTTGCGATTATTATGGAAGGCTCGCGTTCTCACTTCCTTGCGATTTTCCGCATGCTTATAAGTGCGTAGAAGTCTACTTTGATCCACATGTCCGAAACCCGGACGTGGATTCTTATATTGCTGCTTGAAATCCGACATTTCGTAACGATTCAACGTACCTCCACAAATTCACGTGCGCTCAAACAACGGCAGTACAACTGAAAATCGCTTCAAACTGATAGTTGCGACGTTGAACGTCGAGATAGCGGCTTGCCTCGGCTGCCATTGGTCAATTCGAAATAGTGAAATCAGTCTTGCCAACCGCTAGATTGCGAATAATCGGGACAAAGAAATCTAAAGGCTGTATTACACTGCTCTATCGGATCGACCAATCGGAGCGAAGCAGCTGGCCAGCTGATTGGTCGAGCCGCAAACGTCAACAGCAATCCCAATCGCAACTCGTAGTGTAATAGGACCTTAACGGGCGCCTTCTTTTTTCTGAATTTTAGCTGATTTTAGATTTGCATATCACGTGTACGGACATAAAGACGAGAATTTATCTCAAGGTAATTCTGAGGCCGAGTTTTCAAAATCAATATTGTTGAACAGGTGATTTTTTTTTCTATAGTCATTTCAAAACATTATTCTCATGTAATTTCTGTTAAATATAATTTGATGGTCTATTTTTATGTAAATTAAATAATTTTTCGAATATTCAGATTCAAAAGATTCCGTTGACGTCTTCAACCAAGATGTTCATCGTATGACGAGTCTAATTAAATAAAATTTAACAAAAAACAAAAATGTAAGTAATCATTTTTCTGTATTTTATATATTTCAAGTCAGATATGTTAACATTTCTCAAGTATCTAAATGTAATCTTTATAAGATACAGATAATTCAATAATTTCGCGATGGTAGAGATAAAAAGAACACCAATATGACATCTTTCTTTTGTAATAATCATGTCCAATTTTTTATTCCACGTATAGAATGACGGATTGCGGCGCACAATTGCGGGCTTATCATTCTCTCGCTTTTTATTCCCGCTAAAATGAGAACGCTGACCGAAGGAGGAGACATATGTATGTAATGAATTTACAAGAACACGAGCGCCTTTGTAAACTCTGGCTGGCGCGCGAAGCTGATCGGCGTGCGGCAAAACAAATGCGAGAGTTTATTTTTGTTTATCGGCGAGCTGCGACAAAACTGCGAAAAGAAGATATAAGATCCGGGAAGGAAGAGGACGACGCGTTCGAGGGGTAAATACGAGAGAAGCGCAACATCGTCCGGACGGATCGCGCAAACGTGCCATTTGCGCAATTTGCGACGCGGAAGAGGGTTCGCGATCCTCTCTCTCTCTCTCTCTCTCTCTCTCTTCTCTTTCCTCTTTCTGCCTCTCTCTCTTTCTTGCGGAACGTAACGGTGGTGAGCTTCGTCGATCGTGTTGTCGGACATATTCATCCCGGGCGCAAAAGTTTTTCCAACAACCCGGGACGAGAGTTTCGGCGCATATTTGAAACGATAAAGAGCAAGGAAGAGGAAGAGGAAGAACGAGTTGTGCCGGTTCTCCGGGCTCGAGATGAACAGTGATCGGTAATCGTCGCGAGATAAGATAGGAAGGCAGAAGACGCGACGAGATGGCCACAATCACGAGCACGACCTTCGCGAGGATTATGAAGACGTTGCGGGAGAACAACAATGGCAAGGAAAAGCGCGAAGTTTTAACCTACATCTCCAGGTAAACTGTCACGAGTCTCTCGCTTTCGTGAAATCTTTTGCTCGGCATGACGAAACGAAGAGAGACGAGATATCGTGACCACTTAATGTCAATTTATTTATTTCACAAAGCGGATCACGCTGTGTTTATAGAGAATTCGAAAACTCCTTTGTGAAATAAATTAATGTCATTAGAAGAATTATTAGATATTAAGTCTCCTCTGTTTTTTACATTCTACATTTATAATAATACTCGAGATTTAAAAACAAAGAAAAGAAAAAAATTATAAAAAAGATTGAATCCAAATATATAATTATACGATCAAAATTCATGATTTCAAATATTAGTATTATATTACATTTATTCAGAAAGGATTGAGCAAGTTAAGCAAAATTATGTAAATGGAGCAATGATATTGTAAAGAGATATATATTTATAATATACATTGTTCAATGTATACAGCTTTATTATTCAATAAAGACATTGCATTTGCATCTGTGATAAAAATGTTTTCTAATACTTTGTAAAAAAATGATCATTAACATTAACATTAACGTTACATTGCAGTCAAGCTAAAAAATTAGAATCAAGTGGTGCTATTAAAGAAGAACGCTACAAGGATTTGTGCAGGGTGGTCATTGAAACATTTACAAAACATGAAGGAAGTTTGCAAAACGAGGCATTGACTGCACTTAATGCCATTGTAAAAGAATTTAAAGCACATCCTTTACATATTTTTGAATCAATGTTACAAACGGATAAAAGGACAAGGTTTGTTAAATTTATGTTGTAATTAATATTTATACTCTAGAGATTTTAACAAGACTCTTTGATTGATTGTAGATTAAAAATACTTAAGTTACTGGACATGATGGAGGATGACAATGCTATTTCTGCAGCTGCCAATGATGCACAAGCTTTAAGTTTTTTTAAAGATTGTATGAATAATGTGGATCCTCATTTAATGGAATGGTTAACACCAACAGCATGCGTAGATAATTTGCAAATGATGACGAAGGTTGAACACCAATCCTTATCGGATGAACAAAAACTAGATGAAGATACAAACAATTATGCGCTTATTCTTTTGAGAAGATTGTACAGATTGGCTGCCATAACATTTGATCAAAATGTTCAGAGGGTATAAATATATGCACAATTGTATTATAAATAATTTTTTAAATTATGATTAGAAAAAATATATACTTATATATATATATATATATATTTTTTTTTTTTTTTAGTTTGATACATTACTAATGGATAAGATTATAATATTGGCCTACTTGGGACATAAACGACAGCGTGGTTCTGCTTTGAAAGTTTTGCAACAAGCTGTTGCAACTAACTCGTCATTACGTATTCGTAAAGATTACCCTGACCTATGGACACAGTATAAGACCAATTTACAATCTGTGTATTGTAAACGTATGTTGCTGTTGGTAACAGCATGTGATCCAGATTGGACTATTCAATGGAATACTACTATCCAGTTTCTTGGTACTGATCTTCATCGTGGTGCTAGCCTTATAAATAATTTGCTGAGCGTTGAGGAAAAAGCTTTCAAGTCTACTGATCCTATTATACGCAGGTAAGATTACTACAATTCTGTAATTAAATTGATTCTTATTATATATAAAAAAACTAATAGATTTGTTATTGTATTGCAGACAAGCTTTCCTCTCATGGAAGTTGTTGATTGACAATTTTGCTTTAGATCATCAAGAACTCGCCACTGCTAGAAGAATAAAGTTACTTTGTATTCCATTAAACACCAAGAACAGTAAAACCGAATTAATTGCACTAACAAAATTAGAAGTTTGGTGGCACTTAATTGTTAAATTGTATAAAGATATTGCAAAATTTGCTACTCCTGTTATCACGCAATTTCTAAACTATTGTTTTGGACCACTTGGAGATACACCACTGCTTTCTTCCAAATTTGACGTTGTTGCCTCTCCAGGCAAAAGATTTTTTAGAACAAAAGTGGTTGCTGTAGATGCCTTGTGTCAGTTGGTTGTTACAAAGGAAGATCTCTCTCCAGTTTGCGCTCCAATGTTAGAAGAAAGACTTCCTCACGCTATATCTGATGAGATGTTTCAAGAATGTTCTAAGAGCATTATACACAGTGTAGGAGAAGCCCTACTTATTCTCGGTCAACTTACAGATCAAGAAATGAAAAATCGTTTTCAGCTCGGTAAAACATTATGGACAAATTTGATGAATTACATAAAGAATATAAAACTTGAAATAAAGGTTATTAACAAACATTTAATTTTTCTATTTTTTATAACATGAAATATTTGTGTATTTTAGCAAATGTGTTATATGCCTTTACAGGACCATCTGTATAAAGATGTGATACTAGTCATAACTGAATTGGGAAACCATATAGATAAGATTATGGTAAAGGATATGATTTTCAATGTAATTTTGCCAGATGTTCAGCACATCATTGAAAAAACTGAATTTCATGATAACGCATTGCCAGAATTGGTATTAAAACTTTTATCACCTCCAATACTTGATGAAGTGCCAAAATATATCTTGTATGTATAAACTAAACTTGTTAGGGTCATATTCATACTTTATAGTATTTTATTTATATATATATATTATATAATCTATTATTTCTATATTACAGGGATTATAATAGCGATGCAATCAAGTGCCTTCTGGAACGATGTTTAAGCCCAGAATTTACATATTCCTCAGGTGTGCTTGGATTTCTGGAAACAATAATAGAAAATCTGAAATCAGTGATTGACGTACATGAAGATATGTAAGTTAAAATATATAATTTTAATTGTAATATATTTGCATAATTAATATTTTTAATTAATATTTATAATAAATAATGTATTACAGAACAGCTTACATCGAATTATGGTCTATAATAGCACAGATATTAACAAAATATTTAATGAATTGTGAAGCTAATGAAAATGAATATAAAACTGTCAAATTAGTTTTATCACTTCCACTTCAGTATATATGTCTGGAAAATCTTGAGCAGGTTTATAATATATAATTTTATATAAACATTTTTATTACTACATATTTGCAATAGTCTTATACATTAATAATTTTGCAGATAAAAAATGAAACAAAGGTATGGAAAGCTTTATACAAACAATTCGAGTTGCAATCAGATTCGAGTGAAGTAAAGCCAAATGAAATCTTACTGAATACTGCAAATATGATGCGGGAGTGTTTAAATACAAATAAAAATTGTTGTTCTTTTATTGTAAATTGCTTAGATGTTTTATTGAGCACTCTCGATTATGAAACCTTAATAAGTATGTGTGATCAATTATTATATTTTACATGAAATAATGCTTAGAATATTGTAATACTTACTCTACATAATTCATGTTTTAGCTCGAGATGAAATTCCATCCATTATACAACTTATACAAGATGTTATAATAACTTCGCTTAATAATGCACAAAATCTTAATTCTGAAATGGCTTTGAAAACGTTATCAGCTATGCTTATCACTGTATATGGGCACAGTCCACAAAAAGTAATATCGTATCTGCATAGTTGTAAATCAGTGATCAAACTTATACTTGCGTCGCAAATAAAGGCACTTTTTAAAGAAGTATGATATCAACATTGTTTTTTATAAAGCACTTGTTTTGATTTTGCATTGTTATCTATCTATTCTCTTTATATTAACAAACTTTTGTTTATAGGTTGCAAACATGTGGGAGTATATAATTAGTATTTTTAAAGGACTTAACAAACGATTGAATGATGAACTTTTATCGTCGTTTAAAGAAATAATTATAATTGCATTGAATCATCCTAACCCAGACTTAAAAGCTTTGACAGAATCTATTTTTGAAGTTAAAGATTGCTTGGATAGTACTGCTAAGTGCATTTTAAATGAAATAGAAGAAACAATAAAGAAATCTCATTCAAAATCTGATAACGCTACAAAGAAAAAAGCAGAAGCAGGACAAACAAAAGAGATACATACAGCTGGGAGTTTCTTGAATAGAAAATCTGCTAATACAAAATCAGTATCCAGTAAGCCAGCAGAAAAGAATGATAAAAATACGCTTATACTACCTGAACCTGATTCGCAAGTAAATAATATATTTGTTATTTCATTTTATACATTATTTTTATATGCTTGTCTATATTCTAATTTATTTGTAGGATTATGTGTTTATAAAAACAGATTTGAAATTTGATGTTAATCGTTTGACTGAGCATCAAAAAGAAAGTTTAAAGAGGAAAAGAGAAGATATACCGGCACTGTATAATGATCTTTCTCAATCGTCCTCACAAAACTCTCAAAACTTACAACAATGGTTTGACATTAAAATCAAACATATTAACGAAACAGATAAAATCAATGATAAAAAGAGCGACTCTATAACTCAAAAACTTATCGATAATGACGCCAACAAGGAAAATAAGATCATGCAATCAAAGTCTTCTAACATGATGGATAAAGTAGTTGATACCCATAGTAGCGAATTGGATGGAAATATTGGAGAAAATATCGCTGATGCTACACAAAATGAAGGTTCAATGAAAGAAGTTGAGAAAGTGAATTCTAATGAAAAACAAGAAGAAAATATAGATACATCGAAACAAACAAATTCAGCTTCACATACAGCATCTTTCAATGAACAAGACACTGCATCGGAAATGAACGAGAAAATGGATGCTGCAACTACAATAGCATCTGTTTCAAAAAAATTAAATTTTGAATCACGAGAGGAATTTCCTGAAGATAAAATGCAAGAACGACAATCCTCTCCGTCGATGTTAGATAGTATGAAACGACGACATCGTAATAGCATAACAAAGTTAAATTCGTCATTAAAAAACGATGAAGTTGTTGAAAGTCAAAAAGATTCAAATGCGACAAATGTACAAAGAACATTGAGAATAAAGACGGTTCAGGAGAAACCTGGTACAAATGATAAACAAAAGTCAGACGATGATACTGAGATTAAAGAAAATTCTAATGAAATTAGAAAAGGTGTTAAGCGTAAATTATCGGATACTGACTCGGACACGGACGGAATACAACGTCGAAAGCGACAAGATTCTAATGACGACAATGGTGAAACCTCACGTAGTGGTAACTCATCGGACATGGATAAAAACAATGTGAACAAGAAACGTGTGAAAAATGAAATGACTCGTTTAAAAATTGACATGGTATTTGATTGCCATGCGGTTAATCGTCGTCGAGTCAAACATTTGGATGAAGGAGAAAAAGAAACATCGACACAAGAAATTGATGCAGGAAAGAAACATGGATTAAGGAGGTTTGGGACACCTGACAATAAGAGTTTTAAACTGAAGCCTTCAGATCCGAAATTTGTAGAAGGATCAAGAAGATTTTCAAAAACACAGGAGAAGAGTACGAAAGATGCAGATGACACGGATCAAGTAGTATTTAAAAGACGAGGTAGAAGAAGTACCAGACAGGAGTTTAATAAGAATGATTTAGACGTTAATAAAGATATAAAAAAATCCAGTAATACTATTGACAAGGTACCTGAATCGAAAAATTTGAACACAGATTTGACAGACGTAGTTCCAACGTGCAGCCAAGTAATAGAAGATGTTACAATTAATAAAGCTCAAGATGAGAGGCCCGATGCAAATAATTCTGAAATCAGTTTGGATGTAGAATCCTTAGAACAACCAAGCGAACAGAATCAAGATGAAGTTGAAGATTTTGTAGAAAGTTCACAAATTCCTAATGTCGATGTAAAATTAGATAAAATATGTGGCGAGAAACAGTGTTTCATTAAAATTAATAAAATAGAGAATGCTCCTGTTAAAACTTCTGATGCGATTATGGAAAAAAATTATGTACCTGAATCTATCCCCATGGATTGTGACGATAATACTGTACCTGATCCATGTGAACAATCGGATGAAGCTAATCCTAACAATAATACAGAAATAAACAATGAAGGAAATAAAGATAAAGATAGTATAAGTAAAGACTCGATTCAGGAAACTAATAGTTCTAATACAAAAATTATAGTTCCAGAAGGTCAAAAGACAGTCGATAATTCGGTCAAGTCTACAAGTATGACAAATATTTCTTCGCCGAAAAGCAGTATTAAAGCGTTGTCTAAACTTAAACCATTCACAGGACGTGCTGCTCATATGCTGGGTTTAGTTACAAAGCAAGCGCAACTCGAAGGTGACAATCCGGCTATTGTAATAGAAGATGAATCATCTATAAAAAAATTAAAATCCAAGGATGTAGAGAATGATATGAGTAAAAAGACTTCGATAATTAAAGAGATCGATAAAATAGGCGGACCTTCCGGCAGTCGACAAGAAAAAATTTTCAGTAACATGAAGTCGGCCGACTATTGTGCATTTACTACGTTGAAAAACGATGGCGAGAAACTTTCATTTAAACTGGACAAGAATACATCAGACTATTTATCAATGGAAACTTCAGGTGACAAAGAAAACGAAGGAAATGCATCTTCGTGTGAAAAAGATGATCTACCAATATTAGAATGGTCAAGTGCTAATCCACCTTCATTAACCGCATCACCGAGTGCTAGTATTCTTAAACGTCAACGATCGAATGTACCAGAAGCAGATCTAGACTCTTCAACTCCTAACAAGGTATTTTCTGCAATTTAATTTATATTATTATATGTATGCAGTATTTGAAAAACACATCTCTAAATTAAGAATTATATTTTTGATGTTATCATAAATCTTTTTTACATATTTGTGTATCAATTGTCTCTTATATTTTAATAAATTTCTCTTTTACTAAATTCTCTTTCTTCTCTCTCTCATATACATATATTTATAAAATATATTTAAATGTGTTTTTTATTACAGCGAAAACGAGTGAGCTTTGCAGATCCACCAGTATCAAAAGAAATGGGTTATGAAGTAGCTAATACAGAATTTCCACCAAAAACTAACAAATATTTTATAACACGCAGTCCTGTATCAAGAAAGGATTCTCCAGTTAGATTCAAACAGAGCAAGATTAAACTTGTACCATTTGATACAGAAAAACTAACTAACGAGTCTCAAAATGAAAGTGATACTGAAGCTGTTTTAGAAGCCGAAAATGAGTCTCTAATAAAAATATCTGACACATATTCTGAAGTTATGGATGTAGATAGATCAGTATCTAGCGATTTTTCAGAAAATGATAACGTCGAAGCAAATATCCATGCGAGAATTAAGATCGACGAAGAATTAGGAATAGCGCAGGAAATTGAAATAATAGCGAATTCATTTGCCGCGGAAAATCAACAGGCTTTATCTTCTGAAGATCCGAAAAATCTTGTCGACACTGCGTCGGCGAACTGTGTCGGAACAGAAGATACCGAAACGCAACAGGATATCTTTGACGGAATGGATATAACAAATAATATTGCATCAATCAAGATTAGTAACGATGAAGTTAATACGTCCGTACAAAATAATTCGGCAGATTCTATTAAACTAAACGTGATCAATGATTCTGTGATAGCGGCTTTATCTACCAAAGATGACAATACGAATACAAGTATGGAAGACACTGTAGATCTTCAAAATATCACCGAATTGAATTCCACTGTAAATACAGACGAGGTATTCTGCGGAAAACTGATACGTACCAGTACAGAGGCGACGGAAAACGTAATGGAACAAGATACTTTACCGGTAACGGATTCCTTATTTGCGAGTTTACCGTTAACTCAAGAATCTACTCAAAATCAGGAGGCACAGAATAATAATGTGGAACCTGATCCCGAGTTTCTGGAATCTAGGCTGCCTATTTATCCAAAATTATCATCATGCACGATACCTATCGACATTATCGTTGAACGATTGACTTATCCTCTTTGGAAAAAGAATCTATGTAGATATCTTGCGAATAGAAGTTTGCGTACAATCGGTGATCTCGCCCAATTATCGGAACGCGAAATTAGCAGAATACCCGTGAAAGGTGTACCAAAGACTATATTCGTGAAGAAAGTGTTAGAACATTTTGAAAGCACGTGTATGCTGCAAGCAGAATCCTCCGATTCGAAGTTGAATGTTAAGATGATACAATCGCCTATCACAGCGACGGATAAAACATCAAATGCCGCTCCTGATGTCGAAATGGAATCCGTGACAGTCGAGAATGAATCCTTAAGTAGCGCGTCGCTTAACCGATCTACCGGAAATGAATCCAATAACTTTCAAAGAGAGAAGTCGCCTACGGAATGCTTGGATAAAACAGAATCTATCACCAGCGACATGGATATTTCATCGGAACCTTCTAAAAATTCCGATCTATCAGTATTTGATATTTATACAAAAAACAAGCAGACAAGTGTGAAAGAACCAACCGCTGTTGAAGGTTCGCCTAAAATATCTACAGATAATATTGAATCCGTGCCAATTGCCTCATCGTCCTCCGAAAACGTAATGTACGTAATTTTCTATGTTTTTATATAAAATATAAAAAAATCTATATATACTCATATAATTTATATAATGGTTTTTATTATATTTTTTAGCACTAGGAATAAAGTATCATTTTCAAGTGCTAGCATGGACACAACGAAAAGCCGTGCTAAATCTTCAAATGTATACGACGAACTTCTCATTACACATTCCTCCGTTGGTACTAGTACCGAGGAAATTGGTTACGCAACGCCAAATGTTCAAAAAGTCACGAGATCTGTTGAGTCTCAAATGGCGCTTGAGGAATTACTGGATGAAATTGATGTAAATCTTGTATTGGAAAGCGCAGTCAGAAGATGCACTCCCGAGGCAATTCTTTTGCAATACAAGGTAAATTTTGTTTAACTTATACTGATATTATATCGATTACACCGTTGTTATCAGATAAATTAGCAGAAAATTATTTTTTAGATAAAGATGGCACATTTGAAAGAGACAGAACTGGTGAAGGAAACTATTAGGATGCTCGGTTTGGAAAATAAACAGCAAGTCAGTGATGCATCGTTAAAAGCAGCCTGCCGTGCATGTGGCGTCAACAAGGTCCTCCTTAGGTTGCCCGACATCTTCAGTTACGATAAACAGTTTTTTGATAAGGTGCTTAAGGTATATAGTAAAAAACTTAGTATAGCAGAGTCTCTGAATGTTTTCGATTTTAACAAAGTGAAAAGCGCGATCTGTCAAAAATGTACGTCGTCCGAACTCATTGAGATGCTTTCGGAGAAATTGAAACAGGAAGACCAAGACGGTATCAAGCAACCTATGACAGAACTGTCCAGTTTGGACGCTATGCTACAAAGATTACCGATGGACGTGATCATTAGTCATACTGTAGCGAACGAGGAGCTTCTTCCAGCCCCTGTAGTTCTGGACATAGCTTTGCAAAACAATAGTTCGGAAAATATCGCACAAGCGTTAAAGCAATCTTCTACTTTGGCTCGAAGCGTCCTGGACAAATTGTGGACGTCTCAGTTTACTATCTCGCATATCGAGAGTGAGGAAGTATCCAAAGAGAGTTTGCTTAATATTTTTAACAGCGTGTGTTCTAAACTGACCGCGAAAGAACTGCTAGACGCGTATCACGAAGCTATGGCAAACAAACTCATCATAAAGAAAGAAAATGAATAAATCGGATTTATAGAGTTCTAGGTTCACTATTAAATAATATGACTGATGTTTATAGAAATATTGATGCGTCTCATAGAAATCGCTATTCTCTCACTTTACTTATTTCTTATTTCTATACAGTTCATAATTTGACTCTATAATTATAACAGTCATGAACGTTTTCATTTGCGTCACATAATTAATGATAACTTTTTCATTATCTTTGTTTTATAGCTGTTACCATTGATATTTTAATCGTTTTATCTGTAAGTATTCAGCAAGTTTATTAAATGATATATTTGTCATGATGTAAAACATTTGCGCGTTAAAAGTTACATTAATCCTCGCAATATCAGATCATATTTTGTCGCATATATTATATAGCGACGGGAGTTTATATTGTTATGCCTTTCAAGCAAAACTGATTTGTTTGTATAGAATTAATAATTGTATAAAAGAGAAATGACGCAAATGTTTTCTTAAAACAAAGAAAATTTTACTTTTTTTTAAACACAAATTAACAAAAGATAATAATCAATATTTTCTTTTACACTTGTTATTCAACCCTTCTTCCTTTTCTCTTTTTCTCTTACTCTTTTTTTTTTTTTTACATTTTATGCAAATTACTGCCTAATATGTTTTCACATAGGTGTATCCTTCCTATTGACTTTAAATTATTTTTTTGGATTTATTATCTTATTTATAATATATATTTTTCAAGCTTGGTAAATTTCGTATTTTTTGTTTATACAATTGATATCTTTTTCTCTGTCTTTTTTTCTAAAATCAAAATAATTTAACTAGTATATCTTTTAAGTATATTTCTAAACAATAAAGTTTTTCTCTTTCAAAAGTTTGAATTATATAAAAGTAAAAATTATATTAATAAATGATGAGCGCAAAATACATTTTTGTTGGTATTGCGAAGGTTAAAAATACAATTATTCTTTTATCAATTATGCCATATTACAACTTGTATATATTTGCATATTGAAGAAAGATTTCTCGCTACTTTAGTTTTAGAGATCTAGAGATCTACTTTAGTTTTAAAGTATACTAAAGTTGACAAAAAAATGAACTGTAGAATTTTAAGTTTTTTGCATTTTTGAGTTTGGTTGATTTACATATAGTCATAGTTAAAAATTTTTGCACAGTTTGTGCTTTCACATTACTCAACTTTCAAAGTTTTTATTCCACAGTCATTTCGTACAATTAATAACGACAGCAGTGTTACATTTGTTAATTTGTGGAAGTTGATAGAAATTTATTTTTTCATATTTTTATTAAATTATTAAAAATGGAAGCAAATTTTGAATGATATCGTATTATTAATGATATTAAATTATATCGTGTTACATTGTTCCTAAGCAAATATAGCATTGCAATTGCCGTTTTTAGAAATAAGTATTCTATTAACTAAACGCAAACAATTATCAATAATTATTTATTTCTTTGAACAACAAATTTTTTCTATTTATGAAATATATGTTGCACATATATAAATTTATACAGATCTTTGTATACCGTGATCATCTAACAATTAAACATTTCCTTTATTTTTTTGTAATATAGATATGTATTTTACAATAGAAGAGAAAAGGTGAAACAGAGGAGTAAATCTTGGTTAATAAATTTTTTTTTTCAGGCTCGCAGTTTTTTTTGACGACTAATATGTTTCAACATTACTATATTGACGCAATTTATGTTTACCTTTGCATTAGACAGTTACTTGATTCGTATATATAATCTATATCTTTTCAGCATACAATATAGGTGACTAGGTGACGATCAGCTAATCAATTTTTTAAGAGTCTAAATATGTATTATTGTAAATATACATGTATATCACTGACACATTGATGGACGATCAATATATATTCACTGATTAATATGCTTTCTATGTATCATTTTTATTATACCTAATGCATCTATATGAATACAGTTATTTTTAGGAATGAATATAAAGAATTAAAAAATCAAAATACGAAAACTGGCAAATACATATTATGGTAATTTATATATGCGCAAGGACATGTATCGATAAAGTGAAATATATTGATTAATCTTTTCGTGCGAAAATATGAAATGATGGAATCCTGTAGTTTTAGTCATGCCTGTGATTAATACATGCAAATCTAATTAATCATTATAATGATTGTATAATCGTATAGGTTAATATAAAGAACGACAATGAATATCCTGTAACTTCTTCGATTTTCCTTATGATATAGATCATTGAAAATTTTATGCATACGTAGAGAATGTAAATGTCTCTTATAGTAATAAAATGATATTTTATACGAACGATAAACCAGAAAAGTTAACTTGACTTAATTTTTCTTTGTAGCATCTGTTTAAGATATTTCTCTCTTTTCTCAGCATATTTCAATATACATGTGGTTATTTAATCTAATTTTATTATAAAACCAGAGAATGTGTGTGTTGAAACGAAAATATAGGACAAGCTTGATTTTCTATATTTTATCAGTATATATATTATATCAATAACATATTCTTTTGACAATGCGATTTTGTGGATTATATCATTTTACGTTTCGTATTTATCATTTTTTTTAAATATAAATAAATGTTAGAAAAGAGAAATAAACAATAAGTGCACAAGGAAAAGATACAAAGTTGCTTTGTGAAATAAAATATAAATTAATTTATATATTTTTCAATATAATGTAAATTCAAACAATATTTTATTAACAATTATTTGTTAATGTATACAGATTTTCATAACTTAATTGATATTGTATTGATTTTTTATATATAGAACATGGATTTTCTATTATCGTAACAAAGTTTATCAGTTCGTATTTTATATATGTTGATTCTGCGAACATTATAATTTTTCAAATTGTGCAATTTTCTTCTATTTTTAGAATCGTGTCGAGAGAGAAAGGTGATTGAGCCTACTATTTGCTTCCTGTTTACTTCGCATTCGGAATATCGATCTTACAATATTCGCAGTGACAAATATATATGGTTAATTATAGCTGAAATTCTAGATTCCCAAAAGGCTCTGTATCAAAATACGATCCTACGGACGTCATAAGACTATATGATATCTTGGTTCTTATTGCAAGTCCCATGGTTCACCACGATTGACGGTGTCATGAGAATTTCTATTCGTATTTTATTTTTTATTCTGTCCCTCTGAGCAAACTCGTAAAGATACATTTTTATTTAAAGATTATGTCAGCGAATATTATAATTATGTAGAGAAGTAGTTATTCAAATTTTTCTATTTTTAAATTGACTAATTAAATTTCAGCCAATATTGTGGGATAATATCGGAAAAAACTCTTATCGTTATTAATATTTTTATGCAGGGCAATATTTATTGTTGGAATAAATATTGTATACAAAAGTTTATTAGCCAGCTTAATAAATGCTATAATAATAGTGATAATGATGTCATTCTTAAGAAACTATATATATATATATATATATATATATATATATATATATAATTTGACTATAATTTATTACATTTATCTATTTCACGTTTTGTTTCAATATTTGTATAACTTTGTAAAGTATTTTTAACCAAACTGTATACTATATATACTTTTACCAAACTATATACTATATATATTATATTAGTATACAGGGTATCTCGGAGTTTATTCGACAGAAGCATATATTACTAACGAAAATAAGAAAAAATAATACATTTATAGTTTGGTTAAAAATACTTTACAAAGTTATAAACAAATATTGAAACAAAACGTGAAATAGATAAATGTAATAAATTATAGTCAAATTTCAAATTAATTTATAGTCAAACTTCATATTTTTTTCTTATTTCCTTTTGTAGAATATACAGTTTGTCCGATAAACCTCTGTGTGTATATATATTTTTTCTTCTTTCTAATTTTCTTTATAATCTTCTCTTTCTGTATAACTATTATAACTATGATATATTATATTATATTATTTAAATATTAATTTGATGTTATCCGTGATTGCTATATTTTCAATTTACACACATATAAATCATAATATAATAGCAAATGGACAATTAAAAAAGATTGATGCTATAATTGTATTGGCAATTTTATAAATAACTGGAAAATTCTCATTCTTATTATTACGATTGAAGCAAAAATTAATTTTAGAAGCAACAAACTTGATCTCAATGAAACTTGTTGAAGAAAGAACAATGCTATTTTAAAAATGTCAAGCATACATTCCTTCCCAGAAAAAAGATATTACATAGATATTAATTTGTGCAATATCTAAAATTATTGCAATAGTTCTAATATAATTAAAGTTATTAAATAATATTTATAATTTTTTTATATTAAAAAGGATGTAATCAAATTGTGCACATTTATAACTGTATTTAAAATTCATTGAAACTTTTATAATTAAGATATTACAGACATAATGATTTTATTTAAGATTTTATTTGAGAAATTTTATTAAAATTTTAGGGTGAAAAATTCAATTTGAATTCATATTATTTTCAAAATTATTGATTTCTACAACAACATAAGTGTATTGTGCAATTTTCGCTGTACCATTACAATAAACAACAAATATTTTTAATTCTTTTTTATACATTTTTCATACAGCGCTTCATATATTTATCTAAAACAAAAATGCGTAGGAAGTAGCAGAGACTTTTTAATAAAGATTACGTCGCTACTTTGGATGGAGCAACAATATAGTCAAATACTTTTTTTCGTCGACACGCAATAAACGCGAATATTAATCGTGTTGAAATTCTGAAATATCTTTGCTCTCTCATCTTTTTTTTCTTCGTGAAGTATGTAGCCATGGGATGACCTGTTTCACCCTCTTCCGTAGAATCTGTGCGTGTCCCATCATCGATGAGGGGAAGGAAAAAAAAACAGATAGGCGCGACTACGTGTACGTCGTATGTGGGTGCGCTGCTATGGCGAGAAGCTAGAGGGTGGAACGCCTGCGCCGGTTGAAATGCACCCTATATAAGAGGCAACACGTTCTGAAGCGATACTCACATTTGGAAGCTTGCGTTGCGAGGGACAGGTTGATCAACTTCCGAGAAGATGGGATTCACTAGAAACTACCTCGTAAGCCTATTTCTCTACATCTCCATCATCAACGAGATTCGTCAACCTGCGGTGAGTTATTTCTCCCTTTACGTATCCTATTCCTCTTCTTGCGATATATACAGATTACCTCTATAATCCTCTAGAGTTGAAATCTATAAATAATTTTATTTAAATGTATTCTATAAGATAAAATATAATTAATATTGAGTAGTTTTTTATATAAATAATATAAAAATATTTTAAATTGAAATGAAATTTAATATATCCGATATATCCGATATTTGGATTCTTTCAATTTTTGTTCAGCTACATGTTTCTAGATTAAAGAATTTTTTTTAAATTTAAAATATCAAATCACACACACACACACATACACAACATACGTTATATTATTTTTTTATTTTTGGTATAATCAAATTTAAAGTCAAATAAACGTGAGCTATTATGTCCGATATTTAAATTTAAATTAATTTTAGATAAAGCAGGATTTACTTAAAAATATTTGACAAATAAATATTTTTTTGATATCGCTTTTTTTTAAACTCGCATAAAGATCTATCATTGATATCCATTATAAAAAGATTTTAACTATATTTCAATTATCTCTCTTTTTTTCTTTCTCTTTCTCTTTAACATTTTAAACATTTTAAAACAATCAATAAAAGATATTTATTATATTACATTTATTCTGTTTAATTTTAGTACATTTAGTACAATTTAGTTACAAGCTAATTTTAAAACAACATCGTATTTGATACATTTGTTTTTTCCAATTGAATTGAAAAGTATAGTTTAGACTGTGTCCAATTTATCCTTTATTGCTGTATTTTATTTTACGTTTAGCTAAATAAAATGGTCTAGCGATTACTTTGAGCAAATGTGTTACAACGTGCTTGCAGATAAGGAATGTTTGGCAGGCACTTTGAGTATGCTCTTGCAAAATCGCAATCTCGCGTCGCTTTATTGCGGTCTATATCCATGCTGTGAGAAATTCCGTAACAATTAATTACATCTTCGTCCAAAATTCATATAAATGAAAATAAAAATGTGGAGATATTTGAGATATTAAAAAATCATATTTTTTTGGAAAAATATTTCAAAATCTATTTTTAAAATATATATGTACATATAATATGTAAAATATATATTTTCCAAAATAATATTTTCAAAAATATACATAATACGTTTGAATAATTTTAATAAAAAGTTTTGAATATATAATTTATATTATATAATTATATATGCTAGTATATGACTTGAATACAGATAAAATCATTTATCAGTAAATTTTATAGAATATTTTTTTCTATAGAGAAACCCCTGTTCGAGGATGAAAAGTTATTTCAACATGTTAGGATATCATATTATATGTGCTTACATGACTGAAATGCGGATAAAATTTTTTACTTTCTATTATTATATTATATATTATGGGGATATATTGTTATAACCATAGTATTATAGAGTTATAGAACCTATTAGAATAAAATATATATATATATATATATATATATGTATAATCGTGTGTTTAACAACACGGTTATTTCACATATTCAACATATTATAGTTTTCCTTAGCCATTCGTACACACTTTAAAGTGAATTTATATTTTACCAGATTGTACATTTTTTAAACAACCAAGTGTTACATCTGTCAGTTTCTGCATTCAAAGTTTTAGAAGTTTTACATAGTAAAATAAACATATTATCGACAGCAAATGATAGTTGAAAGAAAAATGCGCGCAAAGCGTCCACGCCCATTTCTCGTTGCGTGTTCGAAATATCGGGTAAATTGTCGATTCGAATTTTAGATAGTGCCGAATTCGATGGTACCCGGGATCGTTTGCGTTTAGATAATTCACGAGAAGTGATTTGCGGGGGGAAAAACGTGTTCTTGCACGAATATAGAAAATTCAAGGATTTATTCTCAGACCAGCTGATACGGTCGTCCTCTGCCGTTGACGCTTTTAAAGAGCTTTACAAGTCCTTCATAAAGGGAATCGGTTGATCGAACGGATTACAGCTTGCCAATATGCCGGTGGTACCAGGCGTATATCGCAGATAATTAAAATCCTTAAAATTAACGAATCCATTTGATTTGTGGCATCGAAGCGAACCTCGAGCATTGCGATCCTTTGTAATTGGTTTTAAAGCGCCGATGCGCCATTTCGAAAACATGCTCTTTGTAAAGAACTTTTTTTATATGTCTAAAAGTCTAAATGTATCACATTCAGTCACAGTGGGTTTGAAATTATTTGTGTTTTTCTAAATATATATCTGAAGAATGAAATAAATTGCATTTGATTTTTAAAAAATTATACAAATGTAAAACAAATCTATTCTATTATATAAAATTTGTAAAAATATATTTTTCGATACAAAATATATATAATTTCTATTCAGTTATATTATTACAAAATTTTTTTTTATATAATGTTAAATATATAAAAATTACACGCATATTAATAACTTTGCATCATGAATTTCATGACTTTATCTCATTAGATAAAACATCGATAAATCTTTCTAGATTAGTTCTTCGATTCTTTGTTAGCTACACTTGTTGGCTATACTCGTACTCTTCTAATTACAGCAGATTATACACAATCAAACACTGCCTAGCCGAATAATTTTTTATGTACGAAGAGAGATAGAGATACTTTTATAATTCTTCTTCGATCACTTTTATGCTCTGATGCGTTTGCGTAATCGATGAAAAATCAAGGATCCCTTAAATGAAAAATGAACAATGTATTTTAATAAAAAGTAGGTCAAGAAAAAAAGATTTTAATATCAATTTTTTACAATAGATAATTTAAATGTTTGTTGCAAAATTTAATTTTAATTTTAATGAAAGAATCACATTTCTTTAAGGAATTAAGACATAAACATCAACTCAACAATACTTTTTGCTATTTTGCATGAAATATTTGTATAAATTATTATTATCACACGCAAAATTTTTTATGCATTTCATATTCCGTAATACACGGAATTATTAGAGTTAATAATCTTGGACTATACATAGTGGAAATAAATTATTTCGCTATTATACAATTACTTGTAACAGATGATCACTATTCTACCAAGCAAAATAGTGCAAGACCAAGTTCGACTATTGAATCAATCCAGTATGACCGAACTACAAAGTTTCTTAATTTCATACTGTAAATTTGTATAGCTTGTAATCCTAACGGTTTACTGAAATTCTGCAATTTCGTAAACCTCTTTCATCAAACACTTTCTTTTCATTTTATTTTAGAAAATAAGAGAAAGATCTTGCCTCTTTTACTTTCTTTGTAAATATATTCTTTATCACAGTTTCCTTCTGTATCTTTTAGGAATTTGTACTTTATTTCATTGTTCATCTAATATCAAAGTAAAATCTATAATATAATATATGATATTTTATATTTAATATATGATATTTTATATTTAAAGAGTATCATATAATCAGTCGGAGATCAATGTGATAGCATATCGCTTTATACATGTGATATTATATGTTGTCGAAATATATTGCGTATTTAATTATGAATATTAACTTTTAAAATATAAAGAGAGAAAGTGAGAGAAAAAAGATAAAAATATAATTCTACATTAACATTTAATTAAATTTTGAATTTTTATCATATATGCCAATATTTGCAATATGAAATTAAACTGGTATCATTAAATGGAAAATAGATATATTTTTCGAGAAAATGTTTGCCAAACTGACAAGCATTGATCGTAAAAGAGCAATTTTACCCCGAAGAACATGAAAAGGCCTTTTAAAAGCGGTTTTTACAGGACTCTTTAACCATACTCAATCAATAGACGTAACGCTATGAGAATAAAAAGAAGTTGAAAAGTTAAGAAGGTCCCTAAGGTTTGCATCGAAGGTAAAGATGTGGAGAATCAAACCTGTTGCCTTCTTTACTCATGGTCATTGGAAGAATGGGGAACGGTCTTTAAA
Source organism: Prenolepis imparis (assembly GCF_030444845.1). Lineage (NCBI taxonomy): Eukaryota > Metazoa > Arthropoda > Insecta > Hymenoptera > Formicidae > Prenolepis > Prenolepis imparis. The sequence continues at coordinate 14,859,524 of NW_028141160.1, forward strand.
GATTCCTTGCACAAAGCGCGTTTTATTGATCTACCAAGAGGCGCTGTGCTACTCAAAGAAACTATTTCTCTATATACTGTCGACATGGAATTTAATTAATTCCCTTAGAATGACTATGCTCCCCGCGGCACTTAAAATCGCATCGATTCATTACAAATGCGAGATAATATCGAGACGATATCGCGCGTGGATTTAATTTTTCGATACAAATTATTATAACACATAATATATATGTATAATTTATTTTATAATAAACCTTTTACCTCTTTATATATTGTACCTAAAATAAAAAGCAATAATGTATGATGTACGTTTAAAATTACATCATGTTTTACTAAAATGTGTAGTTTATTAGAATTAATTTTTATATATAAAGCAGTAAAACCGTGACATTTCGTCAGAAATCGATTGAGTATGTCGACAAGTAGATTTATGAGATATTACAAAATTTCTCTCTCTCTCTTTCTCTCTATCTAGTAAACAGGCTGCGGCAAAACATGTATGATATAGCCGCGCATATTGTGGTGGTTTAAATAGCAGTGGGCGTTCTTAATCGACGAAAACAAAAGGCCAGCGTTATAGGCACTATAGAAATTGGTCTAACAAGTGAAGGTGTCCCGTACATATGCGCGGATGCATTTGTGTGTAAATTACATTGTGAGGAGACGGTACGATTTTCTTGAAAAGGCTCTTTTGTGAAGACGCGAATTATTACTCACGATAACTCTTGCGTTGTATGGAAAGAATTTGTCGCGCACAATTTAATTTTAAAAGTGAATATTTGCTGCAGGAAAAAATATAAGTCGAAGGAAAAAATATTAACATTATAAACTCTATATAAACTCTACGAAGACGTTTATTACATAGTATATCAAATATGTCAAAATTACACAAGTTGTGTATCTTTTTCATTTTTTTATTGACTAAAGTTCTCAATTACAAGTTAACATTGATATCATTATTTCTCTACTATCTTACTTCTCGCTAGTGCCTCTCCATTATGCTAATCAAACGGCATGCTAGATTAAACATACGGACTTAATCTCGGTCTATTCGTCTCTTGGGGAAAAGCGCTCGCTTTATCTGGCATACATCGCCATAATGAAGCCATTTACATTGAAGTTGTAGGAATTTCGAAAGCTTTTCGATTTGTTTCGTTATCTTTGCGCTGAGAATTGTAGAGATATAATATCCTCGTTGTTCTACTACAGCCAATTGAAGTAGTTGAAAACGAATATGGTCATACCAAGTAGCCACACACATACATAGTTATTGTCGTTTTAAAAGTTTGTGTAATATTTCTCGAGAGTAGTTTAGAAAGTATAATATCTTTCGATAAAGTACTTTTAAGTTTATTATTGTGTCCAAACTTTAATTCATCCATAATCATAAAAAAAAAATATTATCCAGTCCAGAACAGATTTTTAGAAAATAAATTATTCAATATTTTTAGCGAATTATTTAAAATATACCATATCTCTATCTTTAAAAAGAATAAAAAGAATTGTTTAATATACATACTTATATAAAATTAAAAAATTGAACTTAATTTATTCTCTGAAAATTACATATTTGTTTGATGCTTTGAATATTTATAAATGAAGATCTAAAATACCGAGAAGAGTCCGCATATTTGTACAGCGTGTCTGATCATTTTATCGTCTATTGATTCAGCCATAATCAGTGCGAGGGTCTTCTTTATAGCATCTGCGAGTCTATATCTTCAATCAGTAATTTCCCTTTTACTCGGCATGAGGAAAGCAAACGAGAGCACGGTTGTATGCAAATCAAATGCAGATTGCTCTCGTCGCGCATTTTTTACATTTATTAAAAACTCCTGTATTTTTGGTACTCTGATCTGTATTCCTCTGTACTTTCTAAATTCTAAATAGTTATTTAAATATTTTTTTTCTAAATATGCTTTATAAGAGACAGTCGATAGATACACGCGATATGACATGCGGGTAGAAACATCGGACGCTACGCGAATAATTATTGCGTATATCCTGATAATTCTGAAGATTAATTAGAAAGTTTGATTCGCGCGATTGTGTATGAAACATAAATCACACCCACATCATATATAATGTCACTTGTTATCAACTACGCACCTGTTCTGCGTTGCTTCGGTACATTTGATTTATTAACGTCGTCCGCGGCGCACTCGCATGACGAATGATGAGCTATTGATAAAAGAGATAAACACTTTTCCTGGAACACGTGTATTTAATTGTATTAATTTAGGAGCACAGTTTGCATGCGAGCAAGCAATGATTAATTTTTCTACGATCGCGCCGACAATAATAATCGTCACTCGATTACTTCGATTAGGTTGATGCGATTTTCAAATTACGGATTTTACATTAATTTAAATCAATTTTTACATTGTATAGATATATACATATAAATATAGACGTATAAATTATTTATTATCATTATCTTACGAATGAATGAAAATAGGGGATGCCTTTTGCGTCATTATCAATACAAATCTGATTACGCAGTGATTTTACATGGTGATAAAACTTTAGATGGATGATTAAAATTGCTAAGTAAATAATAAATGGTTCGAGTGATTAAAGGAGGCCTGCGCGTGATTAAGCTTATAAATACTTAGTGGTTTGTCGATCATATCGCGTGTTATGTTCCATTTACGAAATTGTGATAATCTCTCGTTAATATCGGAAAGAAGTGCAAGTTGTTTGAGCTGATAGCAGCTGTTTCAATTTTTCTCTTATTTATAATTTGTTTATTAAACTTAGAAATCGATTGCATTGTTAGTCTTGATTAATTAATGTGGCAATGATTAATGGTAAGAGTGATTGTTCTATGAGGAATATCTTTTTGAACGCGCTATACAAATTGTTTGTAATTTTAATTTGTAATTCAATCATCTGATCAGATACATCTCTAATACAAATTCATAAATCTTGGGTTTTACATCATTATGCACACTCTTCTTCTTTAATTAGTTTGGAGCTTGCGCCGTCTCGTAGCGTTAAAAGGGAGCTTATCTATGAACGAATGAAGCTCGAATGGCACATATAAATGAACGGTCCGTAACTTTGTAAGCTGAAAGAGCTTTTAAATGACAGCTAATTAATTTTGGAATCGAAAATACCCAAAATAAAATTTAAGTCGACAATTTTGATAATCCTTATTTCTGCTTCGTGTAATTTTCAGTTTTTTATTTTCACTAATTTATAGAAGATATAAATGGTTCGTTTTATCTAAAAATTTCATTAATTTTTTATTCAGTACATTTTATAATAATATTTTTAAAAGGAGATTATTCCTTTTCCCTTGAGCGATACTAATGGTTACAGCAATCTTTTTGAAAAGAACGAGTCATGGTCATCATCGATACATCAATCGTGTGGTATTATAAAGTATAAAAGGACTGAGGTTCCCTTTTCTCCCTTTTCTAGTCATTTAAACGCAAAAATCGTGGATAAAGATTACAGAAATTTATTATGCTATCATCCGAGTGGCGATAACATAATTTAGGCGATCTATTTCGTTATCGCTCTTCTTTCGTTAACCTTTCCCGATTGCGACTAATATACCTTGGGCGATCTGTCATCGGAAGCGCCCTTTGCCATATAATGTCTGCTATTTCCAAGAAGTTGATGCCTACGTGCCACTCGTTAATCACTTTTATTCGCAGAAACGAGGCAGCTCCGAACTTTATACGTGGACGTCATTAATACAAGGAAAAGATCTCTTTTATAATCGATTACGTCACGCGTGACACATATATATCGAGGAATATTCTTCGACTGAAAGCTCGGTAAATTTCAACGCGATTTCATTACGTAGAATAAATTGTCATACTGGTTTATAAAAGACATCCTTTACCTTGAATGAGAGCGAAATAAAATCCAAAATGTAATTTTAAAAATAATAAATTGTTGTTGCAGCATTCAATAGCGTTCAACAAGTAGTACAGATAAATTGTATTGTCAGACTAACGAACCGATAGAGATAGATGCGTAAGTCACAACTTGCGCTAAAGGAAACCTAATTTGATGCAAATCCAAATGTGAGTTTCGATAATGCGATTATCCCAACTAATTAAAATCAGTATACGAGAATTAATTAAGTAGCTAATCGTATATATATCTTATACATATATCAATGTGAGTGTTATAAAGGAGTTCCAAGCACGTTACGTTAATTTCCAGAAATTAGCGACCTAAGCTGTCTAACAAGCAGCCGTATAATCCGACTTAAATGTTGAAGTTATTATATATAATATATTCTCTTGCATATTTATTAAGCGCTTTAGAAACAGTTTCTGAATGTAAATTTATATTGCATCACAAAGTGATGGTTGACTCAAATGAAACAAGCTTTTTCGAAGCAATTCTACAAAATTTTTGTTGTAACAATTTTTAAAAAATTACATAATGAAATTAAAAAGTGAAAATGCATGGTATCGAGAACTCTCTCTTAAATTAACTGCATTCCTATGTATATTGATTTATCGTGAAGAAATTAATAAACGTTAAAAATTTTTTATATACATGAATTTTTTTATGTTATCAATTATATAGTATATACTATGTAATAATTAGCATTTTCGTAAATTTATCGATAAAGTGAACATCAATAGTATATTTTTAGGGGAGGGGGGAATTATATATAATAATTATATATAATAAATACATTTCTGAAACGTTGAATATTTTGAGTTCTCCGCAGAGGATTCTGATTTCACTGAAATAAAAATATATGTACAACGAAAAAAAAATAGATCGATAAAATATTTATCGAAATTTATAGTCGAAGAAAAAGCACATTTAATTCTCATTTTGACAAAGCGAAAGAAGAGTTTTACCTCCTCTTTAAATGCAATGTGCAATGTGAGTGCGAATGCATGTAACATTCATCAACAGCGAGAACTTTTCGAGAGCCCTAGTGCGCTGTCAAGTACCCAAAAGTCTGCTCGGATTTGCGCTTATCAACTTTTGTATTGCATTTATATGCAATCTGCAGATTCTTCTCTCTTTCTCTCTTATACAAAAATATAAAATTTTAGTTTGTCAAATTTTAGTTTGTAAATATTCATTTAAAGTCTCGTATGAATGACGTTTTTGATTGAACGTATATAAGTGAATCTGATGAAACCTTCGGTATATGTATGTAATCGTATAAAAAAAAATAATGCAGAGAAAATATATAAATGTATTTTATACGCCTGTAAAAGAACGTATCTGTAACGTAATATATGTTAGATGTGGCATCGACAGATCGGAAAACACTTTGTCACTCGCTATTGCGTTACGTTCAAATGTGTGTGTGTCTGCGATTCTTTCGCGGAAAAGTTTTGTCCCATTTATGAAAATTGCTGCGATCAGCATTCTTTTTATTAAAAATATATTTAAAAAAAATTTTTTTAATAAGAGCATATAAAAAATAATCGCGATATATTTATAGTAGTTTCAAGACATATAATTATGTTCTTATGTATAACTGATTTGTATAATTAATGTTTTAATTATTTATAATACAAATATGTTTTGAATATTTTAATACATTGCTTACAATATGCTTTAAATATTAAGCATCTTTATATTACTTTTTATAACGCTCTAGTCTTTTCTGTGTTTAATAAATAATAAAAATTTCCAATAAGTGTCCATCGCAGTAACATTATATACGAATTGATAATATTTGCATAGCATTCGAATTGGCGCGACTGATGGCGATAGAAATAAATAAAAAGATTTTATTAACCTGGGATTAAGTAAATCCACATTTTTCACTGAAGAAAATAGCTTTCAGAATGTACAAGTTATCCGACAAGAGTATCCTTGATATCTCTCTGCGGAATTCGTGGCGCAGTCGCACTAAATTTTCTAGACGTTTATTTTGTCAATAAACTAACTTAAATGTGAAAATGCTGATGGAAAAGATGGAACAGAAAAAAAGTAATGAAAGTGTCTGTTTGAGTGGCAACGCACGACGAGATGAGCAATTGAATATTTTTACTACCGACAGAATTTCGTATATAAGACGGCAAGAATTTACATTGCTTCACTCCTGTCAAGAACAGTCCTTTCAATCTGCCAAAGTATTTGAATATTGCACACGATAGAAGATGTGAGATGAGATGTCTATTTCTTAAAGTTAAAGTTAGCCAGCAATGTATGCATCTTAATACAAATACATATTAAAAAGATAGGTAAATCAAGTATTTTGTTTCTTAGATACTGCTTAATCAATTATTTCAAATTAGTTAATTAATTAATTTTTACTATTACTTATATCAATAATTTTCTAGATAAATAAAAAATTTGCGAAAACTTCTAATAAATAAACAAATCAATTATAAATAGTAAATTTTTATTTTAACTTGTAATATAATATATGTATATATTTTTCTACTTTTTAAAAATTATATTCAAAAATTTAAAAATTTATGTATGTTTCAAAAACTTGTGTTTGCAAGCAATTAAATAATAAAGTATATTTTACATATTGTTTTGTAGAAATTTTATATTAACTTTTATTTAATATAATTAAATTTATTATTACTTTACATGCAAAGACAGATACACAGATATTATGCATTTACGCGTGGTACATGCACAAGAATGCAAATAGAATTTTGACTGTTTACTGGAAAAGTTAATACTTGGTATTCGGTATGACGCGCGGATTTTCTTTACAGTGTAGGAATTCAATTTAGTTTCATTAGTCGAGGATCACACGAGTTAACGTTATATCGAAGAGACAGAAGAGTTTAATGAAACATATGGTCGCGATTACCGGTAACACTTTCCTGCATACGAAAATTATCCTGTGACCTTTCGCGTGGAGTGATAATTCCCGGAAGTGACCTTATAATTAAACATTTACTACATTAATGTTACAAGGTTGAATTCTCATGTTGGCTTGTTACGCGAATTAAATTCACAAGCGCTTTGCAGAAATAACATCATTAGCCTTTGCTTTTATATAATAATATAGAAAATTTAATCATTGTTAAACGGATATAAATTTTGGTTTATTATTATAGAAACTTAATTGTATAAAAACTAATTCAATATTAAAGAAAAAAACATAGGTGGACAATGGACGCAATTAAATTTATTGTAGCTACGCAGCCAATGTTCCTGCAAATGTACGCGCGTGCGTTTTCCTCTATGCAAATGGGTGTGCATTCCCCACATGCAGATCTAGAATTGTACAGTATGAAACGCAGCAGGTGCTACGTAACTTTCAATATAAACGTGCGAGTTAGAAATAAAGTGAAATCTGTTTGTTATTTCTCTCTTCTTTTTTTTGAGTTATATGAAAAATTTATCTTGTTATCTATATATAATGAATTTTTCTATAGCAAACTTTATAGAATTTCTTTCGAGTATTTCTCCATCTCTGGCATGTTTTTTATGGACTTTTCCAATAATTGATATTGATATTTTATTCACATGATACACCCCAAACTATTATTAATTTTACCTCAAACTATAAATATTTGAAATATTCTGACAAAATTTATTTTGGCACTTGAATTTTTCGATATTTTATTCTAAATTTATTTTATCATGTAATTTAATAATAAATTGAATTTCTCGTTAAGATAAAAAATTTTATTTCGACATAGCATAGAAAAATTAATTCAATTTTTACAGATTTCAAAGTTATTTATTTAAATTCAACATTTCCATGTTGCATTGCAAAATGTGAACTACAGGTGTCACATGGTATTCTGGCCACGGACGTGTGTTATAATTGTAGCTATCATATCCAGAGCTTGACGTCATGCGCTTCGCCGAAATTGGACTTGAAACGTCACTAATGTACAATGTAATAACATTGATAACAATAGTGAAATATATTTCACTAAAGATAAATTGTCTATGTTTGTTTCTTACTTATGTCAATGTCAATCAATTTTGACAATTTTATGGATTCTATTATGTGGAATATATATTTGATTTTATACTTTATTATATTATATTTTTTTCTTTAGTGTTAAACTATGCGTATATTTTTAAATATAAATATTTTCTTACAACATATATATATCTAACAAGGATATACGTTTCCTTACAGCAATTTTTAAAAATAAATATCATATTCTAATGACAAAAGGCACGTCGAATACGTAATGCAACATTTCATGTTCTGAGAATGTTATTAAACACCTAATACAAGCCAGTATGTAGACGCAGTTAATGTCAACGACATCTGACCGAAATTTGCTAACCGTTTCAGAGTTTGCGCAAGGCTATAATATGTTGCCAAGATCCTTTGAGTCAGTACTATTAGAATTACCATAAGCTGTGGGTGTGAAGTAAATCAATATTAAATCAAAACTCATGTAATATATCTGCAGCAGCATGCAATATAAATTTTAAATACATTTAGTACGATAATTAATTATAATAAGATGAATCATTATAATTACATATAATTTTCCATTTTTTTCCAATTTATCACACAATATATTCAATAAAATCTAAATTTTCCATAAAAGATACCAGTACATCAAAACTATTATTCTCGAATTCTATTTACTGTAAAACATATGAATTTAACAGAATGCGGTAAACATTTTTATTATTTTTGCCGTTTCTTTTTCACAAGGCCTATATAAATGTTGATAACTTTTGGTACACAGGTCACACAAAACGAAATCCCAATGACAGATATTAAACGCTACACATTTTTAGTTACCATGCAAACTGCGATACTCCCTTCATTTCCATTTTCAATCCGCTCCCCATATTCCGCGTAAACTACAGTAATATATCCTCGATCACATAAATGGCATGTCGTGGTTGCAGAGAGATTTAATTCATCCCTGACATCAGGACGATCATTTAATTACAGCGCAGTTGGCTGGTATTTTGCATATTATGTATCTCTAGATTAATTGCCGCAGTCTCGTATCTCGTCGAATTTTCATAAATCCTCGTGGACACGAATCATATTGTCATCGATCTCGCGCTGCTGGCGCGTCACGTTCCCCTGAAAAATTAATGTCAAAACGTGACGGTTGCCTTGCCGTGAAACGCGCACGTGACTTGGATTCATAATAATTGATTAAAATGGAGTTTAACGGATTGTATAAATACTGAGTTACCTTGAGCATTGTGAAATAATGGAGTTAAAATGAAGTAGAATGCTGGAAACATCGAGTGCACGTCGTATCGGTATTTCATTCTCATAATAAATTCTATCCACGAGCTCTTTATCGCGGATTGTTTTTACAAATTTGGCTTGTAAATTATTTCATTAATTTGACAATTGATTTCAGAGTAATTTGATTTAATTTGATTTAATTTGATTGAACGTTAGCTTTCTTTTCGCATCTTTATATAATTTTCAGTATTAAATTGTGATAAAAATATACATTTAATATTTACGTGTATAATGTTATTATATTTTGGATTTTTAACAAACAATATTATTATAATAAAATATTTTAAATAAAAAATTGCAATTGTTAAAATTTAGCTCACGAGTTAAAAACTCGATTAATATTTTTGACAGTTATCAGCTGATTTCTATCAAAAAATATTAATCGCAGATAAGGCATTATAACATATTATTTACAACATACTACTATTTAAAATTTTATAACCTATTATTATTTTAAAATTTAATTAGCAAATTAACGTTTTAATCAGCTGATTCTCAAAAATTATGAATCAAGTTTAAACAAACTTTATATAAAAATATCATTCTTTTTTATGTAAAATTAAGGAATGGCGCGCGCGAAGCGCTTGTGTTGTTCTAGTAAACATAAATACAAGAGTGATAACTTATTGTCGATAAAAGAACAAATAAGCCGGAAATCTCTCTCTCTCTCTCTCGATATCAAACAAAAATAAAGAGGCATCGATTTTTCCTGCGTTTTATTGTATTTTTTGGTCGGTCAAAGGTTCATGGTTCGGATACTGGAAGTAAAGTATATTTATGAGATATTTTCTGGAACACACTCATGCGTGATATTAGGTGCAGACTTTGTCGTTTTTGGATAATATATGTGTAGAGGACTTAATAGAATTGTATTATAAAAATCGATAACTCGAGGAAGTCGGAGATGAATGTTCTGGTATATCTTTATCAGACATTTCAGAATTTTTGCACATTTTTCACATATTATTCTTACTATTGATTTGTTGTAATAATTTTGTAAATAAACAATAATTGTTAAACACGTAATAATATACATATGATTATTATATATGTAACACTATAATATAATTAATATATAATTAATAATAATTTTATATGTATGACGTATAATGATATTGTTTAATAAAAACAGATTAAAGGATGTGAATATAAAAATCTGGATTTCTATGCAAAAAATAACGTTTGCATTTTATTAAGTGATTGGTACATATAAAGATGAACTATTGAAACACTCTCTCTCTTTTCGTTTCGCTCCAGGTGACATGTCAAGACGAAGAAGGCAGCCAATGCATACCAAAGAAGACCTTCATGGCGTTGTTGCGCTTACCGGAAGTCAGCTCGAATCTGGCAGCCTATTCGAGAACGGCAAGGATTATTCAGGAAACGAAGAATCATAACGACATGGCTCATTTGAAAGCTCTCAGTTCAGAAGAAAACGAGGACGCTGAAATCTGCATACCCACTGGTGTTTACTTGGAGCTTTTTAGAAACCCGGCATTGCGAGGTCATCTTAGTGTTATAGCGCGTACTCACAAGTTGCCCGAATTTCCTGCACGTCTTCTAGACGAGGAAATCAATTCGAGGGACCTAATTCCCGAATCGGAAAAACGCAGTCTCGCTACTTTGGCCAAGAACGACGACCTGCCGTTCACTATACAAGAACGTGAAAACGAGGGCGATGACGAAGAAAAGAGGAGCGCATCTCCTAGGTATGTGCTTTTTAGATTATGATTTTGTTATTTAAATGCGTTTAATAATTCAAACTTTTATAGGTATACAATAAAATAATTAAAATTTTTACATAAACAAAATTTATACATTAACATTAAAATTTATACATTAATTTAAAAAATAAGAAAATTAATAAATATCATATATATTTTAATAGTTTTGATAATTAAAATTATAAATAAGAATACATACACAATTTTATATTGTCACATAATAATATATATAGTTTTACATTTTATTATTAGAAAGTTATTGTTGTTCCATTTATTCGCGACGTGCTCGATCAGTCAAAAATTAATTGATTTATTGAATTAAGCGATAACGTGGATGGGGTGATGCGTGAGTTGCTGGACGAGGAGAACCGTCGACGGGCGTCCGAGATCTATGATTATCTGTCCGAGCTGGACCCGGAAATGATCGAGTACCCGCTTGACAAACGTAACATCGGTTCTCTGGCGCGGGATTTTGCGTTGCCTACGGGCAGACGTCACATCGCCTCGGTGGCTCGCGATCACGGTCTACCGAGGAGCGGCAAGAGGAATATCGGTTCCCTGGCCAGACAGAGCATGTTGCCATTAAACGGCAAAAGGAACGTCGCCTCACTGGCGAGATATTACATGCTGCCGCAGAACGGCAAGAGGAACGTGGCGGCTCTAGCCAGGGACTCCTCTCTGCCTAACGGCAAGCGATATCTCGGCTCGCTGGCGCGAAACGGCGGCTATATTCCGGTCCGCGAAGACGACGACGACAAGCGCAGCATCGCCTCATTGGCGAGAAACGCCGATTGGCCGGGTGTCGTGAAACGAGGACGCGTGGCACCTGGAAGGATAATCGTGCGAGTGCTCAATCGTCACGGGAGATCGTTGAACGACGATCGCGAGGCGCATAGCGAGCCCCTGGACCTTCAGCAACTCATCAGGCAAGGACATAACGAAGACAAAGAGAACGAATGGCAGACCACTCCCTTCAGTATCTCGGAGGATCTGGATGAAGGCAAGGCGAAGAATAGGTCGAACAGGAGGATCGACGTCGCGTCGCAGACGAGGCACAAGAGACAGATCGATTTCTCCGACGAATATCCGCTGCCCGTTATGCAGAACACCAATCTACTCGATTATGAGGATATGATGGAAGCGTTCGAACACTATCCAAACACGGAGAAGAGGTTCATGGGTGAGTAGAACCGGTCGCGCGACCATTGCAATCTCTGATTGGAGATTTATTCAAGGTCTAATCAGAGATTTTATTTTTGAAAGAATTATAATTTTCTTCTCGCAAAATTTATTTTACATTTATAAATAAATTTTTATCGTGAGCGAAAAATATTATCCAACATCCATCTCAAGTGTTATCGCTGATTTATTGCATACAGAAGAAATAATGTTTTCCTTTACGAAGATAAAATTTAAATCTTTATCTCTTTTTCGACTGATCAATATTTAAAAGATCTGAACTAGTTTAATTACGGAGTCGCAATTGGTAAGTATAATCAATCATGTCTCTTTTCACATTCACACGTATCGAATATGAGATTTCCAAAATTCTATACGGCAGCGTAAGAAAAAGTTGCGCCACGTCGATCGAATCAACTTCGTGTTGTCAATCATAACACACACTCTGTCGCGAACAGGTTCCGCGTCGGAGTTGCCGGCCGATTCGGGCTATCCTGAAGTATTGCAACTGAGTAAGAGACATATCGGGGCCCTCGCACGCCTTGGCTGGCTCCCGTCGTTCCGTGCACCACGATTTTCTCGGTCACCGCGATATCTGGTCGAAAGGTCAGGCCGTTAGGCAGCCGCCTCTTCGTGTCTTCCGCCGTGTCCTCTTCTCCTACCTCGATGTGATGTCAACCGTATTTTGTCGTACCTGTAATCAAGTAGAGCCCTACCTACTACAGACTGAGAAAATATATCATATCTATGTGTGTCAGCACCAACAGATTTATCAGCCACGTTACATCACGTCACGCCAAAGATAATCCATCAAATACCAACCAACCACCTACCACAATGTACAATCATCACTACGTACAAAAAATACGTTCTCCAATGTCTTCTTCTACTATCATCCCGGAATCATCACGGTAGCTAGGTGTATAATGTTTCGATGTAGTGTCTCGCTGTTAGAGACTAGCAGCTCGATGTTAATATTAGATCGTTAGATCGCTAGTAGATCGATGTTAGACGATTAGACGATATAGAATCGATCTATACTTTGTTACGTTGGCTCGGTGTTAGTTTTTAGAGATTTTAGTTTCTAGAATGTTTTATGTTATAAATGGATCCCAATGTTAATTAAACATATTTTTCAATGAGATGCAAAAAATTGCGATGCGAAGAATATATTTGGATATCCTATTTTTATATTTACAATTTTCGCAGAGAGTGGCGTTGGGAACCATTAATGCCATTTTATCGGATTTCTCTGAATATAATATTGCATAAAAATGCAGTGTTATATATCGGAATGATGTGTTTATATTTTATTTTATTTTTAAAGATCCGTGACAATACATTAGTTTTCAGAGAAATAATAATCGTGTAATCAATAGACAGGACTGGTGATTATAAGAACGCGGCATCGATATTAAATATTCAATATGTTTTTGTGTTGTCAGAGTCGTTATGACAAGAGAATCATTAAGCTAGGTCTATTGGGAAAAATTAATCAGATGATTATTTCAATTGAGAAACGCAAATTTTTACAATGTATTGATTATTTATACTTGCTGTATTATAATCAAGTTTCTTTATATCTTTCTATAGAAAGAAAAATTCAAGATACTGTGCAATACAATTATGCATAATAGCTGGTGTGCATGATCTCTTTTATCTTTATAAATTCTTTTATTTCCTTTAGATAAATGTCGGACATTGTCAACAGTGCAATCTATTAATTAGTTATGTATGTTTAGATTCGATCCAATTTATGGTGTTAGACGTAGAGTAGTGTTTTGTGATATAAAGGAAAATGCAAATAATGAATTTCAGGAAGAATCCCGCAGATGGGTCCTCGCCCAACTACACCCTCGACGCGTCGACTCGGTCGCTAAATCCGATATTCACCCCGAAAACTCGCTATTTGCAGTCCCTACACGGAGATTGTCGACACGGCTTCAAGAAGTTCTTGCTGTTACCGGATATGGATAACTTCCTACGGACATCGAATTCCCGCATCGTGCCCCGTTCCATGTAAAATCTTTGTTTCGCTGCTCATCCAAAGCAGCACCGTACGAATATTGAATATATAAGACTCACTTGTGTAATTAGCGTAAATTATAAAAAAAAAGACGAGGGGAAAATAGGACGCAAGACTAAACGAGTGTAAATATTCCGAGAATCTGACGTTCTTCCTTACTAACTATTAATCATCCCTTGTCAACAGTAGATACGCGAATATTTCTATCACTATATATCAGATGATAATCTATTGTCAGTTATACATATTAAATTTACAAGAAAATTTTATCGAAAAAATTAATTAAATTTAAAATAAAAAAACGAGTTGTGTAATAAAAGTAAGGAAGCTCGCGTTGTGGTAATTAAGCGACAATCTAAATTTGGAGAAAATTAATTTTGTCGCAGAATCCGTCGATGGACAATAAGCTTACTGCTCGCCGACAATAATCTTACAATAATCCTAATGTAACGCCTTAAATGTGCCATTTGTATCAAACAGATTTAAACTATTATCCAGAAAGCCTATTATGTATTTAAAAAAGGATTACAATTTATAGATAGATTATTCTCGTTCAAATATCTTTCACAGTTATAAATTTTAGATCTGTTATATAGACTGTGTTATTATAGACTATTACATTTCTGCAAGTATATGTATTTTTCTTAATATTTATATCTTCATACTTCTCTCAATGTCGACCTGTAACAAACGTATTGCTGTGACTTTTATAATTCGTCTTTTTAAACAAGATGAGAAATATCTTTCCGATCTGCAACAATAATTAATCAGCGTATGATTTGACAATATTTGACAATAATTTGACAACAGTTTTTTATTATTAATAATATTTAACACAGTAGTGCCAAGTCATTTTCGAATGATTCAACGAAAAATACTTTGGTCTCTCTCTCGTGACTTCTCGTCGCGATAGTACGAACGAAAGAAGGAAGGCAGGATAAAAGATGTGGCCACAATTTGATCAATACTACTTCATAATAAATCATCGTGAGATCGAAATATTAAACGAATGCAGCCTCGAGAAACTGTATGTCACTTTGATGATTATTATTTAGCACAGATTTACCAATAAATCATCACGACATCGAAATATTTTATGCTCCTACGTTTCTCTGGTGACCGTGTTAAGCCATAGGATCGTAAAAAAAAGGATTAAGATTCGCATATGTATATTCAGCGATTATTATCAGGCGTAAAAGCTATTATGCATAAATCGTAATCGAGCGAAATATTCCTAGAAATAGTTGTTTGGAAACAGAATGGCACAAATTCGCAATTGTAAAATATGATACGATTATGATCACATTAGCTAATCGAAAAAATTATCGTTATTTTTCAGATATTTCTCATCCTGTTGGATTAATACTTCTGCGACTCATGATGTGTGATTTTAGGTACTTGTCAAGAATCAGAAGAACAACGAATATGTTTTTTAAGTTTATTATTTGTTTAAATAATAATTATAATTTATTATATTTTTTGAAATAATGCACAATTATTTAGAACAAAATTTTAATTCTTTATAGGAAAAATAAAAAATAACTTTTAAAACTCTTTTTTCATATAATTTTCGAATTCATCTGAAAAAGGCTTTCTCTCTCTCTTAGAAAATATGAAATATATTAATTATATATTTCTATATTACACTTTTGAATTTTTAAGAAGCACTTCTCAGAATATAAAATTTATATATTGCGATCGCAAAAACATTTAAAGACTTAAAGATTAAAGAGTGAATGCATACACAAAAAAAAGATAAAAAATTTTTAAGTAATAAATTTAAATATAGAGCACCATTCTGTGGTACCCCCATCTCCCCCTCGTCACTGAACATTATTTCTTTTGTTTCTTTTCGAAATTCTATGATTATAATATAATTAAAACCTCGATTGTTCACACACACGTAAGATTGACGAAGCCAGGAAATAATCTCCGTGAGTGTAGTAACATGTACGGTGTAAATGCTAGATTAGTGCTCAGAGCTTTAGTCTAAGCTCGATAGTGATAACGCGAATTCGGTTTCATCTTACAATTAGTCCCCTCATTGTATCTCGTTTAAATATCGTTAGAGACGTCATTGTATAACATGTATGTGGTATTACAGTTGAAATACGCTCGATGTCGCGATCTATCGATCTATCATTGCTGTGGATGACATATAAGTCTATTGACTCTCTTTAACTTTACGATTTAAAGTACTATGTATTTGTCTAGACAATAATGAATAACCAAAGTGACAATAAAACGATAATAATATTAAAGTAATAAACTCGAACTTTATCCCGCAAATATGTTTGTCCTGTTTTTATTTTTTATTATTAAATAAAATATACAATTATAAATGCTTCTTATAGTTATTTATATAATCAAATCTAATTTGTGATGTTCATAAAAAAAGAAAAATAATAAATCAATATATGCACACGACAGATAAAAAAAAATTGTTCTATATATTTTTATTATTATAACATTACGTATGCGTTATCTAGATTTTTTAAAAATACTAGAACAACACAAGCACGCGCTACGCGCGCGCCATTTCGGTTTTATGTTTATTAAAAAATAATATAAAATTTGTTTAAACTCGATTAATATTTTTTCATAGAAATCAACTGATTAAAGCGTTAATTTGGTAATTAAATTTTAAAATAATATGTTAAAATATTAAAATAGTAAAATGTTGTAAAATTGTAAATAATATGTTATAATATCTTATTCTCGATTAATATTTTTTGATGGAAATCAGCTGATAACTTTCAAAAATATTAATCCAGTTTAAAATATTATAACATATTATTTAAAACTAATATTATTATTTTTTTAAATTTTATTTTGAACAAACTGTCAAACTGCTAATTCTCGCGATAACAGCCTCTCGATGCTACGAATATAACATACAACGCGAATCTTGACAGTATCTTGACAATAAGCATCGCGGAAAAGCGACAACAATAAGCTTTGATATATGCGAGTATCGATTTTACATATCTTTTTTAGAAAAGAAAATAATTCAACCTTTTTGTCACGCAATTACTCTGCCATGAGCATAAAATATTAAATTCGAGTCAAAAATAATAAAATAATAACTCGCACTTTATATATCGTAATTTTATTATGCGCAAAGTAAGAATGTAGAGAAATTAAGTAGTACGAGTCAACAATTTCTCAGTACGCCTTTTCGTCGCGCAATCATTTAATCATTAACATAAAATTATAAATGCATGAATAGTGTTTGCAGATTATTTTGGTACCATAAGCATACCAGCGTACTACCTTTTTGGTCTAATAAACGTAAAATGAATCCGCGGCGTATGGGATCCGCGGCTTAAAAATTTTAATTTTCAGTATTTTAAAACGCGCCAAAAATTATTCGTTTACATATTTCAACAGCACATTGCCTGCACATTATGATGGTACCATCACCATACCAGCCTACAAACTTTTTGGTATTATATACGTAATATAATTGTGCGCCGTATGGGATCCGCGGCTTAAAAATTTTAATTTTCAGTATTTTAAAACGCGCCAAAAATTATTCGTTTATATATTTCAACAGTACATTGCCTGCACATTATGATGGTACCATCACCATACCAGCCTACAAACTTTTTGGTACAATATACGTAACATAATTGTGCGCCGTATGGGATCCGCGGCTTAAAAATTTTAATTTTCAGTATTTTAAAACGAGCCAAAAATTAATCGTATATAAGTTTCAATAGTGTATTGTTTGCAGATTATTTTGGTACCATAAGCATATCAGCGTACTACCTTTTTGGTCTAATATACGTAAAATGAATCCGCGCCGTATGGGGTTCGCGGGTAAAAAATTTTAATTTTCAATATTTTAAAGCGAGCCAAAAATTAATTTTTTATATATTTAAACAGTACATTGCCTGCACATTATGATGATACCATCACCATACCAGCGTACTACCCTTATGGTCTAATAAACTTAAAATGAATCCGCGCCGTATGGGGTTCGCGGGTAAAAAATTTTAATTTTCAATATTTTAAAGCGAGCCAAAAATTAATTTTTTATATATTTTAACAGTACATTGCCTGCACATTATGATGGTACCATCACCATACCAGCGTACTACCTTTTTGGTCTAATAAACTTAAAATGAATCCGCGCCGTATGGGATCCGCGGCTTAAAAATTTTAATTTTCAGTATTTTAAAACGCGCCAAAAATTATTCGTTTACATATTTCAACAGTACGTTGCCTGCACATTATGATGGTACCATCACCATACCAGCCTACAAACTTTTTGGTATAATATACGTAATATAATTGTGCGCTGTATGGGATCCGCGGCTTAAAAATATTAATTTTCTATATTTCAAAACGAGCCAAAAATTAATCATATACAAGTTTCAATAGTGTATTGTTTGGAGATTATTTTGGTACCATAAGCATATCAGCGTACTACTTCTTTGGCCTAATAAACGTAAAATGAATCCACGTCGTATGGGGTCCGCGGTAAAAAAATTTAAATTTTTAATATTTTTAAACAAACCAAAAATTAATTATTCATATATTTCAACAGTACATTGCCTGCACCTCAAAAATGCATCGATTATACATTTTAATAGTACATTGATTACAGAATTATTTGGTATCAAGCAGACACCAGCGTACAAATTTTTTAATATGAACTACATAAAATAAGGATGCGTCGCATAGGGTCAGCGGCAAAAAAGTATCCATTTCTAATATTTTAAGACGAGCCAAAAATTCATCGATTATACATTTTAATAGTACATTGATTACAGAATCTTTTGGTACCATGCAGACACCAGCGTACAAATTTTTTAATATGATATATATAAAATAAGGATGCGTCACACAGGGTCAGCGGCAAAAAAGTATCGATTTCTAATATTTAAAGACGAGCCAAAAATTCATCGATTATACATTTTAATAGTGCATTGATTACAGAATTATTTGGTACCAAGCAGACACCAGCGTACAAATTTTTTAATATGATATACATAAAATAAAGATGCGTCGCATAGGGTCCGCGGCAAAAAAATATGAATTTCTAATATTTTGAGACGAGCCAAAAATTCATCGATTATACATTTTAATAGTACATTGATTACAGAATCTTTTGGTACCATGCAGACACCAGCGTACAAATTTTTTAATATGATATACATAAAATAAGGTTGCGTCGCACAGAGTCAGCGGCAAAGAAGTATCGATTTCTAATATTTAAAGACGAGCCAAAAATTCATCGATTATACATATTAATAGTCCATTGATTACAGAATTTTTTGGTACCAAGCAGACACCAGCGTACAAACTTTTTAATATGATATACATAAAATAGGGATGCGTCGCATAGGGTCAGCGGCAAAAATGTATAAATTTCTAATATTTTAAGACGAGCCAAAATTTCATCGATTATACATTTTAATAGTGCATTGATTACAGAATTATTTGGTCCCAAGCTGACACCAGCGTACAAATTTTTTAATTTGATAAATATAAAATAAGGATGCTTCGCACAGGATCCGCGTCAAAAACGTATCGATTTCTAATATTTATAGACGAGCCAAAAATTCATCGATTATACATTTTAATAGTCCATTGATTACAGAATTTTTTGGTACCAAGCAGACACCAGCGTACAAACTTTTTGATATACATAAAATAAGGATGCGTCGCATAGGGTCCGCGGCAAAAAAGTATGAATTTCTAATATTTTGAGACGAGCCAAAAATTCATCGATTATACATTTTAATAGTACATTGATTACAAAATCTTTTGGTACCATGCAGACACCAGCGTACAAATTTTTTAATATGATATACATAAAATAAGGATGCGACGCACAGGGTCAGCGGCAAAAAGTATCGATTTCTAATATTTAAAGACGAGCCAAAAATTCATCGATTATACATTTTAATAGTCCATTGATTACAGAATTTTTTGGTACCAAGCAGACACCAGCGTACAAATCTTTTAATATGATATATATAAAATAAGGATGCGTCACACAGGGTCAGCGGCAAAAAAGTATCGATTTCTAATATTTAATGACGAGCCAAAAATTCATCGAATATACATTTTAATAGTGCATTGATTACAGAATTATTTTGTACCAAGCAGACACCAGCGTACAAATTTTTTAATTTGAAAAATATAAAATAAGAATGCGTCGCACAGGATCCGCGTCAAAAACGTATCGATTTCTAATATTTAAAGACGAGCCAAAAATTCATCGATTATACATTTTAATAGTCCAGCGTACAAATCTTTTATTATGATATATATAAAATAAGGATGCGTCACACAGGGTCCGCGGCAAAAAAGTATGAATTTCTAATATTTAAAGACGAGCCAAAAATTCATCGATTATACATTTTAATAGTGCATTGATTACAGAATTATTTTGGTACCATGCAGACACCAGCGTACAAATTTTTTAATATGATATACATAAAATAATGATGCGTCGCACAGAGTCAGCGGCAAAAATGTATCGATTTCTAATATTTAAAGACGAGCCAAAAATTCATCGATTATACATTTTAATAGTACATTGATTACAGAATTTTTTGGTACCAAGCAGACACCAGCGTACAAACTTTTTCGTTTGATATACATAAAATAAGGATGCGTCGCACAGGGTCAACGGCAAAAACGTATCGATTTCTAATATTTAAAGACAAGCCAAAAATTCATCGATTATACATTTTAATAGTCCATTGAGTACAGAATTTTTTGGTACCAAGCAGACACCAGCGTACAAACTTTTTCGTTTGATATACATAAAATAAGGATGCGTCGCATAGGGTCCGCGGCAAAAGAGTATGAATTTCTAATATTTTGAGACGAGCCAAAAATTCATCGATTATACATTTTAATAGTCCATTGAGTACAGAATTTTTTGGTACCAAGCAGACACCAGCGTACAAACTTTTTCGTTTGATATACATAAAATAAGGATGCGTCGCATAGGGTCCGCGGCAAAAAAGTATGAATTTCTAATATTTTGAGAGGAGCCAAAAATTCATCGATTTTACATTTTAATAGTACATTGATTACAGAATCTTTTGGTACCATTCAGACACCAGCGTACAAATCTTTTAATATGATATATATAAAATAAGGATGCGTCACACAGGGTCAGCGGCAAAAAAGTATCGATTTCTAATATTTAAAGACGAGCCAAAAATTCATCGATTATACATTTTAATAGTGCATTGATTACAGAATTATTTTGTACCAAGCAGACACCAGCGTACAAATTTTTTAATTTGAAAAATATAAAATAAGAATGCGTCGCACAGGATCCGCGTCAAAAACGTATCGATTTCTAATATTTAAAGTCGAGCCAAAAATTCATCGATTATACATATTAATAGTCCAAAGATTACAGAATTTTTTGGTACCAAGCAGACACCAGCGTACAAACTTTTTCGTTTGATATACATAAAATAAGGATGCGTCGCACAGGGTCAGCGGCAAAAAGTATCGATTTCTAATATTTAAAGACGAGCCAAAAATTCATTGATTATACATTTTAATAGTGCATTGATTACAGAATTATTTTGTACCAAGCAGACACCAGCGTACAAATTTTTTAATTTGAAAAATATAAAATAAGAATGCGTCGCACAGGATCCGCGTCAAAAACGTATCGATTTCTAATATTTAAAGACGAGCCAAAAATTCATCGATTATACATTTTAATAGTCCAATGATTACAGAATTTTTTGGTACCAAGCAGACACCAGCGTACAAACTTTTTCGTATGATATACATAAAATAAGGATGCGTCGCATAGGGTCCGCGGCAAAAAAGTATGAATTTCTAATATTTTGAGACGAGCCAAAAATTCATCGATTATACATTTTAATAGTACATTGATTACAGAATCTTTTGGTACCATGCAGACACCAGCGTACAAATTTTTTAATATGATATACATAAAATAAGGATGCGACGCACAGGGTCAGCGGCAAAAAGTATCGATTTCTAATATTTAAAGACGAGCCAAAAATTCATCGATTATACATTTTAATAGTGCATTGATTACAGAATTATTTGGTCCCAAGCTGACACCAGCGTACAAATTTTTTAATTTGATAAATATAAAATAAGGATGCGTCGCACAGGATCCGCGTCAAAAACGTATCGATTTCTAATATTTATAGACGAGCCAAAAATTCATCGATTATACATATTTATAGTCCAATGATTACAGAATTTTTTGGTACCAAACAGACACCAGCGTACAAACTTTTTCGTTTGATATACATAAAATAAGGATGCGTCGCACAGGGTCAGCGGCAAAAAGTATCGATTTCTAATATTTAAAGACGAGCCAAAAATTCATCGATTATACATTTTAATAGTCCATTGAGTACAGAATTTTTTGGTACCAAGCAGACACCAGCGTACAAACTTTTTCGTTTGATATACATAAAATAAGGATGGGTCGCATAGGGTCCGCGGCAAAAAAGTATGAATTTCTAATATTTTGAGACGAGCCAAAAATTCATCGATTATACATTTTAATAGTACATTGATTACAGAATCTTTTGGTACCATGCAGACACCAGCGTACAAATTTTTTAATATGATATACATAAAATAAGGTTGCGTCGCACAGAGTCAGCGGCAAAGAAGTATCGATTTCTAATATTTAAAGACGAGCCAAAAATTCATCGATTATATATTTTAATAGTCCATTGATTACAGAATTTTTTGGTACCAAGCAGACACCAGCGTACAAACTTTTTCGTTTGATATACATAAAATAAGGATGCGTCGCATAGGGTCCGCGGCAAAAAAGTATGAATTTCTAATATTTTGAGACGAGCCAAAAATTCATCGATTATACATTTTAATAGTACATTGATTACAGAATCTTTTGGTACCATGCAGACACCAGCGTACAAATTTTTTAATATGATATACATAAAATAAGGATGCGACGCACAGGGTCAGCGGCAAAAAGTATCGATTTCTAATATTTAAAGACGAGCCAAAAATTCATCGATTATACATTTTAATAGTGCATTGATTACAGAATTATTTGGTCCCAAGCTGACACCAGCGTACAAATTTTTTAATTTGATAAATATAAAATAAGGATGCGTCGCACAGGATCCGCGTCAAAAACGTATCGATTTCTAATATTTATAGACGAGCCAAAAATTTATCGATTATACATATTTATAGTCCAATGATTACAGAATTTTTTGGTACCAAGCAGACACCAGCGTACAAACTTTTTCGTTTGATATACATAAAATAAGGATGCGTCGCACAGGATCCGCGGCAAAAAGTATCGATTTCTAATATTTAAAGACGAGCCAAAAATTCATCGATTATACATTTTAATAGTCCATTGAGTACAGAATTTTTTGGTACCAAGCAGACACCAGCGTACAAACTTTTTCGTTTGATATACATAAAATAAGGATGCGTCGCATAGGGTCCGCGGCAAAAAAGTATGAATTTCTAATATTTTGAGACGAGCCAAAAATTCATCGATTATACATTTTAATAGTACATTGATTACAGAATCTTTTGGTACCATGCAGACACCAGCGTACAAATTTTTTAATATGATATACATAAAATAAGGATGCGACGCGCAGGGTCAGCGGCAAAAAGTATCGATTTCTAATATTTAAAGACGAGCTAAAAATTCATTGATTATACATTTTAATAGTGCATTGATTACAGAATTATTTTGTACCAAGCAGACACCAGCGTACAAATTTTTTAATTTGAAAAATATAAAATAAGAATGCGTCGCACAGGATCCGCGTCAAAAACGTATCGATTTCTAATATTTAAAGACGAGCCAAAAATTCATCGATTATACATTTTAATAGTCCAATGATTACAGAATTTTTTGGTACCAAGCAGACACCAGCGTACAAACTTTTTCGTATGATATACATAAAATAAGGATGCGTCGCATAGGGTCCGCGGCAAAAAAGTATGAATTTCTAATATT
The DNA here is from genome assembly GCF_030444845.1 of Prenolepis imparis. Taxonomy (NCBI): domain Eukaryota; kingdom Metazoa; phylum Arthropoda; class Insecta; order Hymenoptera; family Formicidae; genus Prenolepis; species Prenolepis imparis. Next base: position 14,883,597 of record NW_028141160.1, read on the forward strand.
TTGAGACGAGCCAAAAATTCATCGATTATACATTTTAATAGTACATTGATTACAGAATCTTTTGGTACCATGCAGACACCAGCGTACAAATTTTTTAATATGATATACATAAAATAAGGATGCGACGCACAGGGTCAGCGGCAAAAAGTATCGATTTCTAATATTTAAAGACGAGCCAAAAATTCATCGATTATACATTTTAATAGTGCATTGATTACAGAATTATTTGGTCCCAAGCTGACACCAGCGTACAAATTTTTTAATTTGATAAATATAAAATAAGGATGCGTCGCACAGGATCCGCGTCAAAAACGTATCGATTTCTAATATTTATAGACGAGCCAAAAATTCATCGATTATACATATTTATAGTCCAATGATTACAGAATTTTTTGGTACCAAACAGACACCAGCGTACAAACTTTTTCGTTTGATATACATAAAATAAGGATGCGTCGCACAGGGTCAGCGGCAAAAAGTATCGATTTCTAATATTTAAAGACGAGCCAAAAATTCATCGATTATACATTTTAATAGTCCATTGAGTACAGAATTTTTTGGTACCAAGCAGACACCAGCGTACAAACTTTTTCGTTTGATATACATAAAATAAGGATGGGTCGCATAGGGTCCGCGGCAAAAAAGTATGAATTTCTAATATTTTGAGACGAGCCAAAAATTCATCGATTATACATTTTAATAGTACATTGATTACAGAATCTTTTGGTACCAATCAGACACCAGCGTACAAATTTTTTAATATGATATACATAAAATAAGGTTGCGTCGCACAGAGTCAGCGGCAAAGAAGTATCGATTTCTAATATTTAAAGACGAGCCAAAAATTCATCGATTATATATTTTAATAGTCCATTGATTACAGAATTTTTTGGTACCAAGCAGACACCAGCGTACAAACTTTTTCGTTTGATATACATAAAATAAGGATGCGTCGCATAGGGTCCGCGGCAAAAAAGTATGAATTTCTAATATTTTGAGACGAGCCAAAAATTCATCGATTATACATTTTAATAGTACATTGATTACAGAATCTTTTGGTACCATGCAGACACCAGCGTACAAATTTTTTAATATGATATACATAAAATAAGGATGCGACGCACAGGGTCAGCGGCAAAAAGTATCGATTTCTAATATTTAAAGACGAGCCAAAAATTCATCGATTATACATTTTAATAGTGCATTGATTACAGAATTATTTGGTCCCAAGCTGACACCAGCGTACAAATTTTTTAATTTGATAAATATAAAATAAGGATGCGTCGCACAGGATCCGCGTCAAAAACGTATCGATTTCTAATATTTATAGACGAGCCAAAAATTTATCGATTATACATATTTATAGTCCAATGATTACAGAATTTTTTGGTACCAAGCAGACACCAGCGTACAAACTTTTTCGTTTGATATACATAAAATAAGGATGCGTCGCACAGGATCCGCGGCAAAAAGTATCGATTTCTAATATTTAAAGACGAGCCAAAAATTCATCGATTATACATTTTAATAGTCCATTGAGTACAGAATTTTTTGGTACCAAGCAGACACCAGCGTACAAACTTTTTCGTTTGATATACATAAAATAAGGATGCGTCGCATAGGGTCCGCGGCAAAAAAGTATGAATTTCTAATATTTTGAGACGAGCCAAAAATTCATCGATTATACATTTTAATAGTACATTGATTACAGAATCTTTTGGTACCATGCAGACACCAGCGTACAAATTTTTTAATATGATATACATAAAATAAGGATGCGACGCGCAGGGTCAGCGGCAAAAAGTATCGATTTCTAATATTTAAAGACGAGCCAAAAATTCATCGATTATACATATTAATAGTCCATTGATTACAGAATTTTTTGGTACCAAGCAGACACCAGCGTACAAACTTTTTAATATGATATACATAAAATAGGGATGCGTCGCATAGGGTCTTCGGCAAAAATGTATAAATTTCTAATATTTTAAGACGAGCCAAAATTTCATCGATTATACATTTTAATAGTGCATTGATTACAGAATTATTTGGTCCCAAGCTGACACCAGCGTACAAATTTTTTAATTTGATAAATATAAAATAAGGATGCGTCGCACAGGATCCGCGTCAAAAACGTATCGTTTTCTAATATTTATAGACGAGCCAAAAATTCATCGATTATACTTATTAATAGTCCAATGATTACAGAATTTTTTGGTACCAAGCAGACACCAGCGTACAAACTTTTTCGTTTGATATACATAAAATAAGGATGCGTCGCACAGGGTCAGCGGCAAAAAGTATCGATTTCTAATATTTAAAGACGAGCCAAAAATTCATCGATTATACATTTTAATAGTCCATTGAGTACAGAATTTTTTGGTACCAAGCAGACACCAGCGTACAAACTTTTTCGTTTGTTATACATAAAATAAGGATGCGACGCACAGGTTCCGCGGCAAAAAAGTATGAATTTCTAATATTTTGAGACGAGCCAAAAATTCATCGATTATACATTTTAATAGTACATTGATTACAGAATCTTTTGGTACCATGCAGACACCAGCGTACAAATTTTTTAATATGATATACATAAAATAAGGATGCGACGCACAGGGTCAGCGGCAAAAAGTATCGATTTCTAATATTTAAAGACGAGCCAAAAATGCATCGATTATACATATTAATAGTCCATTGATTACAGAATTTTTTGGTACCAAGCAGACACCAGCGTACAAACTTTTTAATATGATATACATAAAATAGGGATGCGTCGCATAGGGTCATCGGCAAAAATGTATAAATTTCTAATATTTTAAGACGAGCCAAAATTTCATCGATTATACATTTTAATAGTGCATTGATTACAGAATTATTTGGTCCCAAGCTGACACCAGCGTACAAACTTTTTCGTTTGATATACATAAAATAAGGATGCGTCGCATAGGGTCCGCGGCAAAAAAATATGAATTTCTAATATTTTGTGACGAGCCAAAAATTCATCGATTATACATTTTAATAGTACATTGATTACAGAATCTTTTGGTACCATGCAGACACCAGCGTACAAATTTTTTAATTTGATAAATATAAAATAAGGATGCGTCGCACAGGATCCGCGTCAAAAAAGTATCGATTTCTAATATTTATAGACGAGCCAAAAATTCATCGATTATACATATTTATAGTCCAATGATTACAGAATTTTTTGGTACCAAGCAGACACCAGCGTACAAACTTTTTCGTTTGATATACATAAAATAAGGATGCGTCGCACAGGGTCAGCGGCAAAAAGTATCGATTTCTAATATTTAAAGACGAGCCAAAAATTCATTGATTATACATTTTAATAGTGCATTGATTACAGAATTATTTTGTACCATGCAGACACCAGCGTACAAATTTTTTAATTTGAAAAATATAAAATAAGAATGCGTCGCACAGGATCCGCGTCAAAAACGTATCGATTTCTAATATTTAAAGACGAGCCAAAAATTCATCGATTATACATTTTAATAGTCCAATGATTACAGAATTTTTTGGTACCAAGCAGACACCAGCGTACAAACTTTTTCGTATGATATACATAAAATAAGGATGCGTCGCATAGGGTCCGCGGCAAAAAAGTATGAATTTCTAATATTTTGAGACGAGCCAAAAATTCATCGATTATACATTTTAATAGTACATTGATTACAGAATCTTTTGGTACCATGCAGACACCAGCGTACAAATTTTTTAATATGATATACATAAAATAAGGATGCGACGCACAGGATCCGCGTCAAAAACGTATCGATTTCTAATATTTATAGACGAGCCAAAAATTCATCGATTATACATATTTATAGTCCAATGATTACAGAATTTTTTGGTACCAAGCAGACACCAGCGTACAAACTTTTTCGTTTGATATACATAAAATGAGGATGCGTCGCACAGGGTCAGCGGCAAAAAGTATCGATTTCTAATATTTAAAGACGAGCCAAAAATTCATCGATTATACATTTTAATAGTCCATTGAGTACAGAATTTTTTGGTACCAAGCAGACACCAGCGTACAAACTTTTTCGTTTGTTATACATAAAATAAGGATGCGTCGCATAGGTTCCGCGGCAAAAAAGTATGAATTTCTAATATTTTGAGACGAGCCAAAAATTCATCGATTATACATTTTAATAGTACATTGATTACAGAATCTTTTGGTACCATGCAGACACCAGCGTACAAATTTTTTAATATGATATACATAAAATAAGGATGCGACGCACAGGGTCAGCGGCAAAAAGTATCGATTTCTAATATTTAAAGACGAGCCAAAAATGCATCGATTATACATATTAATAGTCCATTGATTACAGAATTTTTTGGTACCAAGCAGACACCAGCGTACAAACTTTTTAATATGATATACTTAAAATAGGGATGCGTCGCATAGGGTCATCGGCAAAAATGTATAAATTTCTAATATTTTAAGACGAGCCAAAATTTCATCGATTATACATTTTAATAGTGCATTGATTACAGAATTATTTGGTCCCAAGCTGACACCAGCGTACAAATTTTTTAATTTGATAAATATAAAATAAGGATGCGTCGCACAGGATCCACGTCAAAAACGTATCGATTTCTAATATTTAAAGACGAGCCAAAAATTCATCGATTATACATTTTAATAGTCCATTGAGTACAGAATTTTTTGGTACCAAGCAGACACCAGCGTACAAACTTTTTCGTTTGTTATACATAAAATAAGGATGCGTCGCATAGGTTCCGCGGCAAAAAAGTATGAATTTCTAATATTTTGAGACGAGCCAAAAATTCATCGATTATACATTTTAATAGTACATTGATTACAGAATCTTTTGGTACCATGCAGACACCAGCGTACAAATTTTTTAATATGATATACATAAAATAAGGATGCGACGCACAGGGTCAGCGGCAAAAAGTATCGATTTCTAATATTTAAAGACGAGCCAAAAATGCATCGATTATACATATTAATAGTCCATTGATTACAGAATTTTTTAGTACCAAGCAGACACCAGCGTACAAACTTTTTAATATGATATACATAAAATAGGGATGCGTCGCATAGGGTCATCGGCAAAAATGTATAAATTTCTAATATTTTAAGACGAGCCAAAATTTCATCGATTATACATTTTAATAGTGCATTGATTACAGAATTATTTGGTCCCAAGCTGACACCAGCGTACAAATTTTTTAATTTGATAAATATAAAATAAGGATGCGTCGCACAGGATCCGCGTCAAAAACGTATCGATTTCTAATATTTATAGACGAGCCAAAAATTCATCGATTATACATATTTATAGTCCAATGATTACAGAATTTTTTGGTACCAAGCAGACACCAGCGTACAAACTTTTTCGTTTGATATACATAAAATAAGGATGCGTCGCACAGGGTCAGCGGCAAAAAGTATCGATTTCTAATATTTAAAGACGAGCCAAAAATTCATCGATTATACATTTTAATAGTCCATTGAGTACAGAATTTTTTGGTACCAAGCAGACACCAGCGTACAAACTTTTTCGTTTGTTATACATAAAATAAGGATGCGTCGCATAGGTTCCGCGGCAAAAAAGTATGAATTTCTAATATTTTGAGACGAGCCAAAAATTCATCGATTATACATTTTAATAGTACATTGATTACAGAATCTTTTGGTACCATGCAGACACCAGCGTACAAATTTTTTAATATGATATACATAAAATAAGGATGCGACGCACAGGGTCAGCGGCAAAAAGTATCGATTTCTAATATTTAAAGACGAGCCAAAAATGCATCGATTATACATATTAATAGTCCATTGATTACAGAATTTTTTGGTACCAAGCAGACACCAGCGTACAAACTTTTTAATATGATATACATAAAATAGGGATGCGTCGCATAGGGTCATCGGCAAAAATGTATAAATTTCTAATATTTTAAGACGAGCCAAAATTTCATCGATTATACATTTTAATAGTGCATTGATTACAGAATTATTTGGTCCCAAGCTGACACCAGCGTACAAACTTTTTCGTTTGATATACATAAAATAAGGATGCGTCGCATAGGGTCCGCGGCAAAAAAATATGAATTTCTAATATTTTGAGACGAGCCAAAAATTCATCGATTATACATTTTAATAGTACATTGATTACAGAATCTTTTGGTACCATGCAGACACCAGCGTACAAATTTTTTAATTTGATAATTATAAAATAAGGATGCGTCGCACAGGATCCGCGTCAAAAACGTATCGATTTCTAATATTTATAGACGAACCAAAAATTCATCGATTATACATATTTATAGTCCAATGATTAGAGAATTTTTTGGTACCAAGCAGACACCAGCGTACAAACTTTTTCGTTTGATATACATAAAATAAGGATGCGTCGCACAGGGTCAGCGGCAAAAAGTATCGATTTCTAATATTTAAAGACGAGCCAAAAATTCATTGATTATACATTTTAATAGTGCATTGATTACAGAATTATTTTGTACCAAGCAGACACCAGCGTACAAATTTTTTAATTTGAAAAATATAAAATAAGAATGCGTCGCACAGGATCCGCGTCAAAAACGTATCGATTTCTAATATTTAAAGACGAGCCAAAAATTCATCGATTATACATTTTAATAGTCCAATGATTACAGAATTTTTTGGTACCAAGCAGACACCAGCGTACAAACTTTTTCGTATGATATACATAAAATAAGGATGCGTCGCATAGGGTCCGCGGCAAAAAAGTATGAATTTCTAATATTTTGAGACGAGCCAAAAATTCATCGATTATACATTTTAATAGTACATTGATTACAGAAACTTTTGGTACCATGCAGACACCAGCGTACAAATTTTTTAATATGATATACATAAAATAAGGATGCGACGCACAGGGTCAGCGGCAAAAAGTATCGATTTCTAATATTTAAAGACGAGAAAAAAATTCATCAATTATACATTTTAATAGTGCATTGATTACCGAATTATTTGGTCCCAAGCTGACACCAGCGTACAAATTTTTTAATTTGATAAATATAAAATAAGGATGCGTCGCACAGGATCCGCGTCAAAAACGTATCGATTTCTAATATTTATAGACGAGCCAAAAATTCATCGATTATACATTTTAATAGTCCATTGAGTACAGAATTTTTTGGTACCAAGCAGACACCAGCGTACAAACTTTTTAATATGATATACATAAAATAGGGATGCGTCGCATAGGGTCATCGGCAAAAATGTATAAATTTCTAATATTTTAAGACGAGCCAAAATTTCATCGATTATACATTTTAATAGTGCATTGATTACAGAATTATTTGGTCCCAAGCTGACACCAGCGTACAAATTTTTTAATTTGATAAATATAAAATAAGGATGCGTCGCACAGGATCCGCGTCAAAAACGTATCGATTTCTAATATTTATAGACGAGCCAAAAATTCATCGATTATACTTATTAATAGTCCAATTATTACAGAATTTTTTGGTACCAAGCAGACACCAGCGTACAAATTTTTTAATATGATATACATAAAATAAGGTTGCGTCGCACAGTGTCAGCGGCAAAGAAGTATCGATTTCTAATATTTAAGAACGAGCCAAAAATTCATCGATTATATATTTTAATAGTCCATTGATTACAGAATTTTTTGGTACCAAGCAGACACCAGCGTACAAACTTTTTCGTTTGATATACATAAAATAAGGATGCGTCGCATAGGGTCCGCGGCAAAAAAGTATGAATTTCTAATATTTTGAGACGAGCCAAAAATTCATCGATTATACATTTTAATAGTACATTGATTACAGAATCTTTTGGTACCATGCAGACACCAGCGTACAAATTTTTTAATATGATATACATAAAATAAGGATGCGACGCACAGGGTCAGCGGCAAAAAGTATCGATTTCTAATATTTAAAGACGAGCCAAAAATTCATCGATTATACATTTTAATAGTGCATTGATTACAGAATTATTTGGTCCCAAGCTGACACCAGCGTACAAATTTTTTAATTTGATAAATATAAAATAAGGATGCGTCGCACAGGATCCGCGTCAAAAACGTATCGATTTCTAATATTTATAGACGAGCCAAAAATTTATCGATTATACATATTTATAGTCCAATGATTACAGAATTTTTTGGTACCAAGCAGACACCAGCGTACAAACTTTTTCGTTTGATATACATAAAATAAGGATGCGTCGCACAGGATCCGCGGCAAAAAGTATCGATTTCTAATATTTAAAGACGAGCCAAAAATTCATCGATTATACATTTTAATAGTCCATTGAGTACAGAATTTTTTGGTACCAAGCAGACACCAGCGTACAAACTTTTTCGTTTGATATACATAAAATAAGGATGCGTCGCATAGGGTCCGCGGCAAAAAAGTATGAATTTCTAATATTTTGAGACGAGCCAAAAATTCATCGATTATACATTTTAATAGTACATTGATTACAGAATCTTTTGGTACCATGCAGACACCAGCGTACAAATTTTTTAATATGATATACATAAAATAAGGATGCGACGCGCAGGGTCAGCGGCAAAAAGTATCGATTTCTAATATTTAAAGACGAGCTAAAAATTCATTGATTATACATTTTAATAGTGCATTGATTACAGAATTATTTTGTACCAAGCAGACACCAGCGTACAAATTTTTTAATTTGAAAAATATAAAATAAGAATGCGTCGCACAGGATCCGCGTCAAAAACGTATCGATTTCTAATATTTAAAGACGAGCCAAAAATTCATCGATTATACATTTTAATAGTCCAATGATTACAGAATTTTTTGGTACCAAGCAGACACCAGCGTACAAACTTTTTCGTATGATATACATAAAATAAGGATGCGTCGCATAGGGTCCGCGGCAAAAAAGTATGAATTTCTAATATTTTGAGACGAGCCAAAAATTCATCGATTATACATTTTAATAGTACATTGATTACAGAATCTTTTGGTACCATGCAGACACCAGCGTACAAATTTTTTAATATGATATACATAAAATAAGGATGCGACGCACAGGGTCAGCGGCAAAAAGTATCGATTTCTAATATTTAAAGACGAGCCAAAAATTCATCGATTATACATTTTAATAGTGCATTGATTACAGAATTATTTGGTCCCAAGCTGACACCAGCGTACAAATTTTTTAATTTGATAAATATAAAATAAGGATGCGTCGCACAGGATCCGCGTCAAAAACGTATCGATTTCTAATATTTATAGACGAGCCAAAAATTCATCGATTATACATATTTATAGTCCAATGATTACAGAATTTTTTGGTACCAAACAGACACCAGCGTACAAACTTTTTCGTTTGATATACATAAAATAAGGATGCGTCGCACAGGGTCAGCGGCAAAAAGTATCGATTTCTAATATTTAAAGACGAGCCAAAAATTCATCGATTATACATTTTAATAGTACATTGATTACAGAATCTTTTGGTACCAATCAGACACCAGCGTACAAATTTTTTAATATGATATACATAAAATAAGGTTGCGTCGCACAGAGTCAGCGGCAAAGAAGTATCGATTTCTAATATTTAAAGACGAGCCAAAAATTCATCGATTATATATTTTAATAGTCCATTGATTACAGAATTTTTTGGTACCAAGCAGACACCAGCGTACAAACTTTTTCGTTTGATATACATAAAATAAGGATGCGTCGCATAGGGTCCGCGGCAAAAAAGTATGAATTTCTAATATTTTGAGACGAGCCAAAAATTCATCGATTATACATTTTAATAGTACATTGATAACAGAATCTTTTGGTACCATGCAGACACCAGCGTACAAATTTTTTAATATGATATACATAAAATAAGGATGCGACGCACAGGGTCAGCGGCAAAAAGTATCGATTTCTAATATTTAAAGACGAGCCAAAAATTCATCGATTATACATTTTAATAGTGCATTGATTACAGAATTATTTGGTCCCAAGCTGACACCAGCGTACAAATTTTTTAATTTGATAAATATAAAATAAGGATGCGTCGCACAGGATCCGCGTCAAAAACGTATCGATTTCTAATATTTATAGACGAGCCAAAAATTTATCGATTATACATATTTATAGTCCAATGATTACAGAATTTTTTGGTACCAAGCAGACACCAGCGTACAAACTTTTTCGTTTGATATACATAAAATAAGGATGCGTCGCACAGGATCCGCGGCAAAAAGTATCGATTTCTAATATTTAAAGACGAGCCAAAAATTCATCGATTATACATTTTAATAGTCCATTGAGTACAGAATTTTTTGGTACCAAGCAGACACCAGCGTACAAACTTTTTCGTTTGATATACATAAAATAAGGATGCGTCGCATAGGGTCCGCGGCAAAAAAGTATGAATTTCTAATATTTTGAGACGAGCCAAAAATTCATCGATTATACATTTTAATAGTACATTGATTACAGAATCTTTTGGTACCATGCAGACACCAGCGTACAAACTTTTTCGTTTGATATACATAAAATAAGGATGCGTCGCACAGGGTCAGCGGCAAAAAGTATCGATTTCTAATATTTAAAGACGAGCCAAAAATTCATCGATTATACATTTTAATAGTCCATTGAGTACAGAATTTTTTGGTACCAAGCAGACACCAGCGTACAAACTTTTTCGTTTGATATACATAAAATAAGGATGCGTCGCATAGGGTCCGCGGCAAAAAAATATGAATTTCTAATATTTTGAGACGAGCCAAAAATTCATCGATTATACATTTTAATAGTACATTGATTACAGAATCTTTTGGTACCATGCAGACACCAGCGTACAAATTTTTTAATATGATATACATAAAATAAGGTTGCGTCGCACAGAGTCAGCGGCAAAGAAGTATCGATTTCTAATATTTAAAGACGAGCCAAAAATTCATCGATTATATATTTTAATAGTCCATTGATTACAGAATTTTTTGGTACCAAGCAGACACCAGCGTACAAACTTTTTCGTTTGATATACATAAAATAAGGATGCGTCGCATAGGGTCCGCGGCAAATAAGTATGAATTTCTAATATTTTGAGACGAGCCAAAAATTCATCGATTATACATTTTAATAGTACATTGATTACAGAATCTTTTGGTACCATGCAGACACCAGCGTACAAATTTTTTAATATGATATACATAAAATAAGGATGCGACGCACAGGGTCAGCGGCAAAAAGTATCGATTTCTAATATTTAAAGACGAGCCAAAAATTCATCGATTATACATTTTAATAGTGCATTGATTACAGAATTATTTGGTCCCAAGCTGACACCAGCGTACAAATTTTTTAATTTGATAAATATAAAATAAGGATGCGTCGCACAGGATCCGCGTCAAAAACGTATCGATTTCTAATATTTATAGACGAGCCAAAAATTCATCGATTATACATATTTATAGTCCAATGATTACAGAATTTTTTGGTACCAAGCAGACACCAGCGTACAAACTTTTTCGTTTGATATACATAAAATAAGGATGCGTCGCACATTGTCAGCGGCAAAAAGTATCGATTTCTAATATTTAAAGACGAGCCAAAAATTCATCGATTATACATTTTAATAGTCCATTGAGTTTAGAATTTTTTGGTGCCAAGCAGACACCAGCGTACAAACTTTTTCGTTTGATATACTTAAAATAAGGATGCGTCGCATAGGGTCCGCGGCAAAAAATATGAATTTCTAATATTATGAGACGAGCCAAAAATTCATCGATTATACATTTTAATAGTACATTGATTACAGAATCTTTTGGTACCATGCAGACACCAGCGTACAAATTTTTTAATATGATATACATAAAATAAGGTTGCGTCGCACAGAGTCAGCGGCAAAGAAGTATCGATTTCTAATATTTAAAGACGAGCCAAAAATTCATCGATTATATATGTTAATAGTCCATTGATTACAGAATTTTTTGGTACCAAGCAGACACCAGCGTACAAACTTTTTCGTTTGATATACATAAAATAAGGATGCGTCGCATAGGGTCCGCGGCAAAAAAGTATGAATTTCTAATATTTTGAGACGAGCCAAAAATTCATCGATTATACATTTTAATAGTACATTGATTACAGAATCTTTTGGTACCATGCAGACACCAGCGTACAAATTTTTTAATATGATATACATAAAATAAGGATGCGACGCACAGGGTCAGCGGCAAAAAGTATCGATTTCTAATATTTAAAGACGAGCCAAAAATTCATCGATTATACATTTTAATAGTGCATTGATTACAGAATTATTTGGTCCCAAGCTGACACCAGCGTACAAATTTTTTAATTTGATAAATATAAAATAAGGATGCGTCGCACAGGATCCGCGTCAAAAACGTATCGATTTCTAATATTTATAGACGAGCCAAAAATTCATCGATTATACATATTTATAGTCCAATGATTACAGAATTTTTTGGTACCAAGCAGACACCAGCGTACAAACTTTTTAATATGATATACATAAAATAGGGATGCGTCGCATAGGGTCATCGGCAAAAATGTATAAATTTCTAATATTTTAAGACGAGCCAAAATTTCATCGATTATACATTTTAATAGTGCATTGATTACAGAATTATTTGGTCCCAAGCAGACACCAGCGTACAAACTTTTTCGTTTGATATACATAAAATAAGGATGCGTCGCACAGGATCCGCGGCAAAAAGTATCGATTTCTAATATTTAAAGACGAGCCAAAAATTCATCGATTATACATTTTAATAGTCCATTGAGTACAGAATTTTTTGGTACCAAGCAGACACCAGCGTACAAACTTTTTCGTTTGATATACATAAAATAAGGATGCGTCGCATAGGGTCCGCGGCAAAAAAGTATGAATTTCTAATATTTTGAGACGAGCCAAAAATTCATCGATTATACATTTTAATAGTACATTGATTACAGAATCTTTTGGTACCATGCAGACACCAGCGTACAAATTTTTTAATATGATATACATAAAATAAGGATGCGACGCGCAGGGTCAGCGGCAAAAAGTATCGATTTCTAATATTTAAAGACGAGCCAAAAATTCATCGATTATACATATTAATAGTCCATTGATTACAGAATTTTTTGGTACCAAGCAGACACCAGCGTACAAACTTTTTAATATGATATACATAAAATAGGGATGCGTCGCATAGGGTCTTCGGCAAAAATGTATAAATTTCTAATATTTTAAGACGAGCCAAAATTTCATCGATTATACATTTTAATAGTGCATTGATTACAGAATTATTTGGTCCCAAGCTGACACCAGCGTACAAATTTTTTAATTTGATAAATATAAAATAAGGATGCGTCGCACAGGATCCGCGTCAAAAACGTATCGTTTTCTAATATTTATAGACGAGCCAAAAATTCATCGATTATACTTATTAATAGTCCAATGATTACAGAATTTTTTGGTACCAAGCAGACACCAGCGTACAAACTTTTTCGTTTGATATACATAAAATAAGGATGCGTCGCACAGGGTCAGCGGCAAAAAGTATCGATTTCTAATATTTAAAGACGAGCCAAAAATTCATCGATTATACATTTTAATAGTCCATTGAGTACAGAATTTTTTGGTACCAAGCAGACACCAGCGTACAAACTTTTTCGTTTGATATACATAAAATAAGGATGCGTCGCATAGGGTCCGCGGCAAAAAAGTATGAATTTCTAATATTTTGAGACGAGCCAAAAATTCATCGATTATACATTTTAATAGTACATTGATTACAGAATCTTTTGGTACCATGCAGACACAAGCGTACAAATTTTTTAATATGATATACATAAAATAAGGATGCGACGCACAGGGTCAGCGGCAAAAAGTATCGATTTCTAATATTTAAAGACGAGCCAAAAATTCATCGATTATACATTTTAATAGTGCATTGATTACAGAATTATTTGGTCCCAAGCTGACACCAGCGTACAAATTTTTTAATTTGATAAATATAAAATAAGGATGCGTCGCACAGGATCCGCGTCAAAAACGTATCGATTTCTAATATTTATAGACGAGCCAAAAATTCATCGATTATACATATTTATAGTCCAATGATTACAGAATTTTTTGGTACCAAGCAGACACCAGCGTACAAACTTTTTCGTTTGATATACATAAAATAAGGATGCGTCGCACATTGTCAGCGGCAAAAAGTATCGATTTCTAATATTTAAAGACGAGCCAAAAATTCATCGATTATACATTTTAATAGTCCATTGAGTTTAGAATTTTTTGGTGCCAAGCAGACACCAGCGTACAAACTTTTTCGTTTGATATACTTAAAATAAGGATGCGTCGCATAGGGTCCGCGGCAAAAAATATGAATTTCTAATATTATGAGACGAGCCAAAAATTCATCGATTATACATTTTAATAGTACATTGATTACAGAATCTTTTGGTACCATGCAGACACCAGCGTACAAATTTTTTAATATGATATACATAAAATAAGGTTGCGTCGCACAGAGTCAGCGGCAAAGAAGTATCGATTTCTAATATTTAAAGACGAGCCAAAAATTCATCGATTATATATGTTAATAGTCCATTGATTACAGAATTTTTTGGTACCAAGCAGACACCAGCGTACAAACTTTTTCGTTTGATATACATAAAATAAGGATGCGTCGCATAGGGTCCGCGGCAAAAAAGTATGAATTTCTAATATTTTGAGACGAGCCAAATATTCATCGATTATACATTTTAATAGTACATTGATTACAGAATCTTTTGGTACCATGCAGACACCAGCGTACAAATTTTTTAATATGATATACATAAAATAAGGATGCGACGCACAGGGTCAGCGGCAAAAAGTATCGATTTCTAATATTTAAAGACGAGCCAAAAATTCATCGATTATACATTTTAATAGTGCATTGATTACAGAATTATTTGGTCCCAAGCTGACACCAGCGTACAAATTTTTTAATTTGATAAATATAAAATAAGGATGCGTCGCACAGGATCCGCGTCAAAAACGTATCGATTTCTAATATTTATAGACGAGCCAAAAATTCATCGATTATACATATTTATAGTCCAATGATTACAGAATTTTTTGGTACCAAGCAGACACCAGCGTACAAACTTTTTAATATGATATACATAAAATAGGGATGCGTCGCATAGGGTCATCGGCAAAAATGTATAAATTTCTAATATTTTAAGACGAGCCAAAATTTCATCGATTATACATTTTAATAGTGCATTGATTACAGAATTATTTGGTCCCAAGCTGACACCAGCGTACAAATTTTTTAATTTGATAAATATAAAATAAGGATGCGTCGCACAGGATCCGCGTCAAAAACGTATCGATTTCTAATATTTATAGACGAGCCAAAAATTCATCGATTATACATATTTATAGTCCAATGATTACAGAATTTTTTGGTACCAAGCAGACACCAGCGTACAAACTTTTTAATATGATATACATAAAATAGGGATGCGTCGCATAGGGTCATCGGCAAAAATGTATAAATTTCTAATATTTTAAGACGAGCCAAAATTTCATCGATTATACATTTTAATAGTGCATTGATTACAGAATTATTTGGTCCCAAGCTGACACCAGCGTACAAATTTTTTAATTTGATAAATATAAAATAAGGATGCGTCGCACAGGATCCGCGTCAAAAACGTATCGATTTCTAATATTTATAGACGAGCCAAAAATTCATCGATTATACATATTTATAGTCCAATGATTACAGAATTTTTTGGTACCAAGCAGACACCAGCGTACAAACTTTTTCGTTTGATATACATAAAATAAGGATGCGTCGCACAGGGTCAGCGGCAAAAAGTATCGATTTCTAATATTTAAAGACGAGCCAAAAATTCATGGATTATACATTTTAATAGTGCATTGATTACAGAATTATTTTGTACCAAGCAGACACCAGCGTACAAATTTTTTAATTTGAAAAATATAAAATAAGAATGCGTCGCACAGGATCCGCGTCAAAAACGTATCGATTTCTAATATTTAAAGACGAGCCAAAAATTCATCGATTATACATTTTAATAGTCCAATGATTACAGAATTTTTTGGTACCAAGCAGACACCAGCGTACATACTTTTTCGTATGATATACATAAAATAAGGATGCGTCGCATAGGGTCCGCGGCAAAAAAGTATGAATTTCTAATATTTTGAGACGAGCCAAAAATTCATCGATTATACATTTTAATAGTACATTGATTACAGAATCTTTTGGTACCATGCAGACACCAGCGTACAAATTTTTTAATATGATATACATAAAATAAGGATGCGACGCACAGGATCCGCGTCAAAAACGTATCGATTTCTAATATTTATAGACGAGCCAAAAATTCATCGATTATACATATTTATAGTCCAATGATTACAGAATTTTTTGGTACCAAGCAGACACCAGCGTACAAACTTTTTCGTTTGATATACATAAAATAAGGATGCGTCGCACAGGGTCAGCGGCAAAAAGTATCGATTTCTAATATTTAAAGACGAGCCAAAAATTCATCGATTATACATTTAAATAGTCCATTGAGTACAGAATTTTTTGGTACCAAGCAGACACCAGCGTACAAACTTTTTCGTTTGTTATACATAAAATAAGGATGCGTCGCACAGGTTCCGCGGCAAAAAAGTATGAATTTCTAATATTTTGAGACGAGCCAAAAATTCATCGATTATACATTTTAATAGTACATTGATTACAGAATCTTTTGGTACCATGCAGACACCAGCGTACAAATTTTTTAATATGATATACATAAAATAAGGATGCGACGCACAGGGTCAGCGGCAAAAAGTATCGATTTCTAATATTTAAAGACGAGCCAAAAATGCATCGATTATACATATTAATAGTCCATTGATTACAGAATTTTTTGGTACCAAGCAGACACCAGCGTACAAACTTTTTAATATGATATACATAAAATAGGGATGCGTCGCATAGGGTCATCGGCAAAAATGTATAAATTTCTAATATTTTAAGACGAGCCAAAATTTCATCGATTATACATTTTAATAGTGCATTGATTACAGAATTATTTGGTCCCAAGCTGACACCAGCGTACAAACTTTTTCGTTTGATATACATAAAATAAGGATGCGTCGCATAGGGTCCGCGGCAAAAAAATATGAATTTCTAATATTTTGTGACGAGCCAAAAATTCATCGATTATACATTTTAATAGTACATTGATTACAGAATCTTTTGGTACCATGCAGACACCAGCGTACAAATTTTTTAATTTGATAAATATAAAATAAGGATGCGTCGCACAGGATCCGCGTCAAAAACGTATCGATTTCTAATATTTATAGACGAGCCAAAAATTCATCGATTATACATATTTATAGTCCAATGATTACAGAATTTTTTGGTACCAAGCAGACACCAGCGTACAAACTTTTTCGTTTGATATACATAAAATAAGGATGCGTCGCACAGGGTCAGCGGCAAAAAGTATCGATTTCTAATATTTAAAGACGAGCCAAAAATTCATTGATTATACATTTTAATAGTGCATTGATTACAGAATTATTTTGTACCATGCAGACACCAGCGTACAAATTTTTTAATTTGAAAAATATAAAATAAGAATGCGTCGCACAGGATCCGCGTCAAAAACGTATCGATTTCTAATATTTAAAGACGAGCCAAAAATTCATCGATTATACATTTTAATAGTCCAATGATTACAGAATTTTTTGGTACCAAGCAGACACCAGCGTACAAACTTTTTCGTATGATATACATAAAATAAGGATGCGTCGCATAGGGTCCGCGGCAAAAAAGTATGAATTTCTAATATTTTGAGACGAGCCAAAAATTCATCGATTATACATTTTAATAGTACATTGATTACAGAATCTTTTGGTACCATGCAGCCACCAGCGTACAAATTTTTTAATATGATATACATAAAATAAGGATGCGACGCACAGGATCCGCGTCAAAAACGTATCGATTTCTAATATTTATAGACGAGCCAAAAATTCATCGATTATACATATTTATAGTCCAATGATTACAGAATTTTTTGGTACCAAGCAGACACCAGCGTACAAACTTTTTCGTTTGATATACATAAAATGAGGATGCGTCGCACAGGGTCAGCGGCAAAAAGTATCGATTTCTAATATTTAAAGACGAGCCAAAAATTCATCGATTATACATTTTAATAGTCCATTGAGTACAGAATTTTTTGGTACCAAGCAGACACCAGCGTACAAACTTTTTCGTTTGTTATACATAAAATAAGGATGCGTCGCATAGGTTCCGCGGCAAAAAAGTATGAATTTCTAATATTTTGAGACGAGCCAAAAATTCATCGATTATACATTTTAATAGTACATTGATTACAGAATCTTTTGGTACCATGCAGACACCAGCGTACAAATTTTTTAATATGATATACATAAAATAAGGATGCGACGCACAGGGTCAGCGGCAAAAAGTATCGATTTCTAATATTTAAAGACGAGCCAAAAATGCATCGATTATACATATTAATAGTCCATTGATTACAGAATTTTTTGGTACCAAGCAGACACCAGCGTACAAACTTTTTAATATGATATACTTAAAATAGGGATGCGTCGCATAGGGTCATCGGCAAAAATGTATAAATTTCTAATATTTTAAGACGAGCCAAAATTTCATCGATTATACATTTTAATAGTGCATTGATTACAGAATTATTTGGTCCCAAGCTGACACCAGCGTACAAATTTTTTAATTTGATAAATATAAAATAAGGATGCGTCGCACAGGATCCACGTCAAAAACGTATCGATTTCTAATATTTAAAGACGAGCCAAAAATTCATCGATTATACATTTTAATAGTCCATTGAGTACAGAATTTTTTGGTACCAAGCAGACACCAGCGTACAAACTTTTTCGTTTGTTATACATAAAATAAGGATGCGTCGCATAGGTTCCGCGGCAAAAAAGTATGAATTTCTAATATTTTGAGACGAGCCAAAAATTCATCGATTATACATTTTAATAGTACATTGATTACAGAATCTTTTGGTACCATGCAGACACCAGCGTACAAATTTTTTAATATGATATACATAAAATAAGGATGCGACGCACAGGGTCAGCGGCAAAAAGTATCGATTTCTAATATTTAAAGACGAGCCAAAAATGCATCGATTATACATATTAATAGTCCATTGATTACAGAATTTTTTAGTACCAAGCAGACACCAGCGTACAAACTTTTTAATATGATATACATAAAATAGGGATGCGTCGCATAGGGTCATCGGCAAAAATGTATAAATTTCTAATATTTTAAGACGAGCCAAAATTTCATCGATTATACATTTTAATAGTGCATTGATTACAGAATTATTTGGTCCCAAGCTGACACCAGCGTACAAATTTTTTAATTTGATAAATATAAAATAAGGATGCGTCGCACAGGATCCGCGTCAAAAACGTATCGATTTCTAATATTTATAGACGAGCCAAAAATTCATCGATTATACATATTTATAGTCCAATGATTACAGAATTTTTTGGTACCAAGCAGACACCAGCGTACAAACTTTTTCGTTTGATATACATAAAATAAGGATGCGTCGCACAGGGTCAGCGGCAAAAAGTATCGATTTCTAATATTTAAAGACGAGCCAAAAATTCATCGATTATACATTTTAATAGTCCATTGATTACAGAATTTTTTGGTACCAAGCAGACACCAGCGTACAAACTTTTTCGTTTGATATACATAAAATAAGGATGCGTCGCACAGGGTCAGCGGCAAAAAAGTATCGATTTCTAATATTTAAAGACGAGCAAAAAATTCATCGATTATACATTTTAATAGTGCATTGATTACAGAATTATTTGGTCCCAAGCTGACACCAGCGTACAAATTTTTTAATTTGATAAATATAAAATAAGGATGCGTCGCACAGGATACGCGTCAAAAACGTATCGATTTCTAATATTTATAGACGAGCCAAAAATTCATCGATTATACATATTTATAGTCCAATGATTACAGAATTTTTTGGTACCAAGCAGACACCAGCGTACAAACTTTTTCGTATGATATACATAAAATAAGGATGCGTCGCACAGGGTCAGCGGCAAAAAGTATCGATTTCTAATATTTAAAGACGAGCCAAAAATTCATCGATTATACATTTTAATAGTCCATTGAGTTTACAATTTTTTGGTGCCAAGCAGACACCAGCGTACAAACTTTTTCGTTTGATATACATAAAATAAGGATGCGTCGCATAGGGTCCGCGGCAAAAAATATGAATTTCTAATATTATGAGACGAGCCAAAAATTCATCGATTATACATTTTAATAGTACATTGATTACAGAATCTTTTGGTACCATGCAGACACCAGCGTACAAACTTTTTAATATGATATACATAAAATAAGGTTGCGACGCACAGGGTCAGCGGCAAAAAGTATCGATTTCTAATATTTAAAGACGAGCCAAAAATGCATCGATTATACATATTAATAGTCCATTGATTACAGAATTTTTTGGTACCAAGCAGACACCAGCGTACAAACTTTTTAATATGATATACATAAAATAGGGATGCGTCGCATAGGGTCATCGGCAAAAATGTATAAATTTCTAATATTTTAAGACGAGCCAACATTTCATCGATTATACATTTTAATAGTGCATTGATTACAGAATTATTTGGTCCCAAGCTGACACCAGCGTAGAAATTTTTTAATTTGATAAATATAAAATAAGGATGCGTCGCACAGGATCCGCGTCAAAAACGTATCGATTTCTAATATTTATAAACGAGCCAAAAATTCATCTATTATACTTATTAATAGTCCAATGATTACAGAATTTTTTGGTACCTAGCAGACACCAGCGTACAAACTTTTTCGTTTGATATACATAAAATAAGGATGCGTCGCACAGGGTCAGCGGCAAAATGTATCGATTTCTAATATTTAAAGACGAGCCAAAAATTCATCGATTATACATTTTAATAGTCCATTGAGTTTAGAATTTTTTGGTACCAAGCAGACACCAGCGTACAAACTTTTTCGTTTGATATACATAAAATAAGGATGCGTCGCATAGGGTCCGCGGCAAAAAAATATGAATTTCTAATATTTTGAGACGAGCCAAAAATTCATCGATTATACATCTTAATAGTACATTGATTACAGAATCTTTTGGTACCATGCAGACACCAGCGTACAAATTTTTTAATATGATATACATAAAATAAGGTTGCGTCGCACAGAGTCAGCGGCAAAGAAGTATCGATTTCTAATATTTAAAAACGAGCAAAAAATTCATCGATTATATATTTTAATAGTCCATTGATTACAGAATTTTTTGGTACCAAGCAGACACCAGCGTACAAACTTTTTCGTTTGATATATATAAAATAAGGATGCGTCGCATAGGGTCCGCGGCAAAAACGTATGAATTTCTAATATTTTGAGACGAGCCAAAAATTCATCGATTATACATTTTAATAGTACATTGATTACAGAATCTTTTGGTACCATGCAGACACCAGCGTACAAATTTTTTAATATGATATACATAAAATAAGGATGCGACGCACAGGGTCAGCGGCAAAAAGTATCGATTTCTAATATTTAAAGACGAGCCAAAAATTCATCGATTATACATTTTAATAGTGCATTGATTACAGAATTATTTGGTCCCAAGCTGACACCAGCGTACAAATTTTTTAATTTGATAAATATAAAATAAGGATGCGTCTCACAGGATCCGCGTCAATAACGTATCGATTTCTAATATTTATAGACGAGCCAAAAATTCATCGATTATACTTATTAATAGTCCAATGATTACAGAATTTTTTGGTACCTAGCAGACACCAGCGTACAAACTTTTTCGTTTGATATACATAAAATAAGGATGCGTCGCACAGGGTCAGCGGCAAAAAGTATCGATTTCTAATATTTAAAGACGAGCCAAAAATTCATCGATTATACATTTTAATAGTCCATTGAGTTTAGAATTTTTTGGTACCAAGCAGACACCAGCGTACAAACTTTTTCGTTTGATATACATAAAATAAGGATGCGTCGCATAGGGTCCGCGGCAAAATAATATGAATTTCTAATATTTTGAGACGAGCCAAAAATTCATCGATTATACATTTTAATAGTACATTGATTACAGAATCTTTTGGTACCATGCAGACACCAGCGTACAAATTTTTTAATATGATATACATAAAATAAGGTTGCGTCGCACAGAGTCAGCGGCAAAGAAGTATCGATTTCTAATATTTAAAGACGAGCCAAAAATTCATCGATTATATATTTTTATAGTCCATTGATTACAGAATTTTTTGGTACCAAGCAGACACCAGCGTACAAACTTTTTCGTTTGATATACATAAAATAAGGATGCGCCGCATAGGGTCCGCGGCAAAATAGTATGAATTTCTAATATTTTGAGACGAGCCAAAAATTCATCGATTATACATTTTAATAGTACATTGATTACAGAATCTTTTGGTACCATGCAGACACCAGCGTACAAATTTTTTAATATGATATACATAAAATAAGGATGCGACGCACAGGTTCATCGGCAAAAAGTATCGATTTCTAATATTTAAAGACGAGCCAAAAATTCATCGATTAAACATTTTAATAGTGCATTGATTACAGAATTATTTGGTCCCAAGCTGACACCAGCGTTCAAATTTTTTAATTTGATAAATATAAAATAAGGATGCGTCGCACAGGATCCGCGTCAAAAACGTATCGATTTCTAATATTTATAGACGAGCCAAAAATTCATCGATTATACATATTTATAGTCCAATGATTACAGAATTTTTTGGTACCAAGCAGACACCAGCGTACAAACTTTTTCGTTTGATATACATAAAATAAGGATGCGTCGCACAGGGTCAGCGGCAAAAAGTATCGATTTCTAATATTTAAAGACGAGCCAAAAATTCATCGATTATACATTTTAATAGTCCATTGAGTACAGAATTTTTTGGTACCAAGCAGACACCAGCGTACAAACTTTTTCGTTTGTTATACATAAAATAAGGATGCGTCGCATAGGTTCCGCGGCAAAAAAGTATGAATTTCTAATATTTTGAGACGAGCCAAAAATTCATCGATTATACATTTTAATAGTACATTGATTACAGAATCTTTTGGTACCATGCAGACACCAGCGTACAAATTTTTTAATATGATATACATAAAATAAGGATGCGACGCACAGGGTCAGCGGCAAAAAGTATCGATTTCTAATATTTAAAGACGAGCCAAAAATGCATCGATTATACATATTAATAGTCCATTGATTACAGAATTTTTTGGTACCAAGCAGACACCAGCGTACAAACTTTTTAATATGATATACTTAAAATAGGGATGCGTCGCATAGGGTCATCGGCAAAAATGTATAAATTTCCAATATTTTAAGACGAGCCAAAATTTCATCGATTATACATTTTAATAGTGCATTGATTACAGAATTATTTGGTCCCAAGCTGACACCAGCGTACAAATTTTTTAATTTGATAATTATAAAATAAGGATGCGTCGCACAGGATCCACGTCAAAAACGTATCGATTTCTAATATTTATAGACGAGCCAAAAATTCATCGATTATACTTATTAATAGTCCAATGATTACAGAATTTTTTGGTACCAAGCAGACACCAGCGTACAAACT
Organism: Prenolepis imparis; assembly: GCF_030444845.1. Lineage (NCBI taxonomy): Eukaryota > Metazoa > Arthropoda > Insecta > Hymenoptera > Formicidae > Prenolepis > Prenolepis imparis. The sequence goes on from NW_028141160.1 coordinate 14,907,376, forward strand.
TTTTCCTTTGATATACATAAAATAAGGATGCGTCGCACAGGGTCAGCGGCAAAAAGTATCGATTTCTAATATTTAAAGACGAGCCAAAAATTCATCGATTATACATTTTAATAGTCCATTGAGTTTAGAATTTTTTGGTACCAAGCAGACACCAGCGTACAAACTTTTTCGTTTGATATACATAAAATAAGGATGCGTCGCATTGGGTCCGCGGCAAAAAAATATGAATTTCTAATATTTTGAGACGAGCCAAAAATTCATCGATTATACATCTTAATAGTACATTGATTACAGAATCTTTTGGTACCATGCAGACACCAGCGTACAAATTTTTCAATATGATATACATAAAATAAGGTTGCGTCGCACAGTGTCAGCGGCAAAGAAGTATCGATTTCTAATATTTAAAAACGAGCCAAAAATTCATCGATTATATATTTTAATAGTCCATTGATTACAGAATTTTTTGGTACCAAGCAGACACCAGCGTACAAACTTTTTCGTTTGATATACATAAAATAAGGATGCGTCGCATAGGGTCCGCGGCAAAAAAGTATGAATTTCTAATATTTTGAGACGAGCCAAAAATTCATCGATTATACATTTTAATAGTACATTGATTACAGAATCTTTTGGTACCATGCAGACACCAGCGTACAAATTTTTTAATATGATATACATAAAATAAGGATGCGACGCACAGGGTCAGCGGCAAAAAGTATCGATTTCTAATATTTAAAGACGAGCCAAAAATTCATCGATTATACATTTTAATAGTGCATTGATTACAGAATTATTTGGTCCCAAGCTGACACCAGCGTACAAATTTTTTAATTTGATAAATATAAAATAAGGATGCGTCGCACAGGATCCGCGTCAAAAACGTATCGATTTCTAATATTTATAGACGAGCCAAAAATTCATCGATTATACATATTTATAGTCCAATGATTACAGAATTTTTTGGTACCAAGCAGACACCAGCGTACAAACTTTTTCGTTTGATATACATAAAATAAGGATGCGTCGCACAGGGTCAGCGGCAAAAAGTATCGATTTCTAATATTTAAAGACGAGCCAAAAATTCATCGATTATACATTTTAATAGTCCATTGAGTACAGAATTTTTTGGTACCAAGCAGACACCAGCGTACAAACTTTTTCGTTTGATATACATAAAATAAGGATGCGTCGCATAGGGTCCGCGGCAAAAAAGTATGAATTTCTAATATTTTGAGACGAGCCAAAAATTCATCGATTATACATTTTAATAGTACATTGATTACAGAATCTTTTGGTACCATGCAGACACCAGCGTACAAATTTTTTAATATGATATACATAAAATAAGGATGCGACGCACAGGGTCAGCGGCAAAAAGTATCGATTTCTAATATTTAAAGACGAGCCAAAAATTCATCGATTATACTTATTAATAGTCCATTGATTACAGAATTTTTTGGTACCAAGCAGACACCAGCGTACAAACTTTTTAATATGATATACATAAAATAGGGATGCGTCGCATAGGGTCAGCGGCAAAAATGTATAAATTTCTAATATTTTAAGACGAGCCAAAATTTCATCGATTATACATTTTAATAGTGCATTGATTACAGAATTATTTGGTCCCAAGCTGACACCAGCGTACAAATTTTTTAATTTGATAAATATAAAATAAGGATGCGTCGCACAGGATCCGCGTCAAAAACGTATCGATTTCTAATATTTATAGACGAGCCAAAAATTCATCGATTATACATTTTAATAGTCCACTGATTACAGAATTTTTTGGTACCAAGCAGACACCAGCGTACAAACTTTTTCGTTTGATATACATAAAATAAGGATGCGTCGCATAGGGTCCGCGGCAAAAAAGTATGAATTTCTAATATTTTGAGACGAGCCAAAAATTCATCGATTATACATTTTAATAGTACATTGATTACAAAATCTTTTGGTACCATGCAGACACCAGCGTACAAATTTTTTAATATGATATACATAAAATAAGGATGCGACGCACAGAGTCAGCGGCAAAAAGTATCGATTTCTAATATTTAAAGACGAGCCAAAAATTCATCGATTATACATTTTAATATTCCATTGATTACAGAATTTTTTGGTACCAAGCAGACACCAGCGTACAAACTTTTTCGTTTGATATACATAAAATAAGGATGCGTCGCATAGGGTCCGCGGCAAAAAAGTATCCATTTCTAATATTTTGAGACGAGCCAAAAATTCATCGATTATATATTTTAATAGTCCATTGATTACAGAATTTTTTGGTACCAAGCAGACACCAGCGTACAAACTTTTTCGTTTGATATACATAAAATAAGGATGCGTCGCATAGGGTCCGCGGCAAAAAAGTATGAATTTCTAATATTTTGAGACGAGCCAAAAATTCATCGATTATACATTTTAATAGTACATTGATTACAGAATCTTTTGGTACCATGCAGACACCAGCGTACAAATTTTTTAATATGATATACATAAAATAAGGATGCGACGCACAGGGTCAGCGGCAAAAAGTATCGATTTCTAATATTTAAAGACGAGCCAAAAATTCATCGATTATACATTTTAATAGTGCATTGATTACAGAATTATTTGGTCCCAAGCTGACACCAGCGTACAAATTTTTTAATTTGATAAATATAAAATAAGGATGCGTCGCACAGGATCCGCGTCAATAACGTATCGATTTCTAATATTTATAGACGAGCCAAAAATTCATCGATTATACTTATTAATAGTCCAATGATTACAGAATTTTTTGGTACCTAGCAGACACCAGCGTACAAACTTTTTCGTTTGATATACATAAAATAAGGATGCGTCGCACAGGGTCAGCGGCAAAAAGTATCGATTTCTAATATTTAAAGACGAGCCAAAAATTCATCGATTATACATTTTAATAGTCCATTGAGTTTAGAATTTTTTGGTACCAAGCAGACACCAGCGTACAAACTTTTTCGTTTGATATACATAAAATAAGGATGCGTCGCATAGGGTCCGCGGCAAAATAATATGAATTTCTTATATTTTGAGACGAGCCAAAAATTCATCGATTATACATTTTAATAGTACATTGATTACAGAATCTTTTGGTTCCATGCAGACACCAGCGTACAAATTTTTTAATATGATATACATAAAATAAGTTTGCGTCGCACAGAGTCAGCGGCAAAGAAGTATCGATTTCTAATATTTAAAGACGAGCCAAAAATTCATCGATTATATATTTTAATAGTCCATTGATTACAGAATTTTTTGGTACCAAGCAGACACCAGCGTACAAACTTTTTCGTTTGATATACATAAAATAAGGATGCGCCGCATAGGGTCCGCGGCAAAATAGTATGAATTTCTAATATTTTGAGACGAGCCAAAAATTCATCGATTATACATTTTAATAGTACATTGATTACAGAATCTTTTGGTACCATGCAGACACCAGCGTACAAATTTTTTAATATGATATACATAAAATAAGGATGCGACGCACAGGGTCATCGGCAAAAAGTATCGATTTCTAATATTTAAAGACGAGCCAAAAATTCATCGATTATACATTTTAATAGTGCATTGATTACAGAATTATTTGGTCCCAAGCTGACACCAGCGTTCAAATTTTTTAATTTGATAAATATAAAATAAGGATGCGTCGCACAGGATCCGCGTCAAAAACGTATCGATTTCTAATATTTATAGACGAGCCAAAAATTCATCGATTATACATATTTATAGTCCAATGATTACAGAATTTTTTGGTACCAAGCAGACACCAGCGTACAAACTTTTTCGTTTGATATACATAAAATAAGGATGCGTCGCACAGGGTCAGCGGCAAAAAGTATCGATTTCTAATATTTAAAGACGAGCCAAAAATTCATCGATTATACATTTTAATAGTCCATTGAGTACAGAATTTTTTGGTACCAAGCAGACACCAGCGTACAAACTTTTTCGTTTGTTATACATAAAATAAGGATGCGTCGCATAGGTTCCGCGGCAAAAAAGTATGAATTTCTAATATTTTGAGACGAGCCAAAAATTCATCGATTATACATTTTAATAGTACATTGATTACAGAATCTTTTGGTACCATGCAGACACCAGCGTACAAATTTTTTAATATGATATACATAAAATAAGGATGCGACGCACAGGGTCAGCGGCAAAAAGTATCGATTTCTAATATTTAAAGACGAGCCAAAAATGCATCGATTATACATATTAATAGTCCATTGATTACAGAATTTTTTGGTACCAAGCAGACACCAGCGTACAAACTTTTTAATATGATATACTTAAAATAGGGATGCGTCGCATAGGGTCATCGGCAAAAATGTATAAATTTCCAATATTTTAAGACGAGCCAAAATTTCATCGATTATACATTTTAATAGTGCATTGATTACAGAATTATTTGGTCCCAAGCTGACACCAGCGTATAAATTTTTTAATTTGATAAATATAAAATAAGGATGCGTCGCACAGGATCCACGTCAAAAACGTATCGATTTCTAATATTTATAGACGAGCCAAAAATTCATCGATTATACTTATTAATAGTCCAATGATTACAGAATTTTTTGGTACCAAGCAGACACCAGCGTACAAACTTTTTCGTTTGATATACATAAAATAAGGATGCGTCGCACAGGGTCAGCGGCAAAAAGTATCGATTTCTAATATTTAAAGACGAGCCAAAAATTCATCGATTATACATTTTAATAGTCCATTGAGTTTAGAATTTTTTGGTACCAAGCAGACACCAGCGTACAAACTTTTTCGTTTGATATACATAAAATAAGGATGCGTCGCATTGGGTCCGCGGCAAAAAAATATGAATTTCTAATATTTTGAGACGAGCCAAAAATTCATCGATTATACATCTTAATAGTACATTGATTACAGAATCTTTTGGTACCATGCAGACACCAGCGTACAAATTTTTCAATATGATATACATAAAATAAGGTTGCGTCGCACAGTGTCAGCGGCAAAGAAGTATCGATTTCTAATATTTAAAAACGAGCCAAAAATTCATCGATTATATATTTTAATAGTCCATTGATTACAGAATTTTTTGGTACCAAGCAGACACCAGCGTACAAACTTTTTCGTTTGATATACATAAAATAAGGATGCGTCGCATAGGGTCCGCGGCAAAAAAGTATGAATTTCTAATATTTTGAGACGAGCCAAAAATTCATCGATTATACATTTTAATAGTACATTGATTACAGAATCTTTTGGTACCATGCAGACACCAGCGTACAAATTTTTTAATATGATATACATAAAATAAGGATGCGACGCACAGGGTCAGCGGCAAAAAGTATCGATTTCTAATATTTAAAGACGAGCCAAAAATTCATCGATTATACATTTTAATAGTGCATTGATTACAGAATTATTTGGTCCCAAGCTGACACCAGCGTACAAATTTTTTAATTTGATAAATATAAAATAAGGATGCGTCGCACAGGATCCGCGTCAAAAACGTATCGATTTCTAATATTTATAGACGAGCCAAAAATTCATCGATTATACATATTTATAGTCCAATGATTACAGAATTTTTTGGTACCAAGCAGACACCAGCGTACAAACTTTTTCGTTTGATATACATAAAATAGGGATGCGTCGCATAGGGTCATCGGCAAAAATGTATAAATTTCTAATATTTTAAGACGAGCCAAAATTTCATCGATTATACATTTTAATAGTGCATTGATTACAGAATTATTTGGTCCCAAGCTGACACCAGCGTACAAATTTTTTAATTTGATAAATATAAAATAAGGATGCGTCGCACAGGATCCGCGTCAAAAACGTATCGATTTCTAATATTTATAGACGAGCCAAAAATTCATCGATTATACTTATTAATAGTCCAATGATTACAGAATTTTTTGGTACCTAGCAGACACCAGCGTACAAACTTTTTCGTTTGATATACATAAAATAAGGATGCGTCGCACAGGGTCAGCGGCAAAAAGTATCGATTTCTAATATTTAAAGACGAGCCAAAAATTCATCGATTATACATTTTAATAATCCATTGAGTTTAGAATTTTTTGGTACCAAGCAGACACCAGCGTACAAACTTTTTCGTTTGATATACATGAAATAAGGATGCGTCGCATAGGGTCCGCGGCAAAAAAATATGAATTTCTAATATTTTGAGACGAGCCAAAAATTCATCGATTATACATTTTAATAGTACATTGATTACAGAATTTTTTGGTACCTAGCAGACACCAGCGTACAAACTTTTTCGTTTGATATACATAAAATAAGGATGCGTCGCACAGGGTCAGCGGCAAAAAGTATCGATTTCTAATATTTAAAGACGAGCCAAAAATTCATTGATTATACATTTTAATAGTGCATTGATTACAGAATTATTTTGTACCATGCAGACACCAGCGTACAAATTTTTTAATTTGAAAAATATAAAATAAGAATGCGTCGCACAGGATCCGCGTCAAAAACGTATCGATTTCTAATATTTAAAGACGAGCCAAAAATTCATCGATTATACATTTTAATAGTCCAATGATTACAGAATTTTTTGGTACCAAGCAGACACCAGCGTACAAACTTTTTCGTATGATATACATAAAATAAGGATGCGTCGCATAGGGTCCGCGGCAAAAAAGTATGAATTTCTAATATTTTGAGACGAGCCAAAAATTCATCGATTATACATTTTAATAGTACATTGATTACAGAATCTTTTGGTACCATGCAGCCACCAGCGTACAAATTTTTTAATATGATATACATAAAATAAGGATGCGACGCACAGGATCCGCGTCAAAAACGTATCGATTTCTAATATTTATAGACGAGCCAAAAATTCATCGATTATACATATTTATAGTCCAATGATTACAGAATTTTTTGGTACCAAGCAGACACCAGCGTACAAACTTTTTCGTTTGATATACATAAAATGAGGATGCGTCGCACAGGGTCAGCGGCAAAAAGTATCGATTTCTAATATTTAAAGACGAGCCAAAAATTCATCGATTATACATTTTAATAGTCCATTGAGTACAGAATTTTTTGGTACCAAGCAGACACCAGCGTACAAACTTTTTCGTTTGTTATACATAAAATAAGAATGCGTCGCATAGGTTCCGCGGCAAAAAAGTATGAATTTCTAATATTTTGAGACGAGCCAAAAATTCATCGATTATACATTTTAATAGTACATTGATTACAGAATCTTTTGGTACCATGCAGACACCAGCGTACAAATTTTTTAATATGATATACATAAAATAAGGATGCGACGCACAGGGTCAGCGGCAAAAAGTATCGATTTCTAATATTTAAAGACGAGCCAAAAATGCATCGATTATACATATTAATAGTCCATTGATTACAGAATTTTTTGGTACCAAGCAGACACCAGCGTACAAACTTTTTAATATGATATACTTAAAATAGGGATGCGTCGCATAGGGTCATCGGCAAAAATGTATAAATTTCTAATATTTTAAGACGAGCCAAAATTTCATCGATTATACATTTTAATAGTGCATTGATTACAGAATTATTTGGTCCCAAGCTGACACCAGCGTACAAATTTTTTAATTTGATAAATATAAAATAAGGATGCGTCGCACAGGATCCACGTCAAAAACGTATCGATTTCTAATATTTAAAGACGAGCCAAAAATTCATCGATTATACATTTTAATAGTCCATTGAGTACAGAATTTTTTGGTACCAAGCAGACACCAGCGTACAAACTTTTTCGTTTGTTATACATAAAATAAGGATGCGTCGCATAGGTTCCGCGGCAAAAAAGTATGAATTTCTAATATTTTGAGACGAGCCAAAAATTCATCGATTATACATTTTAATAGTACATTGATTACAGAATCTTTTGGTACCATGCAGACACCAGCGTACAAATTTTTTAATATGATATACATAAAATAAGGATGCGACGCACAGGGTCAGCGGCAAAAAGTATCGATTTCTAATATTTAAAGACGAGCCAAAAATGCATCGATTATACATATTAATAGTCCATTGATTACAGAATTTTTTAGTACCAAGCAGACACCAGCGTACAAACTTTTTAATATGATATACATAAAATAGGGATGCGTCGCATAGGGTCATCGGCAAAAATGTATAAATTTCTAATATTTTAAGACGAGCCAAAATTTCATCGATTATACATTTTAATAGTGCATTGATTACAGAATTATTTGGTCCCAAGCTGACACCAGCGTACAAATTTTTTAATTTGATAAATATAAAATAAGGATGCGTCGCACAGGATCCGCGTCAAAAACGTATCGATTTCTAATATTTATAGACGAGCCAAAAATTCATCGATTATACATATTTATAGTCCAATGATTACAGAATTTTTTGGTACCAAGCAGACACCAGCGTACAAACTTTTTCGTTTGATATACATAAAATAAGGATGCGTCGCACAGGGTCAGCGGCAAAAAGTATCGATTTCTAATATTTAAAGACGAGCCAAAAATTCATCGATTATACATTTTAATAGTCCATTGAGTACAGAATTTTTTGGTACCAAGCAGACACCAGCGTACAAACTTTTTCGTTTGTTATACATAAAATAAGGATGCGTCGCATAGGTTCCGCGGCAAAAAAGTATGAATTTCTAATATTTTGAGACGAGCCAAAAATTCATCGATTATACATTTTAATAGTACATTGATTACAGAATCTTTTGGTACCATGCAGACACCAGCGTACAAATTTTTTAATATGATATACATAAAATAAGGATGCGACGCACAGGGTCAGCGGCAAAAAGTATCGATTTCTAATATTTAAAGACGAGCCAAAAATGCATCGATTATACATATTAATAGTCCAATGATTACAGAATTTTTTGGTACCAAGCAGACACCAGCGTACAAACTTTTTAATATGATATACATAAAATAGGGATGCGTCGCATAGGGTCATCGGCAAAAATGTATAAATTTCTAATATTTTAAGACGAGCCAAAATTTCATCGATTATACATTTTAATAGTGCATTGATTACAGAATTATTTGGTCCCAAGCTGACACCAGCGTACAAACTTTTTCGTTTGATATACATAAAATAAGGATGCGTCGCATAGGGTCCGCGGCAAAAAAATATGAATTTCTAATATTTTGAGACGAGCCAAAAATTCATCGATTATACATTTTAATAGTACATTGATTACAGAATCTTTTGGTACCATGCAGACACCAGCGTACAAATTTTTTAATTTGATAATTATAAAATAAGGATGCGTCGCACAGGATCCGCGTCAAAAACGTATCGATTTCTAATATTTATAGACGAACCAAAAATTCATCGATTATACATATTTATAGTCCAATGATTAGAGAATTTTTTGGTACCAAGCAGACACCAGCGTACAAACTTTTTCGTTTGATATACATAAAATAAGGATGCGTCGCACAGGGTCAGCGGCAAAAAGTATCGATTTCTAATATTTAAAGACGAGCCAAAAATTCATTGATTATACATTTTAATAGTGCATTGATTACAGAATTATTTTGTACCAAGCAGACACCAGCGTACAAATTTTTTAATTTGAAAAATATAAAATAAGAATGCGTCGCACAGGATCCGCGTCAATAACGTATCGATTTCTAATATTTAAAGACGAGCCAAAAATTCATCGATTATACATTTTAATAGTCCAATGATTACAGAATTTTTTGGTACCAAGCAGACACCAGCGTACAAACTTTTTCGTATGATATACATAAAATAAGGATGCGTCGCATAGGGTCCGCGGCAAAAAAGTATGAATTTCTAATATTTTGAGACGAGCCAAAAATTCATCGATTATACATTTTAATAGTACATTGATTACAGAATCTTTTGGTACCATGCAGACACCAGCGTACAAATTTTTTAATATGATATACATAAAATAAGGATGCGACGCACAGGGTCAGCGGCAAAAAGTATCGATTTCTAATATTTAAAGACGAGAAAAAAATTCATCAATTATACATTTTAATAGTGCATTGATTACCGAATTATTTGGTCCCAAGCTGACACCAGCGTACAAATTTTTTAATTTGATAAATATAAAATAAGGATGCGTCGCACAGGATCCGCGTCAAAAACGTATCGATTTCTAATATTTATAGACGAGCCAAAAATTCATCGATTATACATTTTAATAGTCCATTGAGTACAGAATTTTTTGGTACCAAGCAGACACCAGCGTACAAACTTTTTAATATGATATACATAAAATAGGGATGCGTCGCATAGGGTCATCGGCAAAAATGTATAAATTTCTAATATTTTAAGACGAGCCAAAATTTCATCGATTATACATTTTAATAGTGCATTGATTACAGAATTATTTGGTCCCAAGCTGACACCAGCGTACAAATTTTTTAATTTGATAAATATAAAATAAGGATGCGTCGCACAGGATCCGCGTCAAAAACGTATCGATTTCTAATATTTATAGACGAGCCAAAAATTCATCGATTATACTTATTAATAGTCCAATTATTACAGAATTTTTTGGTACCAAGCAGACACCAGCGTACAAATTTTTTAATATGATATACATAAAATAAGGTTGCGTCGCACAGTGTCAGCGGCAAAGAAGTATCGATTTCTAATATTTAAGAACGAGCCAAAAATTCATCGATTATATATTTTAATAGTCCATTGATTACAGAATTTTTTGGTACCAAGCAGACACCAGCGTACAAACTTTTTCGTTTGATATACATAAAATAAGGATGCGTCGCATAGGGTCCGCGGCAAAAAAGTATGAATTTCTAATATTTTGAGACGAGCCAAAAATTCATCGATTATACATTTTAATAGTACATTGATTACAGAATCTTTTGGTACCATGCAGACACCAGCGTACAAATTTTTTAATATGATATACATAAAATAAGGATGCGACGCACAGGGTCAGCGGCAAAAAGTATCGATTTCTAATATTTAAAGACGAGCCAAAAATTCATCGATTATACATTTTAATAGTGCATTGATTACAGAATTATTTGGTCCCAAGCTGACACCAGCGTACAAATTTTTTAATTAGATAAATATAAAATAAGGATGCGTCGCACAGGATCCGCGTCAAAAACGTATCGATTTCTAATATTTATAGACGAGCCAAAAATTCATCGATTATACATATTTATAGTCCAATGATTACAGAATTTTTTGGTACCAAGCAGACACCAGCGTACAAACTTTTTCGTTTGATATACATAAAATAAGGATGCGTCGCACAGGGTCAGCGGCAAAAAGTATCGATTTCTAATATTTAAAGACGAGCCAAAAATTCATCGATTATACATTTTAATAGTCCATTGAGTACAGAATTTTTTGGTACCAAGCAGACACCAGCGTACAAACTTTTTCGTTTGATATACATAAAATAAGGATGCGTCGCATAGGGTCCGCGGCAAAAAAGTATGAATTTCTAATATTTTGAGACGAGCCAAAAATTCATCGATTATACATTTTAATAGTACATTGATTACAGAATCTTTTGGTACCATGCAGACACCAGCGTACAAATTTTTTAATATGATATACATAAAATAAGGATGCGACGCACAGGGTCAGCGGCAAAAAGTATCGATTTCTAATATTTAAAGACGAGCCAAAAATTCATCGATTATACATTTTAATAGTGCATTGATTACAGAATTATTTGGTCCCAAGCTGACACCAGCGTACAAATTTTTTAATTTGATAAATATAAAATAAGGATGCGTCGCACAGGATCCGCGTCAAAAACGTATCGATTTCTAATATTTATAGACGAGCCAAAAATTCATCGATTATACATATTTATAGTCCAATGATTACAGAATTTTTTGGTACCAAGCAGACACCAGCGTACAAACTTTTTCGTTTGATATACATAAAATAAGGATGCGACGCACAGGGTCAGCGGCAAAAAGTATCGATTTCTAATATTTAAAGACGAGCCAAAAATTCATCGATTATACATTTTAATAGTGCATTGATTACAGAATTATTTGGTCCCAAGCTGACACCAGCGTACAAATTTTTTAATTTGATAAATATAAAATAAGGATGCGTCGCACAGGATCCGCGTCAAAAACGTATCGATTTCTAATATTTATAGACGAGCCAAAAATTCATCGATTATACATATTTATAGTCCAATGATTACAGAATTTTTTGGTACCAAGCAGACACCAGCGTACAAACTTTTTCGTTTGATATACATAAAATAAGGATGCGTCGCACAGGGTCAGCGGCAAAAAGTATCGATTTCTAATATTTAAAGACGAGCCAAAAATTCATCGATTATACATTTTAATAGTGCATTGATTACAGAATTATTTGGTCCCAAGCTGACACCAGCGTACAAATTTTTTAATTTGATAAATATAAAATAAGGATGCGTCGCACAGGATCCGCGTCAAAAACGTATCGATTTCTAATATTTATAGACGAGCCAAAAATTCATCGATTATACATTTTAATAGTCCACTGATTACAGAATTTTTTGGTACCAAGCAGACACCAGCGTACAAACTTTTTCGTTTGATATACATAAAATAAGGATGCGTCGCATAGGGTCCGCGGCAAAAAAGTATGAATTTCTAATATTTTGAGACGAGCCAAAAATTCATCGATTATACATTTTAATAGTACATTGATTACAAAATCTTTTGGTACCATGCAGACACCAGCGTACAAATTTTTTAATATGATATACATAAAATAAGGATGCGACGCACAGGGTCAGCGGCAAAAAGTATCGATTTCTAATATTTAAAGACGAGCCAAAAATTCATCGATTATACATTTTAATAGTCCATTGATTACAGAATTTTTTGGTACCAAGCAGACACCAGCGTACAAACTTTTTCGTTTGATATACATAAAATAAGGATGCGTCGCACAGGGTCAGCGGCAAAAAAGTATCGATTTCTAATATTTAAAGACGAGCAAAAAATTCATCGATTATACATTTTAATAGTGCATTGATTACAGAATTATTTGGTCCCAAGCTGACACCAGCGTACAAATTTTTTAATTTGATAAATATAAAATAAGGATGCGTCGCACAGGATACGCGTCAAAAACGTATCGATTTCTAATATTTATAGACGAGCCAAAAATTCATCGATTATACATATTTATAGTCCAATGATTACAGAATTTTTTGGTACCAAGCAGACACCAGCGTACAAACTTTTTCGTATGATATACATAAAATAAGGATGCGTCGCACAGGGTCAGCGGCAAAAAGTATCGATTTCTAATATTTAAAGACGAGCCAAAAATTCATCGATTATACATTTTAATAGTCCATTGAGTTTACAATTTTTTGGTGCCAAGCAGACACCAGCGTACAAACTTTTTCGTTTGATATACATAAAATAAGGATGCGTCGCATAGGGTCCGCGGCAAAAAATATGAATTTCTAATATTATGAGACGAGCCAAAAATTCATCGATTATACATTTTAATAGTACATTGATTACAGAATCTTTTGGTACCATGCAGACACCAGCGTACAAACTTTTTAATATGATATACATAAAATAAGGTTGCGACGCACAGGGTCAGCGGCAAAAAGTATCGATTTCTAATATTTAAAGACGAGCCAAAAATGCATCGATTATACATATTAATAGTCCATTGATTACAGAATTTTTTGGTACCAAGCAGACACCAGCGTACAAACTTTTTAATATGATATACATAAAATAGGGATGCGTCGCATAGGGTCATCGGCAAAAATGTATAAATTTCTAATATTTTAAGACGAGCCAACATTTCATCGATTATACATTTTAATAGTGCATTGATTACAGAATTATTTGGTCCCAAGCTGACACCAGCGTAGAAATTTTTTAATTTGATAAATATAAAATAAGGATGCGTCGCACAGGATCCGCGTCAAAAACGTATCGATTTCTAATATTTATAGACGAGCCAAAAATTCATCTATTATACTTATTAATAGTCCAATGATTACAGAATTTTTTGGTACCTAGCAGACACCAGCGTACAAACTTTTTCGTTTGATATACATAAAATAAGGATGCGTCGCACAGGGTCAGCGGCAAAATGTATCGATTTCTAATATTTAAAGACGAGCCAAAAATTCATCGATTATACATTTTAATAGTCCATTGAGTTTAGAATTTTTTGGTACCAAGCAGACACCAGCGTACAAACTTTTTCGTTTGATATACATAAAATAAGGATGCGTCGCATAGGGTCCGCGGCAAAAAAATATGAATTTCTAATATTTTGAGACGAGCCAAAAATTCATCGATTATACATCTTAATAGTACATTGATTACAGAATCTTTTGGTACCATGCAGACACCAGCGTACAAATTTTTTAATATGATATACATAAAATAAGGTTGCGTCGCACAGAGTCAGCGGCAAAGAAGTATCGATTTCTAATATTTAAAAACGAGCAAAAAATTCATCGATTATATATTTTAATAGTCCATTGATTACAGAATTTTTTGGTACCAAGCAGACACCAGCGTACAAACTTTTTCGTTTGATATATATAAAATAAGGATGCGTCGCATAGGGTCCGCGGCAAAAACGTATGAATTTCTAATATTTTGAGACGAGCCAAAAATTCATCGATTATACATTTTAATAGTACATTGATTACAGAATCTTTTGGTACCATGCAGACACCAGCGTACAAATTTTTTAATATGATATACATAAAATAAGGATGCGACGCACAGGGTCAGCGGCAAAAAGTATCGATTTCTAATATTTAAAGACGAGCCAAAAATTCATCGATTATACATTTTAATAGTGCATTGATTACAGAATTATTTGGTCCCAAGCTGACACCAGCGTACAAATTTTTTAATTTGATAAATATAAAATAAGGATGCGTCTCACAGGATCCGCGTCAATAACGTATCGATTTCTAATATTTATAGACGAGCCAAAAATTCATCGATTATACTTATTAATAGTCCAATGATTACAGAATTTTTTGGTACCTAGCAGACACCAGCGTACAAACTTTTTCGTTTGATATACATAAAATAAGGATGCGTCGCACAGGGTCAGCGGCAAAAAGTATCGATTTCTAATATTTAAAGACGAGCCAAAAATTCATCGATTATACATTTTAATAGTCCATTGAGTTTAGAATTTTTTGGTACCAAGCAGACACCAGCGTACAAACTTTTTCGTTTGATATACATAAAATAAGGATGCGTCGCATAGGGTCCGCGGCAAAATAATATGAATTTCTAATATTTTGAGACGAGCCAAAAATTCATCGATTATACATTTTAATAGTACATTGATTACAGAATCTTTTGGTACCATGCAGACACCAGCGTACAAATTTTTTAATATGATATACATAAAATAAGGTTGCGTCGCACAGAGTCAGCGGCAAAGAAGTATCGATTTCTAATATTTAAAGACGAGCCAAAAATTCATCGATTATATATTTTAATAGTCCATTGATTACAGAATTTTTTGGTACCAAGCAGACACCAGCGTACAAACTTTTTCGTTTGATATACATAAAATAAGGATGCGCCGCATAGGGTCCGCGGCAAAATAGTATGAATTTCTAATATTTTGAGACGAGCCAAAAATTCATCGATTATACATTTTAATAGTACATTGATTACAGAATCTTTTGGTACCATGCAGACACCAGCGTACAAATTTTTTAATATGATATACATAAAATAAGGATGCGACGCACAGGTTCATCGGCAAAAAGTATCGATTTCTAATATTTAAAGACGAGCCAAAAATTCATCGATTAAACATTTTAATAGTGCATTGATTACAGAATTATTTGGTCCCAAGCTGACACCAGCGTTCAAATTTTTTAATTTGATAAATATAAAATAAGGATGCGTCGCACAGGATCCGCGTCAAAAACGTATCGATTTCTAATATTTATAGACGAGCCAAAAATTCATCGATTATACATATTTATAGTCCAATGATTACAGAATTTTTTGGTACCAAGCAGACACCAGCGTACAAACTTTTTCGTTTGATATACATAAAATAAGGATGCGTCGCACAGGGTCAGCGGCAAAAAGTATCGATTTCTAATATTTAAAGACGAGCCAAAAATTCATCGATTATACATTTTAATAGTCCATTGAGTACAGAATTTTTTGGTACCAAGCAGACACCAGCGTACAAACTTTTTCGTTTGTTATACATAAAATAAGGATGCGTCGCATAGGTTCCGCGGCAAAAAAGTATGAATTTCTAATATTTTGAGACGAGCCAAAAATTCATCGATTATACATTTTAATAGTACATTGATTACAGAATCTTTTGGTACCATGCAGACACCAGCGTACAAATTTTTTAATATGATATACATAAAATAAGGATGCGACGCACAGGGTCAGCGGCAAAAAGTATCGATTTCTAATATTTAAAGACGAGCCAAAAATGCATCGATTATACATATTAATAGTCCATTGATTACAGAATTTTTTGGTACCAAGCAGACACCAGCGTACAAACTTTTTCGTTTGATATACATAAAATAAGGATGCGTCGCATAGGGTCCGCGGCAAAAAAGTATGAATTTCTAATATTTTGAGACGAGCCAAAAATTCATCGATTATACATTTTAATAGTACATTGATTACAGAATCTTTTGGTACCATGCAGACACCAGCGTACAAATTTTTTAATATGATATACATAAAATAAGGATGCGACGCACAGGGTCAGCGGCAAAAAGTATCGATTTCTAATATTTAAAGACGAGCCAAAAATTCATCGATTATACATTTTAATAGTGCATTGATTACAGAATTATTTGGTCCCAAGCTGACACCAGCGTACAAATTTTTTAATTTGATAAATATAAAATAAGGATGCGTCGCACAGGATCCGCGTCAATAACGTATCGATTTCTAATATTTATAGACGAGCCAAAAATTCATCGATTATACTTATTAATAGTCCAATGATTACAGAATTTTTTGGTACCTAGCAGACACCAGCGTACAAACTTTTTCGTTTGATATACATAAAATAAGGATGCGTCGCACAGGATCAGCGGCAAAAAGTATCGATTTCTAATATTTAAAGACGAGCCAAAAATTCATCGATTATACATTTTAATAGTCCATTGAGTTTAGAATTTTTTGGTACCAAGCAGACACCAGCGTACAAACTTTTTCGTTTGATATACATAAAATAAGGATGCGTCGCATAGGGTCCGCGGCAAAATAATATGAATTTCTAATATTTTGAGACGAGCCAAAAATTCATCGATTATACATTTTAATAGTACATTGATTACAGAATCTTTTGGTACCATGCAGACACCAGCGTACAAATTTTTTAATATGATATACATAAAATAAGGTTGCGTCGCACAGAGTCAGCGGCAAAGAAGTATCGATTTCTAATATTTAAAGACGAGCCAAAAATTCATCGATTATACATTTTAATAGTGCATTGATTACAGAATTATTTGGTCCCAAGCTGACACCAGCGTTCAAATTTTTTAATTTGATAAATATAAAATAAGGATGCGTCGCACAGGATCCGCGTCAAAAACGTATCGATTTCTAATATTTATAGACGAGCCAAAAATTCATCGATTATACATATTTATAGTCCAATGATTACAGAATTTTTTGGTACCAAGCAGACACCAGCGTACAAACTTTTTCGTTTGATATACATAAAATAAGGATGCGTCGCACAGGGTCAGCGGCAAAAAGTATCGATTTCTAATATTTAAAGACGAGCCAAAAATTCATCGATTATACATTTTAATAGTCCATTGAGTACAGAATTTTTTGGTACCAAGCAGACACCAGCGTACAAACTTTTTCGTTTGTTATACATAAAATAAGGATGCGTCGCATAGGTTCCGCGGCAAAAAAGTATGAATTTCTAATATTTTGAGACGAGCCAAAAATTCATCGATTATACATTTTAATAGTACATTGATTACAGAATCTTTTGGTACCATGCAGACACCAGCGTACAAATTTTTTAATATGATATACATAAAATAAGGATGCGACGCACAGGGTCAGCGGCAAAAAGTATCGATTTCTAATATTTAAAGACGAGCCAAAAATGCATCGATTATACATATTAATAGTCCATTGATTACAGAATTTTTTGGTACCAAGCAGACACCAGCGTACAAACTTTTTAATATGATATACTTAAAATAGGGATGCGTCGCATAGGGTCATCGGCAAAAATGTATAAATTTCCAATATTTTAAGACGAGCCAAAATTTCATCGATTATACATTTTAATAGTGCATTGATTACAGAATTATTTGGTCCCAAGCTGACACCAGCGTACAAATTTTTTAATTTGATAATTATAAAATAAGGATGCGTCGCACAGGATCCACGTCAAAAACGTATCGATTTCTAATATTTATAGACGAGCCAAAAATTCATCGATTATACTTATTAATAGTCCAATGATTACAGAATTTTTTGGTACCAAGCAGACACCAGCGTACAAACTTTTTCCTTTGATATACATAAAATAAGGATGCGTCGCACAGGGTCAGCGGCAAAAAGTATCGATTTCTAATATTTAAAGACGAGCCAAAAATTCATCGATTATACATTTTAATAGTCCATTGAGTTTAGAATTTTTTGGTACCAAGCAGACACCAGCGTACAAACTTTTTCGTTTGATATACATAAAATAAGGATGCGTCGCATAGGGTCCGCGGCAAAAACGTATGAATTTCTAATATTTTGAGACGAGCCAAAAATTCATCGATTATACATTTTAATAGTACATTGATTACAGAATCTTTTGGTACCATGCAGACACCAGCGTACAAATTTTTTAATATGATATACATAAAATAAGGATGCGACGCACAGGGTCAGCGGCAAAAAGTATCGATTTCTAATATTTAAAGACGAGCCAAAAATTCATCGATTATACATTTTAATAGTGCATTGATTACAGAATTATTTGGTCCCAAGCTGACACCAGCGTACAAATTTTTTAATTTGATAAATATAAAATAAGGATGCGTCTCACAGGATCCGCGTCAATAACGTATCGATTTCTAATATTTATAGACGAGCCAAAAATTCATCGATTATACTTATTAATAGTCCAATGATTACAGAATTTTTTGGTACCTAGCAGACACCAGCGTACAAACTTTTTCGTTTGATATACATAAAATAAGGATGCGTCGCACAGGGTCAGCGGCAAAAAGTATCGATTTCTAATATTTAAAGACGAGCCAAAAATTCATCGATTATACATTTTAATAGTCCATTGAGTTTAGAATTTTTTGGTACCAAGCAGACACCAGCGTACAAACTTTTTCGTTTGATATACATAAAATAAGGATGCGTCGCATAGGGTCCGCGGCAAAATAATATGAATTTCTAATATTTTGAGACGAGCCAAAAATTCATCGATTATACATTTTAATAGTACATTGATTACAGAATCTTTTGGTACCATGCAGACACCAGCGTACAAATTTTTTAATATGATATACATAAAATAAGGTTGCGTCGCACAGAGTCAGCGGCAAAGAAGTATCGATTTCTAATATTTAAAGACGAGCCAAAAATTCATCGATTATATATTTTAATAGTCCATTGATTACAGAATTTTTTGGTACCAAGCAGACACCAGCGTACAAACTTTTTCGTTTGATATACATAAAATAAGGATGCGCCGCATAGGGTCCGCGGCAAAATAGTATGAATTTCTAATATTTTGAGACGAGCCAAAAATTCATCGATTATACATTTTAATAGTACATTGATTACAGAATCTTTTGGTACCATGCAGACACCAGCGTACAAATTTTTTAATATGATATACATAAAATAAGGATGCGACGCACAGGTTCATCGGCAAAAAGTATCGATTTCTAATATTTAAAGACGAGCCAAAAATTCATCGATTAAACATTTTAATAGTGCATTGATTACAGAATTATTTGGTCCCAAGCTGACACCAGCGTTCAAATTTTTTAATTTGATAAATATAAAATAAGGATGCGTCGCACAGGATCCGCGTCAAAAACGTATCGATTTCTAATATTTATAGACGAGCCAAAAATTCATCGATTATACATATTTATAGTCCAATGATTACAGAATTTTTTGGTACCAAGCAGACACCAGCGTACAAACTTTTTCGTTTGATATACATAAAATAAGGATGCGTCGCACAGGGTCAGCGGCAAAAAGTATCGATTTCTAATATTTAAAGACGAGCCAAAAATTCATCGATTATACATTTTAATAGTCCATTGAGTACAGAATTTTTTGGTACCAAGCAGACACCAGCGTACAAACTTTTTCGTTTGTTATACATAAAATAAGGATGCGTCGCATAGGTTCCGCGGCAAAAAAGTATGAATTTCTAATATTTTGAGACGAGCCAAAAATTCATCGATTATACATTTTAATAGTACATTGATTACAGAATCTTTTGGTACCATGCAGACACCAGCGTACAAATTTTTTAATATGATATACATAAAATAAGGATGCGACGCACAGGGTCAGCGGCAAAAAGTATCGATTTCTAATATTTAAAGACGAGCCAAAAATGCATCGATTATACATATTAATAGTCCATTGATTACAGAATTTTTTGGTACCAAGCAGACACCAGCGTACAAACTTTTTCGTTTGATATACATAAAATAAGGATGCGTCGCATAGGGTCCGCGGCAAAAAAGTATGAATTTCTAATATTTTGAGACGAGCCAAAAATTCATCGATTATACATTTTAATAGTACATTGATTACAGAATCTTTTGGTACCATGCAGACACCAGCGTACAAATTTTTTAATATGATATACATAAAATAAGGATGCGACGCACAGGGTCAGCGGCAAAAAGTATCGATTTCTAATATTTAAAGACGAGCCAAAAATTCATCGATTATACATTTTAATAGTGCATTGATTACAGAATTATTTGGTCCCAAGCTGACACCAGCGTACAAATTTTTTAATTTGATAAATATAAAATAAGGATGCGTCGCACAGGATCCGCGTCAATAACGTATCGATTTCTAATATTTATAGACGAGCCAAAAATTCATCGATTATACTTATTAATAGTCCAATGATTACAGAATTTTTTGGTACCTAGCAGACACCAGCGTACAAACTTTTTCGTTTGATATACATAAAATAAGGATGCGTCGCACAGGATCAGCGGCAAAAAGTATCGATTTCTAATATTTAAAGACGAGCCAAAAATTCATCGATTATACATTTTAATAGTCCATTGAGTTTAGAATTTTTTGGTACCAAGCAGACACCAGCGTACAAACTTTTTCGTTTGATATACATAAAATAAGGATGCGTCGCATAGGGTCCGCGGCAAAATAATATGAATTTCTAATATTTTGAGACGAGCCAAAAATTCATCGATTATACATTTTAATAGTACATTGATTACAGAATCTTTTGGTACCATGCAGACACCAGCGTACAAATTTTTTAATATGATATACATAAAATAAGGTTGCGTCGCACAGAGTCAGCGGCAAAGAAGTATCGATTTCTAATATTTAAAGACGAGCCAAAAATTCATCGATTATACATTTTAATAGTGCATTGATTACAGAATTATTTGGTCCCAAGCTGACACCAGCGTTCAAATTTTTTAATTTGATAAATATAAAATAAGGATGCGTCGCACAGGATCCGCGTCAAAAACGTATCGATTTCTAATATTTATAGACGAGCCAAAAATTCATCGATTATACATATTTATAGTCCAATGATTACAGAATTTTTTGGTACCAAGCAGACACCAGCGTACAAACTTTTTCGTTTGATATACATAAAATAAGGATGCGTCGCACAGGGTCAGCGGCAAAAAGTATCGATTTCTAATATTTAAAGACGAGCCAAAAATTCATCGATTATACATTTTAATAGTCCATTGAGTACAGAATTTTTTGGTACCAAGCAGACACCAGCGTACAAACTTTTTCGTTTGTTATACATAAAATAAGGATGCGTCGCATAGGTTCCGCGGCAAAAAAGTATGAATTTCTAATATTTTGAGACGAGCCAAAAATTCATCGATTATACATTTTAATAGTACATTGATTACAGAATCTTTTGGTACCATGCAGACACCAGCGTACAAATTTTTTAATATGATATACATAAAATAAGGATGCGACGCACAGGGTCAGCGGCAAAAAGTATCGATTTCTAATATTTAAAGACGAGCCAAAAATGCATCGATTATACATATTAATAGTCCATTGATTACAGAATTTTTTGGTACCAAGCAGACACCAGCGTACAAACTTTTTAATATGATATACTTAAAATAGGGATGCGTCGCATAGGGTCATCGGCAAAAATGTATAAATTTCCAATATTTTAAGACGAGCCAAAATTTCATCGATTATACATTTTAATAGTGCATTGATTACAGAATTATTTGGTCCCAAGCTGACACCAGCGTACAAATTTTTTAATTTGATAATTATAAAATAAGGATGCGTCGCACAGGATCCACGTCAAAAACGTATCGATTTCTAATATTTATAGACGAGCCAAAAATTCATCGATTATACTTATTAATAGTCCAATGATTACAGAATTTTTTGGTACCAAGCAGACACCAGCGTACAAACTTTTTCCTTTGATATACATAAAATAAGGATGCGTCGCACAGGGTCAGCGGCAAAAAGTATCGATTTCTAATATTTAAAGACGAGCCAAAAATTCATCGATTATACATTTTAATAGTCCATTGAGTTTAGAATTTTTTGGTACCAAGCAGACACCAGCGTACAAACTTTTTCGTTTGATATACATAAAATAAGGATGCGTCGCATTGGGTCCGCGGCAAAAAAATATGAATTTCTAATATTTTGAGACGAGCCAAAAATTCATCGATTATACATCTTAATAGTACATTGATTACAGAATCTTTTGGTACCATGCAGACACCAGCGTACAAATTTTTCAATATGATATACATAAAATAAGGTTGCGTCGCACAGTGTCAGCGGCAAAGAAGTATCGATTTCTAATATTTAAAAACGAGCCAAAAATTCATCGATTATATATTTTAATAGTCCATTGATTACAGAATTTTTTGGTACCAAGCAGACACCAGCGTACAAACTTTTTCGTTTGATATACATAAAATAAGGATGCGTCGCATAGGGTCCGCGGCAAAAAAGTATGAATTTCTAATATTTTGAGACGAGCCAAAAATTCATCGATTATACATTTTAATAGTACATTGATTACAGAATCTTTTGGTACCATGCAGACACCAGCGTACAAATTTTTTAATATGATATACATAAAATAAGGATGCGACGCACAGGGTCAGCGGCAAAAAGTATCGATTTCTAATATTTAAAGACGAGCCAAAAATTCATCGATTATACATTTTAATAGTGCATTGATTACAGAATTATTTGGTCCCAAGCTGACACCAGCGTACAAATTTTTTAATTTGATAAATATAAAATAAGGATGCGTCGCACAGGATCCGCGTCAAAAACGTATCGATTTCTAATATTTATAGACGAGCCAAAAATTCATCGATTATACATATTTATAGTCCAATGATTACAGAATTTTTTGGTACCAAGCAGACACCAGCGTACAAACTTTTTCGTTTGATATACATAAAATAAGGATGCGTCGCACAGGGTCAGCGGCAAAAAGTATCGATTTCTAATATTTAAAGACGAGCCAAAAATTCATCGATTATACATTTTAATAGTCCATTGAGTACAGAATTTTTTGGTACC
This sequence comes from Prenolepis imparis, assembly GCF_030444845.1. Taxonomy (NCBI): domain Eukaryota; kingdom Metazoa; phylum Arthropoda; class Insecta; order Hymenoptera; family Formicidae; genus Prenolepis; species Prenolepis imparis. The sequence goes on from NW_028141160.1 coordinate 14,931,204, forward strand.
AAGCAGACACCAGCGTACAAACTTTTTCGTTTGATATACATAAAATAAGGATGCGTCGCATAGGGTCCGCGGCAAAAAAGTATGAATTTCTAATATTTTGAGACGAGCCAAAAATTCATCGATTATACATTTTAATAGTACATTGATTACAGAATCTTTTGGTACCATGCAGACACCAGCGTACAAATTTTTTAATATGATATACATAAAATAAGGATGCGACGCACAGGGTCAGCGGCAAAAAGTATCGATTTCTAATATTTAAAGACGAGCCAAAAATTCATCGATTATACTTATTAATAGTCCATTGATTACAGAATTTTTTGGTACCAAGCAGACACCAGCGTACAAACTTTTTAATATGATATACATAAAATAGGGATGCGTCGCATAGGGTCAGCGGCAAAAATGTATAAATTTCTAATATTTTAAGACGAGCCAAAATTTCATCGATTATACATTTTAATAGTGCATTGATTACAGAATTATTTGGTCCCAAGCTGACACCAGCGTACAAATTTTTTAATTTGATAAATATAAAATAAGGATGCGTCGCACAGGATCCGCGTCAAAAACGTATCGATTTCTAATATTTATAGACGAGCCAAAAATTCATCGATTATACATTTTAATAGTCCACTGATTACAGAATTTTTTGGTACCAAGCAGACACCAGCGTACAAACTTTTTCGTTTGATATACATAAAATAAGGATGCGTCGCATAGGGTCCGCGGCAAAAAAGTATGAATTTCTAATATTTTGAGACGAGCCAAAAATTCATCGATTATACATTTTAATAGTACATTGATTACAAAATCTTTTGGTACCATGCAGACACCAGCGTACAAATTTTTTAATATGATATACATAAAATAAGGATGCGACGCACAGAGTCAGCGGCAAAAAGTATCGATTTCTAATATTTAAAGACGAGCCAAAAATTCATCGATTATACATTTTAATATTCCATTGATTACAGAATTTTTTGGTACCAAGCAGACACCAGCGTACAAACTTTTTCGTTTGATATACATAAAATAAGGATGCGTCGCATAGGGTCCGCGGCAAAAAAGTATCCATTTCTAATATTTTGAGACGAGCCAAAAATTCATCGATTATATATTTTAATAGTCCATTGATTACAGAATTTTTTGGTACCAAGCAGACACCAGCGTACAAACTTTTTCGTTTGATATACATAAAATAAGGATGCGTCGCATAGGGTCCGCGGCAAAAAAGTATGAATTTCTAATATTTTGAGACGAGCCAAAAATTCATCGATTATACATTTTAATAGTACATTGATTACAGAATCTTTTGGTACCATGCAGACACCAGCGTACAAATTTTTTAATATGATATACATAAAATAAGGATGCGACGCACAGGGTCAGCGGCAAAAAGTATCGATTTCTAATATTTAAAGACGAGCCAAAAATTCATCGATTATACATTTTAATAGTGCATTGATTACAGAATTATTTGGTCCCAAGCTGACACCAGCGTACAAATTTTTTAATTTGATAAATATAAAATAAGGATGCGTCGCACAGGATCCGCGTCAATAACGTATCGATTTCTAATATTTATAGACGAGCCAAAAATTCATCGATTATACTTATTAATAGTCCAATGATTACAGAATTTTTTGGTACCTAGCAGACACCAGCGTACAAACTTTTTCGTTTGATATACATAAAATAAGGATGCGTCGCACAGGGTCAGCGGCAAAAAGTATCGATTTCTAATATTTAAAGACGAGCCAAAAATTCATCGATTATACATTTTAATAGTCCATTGAGTTTAGAATTTTTTGGTACCAAGCAGACACCAGCGTACAAACTTTTTCGTTTGATATACATAAAATAAGGATGCGTCGCATAGGGTCCGCGGCAAAATAATATGAATTTCTTATATTTTGAGACGAGCCAAAAATTCATCGATTATACATTTTAATAGTACATTGATTACAGAATCTTTTGGTTCCATGCAGACACCAGCGTACAAATTTTTTAATATGATATACATAAAATAAGTTTGCGTCGCACAGAGTCAGCGGCAAAGAAGTATCGATTTCTAATATTTAAAGACGAGCCAAAAATTCATCGATTATATATTTTAATAGTCCATTGATTACAGAATTTTTTGGTACCAAGCAGACACCAGCGTACAAACTTTTTCGTTTGATATACATAAAATAAGGATGCGCCGCATAGGGTCCGCGGCAAAATAGTATGAATTTCTAATATTTTGAGACGAGCCAAAAATTCATCGATTATACATTTTAATAGTACATTGATTACAGAATCTTTTGGTACCATGCAGACACCAGCGTACAAATTTTTTAATATGATATACATAAAATAAGGATGCGACGCACAGGGTCATCGGCAAAAAGTATCGATTTCTAATATTTAAAGACGAGCCAAAAATTCATCGATTATACATTTTAATAGTGCATTGATTACAGAATTATTTGGTCCCAAGCTGACACCAGCGTTCAAATTTTTTAATTTGATAAATATAAAATAAGGATGCGTCGCACAGGATCCGCGTCAAAAACGTATCGATTTCTAATATTTATAGACGAGCCAAAAATTCATCGATTATACATATTTATAGTCCAATGATTACAGAATTTTTTGGTACCAAGCAGACACCAGCGTACAAACTTTTTCGTTTGATATACATAAAATAAGGATGCGTCGCACAGGGTCAGCGGCAAAAAGTATCGATTTCTAATATTTAAAGACGAGCCAAAAATTCATCGATTATACATTTTAATAGTCCATTGAGTACAGAATTTTTTGGTACCAAGCAGACACCAGCGTACAAACTTTTTCGTTTGTTATACATAAAATAAGGATGCGTCGCATAGGTTCCGCGGCAAAAAAGTATGAATTTCTAATATTTTGAGACGAGCCAAAAATTCATCGATTATACATTTTAATAGTACATTGATTACAGAATCTTTTGGTACCATGCAGACACCAGCGTACAAATTTTTTAATATGATATACATAAAATAAGGATGCGACGCACAGGGTCAGCGGCAAAAAGTATCGATTTCTAATATTTAAAGACGAGCCAAAAATGCATCGATTATACATATTAATAGTCCATTGATTACAGAATTTTTTGGTACCAAGCAGACACCAGCGTACAAACTTTTTAATATGATATACTTAAAATAGGGATGCGTCGCATAGGGTCATCGGCAAAAATGTATAAATTTCCAATATTTTAAGACGAGCCAAAATTTCATCGATTATACATTTTAATAGTGCATTGATTACAGAATTATTTGGTCCCAAGCTGACACCAGCGTATAAATTTTTTAATTTGATAAATATAAAATAAGGATGCGTCGCACAGGATCCACGTCAAAAACGTATCGATTTCTAATATTTATAGACGAGCCAAAAATTCATCGATTATACTTATTAATAGTCCAATGATTACAGAATTTTTTGGTACCAAGCAGACACCAGCGTACAAACTTTTTCGTTTGATATACATAAAATAAGGATGCGTCGCACAGGGTCAGCGGCAAAAAGTATCGATTTCTAATATTTAAAGACGAGCCAAAAATTCATCGATTATACATTTTAATAGTCCATTGAGTTTAGAATTTTTTGGTACCAAGCAGACACCAGCGTACAAACTTTTTCGTTTGATATACATAAAATAAGGATGCGTCGCATTGGGTCCGCGGCAAAAAAATATGAATTTCTAATATTTTGAGACGAGCCAAAAATTCATCGATTATACATCTTAATAGTACATTGATTACAGAATCTTTTGGTACCATGCAGACACCAGCGTACAAATTTTTCAATATGATATACATAAAATAAGGTTGCGTCGCACAGTGTCAGCGGCAAAGAAGTATCGATTTCTAATATTTAAAAACGAGCCAAAAATTCATCGATTATATATTTTAATAGTCCATTGATTACAGAATTTTTTGGTACCAAGCAGACACCAGCGTACAAACTTTTTCGTTTGATATACATAAAATAAGGATGCGTCGCATAGGGTCCGCGGCAAAAAAGTATGAATTTCTAATATTTTGAGACGAGCCAAAAATTCATCGATTATACATTTTAATAGTACATTGATTACAGAATCTTTTGGTACCATGCAGACACCAGCGTACAAATTTTTTAATATGATATACATAAAATAAGGATGCGACGCACAGGGTCAGCGGCAAAAAGTATCGATTTCTAATATTTAAAGACGAGCCAAAAATTCATCGATTATACATTTTAATAGTGCATTGATTACAGAATTATTTGGTCCCAAGCTGACACCAGCGTACAAATTTTTTAATTTGATAAATATAAAATAAGGATGCGTCGCACAGGATCCGCGTCAAAAACGTATCGATTTCTAATATTTATAGACGAGCCAAAAATTCATCGATTATACATATTTATAGTCCAATGATTACAGAATTTTTTGGTACCAAGCAGACACCAGCGTACAAACTTTTTCGTTTGATATACATAAAATAGGGATGCGTCGCATAGGGTCATCGGCAAAAATGTATAAATTTCTAATATTTTAAGACGAGCCAAAATTTCATCGATTATACATTTTAATAGTGCATTGATTACAGAATTATTTGGTCCCAAGCTGACACCAGCGTACAAATTTTTTAATTTGATAAATATAAAATAAGGATGCGTCGCACAGGATCCGCGTCAAAAACGTATCGATTTCTAATATTTATAGACGAGCCAAAAATTCATCGATTATACTTATTAATAGTCCAATGATTACAGAATTTTTTGGTACCTAGCAGACACCAGCGTACAAACTTTTTCGTTTGATATACATAAAATAAGGATGCGTCGCACAGGGTCAGCGGCAAAAAGTATCGATTTCTAATATTTAAAGACGAGCCAAAAATTCATCGATTATACATTTTAATAGTCCATTGAGTTTAGAATTTTTTGGTACCAAGCAGACACCAGCGTACAAACTTTTTCGTTTGATATACATGAAATAAGGATGCGTCGCATAGGGTCCGCGGCAAAAAAATATGAATTTCTAATATTTTGAGACGAGCCAAAAATTCATCGATTATACATTTTAATAGTACATTGATTACAGAATTTTTTGGTACCTAGCAGACACCAGCGTACAAACTTTTTCGTTTGATATACATAAAATAAGGATGCGTCGCACAGGGTCAGCGGCAAAAAGTATCGATTTCTAATATTTAAAGACGAGCCAAAAATTCATCGATTATACATTTTAATAGTCCATTGAGTACAGAATTTTTTGGTACCAAGCAGACACCAGCGTACAAACTTTTTCGTTTGATATACATAAAATAAGGATGCGTCGCATAGGGTCCGCGGCAAAAAAATATGAATTTCTAATATTTTGAGACGAGCCAAAAATTCATCGATTATACATTTTAATAGTACATTGATTACAGAATCTTTTGGTACCATGCAGACACCAGCGTACAAATTTTTTAATATGATATACATAAAATAGGGATGCGTCGCATAGGGTCATCGGCAAAAATGTATAAATTTCTAATATTTTAAGACGAGCCAAAATTTCATCGATTATACATTTTAATAGTGCATTGATTACAGAATTATTTGGTCCCAAGCTGACACCAGCGTACAAATTTTTTAATTTGATAAATATAAAATAAGGATGCGTCGCACAGGATCCGCGTCAAAAACGTATCGATTTCTAATATTTATAGACGAGCCAAAAATTCATCGATTATACTTATTAATAGTCCAATGATTACAGAATTTTTCGGTACCAAGCAGAAACCAGCATACAAACTTTTTCGTTTGATATACATAAAATAAGGATGCGTCGCACAGGGTCAGCGGCAAAAAGTATCGATTTCTAATATTTAAAGACGAGCCAAAAATTCATCGATTATACATATTAATAGTCCATTGATTACAGAATTTTTTGGTACCAAGCAGACACCAGCGTACAAACTTTTTCGTTTGATATACATAAAATAAAGATGCGTCGCATAGGGTCCGCGGCAAAAAAGTATGAATTTCTAATATTTTGAGACGAGCCAAAAATTCATCGATTATACATTTTAATAGTACATTGATTACAAAATCTTTTGGTACCATGCAGACACCAGCGTACAAATTTTTTAATATGATATACATAAAATAAGGATGCGACGCACAGGGTCAGCGGCAAAAAGTATCGATTTCTAATATTTAAAGACGAGCCAAAAATTCATCGATTATACATTTTAATAGTCCATTGATTACAGAATTTTTTGGTACCAAGCAGACACCAGCGTACAAACTTTTTCGTTTGATATACATAAAATAAGGATGCGTCGCATAGGGTCCGCGGCAAAAAAGTATCCATTTCTAATATTTTGAGACGAGCCAAAAATTCATCGATTATACATTTTAATAGTACATCGATTACAGAATCTTTTGGTACCATGCAGACACCAGCGTACAAATTCTTTAATATGATATATATAAAATAAAGATGCGTCACACAGGGTCAGCGGCAAAAAAGTATCGATTTCTAATATTTAAAGACGAGCCAAAAATTCATCGATTATACATTTTAATAGTGCATTGATTACAGAATTATTTTGTACCATGCAGACACCAACGTATAAATTTTTTAATTTGAAAAATATAAAATAAGAATGCGTCGCACAGGATCCGCGTCAAAAACGTATCGATTTCTAATATTTAAAGACGAGCCAAAAATTCATCGATTATACATTTTAATAGTCCATTGATTACATAATTTTTTGGTATCAAGCAGACACCAGCGTACAAACTTTTTAATATGATATACATAAAATAGGTATGCGTCGCATAGGGTCATCGGCAAAAATGTCTCAATTTCTAATATTTTAAGACGAGCCAAAATTTCATCGATTATACATTTTAATAGTACATTGATTACAGAATCATTTGTTACCAAACAGACACCAGCGTACAAATGTTTTAACTTTATATACATAGAATAAGATTGCGTCGCATAGGGTCTGTAAAGAAGTATCGATTTCTAATATTTTAAGGCGAGCCAAAAATTCATCGTATATATATTTCAATAGTGTATTGTTTGCAGATTATCTTTATACCATAAGCATACCAGCGTACTACCTTTTTGTTCTAATATACGTTATATAAATCTGTGCCTTATGGGATTTGCGGCTTAAAAATTTTAATTTTCGATATTTCAAAACGTGCAAAAAATTAATCTTATATACATTTTAACAGTACATTGTCTGCACATTATTACGAATTATGCGTGACTGCATGCATATATCGCGGTAATATATGTCGAAACTCATTTCTACTGCGCATTCGGAATTCGAATTATATCAAGATTATCGAAAAGTGTCGGACGAAATATATTTGTGACTCTAATTAAGAAAATAATTTTTGTTTTAAAAATTATATCTACGAAACCTTAATTGTAAATTTGTATTCATGTCTCACTTCTATTCTTAACTTAATAAATATACTTCTTCTTAATTAATTAAATATATTAAAAAATATTAATATAGTAAGGTAATTAAATTTTAAAATAGTAATATGTTATAAAAATTAAAATAGCAATATATTGCAAATAATATGTTGTAATATTTTATCCTCGATTAATATTTTTGTTATAGAAATCAGCTTATTAAAACGTTAATTTGCTAATTAATTTTTAAAATAAGAATATGTTATAACATTTAAAATAATATGTTTTAAATAATGTAATATATAATTCCTTAAACTTGGTTAATATTTATAACAGCTATCAGCTGATTTCTGTCAAAAAATATTAATCTAATATTAATCTAATATTAATCTTTTTGGTCTAATATATGTAAAATGAATCCGCGCCGTATGGGGTTCGCGGGTAAAAAGTTTTACTTTTTAGAAATGGATAAAACACTTACCTTTGATGAATAATATAAATACCCTAGAATGCAATGTATGATTTTATTTAATGCTTCCCCAAATCTTAGTTTTAAAATACAATCATTAATTATTATCATTTTTATATGTTACAATAAATCATCTCACGTAGGCACTAATTTCTGGATGATTGCTAAATATTTTTGCAGCTGACATAATGCTGGTTTCATTGTTTTATCCGTTTGTATGATATACACGGTAATAAACGATATAAAATTATTGGTATCTATGTCACCGATGATGCCATTGTCTTTATCATTAGTGTTTGACGTTTCGTTGATGCTGTTGGTATTATTGCTACAGATATTAGTTATAGCACGTAGAAAAGGAAGTACTTTTGGCAAATCGAATCCCGCGTTGCCAGATTGCTGATTGTCATTATTATTGTCACCGTTTACTAAATTTCCGATCATATCATCTGTGTTATTATTGTCACCGTATACTAATAAATTTCCGATCACATCTGTGACGATATTGTTGTTATCGGAATTTTCAGAATTAGTGGTCAATGTTAATGGTTCGATACTTAAACTCTTGCCTCCGCAATTGAAGATTAGTATCTAAAAAAAATGTGCGATTATGTAGATGAATGTTTATAGAAATATGTAGTTGCAATGTTATTTCTTTTTGCATGAATTTCTCTTTAATCAAATTCGATTCAAAGTTTTTGAATCTAAATACATTACGTTCGATGAAAAAAAATTAAGTTTATTTTGTTCAATTAATAGCAAAGAACGTATAAAAAGACGTAATTTTATGTTATTATTATATTTTTCAAAAGTGAAAATATGCATTAATCGAAATGTATCAATTATTTACTTACTTGTACATGCAAAAAATATTAGCTAAACATATTTTGAAATATTCTAACATATTATTAATAAAATCACGTTAAAGATACTTACCAAAAAAATCACTAATAGTATATTTCGACGTCTATCCATTTTAATGTAAAGTCACTGAATTTCGAGAAACGCACTTGGTTGTTTCCTCTTATATCTATGCAATTTTTTAAAATTCTACTGATACATGTACAAATATATGACGTGTCTAAAAATGTGTGTGAATAAATAAAGCTATAAACTAGCAATAAAGCCATTTGATAACGCATTCGGAGAATTTCCACGCATATATATTATTTAGAAAGTCATAATCGCAGTTTGTTGGATTTTTATCAAGATTAATAAAAATATAAATCGCAATGTTCAAATTATATCTTCGTACTGTTTTGACAAAAATTATTATATTACAAGTTATAATAAAAATTAATATTATATTAAAAGTTAAAATAAAAGACGAAGAAAAATTATTTATAATGTACAATATTTTGACATATTAGGGATAATCTATTTAAATGTTATTATAATCATTGCTTAATTTTTTGACAGTTTAAATATGTATGTTGCAATGTTATAGTTTATGAGAGGTCTCTATACAAATGCATGTTTAGTCATAATATCACCGCGAGATATCAAAGTCTATCTTATGTAAAGAATCATAAAATCTATTATATTTTGCGATAAACTTTCATGCCTCTTTAACAGCGACAAGTCTTAATGACTGATATCTAATTAGTTGATATGCGTATGATTCTTTTGCGCGAATTAAATTCAAATTATAGATATCGCATATGATTTTTCATAACATGTAAATACATTAAGTCTCTAATTTTCTGCTTTTAAAGAAACATAATTAAGTATTTTTGATGAAAAGAAGCAAATCAAATTAAGCAAAATGATTTCATGATTTAAGAGCTTTTTTCAGTCATAACACTTTTTCTACAGTCATTGTGTTAGTGCTAGTTCAAGCAGTGCAGCATCATCATCTCAGAGAGGAAAGTATAAAAGAAAAGATATAAAATGTAATAGATTTGGTAATATATTATATATACAATATAATAATTATATACATTGAAAATATGATAACATCTTTTTAATGCATTTTCTACAAATAATCTTTGTACAATATAACAGATGGGCTAAAATATTCCACCTACGCTACGATGATAATTAAGCTGAGAGTGTGGAACGTAATCGTAGCCTTGGTCGTACCAGTCCGGCGTGGCCGCCACAGTATTCGTGGTACTTGAAGACTGAATATTCTGAGTCGCGTGTGATCCATGTTGATGACCACTTGTATGACTTGAGCCGTACTCACCGCTCTGGAAATGATTAAACTGTCCCCAACCAAGCTGTGTCCTGGACCAATCGGTATTACCTGAAGGTAAAGAATACAGATCCCGATAGAGATCTTGGTAGAATTTCCAAGATGTATAAAGTTTTGAAGTAATTGTGTATATGTATTCTAATTTTAATATTTCAAATTTAAGATCAACACAAGATTATTTTATTGATATATCAAAGAAATATAAATCTATGAGAGAGAGAGAGAGAGAGAGAGAGAGAAAGTGATGTAGCAAGTAAATTTTTTTTTAGAAACATTTAAACCGTGGAGATATTTTCGGAGCACATCATAAGCTTGAAATATCTTCTAAGAGAACTTAAAGAATCTTAAAGAGATTATAAAATACGAACCGGTATTGTGCGAGAGCGACGGCGGCGCACCATGAGCTGCCGGTGGTTGCATGGTTGACATTTGGGCAAGTTGCATAGAGGCTGCGTGCGCCGGAAGCGAGCCGAGATGACCGGAAATGGTGACCGCGTGTCCTTGAAAAGCGCTGCTCATCGTGGTAGGCACCTGGGCCATCGTGGTCGCCATTTGAGCGACAGCGGTACCAGGCACTTGGTGCACGCTAGGCGCCTGGTGCAACGTCGTCGGGCTGTGATGCAACGTCGTGGGTACCTGCGGTATCCCGCTTGGCATTTGCGGTACCTGCGGTATCTGAGCAAGCTCGTGGCTAGCCGCGGCGTATTGACACGGTGTCAGCGGCAGGCTGGCCACCGAATGAGCTATGCTACCGGCGTGTTTGCGAAGGCGCGCCCTGCGATTACTGAACCAGACCTGAAGCAGTGCATACGATTCCTTGCGAGGGGATCAATTTGTTGGTGATAATGTACAATTTTGTACATTATCACGTGTCGACATTTAATATTTTAAGACGAGCCAAAAATCTATCGAAATATACGAGCGATAAATTTTTGGCTACCCTTTAAATATTAAATACAATTACATTATACGTTACACACGAAAAATTGATGAAACTTTGGTTAATCAAATATACGTATTTGTAATTTTGATAAGACGAATATTCAAGTGTATAACTATTTTTTATAATATTGATAAAAATAATATTCTTTTCAGATTAATACTGTCATAATTAATGCGACATGTATACCTGAATTCTCGCTTCCGTCAGTCCAGTCCTCTGGGCTAATTCCTCTCTGGCATAAACATCTGGATATTGAGCTCGCTGAAACGCAGTTTCCAATTGTTCGAGCTGTTCGCCGGTGAACGTCGTTCTGCTTCTACGTTGCTTTCGCTTAAGTGGAATGCCTGGCTCGCTCTCCGTGTCAGAGTCATCACCGCAACGACCTGAAGATCATAAAAGCGACAATCGTTATATTCAAGAAATTCGAGAAAACGATCAATGTAAGTATATTATCACACAAAAAAATATTCCGATGATTTGTCTGGATCTTTCACATTAATTATATACTTGAAGATTGCGATAAATATCTTTTGAATTAATATTATTTTAGTTTACAGTTCTAAACGTATAGATTGACATATTAAGCGTCGTTATACTATCATTTTAATAGCACAAAATATGTAACACAGGTGTGTCTTTTAATACATTGTGTTAGTCTGTTTTATATTTATTTTAGATGCAAATTTATTATAAGACTTTGATGTACACAGAGAGAAAGAGAGAGAGAAATCTATGACAAATTAATGCAATTCTTAAAACAGCATTTTGTAGTCTGCTTACATCACAAGTTTCCTAATTTTTCCTGATTTAATATAAACAAGTTTTTAATATAAGCAAGCATTCCGTTTCGTTCAAAAAAATTAATGAAAAGATGACGACATGTCTTTTACGATTGATTCGCAAATTGTGAGCATGTTTTATGACAAAAATTTTGCGCTATTTTAAAACGACAGTATGATGTATAACGACGGCTTAAATTTCGTAGCGATTATTAATTTGTGTTAAAACAGCCGTCATTACTAATTAATAAATCGTCGAAAAAGTCGCACTATCATTCGGCTCGTCGTCACACTGATGAGCTCGCCTCTTTCTCTGAATGGGATATTGATGAGATGATGATCATCACACGTACAATGTGCGTATCCGGCGATGGCTATTGCGCATAGTCATCGTATTTCTTACGGCTTAATTGTTTCTTATGATTGAAATCAAGACGTTTCACCTAATATTTCAAAGAAAATCCTAGCATATCGTCACGGATTTATTTTCATAATTTATAATACAAATCGAAATGATTAATCGAATTTAAGAGTACTTTATTATATTTTATGGATACTTAACATTTTTTGCAAATTAAGTTCATAAATTAGGAATTAATAAATCTCCATGTATTTATGTATCAATGTATTATGTGTTGTAAAAATTTTTAATGTTTAGTCCTGATTTAAAGGTCTTTCAATATATTTGCTTGCACGAAACGTCTTCATGTTTTCTGCGTATATGCATGCTATATGTATACGCCGCAGTCATTAAAGTATCCATAAAGTCCTCGTAAAAGGCAAGTAATGGTCACCTCCATATTCACCGCCATCTTGCTGCATTTTCATAGGATTGATACGTTTTATGATCGACTGCCTTTCATCGTGATCGGTTGTACTTGTAAAATTTTATCGTCAGCGATGATGATTTCCTGCACCTTTTATAAAAGCCTCTCGTATTGACATGTTATAAAAAAATTCTACAGGATATTGTCCAAAGTAATTAAGATCCTAATGAAGACGAACTCTGTAGATGTGCATTCCACTGTCAGTCAGTTCTTTTTAAATCAAATTTTTATAATTATATATATATTTTTTGCTTAAAGTACATTGATAATTTTTCATTAGAAATTAATTTTTTTTTTCGAAACTTGTTTCAGCACATTTCTCCACTTGATGTATTGATTTTTTTTATAAAGATTATATAACTTCTTGAAATTTATTTTTTACAGAAGAAAACTCAATCTATAGCGGACAATATCAATTAATGTTACGCGCAACCAATCAGTCAGATTGTTATTAGGATCTTTCCGTTTCATCGCCGCTCAACCGTTCGATACTTAACATTGAATCGAAGGATCCTGCAAACTTCTTAATATCCTTGCATTCAATTCGTTTCGAAAACATTTCTATGCAATATAATATATATTCTCTATGGCTTTATCCATGCCATTGATACCCATTTGGTTGAGAGAACAAGCAGCTCGTGCGTTCATTTTCTTTGCAACGAGAGAAAAAAAATACGTATATAAATGGCAAAGAAAAGCCATCGATAGAAACTGACCGGACTCTATACCTTCGCTAAATATTTGCCCCTAAGTCGACTCTCTCTCTTTCTCATTGTCCCATATTAGCCCCATATTATCGTTCAATCGAGCGTTCTCGCGGACTATTGTCCGGATCGAAGTCGGACATCGTCGTGCTTTTTCAGCCATTCTTAGCTTCGTCTCTTCCTCCGTCTCTTCCACACACATCTGTGTTTCGAAATAAAATTTAATCTCTCCTGCTCGCGGTTCTATCGCTGGTCAAATGCACACGGGAGAGCATGCATCGACAGAGAGCATAAGTGGCTTGTTGTGACGCCCGGAATCCATCCTGGCACAACAAATAAGGATTAGCTCGCTCTTTTATTTGCCTACCTGTGCCAGCGCGATATCGTCGATTTCGCGATGCGGAATTAAACGGTGACGACAGTAATTCTATTTCTTACGCTGACCCGCCGCTCAGCTGATTTCTCGTTCGCATCGCACGAGTTCGATTAAAATCGTCCAGCTTTCTTTCTCAAGCATCACGGATCCAAACAAAAACATCGTCCAGGTCTACAGATTATTATAAGAATTATATAAAAATTTATAACAGCTGAAAAATCTGCTGATAAATTTTCTTAAAAAAAAGTTTAAATTGCAAAACAAAGCGGACACATTTAACAGATTCAGTTTTAATATTTTTTTTGTATGTAATAGGTTTTACATTTTTATTAATTAAAAAAATGAATGATAACAAAATGTAACCAAGGACTTCTAAATAAACTAAATCATCACTAAGTCCAAAATTTTCTGATTGTGTTCGTAAGAACACATATTTTTGCGCAAAGCAAAATCGGTGGACACTTTATCTTCTCAAAGAACTGCTGTTTTCTTCTTGCGTAGATACAGTAGAACCTGTCCTGAGATCTGCTAATGGACAATGCCTTTTTTCGTGCGATAGTCACTTTTCCCAGCAGGGAAAGAAACTAACAGCGACGAGAGGGATTGCGGCTTTCGAATATACAAGAATTCTCAGCGGCCGTCCTTTGAAGTCCATTCTACTTATTGTGCTGCATTACATTTGTCAAAATGTAAAACGTGTCTTCCGTGCATGTGGAGGCGGATACGGCGGCGTCTAACTTAAATAACGACCGACATTCAGCAAAAATAGACAAAAGATGCGGTGCTTTTCGGCATTTCCGTTGATTTTGCACGACAGCATTAATTGAAGAAAATTTTTTTCGCAATATATAGTGACTGTAGTGCTTTTAATATTGAAAATATTAAAATTTTTATATTGATTCTTGTTTCAATATACACATGAACAATTTAGGAAAATTGCCATTCTAAATACAGAGTTTTGGAATGTTGATTGATAAAATTGAAATCTCTAAGAAGCATGTTCGCTCATTCGAATATAAGCATAATTCCTCAACAGGATCAACTGAGATCGATATCGATTATGTGTCAAGTAATTCAAGAAACTACGATTGATGAATGACGGACGAAATGTTCCTTGCGTACTTCGTGGTCGTCGTGCTACTTCAGATGCATTATGAAAAAATGATGGACATCCTTTGATATTCACTATCATCTTTTCCCTCGCTCTTTCACTTCTCGCCACCTGTACACGACAACGAGGCTAGTGACAAGAATTTAAACTTGGGCTCCGCCACCTTTACTGTCTGTGATGCAACTTGTCTCTAAGCTATTCTTCCATTCTTCCGTTTGTCACACGAGGAACGCGGACGAGCCGCCAAAGACGCCGCCAAAGAAGATCCTCCGCTGTTCAACGGTCGTTAGAAAAAAAGGTCATTTTCACTACCTTCATATATTTTTTTTCCAAGTACACACTGCGTGCGATTAAAATGCATACTTGGCTTCTTTCAAGAGATAAAGATGCAGAAAATATGCTAAGAACGACTAGAATGAAATAGGTACATAAACAAATTACTTAACATGTATAGGGCGGATTGTTCAAAGAAAAGATATTTATTAAAAATAAAAAATTTTGAGAGATTTGCGAAAAACCTTTCCATCTATGTAGATGATTAACATTCATAAGTTTTTTTTTCATCAACGTAAAACTTACAATTAGTATCTCTCCCAGTAAACACAAAGTAAAAGTAACATAACATTAATGTTATAATTTCCGACTCAACA
Organism: Prenolepis imparis; assembly: GCF_030444845.1. Taxonomy (NCBI): domain Eukaryota; kingdom Metazoa; phylum Arthropoda; class Insecta; order Hymenoptera; family Formicidae; genus Prenolepis; species Prenolepis imparis. The sequence continues at coordinate 14,946,710 of NW_028141160.1, forward strand.
ATGTAACTGCAATATAACATGTCTTGTACGTAACAGTTACATTGTTGAGTCGGAAATTATAACATTAATGTTATGTTACTGTTACTTTGTGTTTACTGGGCTCTGAGCAGTCTGCTATTTCATTTTGCACTGTCAAAGAAGAAGAAAACAATAGAATCTAAAACAATAAAAAAACTTTTTGAAAAAGAATTCTTAGGAATTTTCTTAGAAATACTTATACGTATCTTTACACAAACAGATTTAAAGCGAAATAACATCATTAACTACTTTAACATCATCAATCATTAGTTTTGACAAATACGCAACGACATAGATTTCTTGTCAATATATTGAATTACAATTTTATAATTATTTATTTTCTAATAATTAAAAATATTAAAAATATTACAAAAATACAAAAATAAAAAAAATTAGAAAGATATTGTTTTAATTAACGTTTACATCTTTTTTCTAGCACCTCGGAACTTGGCACGTCGGAGCGTCCCTCGCGTTCGTCCGCCGAAGATATCAGTGCGACTAATTATCAATTATCATTATTGGCTCGTTCGGCCGATCTTTTTTTCCGCAGTATGGGGAGAGAACGGCCAGGTGTGTTTCTTGCACGGCCGCCGCCGAAGGGACGTTCGAGAGGAAGGGCGGTGGTGTTCGGCGAGTCAGCATTCCTTCGCGCGGCCTCTGACATCGGCGGTCCTCTCTCAGAGAGCTCTCTCCCTTCGATCCACGAGATCGCCGTCCAACTCGCCTCGTCCCGCTCCTACCGGCCGGAAGAGAGGAAAAAAAAAAAGAGCGGCCGTGCCCGAGAGCATACAAGGCACAGGAGGCAGAGATCAGGTATTATACGTGTGTATGTGCGCGCGATCGTTTAGGCGCCCATATGTTGGACTTGTAATGAGAGAACGAACGTGCTCTCCCGCGCCGGGACAGGGAGGCGGGAACACTCGATGAAACGCTTTATAGATTATCGCCCCGGCCGAGAGAGCCATTGTTTTATCGCGCGCGGTCGCCCTGTTAGCGCCTGGAAATGTCAATTATGCCGAGGATGCAATTAAGCTGCGCTGTATCTCTCTGTCAGACCTCTCGCTTGAATTCTGACGGACGTCTCTCGTCTCGCACCTATATTACATCCACCTAATCTCTAAATTCTTTCACATGTTGAAAATATAAAAACTTTTCGGTGAGCATTAAAGCATTAATTTGAGTTTATAAATTATCTTCTCAGACAAGCACATCAAACAAAATCTGTATTTTATTTACTTGTATATTTCGTTTGCGTTTCATTCCCCTTCAGCGAATGGGTAATGTCAGACCGACGGGAGCCAGCGCGTCGACAAACGACAAATGTTACAACGCCGGAAATGAGTTACGCTCTCGCTCTTCACACTTGCACAAGATCTTGTCGCTCGACGCGCGCGTCTCGGGATCATCAGGTTGACTCGTTGATAGGCACAATCAATATCGGCCTCTCGAGGATGAAAAGCGGCCGATCGAGCCGTGAATAGACCGCGTGAAAAGACGCGTGTAATCAATTACGGGGTGAGGGGAGGGTGGAAGCGGGCGGTCCTGCGATGTCGAGAGCAAATATCTCATTCGTAGCAACGTCATCGAGAAATGTGCCGGTCAGCATCCCCGCTGCGTGTACTATACGTTCCTACACGCGTCTCGTCGAATGTAAGTTCCATGATGTACAGTGTACGAGTCATTTTACACGATTAACATGTTTAGCAAGATTATCGTAAATGTACTAAAGTAACTCGATGTGGCATTATTGTTAACGGTGCATTCGGTTTCTCGGTAAACGTTGTAATATAATCAAATGCATAATCACGTCATTCTGTTTCGAGAATATCGAAACGGTACAATCGAGGCATGAAAGCCATCAATTAATATCTACGATTATCACGATCATCCGCGTTGTGTAAGTTTCTTCGATCACCATCGATCACACGAAAATCTTGTTGCCTTCGATGCACAGCGATCAAAGCAAAAGAGAGGTCCAAAGTTGGATATACAATAATATCTAAGAGGATATTTTCGGGATATTCGAAAGCATATAATACACATTCGGTAGGCTTGTCCTTCCGAAGATTTCGGGCAGAGTAAGAATCAAACGACGCAGACAAACGGTTACAGGGTCGCAAACAGCATCCGTTGTCGCGCATGTAGATCGCCGTCGCTTTCCTGCGTCCTCCCTTTCCGCTTTCCGCGTGTCGAATGGCCGCTGAATAGCGGAAAAGGTGCCGCACCTTCGTAAGCTATAAATCTAGCCGGGCCCTCCCGATTCTCCACCTTTCCACTCCCGTCGCTCATGGGGGTCCGTGTGTGAGGTCCCCTAAATGGTAACAAATGTCCTCAAAACGCCAACAATGAGCCTCGAAGCGGTTGACATCCGAGAGCACGGTCTGTCTTCCTGTCAACGCTCGTGTATATGCGTATACGCGCCCATGCAGGGAGCGAGATACCGGTAGTCAGTCACCACAGAGGATTGGTGGCCGATTTCGACGATAGAATTTTTGCCGGTACATAATGAGCCTGTACAATTAGGCAGTGTTAGGTACTCTTCAGGCACGATCTCACCGACGTCGTTGGTGGTCCGTGCAAGGACAGTTGTGATGACGGTGCAGAGTCTTCTCTTCTACTCTTGTCGGAGAGTTCCATCCTTTTCTCCACAAACAATCGCTTCTCGATTATGACTCTCAGAATTATTATGCATTCGTCAAGTTCTCTCTATGAGAAGCGATATATATGTATATCTATTTATTTCTCTAAGAGAATATATATTTTATAATATTTATAATATTTTATATTAAACATACATAGGAATGAGTTAGAGGAATTGTTAATTGAATTTTAATGATCGAAAATTCGAGTAGCTTTTCTCTGTTCGTAACAGATTTCAAGTGAATGTTGACAAAATCGTGGTCAATTTTTTTACCTGTCCTTTGATCTGACCACCAAAATTACCCTGGTTAACTATGTTTCAAGATGAAACCAACAACCACGCCCATTAGTTCTGATTTACATTGCTGGTGGTCTTTTAGGAAGATCACAAACGTGCCGCTAATTTTCCTTGTATGATAGCTTCCAGGTTTGTGGAAATTTGATTCTTCAAAATATAATACGATTTGTAGAATGCATTCTTCGAAAATATAATATGACAATGTTTTTCATTGCTGAGTTGTTGCTTTGTTAAAATTTCCAGCTGAATTTTATTTTATTTCTTAAAAGTATTGTATTGAATACAACTGCATATTGTTATTTATCATTAATTTTTATTATGGATATACTTTATAACAATATCTGCGTCGTCAAATATTTGAAAAATGTTGAGAAATTTTATTTCACCCTTTTTTGCAGCATATAGCGTTTTAATATTAAAAATATTTTTTTTAGAGATGATGCAAAGAGATCCGGTTTTATTTATACTAATTTATAATAATTTACACAAAAATTCAAAAAGAAATTATCTCGGATTACTCTTGCGTGTTCAAGAATGTATTTACCCCGAAGTGCAGTACCGTTCGCAAAAATACCTGAGTACAAAGTACCTTTGTAGAACGATCGATTGATTTTCCTCGAGCGATATTGCCACGTAATTAGCATTTTTCTACAACACGCGCGCGAGCATCGACTTTTAAGTGCGTCCGATTTAATCGCGACTTAATGAAAGACTGCGACGAGTTGTGAGCCACCGTGACTGGAAATAAAGGGTGAGGCAAACCGGAAAAAAATATAAGCGAAAATATAAAATGTAAGAAATTAAAATGACAATATGACCACATGAGATTTGCTACTGCCAAAAAATTTTGCCACACAAATTAGAATAGTTAACATCTGTATCTTATTATAAATTACTCATTTATATATTATAAAAGAGATTGGAAGCAAAGAGTTAGCTAGCAAAAATAATTCGCAATAATTGTTTTGCGCGCAATGTTTTTTTTTTTTTTTACATAAATCGAAATCTTATTGAACTGGAACTCTTTTTGTCGGCAAATTTCTTTAAAAAAATTTAACGATAAGTTACATAAAATGTAAGGATAAGTAATTATCAATTAATCCGAAAGGATTATCTCGTATAAGCCCCAAATATCTTTTAATTCAATCCGGAGGTAAGACCGCATCTGTAAAGACACATGTCTTACGATACCGAGTATGTATCGCTCTCGGAGGATTATACGCTCGCGTGACAAGGATCGTATCCATACTCCATGCTGCTTGCAGCCCGATTCGTGCAGCGCATTAGATACAGACTTTGATATCAGCCCCGACAGCCAGTTCTCTGCTCCCTTTCTCGCGTCCTTGCGTTCTTTTTTTCGCCCGTGTAATCGCTCACCGACTTCTTTCGCATTCTTCATTGCGTCGATGTGTCGACTCTCGAAAGCGACTCTTGGGAGATGAGGATTACGAACCGGCAGCGAGAAGCAACAAAGTATTACGCTCGATACGACATTGATAAAGTCATGAATAATTTAAAGGGATATATAATTAATCCTGTTTCTGCAAACATATTTTTTTCCACAGACTAATGTAATATTATAAATAATCAAATCGCGTGTTTTTTAATAATACATAGTGATTTTGCATTATCCCATATTTATCTGTGTAGATAATAAATACAATTCTTTCTTGTTGTTGAAACGATCGATTTCACTCAGCCACGAAGTAAAGCATAGCATGCAAATCATCGTTTTCAGCATTATCATCGTATTAAGAATCCATTCAGATATTATCGCAGTTTCGAGTAATCTTATTGACTCTTTGCGCGTGGCTTGATAATAGCGAGCTGAGCAACTCATGATGGCCGAACAATGTGAACATCGATCGGAGCGATGCAATCTATAAATTTGATTGCGAGCAAATCGGCAACTCGTAAGAAAAGAGATCTCGCGCACGGTGTAGGTGCGCTGAAACATTTAAAACAGTATTTCTCTTGCTCCCTTTTTCTTTTCACCGAGAACGATCATTGATCGTCGATACAATCAATAAACCTGATTGTGAATCACTTAGCGGCGTTGTTCATCGCGCGGATACTCTCTTGATCAGCATCTCCGACCGCAGAGACGAAATCCGAGAGAAAAAGAAAGAGAGAAAGATATGGAGAGACGTGGTGTGAGAGAGGAATCAGGATAGATATACATATTATATACGTGTACAGCGATGGACGGGGGATGCAGAGAGAAGAGGGGTAGTGTGGAGGGGTAGGCAGGACCCATTAGGCTAATCCCTCGTCGGCGGCCGAAGCCAAAGGAACGGAATAAGAAGGAATAAGAAAGCCACAGGCTACGTGTCATTCCTGCTCGCTTGCCGACACCTATACCCGACCGACACCTCCACCATAGTACGAGTATATCCGTTCAGAGGTGCTCCCTATCACGATTGCCCTCGCTTCCTATTCCGCGCGCGCGAATAAACTCATTCGTAAGTTATTCCACCGCACGCGGCGACCCCCGATCGCGATAGTAATTCTTATCTGCTCGTAGAAAGCAAAGTAAATCGGAAGCAGTCAAATATCTCGCGAGATAGTTTCAACTAGCGGTGTAATTTCAGCGAGACGTTTACTGAAGTCGCCCATTTATGTTTCAACCTAATTAAAATAAAAGATGTAATCTCTGTACGCGGTTTAATTAATATTCTGAACTTTAAATTAAATTAGATATAAATTGAAATTAAAGTCTCAAAAAAATAATTGCACAGTTAATAATTTTTAGTGCTAGAATGAATTTTCTTTTCTCGCACACTTCTGAATATAATCCAGTTTATGAATTAATTTAAGTTAATGAATTTCTGTGGAAAGTACTTTCCCTCTAACGGCGCATTCGCGATGTTTTAATAGCACTTTAAGTGTTTCTTCGCGTTTGATAGTAATGACAGGAAGTCGTAAAAAGCCGCGTCCATTTCGGGTTTATTTATTTTTACGGTGTGTGAGAAAGGCGAACGCTTTTGTCTCGAAATTCATATAAGCGGCGCAACGCGGTGCGGACAAATTACATCGCCGGCAATCTTTAATTCAGTCGATCGACGTTAATCAATTTTATTGACCGCGAAAGCAGTTAATGACGAATAAACGGCAGTGTGAATGAGAGCGAATGCGTACCCGCTCGTTAAATAATTATTCATTTTTGTACAAAGATTCAGCGCACATATTGTACAAGGACGAGCGGGAGAGCACGGACGAGATTTCTATCATATCGTAATTTTGGGGGAAAAATTATGAAGCGCGTGCGGCAGTTACATATCGCGGAATCATGCATAATTAACCGTGTCGAAAGAGATACGCATCTGTAATTGACGGTTTCGCGATTTGCCTCGATGCATGGCACGATAACGTTTCCTTAGAGGCTTTTCATTGGCGAAATTTGCGCCTGATTCTTAATTATGGTTTTTTTCCCAAATTTATCGAGTGCTTCTGGTTATTTATGAGATATTTTTATTGCCGTCCCATTCACGTATTCCGATTTTACTTCGCATCAATTTTTCCTATTCGAATTATTCGTGAAATGTCCTCTGTGCTAAGTATCACACTCGCATGCGCGGCATAAAACCAATTCGTTCTCGATTAGATTAATTAAAAGAAGAATCGTGTACGAAATCAGAGAGACGTGGAGCCAGAAATGAGCACCACTGTCGACGTGTGGCAGGCGGTCCGTTTGATCTCCGCGGGACCTTCGTGGGGCCTTTGGGCCTTGAAGCCCGCTCTTGCCTCTTGGCTCTCGACTCTTTCCTCACATTCTCGATGGTCCGCGATCGAAGGATCTTTTCTCGACCCCGGCAGCGTCCTCGCCGGCTTGACTTTTTAAGACTTTGGGACACCTGTACCGCTAATTCCTCCGTGTCTACCTGTATCAATCACTAAAATAGATTCCCGCTTCGCGCTCATAACAACTGACTGATCGTATATATGTCTACAAATAACCCTGGCTTAAGAATCGAGTTATTTCATCAAACTGACGTGGAGATCTGGATCGAGAAAAATCAATGTGACAGGTATATTCGTGTAATCAGAGTTATATGCAATATAAAATTATTTATGAATTATTGTATTCATAAGGAGACAACTACATTTCTCATTTATTAATATGAGATCTTAAAAATTCTGTTTTATTTTTTTTTTGTTAATGGTTTTAATAATAGATAGTTAATTCTTTATATTATTCGCGCAAGACACAATTTGATATGAGATGCAGAATAAAATAAATATACAGAGCTCTGAAATCTTGATGAAAAAATTATATGACATGTAGATTAGAATTAGATCAGAATTAATGAATTATCCAAAGAATCTATTTAAGTTTAATATTTGAGAAAAGTTGTAAGATTTTTTATACACCTTAGACTTCAGAAATATATAGAGGGTTGCCGAATATGTCTTCGAAAAATAACGGGGTGCATCTTATGCGAAACCATTTCGGAAATCTCGGAAGAAGGAAGACGAGGAGACGGGATGAAAAGAAGCGGGATAAATATCCCGCGTTCTCTGTAAGATATTGACACTTCTGTAATCCGTTTGTCGGACATGTGGGCAACCTAGCTAATCCTGCTCACGCCCACCAGGAGAGATTAAATCCTGCTGGTCCCCGATACCGTGGGCTCGTTCGGACTAACTTCGAAGTCTCTAACAACGAAGGCGAGCGGAGGCGCTTAAGGCCCAGCTATATACGCCCGCGTACGTCAAACGGAGGTCCACAGGCCCGGCGGAGGTTAAAAGCTCTTGATGCCCCTCGAGACGATGGATCGCGCGCGCGATTCTCTCTCTCTCTCTCTCTCTCTCTTTTATTTTTCTCCTACGTTCCATATATTTCTCGCGTGATATCGTGCGCGGCTCGCTTTGCTATTGGGCTTGACTTCTTTCTCGCTGCTGACAGCCTAAAAGGGTAATTAACCCTTCGACTGTCCGATGTGTGAGAACTTTACGCGGCTTTCGTTTGCTCGTTTTATTTTCGCGGTAACGATCGAACGAAGAGATATTCAAATTGGAGATGAGAACTTATATCGATTTAGCATGATACGTGTATTCTTAACAAAGCTGAGGACGTGGGAAAAATTTAGACTTACCGCCGCCTAATATGCCATTGATGGTGTAATCCTTCTTTCCGTCATCCCCTGGTCGTCCACCTCGAAGAAGTCTGCTGATGGAACTGACGCTTGGTGGATCCGAGAAACCCTCCTATATGTAAATCAGATTTATGAAAATTGAACTGGCATATAATATAATTTAAGACCAGTGTGAGTTAAATTCAACTTCTCAATTGTTTTTCTAGAAGTAGAATTAAAATAATTAAAATATTTTATTCAACACGTCGGTGGTACCAAAGATTTTTTCCAAAAATTTCTTCAGCCAAGAATGTAATTCTCCTAATAAGACACTATATTACGATAATGAATAATGATGGTTCTCTATTGCATTCGCCTCTGTCATTTTCATCTTCGTGTCTCCGTATTAATTCAAGTCGCATAAATATATTCATAATTTCCCAGAAAGTGAGATTGCTAGGTTTACGCTAAGTTTCGCACATTTCCGAGCGTTCGCCTCTTCGTTCCTATAGATACCGGGAAATGCGAATTGATTGATCGTTGAATTACGTATATACCATCGACCCGCGTGTGGCATTTGCAACCGCAGACTACTGCACTACAATTTGGCGCGATTATTTTCATGTCGGCATATACATTTGCGCCGTCGAGAGAGACTCAACGTTATTACATATTGTACATCGGAACCGTTACACGCGCGTTCACCAAGAGACTTTCGCAAATCCAGGTTGCTCGGCGTTCGACAACGAAACCTGCAAATAATCGTGAAAATCGAAGCAATCTTTCAACGACGCGATCAGATTTTATTGCGCGGTTAGTGCAAATGATGTGACCGAGGATGATGCTGAATCTCCGGCAAGTGAATCGGTCATTTGAGATATTGCAATAAATTCCCTTTTCTTATCGTAAATAAAAAATTAATTTAATAGAATGAATTCAATTATTTTGGAGACAATTTTTATATGACAGATAAATGACAGATTTCTTTTTTTTTTCAAACAGTTGTTACATTTTTTTTTATAACATATATTTTTTTATATACGTAAACTGAAAGAATCCTGCTCTGTAATTATACCAGTGTGAAATAAATTAATTAGGAAATCTAAATAAAAGTACCGTTTAAACGATAAAAATTTATCATCTTCAAGATATACAATAATAATAATGCATGAAATAATATGAAAGTTTTGTGAATAGATGAATGTCGCGATTGTTAATCAGTTTTTTTTATTATCGTATCCTAAGAAAGAGGAATTCACGATTCAACATAAACAACAATCGTGAGTTCGTTATTCTGATTGTATGTGAAAGACGGTTCTTTTTTGATTGCAACAGTTTCGGGATTCTATAGTATAATGTACTTACGAGTAACCGTTACGAGAAACGAAAGCTTTGCAACAGATCACAAACGGTCATTGCTGGACCATTAACTTCTTCAGAATAATTACAGTTTCAACGATTTCAACGAGGTTAATGATGAATGGTCACCGCAAGATGAGCTATCCTAATACCGCAGTATGCCATACAAGAGTATCATAGTGGTCAAGGACTAAGTATCCAGTCAGTACGATTAATACTTTTCACGTGACTTTTTTCGTTATAAATACATTTAAAAAATATATATTTTAAAAATATATTTTAGAGTATATACATATATATAAAATATTTAATTATGAAATTAACATATCTAATTTTTAAAGCAAGGAAGAAAGAGTTCGATTCGCGTTTCATTGAGATTTAAAATGTTTCAAAAAATTCGATTTACTATCAATCTATGAAATATAATAATAGGTTCATATATGACTGTAATATCATGATCAAGATCAAGATTAATCGAGTCTATTTAACTGACATAATAGATTGCACGAGATGTTAGATGCAAACGCTGATCGTAAGTTCATTATAGTGTTTGAAGATTTCTTCATATTCTCTCATAATTTCGCATATATCAAATATCGAGAAAGTTTCTCCAACCCGTCGCCACACCTATCAACCCATCGTCTCGCAAACCCGCGAAAATCTCCTCACGTACGCACGCGTCGATATCGATTGGCGTTATCAGAGGGGTGATCGCGACACGGCGGCGATCAAGTGCGTGCCAAACGGCGATTCGCTAAAGAGAACGAGATAAATAAAGAAAGCGAGAGATGTAAAAAAATAAAAAGAACATCGAGTAAGCATTATCCCGCGAGCCAAGGTGAAAGAACTGCCTTTTGCCTTTGCCGAAGATTTAAAAGGAGGAAGAGCGGAGTGGAAGCGCGAAAGAGAAGCGGCGGTTTCAGAGAAAGGGAGAAGGAACGAGGCAGGGTAATGGAGAAAAAAAAAAAAAAAGGAAAAGGGGGTCGTCGGTGTCGATCGCTATCTGCTGGATCGCCGATCTCAGAAACAATAACGATCCTTCTGTCGGTGGTGGCCGAGGCGTCGGGTCCGGGGCGATGACAGGAAAGAGAGAGACTAACGTAGGCCCCGACGAGGCGGCTGGACCGCAGGAGCGACGAGGAGAGAGACGCCTTGCGGGCCTCGGGGTCCAGGAACGCCTCCTTCCAACATTAAATGCCGTATTAATGCCGTCCACAACCGGCCTGCCTCCACGACTGCAACGGCGTACGTGTTCTCGAAACCGTTTCTCGTCCTTCTCCACGACGGCTCTCTCATCTCGCGTCCTCCCGTCTCTCGCTCTTCAGAAGTCGCCCACTCTCTTTTCTTTGAACGGTGCTTTTGGTGGTCCTCCTCCGTTCTCCAATCGCAACCTCTTTCGTTCATCCTTCCTCGTTCTCCAACTCTCTATTCTCTCTCCGCTCGTTCGTTCTCTCGCCCTCGCCTAATTTCTCTCTCCTATGTGTCTCCTTTATACTCTGGATATATCCCTTTCGTTCGAACGTATTCTCCCTCGCGCTATTACTTTTATTTCTTCGTACCCTCTCGCGATCCTTTTACTCGAGTCTTGCTCTCTTCTACACTCAATTTTGTTCTTTTTCTTTCTGTTTCTTGCTGGTTCCTTTATGATCTCTCCCGCCTGTATTTTTGCACGCATTCGTTCTTCCCAATTGATACGGTTTCTCCTTATTGTCGCTCTCGCGGCCGATGCGTATGATGTTTCTTTCGAGCGAGATTTATCTCTCTATCGAAGAGATCGCCCTCGGCAAGGGAGGCGGTCCAGCATTAAAGGAAGGCAAAACTCCCTCCGTTGGAATTTCGCACGGTTTCGATTTGAGAACCGCCGTCGATCTTATCGCGGAGACACGTAGAGATATCCCAGATCTCGAGATTCGATACTTAACTGACTTTTATTGCCTTCAGAGAGGGTGCTACCGCGTCGATGATCAACGTGATCGTAAATAAAAACAGTACGAGCTTGGATGTGAATTAATCATCCTTTTCGCATACTTTGGAAAAACACATTAAGATTGAAAGACACACTTAAAAAAGTTATTCCTATCTTATTTAATTGCTGATGAATCTCAATGACATCTATTTCTTATTTTTGTATTTTTCTCATGTCCAATTCATCAACACCTACGTCGATAGTAAGACTCGTAATTAAATATTTTGTTAATTTAGCGCCGACGTCATCTGGGTAATTAATCTTCTCTCCTTGCGGTAATATCTTCCTCCGTACCTGTACTATGATGGTATTTTTTTTTACCGAAGAAAAAAAACATCAAGAGATATGTCGGGATTGAAGGCAATGCGGAAGAAATTATTCACGGAAAAGTTTATTTGTGTGTGTGTGTATGTGTGCATACTCGAAAATCAAGATGCGAAGGTGTTACGCCAATGAGGCGTGGGTGTAGACGGCGGTCAGTAACGTATTAAAGGACACGCGAGTTGCCTCAGGCCGCTCACGTACCCCGCCGTTCGCCTCGTGCACGCCTCGTGCACAAGATTAAAAAGCCCCATTGAGTATGATTCCCGAGAGAGATAGAGACATGAGAGTAACCGCAGAAAACATTCGATTGAAGGATCGAGTAATAGCTCGCGGGATTTTCGCGGATGGAAAAATGCCCGCATGATCGGAATAATGAATCGCAGTTTAAAAAGCAATTCGATGCAAGTGTCAAGAATATTTCGTATACCTTTATACAGCTTGAACATTTTTTATACCTAATATCTTTGTAGTAATAAATTTTAATTGCACTCTTGATACTATTATAATTTTATTTATTTTATTTTGTTTCTTATATTTACAATTTTATATATATTTTTTTAATTATTCGATACTTCTCAATTTATATTGAAAATTTTATTTATTTGACTATTACATGATTTATATTTACAGTTATCAAATTGTGTGACAATATTATTATTAAAATATTACTGTATTTCTACGTTTTGTTATTAATTCAAGACTTTTAGAACGTATCGTTTTCTTTTTTATTTTATTTGAATAACTAAAAAATATAATATTTAATTAATATTTTTACCTTCATAAGTTTGTCTCTGATCTCCCAAGAGAATATTCCGGGATTGTCTCTTTTTAATTCCTCGATCCTCGACTCGACTTCCGGTGTGGCCACTCGTGGTTTGCTACCCCCAATTACCCCCGGACGAATGGATCCAGTTTCCTGATACCGATTCAGAATTTTCGAGACACAACCGTGTGAGACGCGGAGTTGCCTGGAGATCACGCAAGGACGAACTCCTGCAGCGGCCATTTCTACGATTTTCAGACGGATATGATTCGGGAGAGGTCGTCCATTGATGAAAACCCCCCCTAATTGATTCATTCGTCCTTGTCCTGCAAGAAATAATCGAAACAGTAGAATCTAACGATCGCTTAGAGTCGTGATTATTATTAATAGCAAAATATAAAAACGAATACCTACATTCTTATAGCTTAAATTAATTTAAGATACATCGCAAACTGAAATATTTCAAAGTACATATTCTTATTATCTTTATTTAAGTATCACACAAGATTAAGGAAATTTTTAAAAAACGTAATTTTTTCTGCGTTGTAAATATCAAACAATAACAAATATTTATTGTTTTTTTAAATAAAAATTGAGAAAATATTTTCTATACGAATATTCATAACTCGTGTTTGCTGGAAAAACTCGATGAAGGCGGCGAACAGAGGAGGGAAAAAGCGGTTTCGAGGAAGATCTTGTGTGAGCGCAATTGTGGTGATTGAGCTTGAAATTAGCAGCGGAATCGGACTGGGGCGCAAACATGAAATCAGATAACAGGACGGCGAGCACAAGAAGAGGATACCAAAAACACGGTTAACAGCCGTAAAATTGAAGAAGTTATGCGCGCGAGGAGGCGTGCACCAGGCCGTTTCCAGCACTAACGAGTATAGAGTCGGATCGTTAGTCAAATTAGCCACCCTTCCGTACGTGACATTAGCTCCCGTATCATCAGGCCCCGGGTAAGTGCGCACGCGGTGCTGCACGCGTAATTACTATGTTTACGCATTACGGACGCTTCGAGTACACACAACGGAGACGGGAAATTATAATAATCGTTTTGGCCGCGTGCCTCGGTACGACGGAATGTCTCATTGTCGTCGGAAATGATCATCGGATAATTTTCAATCTGGCGGTATCCTTTTCGAGAATCCGAATTGGTTTTTAACATAGCGAAATAATCGTCACTTTCGTCACGCTGAGGCGAACGACCTGCTGGGACATTCGTTTTAGATCTTTGGCTTCTCGTGCGTCCTGCTGTGCGTGCGACAGTAATGTGTAGCGTGTTAATTGAAAGTTCTTCTATTGGGTATATTCTAATAAAAATGTACATATATGACTATAAGAAGACAATTATTTTAAAAAACTTAAAAATTGATATGTCTCTTTTATGTATATGTTTTCTCATTTCATTTATTTCTACTAAATTATCTCTGTTCGATATTTCAATAATTTTGTAATGCATATTGTTAGTTTCGACATGCATTTTCTTTGGCTAATTTTTAAAACAATTTTTTTCCAAATTAAGCCGCTGGCTTAATTTCCTTTCATTTATCAAATTATAATTGATTAGCATAGATCTTAAACAGTGTTATTAATCACAAAGTATTATATATACATTCTATATATCTATATATTGAAGTTTAATGAACTGATCGATCAACTGTTTAGCAAATATCGCGTTTCATACACACATAAAACATATGCACACACACAACGAGACATGATTATGTTCTACACAAGAGAGAATTATGTCACGCCTATTAATAAATATCCATATCCAATACAGAGCACGATAATATCAAATGTAGATTTGTCTTACTCAATTTCGAAGGGACCTCATATTAAAGATGAATATCAATTAAAACGCAACGAAGGGGAATGTTTAATATGCGGCCAGGCACAGCGAACGCGCGTTACCATTTAATTTACGACGGGGTTCGCTTTGGACAGGATTGATTTATCAAAATCACACGGCGATGCAATCGATCGAATGTGTGTTAATGGCTGATCGTGACTGAATTTAATTATCGTCTTAATAACCGAGTACATGACGATTAAGCGACCACATTGTTACCAGCGCCAGTGTTGCGTAAATTATTTAATCGCAGTAATGGGATTTTCAAATGCGACGATTAATGTCAGTGTAAGTCGCCGCAAATGCACCCTTTTACTCGCGCTGCTATTATCTCGCGCACATCGCAGATAAGATCTGAGAATCACTATTAAGAAATGCAAATCGCGAAACTATTTCCATTAGAATATTTAAGCATTGTAATCATTTCGAATTGTATTTGAGCAGCAGAATTATAATTTGCCGTAATGTATTTAATTAATTTATTTTAAAAAATTGATAATTCATGCACGCAGTAATAAAATTCCTATTTCAACCTTTTAAAAACATTCGCTTCTCTTTGTTGTCCTAAATCTGTCAAAGCGATAAAAGATTTAACATTTTTACAAATCTTCATCTTACTCGTAAGAAGAAGTATCTCTCTTTGTAATTAAAATTTTTATAAAATATTAATTACTGAAATATTCTGTGAAATATCTTTCTCTTCTATCTTTTGATAAAGTCTTGTATAAAAACGCGTGTGAAATAGGACATTAAATGTAATACTACGATGATTATATTCAACTGTCATTCTACTGATCTTGATAGTTTTGTTTTCTGTTTCAGTTCGTTCAGAGATCATTCATGCAGAGTAATTTCGATCGTGTGAGACACAAACCAACCTTGGAACGGATATCCGCCGAAGATGGGCCTCATTCCGCTGGTGACATCCATGCCGCCGATCACGATTTTTGCTGCGTTATTCGACACTGACACACACTGACCGGAAACTCCACTCTTGCCACTTTTAAGTCGAGAAGCACGCGTCTTTTACACTAGCCACTCGCCTCAAAAGGAAAAGACTCTTTGTGTCCAGCATCCAGGTTCGGAGGGAGAAGTGGTCGCGCGCAGACCCAGGTAGAGTGGTTCCAGGTAGACGTAGAGATCAAGTAGGATCGCGTAAGAAAGATGAAGAGAGGAAATAAAAAAAAACAAAAGAGAAAGAAAGAGAGAGGGAGAAGAAGGCTAGGAGACGAAAGAAAGAAATAAAACGGCCTTCGTCTCACGGGGGGGTTAAAACGGCGTCGACGCTAAACTGTCACGGTTCGACGATGCTCGAAGACGGGGGTGACGTCGCGATCGCGCACGTTCCTGAATCAGGAAACAAGAAAACGAATCGGCAAGCACACGTTGCTTTCGTTGCGAGGGGTACTGCGGCAATAACGTGTCAGCTGTGGGGTACCGGATGTCTCGTGTGTCTCTCCCTCGAGAGAGAGCACCGAGGGGGGCTCTCTCCCGTACGACGAAGCGAAGGGTAGAAGGGGACCCTCTCGCTGGTCTCTTGCTGGGACTCATGATACCAACGAGGTCCCACTGTTGGATACGCCCTGCTACGTTGGTTGGCAAACGAATACCTCACAATGGGCGGCTCTGTCCATAAGGCCGCCCATGGAACGTGTTTCCCTGTATATCGTCTCGAAGGATTGCATCGCGTGTATTGCTATACTACTGATACGTATATGCTACTAGCGATGGTAGTACGGCAAACCAAGTGATTACTGATCGTAAAGTCAATTTTGGGTGAAGCGCATCGCCCTCGACACGAGTTTTAATCCTATGTAAGTATAGCGAAGTAATGTGAATATTCTCAGATTAATGAAAAATAATACAAGCAATATCTTTGAGATAATCGACCAAATAACAGGACGAATGTCAAGTTATCTCGACAATTATTATCGTATTTTCTAGAGAGTCTTTTGCATTTTCTCATTTTCCCCTGCAATTTATTTCGTGATGTTTTTTTTAATATATTTAATTTTTGAATAAATTTTAACATAAAAATTGTCTAAAAATCTCTAATAATTGCAAATGTTTGATGCAGACGTTGCGAGTAACGAGCGCTCATCATTTCTCATAACAACCATAGAATGCACCTTCTAAAGGAATGAATTATGGCAAGATGAGAGGGAAAGCAATATACAATTCTTTCTAGACAATAAGGGATTTTTTTTTTGGTTTACCGATAGTCTGTTATAAATAATTTGCAACCATATTTTCTACCACATCTCAAAAATATCCATCGCCTTATGGTTAACTCAAACTGACGAAGTATTATTTATGGTCGTCATTGTCTGAAAATGTAATGAACGTATATATATAATGGGCTTTGTATAATTTTTTTTCTAAAAGCAGGTTCTTTTAGTTCTGTAAATTTTTTCGCACAGTAGCGAAAAGTCTCGTTTGCGAGTCGGGGTTGCGAGAAACACCAGGGGTTCTGTGGGATTCTCTCACTGAGACAAGCGGTTTCTTTTGTTAGGAATTTTCTCGAAATATTTCTTTTTATTGCGACGAACTGAGGAACAAGAAGTCACAAAAAAAAAAGAATTGGTGTAAATGCCACAAATATTGTGCGCCACGTTTCGTCGGTCGAAAAACCTGCTAAAGATTTACGATCAGCAAACCGTAATTTGGCAAAATCATTCTAAATGATCTGCGATTTTTAGAAGTCGATATGACATTTATTAAGATTATATATAAAATAAAATAATAATTTTTTATTACAAGTTTTGCAAATTTTCTTCTTTTTAATGGAAATTTAATTGAATGCTATACAATACACAAATTTGTAACGACATAATTTATATTATAATATGTAGAATATATTGTAAAAATATACAAGATTTCAAGATAAAAGAATCTGTATAGAGAAGCATATCTGTAATCCGAATAATTGTGTTTTTGCACTCTATCCAGAAAAAATCAATTTATTTTATAATAAAAAATATTTTTTTTCTATTTCTTGACTTTAATATTCTGTATGGCATTGACGTTATAAATTTATATACGTTTTATAAAATTAAAAGTTGTAATGCTTACATTTATAACAGCAAAACACACACACACACACATACATACGCATACATACATTTTTTTCAAGAAACAGTTACCTATATTTTGAAATATTAAAAATTAGTGGTATTATATCTTCTACATCCACTTCAACTTTTTAGCAAGACATTTCAGAAAGAAAAGAAAAATTTATCGGTTTTCCGCTAGATCATTATCATGTCTATGCACAATTTCACAACAGAGAGTTAAAACAGTTCCGCTATTACCGTAATTCACCGTAATTCACCGTTTCATCCATCAATTTACCCTGTCGTTAACAACGATTTTGAGAAACATCCGATTGAACGTGAGCTACCAACGGGGGTTCGGAAAAATGCGTCTCTATATCAGAATTAATCGGTAGAAAAGAGCGTGACGTCGAAAGAAAGAAGTGTTGCAAAGTCGGGTTCGTTCCGTACGCTTTTCGGGCGAGCGTAGACAAATCCGGTCTCAATATTTCCGTGACAGTATTTTTCGTGCTTTGTCTAGAAACTGGTAAATCGTGCGTGAAGTGCTCTGGATCACCAGTGGTCCCCGCGGGAAAAGGCTCGATTGGTCCTCGCGACAAGGAAGGTTCCTCGGACGGAAAAGATCGTATAGGTGAAGAAGGTTGAAGGTCGGATGCGGCAACGCTATAAAATGCGGAAGAAATTGATTAACCGATTTCGACGTCTCGTGAAGATGAAAATCGGTCGGACTTAGTCCTTTGGTCCAAAGGTGAAATGTTTTTCTCACAATTGGTCTCGTCTAAAACTATAATTGTCGCTGAACAGAAGCTCGTTTTTCATCCCTTTTCTACCACCGATCGGTAGAATAATCCCGTATGTTTCGGTCATTTCACGGGAAATTGTAAAATATTTTAAGCTCTTTATTGTCAAGTCTGAGCTCGCAAAAATTAAGTTTATACGTGTACAAGACATATATGTATTTGCAATGTTTACTTCTTGCATTTTAATTAGAAATCTTCAGTTTTCAATTTTATATACATTATATTTATATGTACGAGTTCAACACCTATGGAAAATTTAAACTTTTAATTGCAAGCTCAATAAAACTCGCAGAAAAAGAATTTATTGAATTATAAATTAATGATTTAAAATAGAGAAGAATAATTTTATATATAATAACTTTGATTTAATATAAAAATGTATGCATAGTAGATTATCACATTACTAGTAATAAAGACTGCAGATATAATACATATTATTGTTCCAACAGACTTTATATATCCGTACAAAGTATTATGTACAAGTATCCATAGTGTTACAGAATCACAAATAGATGGTCAGGGCACCGTGCGTTTTTCATAAATGTGCACATAAGTTTGATCAAGAATTACTACTACAACAGATGCTGCACTGAAATTTTTATCCTCTGCGCTGCAATTTGTTTTTGTGCTCCACACATACAGACACACAGGACGTAAAAGAGAAAGCGCAACTTACCTGTGAAGATAAGGAATGTTGTGCGAATATAGTGGCTGTTCACACCGATCGCGCGGTTAAACTACTTGGCAGTTAAACCGTGAAATAAAACGATTCAGCTTCCGCGCGCGCGATTAGACATCGTCGCGCGAAACACCTGTATATAGCTGCGTAATCACAAAGCACGGTCTCACGCAAGTCGATACTTCTCCCGACGCAAGAGGCACAGCCGAGGGAAAGGCAATTCAAGGCTCGACCGAAATAACAAAGGGAAAAAAATTAAAAAAAAAAAAAAAAAAAGAGAGAAAAGAGAAGAGAAGACAGGAAGATGAAGAGGAAGCGGCCAGCGGGAGAGGAAAGAGGCCGAAGCATTTAGGAGCACCTCGCGGCGTCGTTCTCGCTGCAGTTCTCGATTTCCGAGGGCAGTGCCCACTAAACGGCCACATTAAAAATTCTAATGAAAGGAGGGGGAGGGGGAGGGGGCCACTGAAACCGTCGTGTACCCGTGGCTTTCTCACCTAGTTTAACATAACAACAGACCGCGGTCTGGCAATGGAAAAGTCCGAAGAAATTCGTTCATCGCGCGCTCTCTCGTCCCCCTATATACATATAATATATATCTGCGTGTATGCGTGTGTGCACGAGTGTATACGTATTGGTAATCGGTGCGGGCCGCGCCGCAGGCGTCTTTGACAACGAGACTGATGTCGGCGTATCACTCATCAAGATTTATCGGGACTTAGACTAATTGCCGCTTTTAATAGAAATTCGTGCACGCCGGGATCGACGGAACGTGTCAGAGCGCGTCGGAGCGGGGAAAAAAGGGCCCGGGCCCCATCAAAGGGACGTCCGAAATTGTTTTGCATTCTATGCTCGAATTCGTGGGTGGACGATCGATGAGCTCGAGTCATTTCTTTCCAGTAATTGAATTGGAATCTTATTAGGCGCTTGAAGTTTCTATGAGAGGTGTCGGTGCGGACGATAAAAAAAATGAATATTCATCTCCTGAATAATTCGACGATTATTTCATCGAGTTTATCACGAGAAATCATGACGTAAGATGTACAGCATGAAGGACTAGACATATTTCGATAGGAATTGCAATATGCTGCTTATAGAAATATTTAAGCTTTAAATAACTTTCTCTGTGTATTTTTTAATTATACATATTATTTTCTTTTGTCGTTCCGTCCAAAACAATTTTGATAATAGACATAGAGAGAACGAAAACTCGCGCGTTTTTTGGAGGATATATATATGGCACGGTGTAAATAAATTATCTTTCTCGCGCGCACTATGGCTAGATGAAAAACGTTTTAATTATGCACATTGTGTGGTGTTTAACATCGGGGAAAGTGCGAGTCGCTCGTGTCTCTCTTCCGTGGGGGGTTACTGCCTGAATAGACGTCCACGAAAACTGTGGTTTTAGTCCGGCCCCCGTGTCTTTCTTTAACCGCGACCTCATTAGACTACCAAATGCCCCAAATATCTTCCTGATCACCTTATTGAACGGATGAATGCGTCCTTTGCATAACTTTAGAACTGGGCCATTGCCTTCAAACGACCACCCGGTATTTAACACCATGGAAGAAAGAGATGCCTTTTTAAATGCCTTCCGCGAGCGGCCAGAATTTATGCAGAATCCACCGTTTGCTGTGGTTGACGCATTATCTATGACGGGGTAAATTATTGGTAAAGATCCGCACGGTTCTTCGAGGTGACCAAGAGCGCGCAAGCACGAGCTTCGATATGCTCGATAAATGTTTGATAGAAGATATGTTCATTGTGTCAACAAAAAATTGTTTTGAAGAATAATTTCAATTTTCTTAGACCTTAGACAATTAGATGCAAAGTTTTGGAAAGTGCTTGATAATTATCTCAATCATATATATTAAAGCCAGACATTAATTATATTAATTATATTAATTATATTAATTATGACAATGATATTGGATTATTTTTTACATTGTTATTTTAATATAAGCATTCAGGAAATTCATTTTTGTAGCTTTATATTCCGTTAACAACGCGATGTCATTAGCAAGCGTCAATGGTGTGGTGTAATAATAAATAAATTCGCAGACGCAAATTTATTAATTTTTTTGCCAAAACTCCATAATTGGTAGGGATTCGTCTGACTCGGTTTAGCACTATTAGATGACGAGGAACGTCTTGAAAACGCGGTTTTTACAGCAGAAATTGCCGCACGGTATAATGCAACGTCACATAATTTACGTAAAATTTGGCGATAAGTTCTCGCCCCGTAGAGGCGGCTGGATCCGAGGCGCGGCACCTTTGAGAGAATTAGTCTTATTGGGCACAAAATTGGAACAGAGGGCCTCCCTGACCTCGCCTCGCATAGGCCACACGGTCCATGCGGCGTATGGGGACCCATAAGGTTCACGGCTCGTGAGGCCAGCCGAGAGATAGACAGACAGAGAGAGAGAGAGGTGCGTTCGCGTATAACGAGCTGAATTATGTTCATAGCCGCACTCACTGCCCCGACATATTTGAGATGCATAGTTTGCAAGCAGAGCCAAGAAGCAGAGCCCCCCCATATGCATAGGATCACTCTTCTCTCGCCTCCGTCTACGCCTCCCTCTTTTTCGCCTCTTTTCCTTCCTGTCGACTTTCCGACCCGCAAGGAACACCCACGATACTCGAGGTATTGACTGCGGCTAGATGCGTGATCGATAGATCCCTCGACTCCGACCATCTGGGAGAATTCTCCATCCTTCGTGAGAGAGTCGACGTAGAGTATCTCGAGATTTTTTCAAGATTCCTCTGGGATTTCTAGAGTAAAAGCCGTGTCATTTGTCAATATGTTGTAATTTAGATATTGAACTTCCGAATCTTGCTACTTTATTTTTCTATGTAGAAGAATATCTGCGACTTTTTTTTATAATGTATACATTAATGTTAAAATTTTAAAGTTTTCAAGTCTTTGGACAGAGTTTCCGTGCGCTTTATGCCGCAGCCCTAGAGGGCTCGAAGAATATTTACAACATGAAATGCGGCAAAAACAAGAGTACTTTATGAAGCTTTCGCAATTACGTGAATAGACTGATGTGGCGCCAGTCCAGGAGGTCGACTTGAAACTCCACCAGCGCGGTAGCAACGTTTCTCGCGTAAATCCGTAATACGCAATGGGCATTCGGTCTCGCGCGTAACTTACGTATGGTGAAATACGCGATGACCCTTGACATCCTGCATATTTTGTGATTGCGAGAGAACGATCCCCCCCAAACTTATTCCGCAAACCACCCGCGTGCTTGGCATCTCCATAACGTTTATTATCATAAAGGTAATCTCTTCAACCGTCCGAGAGATACGTTGATTATTTTCAAGTATATATTCCCGCAAGAAGCATTTTTTTCTTTAAGTCAAATTAAAATTTAATAATGTGCAATGGAAAAGAAGATACAATTTTTGTTTAATATTTATAAAATATTATTTTAAAAGTACTTATACATATCTTTTAAAATTGTCAAGCTTTTCAAGAACGTCCCTCCGAAATACAGTCGGTGCTAAGTTTCGCGCGCTCCTGCACGCGTCCGCTCGGTCGCCGAGGAAGGGAGGAAAGCCGCAAAAGGAACAAGAAAAGGAAACGGTAATACGGCATATCGGCATACACGCGTGGCTATAAAGGTACTTCGGTAATGGGCTCGGCCCGGCCCGACAAAGGGCTTTATTTAAATAACTCGCGGCAAGCGCGACGGACCATTCTCAAATCCGGAGACGTGCGCGATATTGCCGCGCGTCGCGTCGCGTCTCGCTGTTACTTGAGAGCCGTGCGTTCATTCCCCCCGAATATACCCTCTACGTACGATAATAAAGCTGCCCTTCCCGGCAGTCGCCTTCGCGGGGACCATCGGTCTCGCGAACGTAAAACGCCGATAAGGAGTTAATTGACGGATTTTAATCTTCCGGCAGCCATATGTGTGCGAGATAAGTCGAGGTATTGACTTCGAGAATGGCGGTGTAGAATCGAAGACATCAGCTTTCATATATCTGAAATGCTTTTTTAATTTCAGTCTTGATTAGAAAGTGAATTCCAAGCGAGTAAAGAGATATTATGCATATTTATTATTATAGATCTATAAGCATCATAAATTGTCAATGTGTTGCAATATCATAAGTTTCTGCATTATTATCTTCTTCTTACAAGTATTTATTACTGTTTATTGCATACACACATCATCACAGATTCAGCTGCAGAGATAGCGAGTCATTTTTTTTCAAAAAAATAATTTTAAGCCTTTTTTCTGCAGAGATTTTCTTTTAATCGAATATGATTATATTTTATCCAAGAGCAACATTGTTGTATATTATTCAAAATTTCCTATTTCAGAACGAGATCCAGCTGCAACAGTGTATGTCGCGTGTACCGAAACGAAATAATCCACTAAACGATCGATGCCCTGAGGATGTGGCGAGGCGGGGATGGAGGAAGTCTAATGAAAGGCACGCGCAGTCTGACGGGCCCGGCGTGAGAATAAAATAATTAGCTGAGCTGCCCTCTCTCCGCGTTGAGACGGGATGAGACGAGACGAGATGAGACGAGCCGAGCGAGTGCTCGTCTCTCCCGCGCAATCCTTTCTCGTCTTCTCTCGCGTTTGTCGGGTTCGAACGAGAGTGTCGAGTGGGACGGAATGGAACGAGGTGGAAGTGCCAGGGCCAAGGAAGACAGCCAGCTCGACCAGGTGGTCGTAAAGCCTTAGAATGATGCTCTAATAAATCCCACTGAAAAATTGCGAGGCCTCGAGGGCTCGCCGAGAAGTTTCTTCTTCTCTTCCTCGGTCGTCTTCCTTCTGCCGCTCCTCCTTCTTCGCTGCAACCTCTGAGATAACTCGAGATCCGAGAGAAAGTCGAGAGGACGACGCGGTGCAGTCTGCTTAGCCGTTCCCCGTGTCCATTCGTGACTTTAATGTCTCGACGAGGAACACGTTAAGGATGAGTTGTGCGAAAGGCGGCCACGATCGAGGATCGCTTAGCTGTCGACGGAAACGAGGAGCCGCCGCTTCGTCTGGGTCCTTCGATGAGTCTCGGAAGCGATGAATATGTCGGGGAGTTGGGAGTTGATGAGAGTTGCACCGCAAAGAGCTGTTGGGCAAACTGGATGGGAGAAATAAGTTCCGTCCCTTCGATCGCTGGCGAAGAGAACACGCCTGTGCATATTTTATTAGAATGGTTATGCCAATATTTTACAAAAATGCAGTGTCGGGTTCAGAGATTACGTAACTTAAAAAAAATCATCATTTCGTAGTTAGATATGTGAAAGTATTGTTTAGAGGTGGAGTAGTAGTTTTGAATAAGCTGGACTAAAAAATCTAATCTTTTCTAGTTTTTCTACTTATTGTTAGATCAATGAAACAAACGATTTCTCGGTTAAACAAGGGTAATGTTGCGCGAAGATGTTAATAACATAATATCTAACCGAGGAAGACTGAATCAATAAATTATATAGAACTATTAAGTTAACTGGAATATTATTTTTATTTTCATGATGAATCTCTCTTTATCGTTCAACAGTAATCACGAATTTCGAATGATACAACAGAAGAATAGAAAGGCGTCTAACGGCAGAAGATGCGACGAAGCGCGACTTAAACATTACGGTAAATGTACAGGATTAAAGTCGCTCAAGCGACCTACCAAAGGAACTACGTTTTCCGCGCAATGCACTTCTGTATTTATTTCATGCAAAAGTATCATAGCGGTACCACTAATATCTATTGTCAAAAAATATCCGTCGAAGTCCTTTAGATTTTTAACGAATAAACAAATAGCTATCTTACAAATTATACAACTTGGAAGCAACATTATAATGCATCCTAAATGTAAATTTAATTTTCTTGTTATTGATTTAACAACGAATTTAGAAAATAGATTTTTTGACAACTCTCCAATTTTTTTCCACAGCCTTTTCGAGAACTACGCGAATCTTTACGAGCGGATGCATGAATTTGAGACGGAGGCATCAGGAGAGTTACTACTCCTCGTGCAATGCATCTGGCAGCTTTACCCACTGCCTTTTCCAGCGGCGATGGCGAGCGGTGCCTTTGTGCTCGTGTGTTTCGGTCGATATCCGATATTTGCCGCGCGGCAGCGATATAATCGATCGTTTCTCGCTTTACTCGAATCACGCCGATTAAAATCTACCGCTTATGCGGCGCTCGGCAGCGTTCGAGGCGTTTCGCAAGGCAGCGCAGCGATACGTGTGCAATTCTCATTAAAATCGGACGCGAATTATACGTTCGATCGATTAGGCGAGATTCGATCCGATCGCTGTGGCGCAAGATCCGTAATTTTCTAATTACGCGTTTGATAATGTAATACGTTTACGAATCTAGATCGGGATTATTAATCACCAAGTTCTATATGAGCCAATTCGCAGAGAAATCTACATATAATTGCAATTAACACTTTACATGTTAATAATATATGTTTATTCGGAAGAAATTTTTACTAAAATTTTATCTAAATTATTTTACATTCATATCATATTCTATCTTTGAATTTTAAATTTATAACATTTTATTCCACGGATAGAGATATCTCATCTTTTGAATTTCGCTTTTTTACTGATTCAAAAGTAACTTGTTAGTGCTTCTGCTTATTTTGTTTTTCTATATTTTATATTCTTTGCAATTTTAATTTCTTTTCCTTTCCTTGTAAATGTTAAACTACAATCTCTAGGAAGTTACCATCACATGCCACCCATAGAGACGACTCGTGCTCGTTGCTTCCGCGCTCTCGCATCCATCTTCCAGCGCCGCGAAGGCTCTTGATCCTTTATGTACACGAGCCAAGTCGATCGCTTTGACCACACATATCGTAGGATGATGTGAACGTAAAAAGGATCCCGCGCCCGGCGCGGCGGAATCCGTCGGGGTCCCGAAGTCTCGGATTTCGTCACAGTCCGCTTGCTGCGTGAACACGGATTGGACGCGGCCCGGTGTCGCCCGCTCGCGACTTGGTCCTATTTTTACCGATTATTCGCCGTGTCCTCCCGATCGGGAGTCCGTGAGAGAGGCACCGCCGCCGACGATGATTTCTCTCGGTGACCCGGCAGCTGGTCCTGGCGGTCCGTTGCGAATCCGGCCGGGCCCCGATTCGATCGACTCGAGAATATGGTCCCATCGGAACAACGCTCTTCTGGGATTTCCCCTGGATGAACCAAAAATATGACGATGATCGAGGAGAGCCATCGAGGGATTCGCGGAATAGAATCTCGCGATCTCGAAACCACGCGAGCACCCGAGGGAGATTCGCGCTTTTCGAAGGAGGAGTCTTCGATCTCGAGAGTTCTCGAGAGTTTAAAGATGACTCGGTAGATTTTTTGGAGCAAGTATAAGCTTTTCTCCGTCCGTGGTAGCTATTTTACAGAGATCGCTGTTTTTCCAAATATATCCATTCCTTTCTTGTTCCAAAGTGTCTATGGCGTGGATCGACCTGCTAAAATAACACTCCGACAAAGAAAATATTTGCTCCGAAAATTGAGGTGACATATTTAATAAGACGAAGAGATGTCATTATACATCACACGGGCGCGATGTTTCAGAAAATCTTGTTATACTAAAAAATCTGCTATATATGTATAGCTTGAACACGAAGACGAGATCATCTTTGCTTAGCTCAAAGCGCGCAAGGGTCCCCCAGTAAGATAATGCGTCCTCTTGCTCTCTCACCTCGAAACCTAGGCCCGTTTCCCTTAGCCGGATAAGCCGCCAAGCTGACACTAACCCCGTTAGCTCTTATGCAGCTCCTGTGGCATCTTACACTACAGTTTATTTGCCAACTTTCCCAACGACCAGATTTATGCCATGTGGAAATCTTTTCCTAGCGGCAAGAAAATAATACTAGCGGATTATCTTCTTTGGCTTTAAGCTTAATACCTACATCTCTTCAACCGTATTTATGCAGAATGCATTCAATTGCGTCAAACTTTAGAAATAGAGCAATAGCAATTTAAAAAAAAAGTATTAAAGAAAATTGCAAATAAATCAGATTAGTAAAATTGTTACGTATTTTCGTATGATGTATTGAATTTCAATAAGAATAATATATGAAATAACATTTTTGTAAACAGTACATATTTAGAAAAAAATAGCTAAGATTTTTTTATTTTTGACATTTATTATATTTTTATATATATTTTAGAAATTTAATACATATTTTAAGAACGCGATTTAAACTATGATTTAAAAAGAATTGAAGTGTGCAAATAAATTAGAATTGTTCTATAAAACAAAATAATTTTATCTCTCCTTTTTCTGATTTTCTTGATACAATAATTTTTATTACTTCGCTAAATTATCACCGAAAGTAGCCATTCTACAATTTAAACAGGCATATCACGATGGACCAATGTATTTAACGTATAAGTCGGATTGATCCACGCAAACACTTAACGAGGAATGTCGAATTTCCCGTATCCACGTCTATATCATTGCTATAACCAAACGAAACTAATCCAGACGGACCGTCTTAACTACCCTAACTAAAGCAACAAACGCACGCGCGATGTTACCGTGTCAGCATTTAGCTATGGACGCTTCCACGGATTTTTCCCGCACGCACTTACATATACACACCTTGGTTTATATGCATGTGTATGTGCGTACGCAATTTCTACCTAGTTCACGCGGATGTTGACGCAGGGTGGTCTTCGTCGCAGGGGCTGAAAAGTGCGTCGTGACTCGGCCGGACCGCTTTTTCAACCCTCGGCTCCTGCACGGTTAAATCATATTTGTACGCCTGATTCGTACGTACCGGACCAGGGAACGGAGGGGCAGGGGAGCTCTCTCTTTTGACTCGGTCTTTAACCGACCGACGCTGCGAGGCAAGACTTCACGCTTTCGTTACAGATTGTTGGATCTTGACACCGTAGTCTCCCGTCGACAATGCTCTCTACCGAAAGACGCGAGAAGAATACCAAACAAAGAAAGGTAGCACTTTCTGTAATAATTTACAGAAGTACTCCTGTTCTATGGATATAATTGATATTGCTTAAAATATGTTGTTATTACTTACATATATGGTTTTTTCCATTAAATGATTAAAGTACGTTTACAAACCATGTATATATATGTATATAGAGAGAGAGACTTAATTTTATTAATAATCAATAAATTTATCAATATTTATTACATATTTATAAACAGAACACTTTTTTTAGAAGCAAAGACAGAGCGAGAAAGAGAAGGAACTTTTTCGTAATATTAATTTTAGATTTTTGAAAATAAATAATCTGCCATCATAACTTTTAGTAAGATACTTACAAGGCAAAAATGAAAGTATTGATGGTCTTTGACATATATCCGATTTTCTCACCCATTTCGACCCACCTAGAAAGTTAAGAAATCATTTAAAGGTTTGGTAAACTGTTGGCAGGCATATTCACTTGAGTGGAGTTGAAATAAGAATACGGGCACGCGATCACACCAAAAATAAAATCCCATCAAAATATATTGTATCTTTGACAGTCTTAAAGTGTCGGTAATCTGCACCTTAGGTGACAGCGGCAACGAAGGATCAGAAAATTTGAAAGGTTTTTCGCGTGCGAGATAGAAATCGTCAAGGTTGACGCGAATGTAAAAACACGAGATGGACGTAGAAGGGCTTAAACATTCTGGGTCAGTAGCCCGCGAATAATAACCCTTTTTCGGCGGGGGATCTTGACCATCTCTTTCTGTGTCGATTTTCGAAGAGATCAGATTTCTATTCGAAAAGATTTAATACAAGTCAAAATTGTCAACATTGCGGTCACTATAGTGACATGGGTTTACTTCACATGTAAAAGTAATTTCGACTTAATCTATTGAAAAGTTGACGGCAAAAAAAAATACAAATTTAGAAAAACAAATTGTACATTAAAATGTTATTGTAGAATAAGGAGAAAATCAGTCGTAATATCTATTCTCGTGTATTATATCGTCCAAAGATTATATTAATTATCAAATTTTACATTTTATATATCAAAAATATTTTTTAAATATTGATAATATTTTTATAGATACTCAATATTGAACTTATTATTTATTATCTTTTGAACACGGTCTTAATCCTTACATAATTATGTGTAATAATTTAAAGATATAATTCTTCTATGAATCATTTGAGACTCTCTGCCTAATTTAAATTATGCTTACAAATATAAATTAGCAATAACATGTGTATCAATAAATTCAGTCTATTACTCGAGTGTCAAAATGAAATCGCTGTATTGATTTGATATGTTCGAAGTAACTCTTGATATTACGCTTTAAATGTGAATTGAATTAGCATCGGCTCATAAGCCTAGAGATAGAGATCAAGCATCCTACGGAACATGTTTCGAGTGGCCGCAGTTAGATAAAAAGGCTGTTTGTTGGCGTAATAACCGACGTGGCCAATCTAATTTCACGTGAAGATCCGATCGGCGCCGTATAATTGCCCTAATCAAATTCTCCACCGCCGGTCGGTGGCCGAAAAGCGTAAAGGCATCGACGTCAACTGGCGTAAGTAAGCATGTCATCACGCGTTACGAACTTAGTTCTGCTCAAAAGACTTGGGAATCCTGCCCGTTCCCCTCTTCCTCGGGCACATTGCGCGTGACTAGGACAAGAAAATAAACAGATCTTCAAAGCGCCGTTCACAGATATTTGCATCAATTCTAAGATATTCCCTTCGCAACTGAAGCGCCAATAAATTGAAATAAATGCAAATTGCGAATGAAAATAATTTCTATAGCGAGAATTTCATTGCATAAAATTAAAGTTACATAATTATGCAATTATATTAAATACGATAATTGAATAATTAATCATTAAATTTAAAGTTATTAGAATATCTTAATCTTATAACTATCATAATAGTGTATATTTTGAAAGTATTATACATATAGGCATCTTTTATTTAGCTGTAGTTTTTTATATATTCTATACAATTATATATTAATTGTATAATCAGAACAAAAATAATAATGATAATAATATATGATAAAAAAAATATTGTGAAAAGATGCGATAAACATCTCTTCATCAAACACGAGATCCACCAATCGCGGCTCGCGACGAGGGGACGCGCACCTTGGTACCACGAGTGAGAACAACATTGATCTACGGGGGTCCTGGTTAGGGGATACCCTAGATGCATATACGCTGATCGCTTTGCAAAAGATCCACAAATGCGGCGTGATGCGCGACCAATCAGCGCGGCATAGCCAGCTGCCATGTGGGTAACGCCGATCGAAGCGGCATGAAGCCCCCGATTCATTCATCAAGACCCTGGTTACAGTAGCAGCCCCCGAAAAATCCCCCTCCTCGTGCTTTTTGTGCTCTTCACATGCCCTCTCGATGCCATTTTGAAATACGTTAAAACATATCTCGGAAACTAAAGTTAGTCAAACGTTTGTTGCTAGCAAATCTTGTGATCTTTTTGTCGTTTCTTTTGTAAATATATACGATAATTGGATAAACAGTTATGCAATTTTATTTCGAGATTTTTATTGCAAATTGTGCCTGAATGTATCAGGCACAATTTGCAATAAAAATCTCGAAATCGGAAAAATTGATGATTGGTTTCATATTGCATAACTGCGTCCAACTGATATTTTGGTACAGTCAAAAAATAAGAGAGAAAATTTATAGAAATAATTTCACTCCAAAACATCTTCATGTAAATGTAATCCCATAAATTTTAATACTTGTTTAGTTATTATTATAAAAATAAATATTATTTACTTAGCCATTCTAGATTCTAGTCTAGATGTAACGGCTATCATCACGTTGAGAAGAATCATTTCGAATTTTGTGAATGACCTCAACAACGATCGGGATCTTCACATATCAAAGATCCTCCCCGACATTGTTGAACGCCGCCGATTCGAGATCGTCGTTAAATTCGCAACACCATGATGCCGGCGATCTCATTGCACGATATATTCCCATAATTCCCCGACATGATCTTGCTAGGATGCAATGGGCGAGCGTGCAACTGCTCGTTTACAGTCGCACGAACGGGCGGCACGCACGCATGCATCCCCCACGCGGGATTTGCACGGCTTTCATTGGCTCGGTTAAGTTTGATTAATCTATTCGGACGCAAACCATTGTTCGAAACACGGCAGGCAATCCCATTGGTTGAAAAGGGCCGACGATGCATCGCATGGGGGGGCTGCATTGCCATTAAGGGCGAGCAGCCATCATGTCCCGCGTGAACTGGTTCCGTGTGTGTTTTTCGCTTGTCCAATTTTATTCCCCCCCTTCCCCCTCCAACGGTAGTCGACATTTCATTTTTGCAAAGCAAATTTATAAAAAAAAATAATAATAATAATGACAAGTTAAAAAAAAGAATCACACACTATATCAAAAAATTTCAATCAATGAATACATTAAAGAAATCTCTATATAATTGACGAAATATTTTTTATATTCACAGAAATGTGTAAGGAATAAAACTATAAATCAATTTAAAAATTATAATGCAAGATGCTGGTTATTAGAAAATTAATTTTAGGCAATAATGAAGCAGTCATCATGGAGTGAAAGAAATTTGAAAGAATTTCCGAATCATAAGTTTTTTTAGAAATAATCTTCAAAGTTTCAAAAACATTTTGATTTATTATATTTCACTTTTCTTACTTAACAAAATTACGCTCAATATCCAAAATATTAAATAATTATAAATAATAATTTTTGTAATAAGATTATATGGAAATAAAAATTAATTATCTCTCGCGCGTTTAGGATAAATCTCGCAGAAAAATTGCATTAGCTATTTTACATGTATAAAGTGTGACTTTACATCGTGAAACGTATATGTTTCGGATATGTATCGTGGTGCATATAGACCGAAGTCACGCAACGTACGCGCACGCACGCACGCATTGGCTGTAACGACACCCTTAGATTTCTATCGTGAGGGTGAGTCTGGGAGGTCGTCACACTTATCAGCTTTGCAGTTGCCGGTACATCTGTTCTGGTTATCGTGTTGAAAAATGTAACGAAGAGTAAAAGAACCGGTGTATGCGCTTAAAAAAAACTGTTATAAACGCAATAAAATTTTTAACAAAATTGAACAAATAAAAGACAATATACAGTTATTTATAATAAATTATTGCAAGACACATTTGTGCAACTTACGAATGTTTTCCGGCTTGAACTTCTGTATATTGTTTGTGAGAAAATTATTATCCCTTGTAATAAATATTTAATTACTTTACCATTTTTTCGTTCTTGGAAAATGTTTTAAAAGAATAATTTTTTTTATATATTTAATATTATCTCTTGCAAAAGAGACATTAATTTATTTTGTGAATATTATATTCTTAATTACAAGAGACTAAATAAAAAAATTTATTAAAACATATTGATAATAAAATGTTGCATTATATTTTACGATAGTTCTGATGACAATGTCCTTTTTATGCCAATTCTTGACCTACCACATCGCCATTAAGATCAGAACAATTTAAGAGTAACATATTGGGGGAAGATATTCGGTGGGATTGGCGATGAGAAAGAAGAGAAGGCGAGTTTCAAAGGAGCCGCTCTTGTGTGGAACAACCCCCGAACCGCTCTTATAGGGGTTGGAATATGGGCGGGGATCATTGAATGGCGAATCATGGAGGCAGGTAAACGATATGTGAGGTCTCGAAAAAGTATCGTGAGACAGATCTCGGGTTTTTTCCAAACGAATTTTAATGTATCTCTTTTGTAATTTGATGGTTTGCTCGCTATATAAATTTACGATGATTGAAATAAGGAAAAAGGAAAGAAATTGAAAAAAAATTATTGATTCGTGTTTAATAGTTTATGCGAATATATCCCAAATATAATCTGTAATAATAAATATATATTTATGATTCGCAAATTCATTAAAAATATAAGTTTACTTTATTGAAATAATGATATAAATAAAGAATGTGATATAATAGACACTCGTAATACAAATGTTCTTCCAAATAAATCGAGCAAGTAGAAATTATATCCGTGAATGTGCTTACGAACTTCGAAGGGTTGAAATCAAAAGAAGGTCGATAGAGCGAGTCGTTGTGCAGAGATACTTTTGTTAAAATTCTGAAGACGGATAGCAAGAGAGAAAGAAAGAGCGAGAGAGAGAGACACCGACCACCTACTTCGTTGACACAATGGGGCACAAATGCGTGGCGACAGGACCCGTAGATATACGGCAAGCTGATTGCTCGTTGTGTCACTGTGCGCCCGATTGTCGGCTCTTCGGGGTCCGTAGAACCCCGCCGACCGCGCGTATTGTCTCCTAACGATAGACCCCGTGATCAACGATGGTTAGCGGGGGCGGCTTAAAACCAGGAGACAGGTTTCACGATTCAGGACCAATCGCGAATTATATACACGCTCTTTTTTTTAGGTTGATCGTTTTTTAAAAAGATTTTTTATCTTGGGGGATCATTACTTTTCTTCGATAAAATGAATGAAAATAACATCCTGAAATAATTAATATATCTCAAATTAACAAATTTGTTGTTAAATACCTGTTTACAAATTTTCATTTTTATTTAAACAAATGTGTACTTACCTTGCAAGCAAATTTTTGGTGAAAAACATTGACAATATATTTAAGGACATAGTAAATTTTCCATAAAATCCATTTATTATATGTAACAATACAAGTCAGATATATCTGTTGCGTCGATGAAACACTTTGTGTTTTATATACAATAAACTTATGTAACTGGCCAATTAGATAAATTGTTGGATAAAATCATCATGTCGATCGTTAAGAATCTGTAAGTAATTTTTCTACGCTTCGTACTATTACTACCTAATACGTGTATATACAGCATTATGCATAAAATATATTCGAGTCATACGCAAATATATAGATGCATTTATATTATATCGTTACAATAATAAAATAATTCTAAAGTGGTAAAGCATTCTCGAAGGCATTGTTGTTGTACAACTTATTGCTCGTAAGTGCTGATCACTCTAACGAATAAATCTTTGCGTTAAATTACGACACTTTTTAGAAGTCAGTGTACGACTTACATCTACATATATGAATCTACAGTTAATTAAAGTAAGTTTTACACTCTATCATAAATATGCAATAGCGTCAAAGCGGAAAAGCTTGAACGTATTATCTAGCGATAGCAGTACTGAGCGATTATAAAATATTTATACACAATCGATTGCATTATATATAGAGATTATACTTAGTACATATATTTATAAATAAAAAAATCTTTCCTCTCTAAATTCCGGACGCTCTATGTAACACATACATTTTACATTTAATTTAACTAGAAATTATATTATACAAATAATATTTTTTATATGATTTTTCAGAAACGAGACGTTGCGATATTTTTCGTTAAAATGTCATCGCTAAAAAAATGATCTTTAATTCTTCAGATCTTCAATTTTCTGAAGTAACAACGCGATAACAAGAAAGTAATAATAACTTAACAACAAAGAAAGAAAAGAAACGTATTTTTTATTACGTGAACACAGAAATATTTTCAACGCGCGCATAAATATTTTTATACAACTGCAATTTTTTTTTGCACAATTTAATTCTGCCGAAATTTGGTTAAGAAAAAAATAAGATAAATATATAACAATAACGATGAAGCGACTTCTCAGAAGCTATGTCTTTCGCGATGCATTTGTAAGTGTAGTTGCGTGTAATCAATTCGCGATCGCTCCTTATAACAAACTTAATTCAATGAACTCTTCCACAAACCTGAGAATCGATGCCACCCAAGTAAGGATATCCGCTCTTCGCCTCGCTGGGGCTGTGCGGCGTCACGTGAGGTGTCATCCCCGTCGAAACCGGCACTCCGGAGGAAGATGCACTACCTTGCACCATGCAGGCACTCATGTTTGACGCGGTTGGACTGACACTGCCCAGACTGCCTAGACTGATATTGGTGGAAGTCAAATTGGAGGCGAGATTGCTACTACCGTAGTGAGAAGCGTTGAATAAGCTGCAATATGAAAAGAGAATGTCGAACGTCTATAGTCTATATATACAGGAAAATAAATGACGATATAACAAGATGGAGATTATCGCTGATTTATTTATCGTTTGATTACTTAGTTTTAAAAAATTATATATATATAATATCACAAAATATTTACTCTGCATTATAGAAGTATTAGATTTGAATTTATTAATTATCATATATATATGTATATTTGTATTAATAATATAAAAAGAAAAAATAAATATAAAGCATTTAGTTTTAATTTTTAAAAGATTCTGCATCAAGACAGATTTATTAAAATTATGAAATTGTGTGAATATGACATCATACTAATTAAATGTCGACGAACAAAGGGAGATTCTCACGAATCATAGATATTGATCGGTTAAAGGAATATATTATTCACTGATATTTGTAATTATCTTTCTCCGATCGATATATTGAATATAAATTAACTATTGTATGCGTACAAAAAAAAATGTACGGTTACGTGGGATCCGATGAAATGAGTTGCAGTTACAATGGTGAAAGGTGTCCACACGCGGTAATACGAAAATGAAATTCCCTCGTATGGTTCTCAAAGTGGTTACCGCCGTTTGCAAGGCGATACCGCACTAACACACGCACTGCGAATCGGTTAGGGCGTGTCGAGGGCGGCAGCGGCCGATTTCCAAACACCGTCGCGGCCCTTTGAGCATTTCGGTACACCACCGTGATTAAGGATCTCGGATCGTGTCTCGTGAGGGATAAAGCTTCGTCCTCTCTTTTGCTTTTATTATCATATTTAGTCATTTCTTAAATTTCATACCAAAGAGATTATTGTAATTATTTTAATATTCATAAATGCAAAAATGTGGAGAACCAGGAGCACATTGTGTATGTTTTACTTAATATGTTTAAAAAATATACAAATAGATGCATAGATCTTTTTATGACATAAACGATACTAGAACATACATAATAAACGCGTCAACGATATATGAAAAAAAATAGTTGATATAAAAAATTAAATTAAAAAAGAATCACCAAAATCTATTTTTGATTAAAATAAACTCAAATTAATTTTTTTATGTATACACATATGTCGATGTTTTGAAATGATGGACGTATCGATAATATACGATTGCAAAGCACAGTTAATACTTTGAATCAGTACTTTATTATGACAGTTAAACACATTAAATCCCGTTGATATTTTTTGTTCTTTTTATTTAGAAGGTAGGACGACGTTTTCTGGCGGAAGCAGCACGATTTATCGACTTTGTGCACAACATATCTACGCGAATCCTTCTACGAATCTATATTCATACGGAAGAATGTTTCTCTCTTCTCTTTCATAAATTAAATTTTTTCTATAGACGTGTTAACGAATTCTTAGAAATTGAATAGTAATCGAGCCTATATAATCGATTTAGAACCTATAATTTTGGAATTAAAATTCATTATCAAATAAAATATAGAATTTACACACTTTATTTAAGGATTATTAAGGAAACTGATTGTAAGTTTCTTTAAGAGAAAATGAGAGAACGAGAAAGAGAGAGAAACTATTAAAACTTTATAAATGATAATTTTTCAGTATATTAAAATTAATCTTCTCCTCTTCCTATTAAAAAATATTAATTAATTAAAAATGACTCACTCTATTTCTCAACAATTCTTACAATTTCAACATTTATCTAAAGTGAGTTCCGAAAGTTCACTTCTTTTTTTCGTTAAAAAATACATTATTAACGGCATTCATTATTATATTTTCTTCGACGTCTTGTATAACTTTCATATTAACTAAATGTAAAATGATTTTCGAATGAGTTTCGAGTTTCGAGACTTGTCTTCTTTCTTCTGCTAAGAAATGTGCTGATATGACTCATGGTCATTTTATAATAGTCTGTATAGTTTTCACATTGCTTAAACGTGAAATGGCAAAAATGACGACAACCATCAACAATGAAATCGTTTGCTTTCTGACTATGAAAAGGAACCTCCCACGTTTAGGTTGACGTTTCACAGGGGGTCCATGAGCATTAGCTCGGATATTTAAAACTGACGAATGTTCTGCACACCACGTGATGATTCGGCACACCAAGTAAGTTAACGGTAGCGATTGTACAGATGTCCGAGTGAGACAGAAAGCTTGAAACACAGAGGAAGCGAGAAAGGGGCGCGCGCGGAGATAAAGACGACGAAACCGGGGTGTTTCCAACAATTAATTCAGCCATTGTGGCGTAATAACAGGTTGCTCCGATGGCCGTGTTGCTACAGTGTGTTGTTACACGCCGAACGGACGAGTCGATTCACTCTAGCAGATAGGGGAACAGAGAAAGAGAAAAAGAGAGTGAGAGAAGCTGATGCGGAGAGAGTGGAGAGAAAACAAGGAAGCGAGAGAAGGAGAGAGCCAACGGGGCCCCACCGACACGTTTTCTGTGTGGTCCTCAATTATGTTGCTTCTTGGGCCTCCATAATGAAACGCTACCGGCTAATAATCCAACCCGGGTCTTGATCCTTCGGCATAGGGTGTATGTACCTGCGCCGTGATCTAGCTTTAACCGATCGTGGCAGCATCGCGAGATAGCGACGTTCGATCGCGAATAATCTTTGCGGGGATGTTCGCGGATGAGAGATCACGTTCGATTATATTTTTATATCATTTCGGGTTGTTCAATAAATAAACAATTTTTTTATCAAGTTTTTCGTAAATTATAAAATTAAATGTTAATTAAAATCAAATTTTTTAAAAAAATTGTTGAAAATTAGTTGTCAAAAAAATTGAAAGTCGTGAACAGTAATAGTAATAGCTGCCAAAAATTTTTGATTGACTTAGATCTAGTAATTAATTATTTCTAGAATAATATCTAACTTGTACACACACAGTTAAACAAGTCTTTCCTTCTTTCTTTGCAGTTTTATAGAATGGAATTTTTTATATATATAAGTATATTAAATCAAAACTTACCCATAATTGTCCGGAGTCGTCCGTGGCCATTGCTGCTGCGCTGTATAATAATTATCCCCGTAGTTGTAATGCTGAGGGTAATTCGCGGTGGTCGCTGCAGCAGCAGCAACACTCGTCTGTCCATAGCTCTGATAGCTCTCAGCACCACTTCCGTAATGTTGAGTTTGGAAGGATTGTAAACCCATGGCGTTAAAGGCGTTCAGCTGTTGGGTATTGAGCTGTTTGCGAAGTCTGGCGCGTCTATTGCTAAACCAGACTTGCACTCGCGCTTCTGTCAGTTTCGTTCTGAAAAAAAAAAAAAAAACATTTGCGATTATTAATAAAGATATAAATATATAACGACTATTATCGTAAAACGATGAAACTACATTTCAATTTTTTAACTCTCTGCGATCAACAATTATTGTGATCAATATTACAAATTTAAATTTAAGTTTGAGTTTTAATAAAAAAATTTAATTGTTTAACTGTTTTAATAACTGATAATTAATTTGACATATTAATATCTAAATTTAATTTAATTAATAATTTCTAACATTTAATTTAATAATTAATTTGATGCTATTTTTTATTTGCATGATTTAAGAATTTAAACGTGTAAATTCTTATGAAATATAGAGAGAGTATTTTTTCTAAAACTTACTTTTGTGCAAGTTCTTCTCTGGTATACACGTCGGGATATTGCGTACGATGAAAAGCCGCTTCCAGTTGCTCCAGTTGTTCGCCAGTAAAGGTAGTCCTACTCCTACGTTGCTTCCTCTTCAACGCGATGCCAGGTTCGCTTTCCGTATCAGAGTCGTCGCCACTACTTCCTGCTAAAAGTATAATCAATGAGTGATGCCACTTGAGTATGTCATTTAAAATATTATATATGTCATAAAAAAAATACTTAATAATTCTTTAAAGATCGTCAATTATTAACGAATTTGTCTCGGATTAAAAGGATTAAATTCACTTTTCTCTCCTCGTTTGCCAAAATGAGATGTATTAACAGAAAACACAAGTTCTCTACTCGAAACTGACATTAAACATCATCGATAGCTTTCGAGATGAGAGACGCGAGCGTTCTTTAATAGCGGCGAGAGCATCTCTCGGTCCAGCACGTGCTGCACGTCAGATACCGAAGATAGGAAGCGAGTCGTTTACGCCCACAGTTCACACGCCGGTCTCAGCAACCCACCATTAAGACCCTACTGATTACAGCCGTGCCCAGCCGAACCTATACTAAACTAAAACACCGGAGAAATTAGGGTCCGCCGCGAAGAAATTAAGTTCTTTGACATGTCCCGTCCCACCCGAGCTAAACGAAAGCCCGTGGAGCGTTCCTAAAGAAGAATCGTTGTCTGCTCCCATGAGACACTATTTATGGAATTTCGAGTTTGATTTGTAACCCTTTCGGGGTCCGATTTGTTCTCCACGGTCTCTGTTACGTTGACCTCAATATCTACATCGTTAAAAACTACTTCGACTGTTGAAATTTGTCACGAATAATTTAATCTCTATTTACTGTATTTTTAATTTTTTTCCAAAGTTTAACTAATAATGTTTATCAATTATTTATTATTTTATTTAACGACGAGGTTTCATTCCGACGAAGTTTTTTTATAAATTGTGTACATCTCATTGGCTATAATATATACAATGTAAAATTTGAAATATCAAGATATCTCAAGTAATCCTTGGATCCTTCGTTTTTTGCAATATATTCAATAATTTATGAATTTATTTTCAGATTAAGTCGATCAACCGACAGGACGTCTAAATCAATAGCACCTGCGCGAACATCAGCCAGAATTCGAGAACCACAAAGTGTACGGCGGGTTCCGTCAGATTAAAGAGCATCGCGCGCTCGTAAATCGTCGCAACGCTTTGAGGAGCATACCTAATGATTTTTTGAGATCTTAACGCTTTCGGCGAGCTATCAACGCCCGCCGATACATGAATTTGGGAACTGAACGCATACATTTAAAAAAGGTTGCACGCGCGCGCGATTACCTAGCAGTTCTTTCACATAAATAAAATAAATTTAAGATGATATATATCTAGATTTACTAGCATATATTAATAATCGTTTTAAGAGAAACCTTGCATAAGTTAAATAAATTACTATTGTGCTTACTCTAAAAATAAAATAAATAAAAATAAAAATAATTAATAAGAATAATTTTTACGATTAGTACAAGTAAGAAATAAAATAACTGTGCGGGAGGGCATTCAAAGCAAAATTGCTCAAATTAAAAAATGTTTGTGTATACCTGCAACTATCTCGCCACTTTTAGATCGACTTTAGATAGTATAGTAATGGCGAAAAGCAGGGGATCGGGTCGTTGGTCGAAAATCGAGATAAACATCCGCAGGAAAAGCTGATGTTAAATAATTACTATCGTGAGACAGCCAAGACAAGGCAATCGCCTGGTCTCGAACGTGGCCAATGAATGGTCGCAGGTCTCAATCACGGCTTTGCCCCGCAGTAAGAGCATCTAAATCAATAGAGAGGGTGCCGTTGTGTTCCGCGAACAAAATGGGGTGTGTTGTTGGCGGTTTGTAAGATTAGAGGCAGGCGGCGGCCACGAAGCCGAAGAAGAAGACCACACGCCGTGTACGCGTAGTTCCTCCATCTTCCTTGCATCTACGCAGGAGCCTTCAACATCCTCGTCGTCTCGTTTCTTCTTCTTGGGTCCGACTACTCCCTCCTCTTGACCGTTCCACCTGATTTCTTCTTTCACGTCCGTCCGACTCTGTTCCACCTGACATCTCCCTCTTTTACACTCGCTACACGGCCGATCTGTCCCTCTTTCTTGTGTCCCGATCGTTCCTCCCGATTTCTTTTACCGAGGGACAGACCGCGAGGTTATTTATCGCGCGTGTTCTTGGCTACTGGAACTGCTGAGTGATCTTGCGTTCTGGGACTGATGTTGCGACAAGAGGGGAGAAAGGAATATGGAAGATGAATGATGTAGGGCGAAATGATTGGAGTGTGTATTTGTGTGAGATCCTTTAGATTCTTACGCGTTGATTTTATTACGTAGTTGATCTATTAGATTGTTTGTTATTTCTAATTGTCGCTATTGAATGTTTTATATGTAGTAATTATATGCAATTATTTTATATTCTATTAATCTATGATCTCCATCTTGAAAGAAGTAATTAATAAATGTTAGAATTAAAATAGTAATAAAAAATTATTAATAAGAAATTAAATTATCTATTTCACACTATAACACACTAGGTAAACATTTTTAGAAACATCTTCGAGGAAAACATTCATTAACATTCTTGACTATGATGGTGTATTATTATTATCGCATTAATGCATCATGCGCTCAAGTTATCTCACTTTTTCTTCTCGTCCTTGGATCCTCACTATCCATAGTTCATGTCATAGGCCGAGCAAATACATTCCTGATACTTTGGTGCTAAATCATTACGCTACGATCGAATAAAAAGAAACGCGGATTCTACGTCCGAGACGCGTATTCAAAAAGATCTCGTCTCCCTCTGGTTCTTCTTCTTCTTTTTCGTCTTCGTTTCCTCTCCTTTCGCGAAGGTGCATTAGCGGCGGGAGCAGTGTCTGACTCTTTTCTTGTTTTTCCCCTTTTTTCGAATATATTTTACCGAGCTTGCAAACGTGGCAAACGCAAAAAAGTTTTTTGTCTATTCTTCCAAAATTTTATCGGAGTATTCAATGAAATCGATACTTTTAGATAATCTTATTTTAACACCTCATCTTAATAAACCATCTTTCTTGTAGAATATTATCATCGCACAGAGGTGCATTAGCGGCGGGAGCAGTGTCTGACTCTTTTCTTGTTTTTCCCCTTTTTTCGAATATATTTTTCCGAGCTTGCAAACGTGGCAAACGCAAAAAAGTTTTTTGTGTATTCTTTCAAAATTTTATCGGAGTATACAATAAAATCGATACTTTTAGATAATCTTATTTTAACACCTCATAAACCATCTTTCTTGTAGAATATTATCATCGCTATAAATCGCTATTTGATTCTTTAAAATATATAATTGCCTTTAAAACAGAAAATAAATATTTTATCTTCAATACACTCATTATTTCAAACTTTTTCAGCATTAAAATTTTTATTTAAAATTAGATATTTTATATCGCAATATTTGTAATCTAATCTATCGCAGCAAAAGCATTAAGTTATAATATAGATAATGTCGAAAAAGGGGAACGAAGATTACTGCTTTCGCAACAGCATGAAAAGATTGGTCAAGAAGTGACAGAAGCAACAGGTCGAGTACCCTCGTGAATCCTTGCGCGAAGTTGCAATCTCGAGCATACGTCTAATCAAAACTAAATCTTCCCGACAAGGTAATAAACTCGACACATCTACGCGCCACGGGACGCCTAATATTTCTTCGCACCCCTTACCGCCGGTAATAAATAAAAACGAAAGGAATTCCCCTTTACATGTTCGCCGACCAGACCTATATTTCTACCAATCCCAGCGTGCCTACAAAACTGCTGGATACTTCAATAAGTAGAACCCTCGTGTACAAACACACGTATGTATATACATTGTATATTGCAGACAGAGAGAGAAAGATTCATATAACATTTAACATGTAGTAAATAAGGTACTAATACAACAGCATCGTGGAAAATATCCACATAATAAAATCCTTCTGTGTAGCCAATAATTGAAATTTTTATTATATTTATATATGACTAATAATATTGCGTTATATAATCTTTCGACTCTTAGAAATTTTTGATTAACCGATAACGACTTCCTCATACGCAATACGCAAGTATGCGGGGAAAATGTTGAGTCGCATTTCGAATTCAGCGAGCACACAAGATACGGTCACCTTACTTTAATTAACTTAATCACGGCTACGCTATAATTACGCTTATCGCTCGATTAACTCTGGATGCTGCATTTATGCTCGCTTCGTGGTTTATGCGGTGTTAAAATGACGAAATGTATCGCGGATATCGCACTTGAAAATCTTTCTTCAAAGAAAGCGCAGTGATTTTTAATCGCGTTGAAAATCTTGATAGACTTCGAAAGTCGTGATAAATCGATCGATAATCATAAATATTATTTATTAAAACTCACCAAGAATGCCGTCGATGGAGTGATTCCTGCGTGGATCATCGTTGGGACGAGTTTGATTGGCTGGTCCACGTAAAAGTCTGGTGATGCTGGATACAGAGGGTGCCGAGGCTTTGTCGCAGACTCCATCCTGCTGGCAGAACCGCGTTGGACTAGTTAGTATAATTTTTCTACATTTATTGTGTAAATTTTAAATGTCGTTACGCGCATTTTTTCAGAAAAATAAAGATTATCATAAAGAAAGATGCCAAAAAAGTATTTTTTAAAAATCATGGTCAAAAGAAAGTGCATCTTATGTATATGTGTTTTATATATATTTTAAAAATTTATGTGGCTATGTAATATTCTTGTCATAATCTTATCAATTTCGGATTTTGCAATCATATTTATTTATATCAAAAGACGACATCTTATTTTTCTCTTTCTTGAGACCCTTCTCTTTCTCATCTCAAAATTATTTATCAATTCCGTTAATGCTAGTACAAAAATACGGGCGATATCAACGGACCTTTATCAATTTCTCCCGTATCTCCCAGCTGAAGATGCCAGGGTTCTGCCGTTTGAGATCCTCGATCCTCGCCTCGACTTCCGGCGTAGCTACTCGCGGTTTGCTACCGCCGATTACGCCGGGTCTGATCGATCCCGTTTCCTGATACCGGTTCAGGATTTTAGATACGCAACCGTGAGATACCCTCAGCTGTCTCGATATGACACACGGCCTAACACCGGCCGCTGCCATCTCGACGATCTTCAAACGAATATGATTCGGTAATGGACGGCCGTTGATGAACACACCGCCCAGCTGGTTCACGCGACCCTGTCCTGCAAAAATAATAACGCAATTCACGCGTTTACACATAGTGTAAAAATGGCTTGTTACGCTACAATAATAGCGCAGCGCATATCTATTTCAACGATCTATTTACAAGTCACGAGTTATGCGGAATTAATAATGAAATAGGTATAAGGATTTGTCACAAGATTGCGCAGTGTCGGAAACTTCAAACGAAAATGACGCGTAGATCAGAGTTATTACTTTGAAAGGCATAATTTTCCGGCGAGCTATAGAGAATACAATACGTTTCTCTTCCTCTCTCTTACTTTATAAAACAATTACCGCTACTTAACATATACGAAGCTAAATATGTAACAGCTGTACGTGAGACAAAAAGAAAAAATTACTATGTATATTGGATAGAAACGCAGTCGAGAAAAAATAGTGTGTTTTTTTCTTGCCGCTGATATACAATGCAGCATGGCATGCAGTGTGCACAAGTGTGGCGCGGCCATTTTTCTCGAAATAAATGAGAATAAGTGAAGACGGACAAAAGTGACGAACAAAAGTGATGGAGAAGGAGAAGAAGAAGAAGAAGAACAGAGGGAAGTAAACTCGCGCAAAAGAGGGACCGCTTAGCGAGACAAAGCGCGGCGACACGCGAGGTGCCGCTCAAACGCCGCTAATTACTGGTAATTAGTCCATCCCCTTAATTAACTTAATTATAATCACGAAGTCAAACAAACGACGTTACACGCGACGGAGTCAAGAGAGAGCGGCTCCGACCGGCAAAGAGGGGCAAAGAAGCGGAATGAGATGCGCGCGGATGCGGTGGCTCCGGACGATGCTGAAGAGGCTGGACCTCGCGTGCTTC
The DNA here is from genome assembly GCF_030444845.1 of Prenolepis imparis. NCBI lineage: Eukaryota > Metazoa > Arthropoda > Insecta > Hymenoptera > Formicidae > Prenolepis > Prenolepis imparis. Next base: position 14,991,151 of record NW_028141160.1, read on the forward strand.
AGAAAACCACGAAAGCGGGACGCGTCACGAGTTACGGCCCTGGTTTTGCGCGGAGCAGTAAAAGCTGCGGACGAAGGGAAAGAGGGAAGGCGAGAGAGAGAGACGAAGGCGAAGGCGACCTTAAAACTTGAAGAGCCTTAAAAGCGCTCTCTCACGCGGCGACAATGAGGGGCCTCGACAACCGGGGGCACGGCCCGTATTCTACGTTTGTACGTATTTACATAAAGGAAGTTTTGCATAAGAGAACGCGCTCTCCGAGAAGAGGCGCGGGCAACTTATGTGCGTCTCGCGGATATGTGATCTGCTCTGGTCCAGAGATCTGACTGAATGTTGGATCTTTTTAGTAATAAAATAATAAGTAATGACACACTTCTTTTCGCATAGTCGATAATTATCAGAGCCTCGCGTAGGATAATAATAGTCATACAAGGTATAAAAAATCTTGAACTTTCAATTAGTTTCATTTCTCTGAAGAATTTTATAAAATAGCTAAATTTCGATGAAAAAAAATGCCTAGATTATTGCGACTATTTTTTAATGACAAGACGACGAGTAGAGTTCGCGAGACAGAGAGATGCGTCGCGAATCCTCGGCAACCCAAACATTTTCGCGATCGCATCGGGATCGTGGTGCGCGCAGCGGCAAAGTTCGTGATATATTCTCGCCGGCTACCTGCTGCGAGAGCGCGGAGCCTAAGAGTCCGCTAATTACCACGGCGTAATTCAAAAGACGACCCCCTTCCCGGGCGCGTCCAAGTCCTCTCCGGCACAAAAGTAGTCCCGTTTCGTCGTTCATCACGAGCCCCAGAGATTTACATCCCCGTCCCCCCCCGACCTCCGCCGGGATCCCTCTCGCGCTCTTCGTAAGGACATATCCGCGAGTGCGTGCAACGCACACACTCCCACACGCGCCCGTCGTCGTGTATAGGCCGGGTTACGGTCCCGGCCGGACACCTCTCCGGTGTATGACGTCAGTCAGGCCGCGGGGCCCGACGGGATTACAGGCAAGATCAAAAGGCGCCGACCGCCGCCGCCGCCGCCGACGAGCTCTCGGTGCGAGGCGCGCGAGCATCGCGGATAATCCTACCGTGAGTTTCGGATAAATTGGATGAACTCGGGAAACTAAAGTTGAAGGAATCAAATAGCAAAATATTAGACGTAATAATTAGCTGGGAAAAATATTAGAGTATACAAATATATATATAAATAAAAAGAAATTAGCACACTCTTAATAGAAGATTTAGAGTTCTTCTAGGCCTGAGAAAGGAATAAGAGAGAAAATTATTTTCTCAATAATTTTTGTAAGTGCTGATAGCGAGGAAAAAAAGAAAAAAAAGAATGAGAAAGACATATGTAATTAAAGACAGTTAACGACGCAGCTTATCGATATTCTGCGAAGGTATCCGTTCGAGATTGTACAGAATCGCTTATTGAGGAATTCGCACAGTGACACGGGAATGTCAGGAATGCTGAGGCTACCGCACATTCGTTTTCGCGTCGCACGTGTGTAAAACGTCTTTTGCCTATGATGCATATATGCACCGATGCACCCGATCGTTGCACTCGCGAGCGGGACCCGTACTTTTACGAACTCGCGGCGATCGTAACTCGAGTCACGGAATTGAAAGTTGAATGTACCACCAGGCGTGCGAGCGAGCCCTTTACTCGCGTTTTTGTTCCCTATCCGCCGATGAATATTGTTCGACGCGTTCTTGCGAAATGCGCCGCTGTTACGTGCGTTCGCCACGTGATTTCTCATCGCATTTTGTGCCATTAGTCTCGGTATCGATTGCAAAAATCTACGTATTTATTTTTTTTTCGATCGGAGAAATCGAAGTGATTTATATCTCCGTGGGGGACTTACGAACAACGAGTTTCTTTGATTCGAAAATAGTAAAATAGAGTAAATGCGGAAAGGAAAGCACAAAAATGAGCACTTGAATTATATACAATATATACAGAAAAAAAAATATATTTTTTATTTATTTTTTCTCCTTTTAATTAAATTTTTTTTGCATTAAATTTGATCGTATAAAAAAATGATTATCTCAAGAAGACAATTTAATCCAATAAGCAGCTGGTGAATGATTTATGCGTAATTTATTATAACACGATCGCGACAGTCATTTTCGCGAGGGTCTTTGCTGAAAGGACCACCCTGTTGAAACGAACATCGGGGAGAAGAAGACGCGTGGTGAAGAAACGATCGAAAAAAATAATTTCCAACATGAATTATTGATAACGGGCGATTGATTGTCAGCGATCAGACTTAATGTCCATGATCCGCGCGATGTGACGCGATGAAAGACCCACCCCTCCGTCTGATTTGAATTCGTCCGACGAAGCGTCGCGCATCATTAATATTTACCTGCGAGGCAGCGTCTCGACCTCAATCGAGGGTGCTCTTATAGACACGAAGGAACGCTAGAGAATTTCCAAATAATTGACCAGGCGGTACGGGCGTTTCATTACCCGAAGGTACGAGGAGACGCGACGCAGGCCTCAATTAAATCTTTTTCTCCGGTATCGGCCTCGATAAATTATTACGTGCGAAGAGCCGACGCACCGTATTTTGCGGCCGCGACATTCGCGATTTACGCGCGAGCCATGCAATTACGCTCTTTACGAGATTTTTCTTTATGGTAATTCATCCCCTTGTCGCGGTTGCTTATCGCTCTTAAACAGTAATAACAACGTTATCCCAAGTATTAATTGAATCTCATTAAGAACGAGATACGCGATCGCTCGAATTTTACGTGATGAAGCGCATATGATGGAACGGTTTGCAAGAATTATAAAAGATATGATCACTGAATTTGTTATTCAAGGCTTTTAACTGTAAGTCTGATCATCGTCCAATTACGACATAATTTCCAAGCTATTATGGTTACGCTTTTTATCCGACATTCTTGATTATTGGTGAACGGATTGATAATTTTTGGAGCAAACTGGAGAAAAATCTGTCAAATGTACGTTTTATTATATATTTTATGCGCCGTTCAGATCGCAAAGAAAATGTTCGATATATTAATATTATATACAATAATTACTAGCATTTTATTAAAATATTGTTATATATTATTGCTTAATATTTATTACGCAGAATCGATGTGTATATTTTGAATAAAAATTAAAAACCAGGTTCAACATCGAGTTGATGCGGACGCAAGTCCGAAGAATTCCAAGAGAGCGAGGGTTAATTTCTCAGGCAGACACACGGACCGACGACGATCCGTTCGTTTCGTCAATTACGCAATCTGCCGTGATACGACTGTGGCGATCGTCACTATAGGCGGGACCCTCTGATGGGTGGAAGATGAGAGCGGAAGGTACACGCGCGTACCTGAGTGGGAGTAGCCCGCATGTACCAAAGGGATGCATGTACTTAGCGTGCGGTGTGAGTTCCGAGTCGCGCCAAGGCTTCAATCAACGTGCCGTCGCCCGGGGCCTATCCGATATCAGACATTAGGTACCCACGGGTACCGTATCTTTCCTCGAGACTCTCCTCCACGTTCCGACGCCCACTACGCGCGGACTTGTGTATCGAACTTTATTCGAGAATTACCATCTTATCCCTTTCCCTATCTCTCTCTTTTTTTCCTCTTTCTCTTTCTCTTCCGCGTGCTCCGAAACGGTGGATAAACAATTGTGATTTAAAGGCACACGTGAGAGAAAGCGATTCGAATAGATCGTTCGCCATCTGGAGAGTCCTGTTATTGCCATCATTAGCTCTCTCTTGTATTATATGTATAAAAAGTGTAAGCAAAGTAAAAATTAAATATTAAGTTCTAAAAGCTAAATTACGAGTTCGATAAGAGTTGGAAAGTAATATAAATAGATCAATATATGTGTATATATTAGCATGAGAATAAATAAATGATACATAGTAATTATCGTAAGTTGTATTGGTAAAAGTTGTGACGTATTTTCTTTTTATAATCTTTATAAAGCTAAAATGTCACTCTTTAATCGTCAATCTTAATTAAATGCATAAGAAATACAATAGACCGTTCTTTCACTCCTTGAAATTTTATATGTCGGCGTAGCGCACTGTTCCATAAATCATAAATTACACAATGCGGAACGACATACACGGGCTTCTGTATGCGATTATTTATGCACAATTTCTCTCTCTTTCCAGACCTCTAAATCATTCTAGTCGACGATACCCGCCACGCGTTTACATTGCGAAACGCTTCTATACAGATTAGTCCTTACATCCGGATTACGTAAGGATGTGAGTTTTTTTGTTGATGATAATTTTCAGTGAATTAATCGATCGGACCGATCACGGATCGGACAGTTACGGGCATTTACAGAGATGAAAGTCGCGCTATTGAAAGTTATACCGGCGGGCAGCGAATAATTCAGTCAAAGCGCACATCGTAAAACCATTAACATCAGTTGTAAAATATCCACGGCACCGTTGCGAAGACGCCGGCAGGCGTCGAGCGTCGCTTGTGAAACTCGCGCTGACATTAATTGCGAGATTCTCTATGAGGAAGAGTTTCTACGAATAGCGGAAGTAATGCCAGTTTTGTTTCTTTATGCAGTTAAATACTAGTGAAATTAATTTTCGGAAAAAGAATTACTGGAAAGTTTAATTTTATCAAAATGGATACAAGTTGTCAAATTAAATTTTTAGATATAAAAAAATACATCTTATACATCGTACATTTTTGAGAGATTTATATTATTTATGGAACCTGTCGTATTTAATTACCCCATAATTCATATACAACAAAATGTATTTTTCCGTAAAAGGTTAGCAAAAGAGATAAAATGTATCTTTTACTAATTTTTATATAAAGACAAAAAATTATAAAGCCAGAAAATATATACATATATTCTAACATTTAATTTCTAAGTAATTCAAAGGGAATTATTTTAACCAAATTACTTTAAAACAAATTACTTTAATTCTTATCTTTATATTAATTGTTGAACAATTATTAATATAATACTCGCGTGGACCATTGCATTGAAAAATATGACTACTGTATTTATTATACACATATGTATTATTAAATCGGCAATTATTATTCAGAATCTCCAAATGTTTAAAATTTGCGTTGTGAAAATACTTTAAAACAATCTAAAAATTATCTAAACATCTTTTATACAATCTTCGCACTTGTGTATTGATTAGTATCGTGGGGACTCGATCTCAAGATCTCAAATTACCATCTGATAACTTTATAATTATTACAATTCTTACCTTGAAAGGGATATCCAGTGAAGTAGGGTGCCATGTTGAGAGTGCTGACTGCCATCTAGCCGTTCCTGATTCCAGGAGAAATCTTCCTCTCCCTCTTTCTTTCTTTCTCTTCTTTTCTCTTTCTTTTTCTCTGTTCACCACCACAACAAGGATCCTCACTTCCCTCGATTCCGAGTCCTGATTACACTCGATCACAATCCAAATCCTCACTTTTTCGCGTGTCACAATCGATCTGCGTGTCCAACGATAATGACGGATAATGTCCAATAATGACAAGAGCGACCGACTCGAAGGGTTTCTACTGCGAAGAACCGAAACGAAGGGGGCTCGGCACCCTTCTTATTTTTGTTGCGACGCGAAACGGGACGGATCTGTTGGCTACGGGGTCTCGGCTCGAACTGCCGGTTCCTGCGGTTGCGATCGTCTAGAACACGCAGGGCACGAAAGGAAACGAAAGGCAGGCACGAAAGGAGGAAAGCCTCCGAAGGAAGGCTCCGCCTTCATCTTGGGGCCCCTTTTAAGAACGACTAGCCGACGGTCCCAGCCGTCCTCTTTCATGGCTTTATCGGTGCCGCTGCATTGGTCACCTGCCAGGTAATTTTACCGCGGAGGTGGTCGCACGTCGAACTCCGCCTTGTAAAACAGACTTTCCACCACCATCCCTCACGAGAGATGAGGAAGTTTCGAGCCCGACTTACCCTTCCGGCGGTTCGCGATATCGATATCGCGCGATCGCAAGCTTCTCGCGGCCGATCCGCGCAGATTTCCTTTGCGGATTCGACGCGGATCGCGCGGTTTACGATCAGGAAAGAGATCAAGATTTCGTTCGAATGCGCATATTGCTCGGCTCGACGTTTTCACGGCATACAAAAAACTCGATCCATCCTGTATGATTGTATGATAATCTCTAAGCTGAATTATAAAAAATATATAAAGGATATAATAATTTTTTACCTTGGCATTATGATATAAGAATGAAAAAAAAAGATATGCAGAATACATTTCTAATAATAAGCGGTTCCTTAAACGTTAAGAAATGTCATTGACTTTTCTACTTGTCCGTTATGACTGTCATTGCACACTAGTCATTAACATTATTGTACGTAACAATTATATTACTTTCTTAGTGTAATATATAATGTTTTCAAAATTTTTTATAAGTAATTTCCTTGATTTTTTAAATTTGAAAATTAATACTTATTAAACATACTTATTTAAGTTGCACGTGTTATAATATTTTGCTAATTAAAATTTACATTTTCTGAGAACTTACACTTTATACGCTTTATAATAAAAATTACTGTGATATATATATGTATTCTTAATTTTTCATCTCTATTACTCGTTTTGCGCCTTTCAATGCAAAATAATTAATTAAACGATTTTGATAGCAATACGCCGCGACGATAGGGCTTGAACTCACCGTCGATTCTATAAAATGGCATAAAAACGCGAACCCCGATAAATTTACGATATCTAATCTCCCTTTGATTCACACGAATGCCGCGGCCGTCGACACTCTTGTCATGAAACCCGCTCGACCGCCTCCATGCCATCACGCATCGCGTGATCTCGCCAATGAGATCGTGCGTGGTACAGAGAGAGATCCGCTACTCCCGCGGTCGCAATTCGGCGCGCATCGTTAATTAAAATTAATTACGTTTGTCGAGTAATCGTGCGTTTAATTGAATCGCGGGATTCCGCCGCGGTTCGCCGCCATATGGAGGCTTCCGCCCGAGACGAAGGTGGAAAATGGAACGGCAGAATCGACAGATTCTGCATGGACACGCTCCTTTTCTCTGTCCTTAATCTCTCATACATTACGGCGCGTGTAATCGCCGCGATCGCGACGATATCATTATCTCCGTTTATAATTAATGTCGTAAAAATCGTTTGCGCGTGTGAGAATCGAGGATCGGTGCAAGAAGCAGAACGACAGGAAAGAAATTTCCTGCGTCGCCCTAAAAAAAAAAAGAAAAAAAAACAGAGAGAAACACCGGCGTCCTAGAACGCATGCGGCGAGTCATTTCTTTCTTTCCTCTTGGGACATTAGACATTTCGGACAGGTTCCCCGCCGCGACGAAACCACCTCGTCTGATTCGCGTATAATCACTTCGGACATCGACCGAAAAGTCGCGCGGACGAGCATCGCAATCTAACACAATGGGTTCCTTTAGGTCCCAGACATTTCATTAATATACGCGTTATAAAGCCTGATGTGTATTGGCTGCGACGATTATTTGGTTTAATCGCACAAAAATAACATTTAAAATGCACCGCGTATAAAGACGGCTTTTAACCAATGAAGTTTTGATGATAAGAGACTCGAAATTTCAACGATTAAATAATTTTCTTGAATAATTCAAAAGAGCATCTTGCGTCGATGAGTATCTTCTATTATTTATTTATATATGCCGTTTACAAATGTCAACATGTACAACGAAAGAAATAAGTATTACGCATTATGAAAGGCAATTTAATTTATCCGAGTGAAGACTCGCGCATTAAGCGCCACGTCAATCAACGTCGGGAACTTTTCCGCGAAGATCACGGGGGCTAATTAATTGCGGGCCCCGGTCGCATCCGCGCGATCCGCATTAATCAGCATCGAGCAGCGCGTGAAGAAAGAGAGAGACGGAGGGGCCCTTTTACGCGAAATTTATGCGCGTGCCCTCGACGCTCCGTGGAGAGCCACCCCGGATCGGACACGCTGTTGCGCCTTGCCGCTTTTGCCGTCATTAAGCGGATAATGCATATCTTAATGATTACGAAACGAAACACTGACGCCAGAATGGATATACGGTGTAAGTACACCGATGAATGGCGTCCGACTATACGGACGCTCCGTGGACCACCGTTCGCCAACCGTCCGCCAGTCTCGTCCCACGCTCCCGCAATCAGCTCCCCATAAACTACAATCACGACACGTGCTATCGCGCCGACCGGCGCATCACACCCTGCAAATAGATGATAGCTGTGTGTGGATTAAATGCTGCAGAATAGATTGGCGCTGTACGCGCCGTGTTCCGGGAATTTTGCGCTACCGCACGATCTCCTCTCCGCGATACCAGAAGATAGCCTGATTGCAAAGAATGATCGGTGTCAGTAATGACGTTTTAGCGCGATGAAGATTAATTGAAGATTAAGCTCTTTTTAATGAATTAATTTTGGGAGAGACGAAACTAACATTAAGATCTTATTTTTCTTCTCGGAAAATACCGAATAAAAATTTTCATTTGGATAAAAATAAAACTTATTGTCTTTAAAAATTGACAATTATGCTAAAGATTTTCTGGTTCCAGTAATATATAATTAATTTCTATTCATTATAATAAACTGAATGCAATATAATAAAAATAAGCTATATGTATAAAAGCTATATAAATCTAAATAAATATTTTCACATTCAATATTAAAAATTTGCATCAGAATAAACGGATGATTATGAATGTCGCGCGGAAATACGCAAAGCGCAAAGGAATTAATAGAAACGTAACGTGAGAATTATACAAACAGGGGCTACATCATCTTTCGTTAATGCACTTCGAAGAAATTATTTGTACTTTATGAATGTCACATATGTCACATATGCAATATTCTATTCTTGACGCTTAAATAACTCATTGTCTTGTCCGACAATGTAAGAATCTGTTGCAAATTCAACCTTCACGCTTTGAAATTCGCTTTGCACCCGTCACGTGGGGTGCACAATCCCGTCCGTTGTCTTTCGAGCGCGCTAATCTCGGGAAAATACGAGCGTGCCCGCGAATATTATCGCACGCGAAGTTAATTACCGCATCGCGCTTTAACGCGACTCGCGGAGGAAGAGAAGAAAAAATGAGATAGAAATGGCGGATGGTCTCTCACGACGAATATGCGCATGGCGGAGGAGAGGATCGTAACGGTGTTATGTGCCATTAAAGACAGCAAACATCGTAGCTTTTATGCGCTGTGGAAAATCACGAGATTGTTCGGGGACATTAGCACCAAAAGCCCGCTGGATTATAATAATCGTCGCTCCCACGGCGACGTACGCTTGATTAGGGCATCCCGTCCATCGTCGCGCACACGATTCGCAATCAAGATGATTTTAATTCACTTAACACACAATCGCGCAAATAGGGGACCTCCAATTGAAATTTAGAAATAACTTCCGCGATAAATATCGCTGTATCATCGAGATTATTTGAACCGAAGATAAATTGCAGTCACTTCGTCTAAGTTGAAGACGCGATTCACTTGAGCGATATATCTGTCAAACGACCATGTCTCAATCACTCAAATCACTGTGGTGAACAATCGTTCACAAAATGGTCTATAACTTTTACTCGCCTAAGTTTCTGGGGGAGCTTTGATGAAGATCTGTATGATTTCCTACGAATCGCCACTCAAATGATCAATCGGTCTGTCGGGATCGATCGTGAACAATCTCATGCATCCACAATTTGAAGGCTGCAATTGGACGTGATCCCCTGATGTGAAGCAATCTCGTCTGCCTTACAGGAGCCTTTTCCCTCGGGCGCGCGTCTCTCCATGCGAGCTGGTCAATCAATGACGACGAGGTGTCAAAATCGTATAAAAACCGTTCCCTCGGGTTTCAATCGGTGCATCTATAATTGTTATCTCCTTCGACCAAGAGAAATTCTTCTACCTCCGAGGACAATATCTTTATACTGAGAGGGTTCTTGGTTAGATAGAATAAATTTATTGTCAAAAACCTACATTACAAGTAAAATAAATCAAAAGTATCTAGATAATCTTTCAAGTAACCAAAAAAATTTACTCTTTTTAAAACATGCATTTTTTGCATATTATTATACATTTAAGAGAAATAATTGACAAAAAACATATTTACTGAAAATGAGGGAATTAAAAACTTTGATTTATATCGATATTTAACTAGAATTTTCTCAAAATATTACTTATATATTTTTTTTCTTATTTTTTATATTTACTGTATTTAAAAAAAGATTTATTACCTAAGGATTCTCGTTGCTACTAAAACGCGACCCTACAGAATCTTTTTCGTAGGATCTTGAGGATTATCGCGCTCCTATGGGATTCGCACCGCAGAAACTCGTATTAAGAAGTAGATTGTCAAAGATGAATTTAGGGAGGAAAGAAACGAAAATATTCCCCAAGGACAACAACGCCCAATTATTCGCCCATTCACACATTTGCGTGCAATCACCTCTTTTATATCGATCAGTTTGCAACTATTACTCACGTATTAATATATTTTGACAGGGTTCTTAATATTACAATGGCAACAGTTTACCCTCCTGCAGACATCGAAACATTGTGACAGTTTGTTCGCGACAAGTCAATGGGCATAATTCGCACAACCGTTCATTTAATTTGTATAAACGCAGACTTTCAAGTTTTTGTTAAAACTAACAGTTAATTTTGCAAAGATTGATATTCTTTTTATATTAATATAAATATAAATTAATCGTAAGTTTTTTATCCACGATTAAAAATTTTTATGTTAAGCTATCTGTATGTAAAGACTTAAATTGATAAAAATGATTAAAAAGCATCTCTCTTTAAACATCCGAATTTCACAGCTGAGTTGCAAATATAATTTATTTACGTAATTAAAGAAAGATGCATATATTTTGCAATTGCATGCAATATAAATCATTAAAATTAGCGGTAAATATATCTCAAAATACAACATATAAATATTCGATAATTATAAGATATAAATTCAGTTTTATATTTCCGCGGAAGAAGATGAGTTCAGAGCTTTCTAATTAACCGTGAATACCGAGTTTTTAACCTTATGCAATAATCGCTGCTAATGTCATGTATTATTAATGTAATATAAGATCCTGCTGTTAATTATGGAGGAACTTTCCCAACGAATTATACTCGTAAATCATTTTCTATGATATCTAGGTATGAGTGAATCGTGCTGTTTAGAATATCTAGAGTATCATCTAGAACAGAGTTCGAAACCAGGTAGTCGTTGATGAGAAATTGATAAATTTCTGATGCTCTAGTATAAGAGCGCGAAGGCGGACGTTACCAGTTTCAATCTTGTGTACGATGTAAGTTTGTAATAATGTATTAGGCTTTAAGTCATAGATCATCCGGCAATAGGCAGATCGCGTGGCGAACATTGTTGCAAGATATTATACCAGGGCGTGAGATAGTTGATATTTACGTTAATTGTAAATACATATAATTGCATGTAATCGAGATTTAATGTCAATTATTAGAACAGCCTAGTTATAGAATGTGTAATAATGAATATCAAAACTACAAATCGCCGCTCTAAATTTTGTAAGACTCTAAAAGAATGATACATATATTTTTATAATAAATATATACGTAGAAAAATTGAAGATTGAAATAATTATAAATATTCCTTGAATAATTAATCTTAAGTTATTTCGAGATTTCAGGAGAGCTAAAAAAAGAATTTCGAGAATTTCGAAGATGAAAAATGGGCGGCTAAGTGAAATCTTATTCTCAACGATACAACCGATCTCTGATAGATCGCTGATGTGCATCGATAAGTTAATAAGTTAATATAATCTGCAGTTCCACATGTGCCCACGGCGAGAGGCGAGGAAATGTATATATCTATATCCGCGCGAAGCTACATCACTACCGCGCGCGGTACCATAAGGCGGTGGAGGGACCGAAGCAGGATGCAAACCATTAAATAACAGCTCGCGGGGTGATAGATGGGTCGCATGCCGATCGTTCTTGTTGGCAAAGCCCATTAAAGCGCGTGGGTCCGACTCGAGTCGGGGTTCGCATTTACACCTGAGCTTCGACTGCCACCACCACCACCATCACCAAGCACCGGGTACCAGCACACGAGGCTCGATAGGGACCGGGAACGCCGACCGGACCGAGAAGGGGAACGAAAGGGGCGAAGGGGATATCAGGGGGAACGGGAAAGCGAGAGGCTCAGGCCTCAGGACTTGGCCCGCAGTTAATTGCCAGCATTTAATGAGCGTTCTTTGACGCGCCGCGCGAACCGCCACGGTAAGAGTCGTAATAGCTGCAGCGCTTTCCTGACGACTTCACGTACATATCGTACGTACGCCTATATACCTGATTGACGAAATAAAAATGCCGCTGGGAGTATTATCGACCACTATTGCAACGTATAACTCTCTCGCACCCGATGAAAATCGTTTCGCGCGATTGAGATATTAGCGCGGTCAGTTCCGCGAAGGATGCGTTCGATATATCTGATAAGATCGTCGTTTCGATAAGATTTCTTTAAAATTTTCTGGGAATTTTAATAAGAAAATTTTTTAATACGACAGAATCAACGTAATAATTTTTCAGAGATAAAGTCAAAGATTTGTAATTTTTTAATGATTTTTTTAACTTCTTCTCGTCGCAAATTGTTAAAGTGTGGAGTTTAACTTTACTTTTTTAAGAAATTGAAATAAAATTCGTAATTATTTTCAATTTATGTTTTTTGCACACTATCTTATAAAAATATATAAATAAATAAAAATATTAATTTATCTTTTTATATATAATTATTAAAACAACTTTGTAGGAAAGGAAATAAATATATATTTAAGATAATCCGCATTTTTTCACTTATTCTCCTCGAATTCGCTTGCACAATAAAACGAAAACCGGAAAAGTTGTATTCCATTTTTCTCATGGTTAATGTCATTTATATCACTGACAATGAGTTGGCAGCAAGAAACCACTTAAATCGTGGTCACGACAATAGCGTCGGCACAGTGGCAAAGCTTTATAAATATACTGCTATTTTTTTCATGAGAATCGTCGGCAACCGACAAACGTGTCGCTATTCTGATTTAGTGACCACAATAATGGTCAACAAAAAGCGTTTGTTGGCAAACCATGTGTCCTTGCTGAAAGGGTCCGATGCGACAGTCGTCAAATTCTTTATCTGTTCTAAAACCACCATGGTCTCTTCTACCTGTGTGTGGTCAACAGTGATGATGTGCAGTTTTCTCCAAAAAAATTTATACAAATACATTCAAATTCATTTATTTTTTATAACTATAGATGACAATAATATTCGTATCAAAATTTCATTATTGATAAAATTGATAGAGAAAAGAAATAGCTTTTAGTTTCTAATAATAATCAATTTTGCTTTTGTATTATGAAGCTATAATTTATTATATAATTATTAAATATATTATTAAATTTTATTGTAAACAATATACATATATATTTTATGCAAAAAGATTATATTAAATTCCTAGAAAATTATATAATTATAAAGAGCCGTATAACTTATATCTTGAGATTAAAAAATATTTCAGCAGTTTCTATATAAATGCTAATTGCATATAATTTAAACAAGCTACGTAATTAACAACAGTCGATGTAATGACGCTTGTTGGTAAATCTAATACTGAAAATATAATGGAAAAAACGATTTACAAGACAAATTATAATTTTAAAGAATTATTTTCGAAATAGAAAAATTTCTTTGCACTTTGCATTTTGCAAAATTATAGAGGGTAGCATCGACTCACGATAAACACAGCTGAAGATATGATTTTGAGGGATACTAAGCAAGCCTTACCATGGGAAGAATTCAACATGCATTATGAGCTGAGAAGAATTAAAAAATTATACTGTTATAATTATAATGTTATACAAAATTTAATGTGGAAACATAAACTATGTTATATAAAATAGTTATAAAATAATTTTTTTTGCGTTTATAAAATGTAAAAAATATTTTAAAACATACCTCTTACTTCTTCTTTAAGTTACCAGATATTTTCATAGATGGCGACGGGAATATCTTCCATGTAACAGATGTAACGGATGTAACAAGATGTGTAGAAATTTAAATTGGCCATAAAGAAATAGAAGGATCTTAAATCATACAGTCAGAAACGCGCGCGCGCGCGCGGCGCGCTAATTTTTCCGAAAAATAGACAATTTTTTATTCTTTTGCGATAATATTTTTTTAAAAAAGCTAATTAATTAAAGAAGACTAATTTATGCAGTAAACTTTTAAAGTAACAAAGGTATTACTCTCCTTTTTATTTTATTTCATCACTCTTCTATGCTTTCTTTACGAAAAATATTTCCAATGACATATTTATGACAGATGTGCACAGCATTGTGCACATTCAACAAATTTACTAATAATGTATAAATTATGTATTTAAATATGGAAATTTTATATGAGTCAGAAAGGTTTATTCGATTTTGAAAATTATCTGTAAACAAATAAATTTATTAGAGTTTATAATTTATTTATAAATCAGATGCAAATATTTTTCTAGATTTAAACGTTTTATTAAAAAATTGTTCAGACCGTATGTCAAATATTGAATGTATTCTTATCGCTATCACAGATTAATCACGCACAAAATATACATCATTAACATCAAAATGTAAATTAACGTAAATAATTATACGGCAACATATTTTTCTAATACAATTATATGTGTGAATAAACTATACTTAAAAATAATTATAACACTCTTTTTACATACGTCAAGATACTAAAGATATACATTTTAAATCTGTAGTATAACCAATGTGTAATAGATAATATAATTAGAATACAAATATATTTAATTTGTAGCAGAAATATAGTGCGTCAAAATGTGGATTATTTATATATAAACATTTGTATTTTTTAGAATATTCGAACAATAAAAATTCGCTTTAACATATCACAAGTCTATTTGTAAATAATAATCTAAATTTCTAAAGATATAACTATCATCTACGATTTAAAGCCAAGTACCAAAGTAACACAAGAATAAGACTATTATTAATATTACATAATTGTATAATACCGATGATTCGTTTATCGTTCTTTATTGGTATGATATGTACATGATATGTATATTGCAACCAGCATTTAATGTATAAAACTCGTGAATTATAACAAAATAAGTTTTAACATAAAATTATCAAAAGAAAGATAAAAAGAATAAAAATTGAATTTTAAATATAATTTTCCTTTTTCCCGTTATTTCTAATATTTTTCTCATCTTCTATTCTTCACAATAACTGTAATCTATTAAGAAATATCATATTATATTTTATATAATATGTAACACATCAGATATACTTTTTAATTAAGTGTAATCCTAAATTAAAATATCGTTGAAAAAGAACAAAATCCTGCAATTAAGTAAATAATAAACATCTGTTACTTTTGTTCACCTCTTTTCTCTCAGTCATTTGTAAGCCTAAAATATAATCGATGCCTTAACATTTTTTTCAAGAAAAAATCAACTCCGAAAACTTTAAAGTATATACAAATGAGATGAATAACGGTACGTTCTCAAAGGCAGTTTCTGAATAGGGAATGCATCTCATCGACCGCCCATTACAAAATGCGCTACCATGGTCGCCACATCGGGTCGCGCTCATCCACGCGTTCGACATCGATTTCTTCATCGTCATCGACGTTAATGTCTTGCGGGTCATTCGTTTTGTTCCTCATCGTTGTCGCCATCGTTGTCGTTAGCCGTCGATCCCTCAGACTCTTCGGCTTGTCGCTGCAATTTACTGTTAACTTCTCGTTAACGAGTGACGTCGTGGCCCGACATCGAGATGTAGAAGAAACACAGGTTGTCGTCGACACGCTCGTGTCGCCGATCTTGTCGACTTTATCGGCGTAGGGCATGGATTTTATCTCTGGCGAGGACACGCTTGCAGAAAGTATCACCGAGTCAATTTCGCCGGAGGTGGCGATGGTACAAGGTGCGACAACGTTGGCGATGCGATCCAGATTGGCCAGGGTAGGCGATAACAGGTTGGCTTTCGGCTGGAGAGAACACGTTTTTGTCGTCATTACGGCGGTCGTTAACACTTCGCGATCATAAATCTCGCGCTAGTCCCGCGGCTCGATCGCGATAATATCGTTTTCGTTATTTTTCGACATAGTTCCGCGAGAAACACACGTAATATAATTTTCATTTATCCATTTCCTATATTTTGAGACAGAGCAATATATTGTAATTTCCATATCACGCAGATTTCTTTATTTCTTTAAGCGAAATCGCGAAAAATTGCAAAAGTTGTATATAATAAATATAAGAATAGCGCGAAACATATGCATAATCAACTATGTAGTGATCCACAATGCAGGTGAAAAGATAAAAAGAAAAAATTATACAAAGTGAAAAGAGACTACATAAACTCTCAAAGCTTATAAATAATAATTAATTGGATATTAATTTTATTAATTAACAATCATTATTGCATGTATAATTTTCACTTTTTGATCTTCAGCAATAAAGTATACATATATTAAAAATAATTGCGATAAATTGCACGTTGTGACTCCTTTTCATAATTCCTATGCGACTGAATATAAATTCAACGCATATATGAAACGGCTTAACAAGACACCTACTTTATATTCTCAAAAATTGTAATAATTAACAGTGGTAAACCGAATCTTGCGCGACATAATACTTTACCGAAAATGAACGGGTGAACGAACGTATGTATCGTGCAAATGTGTGAAACGTAATCGGTGGATGATATATTCGCTCTCTCTCTCTCGCTTCCAAAACTTTCGCCTTATTAATCGCCTCCCTCTTCCTCCCACCACTCTCTTCTCTCCACGTACTATGTCGCTCACTAATTACAGATCGAACCGATAATTACCGATGAATTTGTCCGGCCCGTTTGAAGGCCAGCTGCGAGGTGTCTCGCCAGCCTCTCCGCGGCTTCACCTGGAAGCGACGAGAGAAATCTGCAGGCTTCCGCCGCGCAATGCCCGAAGCCGGATTGCCAGCGACTTTCCGCGGAAATTTCGTCACCGTTCGCAATCGATGTTGACAATCCGGCGGGCTGCGAGGCCTGCAGCTTCTGCAGATGACGCACCGTCAACTCGAGGATATCCGCCTTTTCCAGCTTGCTAATGTTTTCGCCTTCGGTCTGCGAACCATTCCGTTGTCAGATTTATCATTTCGTTATATACTTCCTTAATGGAATATGCATTTTAAAAAATCTATATAGTAATATTAATAGAAGAAAAAAACAATTATATCCCATCGATACAGGAAAGCAATATCGAAGCAAAAAAATAAAAAATGTAATCAATATCAATCCTGACAATTTCAGCAAGATAATTAAGTGTCGACGATGCAAAATTATATATATATATATAAAGTCTGATAATTCTTTTGATAAATTCTATTTTTTTTAAACTATTGTATGACGCACACAATGTCATTATACTTTGTCGGTTTGTCGATCGTATAATTTCGCGCCTTTCTACGGAAGTTAATGCTTCCGTTCCTCCCAGATTAGTCTCGTCGACTGTCGGCACTAAAGTATCGTGAAACGATTCCACGAAGGAGAGAACGTCGAGTTTTTCGGACTAGAAGAAATTGCTACTAAAATGCTGTCGTTACCCGTTCGCGACGCTTACGGGGCAGTTTATTTTATGTCACATCCGATTCGCAGGATGCTCATTAGAAAAAAGAAGGAGCGATTCAGATTGCTCATTAAAAGGATATCGCGACCGCCTGATCATCGGAAGCTCGATGCTCGACGATCCGCGACGTTTCGCGAGAAGAAGAAGAATAGCATCCGCTCGGCGGACATTAAGCCGTACGAAACGTGCCGATTGGACCGGGTAATGTTCCGTTTGGAAAATTAGCATGGTGAAATCAACGGTGCCTTTCACGCTGATTCAGCGAATTACGTGTACAATGGCAACGATGGCCGACGTAAGTTTCACGCGCGATCGTTTCGCGCGGAAAGACGGTATCGACAAATTACCATCAATGGCGAAGCACATTGTAGGGGAATGCCACTTAAGATGTAATGTACAGGAAACGCATTATAAACGCTCTTTTATGCGCCTTTATCGGTTTATGCGCCGATGTTCGAGGCAGAATTCTTTCTTAAAATTCAAGCGTATTTCTCACCTTTCGCACCTTTAACGGTGAACGTGACCATACAATTTGGAATTTTAATTTTCATATTAAATTCGCGTTTAATGCCGACGGGAATAGTAGCTGTAAGTCACAATATGCACAAGGATAGAAATAAGCGGAAATAAAATTGTCATTTATGAGTTGCTTTAAATGAGTATAATTATTTTGTAAAATAAAACTTTTAAAAAATTTTGCGATAAAGAGGACTCTTGAGTTCAGGCTTGTCGCGTCTCACATTCGGCGCTAAATAAATCTGTGTAATTCTTCTCTCGCCTATCCGGAAGTCACAACGAATTAAAAATCATATATGATGGCATTTAAGCATACCATGTAAAAATAATGGACGACATTGCAATAAAAATTAAACGGCGATATTGAAGACATTTAAATGTCACCTACGCATGTAATAAAACGTGTTACGCCTGATCCGCATGGCTAAACACTGAATATCATTTGTTGACACTGGTTCGCCGAGTGTAGGTTCCCACGATATCTGAGAGAATATTTAAAAGCAAAATCGCCTGCACGCGTAGTTGCGGCCGGAGAATGCGTTTCCTGCTAGGCGCGATCCGTAAAATTGCAGGAGGGAGCGGTGACGCGCGAAGGGAGGCACTCGGGATATCATAAATAGAGTCGGTGGAGTCGAGCAAGAAACGCGGGAAGGTTCGTGCGAGACGTGTGGAAAGAAAAAGCATAGCACGTGCTCGTTGAACCAGGGCTACGTATCGATATCCGAGATTGTTGCGTTCGGAAATGCTTCTCGGCCACTTCTTCTCGCCGTTAAACAATAATTTATCTCAACCGCGAGAAAAGAAACACGGAAGATCGCGGAGCGAAAGTCAATTAACACTTGCAAAAAAGTTGCAAACATAAAATACATAAAGCTGTGTACTGTTATCACATCTAAATACGTCTTGCGCATAACTTGCAGCACTATGTTTTAGATGAAATATCAAAAAATATTTGAGAATAAAAAAGTTATTCTATATATGTGTAACATTTTTTATTTAATTTTATTCTAATTTATATTATTTCCTAGCTGCAGGATGGGATAAAATTTTATTTTGCATGTTATTGTTAACATGAAATTGCTATTTTAAATAATGAAAATATTTATATGATATTGGCAATGTAAAAAGTAATCCTCCTACCTCTAAAGCGTCCACCATGAGATCCTTAAGTTCGTCGAGGCAACGGTTTATACGCGCTCGCCTCTTCCTTTCCAAGAGCGGCTTCGTTATCTAATGTTGAACACACGTTATATTTTATTAATCAATATTCCGCGACAGCTGCGTCGAACGTTCGCACACCAGGCATGCAGAAACTTCGCGATCTTTCATCTCTCAGCGCGTATGTTCGATCATCAATTGCCAATTTACGATGTAGTCGGAACGAAGGCAGGAATCGAACGACAGGAAGGAGTAAATGATTGAAAAACACCGAGCAATTCCTTTAACGTGTTCTATATTTTCGTATTAATTCACGAAAGGAATCTTCGATTTATAATGGACAGCGACGCGTCAGAAATAAAGTCTCTTTATCTTGCCGCGCGGTACCAAGATAGCCGAACGATGATTTCAAACATCAATTAACGACTAGTATCTTGCATCGAGTCCTTATCGATGCGGTTAAGCCGCGAGAAAAAAAATACAAATTTATGCCATGCGATACCAGCTGTTGAGTGATCGTAAAAAAATAATAAAATCTTGATTGTGTTAAAATGCGCGAGAATTAAAAAAGCGTGCCTGATTTAAAGACTTTGTCAATTATATGGCAAATGCCTGGCTATCAATATGTCGAATGCTGAGAAATAAAATCGTAAAAGAATATGTTTAAATTATTATATACACTCTGCATACATTTATGCTTAAAGCTTTACAATTTTATCAATGTATCAATGTTGCTACATAACACACAAAATTAATTAGCAGTCACCAAATCGCAACGATAAATAATCGTCTATCGCTAACGAAAAAATAATTTCTGTCACCAGTAATTAATGAATGCGAACTTCAGCTTGGATTGAAACACGTGGTAGCTATCCAAACTTGTTTCACAGTCGCTCGTGGGCTACATATATAAATAAATATCAAGTTTCTCAAGCCACATGTAATTATGCGTAATTATGCGTAAATATATTTTTTTTAATTCACAATATGATTATATGAAGAGAATATAATATTTCTTTTCACAGTTAATTATTCAAGCTTAACTGTATTGATTGCGATACCTTTTTGTATTGGTACGTTCTCGAGACTGGATGAGGATAATCGTACGACATCATTGCAGGTGGGGAAGACATAGATCCAAGAAGTAAATTTAAAGACTGCAAAATTAATTAATGAATAGAATCGAATAAAAAAATTAAAGAGAGAGAGAGAGAGAGCGCGCGCGATTTTTTTGATATAAAATCACAATAATTAGAGCAGGATTACTTATAAAGCTTATGCAGTTATGCAGTAAATACATAATAATTTACAAATAAATATTGTCAAAAATATTAAAAAATATTTAAAATGCTCAATTCAGTAAATATTGTAATAAATATAAATAATATTTTGGAAGTTTCATCTTCTTTTCTAACAGTCTGTTTATATAAAAGATTAATCATATAAAAATAAATAATATGTATGTGTTTATCATACAACTAAACAGTTACAATCATAGGCGAAGCTAAATATGTCTAGTCAAACCGGACACATTTCGCGATAAAATAAATGATAAAAATTGCCAACAGTCAATAAACTTATTTGATGAATATAATACACATGAACGTCATTGGTTGCATACAAACGATCAACCAGTACAATTTAGAAAGTTGTCAAATAAATCCGAACGAGAGCCGACGCTGAAAATTTCATTCACACTTTAACCGTGCACAATATTCGTCTCTAAAATTAATATTATAACCGATATAAAAAGGCTGTTCGCACTTTAAGAAATTTTATGTGTGGAAATTAGCTTCTTCGTAAAAGTAAAGGTAATTACTTCAACATAAAAAATTTTATATAAAAGAGAGAGATATAACAGAAAGGAATGCTTATACAATTCGAAGAAAAAAAATCGAGTAAAAAATGTACCTTTTTCAAAACTGGCAATTCCAACAGCAGTCTGTAATAGTCGTCATTTAGAATGTCGAAAATTGCATTTAAAAATACATATAAAAAAATTTATAGAATAATTAATCGCATACAGAAGCGATGCAGCGCGCGATGTCGACGCCAATTTTTCTTCAAACAATCCAAGTGCAACACGAGTCGATCTGTCTCACGGCGTCTCGACGCGACATTTTACATTTCACGTATCAAGATTTAAATAAATAAAATACGGATAACGTGTATATACGATGTATACCGACACGCCGAACGAATTGACAGGTCGAGCCGGGCACAGACATTAGACACAGAAGCGGGTGCACTTGGTGGAGTCTCTACACCAACTGACTCGGTGCTCTCCGTTGCCATTCCGACACAGGCTACCCTCACCCAGCTTGGAACCCTCCGGAGAAGCTACTTTGGATAGGAAGGTCGCTCCAAATGTTTCATGGTGTTGCACACATACACGATCTCAGATCTCGACACACGTATCGAAGGGCTAACAAAACACAGGAGCGACTCTCCCTCTACGCTAGACTAATTAGAGTCAATATTGACAAATCGATTTTGTCAAATTTCATCGCGAAAATCGTGACAAATTTTTTTCCATATTTCAATCTTAAATTTAAGAAAACTTTTTACATTTTATTTTACTCTTTCACATAATAGATCACGAAAAAAATAATTTTAAAAAAATTCGCTTTCCACAATTGTCGCTAATTAATTAATTCCGAGCTTGTTTATTGGTTTATTGGTCGGTTGTGATATACCGCGAATGAGAGCAGAGAGTTAGCAATTACTGTTTAAGTTACGCGATAATTAATACCATGCGTGGCAAATAGGATTGGATTACCAATTTTACACGCGCGCCTGTAGCACACACTCGCGTCGAATTTGTTTACAAAATATTAGCAACCGTGCCGAGTTCGCAATGCGTTCGCGGTAACACGAGCCATCGCATTCAGTGAAAGCAAGCAACGTTCAATCAGAATGCCATTACCACATATCCGTCGATAATGAGGCGGGATTATAACCGTGGCACGTTTGGCGCTTCTGTGTAACGCGATCGTGTTGCATTCGTCAATGTTTCTTATTTCCCCTGATAGATATTTGTGACTGTGCAAGCTCTGCTCTGTTGCCCGATAAAACCCTCTCCAACTCCATCCTTTCTGCCATAAATTTATTAATGGATGGAAGATGCGAGAAACTTTGTGCACAGTGAGTTGTAATTAGGGAAATAGCGCAAGGAAACGACGATCGTACTGCATGTTGTAATTTCTCTCGCATGGCTTTCCCCGAGTTCCTGTAATCGTATATTAAATTCTCTGAACGTAAAATTTGAATAATAATTCCGTAAAACTTCAACATTGAACTATAATTACCGTGTCTAGATCATTTTCAAGTCTCATGTCCGCTTCACCGGCTATATTGGCATATAATGTCTCTTTTTTTATCAATCGCATAAACTGCTAATTAATATATGGCAAGAACCGCCGTCGTAAACATCGTATATGCGGCAAAAATATTGTAGAGAGTAATACCCGCTTGCGATGATAGCCTGAATCCAAACGAATCGATGACTATAATTACGTCTTGCGTCTCTAAAATTATCGCATACAAAATTATAAAATAGCCCGTCGCAATTGTCTTTATTAGCATTTAATTTATTGTCTGGGGCTATGAAAACAACCGGTTCCATTGTACAAAAAATGCCACCCTTAATCAGGATATATCGAGATAAAGAAAGAACTGGAATTTATAGCTCGTAACAATAATTAATCGACAATAATAAATTGCGAGAAGAATATATCAATACATTTAAATATCAGTATAAATCGATATCAAAAGTAATAAGAAGATGTAAAATAAGCAGAGGATTATCTACAAAAAAACGAAAGGATAGACTTATGAAAAAGTTCCAGATACTCAAGACAAATTGTTTAAAATTAGCGCTTGCTATAATACTTTATCACACTCTGCTTGTGACGCTTCGTAATCAGTAATTAAGAATGATATGTCATCGATGAGCGTCGATCGTGTTTCAACCTTGCGTTGAAAAGGCATCATTGTTAAGACTTCAAGAGACACGTCATGTTCTCAGGATTTCGGCGGCCTCATTCAAGATGATAAGCCAAAACTCGTTAAGATTATCTATGTGTACTGGAGCCTGCCAGATGCTTTCAGGAACTGCAGACACACTGCGCCGACTGCATTTGCACTCGGCGCTTTCTTCTAAAGCTGCTTTGTCGCTCATGTCAACGGGGAATTTTTATAGAGATGACCGTCTCATCATGTTCTGGATCACATTGAACGATTAGCTTCACAGGGAGGCGCTAGAGAAGATTTCTCTTTCTCTTAGATAGAAGAGTTTCTGTTACAAATAGATGAATACTTCACACGTCGAGGTACGCCGTGAAAATTTTTCAAGCCATGTGTTCTATCGAGATTGAAAGATGAAAAATACTAAAGAGAAACGAAGCGACATTGAATTAACTAATTTCAAAATCATCGATTTGGCAGTCCTACTTTTTTTGAGGAATATCGCGTATAAATATATTTTAGATATACATATAATTTCGAAATACACTCATACATACAATGAATAATAAATCATTATTAACGCTCGTAAAATAATTTATTCTATTACGCCTGTGCCTCGTGTCTTTGCCCCCATAAGACGTCGTATTAATCGTCGATCTATCTCCTACGACCGAGCGATAGTGTACGGATTGTATCCGGTGCTGTCATTCACAAGTCGTGCAGACGAGACACGTCCGTCTCTTCGGCGTGCTTTCATTGACGCCACCAACGTATTAAAATCCGACACTGCTCGTAAACATTCGCACGCTTCGCGTAGCGGCTCGCGATACGGCACAAGCGATAAACCGCGGTCCGATAACGACACGACGATATTGCACGAGCGGGTTTCAACGTCGGGTGACATCAACTAATTATTGTTTTTCTTCCTGGTATTCCAACCGACCAACAGCTCGCTCCTTCTTCCTCTCTTCCTCGCTCAGTAGACTAAGAGACACACGAGAACTGTGAGACTCGTGCGACGAACACGAAGCGCTGATGATCGATGAGGAGGAATAAATAAAAACTTCCGCGAGCGGACTCCGAAGCCCTAAGAGCTTCTTCGAAAAGTATATAGACGTATTATCATATCCGATATAGATTATCGGATAATCATTTCCAGGACGATCTTTTCTCTCGCTCCTATGTATATATAAAAGTTGCAAAATATTATACCCAAAGTTAAACATCAGATACTCGTGAAAACGAGAGAAAACGACGCTCGATATCAACTTTTACTCCGAAAAAAATTAATTTCAAATGAATGAAATCATCTTTGGATGAAAAAAGATATTAATAATATGAGACGCTTTATATAAAAAAAAGTCTTCCATGTATATCGTGTGTATAATTCCTGTGCATAAACTTTCTTCGAAACACAGTACATTCTCGAAAGGATCAAAGCTCTCGCTGCACGCAATAATTATGACTCTCAAATTAAGCAGATACAAATTTCTTTCCCAAGATATTCTTTCGTCTTTCCAAAATTACGAATGATTACCCGATGCCCGGCGAAATCAGCTACCACGATACTTCCGCCGCACGTTTCTCAGCCTCATTTCCCACGCACGTGGTGCAAATTTGTGGTGCACCCTCGCCCGCCCCCCTCGCCATTTACGATCGTTGATCCGCGCTCGGTCGCGATCTTCTTCTTCTTCGCGTGCACGTAAAAAGAGGTAGCTCGCTTCGCCTTTTTCCTCCTCTCCCTTCCCACCCCTTTTTTAAGTTTATTACGGTTGATTGGCGAGGCCGGGACCCCGCATGATGCTTCGCGGCACGAACGATGCATGGCATCGGCACCCTTTCTCGCAGGGGGCCCGAGATAAAGCGTCGAGGCGGCGAAAAGGGCGAGAGACGAGGCGGATGGAAAGAGAGAGAGAGAGAAAGTACAAGCAACAAGTGAAAACGCGTATGGGCGCGTTCGCCAAGAATGAATCCTCCAGCCGAAGACCAAAGTCGTCGTGAAAGCCGGTCAAAAGGTAAAACAACCATGCGTAACGAGAGATATTTCGAACGAGATATTCGGTTGGATAAGAAGAGATGAGTGTGTTGAGAGACCAGAGAATAACAAAGTGTTGGCGAAAGTTGGCCAAGAAGGAGATAATGTACCAAATAAGCATTCACGTATCAGCTGTATAATTTTGAGCAACGAGAAATATATAGATCCTATTGTTTAATTGTCTCATTTGACTGAAAAGATTTTATTGAAGATTATTAAATTTTCTCTGCTTCATTTTTTTCATCTAACTAATTTTTTTTATGTCTACCTTGTATATCTGCTTATACAACGCATTCATTTCAAAGATATTAGATTCATTTAATTATAATTTTTGCAGTTTGTTTCCCCTTCTTTCATCATTCAAAAATTTAAAAAAAAAATTTTTTTTTAAATATTTTTTTAAAGCAGAAAATATAGCCATAATGAATAGACCTCTTTGCGAAAATCTTCAGGAACTTTGCTTTCTTACATCTTCCGCAATATAGCGCAATAAAAAATGGCGAAGCTCTTGCAAGGCAAACTTATCATTAAAAAAAAGAAAAAAAAGAAAAAAGACAGAAGTGCGAAGTCACCGCGAGCAAGCGGGACCCGTCGCGGTACCAGCGGAGTCACGAGAAGAGGAGAACCGGCGCGGGAACGGCAACAAGAAGAAGAGGCGGAAGAGGAGGATGAAGAAGAAGAAGAAGAGAGGAAGGAAGAGAGAGGTAGCGCCGAGGATGAAAAAAACGCGGTTTGTGTTCACGGCTCGGGCGGCTCGGACGTGTGCGAGTCGCGTGTGAGGCTCGCGCCTGTCGTTGTCTCTGTCACGAGCACGGGCCCGGGCGGCGGCGGGCCCCGCACACTGTTGCGGTCTCCGTCGGGCCCCGTGCCGGCTGAAGGGCCCGTGTGGGACGCGATGCCTCGCCTCGTTCTCACGGTAGCCTCCGACGACGAAGGGGCCCCCTTTTGCTCGCTTCCTCTCCTGCTTCTCCTTTTCCTCCCCCTTCGTCACCGTCGGAGGGGGTTCTGCCTCTTCCTTCGCGCGAGATCGCTCTCTTCGGCACCTTATCCCTCCTATTTTCCGGGCCGTATGCGCCACCGTAACTCGCGTGCACGCGTGTGCGTGCCAAGCTAAGCACGCGTCTAGTTCCTCCGAAAGGTCGCCGAATTTTCTCGATTTTTTACCGAATATACCGAGATCGTAAATGTCAACCACCCCGATGTCATGAAATATATCATTTATTGATAACAAAAATTTTTTAAATATTTCGAATACAGGGGGGACCATTGAAATAACCATAATAATTCAGATTTTGTCAAGTTTCTTTTAAACGATCTAATTCCCGACACAATTCAAGAGAGAGAATTTTATGTATATTTTATTATATAGAGAATATTTATAAGAAAAAAAGAAATCAAAATATATTAAGTATGTAGAATGAAATCATAAATAAAATTCGTGAATTAGAGATCATGAAAAATTGTTTTCTATTTACTTGAATAATAAATAATAAATAATAAAGATATAATATTGCAAATTATAAAACATGCGAAACAATATTTTTGACGAAATAAAATATTATTGATGAAAATAATATATTATTCGAATTTCTCTTTTTTCAATTGTTTCCCGAATTAAGACAGAAAATTAATTAGTAGTTTCTGTGTAGATTGACTTCTCAAGACTGAGGCAAGATTTTTTAATCGATACTTTTAGAAGAGTATTTAAATATCTTGTATATATATATGTATCATATAATAAATGTTTTCGCAAATATCCAAGAATAAATATTAATCCCAGATTAAAGAGAAGATTTGCATTTCTAACGGAAATATTTAACGAATAACGAACGAGATTTATAAAACAGAAATGAAAATTTAAATGTTAATTTAATGTATCGTGTCTGTCGTTCACAGATTAAATCGGCGCGTGATCTGAATGCAAATGATGGGATAAGAGATCTGCATTAAAAATTGCTATATACGTTTCCTCTGTGACAGCCTTCGATAATTGAAGATTTTGAGAGAAAGTATTAACGATCGTTACATCAAGTTGCTCAAATATTATAATGAAATGCACACACACTGTCCTTATCTATTAATTTTGTCTTAATTAGGGATTGGCTACCAAACAGACGAACAACATAAATGTATATTCTTTTTGCGGCTATAATGTACACACGCATATTTTGTAAAAAATTGCTCTCATCTTTTTAAATCGAGTTTCGAAGTTTTTTCTCTCAACTAATTTGCAGAGATTCGCAGACACAGGAAAGAGAAAAAGTACGTGAATGTGTGTTGTTAAAAATAAAGTCAGTAACATTAAATGTTTATATCAGCGCAATTTACGATAACATTAGCACGGAGGATACTAAATGCAACGATAACATTCCAATTCCCACGACAAACCCTTACGTGTTTTTAATATACCTTAATTTACACACAATTCTCCTCGCGCAGTGAGAGAGAAAGAGAGAGAGAGAATAAATAAATAGTAATAAACACGTGATAAACATCTGTGTAGTGGAAGATAAAAGATTGCACGGTAGGGCAACAGCAATAAGCGCGAAACGTTGCTGCTGCAACTGCAGAAAGATGCGTTCTGGAGATGTTTTGAATTTTTTTTATTCCGTCACTCTGCCTTTTCGTACATAATTTCGATATTCGCGACCGCGCTTACCACGAAATCCCAAAGTGCCTTCCGTGGGAGAGAGCAGCGCAGAGTTCGGCGTTTTACACACCGCTGCATACCCTCACGCAAAATTTCAATTTCCGGTCCAGCCCTCGATCGCGCGATGAAGCGTCTCGCATCCGCCGGCCGGCGTATCGTAACGCGTCGTAAAACACGTGCAATCGTGATCCCTCTTCTTTCGTGAATGGGAGCAGAAGAACCCCCGTCGCTATTTTCCCCCCCGCAACTTCGTTCGGAGCACGATTGGCCTCTTCCACCCTTCATTCACGAATACGAAATTATTGGGAATCAACGCGTACGGTGGACACAGTTGGCGGCACAATGAGCCACGTTCGTGAATGAATAGCTCGCGCTCGTGAATATACGCACGAGCCACCACACACGAGATGTCAGAGGGACCGGGGCACGTAGCGGGTGAAGAGGGAGGTGGGGGGTGGGGATCGATAGGGCCCCGGGATATAAGCCGTGTCCTCTCCCCGACTAAATCCTGTCTCATTGTTGCCCGATAAATATTCATGAGCATCTATCGCGGGGAATCGCGGTGGTTTGAATGAGCGCAGGTGCCCCGTGATCGTGGGAATTTCGCTCCGGCCTCTCCGGCTTCAACGGGAAACCGATAGCAGGTGGCGGCAAGGGCGGACGTAGCAGCGAGAGGGAAGGGATTCCGCAACGACGATGGAGTCATTCGGTTATTGCGGAATTGGCGCGGCGTCTGACGCGCGATTCTCGCCGGTCCATCGGACAGCTGCCGATGAATGGTTTACTTAAGGCGAATTTATACGGTTCGCTCCGCCGCCGATCGTCATCCTCCAGATGAATCAGTCGCGCCCGCAAGTGAACGGCGAACATTATATATAATGATAAAAAAATTGAATATATTTTAATTAAAATATAAACTTATTTTTTTATACACGATAATATGTTATCCCCCTTTGAAACCAGATTTTTATAAAACTTTTTAAACGACAATTTTAAAGTAAACAAGATTTTATGTAATCCAGACTCTTATGTACGTGTAGTTATATAAAGTATAATTATGCCTGACACCGCAGCTGTCCTATAATAATGTATGGAATCGATGAAAATATGAAAGATTTAAATTAATGTAAACAAATTTGTTTACCCCCCTCCCTCTCTTTATGTGATCGCACATTTTACGTTTTATATTTCACATTCAATCGCGATAATATAATCCTTTGATCGAGTCAATAATTTATTTCACCGTTGCGTGCAATAATAAAATATATTTACTCCGATAATAATTCTACAGATAGACAAATTGATATATACACCATCATCTATCTATCAAGTCTATGTATAATGAGAGGGAAAGCTAAGTGTGTGCTCCGATCACTTTTGCGGCGTTTGCCATTTATCCCGCGTGTTTCCTGGATATTACTGAAACAAACATTGCGTGGCAACTCCCGCTGCGCTGCGAGTCATTTCCGGCGAAATCTCGGCGCCCCGACAAAGACGTCCCGCTGTCACTCGCAGAAGGTTCCTAGGATACGCAACAGCAGCCAGTGGCCGCAACCCCTTCGCGGTTGCGATATCGCACGTTAACGACGATGACGACGACGCCTCTCGCATCCGCGCTTTGGATCGGCTATGATGCGCTCGCGTGCAATCTGCGGCACGCACGTAATGGGCACGCGATAAGAAATGAAGCGGGTAAATTACCGAGGTACCTCGGATACGACGGAGGCACGTATACGAAGATTAACCTCTGGATGCGGGACCAACGCGACCCCAATTTTAGCGAAGAAACTGCTCGCTCATTCCTGTTTCTTTTCCATACCCTTGTGATTTCCAGTCAAGATATATCTGCATTATTTTTTTACACGATATATTATATTATAATGGAGCGTAACACGCTTGTCTGACAATTAATCATTGTTTTCGTTGTTAGATTTCTCTCTTAAACGATATGGTGCACGTTACAAATGATAAACGCCTCTATAAAATATCCGAGAGAGAAGGGATTCTCTATTATATATATCTAATAATTATTAATTGTTTGAAAAAAAAAGAAAAAATCGAAATCTTGGAAAAAACGACATCAAAATTTTGCGATGCACACGTGTCCTTCGGTAAAAATAAGTGACTTTCGCGGGTGAAAGTTTTCTCGCCGGAATCGTGGCACATTCCATTACGTTGCAATCAGTTTATGTGACTCGAAATAATTTACGGTCATTATTATACGCGATGCACACACGAGGTAGCCGGCCGTGCAAACCGATTGTAAGCCGATACACCTTGACTCGATCAGTTTAATAGCACGATGGGCGTGTTTCGTCTTTACAAATTGCAGCCGACCGACACCGCCGATCGCGCACTTACGCGCGTTCGGCTTTCTGGCTCCAGCGCGCTAACTCGCTTAATTGCATCGCCGTCCACTGTCATTATGTATGTTGCAGATTGGTAATTTAGTTACTGATCATTCGGGATGCCGGATGCACAAATGTATATAACCACAGTCGACATATGTTCTTAACATTATTTAATATCCTTCAATGTAAGATATATGTGTCTCTGATTCTTTTCATCAATCTCAAACAAACTAATTACAAATGAAATAAGTGTCGCGATTAATTTTATTTCCATCTTCGATATAATTATTCAATTTTTCGTCTCTCTGCCTTATATTTAAAATTATTCGAAAATAACAACATACATTAGTCATTCGATAAAAATTAATGGTATAAATCGATAGAAAAAAGAATAAAAGATACGAAGAATATTTACTGGAAAAAATAAATTACATTGCTGTATCATATTTATTGGCACTTGTTCTTGTTCGCAAACAAAGTGATCAGCTTTTATAACGAGCGCTTTCATAAACTCTCTCTCTTCTGTTTCTCGGATGAGCAAGGCACTTTATACCGCTCGAAAATTTCAATTACACCATGTCTCGCGAAGTACATTCGACGTGTCGCGGAAGGATACGCGTATTAAACAAGAATTTTAATTGAGTAACATCAGGCATCGAATCCGTAATTAGGGGGCCCGTCCACGCGCTCGCGCGAAAATCCGCCGTGCTCGATAAAGTCCCCATTTTCCTGAAGGAGATGAGAATGCCGATTGGAGCGTGGGCGTCGTCGCCGAAGCGATTCAGAGCGGTAAGGAGGAGTCGTTGCCGTTGAAGAGGCCCTACTCCTCTTCCCGGTGATCGCGGGAGCGGAACACGAAGAGCTTCCTGAAACGCTCCAGCGCCGACGGCCGTTCCGTTCCCACGAGACGCACGATCCGTAGGGCTCGCCGGTCGTCTAAGGTCGACCCGCGTCTAACCGACGATTCGAAGCGACTGCTAACGATCGCAACCGGTAATCAGAACGCGTCTGAAGCGTGGCCGACGCGTGGACAGAGATCTCTTTCCGGTATTATGTATGCGGATTAGACTCCAATCTTTGCTTCACGAGAAAACACAATCGTTAAGCTATAAAAGAGAGACTGGTCTATATATGCAAGCTTTATATAAAAAATATATTGTTAATTAAATTTGTAATTGCATCTTCTGGAACGTCATTTCGTAGACACTATAATTTTCCAGCTACGCACAATCTTGGAGAAGCGAGTGATCTTGCCGCACTCATTACAACATTGATTAAAAGCGCTTCTTGCTCGCTCGCAAGGCTAGATGGGGAACGAGATACGAAATTCAGAAATTCCACCCGCTTCACACGTGGATTGTCCAAGGAAACCTGTTTCCTCCCCTTCACCTTCCCCACCCTGTCCCCTTCTTTCGCGAGAGCGGCGTGACTGACACGTGGTTCATCGCGCGGTATATATACGCTCGAGATCTCCTTCTCGATTACGCGTGCTCGTCCGTCACCTTGGATCGGCTCTCACGATCTTCATAATGCAGAAGATTACGGCCGCTGGCACTTCCTGCTCTTTTGGCGAAAAAAAAAAAAAAAAGAAACTCCGATAATTCACGGTTCGCCTCGCGCGCAACGTAAAATTTGTGCTCGCGCGCGTCGCGCACCGTTTATGCATTTTAACTGCTAACCGACGATTTTGGGAGGCGAAAGGCGGGTTCGCGAGGGACCTTATGCAAATAGACGAAATGCATCTTGCAAAAATTCGACAATAAGTATACTATATAATTTCCGAATACGGCCGGCAATCAATCGAACGACGTACATACTTATCCGTTTATCTCATCGAGCAATTACGATGAGTTATAAAATTACACGCCCCTTAAATTGCGTGAAAACTCTCCCTGCCTCTTAAGGTTTCATCGAAAAATTGTATGTAATATCTGATAAAATCTATATACACGCGTGTCAAAGTTTCCACAATGTAAATGTTTTATTTACTCTGAAATCCTACAATTTTCTCAATAAAAGTTTAACCAGTAGTAATATTTTTTTTATTTTTCAAGTTCATCTGCAATTAATCTATTTCTTTTAAAGATCTCTTAATGTAACGTCATACGAGAAACCACTAAAATACTCTGTCGGGATTTGTGTCAATCGGAATGATAAAACAAACGTTTATCGATTCGTCAGTCAAATTTAAAGAGATGCAAAATTTGATGAACTCTCATAATCTTACATTTTCGTATCTAGTCACGTGGCGACTTTTGCTTCTAGACAGATGATCGAAGCGAAATCGCTGAAGAGCGATCATTTCTATAGATCGCACAATGAGAGAACGCACGATAGACACACGATCCAGGGACGTTCTGAATATATCCCCGGGGTTTCTTCCGAGAGAATCTCGGCCCTCGATGATCATTGATCTGGAACGGTCGCGCTTCGGTAGCAGAAGTCGAAGGCAAATAAAGTGCCACGAGCCTTACATCGAGCGCTCCCTCGATCGAATCGATCCGCGTTTTTGTGTATTCTCGGCTGTTGTGTGATTTGTTCCAGGAACGAGCGCTCGATGGGCGACAGCACGATGAGCGAACGACCTTTTGCGTCCGCGCTTTTTCTGGGTCAGATGGAGAGAAATTTTTAATTATTCGTTTCTTTGTTTCTACCATGCCTCGGGATAAAACACACTTGTCCCTCGCTTTTTCCCCCCGTAAATTCACGGTTTGCGCAACGCGCATGAAATTCGCAAAACGTCGCGCAAATCGAATGAAAGCTAATTAAGGACAAATAACCCGCGACCGATCGCCGTTACAATGTTTCGCGAACCAAAGACAGCCTCGTCACGCACTTCGTCGTCCTCTCGCGATCGGAATTTTTTTGCCCAACCAGAGAAACGTGCCTTTACAACGCACAAGTGCGCCTTCACCCTACAATTATTTACATACAGACATACACTTATCGAGACGGTCATTCCGCGCGCCGTCTCGATCATCTCGAACTGTTCCGAAGCCAGGTTCGTCATGTGCAACAAAAAAAAAAAAAAAGAAAAAAAAGACGAATAAGAGAGAGGGAAAAGAGGAAGGAAGGGACCCCGAATCTGGCCGTTACGGCTGAAGGAGCGTGGGAAGGCAGAAGTCGCGAATCCTTGTAAGGAACCGTTGTATTTTCTGAAGGAGGTCCTGCGTCCACCTGACGCCCTCCCTTCGCCCGGCCCCGTGAGAAAGATCGTGAGGGCCCGCGAGACGCACATTGCGGGGCCTCACTCGCCCGCTGTTTTCTCTCCTTCTCTCTTTGTCGTCTTTGGCTAACGGCCACGCGAGCAGCACGCTTTCAGCACGTTTCGACGACGACGTGGGAAGGATCCCGAGCCCGGCTGTCAATCCCATCCAGCTATCTTCTTTCCTCTGCCGCGCGGTAACGGCAGAGGTCCCTCCAGGATATAGCGGGTTCCGATGTAATCGCAGACGACAACGGACGCTCGTAACGTTCTCTTGATGCTTTTTGTAACGCGTTGAAAAATCATTAACGAAGGAACGTTGGAAATAGCAGAAATCCCGGATTTCGATGTCGTTAGCAGTTTACAGTAACTTTATAGAGGCAAATATTACTTTGACAAATACGTATAGAGATGTGTTAGAGGATTTCAAGAATAATTAGAGAGATAATTAGAAGTCGACACGTTCGTCATGAATAATGATCGTAACTATCCGTGTCGTCTATCATTCCCGCGAAGATTATTCATAACGTGGAATATATGAAGGGAGAGAGATACTCGATACCTGATGCAAGCATCGAGTGGTAGCTGGTTTAACAGGATTCACGAACACACGATAATGCCGTTGGCGTGCACGAAATTGGGTCAGTGACGTCATGACGAGAGGCTGCTGAAGAACGAAACATTGGGAAGAATAAAACGACACGAGCAATCCGCTTGCACGATCTCTCTCTTCGGTGGTTATTTTCTGAATCTCTCGTGGGAACGGCTCCCCCGCGTCGGCGAACACGCGCGGTTCAATCCGTCTGGCAAAAACGTGTCTGCGGATACTGAAATGTCTGCTCGAAAAGAAAAATACACTCGCGATCGGTCGGCACGATGCCTCGCACGAACGACTCGGCTTGAAAAAAGTTCTGGTAACAACCGGATAAATTCGCCGAATATTGCAACCGGTATCCGCGTACATTTTGCGGCCAACGTATTTATTCGGTTTTCGTTTCATATAGGAAGAATCTCGCGGAAAGACTGTTTCTCGGGATCATCCCAAATAGATAAGAAGATACCTTATTGAATGTTGAAGAATATATATAAAAAAAAGACGTAATTAAAAATTAAATAAAGATGTTAAATATAGCAAAGAATAATTTCTCTCTCTCTAAGAATCCAAATGCATCTTTTCATGCAGCGCAACAATGCCACAATTCATCGCTCGATTCATCAATTGCGGCGAATTGTCGCGGGTCAATGACGAAAAGAGTCGTTTTCGTGAATCACGAAGAATAGAATAGGGTAGAATATAGGTAGGTAGGTAGATTCGGAGGAGGAAGGGGATGACATTCCACCACGGATATACACGCGTGCAACATGCGTGCCGAAAATGGTGGCAAGGGCGGAGCCACGAGCATAGTATATTTCTCGGCGGGGTTTACATCTATTTCGAGGGGTGAAGAAAGGGGGGTGTTGCGCGCACCCCGCGCTAGCCACCTGACGCACCCCGGCCGTGGGAACCGAACGAAAAACCGTAGGAATTCTCTAGCCACCACCGCGCGGGTCTCTGTGTGCACGCGCACACGCGTGCATGCGTGCCGATATGCTCTAATATCATGGTACCCTCGATTGTGAAGAAGGGCGCCCCGCTTTTATATATGCAGTCCTCGGATTTTTGAAATTTGATTAAATTTCCTCTTTCAATCAGAGCGCTTTAAATTGGAATAATTTCAACTTTTACACCGGCTTGCATCTGTTAATTAATTTTATTAGCGACATATGTTCGAGTTTTGTTTTTAATATCAATTTTAATATTTTCATATACTTTTCCACGATCTGCTATAGACAGCTGTTGCTCTTTCGATAGAAAAAAAATTGTGAAAATTAATTACAAGTGATTTACTCGGTTGCGATCGTTGATTTCGATCAGCTGTCAAATGTCAAAACTTTATTTTTCCATTACGCACGTATTTATCCCGCTGAAACAATAAAGTTGTCGGCGCACGCTTCGTGCACGCGCGCAGCTTATGGGAATGAGCTGCGTGACAATATTCGTTTGGCCGGCAGGGAAAAGGCGGTTTACGAGCGGCGTGAAAGTATGTGGGAAGTCCATCGCGATTCTCGAGGGAGCGTCCGGTCTATGTGCAGAGCCTCGTAATCAACCGCGTACACGTCGGCTCGTGCGTAAGACAAAGCGAGAGAATACCAAGAGGATATGAAACGATTCGGTTATATAGACACCAAACCAGAGGAAGGGAGAGAATAGAAGAAGTCACGACACACCGAGATTATTGTAATGCTGAAACAATGATTCAATATATCTGTATGTACGAGCGTGTCGCATGTCGCACGACAAGGCGTACGCGAAATCTCTGTTTTGCACTACTGCAACTTGGACGCATCAATCATGCAATCATATATATATATATATAATATATTTTTTTATTGATATGATCTATGTGATATATATATGAGATCTATTTATAATTTTATTTCTAATTTTTAAAATTTATTTTAATATTAATTTTCTGTTAAAAATATTTCATGTATATATTAATTTATACATGTATATGATGATAAAATTAATAAATTAGAAATAGAATTATAAATTAAGCTATATAAAATAATAAATAATTTATTGAAAAATAAATCTCGTCTCGCCTTTGTAACTTGGAGAGGACAAACTGTCGGCAGACAGTAATCGGGAGCTTACGGTATATCTCGAATACGAATTTTGACACGAGGCACAGGGAA
Source organism: Prenolepis imparis (assembly GCF_030444845.1). Classification (NCBI taxonomy): domain Eukaryota; kingdom Metazoa; phylum Arthropoda; class Insecta; order Hymenoptera; family Formicidae; genus Prenolepis; species Prenolepis imparis. The sequence continues at coordinate 15,027,373 of NW_028141160.1, forward strand.
GACATATGGGAGGGAGACCTGGGGAGAGACCTGAGGAGAACGCGCGCGGAAGCGTGGGAACGGGCGCTCTTAAGCCTTCTCAAAACAAAGCACGAGCTAGCTAGCACGTGATGTAAGTGGGGGGCACGCGACGCACCTGACTACCACGACGCCCCCGCGCAGCTCCACGTGCTCGCATCCGCCCGCACCGGGGTCCCTGTTCCCTCTCGTACCCCTTGTCACAGTGGCCGCTGTCGGTTTATTAAGTCGTTATCCAGTGTCGAGTACGTCCTCACGCGCGCAGACATATTTCGCGTAGGTAGAAATGTCGGTTGAATGAGATTAGAGGATGAATTGGACAGATCTCCGTCAACTCTTAATGATATATGCACGTTGATAATTGTTTTTTTTTTTTTTTGTTTTAATTAGACGCTTGTCAAATATGCAAAAATTTTTGAAGTTTAAAACTGACCTGGAGATCAGTCTTTTACATATTTGAATATTTTAAGGAAATGTGGGAAATATATAAAAAGGTATATAGATAATTATTTATGTGACAGATAGATTCCCCCCGTGAGTAATCGCTAAATAGGTATGTACAAGAATGTGGCCCGTGTCGCAGTTAAATACCACGGTAATGTTGAAATTACACTGTCGCAGTAAGGCGACATTGAATGGCTCGTGGACCGAGAACAACCTTGAATGATCGTACGAGACCGCTTTTATATTCGAGCCTACAGTCGTGATAAATGACACGCTAATTATGCACACGTGCGGAGGACATATTATAATCGCCTCGTAATCGTCACGCGCGAAGTTCACCAGGCAGACAAGGACCGGACATCTAATCATGCGAGTAGTTCGTGCATGAATCAAAGACGCGAGGAAATTAGCATTGCTGTTTATTGATGACTGCTAATTACTATATTTCACTGGTTTTATCCACAAGTTCTATCATGGATTAGCAACAAGATATTTTTCTTTACAATCGAGATTTTATGTTCTTTATCAAAATGTGTGATTGCAAGATTATTTTTTATTTATTAAAAATCGATCAGTAGAAATTAGAAATTAGAGAAAAGTATGTTTTAGAAATTATATCATACATTTTCTTTTATATTTCTCGTTATTCACAAAAACATTAAAGTGAAAAAGGAAGAGCTTAAAAAAATATATATTATTAATTCTCTTCTAATTGTATCGAAACAAATTACATAAGATGATGACGGCATATTTTAAATCAAATGCAACACGTGTACTTATATCAAACGAGATGTTGTTAAATGACGCATAATTGTGTAAAATGACATTTTTTATCGCTAAATGAGAATACATCGAACTAATCTTTGGACCCTATTTCCATGAAATAACTATTCATTAGGAATTCATCCGACGAATCAATTTGATCAAGTGACAAAGCGCAATCCACGAGTAGTTTAATGATTCAATTAAAAAGATTTCAGTTTTCAGACTTTAGTTCGATTATTCAAGATGGGTCAAAGTGCTTCACACGCGACTTAAGAAATTGATGTAAAAATTATCTAGATAATTCTAGATCGAACTATCGTTCGCGCTTCTTTTCTGGATTAAATAAAGTCTCGGAGGAAACGTATAAACAAAGAGCTCTAGCCTCGTTAAAAGGATGGCGAGAAAAACATTTACATAACTACCTATCCCGTATTCTAGTGGCAGCAGTCTCCTTGAGATCTGTCTTCACGTAGAGAGAAGACGGGGTCCTTAGCCTTATGCGTCGTGTCGACGTTGTGTTGGTTACATAACGCACACGCAGCCACTCGCATGAATGAATACATTCATGAAGACGGCCGGGCTAGGCGCGCACGTCACTTATACATATATATACACGCACAACACGCGCGCACACGTAAGGCTGCAATCTCAATAAGAAAATATGTCTATTATGTTGTTACAATAACGATATCAATTCATTGACCGTCGTGGCACTGTGAACGCAGTCTATTGTCTCCAAACGACGTCGGGGCACCCCATGCTTTGTGCATCATGTAAATCGCCTTCGAATAATTTTGTCCCCAAAATCTGAACCTCGAGAGAGAATCTACGGGATCGATATGCAAAGTTGTTACATTTATTATTAATTAATATTAACGTTTCTTTTTTTTTTTTTTTAATTTAGCAACAAATTTTATGAAAATGATTTTATTAATACATGTCGCAGTTCCTTTTTTAATAAATTTAAAAATTAGTTTATATCTAATGTAGAGAGAGAGTGTAAAATTATTATCACATTTTATTGTATATATCCTTTCCGCTGTATTCATGTATAAAATTAGAATCAAGATTATTTCGAGACATTAATCATCGTCTCGTAAGGATGACTGTTCTTCAATGAGGCGGAAAATCTAGACGAATCAAATGTTCTGCCTTGTGTCTTTGCTTCTGAAGACAATTGGTACGGTCATTCTCTACCACGGATCGTACTTCCTCCGGACAAAACTGATATATGATGTTTTAAGTGACCGAGTACCCAACCAGTAATTGAATTTAAAGGGCGGAAGCGAAGAAATCTGGTCCCCTTTCGTATTAACCTAATCAAGCGCAGCTGTCAGTACCGCCGACTGTCGCGGTCACAATAGAGACATTAAATTGTCAGTACGGATTTATTAAACCCGTTACGGCGCGCGGCTGCATCCGTAAAATCGTTTACATCTCGAATGGTTCACTTCGCTATTATATCCGAATAGCCAGAGTCTAAAAGACATCGCACATATGTCAAAGTATAACACGTTTTAATTTTATAAATTTTTATTAGAAGCTCTTGATTTTTCTTACCGTTATTTATAAATAAATTAAAAATCTGTGAATTTTCACGAACCTCTAATGGATCAATGAAGAGCGAGATATATGGTTCCTTTCTGTATTATAGAAGCAGGTGCTTGGCAATACTCGCCATGCTCTTGTTGTCGAAAATTATGCACGCCCGCTACATTAGCAAAGAGACTCTTGCATCGGCAGCTTTGACTTTTTATCATCGTCACCGCCAGCGGCCAGCCGTCATACGAGTCGCTATTAGGCGCCCGATAATTTCGATATACGCGAACATCTCGGCGTTCTCGGTACGATGACTTGTCCACAATTTACCACGACCGGTGCAAGCGTCTCCTTTCTTTGGGGCTGTCATGCCGGTATACACGCGTTCCTTATCACTGAATTTAAGACAAGTTTTTTACCGATACTGTGCTTTTTGTGTACTGCGCATGATTTCGAAGAAGCTAAAGGAACCGAAGTAATGGGTTTGAGGCAATCTGTGGATGAACGCAGAATCGAAGATATATCGCGACATAATTATTTTATTAATACGGCTGATGGATAAAAGATTAATTTTGCGAGAAACACAATATTTATGAACATCTCTCTAACGATTTTTTTAAGACATCAAAATATGCATGCATATAAGTAATTTTTTCACTTACTTGTTTATGTACTTGAATTCGCTGGTAAAATCCAATGTCCTCGACAAGTCCAAATTATTTGCACCAAGTTGCATTAAAACTAGATTTTATATTTAATTTAACAATAAAATTAAAAGTAAATTCAACATCAAACTTTTAATAAAATAATTTTTTAAAAATAAATTTTGAAATAATTACTCTTTCGTAAATTTATTATAATTTGAACAAACAATTATAATATATAAAATACAAATTATTAATTATTGCAACAAACGCAATTTCAAAGAAAAATATAAAATCAAATTTGTATTATTAATGGGCAAGACAAGGATTATTAACTGATAGGAAAAAAAGATCGATCATATCGCAGTATTAATAAGCTTGCGCGCGTAGTGAAAAATTGTTTATTAAAGACAAAATCTCATATACAATAAAATAAATTCGCACAACCGTGGGAGAAGGCACATAATGAACTTGGTTCTTCCAAGAACCGTAGAAATGGTACGTTTACCCGTATATAAGTGCGCTTAGCTTACAGGATAAGAAGGATTTCGTACGATTAAAACGTAGATTTTGAACAATTTTGCAGTTTTGACATTTTTTTGATATCGGTATTATCGATGTAAATATGACGTCCGGAAGAAAAATTATTATTTAAAAGATTACTTGTTCCAAGTGATACTTGGTCTTGCATAATTTTTGCAACCGGGAAATACCTTCGTCCCGATTATCACCGTATTTAGTCTCCCACGCGTCGAACAACATATTATAGTATCTCGGAACGTCAAAGTACTGCAAATATTGGTGACTCGCAGTAGTAGGAAAAATTTTCTCGAATCTACCTAACTGTGTCAGTTCGTCTTCGTAAGTAATCAAGTGTCTAACATCGTCGGGGGTAAGATCCTCGATTATTTCGTCAAGGTAGTCTTCCCGATTTCTCAAATTCGCGTACAATGATTGCTTATGTCGCTCTTGGTAGCTAAGTGTAGTTCGGTGCAGTCTGTAATCTTGGCACACCAGATCTAACTGGTATCTTTGTTCTAGTTTTTCTACTTCCTCGGACGGTACGCACGCAGGCAATTGATATCCGGCTATATTAAAGACGTTTTTAATAAGAGGCCCCTTGACGGCAATGTCGAGCGGCGAGGAAGACTGTAGAGAGGGCGATATATTCACTTCCAGTAACCACGGTTTTCGATTCTCGTCCAAAAGAATATCGATGCCGAAAAGCTCATAACAACAATATCTACGAATTTGATAAAATAGAACGTGCATTAAAAAAAAATAAAGAACATGAGAGGAAAAAATATATATTAACTAATGTAAGAAACTTGTTAGAAAAACGCGAATATTTTAATTTTTATATTACTTAATTTTATAATATTTAATTTTTATTTATTAAAAATATTAAAAATGTCCATATTCAAACAAAAAGAAATTGCATTAAAAATAGTATTGCATTAGACAAAATAAATCTATTTTGTCAAAAAATTTAAGTTTTTTTTTACTTACCTTGAAGTTGTATTGGTTCTCGTTAGACTATTGATAGGAGACTCGCCGGCTATCAGAGTCTTGATGACTATGTCCTTTATCGACGTCCATATCTTGACGATATTCACGTTCTCCTGCTCGAGATAGGACCAGAGAGTTCTTAGAGTCCACTTATGACCGGTGCTTGAGTCCGCACAGTCATTGCTAGTGTAGGTCGCACTGGTCTTGTTAATGCTGTAGTTGGTGAGATGCATGAAACGGTCGCTGAGGTAGTTGATGTCGTCGTTGTACTTGACGGAAGCGAAGCGCGCGAGGCCGTCCGGATAGATGTAGATCTTGAGCGGATTGACGCTGGTGACGAGCACGTAGAGACGCAGGTCGAACTTGGCGCCGCGTATCAGCATCGGTCGTGATAGATATTGCTGCACGACGATGGCGCGTTTCTTTGGTATCTGCGACCAGCGATGGACCACGCGGATTCCGGTGCCGCGAGCGGAGGCCGGGGGTTTGATGATCCACTTCTCCTTGCCGCCATTCTTCTCCCACACTTGACGGAAGATACGCATGTCCTGAGGTAGCACGTAAGTGCGCGGCACGAAGCTGAACTCCCGCTTGCCGTACTTCACCATCATCCGGCTGAGATTGCGCGACAATCGATCCTTCCGGCCGATCTGGAACGTCCCGGGGAAGTGGTTGACCTTCTGCGACTGCTTCAAGTTCTTGTAGCAGGCGGATTTCATATGCTTGCCCCAAGTGCCGCACCAATTCTGGCATTTTTTCATCAAGCGATAACCGGAATTCACCACGGTGCGACGTACTATTATCGGTGTTATCGTGCTGAGGTGCCACTTCAGATGCCGCGTTACTTCGTACGGTAATACCGCCGGGCCGGTCTTGCAGTCGAAGGACTGAAAGATGATGTAAGGCGCCACGTTGTCGAACAAGCTTCTGCGGAAGGGTAGTTTGTTCTGTTTGTCACCGTCGATCGACAGCAGGTCTCCATCGATGTCAAGGTCAGGCACGCTCTCTTCGTCGTATTGAGTCTCGGCGCCATCGGTGCTGCTCGCGATGCTATTGGTTTCGTGCTGGTTGTACGCGATTACGTCCATCTCGGATAGCCTGTTTGGGAGAAAAGTTGTTGCGATGCGCGTGACAGCTTGATTTCAACAATGCGACCAGTTTTATATCTCGTATATATATTTTTAACTTTGTAAAATAACGAGAGTAAAAAAAATGTGACTATATAATTTGTCATCAACGTTAATTCATGCTGGCGCTTTGTTATAAATTTATTTTATTATATAAAGATTTCTAAATATATTAAGTCAACAATAAATGTCATTAAAAGACAGATGGATTAATACAGAATACCGTTATTGAATATTTTCGAGGAGCAAAACTGACAGTGTCGGGATAAACCTAAACACCTGTCACGGCCTGTCGAAAAGAAGTTTGGCTCAACTCGACGTGGGATGTAATATACGTCGATATAATTAACATCATGCTTTCGAGATTATAACAGCGTTACTATAAATCGATATACTGGAGGGATTTTTCTCGCCGATTAAAATGTGACAACTTTCCCCGGAGGCTATAATTATGAAGTATCAAATTGGCTGATACTTAATATATGTCATGGATATGTTGCCATATACATATATATATATATATATATATATATATATATGGAAGTTTATTAGTAACACGAAACAAGCAGCTGCAGATAATCGATTTACTTGTTATCGTGAAATAATACGTAAATTAACACATATAACCCTATTAAAATTCAATTTCGTTGGCGGCTCATCAGAGCCTGAATAAAATTCTTCACAGAGATATTTTCTCTCAAAGAACTTATCGCTACATTTTATCAGGTATTCTTTTTTAAAAGTAAATTATTTTATGAAGTAAAAGTTTACTTCAATTTTTTATATAAATTAACTCACATGGTCCTGTGAGCTTTGTATAATAGCGATATATAAATTCGATAAAAAGTCGCACGGTAAGGAGAAACGCAATATACAGACGACAAAATACGATAAGAATTGTAAACAACTTGCGGTAACAGAATCGAATGCTGCAAAGCGATAAAATATTATTACATCGCTAAGCAATTTTGGCTCAGCAACAATGAACACGATAGAAACTGATCCGTCTGAAATGATGATGCTTCGTAGACGCGTCAATGCACGCGTAAGCGCATTAACGCACGTGTCAAGAAAACTTGAGTATGAAATGCGCGCGAGATTAAATGAGGGAAATTTGCAAAAGGAAAAGTATGTAGGTACATACCAATTCGTATTGTTTAAGTGTCAACAGCTACCAACATTATTACGTGGCTATCTGAAACACATAAAATGAATTGCAAATTATTATATAATCGAAAGATTGTAATATATATTAAATATATTAAATATAGTAATAATAAAATAATAATATTTGCAATACACCACTCTCGATAATGATAAAATTCGTAACGTGCAACGAAACGTGTAATTTTGTAACGGAATTAGTTTCAATATTTATTTATGTTCTTTTTAATCACGACTAATTTCGCTACAGAAACTTTATGATTACTAAGAATGATGTATTGTAAATATTTTCAAATATCAGTATGTTCAAAGGTTCATTCCCTTGTAAATCTCTTATTTAAATATCGCAAAGATAGTTGAAGATAGTTGGTGCCTTTTTAATCAATTAATTCTTTTAATACTCTTTTCTGACATGCTTTATTTCTTTATTGTTTTTTGCAAAAAGATATCTTTTTGTCGATTATTTTGACAGCGATTCGTTGCAATTTAAATGCTCGCGAGTCAACGACCGGATCATATATCCCGATAATTGCGAGCGCAATCTCTCGCACGCGAGTAGTGCGCGCCTGTCAATCGTGCATTGCGCTTGAATGAGAAGCTGGTACGGTGAGTTTATTTCCGTTCGCATGCGATTGAGTTTTTAACGTGCGATCGCATTTTCAAAGGGATAGAAAACTAGGGATAAGAACCGAAACAAAAAAAAAAAAGATAAGGTCAAATTGCTACGTAATTTACGGTCTTATCTTAAAAATATTTTCTTGAAATTCATAATTTGCCGCAATTTTCTAGTAATTTTCATAATAACCAGCGAAGAACTAGTTTACATTATTAATAACAAAAGTGTCTTGCAAAATTATTTTAATTCGTCAACATGAGACTAATTAACTGCAAGGCTATAAAAAATATAAAAATACAAAAGAAAATACAGAAATATATCTATTGTACTGCAATAAATATAAATTTATGTTGTAATGATTAACAGGTATGACGCTAGAATTATATCACACATTTCTCTTAATATACACATATATAAGTATATTGAGGAGAATGTACAGAGAACATAATATGCGCAGAGAAACCATGCCATACGATAATTGATACGAGGATGCTGAAGCAGACGTGCAAGCATGCTGATATAAAAAGTTGAAGTCGTCGATTAATTCGCCGGTTCGAAACGCGTGTTAAGTAAATATGCCAGCCACAATGTGGCAATTAAATACTCGTTATCGATCGCGGTAGAATACGAGAGTGCATTAATCGAAAAGTAAGACAGGAGTTGCAAAAAAGAAAGAATTAATTTTCTTTCGTGCCCCACTTATGTAAAATCAAATTAACGCCGCGATGCTCCAAAAATACAACACCAAAAGCGAAAAGATCTGAAAAAGTGTGAAAGTGTCGCGCCCTTCGATCGGGATTGATCGATGACTTTGGAGAAATTTTTTTACTTATTACAAATTTCACTTCTCTTTAAATCATAATCGAATTATTGATTTTAAAAAAAAAACGTACTAATCGACGCGTCGAAGAAATCAATTTCAAGTAAAAAAATTTTATTCGCATAGAGCATTGGACTGATCGGCGTGAGAGAACGGCGAGGGTAAAATTACATCTTCCCGTGCTAAGTGTACGAAACAGACATAATGTTCCTGACGCCTGTGGAGAATGAGAGAAATTGATTAAATTGTGTTTTAACATTGGGATGTGCAAGAAAGTTCTGCTCGTGTATTAAGTCACGTAGACCGCATTAATATTCATGTGTCAGTTTCGTCACCTCAGGGCATGCTACCCGGACAGCGACGGCAGGTGACAGGTAGTTTTCGATTTCTTACAATGTCGCACCGTGCGATTAAAGGCGGCCGGTCAAACATTGTAGTCTTTTGCATGCGTCGAAGGTGACTTGTTATATAGCGTTCTTTTCGTCGCCTTACTATGTAATTTGAATGCGATTTAATCATTTTGTAGTCTTCGTGATTCGCGTTTTTTTTTGACGCTATATGTATATATATATATATCTATAAAATATAATAATAATACATTTGTGATTGAATATATGTACAGATGTAAACGTTATAAAAATATAATGAGAATCTGCATGTAATAGAGAATTTTTCATCTTCTTTATTCTGAGCTATTTTATTTGTCATTTGCAATTTTGTAATAAAATTTTACATAATATACAAAATATATATATATATATATATATATATATATATATATATATATGACATAGAAATGTCAAATTTTTATTTAATAAGAAAATGCAAGATATCTCTTAAAGTCTAAGCTGCAATTTCTTTTATCTTCAAATTAACCATTTCAATGTAAAATTAAATGTAAAATTAAATAAATATATTTAAATTAAGTAAACTGTATTACTAAATAATTTTTATGAGTGCATGAATGTATGTGTTTTTTATTGCAAAAATAATGCTTCTAATTGTAAGATTAATAAATAAATTAATTACTTAATTAATAACTGAAATAATATGAATGAATAAATGTTAATTCCACACAATTTCTTTCTTTTCACATTAAAAACTTATTAATTTGTATTGTATTTATTAATTTTTTTGCTACGCGCAAAGATATTATTAAAGTAGATCGCCTAAAATTTCCACTGCAATAACTCATTATTAAATTATAAACTTTAGTAATATTTCTTACTCGATTTATAATAATTTATATAAATATGTTGATTTACGTGATATGAAGAATTATACATGTTTTAAAATAAAATAAAATTTTGCTGCGTTATATAATGATTTTGATATGACTGTTGCGAGAAAATTAATAAAGGAGAGAAGGATAGGTGTGTGATGGTAATTATTCTGACAATGTTTATCATTGACAAACAAGACGTTTTATTGATGATCGTGCGGCCCGTCGGGCCGCAACCATGATGCCGAACAGCATTACGTCGAAAAGAGATTCTTAAACATAACAAGTTAACATCTATACAATAGTCGCTATGTTCTTTATGAGAAAATAGTCATCTCAGGTACAAAATGGAACCCTATCACAGACGTCACTTAAAGCTGTATCACCTATGTACAATGCGACAGATTAAAAGACCCCATTGCGAAAAGTTAATATAAAATTCTGAATATTTTCAACGAGGGGCTTCGCAAGAATGTCAATGTTTGGAAGACAGCGTTTCGTTGTTTTCCTCCTTTGCGGCGGGAGGGAAGCTCTTCATCGCGAGAATCGTCCGTTCCGGATGTCTCAGGATGTTCTCGTCACCGCCGGCCATATCACCAGGGTCTCCAGACCGCGTTGGACTCGGAGGATTCCCCGGAGGAGCTCGCGACACTGACAGGACTCTGCGGAGGAGTGTAGACGTTCTGGGGCACGCTTGTCTGGCTGGCCTGGGTCGTCTTCGTCGCCGATGATGCCGCCGTCGCGAGCGCGTGCTTGGCGCCGGTCGGGCCCTCGAGTCGTCGAAGGCAGCCGCCGAGATGTCGCATCAGCTGGGCGCCGGCGGCGGGATGCACCGCCGCGGCGACCGGCGTCGACAGGAAGGTCGACACTTCCTGGGCGCACTGGGTGAAACCGTCGCGGAATCGATCGGCGTAGCTGTTCTCCGGAGTGAGCGTGAGCCTCCTGGCGGCGCGCAACGTGTGAAGATGACGTACCGTGAGCTCGAGGATGTCAGCCTTCTCCAATTTCGCCACGTTCTCACCCTCGGCCTGCAGAGCGGTCACCATCAGGTCCTTCAGCTCGTCCAGGCAGCGGTTGATGCGGGCGCGTCGCTTGCGCTCCAGCATCGGCTTCATCACTTTGCGGTACTGATAAGTGCGCGACACTGGCTCCTCGTACTCCATGCCGCTGACCGGCGTGTAACTCGTGTGCGGTGACATGATGATGATCACACTCTATGCCGTATCTGTCGTATTTATCACTGGTCACAAAACAAGGGATAACTGAATCCCCGTGAGAGATTGAATCTTTCGCGTCTTCAACGTCTTCTGAACGTTGCGCAATGATCCCGGATCACCGATCGACGTGATGCGATCAAGCTCCAGCAGGAAATCCGCAATGCTTCACGGATGTGCGAAATTTCAAGTGAATGCACGAAAATTGTATGCGTGTGTTACTCTCTGACTTTCGAGTATATGTGCTCGCTGCGTTCTCGGAGTGCCGAGAATGCGTCTGAGCCCGTACGTGTTCGTGAGGGTTCTGAGACGCTGGTGGGGTACAACCCGTTATTTATATACCGCGCGCGGTTCCCCACCAGTGCCCCAATCGTCCTACGCTCCACGGTCGGGTGGCAGAGGGGTACGAGGGACACGATGCTGAACCCTGCAGCCCGCGTGTACAGCCAGCCAGCAGCCGTAGCGTATCGTGGGAAGCTCGCGGGCCGGAGCGTTCCCACAGATCGGGGGGCCTGCACAGGTTCTGTGCCGTTTGACGCCTGCCGACCGGGAAAAGGGGAAGGGGGCCCTCCTTGCGAGCCGAGAGAGAGAGAGCGCGCGCGCGCGCGCGGGAGGGGACACCTCGCACACCGAGAGCACACCTGCATACTGCCCTGGAGAACGAGGGGCCAGAGGAAGAGGAAAGCACACGCCACGACGCGCGACCAGCACGAGGACGACTCGCGCGGCAGAGCGGCGCGAGGACGATCGCGCCGGAGGTAGAGATTATCGTGAATGAATCTACGAAGACAGTACGCCGCTTCGCGAAAGCTAGATTGAACCCCTTATTAGAGAAAAAAAAAATCTCTCCCAATATTTCGTATTATTTTGCTCTACGTCGTATTATTTACTGATCGTACATTTTTTTGTTGTTGAATAAATTATGCACATGCAGAGATGAAGCAAAATTTATACAATAAAAATATTCAATTCTCTTCAAAAATTAGACACATGCAGCTGAGAGATTGGTTTCTCGTGTATATAACTTGATTAAATTAAAATATAATAAAGTAGCTGATATGAGAGAATGCATTCCGTTTGACATTTCCAATCGACGTGCATAGGCAGCTAAATACTACCGTAGATTTGCGCATCCGCGCTCGAGGCACGACACTCGTTGATTTACCGAGTTACCACCGACGTGGTGCACGTGCACGCGCGTGTCGACAACACTCCCGGCATTTCGCCGGAGTGAATCACGTCTTGGCGAACGGTGTCGCGTTGATGCTGGACCAATTCGCATCTCTCTCTTCGCGTAGAAACAATGGAAATAAATATCACGAACGGTGTGATCCCCCGCCCTCTTTTATACTCTTATGTCATTGCGATTATTCAATAAGATATCTTCTGTTATCTTGCATTATACGAATTGCATTGTTGGAGACGTATAGAAATTTTTATTTATATATAAGATATATTATATATAAGACATATTTATTTATATATAAGAAATTTATAAATAAAAGAGTTTTTGGATTAATAATCTCTCCTATGTAGAAATTATACATATTAGAGAAAGATAACGGATTGAGTGGATGATTTTGATTATAAATAGATTTTAGGTACAAATACTTTTCGATTCTGCGATGTATGTGCGAGGAATGAAAATTCTACTCTTCATCCATATTCAATTACTGTTTCTGCGACGGAAAAAAACATTTCGATATATTCTCATCGTACATATATGTATATTTAGTTCCCAGAATAAATTCGAATATAATTAACCTACGATCTCTTCCTGCTTAAAACATTTGCATACATCGAGAGAATTTTGCATATTTCGTTTGAGATTAGTGCGACATTAGAGAGATCTCTTAAAGGGTTTCCGACAACCGGTTCCGGTGCAATCGAGTGGGTCCGGGAGCCGATGTTTTGAATTATAAACGTACAATCTTAATGATCCGCCTATTCTAGGACCGGACTTCGCTTGCGGAACTTAACGAGGTGTTCGGTCCTTTTCGGAAACCGATACCCCAAACAAGGCCTCGAGTGGGCCGGCCGAGTATTTACGAGCCTTCGGGTCTAAACGCAAAAGCAGCTAGTCGACTCACCAGGCACTTCGGATATTATTACGACGTGTCGCCTTCGTTAAAAAAAAAAAAACCGCTTCTTCGGACATACGACCGCCGCTTAATTACCGACCTTATCCGAGATTACAACAGCTACGGCAATTGATTTCGACAGGGGAATCCGGTCGAACGGACAATCTTTAGGAGGACAATCAAAAATATTCTTAATTGAGAAAGATTCGTCTGTGTAAGTAGGAATCCCCGTGAAGAAGATAAGCCTGTCTTTAGCAACGTTTTATCTACTCTAAAGTCTTCGTATAAGATAGCACAAGTCTAGAAATAATATTTTAGAATCATTCGTCGTGCAGTAAATACACAAAACTGCTCGAAATATTAATAACATAAATATAAATCAAGTGTTCTAATGAAAGAGAAGCAATGTAGGAGAATAATGAATATTATAATTCTGTTAAAATATCAAAAAAAAATTATCACTCTTTTTATGTCTTTTTTTTTTAAATGCTCAAATAATTACATCAGACCACCGCATATGTGTATGGGTATCATGTATTCATTATTAATTTTTTTACCGAGTGCAGTCCATATCGCGACTACGTATTTGTCCCTTCTACATGTATTTCTTGCTATATCTCTGCTGATTCATCAATATCAATTTATTCCCTCTACCCTTTTTTGAGATCATAGTTTCTGCGTGGCAAGTACGTTCTCGGACGAACGAAAATAAGGCAGCAGCGAACGCGCCGAGCCGGTAGAGAAGACCGGTAGGATAATTACATTGATTGGTCATGCAAGCCGGATGTGGCGGTACGCGCATGTACGTACGCCAGTTAAGCCCCGACGAAACGAGCCTTATCCGCGGTGCTACCGCCGGGACACCGGGTACATATTATTGCCCCACGTTAACAACTCGTTACGCCCGCTCCGGCGAATGAAATGTTGATATTCCCGCGGCGGTTGTACATACACCAGGCATGCGCTGGCAACATGTCCTTACGTGATTCCCGACGATGGAGTTCGTAATACGTTTCTGGGTACGATGGATTTTTTTTACATGCTTGCATCCCCCCCTTCCCCAACCAGCCCTCAACAAATCGCACACTTCCTCGTCGAGAGATCGAACAAGTCTTAACCCCGGGAGAAAGATTCCGCTTTAATCTTGCACGTCTTAACATTTATACGCGCAACCGTTAACTCGATATTTTGAGTGTACAAGTTCGTCGGGCATATTAATTAGATGTGAAATTTTTAAATTATAGGGTTCCTAAAATTGTTTTATAAAAATTCATAAAATTAATTTGTTAACGGATTTGAAACGGACATTTAGTGGATCCAATTTAATACATAATAATCGAAAAAGGCAGATATTAATTGACATTAATCAAATGCAAAATTTTGGAGCACTTTTCGAAAATGATGGAGAGTTATTATTATGATGTAAGAATAACGTCGATAAAATTTATTATTTATTATTTTTATTTTGTTAAATTAATTCGGCTATAAAAGCAGACACTTTGTAATGAGCAAAACTTACAATGTTTTTCGTAAATGTTAAGATTTATAATAAAATGTAGGATTTTATTTTTCGGAGTAATGTTATAATTTAACATTGTTCGAAATATTAAACCAACAATTTGACATAAAGAACAATAATAGCATTAATATAAGATGTAAGCAAATATATGTTGAGATAAAAGAACAGACAACAATATAAAATAAAACATATTTTATAAAACTGCAGTTGCGTCTGCGCGTGTTAAATAATCACGTTGCTAAGAGCACATTGCAATGCTCGTGCAAATAATACCAGCAGCTTTTATTCAAGCAGGAACACTGCTTGCCCCTTGGGCAAATATATAACGGACGGGG
This sequence comes from Prenolepis imparis, assembly GCF_030444845.1. Taxonomy (NCBI): domain Eukaryota; kingdom Metazoa; phylum Arthropoda; class Insecta; order Hymenoptera; family Formicidae; genus Prenolepis; species Prenolepis imparis. The sequence continues at coordinate 15,042,390 of NW_028141160.1, forward strand.
GGACGCGATAAATGCACAAGAAGAAATAATAATCGATATACGATATTCCACGTACACCTCTCATAAACAAACGTAGGAAAATGTTCTGGGAAATAATAATAATAATAAATGAGCCGGTAGGCTCACGTTTCGATATATCGCAGCGTATATATAATTTATTATCGCAATCTATATCAGAATAGAGTAAAACGTTAATTATCCTCCCCCTTGCTTTCGAACCGCGATGCAGCGCAAATAAACGATCGATATATTTTCCCCGAGCTAAAACAATAATTCCCCCGATCTCCCATCATTTCAACGAGCAACGGTAATATTTACCGAATCCGGAATCTCTTCAGGGATCCTCGATCACCTCGTGCTCCGCCCTGATGCGCCCAAAGCCTCCTCGCGCTCCTCCACGACGACCCCGTCTGTCGGCGCAGAAAAAGGTACGAAGGTCGTTGATGCTAATTCGTGGCGCGTCGGTGCACTTCCGGCGTCTCCTCTTCTCTCGCCCAGTCGTAAAGGCGGTCGTCGAGCCTATTCTCTCTCCCCATCCACCGCCCTATGTGTTCTCCCCCCGCTCACAGTTATCCACCGTTTCTCTCTCCGTTCCTTGCGTTTGCAAGGTCTCGCGTTCGTTCCTCTCTTTCTCCCTCGGCACAGAATGGGTAGCCTCCGAAATTCTTCCGGTTGTATACTCTTGGCTCGTGCTACGGAACGTGGGAATGTTCTCAGGCCTGTGGAAGCCGACCCCATCACGTGAAAACACGCGTTGCAACGGACCGCGTGTGGCGCGCCTAGTGATGGGATCGACGCGATCGCGAGCGAGAACGAATTTCGCACTTTATCCCTGGCGATTGAAGAATACGTTGTTTGAAAATTGCTTGAATTAAATATTTGTTCATACGTTTGAAGAGGATGGAAGCGCCGATTTATCGCACTAGGAAATTGATATATCCGTTCGATGTTTAATGACCTATCATTGCAAATTTATTACCTGCATATCATTTTGTGACTTGAATATATTTTTTTTTTATAAATGAAGTTATGTGTTCCTCACATTAAGAATTATTTATTACAATTTTTCTTCAAGAGAAAAAATAAACCCCTGTTCTTCATATAATTTTATATCTCTTTAATCTATCTGTGATTCTAATGCAGACACAATTTTTCCGCATTAAAATTATATTTTGACTATACACATATCTAATTTTTTTTCTATATAAATCGTCCTTGTCAGATTTCTGACAAAATATCTATTCTATCCCATCGCTAGTCCGGCGCATTGCGTGCAATACGCACGCACGGTGTGATACGATGCGTGCGCGCGCGAGCGTTCCTTCTTTCTCGCTATTGTATGTGCCGAGTCCTCCTTTGTAAGAAGAGGAGGCAACCAGTTGGTATTGTAATCTTAGCGCTGCCCCATCGCCGCGTTGTGCACATAATGCGGAGGCTATTGTACGCAGCACGGGCCACATTGTTGCCCGCATCTTGCAGGCACCCTACGACGCCGATGGCGTTGTCGAGGGACCCGTCTCTCTCTCTCTGCGTTGTGTTCTCTTCCTTTCCTTTCCTTCTTTTCAGCTACCTCGTTTCTTCTTTCTCGCGAGCTCGTGGCGAATTACGCCGGCAGTCCTTGGAGTAGGTCGCGAGAGACCGGTATATAAACGCGGTAATACGTTAATGCTCTTTTTATAATGTGACTGAACACGATCGCATCGACTTCGACACAGTCGGAGGTAAAAATAAAGAAATACTTATGTATATCACGCGATAATTTTATATAAAAATAATTATTATAATTACGTAATATTACATAGAAACTAATATTAACTTTTAATTCTTTAATTATTATTTTTTATAACTGAGTATCTTGTAGCACATAATAACGGTGCAGAAATCAATCTGTTTTATTATTTTTAATAATTATAATAATTATATGCATGTCTTTTTAATAAAAACAATTTATTATCTCGTGAAACAGCATGTCTAACAATAAGAAATAAATTAAAAGCGACAAGGATATTTTCGTTCACTAACTGCCATCGTCTCATTTCTTTCGCATCCACTTTACGAAGTGAAAATAACTTACATCAATTATTTCGTCGCTCTTTTCATTATTGTAATATAATTACGATATATATATACATATATACGTAAGATAATACTGATGTATATCTCCGATAAAGCTGATCATTTCCAGCAATGACATAAAGATAATGATAGCGAATTATTATTTTTTGTTGCCGATACACCGGATATTTTTTTTACTATATATATCTTGTCAGATTAAGATATTTAACGAAAGGGCTGCTAATAACATGTTTGATGTCAACCGCAGCCTTAATGTTATTAGTAGCGCTAGTAATAAAGTTATTAGTAATAAAAACATTCTTATTATGAGCAAACAAAGTGCAGTCTTGCTCGTATATTGCATTCCGTAATTTCAAAAAAGTATACAAATTGCATTTTTTCCTCCCTTTTCTTCCTCCTAAGTTTACTTTCTGCATTTGATGGTCTTGCTTTAATAAATTCCGCACTGCATTAAATGTTTAAGTCTGAACATCCAGAATTATTGTCGAAACCATTAAAGTTATCCGAGAATGTTTAAAAAAAAAAACCTTCCAACAAATAAAATAAATCGCAAATTGGATCGCGACAAATATTTTTCTAATTCCGCCGGCTGATCGTAAAATCGAAGTTATGCGTTTCGTTATATTCAGAGCATGATTTTATGGAATCTTGCGTATGCGCGTTAATTGCGAAGGAAGGGGAACTGCGTAATCTCGATATCTTATAATTACGAAGGCGTCCTCGCGCATTTGGTTTGCCTCGTCTCATTACTTTCGGCAAAGGTCGGCTAACATAAGTGACTTATTAAACGTTTAATTATACCGCGCCGACTTTACATGCTCGCACATTTAACATAAAATTAATAACGACGCTATTCACACGTTCAAAAGTCATATTTCAGCTCTTAACGTATGTTTCAGGCTTATCCAATTAGGATTGACGCGTGTCACGATTAACAAACCCTATCTACATCTCTCATCTCGCCGTCGTTTCCCCTTTTTTGGAGCCTCAGAGAATTTCACGCTTCCATCGCTGAAGAAAGAATAAAAACCGCCTTCGATTATTTCCACGCGCATAGCAGGCAATAACCTTGCCGTATCCTCGTTCGATTTGCCATTAATGTAACGATTATTCACGGTTTCCGTCAAAAGCTCGCCTCCGAGCTTTCACAGCTCCGTGTCCCGTGTGCGCGCTTCTTATTTCTCCTGCCTCTGCAAACGCGATATATAATTTCACCCGCACTTTACGAAGAGGCATAATCGCTGTTTATCTTCATTCTACCTTCCGTTGCTTCATCCTCTCACTCTCGGTTGCTTCGACGATCTCTTTCTTGTCTCACTCGTGCCACCCGTAAATAAAGCGTTTACGTCGCACGCTGCCTACATTATAGCCTAACGTCAAGTCGCCCGCGGCAACGTCACTTTTCCGTCTTTTTGCCGAACTTTTTCCTACATCTTCTTTATGCGCTCTTCAAGGAATCTCTTTCGTGGGAATTCTCTCAATGCAATTTAAATAATTATGCTGTAGACGCGCAATGAAATCAAAAAGTCGGCACAGACCACTAATTCCTATACTACTGTGTGTGTACGAACTTTAGAACTGTAATGTTTATCAGATAAAGCAAAATCGCATTTAAAACTTGAAGAGAAAGACAAGAGAAAGCGCGAACGAAGAACGAAATATTTATCGACTTATCTCTCTCATTGAAAGTTGCCGTCCAATTACGTGCACTTAAGAGAAGTTGCAAGAGAGTTGAAGCATGACGTTTCAAATTAAGTTGTCACAAACACGTTGTCATCTGCGTTGTTAAAAAAAAAGAAGGTGGTTCATGCGAAAATATCTAGCGCGTTGTGTGTAATTGGTCCGTTGTTACCATATAAGGTATAAATATTTTTAAATATATATATATAAACGCGCAAGAATTTCATAACGATTCCTCGAGCAAAAGGTAATTACTATGCAGCTGTTGATTCGTCACGGATCTCGACATGTGCTTCACCGCGTGAAGCATTGTCATGCTTCAAGTCATCTATGTGTCTTGTCGGCCACGCATTCTGCGAATCTATAATGTACGGACATGTACGTATGTACTTTCGTTGGTAATTAAGGCCGCGGAATCTATTTGCTTCTTCGCGCTGCATCCTCGCTCGCTCTTCTCTTAAACACGACTTACCGATGAACTAATGTAAGAGACTCAAGAATTACCTTTTGCGAGGCAGTAATAACTCCTATCTTTTTTTTTACATGCCACAATGTTGAAGCTACGTTCACGACATGCATGTTTTTTACGTGCCAGCTGCTGGAAATCTTTTTGCGGATGTACACCGATCCCCGGAGACGGCCGCGGGATTAAACGAGCCTTTAATTACTGGTATATTTTTTTTCTCAAAGTTTAATACGTGAATTATGACCTTTCACAAAGTCAAAGAGAGTTATCTCGTAATTTTAGTAACAGTTGTCGGAGAGATAGGCTCTGAACACTTTTCTCTCCATCTAGGATAACTATAGTTCTCCTTTCATTCTCGTTTCAATGTTTCAGCCGCTTTGAGCGAATGTCAATCAATGTCTTTCTGCGGTGCGAACGCAACTTTCAATGTGAGTCGATTGTTTGCCCCTGATATGAGTAATTAAGAAAACAAACGTCGCTACCTGTAGCCACCGAACGCAAACGGCATTTCGCTTGACTGACAATGAGTAACGCAATCTAAACACTTGTTCGGAATTCCAAAAACGTTTATCGTACGCATTGAAGTATTTGTTGCTCGCTTCGCGAAAGTACAATTCGTATGAATGAACAAGGAAGTTATCGCAACGAAACAATATCGAGCGACTTCCTCTATTTATTATCACATAGGGCGTCTGTGTTATGTGCAAGAGTGCCAGTAATAATGTCATAAAATTTATCAGGCGAAATTGCAAAAATAAGATGAAAAAAATTTTTTGAGATTATAATTTAAATAGCGCTAGAAAAAGAATTTGTAGCAGGCGTGTTTTTTTTTGCCATCCCAAAAAATATTAAATCAAAAATTATTATTAAAATTGATTGCAATAATTAATTATAATTATGAACTTTCCCTCGTAAATTGGACGTTTTAATTATAGCTTAAAGTTTCAAAATTAGTTTTAAATCAATCGCGCTTTCATTTATACGCGTTCTATCGCGCCGGGTGCGATCGAGCCAAGTCTCGACAATACTTACGTAAGGTGTAGCGAGATCACGTCGCATTCATCGCCGGCGTGCGAGCCCCGCGTATCGCACGCGCAGCAACACGGCGATTTACGAAGGCATGCTTACCGGTGGCGATTAATCGAGCTCGTGCGGATGGGACCGAATGCCTGCGCACGTCCGGACTTACGTAAGGCTTTATACCGCTCAATCTGGCCGAGCGAGGTGAAAGTCACCGAGGATGGTGCCGCGAGAGGAAATGAGTTTAACGACTTCGAAATCGGCCGCGTCGCCAATCAGATCGGGATCGAACGCTGCCGCATGCAAAACGCCAGGTTTCTGTAATTTACGTCTAATACCGGCTGACACTGATGAGAGACGCCGTATTCTCGTATCGAAAGCATGGGAACGACTGTTCTTCGCGATGTTACGCGTGATATACCATCACGTTCGACGTATCGGGTTTTTTTTAAAGATTTTAGTTTGATTTTTACGAGATATACGAATCACTATAATCGATCGGCATTAATAATGCATAAGATCTGGAGATATCTAAAATGATCGAGATAAAGAATAAAGCAGAATTTTTCATATAAAATTCTATTTATATTTAAAATGTTTAATTTATAAAATGGTATCATTTTTTATACGCGAAATATATAACAGTATGCGTAATATAAATTTAAGAAATAAATTATATATCAAAATAATTTAAAATAATTTATAAATAATTTTAAAATAATTTTAAAAAATCTTTTAAATATAAAATTTGTAAAGTAATATTCCGAATTCTTTTTTAAAGGGGAATATATTACAATGATTTTATTAATGATCTCATCAGTGAGGCTCGCGAGGAACGCTTCGATTTTTATTTGATCTTTATATGTTCGAATCCGATCTCTCCTTCCCACATCAATCTCTCTTGTGTTCTTTTCGTATACGATTAACCCTCACAAAGGAGCCGCTCGATATATCGTGAGACAACTTAATCCATACGCAGCGCACATAATCAGCCATTAAGTCAAACGGATCTCTTTTCTCTCGAGACGTTAAGTGACGCCGAGATCCGACACCGATACCGTTTGTTACATTTTACATTGCATCATCCGTCTGGCTACAGAAGACAGAAAGTACCGTAAATAATCGAGCACAAAACAATTTCAAACGATTAAGCTTGTATAACCAAAAAACAATGTATTAATTTTCATTAAACGATAAACTTCTATAGCTATATATTTGCGCTATGATCTCGCGTAAATATCGACGGATATCGACCGAAGTCGTTCATTTATCCACATTGAATCATATATTTACTCGTAATTGTACTCGGTTATTAAAAACAAATATTCTTCGAAATCTTTTAAATTAATAACATTTTTTCATAAGCAAGTTATGTTAAAGTAGCAAACCGGTTTCGAAAGATTTATCAATATTAAATGCTTTGAATATGAGGGCAAATTCTGCAACGTTTTAATGGCAAATTAAATAAGGCAGAAATTAAGCAGCGCGTCTCACGAAAGAAAGCAAATTGATCGTTTATATTTAACGACGTTTGTCCGAGTTTTGTAAAGAAACGATCGAACTGAAAAACGAGGCTGGCAATTCCAAACTGGCGAAACTTCTGAATTCGAAAACGTTTACGCGATTATTGGAAACCTACTATTTTGTTGTCGATCGTTAAATGCGGTCGAATCGTTTCTCGGAAATTAGGACTTCTATCTACATGCTGCGTGATTATTGCGAAGAATCCGCTAATCAAATTCGTTCGGTTGCGTTGCCAGAAACTCAAAGTAGACGATTTCGAACAACCACTACGCAATCATCGCTCTTGACTCATTAAAATTCACTCGTCTAACTATCAGAGACTAGAATAAAATTGATCGATCATTTAAGATAAACTGCAACTTCTTTAACGAGCAAGAGATATAGCTAGACGAATGCTAGAGATAGCTTCAAAGGGAGATTAGCAATTTGAAAAATTTGACATTAAAGATCTTTATCTTTTCTGAGAAATTTTTACTTATGTTTAGTTTTTTTTATTTTATTTTTAAGCTATTACTAACAGAGCTCTTTCGTCTTATTGGAATTTTTTTGATTCAAAGAAGTAGCATACTAAAGATGCACAAAACATTTACAATAGACGCTAAGCGAGGAGAGAACAGCAAAGTAGGCTAATCCACGCTTAAAAGCGGACACTCATCATCTTTATTCGCTCCACAGGTGTGATCGTCGACGATCCATCGAAGGAAGGATTAATTATTCGCGCTCGTGATTGTAAGAACGTGACAGTTTGATTCCAGGTCCATCGATGGAAATTATATAGTTACGCGCTTCCTGTTGCCTCGAGAATTTAATTACCGGGGAAGGGAACGACAGAGGGAAGAGGAGAGACAGCGAGGGGAGGTCGAGAGAGAACGAGATCGAAAACGGCGAAAACACACGCGAACTCGATAAATATCAAAGTGACCGCGTGACCCGTTTAGCGGGACTCAATTATGAGGCGCGTCAGGTGAGGATCCGCGCCAGCTGCTCGCTTGTTAACGATAGTCCCCGCGCGCGATGCAAACGCACGATATGTGACTCACGTGTTCGGCCTCGCCCCGGCCACGAGGAATAATGTACTGTTACCGGTGGCTTGACTCTCTCGAAAAAGTGCCGAGGTCGCGCGGAGTGCCGCAATTTTTCGCGGTTGGCATTTTTCTCATCGCCCGTACCGTTAGTCCCTCGGTATAATCGTGTGTCCCCGTGTGTGGATCCGGTTCCTCTCTACGAAAACACCTGCTTCGGGTATTCCGAATCAGTCTCCGATACCCGACCGGGAGGTCAGTCGAGCAACGGTGCCAGCGGACACCCGTAACTTCTACTTTTAATCGCGCGTACTCAAGTTTTCAGCGTCGCGAAAATCGACGTCGTTCGACGACGAAACGCGCATGTCGGGAGATAGTCGAGACCGCAATAGGAACGGTGCACCGCAGGAACGTGTCGGTCGTAATGCAATTTGGGGTTGTCATAGCCTTAATGGCGCAAAGACTTCGTTAAAATGCGCGCTCTAAAGAGAGATATAAAATAAATAGTTGCATTTATATATACAAGTTTCAAAATGTAAATACATAATTTATTTTAGTACTAGGATGTTTAAAATATTCTCGATCAAGTATTAATATACAAGATAATTTATATATATAGCCTGATAACTATAAATAAAATTAAATAAAAAAAATTATTGAAGAGAAAATGTTACTTCCGTACATTGGTACAACAAAACACTAGAAACTAATGAGCTCATAGTTTCTCAGTATGTTCTTGATAAGTATCTTCTTTTTTTCCCACTTATTTGTACAAAAGTAATTTTTCTTTTCAAGCGAGTAGAAAATAGACTATGGAGACACGAACTCTGTTTTTCTGTTTTTTTTTTTCAGAAATAATCACGAAATTATTTTTCAGCGATTATTATCGAGATTTAAATAAAGGGAAGAAGTCGACGTGATGTCTAGATTTGAAATAATTTCAGGAACAGACATTTTTCGGCCTTTTCTTTAACGAAGAAAGATGATGCCGCGCGCCGGTAAGAGGGATCGCCGCAAACAAACGCATCACCTTACAACGTGAAAATGTGGAACACACCTGCGATGTGGAATCACCGCGGGCACTACGTTAATTGGTGGTGCTCGTTAATTAGTCCGCTCATCGTTTGCGCGTTGACGAGGGACCCCGTCGACGGTGTCTGGAAAAATAAGGCGCGTCCGACCCCTATATAGAAGTTAATTTTACTCGGCCACTTGAGAATGGCAGCTTGCGCGGCGATAGAGAGTCATCTGGAGCCTCTTCGATTTCTTAATGAGAGCCCGAGCAAGGTCCTCTAACTTTATTAAGTGCCTCCCGCTTTCTACGTAATTTGTTACTTGCGCTTACAATCTGCGGAATTCAAAGACCGCGATACGCTTTCAGCTCCAATGTGATTCCACATGTTATTCGATGATTTACGTGAAAAAAAAATTTCTTAAGAGAAATTCTGAATTTAATATATTGATTGAGTATTCTTGAAGCGCGACATTTATTATTTTAAAACAAATAATAAATTTATAATTACTTCACTATGTATGCGATCGGAGAAACGCGCACAAAAAATACCGAATAAATCCGGGATAAATAGAATTCACGATTCTCCATTATCCTTTTAACCCCTCTGCCCTCTATCTTTCTCGTTAAAATAAGTCTGCATCCTCGCCCTCGCATCAACATTTAAAAATCCAATCTCACCCTCGCTTTTCAGATTGGAAAACTAACTACCGCGCGTTCCTGGCTTAACCTCGGCTCGTTTAACACCCTTTTCGGCCGGCCGTAAGGGCTGAGTGGGCAGCTCCTTTTTTCTGGATCGAAATTAGGGTCGAAAATCATAGCGTCCGTTCATTCGTCCCCCCGATTCACGGGGTTGCCCTCGCCCTCGTTCTGACGCACAGGTGGTGCCTCACCTTCGTGGGAACGTGGCGAACGGAGTCTTCCCGTGTTACAAGGGGCCCGTTTCGCAGACTCCCCCGATCATAGTGGGCCCAAAAACCCCGCAAGTGTGTCGCAGCCACTCAGGACTGGCGCGCAATTTTTTCGCACCCCAAAATTCGATAATATGATCGCGAAATCTCTCAAAGTCAAGAATTGTTAAATACTTAGCAATATTTTTTTTATATAGATAGATAATTTCTGCGAGATTTATTTCAAATGTGAAATAAGCAATAGTAAGTAATAATAACTCGAATAATATATTCCGTGTAAATGTTGTAAATCTGCGTAAAAAAATTATCAGGTATAAATGATGTATGCGCACGATTCAAATAATTATTGATTTTACGTGTATTATTTTGACGTGTATTATATGTGTATCAAGCAAAATAAAAATTCCATTGGTACCCGTCGACTTTTTACATGGAGCCAACACTGCAGCAACCCCAAATCGGACGATTCCGATGGGCGTCGGGGTAAATAGGTGGGCCGTAGGCTTCGTTTACCTCCAGTCGAAGCTATTCTCTGTCCCCCTACCTCCGACACGCATGCACGCACAATGCATATGCGGCACGAAAAGCATATCATGAAAGTGTGCTGCTCGTGTGCAGCTCGTGTGCTGGCCTTGCGTCGGCATTCTGTCGCCTGCGTTGCTCGCGAGGTTTGCCTCGATCAATCGTCAGTGAAAAAAGAAAAAAAAAAAAAAGGGCCAGCTCACGTCAGGCCCGTCGAGCCCTCTTCTCTTCCTCCGTTAGCAACGCGCGGCTCTCTCGACATTATAGATCGTCGTATCGCTTCTTGTTATACGCGGCTCGACGACGTTTTTTAATTAAAGCGAACGGTCCGCCGAGCCATGCGAGTCGAGATAGCGTAATAATCCGGCCGCTCGTAATAGTCGACCCATTATTTCGTGCGCGGCCTTCGCGTACGCGCGGAATCGCGTACGCACGTTCCAATTTCCTCTCTCGCCGTTCATGCGAGGATAAATAGGACGCCCACAGGCTTGGCCGCAATTTGCATGCTAATTATTACGCCTCTTATTATTACAAGCTATCTATCTATCGATGTTTCTAACTCGGAGATCGAACGCTCGCTCCTAACAAACTGACAGACCTTGCTCGATCATGCTCGATTCAATTACGCGCGGCTCGAGCAATATAATTATTATTGTCTCTAATTATAATCAATAATATAAATAACTCATTCGACCATGAAAAAGGTGCTAATACTCGATCTACGTTTAATTAGCTTGTTTTACATGAACGAATATCGCGTGTGCATGAGTTTCAGATAGATCCTTAGAAAGTTTATTTATATTGGCGATTTAATTTCTGCCGAGTGGTGCCGATAATAAAATGCGAGCATCCGTTTTCGCACACTTTCGAAAAATGTTTCGCGGACTGCAAGCGCGGCAATGTACGCATCTAATTGGCAGGATATTCGAAGTAAATTGGCATTTATCATTGCAATAGCGCGATGAACAAGCGGATATAGTCCACTTTATTCGTTTGTAACTTCGTACTTTCGACATTACCTTGCGTCTCGTAATAAAGTGCGCAATTAGCGTCGCTCTTTTTAATGCTCAATGCTATCGTCTATATCAATATATAATTTTGATCTGTTTAGATGATTCTTAATCCACGATCACATCAAAGACAATATTCAAATTAAGAATAATTACATATACATATTAGGAATAAATCTTATAAAGATTTATGTCAAATTTCTTCAAAATATTTATATATATTAGAGAGAAATAAAGATAAGATACAGTGATATATAAATAAATCATAAAGTCATAGATTTTTCTCTACGCACGAAACTGTAATCGTGACATATTTAACCTTGTATAAAATTGATGAAATATTTCCATCGGTTTAACGCCACTAATACGCTACTAATCTCGTGACTTGTGATTTTTCAGAAAGAAAAGAAAGCGAGATCGCGCGACGAGAAAGACACGTTTACGGTGCTTCGATCTCGGATTATGCCTTATATACCGGTTTTATATCTGCGTTCGAAAATAGAACAGACGATTAGCGCGCGCTTGTCTCGCACGTATTTCTCCCCCCCGTGGCTTATCAAAACGGCCTCTCCATTAAACGGTGGACGCTCGGCTGGCGATATTCACCGTCGTTTGTATGCGAATAGTCGAGGGGCCGCATCGCCGTTATTGCTACCGCCGAAACTAACGAGCGGAGATACATACGTATCTCCACACAATTTTCGTCCGTTGGCTCTTAATCCCGTCTCTTCCTCGCGTCATGCGACGACTCGTTTAGATAAATGCATCTCTCGCGGATACGAAATTGCAGCTTACGCGACGCGACGAGATTCATTTGTAAAAAATTTCGCGCGCGTGTGCAGCTCCCACATTTAGATATCTAAAACAACGTCAGCTCCTGCAAGTTTCTCTCGGTTTCAAGTTTTGACCGATTTCCGATAGATGCACGTAAATTTTTTAGCGGATTTAAACGGATAGATAAATCGTTGAAAGAATTCTCTGTTGATGTCATAAACAAAAATCACATAAAATTATCGTAAAAATGATTAATAATTTGATAATGCATTATTACGTATCATGAATGACATCATTATTATTTTTCTATTTAATCAACTATTTTATATTTAATTTTCCGAGTGTAATACATAATGTAAAGATCCTTGGTCAGCGTTTTAACGATTCAATGCACTCAGGATCATGAGCGGCACTCTCTAGTAACTTTATCAAAGCGAGTCTTTCAGATGAAAGAGACGTCGCCGCGGCAAAAATTCTACGGCTAATCCGCTCACGGCATCGGTGACGTTGGCATTAAACTCGCAGATTTTCAAACCCGTTTCTCACATTCCTTTTCGACGCAACCATCGTCCAAAGGATTAAGCATCCTGATCAAAAGGATCCGAAACTTACGCGTACGCGCACGCATCGACAGAGATCCGGTTAGTCACGCATGTGGCGAGACGCTCTTCTTTCGTAAAGGCAAATTGACGGCACACTTACTTCGTTCCGACATCAGAAAAAAGATTTAGAGACGGCGATTATCTCTATACGTGATATAGTGGGATATAAGTCTAATGATTTATGCGAATATAAGAGAAACAATCTTCTACGTTGAAGTCATGGCAGAAGGATTAAAGCAGAGAAATTTCATTCAAATCTGTATAATTGAATCATGCGCGTTGCATATTGTGTAAATTGAATTTCTCTGCTTTAATCCTCTTGCCGCGATTTCAAACCCTTCAACATAAAAGAAAGCTTGTTTCTCTCTCATGTGCACACATATATCCGTATAAATTATTGCAAAGTAAATTTTGCGCGATTTGTCAAATGCAAATTCTTAATCATTCATCCACAACATTCTCTCCATTATTTATGATATATTTTCAAGATATCGCCCCCCGAATTTTTGTTCGAAAAGCAATTAAAAAGTTTTTAAATGACGGATTCGTATAATAGAATTCCACGCGTACGTACACGTGTCGAGCATCCTGTTCCGTCACGCATCCTGTACGCGGTACTAGTGGCTTTCCTTTGTCAGAGGCAAATCGCCAATGCAAGCCGCGACACGTCCTCCAACGGCCTCCAGAGAACAACACATGCCTTCACACCGTGAGTTCCCATAATGCCTTGCCCACAAGCGACAAGCTCGTACCTTTCTTTCTCTCGTACATGTAGCCGCAACTCGGGAATTCGTTCCTTCGATCGCGTCCTGCATTCGCGTCACCTCGGCACGAGGTAAACGTGCCGCGCGTGTTAAGTCGCCGCTGTAAGAGCCTGTCCGCGGTCGACGTTATCGCGAATTTGCGGCGACCCGTGTGGGTCTTCTCCGAGTGGAGCGGTTTTTTTTCTTTTTAACCCTTTCACGACAACGAAACACATCGTGTGTCCGGTTGAATGAAGGAGAAGGTGCGCGGACATTGCATCGCTGATGTACAATGTACAAGGGAACGAGTTCTTTTGTATCGTTCTTTTACACCCGTGCCTCGATTATGATCTGTTTTTTTCACGCTGACGCGTGAAAAGATCGCACGAAGAAGAGAAAAGTAAAAAAGTATTCCAAAATGATACGTTCTTACGCCAGCCTTTAAATTTTACATGCATGACGATCAAAGGCAAGAGCGACCACAATTTAATTTCTTATACGGTCTTAAAAAGAGAGTTTATTCGTAATTTTTCTCTCGAAGAGAGACTTTAATTCCTCAGAAGGAATTATTATTTATATATATATCATCGTAAAAAAATACAATGTAAAGGATTTCTAAAAGATACTTCTATTTCGCAATTTGTCTTGGAGATCGTTTATTTTGAGCAAATGATCATCAACCGGCAGAGAGGAGCAATGACGTGGAACTGTTCGAGAGTGAACTCGCGTTTCTCAGCTAATCCCGTAGAACCAACAAACGCCTTCTTCTCGCAAGTTTCTTGTCGAGAGACGGAAAACGCGTTTATGCACGGTAGACGATGGATTCCCACAGCACAAGATGTCCCTGTTTGGCTTTTCCATCGATACGATATAGAAGAAAAAAACCACGCGGTTACGTTAGGTTAATCGCTCGTCGGCTCCCAAGCACGCCCACGAAGGCCCTTCTTTGCGACCGATCGTCTCCTTTATTTCGTTGTCATTTTTTTGGGAAACTTTTCGATGACGGGACACCGACCGAAGAAGACGGCAGCCAATCATCGGCATTTCTTCTGATCCCTTTTCGCTTCGGCGAAGCGTGAACATCGCGAGCCGCTTTGATTCGGTACACCTCTAAGACTGATGAACGTGCACGTCATTTTAATAGGAAATCGCGGCAATTATACGGGCTAAACAGCGTGACATGTTAGCTCAACCCTTCGTTCGGGAATTAATGAGTAATATTTATATTATTATGTTTTCGCTTCGTCACGATAACTGTATTTTTATACGTAAAGTTTTGTGACTGATGTAGGAAGACGTGTTAATAAAGAAATTTTTTCAGGCTAAAGATTATAATGGATATGCAGTAACGGCGTTTCATAAAATGGCAGAGTTCTTGTTCATTCTCGAGTGTGATGTTATTCACGGAAAAAAAATTGAGGTTTCACGCGTGCAATAATAAAACCGGAAGAGTTTAAATTTCCGACGCGTGTACATGGAGACACAATCAACGGCGTCTTTTCTGCGAAATTAAACTGTGAAATAGCGGGAAGTTTGCATTTCTTGTCAAAGTGCGCAGATTAAAATATACATATTTCCTTGATAAAAAATCACGCAAATTCGTTCCAGTTTTCTTTTACGAGAATTATTATTTTGATACAAAACATTGGTTCCGAGGTCTCGGCAAGTGCTTTAATGATCGCTGAGTTTTTATCGATGAATCGCAATCATGTATGTAGATCGTGAATGCAACGTGCGTACATACACACTTGGCATTCTCGATACGAGTTAGACATTTGAAATTCATGAACAATTTTAGGCCAGAAAGGAACTCGCACAAGTGGGTATCGACTCGCTGTTTTTTTGGACTGTTTATCGACCTCAATCCTCTTTTTATGTAACATTCCCTTCATGAAGAAAGTTCGACAAAATATCGCATTCTCTTAATGTAGAATTTTCCTATATAATCTGTATTTTTTAAATAAAGAATTTTTATTCTTAAAGTAATAGTTTTCAGTCTTAGAATAAAAATAGAAAAAAAATTGTTATTCAGTACTATCCTTAATTCACGAACATTGCTATAAAAAAATAAACATTGGACATGTTTAATAAGATTTTATAAGAATAAAAAATGAGATATAAAGAATATAAGATATAAAAAAACACTATCAGAGAACCAAAGAAAATACGTTTGTGATTAGATTGCAAAAATATAAAATACACAGCGCGAAGAAGTTAAAGTCAGCGTGAGAATAGCATGTTTAAAATGTGATGCAGAAGGTCGTTGGAGGCCATGATTTTCGAGATGACTGACCGTCACGATCAAACGATGCGCTGGTATACGCCATATCGACTGTATACGAGATGCCAATCACGTAGCACCACGAGTAGAAATTTCTATCAGCTGGACTTCCTCGTCGCGAGACCTAACCGAGGCGTGGGACCGATTGAAAAGTCGAACTGCACAATGCTATGACGATGGCTCCGACAATAACGATGTACTCGACGTGTCAAGAACATATCTTCTCCGAACATGGAGAACATTATAATAATTGCATATAATGTGCGTGCGCTGACGTATCGCGTCGTAATTAAAAGCGATTCCGCGCAAACATAAAACTTGCATCAGTCGATCGGTATCGTAATCATCTTCTTTAAAGAGAGCATGCAAAAACAGAAAATATCTTTCCTGCCTTCTTATTTGGTATTGGCATTCGCCAATTTGTAAGTTTTAATTAATAGCATTAATAAAGATCGCCGGCCATGAGAATAATGATTGAAAGTAAAATGCGAACAACCATTGAATTGGTGCTAATTAGCGTAAAACATTTAATCGGCAAACTTTTATTTGCGAAAAAGCTCCCGAATATTGCATCCGATCGTCGCTCAAATGAGTGTATGCTTGTAAGATAGAAAATACGAGAGGTAGCAGAGAATAACACTTGTTGTAATTATATTATAGTGTTATTATAGTGTTACGCATTAACTAACAAGGGACATGTCACAACTGTCCGGAACCGATTTGATTCTTCTTCAAATATGTTGTTAAATACACAAATCTAAAAGACACGTATTTTTTTATATGTGCGGATATTGAGTTTTAAGGGGTGAAACACCCCTTTAAAGAAAAACGGTATTTTTCTTTAGGATCGAATATCTGGTAAACTATAAGAGGTAGAAAAAAAAGACGTACAACAAATTTTAATGGCTTGAAGAGTACTTTAAAGTTATATGAACAAAATTTTTTTATTTTTATTTTTTTTTAAATACCCTCATCACTTAATTTTTGAACTTATTTGAAGAAGAATCAAATCGGTTCCGGACAGTTGTGACATGTCCCTTGTAAGTTACTCTCAAGAATAAATCAGCGATCGATTTTGTTTTTATAAAGCGTTATTGCAAATCAAAGGTAATCATTAAGCTATTTCTGTTCACATTGCATAAATGATCATATACATATATATTATCGTAATTATATAAGTATTGATTGTTAATGATCAAGCCTGGATGTGATTCGTAGAACCTCCGATAAATTTTTTATCCCTAGATAATGGATATTGATGATTATTACCATGGCAAAAATAACATGCACATTGATCATTAATTGATATATCATAAACATTGTATTGTATCAAGTTTTGCTACGCGTTTCAAGAAATTCATATGGATATAATAAAACGATTGTTGATTTTAGAGACGGTACATCGAAAAAGAGAAATAATTTTATAAGTAATCAGTATCACACAGAGAAGAGATTAAGCAGGTGTATCGTGCACATATGTATGCACGCATACAAAAGTGTATCATTCGCTAAAAGACTCAGTGATTTTTTAATGATCGAGAACGATCGTTCGATCGAAACGTGATGATCGAGGTAAAACCTTGACGCTTCCGTCACGAGTACTTCGAATTCGCTTCGGCATTTTTTTTCGAAAGGCGATAAGAAAAGTACATAATTATTTTAAAAAACTGATGGAATACATAATACTATTTAACCTTGCAATACTTGATATTTTAATTTTCGCGTTTAAATAATTATAATTGAATTGATCAATTAATTAGGCGCGCGTATTAGGGAAAGCAGGACACTTATGTACATATATTAATAATTTTATAATAAATGTACATAATTTATTTATGATATTGAAATCAGATGTAAAGTAGTTTGATAAATCCAATCTGCCTGATTGCCTATGTATAATTGTCATATTGTCCATCTTTTGAATATATCAGAGTTACAAAGTAGTTCAGCGTTTGACAATTCGGTCGAAATAAAATCAAAACACGCAACAACAACACGAGAAAGCGGCGTGACCGCGAGAAATCGCCGGAAACGACCAATGTTTTCCTGAAATCCTAACGGAGCTCGGTGAATCAGGTCAAAGGTCGGCACTCGTAAGAACATCGTCGTCGTCGTCGTCGCTAAACGAGCGGGTCGTCCCTCGCGAGTATGACGCCTGTACGTGGCAGCGTACGCCGTGCGTGCACACGCATTTCGTCTCGATAGACTAGGAGATGAGGTGACGGCGGGGTGCGCCGTGACGTCACGTCCGGCGCGAGGGCACCGAGTGTGGGAACGGGCGGCAGGTGCGTCCGAGAGTCAGCCAGAGAGTGGCACAGGGAAAGAGGGGTACAGGAGGATCTCTCGAGAGAGGAGAATCCCAGAAGCGGGGGAGGGAGAGAGCTGATGGAGGAAAGAGGGTAGGTAAGGAGCGAGCGGCAGGAGGTGGACCGAGGGTGGGATGAGGTGAACTCTCTTCACATCTCCTCTTCGTCCTTCTCGTCATCTCCGCTACCTCCTCCCTGTCCCCCACGCGAGGCCTCTCAAAAGGAAAGGAGGGAGGACAAAAAAGTAGAACCCGCACCGCATGCCGCCACACTCTGCGCGCACGCCACGCACACGACGAGCGTGTGTGAGTCGCGTGTTACACGGGCTCGTGCTGTGTGCGTGCGTGTATGGGCATGGTGTTATAGTGTGTCACAGCGTAATGGCATAAGAGAGCGATGCACAGATCTCGTGTGTAACTAGGTGGAGTACGACTATTATTATTATTATTTTTTTTTTTTTTTAGGCGCGACTATAAACGGGGACAATTGTTTCGCGTGTATCTGGATCGGCAGGTGTTGCTCGTTACTTTTTTAACAATGCCGGAATGTTATCGCGTCATTGAGGCGTGTGTTTGCTGCCTCAATTATTCCCGGATTTCAGATTTTCACGGAGAGATCGTTAATCATTAAAATTATTATATAAACAATTATTTATCGATGAGCATACATATTGAGTTAAATAATAATTTTATCGTGAAATAAAATTAAATTTGTATCTTCTTAATTTTTTCAGTCGCTATGATGCGTGAACACTATCCATGCGTTTTTATATATGTTATGAATATGTATAAGTAATGTACATATTGACACACGCGCTATCTCATGATAAACTGCATCACGCAGGATGTCACGATCTTCGGATTCCTTAGACTTCCTGTATAAGATAGACACATGCAATCGCGTGTATATAATATATGTTTTCTTTCAATTTTTCAAACTAGAAACATTTTTAAAAATGACGCATCCACCAACAGTGTCACCTAATTTCACGACAAAGATAGCAAATTGTAAAAAATTGAAAGAAAATAATCTCTATATAATAAAAAATAATAGTCTATAATTAACTTTTGATAATCGAAAGTCATTCTTCTCATGTGAAAAATATAACAGAAAAAAAGTTTGCGTGGAAATATGCAATATAAAATCTAGATAATTCTTTTAGTATAAAATATTTTTATAATTTTGTAGAGGGGCAGAGAGATCTATATAATTTTATGTCAACATGAAAAAAATTGAGCACCCATATACGTGAAAGTTTCGGGCGCCTTGAAAGCTATATAAACATTGTGTGAAAGAGAGATAAAGCGTATTTAATATTTCTTAATTTTCTTATAATCGCCGTTTAATTTATCTCCAATAAGAAAATACGAAAGAAGGAAGAAACACGCGCGGACACAAACTTGAAGGCGGTAATTGAAGCGGAAACCATTTCGCTTTCGTAGAAACCCGCGAAGCGAGTCGCGTGTTCGCGATTTGTGGTACCGAGTCGAAGGTTGTCGGCGACAATTACGGCCGCAATTTTCCCCGACGGGTTCTCGGAAGTCATCGCAGACTCGGCAGCTCTGATATTTCTTGAATGGACCTCAGAGGCCGCGGAATATCGCGCGGCGTTACATGAAAAACGCTGCGTTATAATATACCGCAGTCGCTCGTTCGCTCGCACGCACGCCTAATGATTTATGCGTAAATTATACGCAACGAGTGATTTATTACGCGTCCTTCTCGCATGTAAAAGTACTCACGGCGGCAGCTGCGCGCCGCTGGAAACAGCGTGATTCCGCGTAAATCTTCGTCCACGCGATCATGAAAATGAAAATGCCGCGACGATGTTTTACACGGAAGATACGGTCGATTCAATCGGTCGCTTTTCCGCTACTTATTGCTTCTTTGAAATTTATTCATAGGCTGTAATTGCGCGTTTGCTCGAGAAAAAAATTGTGAGATAATGAGATATAGCGTTACCGAGCACCGCGTTTACAGGAATCCGTCACTTCCTTGTATACACAATTTGCTCTCTTGCGTGGACACACGCGGTTAATTAAACGAATCGCACAAACACTCGTGTCTTCTCGAAAGAGAGCGCGGGCTTGTTTTGACAGATAATAAGACGCTTGTGCCATGAATTAATGAATCATCGCCAAAATGGGTCGAGAATGTACTCGAGCTCTATATACGTACGAGGAAAGCGGTCTCAAATATGAACAGCGCAAAAGTAGTATTGTGACAAGTGCGTCTGATATTGCTCCCTTATCGCAGACGGCGATATAACCTAAATCAAAAAGTTACAGACAAAAACCTTCGATATAACACTCTGCGCGACACCGATTGCTGTAACACACATTGTGCAAACAACCTTACAGCGTCGACAGTAGCGCAACTCGCGGTGAAGATAAACGCGCTAATGAGACTGGAATAACGAGCTTTTGTTCGCGAACAAATATGAAAATATTAATGTTTCGGTAATTTCGAGCCACGCGCGTATAATAGAAATATAATTCAACTTCTTCATTCATATACAGGAAATTTTACAAGTAAGCAATTGGAAAAATATTAAAATTTTTCTCTGAATTTCATTCTTTTATGCACAAATAATTTTTAATGTTAATATCGTATTAATCTAATAAAAAATTGCAAAATTAATCAATAAAGTACAGCTTATTTTTTCTTATTTATTACGTTTTTTAAAACTTGGAACTTTAAGTATGTAAGAGTTAAAACTAAAAGAGTATGTGTTTAATTTGCAATTATACGATGCCATTAAGTACAACTAAGCTGTAGATGTATCGATAATAAAGTGTAATTTTTTAAAATTAATATTAATTTTTTAAATCTCATAAATCTGGAAACAATGTACGCGATTTCCCGTGTAAAAATGCGCCGTTTGTGTGCAAAGTCTTTCGCGCGGGAACCCGTTGCTCTCTCTCATGAAGCTTTTAGAGTAGCAGCGGCTCGCGCCGCAACAATGCATCTCAACGAGCCGTTGAATCATGGCGTTCCATCTAATTATGTTCGGCAAGAAGCCGCGCGAGTCACAAGGGCGTGTGCGGATGTGCGTGATTCGGTGTAATCGCAGCGCGGATCGATACCAGAGGCTCGCCCTCGGTGCAAAAAGTAACACCAGGAATAAGCATCCGGATTAAATTATATAAAATCGCGCAATATTTATAGACGCGTGGACGCATCTCGATGCAATCCGACGTCGTCGTACTTCTTAGGCTCTTCTTATACCGAAGAGCCGTTAGAAAATCTTCAAAAAAATTTCCGCTCATTAAAATCTTGAAAAATATTAATAATAAATATTAATGAAAAATAATAATTGAAAATATTAATTGAAAAATAATATTCTTTGACAGCAAGATATTAAGTTGATGCAGAAATTAATTCAAAAGCGAAGAAATGTACTAGCGCATATAACTATTCCAGATTTAGTCTCTTACGAATTTTAAATCAACTTTCACACCTTGCACATAAAGAATATATTGTTTTTAAAATTAAGACTTCCTTTTACAATCTGTGTGCAACAATCTTCCGGCGATTGTTGTCGCTCGCGCGACAATATGCGGTAAGGATGGGTCGGATTAAAGGCGCCGTTAAATCCGCGATTATTGACGCGCCCGGGGCGGAAGTTCGCGGCTCATTTCCATAACCCACTCTTAGACGGTGGTTTGTGCCGCGAGCGCGACTGAAAAGCGAGAAGTGAGATATACCGCGCCGATGTGCTTCATTAACGATCGTAAAAGGACCCAACGATGCCGGGGATCGACGCGAATGACGGCGCGCCGCCGCGACCGGAGTCTGTAATCACGGACTTATAATAATCTAGTATCTTCGCTCCTGCAACCCAGTCTGTAACGACCTGAAATTATGAGCGATATCAATTTTATACTTACAACACCGGCCGTAAACGCCAGCACACCTGTCCGAATACCTGGCGTTCATCGCTCACCGGAGAACAGTCGTAACGAGCGCGAATAAACTGCCGGGCCGGGGAGTTTTCCGAGCGCGCTATTATTTCTGCGGTTATGCATATATCACTGCCAAACCGCCGTTCGATATTGCCATGAATATGTATTCATCTGCGCGTGCTCGATGTGCGCCGTAAGCGGATGGATAGAAGATTGACTAGTATTAAACGTTATTAAAAAATTGTCGATTGGTTCTAGATACGGACGAAATAATTGCGAGTGTTGTAACATTTCATTTTTTAAATTATACGATCTTGTGAATTTACAGCGTAGACGGAGAAAGATGATTGATCAGCACCTCGGTGTCGTAATCAAATTTTTTAAGTGTGTTTTATGTTTATAAAATAAAAATAATTTAATCTAAATTGTTGAAATAAAATTCTTCTATCATTTTAATTCAATTCAAATAATTTCTTTTTCGTTAATTTGTTATATGATAAATAACAAAATAATATATCGATATATCAGGTTTATAAATTTCTATAAAATTATACATACGATAAAATTATAGGAAGCAGTTTATCAAGTTCCCTTCTTTTTTCCTAAACACGCCTTTGATTAGCAACGTCAGTTTTATCCGTCATTTTTACTTGTTCCGCAAAGTTTTTAATTTTCGATCTATCAATCTTCTATTTCGGTCACCAGCTGTTATTATAGGTTTGCCCACCGCTACCGTTTCGACCGTAATAAATTTGATCGGTTCCAGTCTATCCACATTCAATCTGCGTAAATTAACGTTCGTTAACCGTGAGAAAAATCTCGTGAACCCTCGACCGAATCAGGAAGCGAATGGGCTGGCTGGCGGGAGATCAACGTGTACCCGTGTTTCGGGACGATCGCGGATGAATTATTTATGCTCAGTGGAGAGATGCGCGAAGACGCGGCTCTTCCTAAGTTCACCGCGTAATCTCTCGCGTCCGCAAATTTTCTCGCGCGTACAATTACCTCGCGTGATATTATCTCGCTATTTAAGTCACCTTAACGCGCCACGTGAAAATGCGGAAACGCACGAAATCGCCGGCTCTTGGAAAGCATTCATCAAAGGGTCCGACTCATCGTTGCAAATTACGGCACAAAATTGCGGCGAAATTCGTTATGTAGGGAATTTGCGGTGCTTCCGCGACCGTTATACGCGCTATACGTACGAATCGTTCCTCTTTTTCATCATCCCTGCCCTACGTTCCTTTTTTCCCCTCTTATTGTCGAATCCGCGAGATTACGCGGTTGCGTAATTGCATTGCAACTGCCTTTAAAGCGCGAGAGGATTTGCTACATAACCGCCTTTTAAAAAGCAGTTACTTCATCGTCGTACTTGTGTGGAAACCGGTACGTCATATACGTGTAAAAATGTTCTTAATTTAAATATAATCGTTTCAAGCGGTTGAAGATTTGATGGGAAAGAGATGTCAAAAGTCAAAAGATTTTTCGCGATATTATATTTACCGTGAAATTATTTTGAAGAAATATATAGAAACAATTTTTTATGTTTCATAAACCTGTATTTTGCGTACATATCTAAATATTTAATTTAATTCGTTCCAATAAGTATTCAATAATAATACAAAGCTGCGATTTTTTCGTGATTTTAATCATTTTCGAGCGTCTTCGCTACGTATATGAGAATTAGCCGACATAAAAGGGACGAAGAAAGGCTTGAAAGATCGTTGACTGACGTCGAAAAATGTCAGTAGTATAAATGAGTGTGTGATTGCAACCTGCCTCCGCTGACGAATGATGAGCCGTAGAAAGGCCTCATCGCGACCGGAAACGAGGATGGGGATTAAACGCAACTGCGATACTTATGTTCCACGTTCGCTTCTTTCTCGTCGAAATGAAGGGGTATTACATTGTTTTTGCGACACAGCCTTTCGCCAAATTTTACAGCTCTTTAGATGTTATCTTTATACTAAAGAAATTTATATCACTCGAAAATGTGCAATCAAAATCGTACAATAAAATCGCATCTTAACATGTGAAAATTTACATAATAAATAATGATGTCATGTGTAAGATATAAAGTTAATTATAAGTATAGAATACTTAAATGAACCTCGAGATTATTAAAAAAAATTCACATAAAAGCAAACATGGATTATCAGCATTTCTACCGCACAATCTCAACCATTATAATGGCAACATACTTTACGGGAGTAATCGATTCGCTCGAGAGTACTCGGGTTAAATAACGCGGGAAGCTGTTAAACGTCTCGATATCGTCGGGGAACTTTTTCCGATCGGCGGCATTTGCGCGCTTTACCTTTAGCGAAGCGGAGCAAAGGAGGAAAATTAATGTCGTCGACGTGTATATCGCAATATCCGCGCACCGCAAAAGAAATAACGTAATTGGACGTGGTTGGCGCAGAAGAGTATCATCGGCCGGCGCCGTATTCGACGGCATACTCACCGCTCTTCTGCATAACTATACGTCCAATTAAGGATAGCAGGCATTCGCGTTATCTGGCGGCGCGAGATCCCCGCCCTGTTACCGTAGACGGAGCCGTAAAATTCCGCGAATTTGTCGAATACCTGGCGAATACTCGCCTCTCTTTACCTGGCGGCGCACGTTCGCGACGACGCGATAAAAAAGCACGTGAATGCACTCCTGAAAGGTGCACGCGCGATCGCGATAGCGCGTTCCTCGCTCGCGCCGCAAGTTTTTCTCGCTTATATCGCGGATATAACTGGCTATCGCGGCTATAATAAACGTAGAAAGATGTTTTTAAGATATCACAGCATATAGTGCTTGGAAACTGGGCTCCAATTAATTTTAAAACGTCGATAACATGAAAAAGAAAGAATTATGAGAATTATATCCTTTCAAAAAATCAATGTTTAACAATTGATTAATTTTTACAAAGATTGATTTATCGACAGACTCAATCTGTTTGTTAATAACGACATTAGTATATATTAATAAAAACGTATTAAAAAATAAATTGTTATACATTCTGTCTTATCTTGTCCTTTTCATTATACTTGATAGAAGTTTATCTGAAGTTTTCTTCTATTAAAGTGTGATGAAAAATATTTTGTTCTACTTTTCTCTATCCATTTATAATTTTTATTAACTAATATACTATTTTTAGTTAATTTATACGTCGTGATAAATTTAAAATTCGCTGGATTTCCATATACATCCGCTGCACAGAATCGCATCAAGAGCAAATCTGCTCAGTCAGAATCCACGTGGTATCCCACGAGGAGCGTCGGATACGCGTCCTGCTCTCCCGATCGAGCGTCGCGACGCCCGCGCTTTTTCGGTTCGCGGACACGCGACGACGCCCGGACGTTCTACTAAATGCGACCTTCTGTATCCCTGATAACGGGGGCTGCTCGCAAGCAACCGCCTGGATGCTTCGTCTTATCGGAAGCTCTCCGGGACGGCGAGCTTTTCCTCCCTTTTTTCTTTCGTCGACGAAAGGCGACCCCGCGACGACGGCCCTCTCTCCCCCGATCCCGGTTAAGGAGGGAAAAAAATCCATCCGTTCCCCATCCCCTTGTCGAAATAACCGATACACGCACACAGCCGCGCGCCTACGCACATGCACACGCGAGCGATCGCACGTGCATCCGCGAATACTCCGCGCTTTCGTTACGTTTTATTATTGGCAATCGGCCCGATATAACCGCGCGTACTCTCCTGATAGGGCGTCGCGACGCTAACCGGCCGACGCCCCTAATTCCGATACACCCTCGTAAAAATTGTATCGGGTGGTGCGTATGACAGGGTGAATATGAATCAGTCGCACATTATACGAAATTTTTATAACTATCTTCTTATTAAGCGTTCTTGTACTATTTAGGGATGATTTTAGGTCCGCGTAGATTGTGATATAATTCTCGTTGTAACAGGAAAAAAATACTACGTTTTATATATTTATAGCATAATATATAGAAAAAGATATTAAAATCATAGCATTTTTATATAAACATAGAAGTTTGTTGCACTATGAGAAATGTATTTCGTTTCTGTCAAATAAATTAAGTCGCGCCTCGAATACTCTCATATTGTTACATAATATGTCATATCATTAGATTTATGATTTTGCCTATAATAACTCGGAATAATGTAAAATGCAAACACTTACAGCTATCTTAAATATACAAATAATTTTCCAATATTAGAATTTTTGGAGATAAAAAATAGCAAATATTTATTCACGTTATGTACTGATCAAACTTTTCTATCAAAAATAGAAATCTTGAATGTTTTGTACATATTGTAAAAAAATAACTTTCTTGTGTAAAAAGATAATTATTTTTAATGAAATGTGACGCCTGCCAGGTGAAAAATTTGGATACATTCATTAATCAAGTTTCATTAATAAAAATCTATTCTTCGTAAATTGTGCTGAAACTAATTATAATAATTAATTTAACAGAAATATTAATTAAAAAGTTTCCATTTATTACACACGAATTCCACAACATTTTTTACAAAACTCTGCCCTAAATCTCTTATAAAAAAAAACATTCACATCGGTTCTGTAATAAACAATCAATGTTACACTGACTGAGCCGTGACGAAATTCAGCCTAAATACATGCTTCTCTGCGCAAGCTCACACACATATTCCTCCATCGTCATGCTTTCCCGGACGCGGCGCTCGCCGATCAACCTATTCCGAAAACTCCGCGGTAAGTAGATACAGACGGGGCTGGTCGGACGCCGGACGGAACGCCGTCGCGGCCTGATGGGCGCCTGGTGCGTCGTCGGCTCGCGACCCGACCTGCGACATCGTCCTCGCCACAGGTGTGCCGTCGCGACGCCCGCGTTTCCCGTGACGGGTATCGACGGCGTCCGGTCCGCGACAGACGTCGCGACGTCGGTCAGCCGGCGGACTGGGCAAACGACGTCGACGACGTCGGCCTCCGGAGGCCAACGACGAATCAACGACGGCAACTGCCCACCTGTCGCTCATCGCTTGTCGCGGCTCGGTCGCAACGAGTTCCCCGACACGGCGAGCATGAAGACCGAGAGCTGAACCCGGGGACGTCGCGACGGCGGTATCGCACCCTCGGCGACAGCGCCCCGTGGCGCCAGTCCTCGGGCGTCGCGACGCCTGAGCAGGAGAACACGACACGAGGGAACAGCCTGCCGTCGACCGACCGCTCGTTGACTGTCATCACTTGCGAATTCAGGATCTACATGTTCGTGCCTTAATATGTCATATTATAAATTGACGATGACTTGAAATCAATTATTTTTCTCAAATGTGCTAATTCAAGTTACTTGGTATGTGCTTCATTGTCGGTAAAAATTGTGACGTTAAAAAAAAGATACATGTGAGTTTAAAAAAATGTTGTATCACTGAAATATATGTATTTCAGCTTTTAATTTTTTTTTTACCGATACAGTAGCACACAAAAATTATATCGTCATAAAAAATAACTAGTATTGAATTGTAATTAAATGTATAGGACTATTCGCGAAGTAATTACGACCTGACGTACAATTAGAAGCTTTGATTGTTTAAGAAGAAATTTTTTTATAATGCAATAATGAGAATAATTACTCAATTGTCTATTTAAAAAAAAATGTATTTCCCTTCAGAGATAACAGAACTATTAATTGCTCTAATTTCTAACACACACATACACACACATTTACTCAGAAACTTATTCTCATGTCAGAGTGTAATAATAAAATTATATTTCAAAGTAGATAAAATATTTCGCAAACATTAAGAAACATGAAAATAATAAATATATAAAGTTGGAAATAAATTGTCCAAAGTCCGAAAGAGAGCTTTTCCAGAGAATATGAAACTTTTGATCGCTACTATATCCCCGATACATACAAACAAGATCAGATACATATATGGACACGTGTTGCGAACGAGAATACACGAAAATACATACGAATGCCGGCACGAGTAGTGGTCAACGTCGTCGGAGCGTCCGTTGTTACGCTCGTACCACTGGACGAGCGCCCCTGAGAAAGCGCTGCGGCGCCCTAGCGTCGCGACGGCCTACCCGGGGAGCATGATGTTCCGGTCGCGCCAATGTCCGGCGGCGACGCCAGGGACCCGACGACGTCTGACGAAACTGCTCGTCAAACGGAAGACGTCGTCTGACGTACCACCGTGCCAGGAACGCATGTACGTGCAGGAAGTTACAGAGCTTTCCACCGGTGCGAGAGCTTCCCCGGGGTGCGTCGGGGCGTCGCGACGCCCGGGCGATCGCCGGCCGCGTCGCGTCGGGGCGGATGCTGTCGGAGGCCGCGCCGCGACGTCCTCCGGAGCCAGGAGAACAACAGGCGTCGGAAGGACGGCGACGTCTCCTACGACGTGTCTCGACGGGCGTCGTTGCGACGAGAAATCGTATCGGAGAAACATGAACCGAGTGGAGCTGGCCGGCGTCGCGACGCTCGGGGCTCATTTATAGATTGGGGATCCCCTCCGTTTGTGCAACACGGGGGATGGAAATAGATTGGAACGCCCTCGCATAACGCGCACGCGTGCTCGACGTGATGGAAGTTCGATCGAGATGGCTTCGTCGAGAATAGCTTCCCATTCAGTGTCACACATTCGAAGAGAAGTAATATCTAAACTATTGAGAGTAAATTGTTTATTATTTTTTATATTTCTTTCTAATCCCTTTATAAAGTAAATTATTTTATATGTATGTGCACTTGTGTGTTATATTTATATTTATAAGGTAAAGAAATGTTATATCATTATTATATATTTTTGCATAATTTTGATTTTATAATAATATTTCTTTGTATAAAAATAATTATAGCCGCATGTATAAATGTTATAATCTTATGATGCAATAATTTCAAGATATCCTATTGCACGTAATGCGATTCGTCATGCATGCGATGACAACTTAATTTATAATCCTTGATACGTACTACTTATGCATTATGATTTATGCAGTAAACGATCCGCGACTAACTCCATCCTAAAACTTAGGAGAGCTTTTCATTGGCATCAGCATACTAGGATTGCATGATGAAAGGCAGAGTTTCTCTAGTAGTAGAGCGGAAATACGAGCTTTCGGAACCGACGGTCACCCAGCATTCCGACGCCGTAGCAGGAAATCATATTGCGTCATCGTTAGACTTAAGCATTTGAGTTGATATATGTGTACCCGACGCAACATTAATTTGTTTGGCAAAGATACAACACCATCTACACGTGTTGGTTTGAGCAACACACGTGATTTGGCGTTATACGAAATTAATAAGTGAAAAAAAGGCAGATATGGTCAGCCAATTTGCGATTAATCTGCGATAAAAGTCTTTCAAAGCCAAATTGATCAACTATATTTTTTGTAAATTTCTTAATTTCAGTATCAAAGCATACAATTAATGCTGTACTCAATCAAAGCATATAATTAATTCTCTACAAATTAATAAATTCACAAACAGCGAAGTTGATCAGTTTGGCTTCTGAGAGATTCGTAAATCACTCATGACATCAAGCATTTATAGCAGCTATTTATAGTAGAAACATCGCCTTTCGGTAAACAATTTTTTTGTTACATAAATCACTGCGTTAAAAAGATACTTTGACAATCCCAAATTCTAGAATCGACCAATAAAATAAAATAATTATAATTTAATGCAAGCTGACGGAAGTCTAATCGTCGCCAAACGGCGCGAATGTTTGTTGCGCAACGGAACTAATTTTATCGCGCTCGTTCGCGTTTGTCCCCGAGGACACAGGATGCGAGACGAATAATGGACCCATGCGGAACGCGAACGTAAAATAAACACATTACCGGCTATCGAGGCACGCACGCGAGCCCGGGGCACGCCTCGCGCTCGCGATCGCTTTAACGCAATCTCGACGAGCGGCTTCCGACCGAACCAATTTCCGGCCACCGATGTAGCGTGCGCGATTCTTTTATCGCCGCGACGCGGAACATTGCTGTAAATAAAAAAAAAAACCGCTTTTTTCCCGAGGTCGCTCTCGATAGCGTGACTGTCTCTCTTTCTCGTCGTAGCTCTTTTTTTTTTGTTCGAAACGATCTCGACCGAGCGTGCGCGGCGCACGTAACCTTTTTGCCAATTAATGTTAATGCTCGTGATTAAAGGCATTCGTACGCCGCAGAAACGCCATTTGCAAACGGAATCCGTAAGCGGGATTAAAGCGACACGAGAAAATATTGCATTACGTTCCGCTGCTCTTTCGTGAAGCATCGAGGAAAACCGGTTGTAAAAAAAAATATGCTCTCCTCGTGACATTATAATGGATATAATGCGGTGGTCGACATATATTTCGTTTCTGGAATGGCATATCGTACGTATCCGAAAACGTTGTCGGCTAAAAGGATGATTTTTCAGATATCATATTGCCAATAAAGCGCAACAGATGTTGCAACATGCCAAATGTTTGCTAAATATTCACTGCAATCATGTATATATATGCAATTGTGTTTGTAATGTCATAAGAAATATTACACCAATTAACTGTTATAAATTCAACTTCGCTCGAGTACCTATATATATTGTTACAATAAAATTGATAATTGTAATAAAAGATATGAAAATAGATATGATTAACATGACATTTAAACATATTAATGATTTATAAAAATAAAAGTTCATTTTCTCTTTCTCTCTTTCTCTTTCAAGACGCTTTAATATCACGATATGGTAATTTTAAATTGCCACGATAATCTGCACTGCGACATTCCACTTTTAATGTCGCTTTAAAAAACAACAGGTGGCTTTTGAAATTATTGAGGAACTTCTGGGTCAGTAAACTGGATCCTTTAAAAGTCAACCGATCCAAAAATTCCCCGATGACATTCGTGTTAGTGTGCGATTAATAGCATATTCAAAAATGCATATATCGCCAGAATAATTTTATCTCCCTAGAACGTTTCGCATTAATTAATCTTTTGGTTTTTAAATTAAATTACAGAATTGTCAACAACACACATAATTCATCTTCTTTAGCAAGCATGTGCGTATAGTATTTTATGCGCGCATATATATACAGCCGTTACTCTCTCTCTCTCTGGATATTTAATAAATTTAATAAATGAGCACTTAAATAAATTAAATGTATTTTAATTCGCCACATATATAAATATCAGATGATGGTGATCAGAAACGAGCTCTTGCTACAAGGAAAATATGGCTTGTTGACACTTTTGCTCGACGTAAAAGAGAGATGTAAATCTGCATACGACGCGATCTTTTTAATTCATCGTCGACCTCGCATTGCGCAGTAAAGTTGCACATATTAATCATTTAATATAATACGTAGTAATTGGCGCGAGCGCGGCACGGAAATGTTTTCGCGTTTCGAGCAGATAAATTTCCTTCGACACGCGTGCCGTATAATGAAGATATCGATATTTTTTGGGCAAATAAAGCAGCCATGCGCTTAAGTAGCGCGCATTCCAAGAAGAGATTAAGAAGCTTGTTGAGCATGCTCGTTAAGACTCGTCGTCGCCGAGGAAATAAGCGCTAATAAACTATCAAACTGAAATTATCGATCGTGATTCCTCTTCATCGTCGCGTTCATCGAAGCTCACCGAAACATCAACATTATAATCCACATTATATGCGAATGCTTTAGTTCCTTATACCGTGACTTTACGAGAATTTAACACGTTTGTGAATTTACGATTAATCGCGTCTGTTGAACAATTACATGAGCAATCTCAACTAAATGTCTTAATTAGCTTTCGTAATTTTAGTATTTCTTTTAATCAATACTTTAGTGTTTTAACGCAATTATAAATAAATTATTTAAAAATATATATATTTAAAAATTAAAGTTAATTTATTTCTTTTTGCACATCTTCCAAAGTTTCCTTATAACATGTAATTCATTTTTAGATTCAAATGATTGACAATGAGATCAATATCTTTCTATTGATAGGAAATATTCTTATTCACATGTAATTAAAATAATTATTCTTGCGGCGAAAAAAATATAAGATTTGTATAAGACTATTTTGTGTTGCTTTTGCTTTAAATACTTTTGCAATTAAATTTGCAGAAAATTACAATTGCACACCTGCACTGTCTGCCTATTACGCAAGATATACCCGCCAGAAATCAGGTCCACTTGATTCGCGTATTCAATGTACGCACAGTGAACGTAAAACTTTCAACGTCGGTAGCCGGTATTAATTAACGCAGGTTATTAGGCTCGGACAACCGATAAATTCCGTCTCACTCTCGGCAGCGTGCTTGACGCGTCGCACAAAAGCGTCGAATCTCGGTGAAAGGCTTGCGGCCGATAATAAGACCGCTACGGGGCCGAACACGGTAGGCGCGGCCGCGATTGGTCCTCCATTTCCAATCTATTATCAAAGATAAAGTGTCCGAGCTGTTCACTGGCGCAGAGATTATCTCAAGCCTCGATGGCCCGATACAATTCGCCGCGCTTTCAGTAGCGTCCCTATTATACGTGGGTACAAAAGCGAATCCGGTGGCAAGGATCCTGTAGCCGTTAGTATGGCGGCTTTAGCAGGATACGCGGAGAAGTAGCGTTTTAACGAAGCTTCTCTCTTCCTTTGCGAAAAAGATATATGCAGACACGCGGCGCGCATTCTACTCGCTGCGAAAAAAAAAATAAATAAAAATCCGCATTTGCCGGAGGGTGGCGAGAAGGGGTGCGGAAGAGGGGAAGACAGCGGAGATGAGGAAGCAAGAGATAAAAAATTAGCGGCAGCACGTTTCGAGCTGCGCAATAATTCCGGAGGCCCGTGTTATTCGCGTCGCGCCGAGCTGTTTTCTTTTTAGAAATTTATGAGCGCAACGACTCGCCGCAAGGTAAATTTAACGTGAAGAAAAAGATTGAGGAAAAAAAAGAGAAAAAAAGAGGGAGAAATAGCCATGAAGAGAGGAGAGAGGATCAATGTCTGAGAAGGACGTAAGCGTGTCCAGTGAGCGGACTTGCCAGCAAGGCGAAGGACAGAAAACGACGAAGACAAACATTCATGCCGACTTGCAGATTTAAAGGTCGCAAGAAATCGCGCAAAAAGTGGAAATAACGATCGGCTTCGAGTTTTAGTAGCGTCGAAACTCCTTGTGTGCGGAAAGTAAAAATCATTGCCACACTTGTCGACTTCGCGATTTTTACTTCTTACAGCTCGTAGCTCGCGAACCTTTTTTTCATGATTACGATTCAACGACAAATACAAATATCCTTACAAAAAAAGTAATGTTATTTCTGCAAAAAATATTAAATAAAAAAATTTAATAATTGACATGTGTCCATCAATAATATAGGTATATGATAAGCAGTTTAAGAATTGCGCAAAAATCGCTTTACTTTTGGCGCAAAAAATTTGAGCGAAAGCGGAAATGCAATAGCGTGTTATTTCAAAAAACGGCAAATGTGGCCGTGATTTTTATTATCCAGGTATAAAAAGTTCCGACACATCTGAAATGTAACGAGAGATCGTTAACCTGCTTCTTGTCCATCTTCAGCATTTAACTGCACGCCTCGATATTCTTTCGACGATATCAATCTTTATTACTATCTTTAAAATAATATCGATAACAACCGATTATATCATATATCATTTGACATTTTCAAAAAAGAACCGAACAGTATTATCTAACTTTAAATTAATAAATTAACATATAGTCAATTTCTCAATTTCATTTTCAAATTTCGTGTCATTTTATCACAAATTCGCTGCTATGGATGCAAGACAATTATTTGTTTTTGTTAAATATTCCTGTAAGAGACATTGTGCTGTGTCTACGACATCGAAAATGTGACTCACCAAACTTATATCAGATGCGAATATTTTCGCTCTTTCTCTTTCATTCTCTCTCTGGAAATACGTGTCAAGTCTAAGACAAGTAAACCACAATGAAGCGTAAAGTGCGCAGTAGCACACTAACTTCCTGACTGTTAATGATGATAATAACAATGCACTGAACAGAAACAACGAAACAGCGACTAGAGGTAAAAATAGAAATACGAATTACGACGATAATAATGATGAAGATGAACGCGAGAAAAGAGAAAGGGGCCGGAGACGTGAGGCCAAAGCCCCAGTCTCAAAGTCGAACAAATAGAAACAAAGGTCCGACATGGAAAGAGGGGAAATAAGGGGCCTGAGGAGAAAAAAAGAAACAAAAAGAATGTCGAAGGGGTCTGAAAGGTTTCGAGTAGCCAGCCAATCCCGACGAAGGGACCATCGTGGAGGTGTGGTACAAACCCTTGACGCGAACATCTCTTATTTCGTCCCGACCAATCGTGATATAGCGGTGATCTGGGTCCGTATGTCTGGGGCCCCAATTGTACGTCGTGTTCTCGCGAAGTATCACAATAGCTTACTGTCTCTTCGGCAGAAAAAAATATTATTATACTCCGACGAGAAAGAGAAAATATCGCGATGATGATAACAAGTGTCACAAGATTTATCATAATATATTATAAATAAATAAAATTTAAAAAGTATATTATACTATTTATATATTATTGTATCACAAAGATATGAAATTTTAAAACTACGATTTTCGTACTGACCGTAAAAATTCTGTTGCTATTATATCATCAATTATGAGAATTAATTAAAAATGATTGAAAATTAAAAATCGGATAATATTGTAAATCGATTTGTAATTTCAAACGTCTAAGTTCTATAAAGCAACGCGAGTTTTTATATCCTCTAAAAAGCAGTCGCAGAATGCGTTTCATTTTTTTGGCGTGTCACCTATATTGGCATAAAAATCTGTCCCGCAATTTCGAAAGCAGCAGCCCCCGCCATTCACTTTCTCTCGTTGCAAAAGGGGCCCTAATTTTGTTGCACACTGGACCCGCCCATCCACCATTTTCTCGCGTTCCCTCTCTCCTCGTTCATCGTTTTACATTATGCACTTTACGCGGTGCACCTGTGCATCATAGGTCTCCGAAAGCACACAATGCCACTTGTCCCGACGTGCTATCCTCACGTGGGGATAACGCACGACAATAGCACCCGAGGGTTAAACCAGACTCTCCCTATTACGCCCCAACGAATTGTAAACTTAAAAAAAAGAGAGGAATATATCACGTGTATACGGGCGGATAGATATAATGCGAGAAAAAAATATCTAGCTTCAAAGAATCATCATCATTTCAACATTATATCATCCGCGTATATTTTTTTTTCCTTAAAAAAAAAAAAAAAAAATAGCTTATGAGATATGCATAAATGTAATATAATTCAAAGCACGTATGAAAATTTATAAAAATCTAAAATTATAGACAGTGTATATATGTATATACATATATAGATTATAATTGGCTTTACAGAGAACATTAAAATAATTAAAGAGATCAATTAAAAACTTGAGACAGAAACGCGCGACACAGTACAGATAAATTATATTACAGGTTTGCAGACGGTAATTGAAATTCCTAACAGAACATTATATATGCATTGAAATAATAAAGTATACTTTATATTCAACGAAAATTTAAATACGCCTCGATGCTTTCGTCACTCGACACCTCAGAAATCATTTTTCTCTTGCACGACTATGGAGAAACATCGCCGAAGGATTGAATTTCACCATCAAAACGTAACACCAGAATTTTGCAAGAGAAAGAATGATATATCATCTTAAGTGAGGCGCGAGGATTGCATTCGCCGTTATTATAATTAAGACGGGCGGGCATATAATATTTATCATTATTCTTACAATTAAAGTATAATATTTCTTGCTTAATATGAGTATATTAATTATATATAAAATAACCAGTTACATACATAGGATATATAAACATAATGTTCTCGAATTCAATTGATTGAAGAGAAGATTAAAAATATGAAATCTCAACAAATAAATTGATAACAATTAATAAAAAACAATTATAGAGAATAATCAATACGAATGAGTAATATAATTTTTCCCCTTTTTACATTTGGAAGAAATTTCTCTTTACTTAACATATTCGAACGATCCATCACAATTAATCGATTCCTCTTTCGAGCATCCATCCTACTCTCTATCTCTCTCTTTCTCCTGCTGTCCCGTGACACTTTCCGGATATCGACAATGGATGTCGTGTTCGTCGAGGATCGTATGCACGTAGGGTGTGTATCTCTCTCTTGTGGCGGACCGAAAATATCTAAAAATAAATAAGCGTGCCCGCCTCCCTCCCCCTACCTCCTTTGCCATGCTCCCGCGGTGCACACGTGTGCCGTCAGTGGTGAGAGGGTCAAAGACGAAGCGGGGAAGAGAGGAGTGGAGTACGGGGAGGCAAGACGAACAGAGGAAAGATGAGGCGAACGTGAGTCTCGGCGTGGGAATAAGCGGCAGGTGCGCGACGGCGCTACCGGGGAGCCACTTGTGGGGGCATAGCTCTCCCTACCTCCCCCTTAGGGGCCCCCTCGGTGGGCCCGTTCTCTCCCCCTTCAAGTAAAGGCCCTCTCCAGGATCCCGACGTGGCCCCACTTCGAGTACTGTATATAAAGTAATCAAAAAGTATTGCACGTGTAAATTCGATCGGCCTGATCGAGAGCGAGCCGGTCGATAACCCTGAGAGTCTCTTCATCAGAACCGAATGATGAATTATAAACATGGATGAGCGACAACGATAGTTGGCGAGACAATAATGATGATAACGGCGAGGGTGAAAAGAAAGTAAAAAGAAGTTGGCTAGAAAGATGCAGCAGCGGTTTGCAAAATTCAATGCAAATCTCTCGCGAATGCTTTCAAAAGTTGATAAAGCAAATTTAATTATTATTGTATATATAAATCTTCTAATGCATACTCCTTTTTATTATTTTCCAACAATTATAGAAAGATTATTATGCAAGTAATTTAATATTAATGATTTGTTAATTATACTATCTCTAAATTTTTTAAATTTTATTAATTCTTTTTTTTAATTATTAAATTTTATTATTCCTAAATTTTTACAGGGATGATGCAAGATAAGTTAACTAATTATTCCAAACTCCTGATTCCACCGAAAGTATGAAATTGCAGAATGAGAAAAGAACAAATATTCACACATATACACGACCGTGTTGCCCGTTATGCCTCTGCTAATTCTTACTTATCCACTTTACGCACAGGTGTGTATTCATCACACTCTCTCGACCCCCCCCCGTTCTCTTCTTTTTTTCGCACTTCATCTCTCCCCTTACCAGCGGCATACGCAAAATAATGTGATGCGGGCGAGAATTCTCTCGATTTCTTTCGCAAACGCCTTTTTGTATAAGGAGCCGAAGCGCGGCAATAGGGATGGACGAAAGGACGGGGCGAGGTCAAGGCCAGCAAGGGTACGCGGGACCTTTCAACAAGGAGGCTTCAGGTGCAAGACGTGTTCTCGGTTCTCAAGGTAAAATTTAATTGTTAGCGTAAATTTCGCGGCGAAGGAGATATTCATACGCGTTTTTAAATGTATGCTGAATCGCCAAGGCTGTCGCTTAAAGAATGTCGCTCAGAAAGAGAATAAGAGAGAGAAAAACCAGCAAAACAAATGGCAATATTTGCAATGGCTTTACGTGTTATTAATGCGGTAACGATCGTTAGTATTACGCCGCCACGTTTAGGCGAAAAGACCGAGCAAATGCATGATTTATTTGTATAGTATTTTGGAAAACTCGCCGATATATTATGAAACATAAAATATTGCGATCTAGTGATTAATATCTGGCAATATTATCGTAATAATGTACGATAATTCTTCTTTCTAAATAAAACACATAGGGTACAATTATTATATATTTGGCACCATCACAACATGCAATTACTCGGAAATGTTGATAAGTAAAGTATGCATTTCTGACAGATTCATCCATCAAACACAGTCAGAAAAGTATAATTAAAGGCTTAAAACACAGTACCTATTGAAGAAAATTGTGCTATCTGTTAAAATCGTGCATCGGTTATAATTAAAGTTTTTTCGATAAATTACTATAACAATTTATCATTAAAAGAGTAATCTTTAAATAATTAATTAATTTTAATAAAATTAAGCCACGATAAACTAAATGTTTAAAATTCAATAATGTTTAAATTCAATCAAATTTGCTATTTAAGTGATAATTTTAAAATACAGATAATTTTAATAAATCAAATTCATGTTTACTCCTAGTCCTTTACAATAGACTAAGAGCTGATAAATTTCTCGAAGATTACTACACAACTCCTATTTTGTATGTTTACAGCTGCGTTCTCTGAAAAATAGATTTTTTTTATCGCAATAGTAGAGAAAGTATATAGATAAGTCAACTCCCTGATTTGTGAGACATCCAAGCCTCTAAATATAGATAAATCCAAGGAGACACCTGTGTGATAAAGAAGACGTCGCATATCAAGGAGAAGACAAATATATGTTTTAGGTTGTCGAGCGTGTGAAATTGAATATTTACGAACATTTTACATCTGTCCGAAGTGTCAGATTTATTCAGTATACACATGCATTATGTTTCTAAAAAAAAAAGTATTAAATTTGGTATTAAAAAAGAATGACAAAACTTTGAAAGAAAAATCCTTTCAAAAGAAAGATTAAAGAGATTACATTTTATGTATTTTTGTTAACATAATTAAAACGCTAAAACATATTTTTTCTAATATTAAATTAATATATGCATTTGCAATTTTAATTTTTTGTGTATGATTATCTATTATTATAATCAACTCAAGTCTACAAGAAGAGCTTGAAAATAATATGTGATACAACATAGGAGTATGAACATTTCTCCACTATGTAACTAGCCTTTCAAATCCGGATTTGTCACATTGAAGCTTCGTATTCTATTCGCAACTTTATACTTTTTCCGCAATATATTTATTTATTTATTACGCGCACGTTTTCGCATCGGTGCGAATTGATTCGACAATTTCGCGCTACCGAGACATAAGGTCTCGCTCACTGCGACATTAAGACGCACCAATCGGCAGAATGGAGGACAATCCTGATATCGATCGGCATCATCCAATAAATCGCGCATAAACTCGCAGGTATACGCACGCGCGCTTTGCATTTACACGACCCTCTTTAAAATTCACGGGAGAACCTGATGCACGATTACACAGCCACAGCCTGATATTGCCCGCGATGCATATAAACCGCGGACCGGAGCGACAAATAAAGGCCGGCAGTCGAGTCGTATCGCGTGCTCCGAAATGCAGATAAATGCGCGGAACACGTAGGCTCGTTAATCGACTTAATATATAGCCAGTACCCGGTTAACCACTGTCGCTATCCCTCTCGATTTCCGCGCCGAAATTCGCGAATGCAACGGAATATATATCGGAACGTGTGGTGTGTCGTTGCATATTTAAGAGCGCGAGTTACGGCAATCGTGTCGCCCTCGCGACAGTAATCGATCGCGGATTTTATTGCCGCGATAAGCGTGATAATTTGTCACTGCTGCATTTTTGCAGTTTTTCTCTCGATATAAGAGAGTCAAAAGTGTATGTGTATTGAGTATGTGTGCCAGCGATTTTTTCATTTAATGTTATATTAAATGGGTTGAGAAGCTCGCGAATGCATTTGATTATTTATATTTAGGGAATTTTATTAGAATAATAAAAAATCTTTTCTTCGTGTGAGACATATTTTCTCTTAATACTACTTCTAGTAATATCGAAAGTCATAATTTACCATCTTTCTCTTCAACATCATTATTTTCTTTATAAATATTTATCGCATCGAGAGAAAGTAATAATCTGATATAAATCAGGTATATCATATTTAACCCTAGTGGCTTTTATAGCCATGAAATTCTAATTGGTTCGTACATCCGCTATGAAAATTATATTTTCCATTTTATTAATAGGTGTCCCGCTAGGAATACATTAATAATAAATATTAATGCAATGAATTCATATATTTTTCACATATAATCATATGCTATACTATTCTAATTAAAAGCTTGGCACGCACGAATGTTCTCCATTGTAATTCATTATATACGACATGTATCGATACAAAATAATAAGCTAATTTTAAAATAGATCAATATGATACAGTGAAACAAAAATATCTGTAATCTCTCTCTGTGCATATCATATAATTATTTAAATAAAAATCTGAAATATTTGCAAATATGTAAATCCATTCTGAGAAGAATAAAAATTACATTTGACAAATCGCTTACTTCGCGAAGCGATTCTCGCATCTTCGAAACAATCGGCGCAAAGTCGAGGAACATAAAGGAACTGGCTGTGCACATTCAATCATATACAATATACTTTCATACGATGGCGCGAAACACGCGGAGAGAGATACACGAGAGAGATGACGAGAAGATCGTATAAAATCATCGCGACCAATCCCGTCCGTGGTGCGGTGTGGTGGCGTTGTGCACGTCGATCGCAAACGGAGACTACCGAGGATCGCCGAGATACACGTGGAGGCTGGGGGGCAAAGCGATCTCGTGGGAAAAAGGAGCAGGTGTGACTCGACCGACTCCGTGGAGAACCTCGGAACCTTTGCACATACACATACACGCACGTCCGCGAACGCACGCACGCGTACGCGCGTGTAGAACACGTGGTCAGGGCCGCGGTGGGCGTGCGTGAAAGAAGGCTCGGAGGTAAAGGGGGAGATGATCGGGAGAGAAGAAAAAGGATGCACCTTCACGCATACACGTAGGCTGGAAGGACGAGAAAGGGCGAGAGGGATAAAGAGACGTTTTATTGGAAGCAGCACGACGAAAGCGAAGGGAGCGAGAGAGTATCTCGTAAAGAAGGACGAGGCAGACGAAGGGGAGAAGATCGAGAAAGAGGGAGACCGTATATATGTTTTGTTTGAAGGAGAGAACGTATCTTATATAAGAGATAAGGGAGAGAACTGACAAGAGGAAAGAAAAGACAGAAGGAGGAGGATGAGGACAGAGTTTTACTTAAGGGAAAGGGGGATTGAAAGGGAACGTGTGTGTTTCATTTTCAAGAAGAACAAAAGAGAGATCGTGCTTTGTATAAAGGATATAAGGTCGAGAGAGGGCGATTTTGTTTAAAGGGGGGCGGAGGATTTGACGTAACGAGAAGCGCATTTATTTTTGGTTTTGTTCGAGTGAAAGAGGATTTAACTTCACATATTCATAGGGGGAAAAAAAAATCGCGGAAGGAGAAGACACGGGAAGTGAACCAGCGAACTCTTTAATGCTGGCAGATCGAGAGCGCAAGATAGGAGGATCCCGGTGCGAAAGGATCAGGAATAAGCGAAATTATTATCGGTTATTATGGATCGGGGTGCCCCGACGCGATTTCACGCACAGTTCCATAATTACCCTCGTTACAGATTAACCGTTGTATGGACTGTTAGCGCCAAAGTTGTAATTTCCCTCGAAATTATCTCAGCAAAATTATCCCCCCTGCTCCGAATCCTCGCCCCGAGCTCGTTTTTACGACTGCTGCGAATTAATATCGGATCTAATTTTGCACCCCTCAATTAATTTCGAACCCGAAGATCTCGGCTCGATTACCGACGTCGATGATTGGCGGATATCGCATAGCGATTGCTTTGGCAACGGTAAAAACTTGAAATCAATTTTACGAAATAAAAAAAATAAATATGAAACAGATGATATATTCTGTGCAGATTCTTTCATCTTTTAATCTTGTACGTTTTCAAATTTATCACGAATCGAGAAAAGATATTTCGGTTTGTTTATCCTCTCTATCTTATTAAAAGTTTGACAGATTAGCATTGTATAAAATTTGTTATGGAAAAATAAATTTATAAGTATAACATAATAAGTGAAAATCCAGTAAAGATCCTTCCTTTAGTAAAATATTTCGTTTCGCTTTTAATATGATAAAGTATACTCTAAAGCCCAGTCTTTTGAGTCTGACGGTTTCGGTTGTGTCGTATATAAATCGAGATGTATACATGCTCCAGTTAAGAATTAAAACGTCCTAAAGATAATTTAAAATCGGTGATTCATAAGATAAATCGCCAGCGCGACAATGCCTTCAAATCATTTCGAGAAAAATTAACTCGCAAGCAGCTGCAATTTGGTTT
Organism: Prenolepis imparis; assembly: GCF_030444845.1. Taxonomy (NCBI): domain Eukaryota; kingdom Metazoa; phylum Arthropoda; class Insecta; order Hymenoptera; family Formicidae; genus Prenolepis; species Prenolepis imparis. Next base: position 15,084,207 of record NW_028141160.1, read on the forward strand.
CCGTGAAACGATATTCATTCGTTCAAGCGCCTTAAATATATTCCTTTAATATCGACGCGACATAATTGCATGGCATCGACTGTAATGGCACGCCGTCGGAATTTAATGAAAATTTATTATCGAACCTCACTTTGTCGATGCTTTTTTTCAGCCAGCTCTTTCATAGTTGCCTACAAAACAACAGCATTAACATACATAATACCTGCACACACAACTTACATATATTTTTTTTATATAAATATTTAAAATTTACTTCCGTTCTCTCTCGAATATCACAATTCTATATTCTGGATCCTGCGCAATAACTGCAGCTTTGCATTCAAATAATAAAACACACAGAGTGTCTCAGAATATAAAACGCGTGGTTATTGATGCATATACATATTGTCATAAAAAGTAAATTTTTGTCTAATTATCACATTATTATCCAATAAATATTTTAAGAACAGTATAGCAATATAATCGATTTTAATTATCATTAGATCCAATTACACTTTTTCAAACATGCTTCTGCTTATTCAGATAGTAGTAACCCGTTAAAGGGAAATATGGTTGAATAGATACAACGTATAAAGTATAATCGTATAATCATCATTCGCGCGTAAAACATAGCAAATAACATTAAAACTGTTATTTGCTATGTTTGTGTAGGAAACTCGTCCCGTTAATATCGACGCTCGGGACGCGACAGTTTGCCCAACACGATTACTTATACGGTCAAGTAATGATATCCCATTACAAAATCTCAAGGCTTAATCGCGCCGCGAGTGCAGATGTAAATTTTTGTGTTCGGTCGATTAAATTTATAAGCCCGTATATACGCGCGTATATCACACTTCACGACGAGGTTCTACACGAGGATACAGGTGAACTACGGAAATGTAGCTAATATCGTCTTAATAAAATGTACATGAGAATGCGGGCGGTATTATGTACCCTATCCTTTCAGTTGCATAATACTCGACTTGATTCTGAAAAAAGTGCTACGATCGTTAACTCGCAATCTCGTCTCAACTTTTCATATTAAGTAAGATCAAGTAATTTTTGTGATTCCGTTAAATTATGTTACTGCACACACGCAGAATCAAGAGTGCAACTTTGTATATAAGGTATCTTATTGAAATTCGCAGGCATTACGAAAATAAACGCGCGTGGATAGTCTTGTCTCGCGGAGAAGACGAAGAGGATGACGAAGAGGGAAGGGGGGGGATAAGAGATATATATTGCGCTGGAATGACTTAATAGTATGTTACGCTCATGCGGCTATTTATAGCAACGGATTCGCCGCGTCTACATTATACGCGGGAAGGAGTTTCTATCTCGCGAGAAGCACATATACATTCTGATGATTCGCGCGTGCATCGCGTCTAGAAACGCGCGTGCAAACGTCGAGGGGCTTCGCGTGCGCGCGATCACGCGTGTAGATATAGAGGGGTAGCCGAGCTGTATTACCAAGCTGACATCAGACACTTGGTATGTAAATGGGATGCGTACGCGATGTGGAAACCTTGTAGGGGAGCTCGGCCAACAGATTTTGATGGGCTGTCACGGATGTATGGATCGAAAATAAGGGCACAGGTGTTTTCGAAGTTTTGTCCGAGTCTCGTCCTCGTTCTCGAGACGTCGCTGTCGAAATTATGGGGTTACTCGTTTAAAGTCGAGGAAAGATCTTAAGTAGCGTGCCGTTTTACACTGGAAATTAAGGCCTAGCTATAAATCGGACGACAGGAATATAAAAATAAATATAATCAGTTTTTGTGTGTTGCAACAAAAACTATCAGCTCTTCCCCGAGAAGAAGACTTGTAAATATTAATTTACATATTAAAATGCTCGCGTTTAAAGAAACGGCCACATAAAGTTTCAAGATTTATACAACGTAATGCAGTCTGTACACGTGTCTTTACGATTTTCGGAATATTTTACGAATCTTAAAACACGCATAAAAGATTGCGGCTGCGATCTTACGTAAAAAGAAAAATCGAGTTTTGCGAAACCTCGGACAGACACGTATCCCTTAACACAACGGCCATTGAATTATGCCTCGCCGCATTGTATGTACGTTGCATACGCATGCATCCGCAAATCCGCAGATGTCAACGCATTTACAAGTGACAAGACATCGATCTGTACAGATGTCACAGAAGGTCTCCGTGCCGATATAAACACCGTCGAATTTACCGCCCGTATTATACCTGTGTCTGGCGAATCCGCGATTCCGCGTATTTGCATGTGAAATGCATCGATTTGCTTCATCTTTCTCACGGAGGAATTAACGCCGATTCCGCGCACCTGTATCCTGTCGTTCTTGCGACTTTTAGCGAGAGCAATTCGCGCGAAACGTTCCGTCCTCTGTCAATATTGAAATGAAATTTATTAGCTTTCCGTTTTGTCGACGGCATTCACATCGACGTTTCATCGATAAAAAAATAACATTTTATTGCGATATTCCGCGATAAAATGTTCGCCGACCATCTTTACCGAATTTGTGTAAGAATTATACCCTTCTATTTTTGCGTCTTTTCTTTGTGTTTCTTTTTTTTATAATAAAAAAAATCATCATTTTTGCATTAGATTCTCGATCAATTTTGTAAGAAAGTGTTATATAGATAATATTATAATTAAATAAGTGAAAAGTATTTTTTAACATATGTGAAATTTTACACTATTGCCATTAAATGCAAAGTTGTTCAAGAGAAAATATAATTTAATCCGATTATAAAAAATTGCTTCATCAGGTATCATTAAATATAAAAATGAATTAAATTAATAACTCTTAATCCTTCTTAATGACTTATGTTTCGATTTATAACTCTTTTATAAAAGCGACCCATCGATACCGTCGATTATACCTTTAATGAAGAACGCTCGTTGCATAAAAAATTCATTACTCAAGCGCACTTATCGAAAGTCCATCTTTTTAATTAATCCTTTGCATACGTTTCTGTTCATCTTCGTTATGGAAATCAATTCGGAAATCGCGGCGAGAGTACGTTTCTCATATACAGTTAAGTTGTGACGACTGCAGGATCATTTATGATACATGATATACCTCGCAAAAAAATGCTCTTTCTTTTTTCTTTCAGAGAAATCTTCGTTTTCAATACGATATATGAATGCAGCACGTTCACTCTTCGGCGTGTCCGACGCGCAAAATAATATTCTCTGGAAGGGACATGCAATTTGTTCCCCGAACGAAAGCTTAATTAAAAGCTTTACACAGTTTCAATTTTAAGTCTTTCGATAAATCACTTTAAATATTTCGATACTTGTCGAATTAAATACAATTTGCTTGAAACTAACTATCAATTCTCTCGACCTTTAGTCATTATTTTTCGGCGAACATTGTTTTTGTCGCCCAGCATACTCGGGAGAAATATTCGATTTTGATTGCGATATCGGCGGGATCGACGAACGGGCGCGTACTATCCCGTTTCGTGGCAGAGGCGCGAATTCAAAGAGAGAAGCTCGTTATACCGGTCCTCGGCAACGGTCTCCGGTGGTCCAATTAGCCGGCACACCGATCCGAGTCGCGCGCAAGAAGGACTCGGTAACTTCGACTCGCAATCGCGTATCTTATGCCGATTTTATGCAAGATCTTAAATTTCGGAGAGATCTCGATGAAGCGTGATCGAGCATGTTTGCGTTCGATTCGCGAATATACATTTTTTTCTTGTCGTTGCCGATACTGTCGAACAAGTCAAGTATCTCACGTAGATGTGATCGGACAGGAACGTTTTTCGGCGCGATACGCATCGAAATGGCAAAATTGCGCGATGAACCCGATCGTAGACCGGTTTTTTACACGACGAGTCGATTAATCGATTGATATTTCTGGAGGAAATCGGCAAAGGCGCGTGAAATTTCAAACAACTACCTATTCCTTTGACACCTACGTGAAGATTTCCAATTCGGTCCTGAATTCGATTACGTCTCCTAAATATTTAAATAAGACAAATACTGCAGAACAAACAGAAAAATAAAAATTATTTTAAATAAAATATAAAACTACAAAAATTCTTCTGCAAAATAAAGATTTTTCAATATTTTTATTAAGAAAAAATATTTGGATGATATATTGATGACTTATTTCTTCGTTGATAAATTGTAAAATATAAACTTTTGAGAAATTTAAATTGTTATTTTTCATGTTATCTACTAATATAAGATTTCATTGCACGTCCGCTTGAACTTTGCACGATCGTACTAGTGTTTTCTTTTTTCGTTTTTTAATAAGATGCAAAAACTGCAGTTATATGCGCATATGCTATCGTTAACGTCGCGATACGAATCAGCGCGCAATCGCACGTGGCTTCCTCATTACGATAAAATCAACGATAAACCAGTTATATCGTTGCTTAGCTTGGCACCAGACAGTAAACCAATTAATAAAAGTATGACCCACCCCACGCTTGTAAAATTTTTATCAATAAAATCCTTCAAAGCGAGCGATAGTCTCGACAGTTTATTTTTGATGTTATCGAACGTACTGCCGCACAGAAAACGCATCGACGAGCAAGAGAAAATCATTAAAAGAAACCTTTCATACAGGTACGATATACATCGGGCAGTGCCATTGATAAACATTGAAACACGTTACGATAAATATTTATTTGAGGCTCACGTGATGGAGTGCATCCTGTTTGAGAGCAAACAAAACTTTCATTTTTCTCACTCTACGAAAATCATTCGTACTTAAAAAAATTCCACATCACTGTCAGCGATTGCATTAATCACGCGTTGATTTTCGTTCGCACGAAGCGATCGAGGATAAACAAGTCCAGCTGGTAGACGTTAATAAATTTAACCTCAGAGAGAGAGAGAATAATTATTTAATTAAGAGTAAGTTATTTCCAGCTTCGAGTTACGAAACGTGACTGTTATTCCATTTTCAACTTCCTGTTTTTTTCAAATAACAGGTAACTGCAGATAAGCAACCGAGTGAAATCGTTGACTTCGCCGGCGAAGTCCGAATTGCGTGCAGGTACCACACATCCTGTTTAATCACGTGACGGCTCTTCAATCTGCCAGGAGCAATCTTCTTCGTGAAGTCGAAGGTCGCCCTTGATACGAAACGTAGCAACAAAGAGAGGCTCAAATTACGATCTGCGATCAACCCTTTACCGATCTTAGACGACGGGTACTGTCTGTAAAATCGACTGACAGCTACAATTTGTTCTCTTCAAGAGACTGCAGAAATTTACGTATAAATGGTTAATTCTCTCAAACACGAAATTGCAGTTTCTTTCAAATCGGTTGGATAAGCTGCAGTTAAAAAATTAGGCAAAAAGCAAAATAAAACTCAATAGAAAAATGTAACATAAATCTGGTTATTGTATGATTTTAGAAAATTTACGAAATCGTGAATGAAATATCAATTTACATTCTTCACAATTTTAAATAATATGTCATCATTAAAAAATTAATGGATATTAAATTTATTACATCAAGTATATTTTATGCGTCAAACTTCTAATAAAATTATTTTATATTAAAAATGTTGTGAAAGAAATCATAGAATATTTTTAAATGAGTCTTGCTCGCGCATTCTATACTTAATGATTAGTTTCCTCTCGCTTAAGAGCAATCCGTGCGAAGTCGAAGAACATTATCAATGCGATATAGACTTCCTTAAGCTTGTGATATTCGAGTAAATCTCGTTATACAGATAGAGATAACAATCTCATTAAGTATCAATCATTTATTCTAGCATTTGAAAAATGTTCATATACGCAAAAGTCGAATATGATAAAAATATACTATAAAAAAACTATAAAAAAAATGTATATTAATCTATGTATTGCGAAAGAAAAATGAATAATTTTTCACAAATTTATATCATTATTAATTCTCTATTGTGAATGTTAAATAACATCTATATCATAATATAGTTAATAAATTATTGATATATTATTCATAGAATAATTTTAGATAATTTTTACCGCGGATATATATTTATACGCGTGTAGGTGTAAATAATATAATTTTCTTTTAAAATAAAATTTTTAAACGATTAAACGTTTTAATCGGTCCACTTTATACTGGACCAACAAAAGTTGTACGACTGGGTCGTCTTCGATTTCGCCAGCACGAGCAAGCCATGTGTTCATCGAATAAGCTGAATCACATCATTGGCGACGATCTTAACTTCACGAAGAAAGGACATGCTTTCTTTAAAAGGAAGAGAAGGCTTCTTATATGTCCAAACAGGATGTACTTCATCACGCAAGAATGACTATCGTTCAGGTGCTTTGCAGCTGGATTTGCAGTATCTTCAGCTTCTACTTCATCGTACACAACATAATTTTCGTATAATAAATACTTCTTAATGAGATTTTCATTATAGGGATACCGCGTTCTTTTTCTTACATTATTCGCGTTCGAAAAAATAGATATCTTTTCGAAAAAAAATCAAAACATCTTCGACGAAAGCCGCATCTTCGGAAGATATAATTTCTCGATATGAAAGCCGCTTCGATAAATTATGCGGAAAGAAGTTTGAAGAATTCTGAACGGTAATAAATCACCGCGAGCGGGAAGACCATTGGAAATAAAACGCGACGTTCCGCTGCTTTTTTTTCTTCGCGAAGTCAAAGATCCTTTCGAATGCGACATAAATCAGCTAACCGACCCGTGTCTTACGCGCACTGTAACAAAATCAAAGTTGCATTCGTTACACCGGCCTCCGAAAGCTTGTTGACCACTCTCTCTCTCCCTCTCTCTACTTGCGTATAATAAACTGCTATATTTCAACTTGACAAATTGTACATATACATGGATGTCAATGACACAAATAATCCAAATATGCAACGTTAAAAAAACAGGCATAACTTGTTTCAATTTCAAAGATTTTTTTAAGATACGAGAAAGGAAGTTGTAGAAGTGAAACGAAACCTGTTGCTAAATATAAAAAAAATTCAGACAATTGAATTTAAAGCATTATGAAACATCAAATCAAAATAATATTATAAATAATTATGTATAATCAGCATTATTATAAATAATTGCAAATAAAAATATTTTATTTGAAATCTCAAAGTTTACTTTTTTTTCATAAAATTCATTGATATTATTGATATAATTAATCAGTTGTAATATATAAAATTTATGTGACATAGACTGCAGTTTCGTATTGAATTAAGGATTCTTTTTCTCTATTTATTAATATTAAAATAATTCTAAATATTAGTAAAAATTAATGGATATTAAACGATTAAATTTAATGACTCCAATCTTGCCGTTATTAGCCATTATGGATTCTAACTCATAAACGTCCCCCTTTTCTCCGCAATGATTTAATCGCGCTACCGTGACCGTTTGAAAAACACACGAAAGGCGATGGCGTAGTTACTGTCACTAAGCCATCTGCGCATTCGCGCGGACTGCAGCCGAGCTCTCAAATCCGCTTAACTCTCTCATCGCATATGACCCAAATGACTCACGAGCACGAACGAAGATTTATCGTCGTCGATTGCACTCGCGTGTCACCAAATAGCTCCATCCGCGAATAATTGCCCAACCTCGAAATTGCCCGAACGTCCTCGGCGCGTCTCTCTCTCTCTCTCTCTCTCCCTTTCATACACACACACGCGTCTGATCGCGCAATTTTCGCCTCCCGACTCCCGACAGCTTCATTGCAGGTTTTGGGTCGTTATTGTCCGTCACGACGCGCGTCCGTCCCGCGACATGTCTGCATCAGGCTCCCGACCGTTACGAGGCCCAGTTTCCTTTCTGTAAGAAACTTTCTACGCGAAGAGGGTACCTTGCCGCGTGTCGCGTGAGACTTCTTTTTCGGATCCGAAAACCAAGGGCTGGCAAGGCGCGTTTCTCGCACACGACCAACACGCTCCGTGCACGCTTAGAGCGGTTAGCTTAAGATTGGAGAACAGGGGCGGAGAACGTCGATTTTGAGAGAATCGCCAAGAGAAAGTGCGTGCCGGCGCGTTTATAAATATTTATAATTTATACGTTTTATCTATCATTTTCAAAGAGTAATCGCGCTGCTGTAAGACAAGAGAATCTGACATGATTAATTAAGTCCACGCTAGTAATAGCTATGCTACTCTTCGGCGTATCAGTAATATTGTAAGCTGTAGAATCACAAAACGAGATCTAATAGCTGATTAGATTTAAGAAAACTGTGATTGATTATAGAGAAATGAAAGAGAGACTCGTTTATATTAAGAATTTTTCATCCAAAAACAATAAAAATATTATGCATAAAAAATCGATAACTTAAGATAAATGATTAATGTAGTTTTATAATAATTAAAAATCATAATTATACCATCGCTCCAAGAATAATGCGATAAAATATCAATTGTATGGTATATTTTTATTCGTTTTTTTTTCTAGTCCTCGAGATGGAATAAATTAAAATATTTTAACATACAAGCGAGAGATGCGTGCTTCATATCGCGACTCATATATATCGTTATCCTTAACAGCCTCTTCGAGAGAGCACAAGTGAATGCCCTACAAAATCACTATAAAAAAACATCTACATACCGAAAGGCGCCGTATCTGCTCGACGGATCTCGTCTCATCGAAACACCATTAAAATATTTCAATCGGGCCCGGGGGCCGGTCCTAATTTCTCTCCGTCCGTTCGTCCCTGCCGAGGCGTGATTACGCCGCGAAGGGTTGCTCTCTCGAAGATCCGCGAGGGGGACCGACGGATACGACGACGCACAGTGAGTACCGCGGGGAGATGGAGAACTGCTATGCGGGAGAGAAATGGAAGGAAAAGGAGGACGAGGAAAGAGGGTTGGCGGTCGCCTCGAGAGAAGCAGCGCGCGAGGACAGGTGGCGACGAGAACCAGGGAACCTCGGTACCATCGAGTTCTCACGCGCGAAACCTCCAGCTGCCACCGACCGAAGGAGATATACATATACACGTTGCTCCTGGGGCCCCGGCTCGATAGCAGGCAAGCCGAGAAGAGCGAGAGCGAGCACACCCTCGAAAAGCGCATCACTCGCTTAGGGAATGCCGGACACGAGGGGTCTCGACAGATGCGTGCGGTTGGTCAGGAATCTAAATATTACGACCGCGTCGCGCTGAGGAGGCCGGCTGCCAGAGGGTGTCACTCTGGCCATCCCTCGTCACCCCTTGCGTTCGCGTGAATGGAGCGCGGGCGGTACCCCGTTATAGTAAAATCTCTCTGTTCAAAAGACACGTCTGGATATGCAGAGCGCCGCGGATTTTTGAATATGTAATTAGTGAACAAACCGGCTCGTTTTATGTAAACTGTCACTTCGTACAATATGCGTGAAAAATATAATTATTTCAACATATAATAATTCGTATAATATATGCATGCGATAAATCGTTTGATCATTTTCAATAAATCTATATTTTAATTATAAAGTTATAAAGTGATCGACGCTTTGTGACTTAAATATTGTTTAAATCGACGATGCGTTAATCGGTATATATATATATATATATATATAATCTGCGAAAGAAAAATAAACTAAACGCTTCAATTATATGCGTATCGATCGATCTTATAATTTATGCCCTCCATCGCGGCACAGTATAATGACTGCTACTTACTGATTATAACGCGACGACCGATTTATCATTGCCTCAAGGCGAATGTAATTAAGTCTATTATCCGTGTTTTCTCATGTGACGGTGTCAATCGGGAATCCCTGATCATAGAGGTGCGTACCATAAATTTGCATATGTTGCAAGAGACAACCCCAGACACAAGGCATGTTTATGTTACAAGAAAAGAGTTATTTATATATTCTCCTCCTCTCTGGCTGAAAATAGCAATGTAGCGAACAAAGTAGCGGCGAGATTGAACGCTGTCAATAAATGAACGGTCTGCATCTATCGATCCGCGATCATAATAACCGACTATCGACTTTCGTATCCTAAGCCCTATATTCTTACGGCGTCGCGGCAAAAATCCAGGCCTGAAAGAATCGAGGCGAAGTAGGCGAGGCGACTCGCGTTAATTGCAGCGGCAGAACAACGTAGCCACCTGTTTCACATGCTCGTAGAGCTTGGTGGACCGTCGCATTACCAACTTCCCGTGCAACAGGTTATGCACCTCTCCAATCACTCTTTCTCTTTTCCCTCCCTCCCCCCTTGAGTCCAATCGCCCTTCGTCAAATCGACGCGTCACCCGTCCCCGACCGTTGTTTGACGCATCGATTCGGTCCTCCTAACGACCGTCATCTCGTCCTTGTCCGGTGAACGAAGCGCTTCGTTCTCTCACGATTCGCGCTCACGAGTTCCTTCACGTGGTGTTCTCTTTTTCTCACTCTATCGGCTTTCTCATTCGCTCCTTCCCAATCTCGTGTCTCGTCCCTTCCTCCTCCAGCACGAGCGAACCACGTGCTACTCTCGCGCTTACTTCTGCTACCGTGCGCAAACTCGTGCTGCGCGTGCGCTACGAATCGAGTATCGTCATCACCCTTCCGATTCTGGTCTCTTTTTCTCCCTCACGGCGGTCGACACTTGGTCCTCTCGCTTTCCCTCTTCTTCGTCACCCTGATCTCGCTCGTGGCGCACGGTCGCCGCCGTCTCTCTCTTGTGCCCTCGTCGTCGTTCATTCTCGTTCGCACCACGTGGAGCTCGTGGAGCTCGTGGAGCTCGTGCTGCGCGTGCGTCACGCAAAGTACGCACCCCTTCCTTTCTTCCATCGCATAATTCTATCTTCCATCTCGCTCGGTGCGATCGCATCTGTGACTTCTATCGCATTTTTCATCCTTGTTCTTCTTGCTCTTCATTTCCTTCTACTCTTCCTGGCTCTCATTCTGCATCTCTTTCCTATACGTTGCTCTTTCTCAGCGTGCGTTAGAGGGGATCGACTATCTCCCTCCGTTTCCTTGAACTTCCTTTTCTTTGATTCGTGTTACCTCCCCTCTATTCGTCGATGCACGCAGCGTTCTCCGTTCAACCATAGCGCGTTACCTTGTCTAGAGTAGCACGAGCTGATCTTTCTTAAAGCGCAAACTCGTGCTGCGCGTGCGTCGCGAGAACGATCTATTTCCTTCTCTCTTCTCGACTCCCTTCTACTTCCTTCGCAAATTGCATCCTCCTTCCTCGTTTGGTACTGTCGGTTCTCGGTAGAAACTATCTCTTTCTCTGTGTCTACGTGCATCCTCTTCTGATTGTCAGTTACCCTCACCCTTGTCCATGCCCTTCGTCGATGCAGCGTGCGCAACTCGTGCTGCGCGCACGCCGCATCAAGCGCTTATTTCCACCACCTTCTCCTCTTGCTGCCTTCTCCATTCTACTTTTTCCCCTCGTTCTCCACCTCAGTCCTTAGATCTGTCTTTTCTCCTCGGTCACCAAGCTTTTATCCTCGCACCGATTATCCTCGGTCACCCAACGTACTCTGACCAATCGTCCTCCTTTTATCCTGCGTCTTTTTTCAGTGCATCACATGCAACCCGATGCATCATGCGAGGCCGTAACCTCGTTTCTCTCATGTTTCGCTTTCGACGACTATGAGTTCAACAACAACGTCCTGTCCTTGTTCCTTCTTCTTCGCGCCCTTGCTTCGTGCGCGCACGCCATCGTGTTCTTTTTTCCTCCGTTCGATTTCTTTTATCTCTCTTCTGCTTGTATATTCTTGTATTTCATTTTTTCTTCTGTCTTACCTTGACTTTTTTTTTTTACTTTTTTTCGGTTTAATTCGTAATTTTATTCTCAATTGTATCGCATGCATATTATATTTTTTCTTATTTTCTTTTCCTTTGCTTTTCTCAATTACATTATCTGTTTGTCATCTTTCATTCTTTTTCGTCTTTATTTCACTAGATAATCAAGAATTGAAAAATCTTGTGATATGAAGATAAAAAAGAAAGAAAGATGATGTGATCAAAGATAGCAAAAGAAAAGAAAAAATAAAAGAAGAAAAATGTATTGTTGATCAAATATATTGTTAGTGAAATTTATATTCGTAAAAATATAAAATTGTAATAATTATCTATCGATGATCTAATGTCATTTATTGTCAGTCTTTCAAAACGGTCAAGCGCCCTTTTCCTTCGCTTTGAGCCTCCCCCAAGAAATTACGACAGATACAAAATACCTGCAACCCCTACCCTCATCCTGCACATTGACGCGTACACGCACGCACGCACGCTGATGCACACGTATCCGTGCAAAAAACGTGGTCTCCACCCTCCGTCGCCCTGACTTTGCTACGTCGAGCGCATGCGCGACCCTTCGGCTATATAAGCCGAGCTGCTCTCATCCCAGTTCACATTCAATCACACCCACTCATACTCGCGCGATCTCGAAGGAAAAAGAGAAAAGACGAGGCGAAGGCACGAGAAACCAACCGGTCTGCCATCCATCCTCGTGTCGTGCACGTGTACTCTCATTCCGTCTCTCTTTTTTTCCCCGTATCCATCGATAGTTCTCTCTCTCTCCCTTTCTCGTTCACGCATACGCGCCCTCATCGTCACGAGTTCTCGTGTATTCGAGAAGACGCATCGCTGGTCGCTGCCAAGTCCACCTCGAGATCCTCGAACAGAATCGCGACCGGTTTTTCTCGGCCGCTCATTCACTCATTTACGGCGCCAGCATGAAGATCACGTACACCGTGATGCCCATCGGCCATTCAGTTCGATCCATCGAAGACGATGGCGTGTTAGCGGCTCGACAAGTTGTCAAGACTACTCTGAAGAACTTGAAGAGATGGTACGCCAGATTGCGGCGTGGGACGGCGGATCGCGCCGTCAATTTCGATCAGCAAAATCATCCGAACGAGATCACGGTTTCCTGTCACGAGAGAACCACGACGATGATGATCATCGACCAGGAGGAATCGCGAAATCGCACTAACGAGAATCTGGAGAACGAATTAAGGGAGCATCTGGCGAACAACAAGTCTGTCGTTGACGATGACGATGACAGCGATCGATAGTTGGACAGAAAACAATGGACCACCCCTGTCAAAGATCTATCAAGGGACGCAGGAGTTCTTCGCGGCGTAACTCGAAGGTAGCTTTAATAGTTCTTAAGAGATCGTTTAGCCTTTATTTGTGTACTTTTAGTTCGATTTGCCAATTAACTCCTGGTTCGAAGCTTTAAAATGAATTTCTCAATTAAGAATCCGCGGCAGACTAGTTAAATAGATAAGTAATATCGCGTGCAATATTCTCGTACATATGATCAATTTCTGGTAGTATCGTTTAATCGATCGAAGTGATAATAGGCTTAGATATCCGTCAATAAGCATAGCATCGTAAATACTATTAGAGTATGTATATTATAGTTTAGTGGATCGAACATCGTTCGAGATTAAAGGCCGCCCAGTGCATATTTCATAATAGGAATAGCTGTGATATGTCATTAAGGAGAAATATGTTTATTATTCGCGCAATTTGACATTTTGAGCGCAAGTATAAAAACTGTGATAATCTGCCGCGGAACAGTTTAAACTGTGATATTAGCGAAAAAATTTTAAAAATCTGTGATATTAATTTTATGTAGATTGAAAATAATTCAAGGATTTTAAAAAGAAATGTCTATCTAAAGGGAAAAATCTATTACGAAATTATCAAACGTGATATCGATTATATTAAATATGTCTTCCAACAGCTGCAATATTAATCTGTACTTAATAGATGATTAAGATTAAGAAAGACACGTGAAAACTGTGATAAATCGTTTATAATTATAGATTATGCGCATAAGTTAGATTAATTAAACGAATCACAGCTCTATAGCGATACTTTGTGATACGTAAATAATTAATAGTCACAGTAAAATCGATCACATCCGTGATCGATTGTACTGATCGATTTTGAAAATTAATTTTTTTATATACGTTTTGTTTGTCTTACAGAAAATTCGGGTTTATTAATTTTGTTCTCTTTTTGGTTTTCTTTTTGCACATTTCGTATCTTTAATTATATATATCGCACTTGTATATCTAATCGTCTTATATTGCGTTTTCGTTTCGTTTGAATTGTACAGTTGGACCGCATGATCCAACTTTTTAGCGTTGTGTTAAGTTGCAATTGTAATCGCATTTATTAAATAAATCGTGTGATGATTGAAATAATTTTAATTTATTTCCCTGTATATTCTCACCTGTACATCTCTCTTTGCTTTATATGATTTACTTTTAATTTTAAGTACTTTAATATCATCTAAATTATTGCATTTTCACAAATAAAAAATATAAGATATAGAAATATAAAATACAGAATAAAAAAAATATATAATTTTTAAAAACAATGAATCTAAATTAATGTTTCAAATATTAAAAAATGAAAAAAAGTTTTTTTAGTATTTTCGATATTTTACAACAATTTTCTGTGATGTTTCTCATATTTTTTTTATTAAAATAATAGTAATACGTAAAAACATACAATTATAGTAAAGAAATTTTTGTAATTCTTATAGCTTTTCTATCTTATCAGCAAATAAATATTTTTCATAATAATTTTTTCATAAGAATATTTTCAAATTCATAAAAGTGAGAGCTTTCTTTAGTGAAGTTCGCCCCATCTGCTATATAGCTCTTAAACTACCCTAAACTATACGGTTTCACCCTTAAACGATAGATGGCACTCATTAAAAGAGCCCTATGATGCCCTTTTTACTCTTCTAATTAAATTAAACGGAATAAAAGAATAGAAATGCAATTTTGCTATTCAATTAATCAATTGAAATAATTATAAAATGATCAAACATTGAAATAATGAGAAACTTTAAAATTGTTTTCTTAAAAAAAAAAGAAAATGTTTAAGCAATTACACAAAAAATATTACAATTAAGATTTTAGCATATCTGAATTTCATGATAAGATATAATTTATTAATTACGTATGTGAAATAACTATGTTATAGATATTCTTTAAACAAGAATTAAAAAATACAATTGAGGATGCAGTAAAGTTACAGTTTTGCAATGCCCTTCACTTTCGATATTTTTGTCGCATAAAACATATGCGTAATCGCAATAATACATTCCTCAATCAATCGTTGCAAAAGCAAAGGCACACCGTGATTACGCGACTTCCTGCACCTGCGCCATAATCATCCGAAAGTATCTCTCGGTGTCGAGTTTGTAACACGTGGATCTGCTCGCATCGCAATTTAGCGGAATCGAGACAATTGTCGCCGGATGACAGAATATTACACGTGGCGTGAGGAATAGGGGAAAAAAAAATTTTTTTAGATGGCAATTCTTTCGATCTAAGGGATCGAAAAAAATAGATCCTGCTGGATCAGATTACCGACATTAACCACCATTATACGGGTAGCCAACTACCTGAATGTGTTCGCATTATACTCTATACGATTCAATACAATTTTCCATTTAGATTATCGGTCTGATCTTCGCGGATCCAATCCCGAATGATGTGTGCGGGATGACGCTTGTAGGAAACGCAACATGATATCACCGTATGGTCAGACGACCATGCAGAGAGACAGACGTCTTAATCCCCAAGATTTTACGCCGCATAAAAGAATTTCGTTTTTATACATAGAACCCCCCTAATCTCGTCTTAAAGTGGCAGAATATCGGGTTACGTTTTCGAAACTCTTGAAAATATTGTCAAATATTTGATGCCGTTGCCCCGAGGGAATGGTTTTCAAAGCGTCCGTCAAATAATACCTCGTAATATTTGTTATTTCAACCCGTCTTTTTGATAATCGAATTGTATAAATAAAATTAATGTAATAAAAAATTAATATAATTTATTAAATGCAAATCATTGAAACTTTCAAAATATTACATCTACTAATATTTTATGTACGTATTAATTTAATATTTCAAAAGCGCAATCTTTGGCAATGAATAACGTAAAGTGTTAATGTTACACCCGCCATGCAAATTTACAAGAATCTATAAAATACTTTTTATCTATGTCAATTTCGTCATTAAAATGAATACATTTAGACAGTTGGGATGTATCGGAGTTTTTAAAAGACTCTTCCACATTGCGAGACAACCTGGTATTATGAAGTGATTTTCGAGTTATTCCGGCTTATTTTCCACAAAAGCCAGACTGATCGATCGATCTCTATTGTATGTATGTGCTTCGCCAGTGGCGTAAGGTTTTAACCCTCCTATACATAAATAGATCGTCTGTCATTTCACAAAAATTATTATAGCTATTCTGACATAATAATCTCAATAAGATTTTATTATTTAATAATTATGATAATCTCACAATTATAATTTCTTTTATGATTACTTAAAATCTATTTCTTTTTCTATTAATTCATATAAATTTATAATATATATAAAGATATTGCAAATATTTTTCGAGAAAGAAAGATACAAATTATTTTTATTTATAAGCATAAATAATTTGTCAATCTAAAAAGTAATGAGCTAAAAAATCTAAATAACTGCTACGCCACTGAATTACAGCCGAATCAGAACGCAGGGTAAACTGACTGAGAATTCAGCGAGCTGTCTCCGAGTACAATATTATAGAGAGACAAATTTCTTGAAAATGTACCTTTTCGACTCTTAAAAGGGACAATTATTGTATTATTTGACGCCGTTTAAACCTGGAAACCGAATTTAAAGACTTTCCACGGATCAAGTCACATATTGAAAAGATCATGCGCGCGGAAAGATACTTTCGAACGTGTCGCGCATGGCAGAATTTCATATAAAATGTTATTCCTGTCCGAAGCCACGGAAATATTTTTGAAATAAGGGATTGGCAGAATAAAGCTATGTAGGCAGCTGCTTCTCTGGCTTATTGGCTCTGATAATAGACACATTAAGTCACACTCAACGTCAAATTCTGGCTTTTCAAGCAAAAGCCAGCTGTGAATACGCCAGATCAAAAATTTAAATCCGACTTCAATTCGCTTACACAGAGATTTCGCACGACGATTGGTTCGCAAACAAGGATGTTTTCTCAAGATTTTTCGATAGACTGAGTAAATAAAGAAAGATGATGCAAAGAAAATCATTTCTGTAATTGATAATCGCGAAACTTTTGAAAAAAAAAAAAAAATATATATAATTGGATTTTGCAAAAGTTACTAAAGTTAACAAGTATTCTTTTCAAAACAAAAAATAATAAATAAAGAATTTATGAAAACATTATGCATAGATTAAATTTTTAAATTTTCAAATATTTTTAATTAAATTATAAAAAAATTTCAAATACATATTTACAAATATTTGTTAAATTTTCTTCTTTTCGAAAAATAACAAAATAATGTTTTATATACACAATTATTATATTCAATATACAAAATCAAATCATATACTTTTTATATGCCCTATAAAAGATGTAACAATCGACTGAGAGAACTCTTAAAGAAGACACGTTTCCGAAAAATCTTTTAAAGTATACAATGACGATGTGCATTACTTGCGCTGTTAATGCTGTACTAAAAGGAAGTTACGCGGCAGAAAAAGGATCCCTTCCACTTAAGCATCGATTTTACTTGCGTTTCCCGTCGATCTTGTCTACCACGACCCTTTTGCTTATAACCACCCTCCCACGTATCCCGACCAATTCGTACAAGAAAGAAGAAAATATGAAGGAAAAACGGAGAGATGGGAGAAAAGGAAGAATCAGTCCTTCGCACTCGGCTACACATCGCGCTCGAATGCCTTCTCTCGGGGATCTCCCCGTTTTTGAGACGAGACAGATTCTGATTTCTTTGTTGAACACGTGCACGAGAAATCGTAAATCTAACTAAAGAAAACCCCCGTAGAAAATGAGAGAGCGAGAGAAAGAAGAGGAAAAAAGAAGTAACGATTCGTCAGGGTACTCATGACACATCCATATACATAGAGGGCACGAAGAAACCTATACTAAGTGGATAATGGGCCAATGGCGCGGGCCACGTCTCCGTTTTACGTCTTTAGATTACGAGTTCTTGATTTTTAAACCTGGATTTCAAGAGAGGGTCTACGACTGTGCGCGAGGGTGGCCGGAGAACGAAGGGCCGCGGCTGTAAGGGCCCATTGTCGGCTCGCCGTCCATTATGCGAAGCGACTGAATGATAGAAATATTTGTATCTTGGCGCACTGCGGCTCTGGAGAGGCTCTCCGGAGAGCACTTCGGAGATCGGAGAGCGTCGTCTCAAGTAGAAGACGCTTATCTGTGCGTGTCGAACAACGGGCTGCATGTCTCCAAGCTTCTTCTCTCGCGTGAGACTCTAGATTCGGCTATCTCGAGAGCAAGTTGACGCGATGTGGCACTCGGCAGCTTCGAGTGTCTGCGTTCTGTCGCGAGATTACAATAATTGGAGATTTGACATGAAAAATAGGTACAGGTATACAGAAAAAAATTCAAGATATAAAATATATTTTAATCATAAATTATATTTTAATATATGTTGAGCGCGATTTTTCTAGAATAAAAAAAGACGTTTTTTCCCAATTAAACGCGTTCTTATAAATGCAATATTTTGCAGTAGAATCTCACAAATCTCTTTGATGCCTTTCTTAACAAAATATATTTCTTTAAAGATATAATAAAATTTTTCATATTTTTCATATTTAATCTTCGATTAATGCAATAATTATTTTTATATAAAAAATTATTCAATACCTAATATAAATAATAAATATATATATAAATAATTATTACTCGATAAAATCGTGAAAATTAAATGAAAGTAATGTCGATCTTTAATAAGAGTTAAATAGAATTAAATAAAATCTGTCAAAGCACAAATTTTTATTTCTTCGCTGAAAGAAATTAAGGAAACGCTCACTCGTCGTTAATTATACATTTTTCCTCTTGATACGATCCCCTAAAGCTCATTTACCCTAGACCCTAACATAAGTACGATAAGCGAACTCCGACTTTTGAGGGAAAAGGGCATGGGCAGAGACACGACCTTTCGACAGGGCGACCTGTCGTCCAAATGTTTTTAACAGCCGTTCTAAATATACCTTTATGGAAACAGTAAACGGCAGAGGGCCCGCCTGTCCCGACAAGTTGGAAAAAGTCTTTTCTCGAACGGCGAAGCACGAATGTGTCGGTCGATAGTAATATTTGTCAAAAGAGAAGAGAGGAAAGGAGAAGTCGTTTCGACTTTCAGCCGCACGTGTGTCTCGCATTACGGACGTGATGTCTTTTTTGTCGATGGGGGGTGCATGAAGGAACCAAATTTCGCGCACATGCCTGAACATTCCTATCGATTCGATGGTGGTCGCACCACCACCGTACTCGAGCCAATTATTATTGGTTTCGAATGACCACTTCCGCTCTTACATGATCGAGTAACGCTCGATCGAAACGTGATATATGCATTCGCGCGTTTCGTATCACCCGGTTTCCGTATGCGCAGATTTGATACGCGCTGACATTTCTGCCGTAAAGAGATTCGGAAGATATAAAAAAAATTGATGAGAGAATATTAAATATTTTATATTTAAGATAGATTAATCAACATATGAATGCAACATAAAAAATATATTTGCATAATGTAAATCTTTTTATTTACAAAATAATATATATATTATGAGGAAATATAATATAATATATATTGCTATTATTATTGCGATTTATACGATGAAAATTCCTTTCCTGTACCGCGTGTTTAAAGACTAAAAGACAAGTAATATGACTTTAACGGCTTATAGATTGCGGCACGTCCACAAGTCAGAGTCCCGAATCAGAAAAAAAAAAGATATATAAAACGAGAGCATAGAAAGAGAGCACGCTCACGTCTATTAATAGATAATCTTTTCCAGCCACGCTCTCGTAGAAAAAAAACGTTCTCGGAAGAAACCTTACGTGTATAAAAAAAAAGTCACTGACCACATGCAGTCGCACACATGATGTCATGGGAAAGATGGGGCTGCGATACAAAAAAAGAGTCAGAAGAATTCAAGCCTCACGATGCTTTCGGCGCCGCCGTAATATTACGACCCAAGGCTCAGGATTAAATCGTATCGTACCCATTTCTTTTTTTTCTTTTTTTTTTCTTTTTTTTTCCCTCAGCAAAGCGACTTTTCATAGGTACTCCAGCGGTTTAAAAGGTATCTAACTGCAGGTGCATCCTAATAACACAAAACGCGCACGGAATTCCATAAAAAAAACTTTCCTTCTTTCGCACCGCTACAAACGCTTCGCCACAATTTGCCTCAACTTGATGAAAGAACGAATTCAACAAAAATTGCATCGAATCACGAAATTAGATTAATGCTCTTGAATTAAATGCTGAATAACTATAATAATATTCAAATAAATATGAACATTGATGTTCTTCGAATGATTGCGTGAGCAGCAAATAAAAGCAATATTACGTGGCTGTGTATATGTGTATATCGGAATCGCTCACCTAAGGCACGCATGTGATGCTGATTGCATTACGTTCGCAACGCGTTGCAGAGTATGTTGCATGCACAGAGAAATGCAGCCGCAGGGATTCACCGCAATAAATCGCGAGTTGAGTTTCACGAAGCTACAACGAGAGATTTCGCTTGATTAATAACCTGACTGGAGGGGCAGAGGGAGGATTGAAATGTGATCTTTACCTGCCTATCGCAATTTGAGAACGGAAAGGTTTCTCCCAATTTAAGTTTTTAACGATGAAACTGGATATTCTAGATGAATTTACGGGCGGGTTGATTGCGTTCAGATTTCAACCTGCGGTGGACACGACGATTTAAATAAGAAACTCGCGATGCGCGCAACGTCTCGCGATGATACATGCGTATTGTTTTTCATCCGATATCCTTTTTTATTTCATCTATCGAGAATATTTCTCATGCAGTGATCCCTCGGTAATAAAAGAGCTTCGAATGATGCATAAAGAAGTTTGCAAAGTTTTATTTCAGGATTTATATGTAATTCTTAAATTTTTTTGATAAGTGAATATAATATCAAAATGCGCATTTTTTTTAAACTTAGAATATTTAGAAAAAATTTACTTAGATTGTTATCTTATATATATTATAAAAATAAAATTTTCATATATTATATAAAAATAAATTTTTAATAAATGCAACTGAGAAATATTAATATAACAATAATTCTTTTATAATCTTTCGCATAATATACTTAATGTCAATATTAATATTAATATCCTTGATTTTTATATTTAGTAAATGATAATGTCAATTTACGACCAAATGAGATGGCAGCGTGTTATGCTCTTTAATCCGTGCAAACCGCGCTACGGGAGATATGGCCTAACGAGCTTTTTCCTAGCTCCTCCTTCTTAACGCCGTTAAAAAGTGCTCATAATGGCCTCTCAATCCCATGTACAGCGTCGAGTGTGTCTGTAATCAGAAACCATTCGCGTCACGCGACGTCCATCGCGCATCACGCGAAACGCTGGATATTTTCCGAGAAACTGCCTCGGAATCGGCGGTCCACCTGTTGCGCCTACTAAACTCTAACCTGCTCTTTACTAATCCTCGAAGGGCTCGGTCGATTCACGCATTAGCCGTACCCGCTACCACTGTTACGCTCGTATCTCAGATTTTTAGGCATCTCGTAACGCTACACGGTCGCGCACCTGCCTTTTCTCTCTCACGGAAAAAGATCGCATCGAGATCATCGCTTCGTTCGGGGGATCCCGAGAGAACTCGAATTACTATAATTTTTTTTCCCCGGTAATCCATCGTCTTCTTACTATTCGATTTTTTACACCCGGTCACTTCGATACCGGACAGGAAACGCTTACAATATTCTTTTTTTTTTCTTTCTTTCCCGATGGAAGAATCTCGCAAGATTTCATAATCCCAACATCCGGTTTCACGTTTCCATCGCACACGACGTAGCGATGCTCGATTTCGGGATGAGGATCACGTAAGCTTTGACAAATGACTCGCGATGACCCTCGGAGCCATTGTTGCGATAGTAAATGGGGAGACAAACGGCCATCTGGAATCGCCGTTGTCAAGAAGAGCCGCTAAATTATCGGATTGCGCTAACTTTTAAACGAGAAGGGGACAGTTTCTTGTCTTCGAGAAGAAAAAAAGGAAATGACGATTAAGAATTATTATAAAATTATGATATTAATATAAATACAATTTCTTCAATTAACTCTTAAGTTCACCTTAGCTTAAACTAAACGTCATCATGACGTGATTTGTATCCTATATATCCCTTTATAACAACTGCGTATTCTTAAACGGATCCCCAGCTTTACACATGTTCGCGATTAAAATAGTTGTCAGTGTCCCTAAGTGGACACAATGGATGACTCCTCTTCTCGCAGGAAGCTGCGAGAATGAGAAAAAAGAGACTTTTATACTACTGGATATGGAAAGAAACGGAGACGCCTCCGTGTTTGCTTGTGTTTGTGCGGTCCTGCGGAAAATCTATTGAGCCGATGGTTCAACACTGCAGCGTGCTTCCCATTGTGGCAACCCACGGCGATTGTTACGGTTTACCCATAGAAGCGGGGCCCGTTCTTGTCTTGTGTTTGGGGTGCGGCGGGGGTGTAAACGGGGCGCAAAAAGGGCGCAAACGGAGCGCAGTCAAATCCAACGACCCTCCATTGACATTTCATTGTCGTCGTTAGGGATTTATTTTGGTAACTCGACGGGAATCTCAAGTATAATGTCAACTGTTAATTCGTGAACAGAATGTGGAGTTTTCGTCGAAAAGCACGTAATTTTTCAAATATTTAATACAGTCATTTCGTGTATAAATTAATATCCATATTCTAAACAAAAGAAATTTCTTATATAATATCTCTAATGCTATGAATAATTCCAATTAATAATTTTTGGTATAAATTTCAAATTCAATTTCAATATACATGTCGTAAACTAAATATAAATGTAATACACATATTTCTTAAAAAAATAAAAAATAAAAAGTTATCTAACTTTTTAATGTTATTTAAAATAAGTCAGGCCTCAAAGAATCTAAAAAAATCGAATTTAGTTTGGTGAAACTTGAAAAATTATTCTGATTTAAGGAGTTCCTGTCGTCGTTAAATCTTGTAAAACCATAAAAAAACGAGAGAATCTCAAGACGCTATCGAGCCATAAAAGTTACCCCCCATCGTAAGTAGCAGCCGGCTTCCAATTCGAAGCACACTGTGATCGCGATAGAACGTTGCCTACCTGTTGCCGTCACATACGATAATATCCGGTTTCTTTATTACACATGGAAAAAAGTACCGAGGAAAAGCCTCTACGATAATCTTAGACGTTTTATGGAGCGTTTCGGGCAGCAACGACGTAACAAAAAAAATATATATCGATGCTGATCGAATACAACTGCGCGCGTCTCATTGGACCCTAATAAAAGATGTGCTTGTATAAGATAAAAGCATCGTAAAAGTTTGAATATGCAGACTCATTCTAAACTGTCTCATGAATCTTTGATCCCGAGATATTTCCGTTTATTACTCGAAAGAAATTTTAGAAAAGATTAAAGTAAAAAGTTTTTTGTAAGTTATCAATATTCCTCTGAATTTAACATTTAAATAAATTTTTAAATGCCATCTCAAATTAATAGAATATAAAATTTAAAGTACAATTTTCCTATGCATATATTTTTTATAGTTTCATGTTTAAAAAAAAAAAAGAAAATATATAAAAATATTTATATCATCGTTTTCTGTAGGATGAAAAATGTTTCTCTCAATAAGCTATAAAATTATATATATCATATCTCAGAACACACATTCGCATGAGTAGGTATTTTCAGGATAAAAGATTC
Source organism: Prenolepis imparis (assembly GCF_030444845.1). Taxonomy (NCBI): domain Eukaryota; kingdom Metazoa; phylum Arthropoda; class Insecta; order Hymenoptera; family Formicidae; genus Prenolepis; species Prenolepis imparis. The sequence goes on from NW_028141160.1 coordinate 15,107,805, forward strand.
GATTTAAAGCAATACATGCTCTCCACCCCGCGGCGCAATGTACAAACTGAGCGACACACCTCAGCATGTGGGTGCGATCGAGGGCGATCGCACAATGAGATCGACACCGTCATGGAAACGAGAAAAGGAACTTTCGCGCAGAAACTTCCGAATCGCGTGCGAGACTGGTCACTTTTCATCCACAGAAGTGAACGGTTCAGCGCGTACGAGATATACCGGCTTCGCTCTTTTCTTCGCGTCCACCTGGTGGAATACCACGAGATGGTCAGCTTCAAAAAGATGTAAGCGCTGACGAAAATATTTAACGACAATCGACATTGTCCCGACGGAAGCGTCTTTTCCAGAAATTGCAACATTGTTCCCTCCGCGAGCGATCCTGCGGCGACGCTATGGAAAGTTTCACGTATCCGACACGCTATCGTTTTGAGTTGAAGTTTACCCACTGGGTGCTTTTCACGAAAGTCTCGATAGAAAGAGTCGGTTGTTATGTATTATTTAAAATGTGTCTAGCTCAGCTTGATATCTATTGCTACCGGCAGAAAGTATTCAAAGCGTCATTGCCAGAGAAAAACGGATGCTGCAAAACCCTAGAAACTGTTGTATTTATATATTTATATGTATATATGTAGCCTCAATAATTATAGATTGATATTAACAATTAAATTTTAAAATTATTTTTGAAAAATTCTTTTTTTAATAATATCTATTTTAAGTTAGCATCCTTAGCTTTAATAGAAATTTAATTTAATGATAAATTGCCAAATCATTGAACGTAAAAATTGGCATTGCTTTTTGTCGAAGAAAAATTGCAAATTTATCATAGAATATGTTGGTGACGAACAGTTCTAATAAATATGAAAATGATTTCTATCGCGACGAGTTGCGACATTGTGAACGCGAAACCGGTTCTTATCGATCGATATCGCGTGATTAAACGCCGAAGTCGGAATTTCTGATATGCAATTTAAAACAAGTGGTTTCTCGCGTTCCACACCCGTTCGGGAGAGAAAGACGCCCGCGAGGCTCTTTTCACGTTCCCTCACCCGCAATATGCACGCGTAACGCACAATAATTCACTATACAAATAATCGGGATTACAGGCGGAACAAGCGGCGCGGGAGAATCCGCTTTCACTGCCTCCGTTCGGGCGCGAGAACGCCTCCCTGACACCCCGGCAACGCGATCCTTGGCCTCTTTCATATCTCCGCCGCAGGGACTTTTTTTCACGCCGAGCTCCACTTTTGTTATTAACGCCCTTGAATATCTTCGTGGGCAGATCGAGAGGAAGGCGCGAACAGGGCGGCCTATTTTCGCCTCTCAAAAGGGCTTCGGCCGCCTCCTGCTCGCGAGGCACTCACGCGTCAATGAGGATGATCAGGTCCGAGGGCGTCGAAAGTGACACCGCAGGGCTCGCTAACTACATCGCTGCTGTCACAAGTATCGCGGGATTACAGGGCGGAAGAAATGCGGATTAGAGATTCCACCCCGCCGACATACGGCGGCGAGGACGTTATTATTATTTCTTCTGGTTACGTCTGGAATTTGCGATTTAAACGCTTTCGCGTTGCGAGACGAGCCGCAAAAAGGCTCCATTGTGCCCGTTAATGATGATTAAAAAAAATATGCGATGTTACAGAAAAAATCGTTAGATATTATAGAGAAGAATTTTTAATGGGCAAATTTTTCGGAACTAAAAGTTATTTTATTTTGCGTTTTAAATAATTATTGTAAATAAGATGTATATCTGACTTTTTTTTCTTAATCATTATGTAGCTTTGTAAATGTAGCAATATTTTAGAAAAGAAGTAATTAATTTATATATTTTTCTTACACTAACCAAGTCAGTTTTATAATATAAAGAAACGATTGCAAATCGTATGAGTCTTCAATAATTACAAGATATTATTATCGATTAATTGTGATGCGTGTAATTTAGATTGTAAAACTGATTACGTGCAAAATAAAATCACGATTTTATGCTTCTTCGCCCAGCATTTATGAAAATTATATCTCGTTAGATATATGTCGCATAAAAAAATTTACAATATCATCTGCTCTTTGTCAATAATTAATAATATACATTTCGTCTAAAAATTAACTTAATCAACCATGAATTTAATTACCCATCGCCCTCTCTTTTCTTATCGTAAACGGGCTCGAAAATAACATCACGCGTATTATAGCTTCCTAAATATCTCGCGTTTAATTACGCTCGCATCCGACGATTAAGTACCGCCGTGAAATGTTTGCAAGAAAATTCGAGCCCTTCCGAGACGAAAACAGGCCGCCCTTCACCGCCCAAGGTGATCTCGGCCATAAAAGTCTTTGGGCGTTAAAAATCTCCCTCTTCTCCTTAGCAGAAGGAAGGCTCTCGATGTGCCACTCAGACACAGATAGTGAAAGCAGATTCTGCGTTGCTTCTCTTATTTGTATAAGCGAACACTCGAACCGAGAGCATGAAAAGACACGCAATCAGACCTTTAACAATCCGTGCCTAAAATGCTCATCCAAGCACGATAAAGAGATCTTTTTTTTTATTAAAATGATATAGAATCATTCAAAATAAAATTTTAATCTTTCATCAAACCGATGCAATATACGACATTGTAAAGTAAAAAACATTGTAAACTGTAATATAATAATATAATACATAAAATGATAGTCATTACAAGATTGCAAAAAAAAAACACGAACTAGAAAATATGGCTTTATTCCACGCGTGTGCGATCTCTAGTTTGTACAGTGCGTTCATATTATATAAATAATTTTATCGCTATTATGTCAAATCCAATTATATGCACAATTTTTGTGCAGTTATAGCGTCATATGGCAGCGAATGCAAAAGATTACGCTGTTCAATAGAAAACGGCTGAAACGTTGACGTGTATTCTCGTAGCAATCAAAATTCTGTGAACATCAACGAAACGGCGTTGAATCACAGGATCAATCAGAGTCATAATATTTTATGGTGATACGACAGAATCTTGAATAAGGGTTGCTCGCTAGGCGAATGCTGGATATCCACTTGGCAGTTAAATTAGAAACTCATGAAAATTGAGCGTAGTCACGTCATTTAACGGTAAAGGATCACTAATTGGCGGTAACCTGCTTCTCTTCGTCGTAGGATCGGTGATTCTTCAAAGCGGGACCCTATACTTCCGGCAACGAATTCGCTCCGTTACGAGTCAAATTAGTTTAAAACGGTATCCTTAGTCCTTTCCGCGTTGTGAAAGAAGGAGAAACTAGGACGAAGCGAGAGGGAACGAGAAAGAATAAGCGAAGGACCGATCCTGTAAATTGGGACCGCCGCGCAATTTCTATGGGACCTTCATGGGTTTGTGGGCGGGGATCTGCCCCTGGCAGACCGGAGAAAGGATCCAGAACCCAATGCGGGCTAACTAAGTTCGACGAGAGGGTGCAGGTGTTCGAATTTTCCAAAGGACCTCCGTTATACATATCGATATTACGTTGTCGATCCGTAGATCAAGAATGAGAAGGCTCGTTTATAAATTACTATTATAAGAGGAATAACTATAGCATTGATATAATTCTGGCGAGACGCGAAAAAAAATTCTGTCTCGTAATTTAGGATATCATAGCTTCAAGTTGTTATATAACAAACAATATAAAACATGGTTTTTTGATTTAATATTTAAAAAATTTCTTTTTATAGATTTATAGATTTAAATAATTACATTATACGCGCGCGCGCAATATATATATAACTTATAAAAAAATTGTGTATAATAAAAATTTCTTTTATGAGAAAAACCTCATGATTCTTCCGCAATAATCGTAAAAATGTAAAAGTCGTTTATTGTAGTTTCAATGGTGCAATAATTTTTAATCTAATTTTTTTTTACGTATGTGTGTGTATACAATTTATTGTACAATTATATAATAGCCACACACGTCGTGAATCCGTGTAAATCCGTGTGCACAATTTTTCACGTGCAAACTCCATGAGATTGTAAGATCAACGCGTAAAGGTTGTAAGGATCTTTATAAACAGCCCCTCTAACCCTCGCGACGCCTAATCCTTCGCGTTTGCACGTTTCGCAGCTAAAATCACGGATTCGTACGTCTCGGTCCAAAAAGATGTAAGAGAAAAATCGTCCATGCGTAACGGGCTGCTCGATCCGCCAAAGACGCGTGCATTCTATTGCGCTTGTCTAGATCTTTTCCCAGATTGAGCCCGATTAGGTTCCACTTTGATCCGTAAGCGGAGCTTGTCGTGATAGAATGCGTATTTGGAAAACACGAGGTCCTACCTCGGGCATCTTTACGCGCCACTGGAGAAATTTAACGATACGAGCGCTTGTAAAAAGACTACTAGGTGTGGGCATATACGCACATGATCAAACTAGTGACGCGATCGGCAAAGGTGAGCCAACAAAAAAAAATAACATCGACAAATTCGGACAATGTCGGACTACAAGTATCATAAAATAACTTTTCGATTTTCTTAATAAGGTATAGCAAAGTCTTTATATTTCTTTACAGAAATTTAAAAGTTTCTATAAATAGAAATAAATATATGTTTTTCACTTCCAAAAGTTAATTAATTTTTCTTTTAACAAGAATAAACTTACTCTTACATAAAAAATATAGAATTAAATAGCACCATTAAAAGTTATAGAAAAATATTACATTAATGAAAAATATCCTTCACACATCGAATAAATATCTATATATATAAGACACCGCAATAATTTTAAAATTTCCGATGCATGGCAAATTTAAGTTTTATGAGTTTTTAATTATTTGACTTAATATCCAATATTATTTGGCAATGATCTACTGAGTAGCTTTTATGACGAGAAATAAATCCGCTCAAAAATTACTCGAGTATTGTAGAGAATTCTTAAGCCACGGTTAAATTCTTACATGTAACCAATTTGAAGGGCTCCTCAAATTGGATACGATCAATGAAATTGTTTGATTTGGCATCTCGTATCTGCTTCGGCAAATAAGATCCGTGACGATTCGACGATCCGTCAAAACGAGCATGAAGTGGATCCCAAATAAGAAAATTACTCGGCGAGTCCGTTCTAGATCGAAATAATTTTCCACGCGAGATCGACACGCCGCAGAATTATCGCGCCATTTTTCCGCGGCGAATAACGCGCGCGATATCGTGAGACATTTTGTGCCTCGATTTTCACGGTCGCTCTGGAGCTTATTCGAAGATTTACCATCCCGATCACCGTCTTGTTCGCCCGGATCCAAGGTGTTCGGCGAATGAATAAAATCGACGGCCGCGGAAAAAAATCCGCGATCACCGATAGGTCGAAAAGGCAATCGCGTCACGCTGATTTTCGCCGCGTCCGATAGAAAGATCGGAACGGGAGCGCTCAAAGGAAGATAAAGAGAAGCGGTGGCGGTTCAAAATGCACGAATAGGGACCACCCGTTTCGCCGTGTTAGCCGGGCCTGGCCAGGCCTGTCGAGGTTCTCGTTTCTCGCCTTTGAACCGACCGATACGCCGATTTCGAAGACTCTTCGTCGCTCCCTTTCTTTCTTTCCTCGCGGACGAGCCACTTTTGTCACCCCCACCCTTATTCCTTCTCGAAATCGCTGCCCTAATATTCCGTGACGACAGATCACTCCCGTTCCTCTACAGCTATCAATACACCCCCTCCCCATCATCGTGCTCCCGGTTAAACGTTATTTACAAGGTCCGCATTGCCATCAAAGAGACGAGCGTCAGCTGTCGAATTATCCGCACTGATTGTTCGGCTAAAGATGATGCAACTCCGTGGCGCGAATAAATTCTATGAGCAAACTTTATGCCAGAAATTCGCTTCAACTATAATAGATTAATTGGTGTCGTAACAGTCACAAATTTCATAGTTTTGTATTATAAATTAAAAATTTTAAATCTCGAAATATTTGAGCAATTAACATTTTTCTATTTTTTTCAATTATTCCAATCCAGGATTTTTTAAAATTATGGTATTAAGAATCTTTAGTAAATAAATTAAATAAAAATTAAATATTAAATAATATTTTTATACAATATAGAAGCAAATAGATAATTATTCGCAAAAAATTTTGCGAAACATTGCGAGCAAGATACGCACAATACAGACTAAAATAATATTCCCTGTTAATTACGCAACGATGGCGACGACGAGTTTGACGGAACAATTTTGATTCTGGGGAGGACTAACCAGTTACGATGATCACTCGAGAAGCGAGACCGTGTATGGAGAAGTAATTGCTCGAATTCGTTCTTGTTGTCAGCTGACGTGAGAACCAGACGCCTCGTTCGTTATCCCGAATCCCGAGTCCGAAAAAGGTAAGACTGTAATTAAATCTATTAAAAGTGATTTAATAACACGATTTCAGAACGATACGCGACGATAATGTTGCCTCAAGCGTCACATAATGCGATTTGGAAGAACTTGGCCGAGTAAAGAAAAGCGGCATGAAATAAGAAATACGGTTCTTCTTCGATCACTCGCGACAAACAAATGCGACGAAAGTCTTATAATGTTTTCTTTCGAGCGGAAATCGCCGAAAAGGAGCAGCACACGTCCTTCACAAAAAACTTACGATTCAACGACGTTCAAAACATAAATCCAACTAAAAGGTCCTTCTATATCCGGAAATCATTGAAACGGAAGCGCGTAATCGGAAGTTTTCGAGCACGTAATTTAACTATGTCGTTCACTCTAAACTTTTCGAGCATAGAGGAATTTAAAATATGTAGCCTCATGCTTAAAATCTTTTCTAGTAATTTAAATATATATAATATATATATATAATTAATTATATATATATTATATATATATAATTTTTCTAAATAAAAAATTTATTTAAGACAAAAAGATGGCTAATCGTCGCAAATGTTCGTTGGAAATATTTTTGTATCATTCTCATAACCGTGTTATTGTTTCGCTGACGATCGGTAAAAAAATTATGTACGTATCCATTTATGCAATGCGGTGTGGGAATGAAAAACGTTTCACGGAAAATACAGTTTCCCTTTCAGACACATGGGGATCGTATACAAAAAACAGAAGAGTCTCACGCGAGAAGAGATACCAATTTCCACGCACGCCACGAAATCACCTTATAATAACACGGAAGGAATTTTTCTCCCCTTCGAGCTGTTGTTCATCACGCCAACGTAATGACACAGAAGATTTCTTTCCCCGCGTTGAAAGTTCCTGCGCGAAGAATAAAAGAAATTATGCCACCGACGTACGGGGAGATTATAATAGCCATTAGGCTATTTCGGATGTTACAAGGAAGAAGGCCAGAACAGAGAGCAAGGGGAAAGAATAAAGGAAAGGAGAAGAAGGGGAATCTATCTCTCTGGATGGACTACGGTTTTTTGTGCCCCTCGGGGGTTTATAGCGTCGACGAGGCACTTGTTATGGCAGTAGATGCACGTGTTCTAATGGATATGCTGGACGCGGACGAAAAAAAATGTGGCTTTTCTCTAGGCATAGATAGGTTAGCACGGAGGGATATCTAGGAGTCTCGACTCCGGAGGATAGACCAGATAGATGATGAGCTCAAGGCACGCAGGGCCGCATTTGATCGCCGAAAAAAAGAATTTCATGAATTTCATTTATAAAATCGGATATTTCCGAACAGAGTATTATTGCGTAATCTTTTTTCTGAGAATAAAAGTATTTTCAATATTGCCGAATCATTAGCTTTTTTATAACACATAATGATATTTGAAGAAAAATAAGAAAGATCATTGACAATTATATGGTTGCATTTTTTAAAATACGCAGATCTTATTGATTAGTCTCTCATTTATATTTATAAATCAATGTTAATATTTTATAGTTACTGATTCAAAATTCTCTCAAAACTCAAAATGTTCATATAAAATTAAATATAAATATCAAGTAAAAAAATTGTTATTTGAATATTTACGTCACAAAAATATTATGTAAAAATATTCGTAAAAATATTCACGTAAGATCTTTCTGAGTCATTTATACATTTTTATGTCAGAAATATTAAAAAGTTATCGCAACTATATATAATTTAGGCATTAAAAGTAATTATGTTTTGCACATCGATATTCCCTCAAATAATTATGGCAATCACAATAGACCTTATAATAGAGAGAAAGCTGCAGCCCTGCAAGAATAACGTTATCTAACGCAGAAATCTTCAAAGGGCCCACGTAGTCCAGGGGCCGCTCTTTCTTTCTTTTTCAACGTTCTTCTCGTTTCCTCCTTCGACTGCTCTGACTCACCCTTGCACGTGTTCAATTTCAGCCTCTTTGAAAGCTCGTTCCTTATCCCGCTGGTCAGGATCCTAGAGAATCCTTGTTGCCGGACCCGAATGAGGTTCTTTCTCGGCCAACCGCTCCGCCCACAGGACCCTTCGCGTTCGAGAAAAGGATCGAGCCGCGACCAAAGAGACCCATCAAACTGCTCCTCCGTATATACGTAAAAAAGACCGTGGACGCACAAAGACGAAGGAGACGCCATCGGCGATGACCGTCGTCTTCTCCTCGCGAAAAGTCATTGTCGCCTCTGACGTTCGAACAAGCATTTTCGAATAATTGTTATCGTGCATTAACAATTTAGGGCGAGTCCAGGCGGCACGGCAACTCTTCAAAAACGTCATCGTATCGACGAGTGAATCGACATCGGGCGTTTTGTGGGCCCGATACTCAATAGATGCCAAATCGTAATAAATCGTGATGAAGTTAAATGTCGTGTTGCATCATGCGCAGATTTCTTTTCGAAAGAAAATTGTAAATAACATTTTCGCGATAAAAATAAATTGCACTTTTATAGCCAATTTCTACCCGTCTTGGAACTGTCTTGGAAGCAAAGAACCCTCCCTCCCCTTCTCGATATAAATGTTCTTTTATAGATTTTATCGTGACTATAGTAATTATTTTGAGCGAAATTTAATGTGCAAACCATATTTTTTTTGTCTAAATTACTTTTGTGAATTTTTAATATAAAAATAGGATTAAAATTGTTTTATATTTCAAGCAAAAATAATTGATAATAAGATGTAAAAAATATGTTTTTAATTATGAAATTGATAGAATTCGGTAAGCATTTTTCATCTAAAATTGCCTACATATTATTAGCGCGCAGAGATTGTTATATCTATTTATATAATACCTAAATATAATACCTAAATATAAATGTTAATAAACATATATTTGCTAAACAATTTTCTCTTCGCGTCAAACACATTCTAATTTTCATATATACTTTCTCGTACGCATTTGCCTCGGGGGATGCTATCTGTTGCAATTTTCTACGCTTTGCGAATCCAATGAATTTATAAGTTTGCGCATCTGCAGTATCATTGAATCCACATCTATTTTCGAAAAATAAAACGCATTCGAATTGAATTGAACGCTATTCATGTGCGAACGGCGCAATTTCGAAAAAAAAATCGTAAAACGCGAAGAGGTTCGCGAGCATCTTCGCTCCCGAAGAACGAATCGAATAGACAGGATACCACGATGACACGGTCCGCGCTAATCCTGCAATAGAAATCCTTAAGTCGCTACCGGTCATTCGACGGTAGCGCAGTAGAAGACGGCAGAAAGGGAAGACGGGAAATGTATAATTTATAATGATAATCCTTTAAGAATGGATCCGTGCCCCGGAGGCAGATTCATGGTCCTGCGAGCTTCAATGCGACCCTCTCCTTCCGACACTCTTCTTTCAAAACTATCCTCCCCCGCGCTCGATTTTTTTTCCTCCTTTACCCCGGTCGGATGAATCACACGGATCGACCGAGCGTGCGGCAGTTTCGTCAGAATCTTGTGTTTACATAGGTGCAAGACTTGCGAGGAACAGCTGTTTATTTAAGGACATAATAGCGACTCTCGTAAATGGAAACGGACTCTTTTCGAGCCATATTTCTCGACGCGCAAAACCTTCGAGGATTTTGAATTCGATATGGAAGGAATATCACCGCATGGTCCTCCAAGAAGTTTGTCGACTCTCAAATTTAGTGTACCGAGTAATATTTGATATAAGGATTCTCGTATTGATATTAGAGCCTATCAAGTTCATTATATGAACGTATTGACGTCTTTATTATCGCCGTGTGTGGTTTGTAATTTGGATTTAAAGTAAAAAGTCAAGTTTTCAACAAAATTGATACGCCTAATTTTAATATTTCTATTTAGAATCCTTGGTTTTATATAGTAATAATTATTTATAATATTTTCAATTACAAGTTTTGTATAATCGTTTAAATAAAAATATATTTTATATAAATAAAACATATATATGTCTAAATTTGTGCAAAGAATTCACATTTAAAGGTGAAGATTACTTTCTATAAATTTAATGCAGACGATGAAAGAAGATTCGAATCAGGATCGTTCTGCATTGTGCAGAAGCAACGAGTGAGAATTTCGAGGATGCCCCGAGCAAAATTTATGCGTCACGGATACAGTTGTTCGCGAGCATACGAATCCTTCCCCTTTCTACGGCGCGCATCTAGGATGATGAAATTCGCCATTGAAAAGTACGTGTCGGAGCATCGCACGAGAGAGTTAGGTCGCGTCCTTTTAAAAGAGACTTTTTCACACAACCCCCCGAGAGAGAATGCACCCACCCCCAAGTTGGATTCGCTTTTCAAACGTCGCGGCAGGTCCTCGCATCTGGCAAGATCCGTTCTCCTTTACGCGAGACTTTGGGATGAGGCCCAAATACTGATCTGTGCGGAAGATCTGTGCAAGTTCGAACATGTCTTGCCTGCTGCTGGCACGTGAAGAAATTCGGTCAAAGCACGCTGAATACTCTGCAGGTTCGAACCTGCAGGCCGGGTTCTGTCTGTTGCAAACATTTCTGAGTTTACGTAACATGTGACACGAAAAGAAATCTTTTCTCCTTGAGCGAAATAACTAAACGCGTCTAAACTGTTCGAACCTGCGAAAATCTACTTGAAAGAAATGTCTTTTCTTCGAGTTCTTATTCAATCAAACTTGACATCATATTTTCTAAAATTGCGTTTTTTGTAATTTATAAACAATGCAATTTAAAAAAAATGTTTTTGTGTAATGCAAGTTGTATCCAAAAAATATATCAAAAGAGATTTCAAGTATGATGCAATCCGGTCTAATATTTCTTATTTAAATTTATTAATTAAAATAATAGAAATATTTTAATACAATATTTCATAGAATTAAGAAAATAAACCTTGCTCTTTTAGAAATATTATAAATTCTACTGTTTTACAAAAATAATCAAAGGAATAAATAATATCAAAAAGCAGAAATTATCAAATTATTAGTGACAAGTATTACACAAAAGCATTGCAGTAGATCAAATAAATAGTTCATCACAAAATTATTCTATACCGTTAATCAGACAATTTCTCGTTTGACCCTCCGATCCGCTAACCCAAAATCCCAACCGATGTACCGAAAGAGTTAGCGGAAACCTGCGAACAATAGGAAAGGGTTTCCCTTCCGACGGGACTACACCTGTGAAAGGGTTGAGGCGCGGAATAAAAGATTTCCGAGTTGAAGTCCGGGACGTTAGCGACAAGTGCATTAAAACATTACTTCGCAAACTGAACTTTTCTCGGTAAAAACTAACGCCGGTTATTCTAATAATTTTAATCGCGCACCTGGTGAGCTTCGTGAAAATGTGGAAAAAGGGCTGCGTAAACGGCAGCTGCGGAAACTATATCACACAAGCGCATTATGTGTGTATACCATGCAGTCGATGGTGCACGCGGCGAGACAAGTTTTTCCGGTGAGAGACGAAGACGAAAATCAACCCTTGAATCGTCTTGAATTCTCTTTCAATCGATTCGCTCTCGGCGCGCAAGATCGAAGTGTCGCTTTTATGATTGCGTGCTGCGCGCACATGTGCTCGCGAGCATGATGCGAGGGTGAGGAGCGTCCTTTGTGAGCGCGTTTGACCCTTTTTACCTGGATCTCGCCCCTCGGTTCTCAACCCTCGCCTTGTGATGCGGTAGGGAAAAGGGGGGAAAGGTCGAACAAACATCGGCCGGTGCTTACCCCGTACGGTGGCCCATTCAACGATGTAAGATATGCATCTACGGTCCCGAATGGGCCTCGAAAATAACGAAATTCTACCGGAGATTTTCGTGATTTTGAATAATATTGCATTCACCCCCGTGGCCGCTTTAACCCCTCCCGGTATACCGCCTGGACGTTTCAAAGGAATCGAAAGGGTCCTCTCGCGCGCGTCGCGGTATTATGGTCCGGCCCTTTTTATTCTACCCACGGAAATTCCCTGGACCGGTCCGAGAGGACAAAGGATTCCGCGTGGTTTTCTGACGGATGGGCGAGCGAGTCGAAGCGCATAAAGGATTTATCCGCGAAGGATAAATCGCTCGATCGTAAAAAAGCACCAAACTACTTGGCAGCATCCATTGCACTGATTTCAATTTTTAAACGAAGAAAAATAAATAGGCATTATAAAATAAAATTATTTTTATGATCGATAATGCATTTTTCAGTATCAGATAATGCATTTTAAATGCGTTTTGCATTAACAAAGAATGTAATAGCAAACATCCAAAATTTAGAAGAGATATTTATGACTAGCGTTAAGAGTAAAATTGAAAGTGTTAAAGTTAAGTGTTAAATTAAAAGCAGCGCACGAATGCTTAGCACAAAGACTACATACAAAAGATACTATGTAGAGACTCACCACTCACCAACCGACGTCCAAACTGGTCGATCCGCTTCGCAGTCGTCGAATCCGCGCTGGTGCGGCTGCTTCACCTGCGGCAGAAATTAGCGAAACGTTAATTCACAAAATAACAGTGCGTTTTATTGCGATGATGAAACGCGTTTCGGCCGACAGGCGCAATCGCTAAAAAAAAAACAACGAAATGCGGTAAATTATAATCGCGCGATCATTAAATGTTTCGTCGAAGACACGCCGAGCTTTACGAATTATATATTGACGAGCTGTAAAAAAAGCTCGTTAGAAACCGCTGGGAGTGTCCCGGTAATTCGAGATGTAATTCAGTCCGCTTACATACGGTGCCGCCCTAATAACCGAAATTCGTATCGACCCATGGCCTCAACACCCTTTAAAAAATATTTAATAAGCATCGAAAAAACATAGTGGTGCAAGCCTATTATAAATTCAACCCATTTGCCGCAAAGTGGGGGAATCCAACTAGGCCAACAGCTGATCATTGAATATAACGAATGCAATCAGATAAAAAATAAATTTTATAAAACTATACTTGATCTATTAACTATAGCCTTTCTAAAAAAAGAAATGTGTATATATTTTTATCGTTATATTTGTCAAATGTAAAATAGTAAATTTAATTTTTAATCATGTACTTAACGCACTAATAAAATTGCAAATTAAAAATTATAGTATAGAAGAATTAAAATGTTATATATTTAATTTAAATAAACACCGTAATTCAAAGTAATACAATTTTTCCGCATTTTCGGAATATTTTCCGCAAGCGAAGAATAATGAATCTGTGGAATAATCGATTGTTTGTGTTTATTAATTCTAAAGTGTAAAAAGAAAACGCGAATTCTTTTACAGACTTCTTGCACATTTTAATTCAGGTCTATACCCGAGATGAGAGATAAAATTCCAATCAAGAAAATCTATCTGAGAACGGCATCTACCTGCCGAAAGCGATTACCAACCCCATAGAAGTGAGAAATAAAAAACGAATACGGTAGTCGTTGGACTATTTTTCGCCCCCAGGCGTGAACAAGGTTTTCTCTTTTTTTTTAATCCCCTCTCTTTCTTGACGTACCTTCGTTCATTATCTTTTTTTCTTTTTCTACCATCGATTTTCTCCTGGAAGTTAATAAGTGAATAATCGGCTGACGATTTTCTTTTGACAAAAAAAATTATAATAAAAAGATACGAGAAAAATAAAATGAAGAAACTTTTACTTTTTTTGTTTAATGAAATCGTCATAATCATACCGCACATTTATCGTCAAGTATATTAGTAATTTGTCATATTACGAAAATCGCATATCTCGAATAAAGAATCCGAAAAATTTACTTAACGTTCTAAAATGGAATACGGAGTTTAATAAATTAAATAAAAAGAGAAATACACACGTAATGTTGCACGATGATTACTGTTTCATATAGTAACATCGCATAATTCGAGAAAATCGATTTCAAGATTATATGCGCGCGTATAAAAGAATCAACAGTCTTCTTTCTTTTCTCGCGCGCGGTCATGTGTAATGGCACCGATTTTAAGACCGAGATAACTCGCTGCATCTGTACCAACCGCGGATGCGGTTTACCTTCGCCTCGAGAGATAAAACGAGACGGGACTACCTTGGCAGCGGCGTGGCAGCTCGTTCGGATTTCGTCGTTCCACTTACAAACGATGCTATCGGGCATGAAATCCGTGGAATGTTCTCGGTAGGATATTTTATTACTGTCAGTAAAGAGCGTGTTCCATCAGTGGAATCGTATCGGCTTTCGATTAAAAGTACTAGAGATAGATTAGGATCGAATTTTCAGTTAGTCTTTAAATCTCAATGACAAAGCATTTTCTGTTTTCTTTTTATTATTTTCCATAACACTCGGCACTAAGTTTCAATTAAATTTGGGCTCATATAAAATTATTTTAAAAAATATGTATACAAAAATTTGAAAATTTTATGTATATAACAATAAAAAAATTTGTAATTAAATATATAAATAATATATTTTTTAATTAATTTTGTATAATTATATATCTATATATATATATATATATATATATATATATATATATGTATTAGCGTCATTTCTACTATAAAAGTATACATATACATATAAGATTTATGAAAACATATTGGAAAAACATCCGGTGATCAGATTATCCTACGTATAACTTTTCGAATTATTTAAAGGCGGATATCTGCGATATTGCGTATCCTTTATTTCGCCCCTGCAATCACCCTGCCAATTTATCCGCAGCCGACTCAATGAACCACAAAGGAAATCATTAATTAAAGCTCCATGAGAGAGCGAGCGTAGTTGAGTAACGTGCATACGTCAAAAATTTTCAACGAAAACAACCGGATTTACGGTGGACGCCCGGTACAGGTCGAATTATCTCGATCTCGAAATCGGCACGATTACACGCGAGTGTGCGAGGAGGAAGCAGAAAAAGAAGCAGAGGAAGGCGGAAGGAGAGGAGAAAGGGAACGAGAGAGAAGGAGAAAAGCGCGGCGAGACGAGGATGCACTTCTGCTTGCACCTGCCGGTGACGTCAGAAGGGACTTCTTGTTTGGGCCTGCTCAGCCCCGGGGGTCACCACTACTGTTTTAGGTTACTCTGCACGCTTCTCTTCTTCGCCTTCTCTTTTCCCTTTACAATCTCATCGAGGGTCTCTCTTCTCTCTCGCGTTTACTCGCAGCATCGTCGAACGTGCGTATACAAGTTTTATACGCGAGAAAAAGAACGCCGCGGTCATTGCTCACGTATTAATTATATGCTAATGAAAATTCCATGTAAAATCGCGGTCTGAAAAAAAACTGCCAGGATCTTTTCAACGCCCGACATCCTTCCTCTGCTGTTCGCTTTCTCGTATAGTTACCATTTCTAAGTCACGGACGTGGCTACTTTTTTCGAAGAATTATCTTATGTAATTATGCAACATTTATTACAACGAATAAAAAGTATGAATTTTTTTACGATAATTCTTTTACAGATTTTCTCTTAAAATAGAAACTGAATTATCGTTTGATAAAACACAACATTATATGAGCGAGCTTGTTTACAAGTTTTTGTCGTCTACAGACTTTGTCTGTTGTATTTTATTGCGATCGAATAGCAACAGACACTGTCCGTGAACAAAATATTTATATATTAACGCATAGATACCTAAATATTATTTGGCTTTATATATAAATTTATATAGGCGCTTTATACGTTTCGCTATTATACGTATGATAGTTTTGCGAGAGCGAAAAAGAATCTTCATATCTGTAGACGCGCTAAGTAAACAAAAAGAAACGCATGTGCGTGATCTCGAGCCATTTTTAAATGCATTTCATACAACGTGCATTTAGCCCGATTATTCAGACATTCGCGGATCCTTTTTCTCGTCGGTTAATGACGCGATAAAGCGATACTATCGTGTGGCGGAATGCCAGAGGTAGTATTTTAATCAAGATCGTGTCATATCGCTCACCTCTAATGTTTGCCACGGTCGAACGTGAAGGGGATCACGCGCCTCCACCTTCGGAATAACGTTTTATCTGATGGAACCCGCGACACTTGTCCGGCACGCGATTTGCATAATCTAATACCTTCGTCCGAGACGCGGAATAAATATATGAATATATGATACGCGCAGTTTCTGCAAGATATTCATCGTCGCACAATTTTCGAGCGTGATAACAGCTTAAATACTGTGTAATTTTCGCTAAAATTTTTCTGCAACCTTAGCGATATATATTTCGATGCAAGCAAATTTTAATTATATTCCTAATAATTAATAATGTTTCAGTAAAATAAAATATATTCTTATTTTTGATCTATTTTTCATCCAAGAGTAAAGTTCTCCTAAGTTCTCCTTGCTTAGAGAAACAGAGACTTTTTAAAATTATGTCAAGTCCAATAATTCTCATCAATTTATAGTAATAAGATTTAAGAATTAATTTGACTTTTGTAGACTATTTTTTCACACAGAAACGTTATATATATATATATATATATATATATCTACCGACATTAGAGAATAGTAGACTGTCCAAGCTATAAAATCAAAGATCAACGGCGCGTAATTTATGCCGAGTCGTTTGTTGGCTAATGAACCATTCTGCTCAAGGAGCACAAACGCGTCTTGGAAATTTGTCACGCGCTGCGGCGACTCTTCGTTTCGTTGGGCAATGCATGTGATTATCGATACTATAAAATGTATATATATAAATTTCCATCCAGGAGAATATATAAGAACGGCGCGGCTCTTAAAAACCTGACGGACCGTTCTCGAATCGCTAGAATGTGGATGAGCAAAACGATCATGAATTATTAATTCCATGTGAGACGCCTCCGGGATGATGTGCGCGTTCGCGCGAATACGCAAGGAAGAGGAGGGAGGGCGCGGGTTTAAATCAGGACACCGCGCGGTCTCGAATTAATTAAAATTTGACGGTCACGTTAAGAACCGGTCTATCCGATCTGGCGTGATGGTCCTCCGAGAGACGAGGGCTTCTTTCCATCGACTGTTTACGGCGGTTCGAAAGAGCGCGAAGTGAAGCGAGTGATCCTGTTGGAACAGAACGTCCGCGAATCCGTGCTCGCAAACCGGTTTAAATCCGCGGCTAGCAGGAAACGCGCAAAATTACCCGTTTCCTCAATTTTCATTAGAGAGTCGCCTGCTGCCTGCGTGGTAATAGTGGACGCGAGATCGCTTTACAAGCTGGAGATATTCGAGTTAATGTCGCTGCGATACGATTGACTTTGCTAGATTTCAATAGATCGATGAATATTAGAATTTTTTACAGAAACATTATTTTTTGCTAATTAATTATGTTGATTTTATGTAATATAAAAATTTGCGAAACTCTCACTTGTGGGCCTCTGCGAATTAGCCATGTCTGTGGTATTCAATATGCGACACTCCAATGACTCGGCTACCACGTGGGTAAAACTAGTCAATCGATATGCCTAATGATCCATGACATTTTTATATTCTATATTTGTATGAAAGGTCGATCATTTTTTTGACTAAATGTAGAACAAGGCAAAATTCGAGGTTTGTCGAGTTTGCAAGTTAAAAAAGAAGATGAAATCAGCTGTTGTTGATTAAATCAATAACGATATGTGGTTAGAGATATTCGGTAAACTTTCAAACATATATTAAATAAAAAATAAGATGAAATTTAAAGTATAAATTATATATGAAAATTTATCAAAATGAATTTAATTTATTAATCTTCATATATATAATTTACAAAAAATTTAAATTTGATCTTATATGTATATATACGCACATATAAGATGTGAGTATATATATTTTATTTATATATATATTATATTTTATTATACATATATATATTTTTATTATATATGTATATACATATAATAAAATGTAATATATATAAATAAAATATAAACATACAGAGATATTTTTATCCTATATTAGTTTCATTTACATTAATATCTTAAAATGCATAAATATACATAAGTTAATCAGATTATCGAAATAATATAATAAAAAATTACCCATCCCAATATTCGCAATATTTCTGTATATCAAATTTACAAAGAGCTTTTTAAAAAAATAATTTTCAATGAGAAATTTGGGAATGATTAAAAAATAATATTAAACAATATAAAATCAATAATAAACTGAGTAAATAAAATCACGCTTGCAAATTCAATGTAATCATCGCAGGTAAGTCAAGTTTGCAAAGATTCGTCCCACCTGTCCCAAGTTGTATTTTCGAAGCGCAAGTGAAAACAAATAATCCGAGGGTACCTGTCTTTCGAGAGGGCAGACAAAGTTTGCCTGCGGGATATAGCCATACTGCGTCTGCCCCCATCTCGACAGGATCCTACACGAGACCCGTTTTCGCTCTCAATAGATTTCAATTGGTATTCAGGTGCATCAATCCAACACCTCATAAACTGCTGGTGATCTTACGTTTAAATTAAGCGAATTACCTCCAATAATGCGTGTTAATGTTTTAATTACTCATAAAACTTGACAAAATAACATTTTTGAATAACAAATAAATAGCCCCCAAAAAATAATTGAAGTATATTAATAATTATGTGTAATTCTATTTTTTATTTTTTTATGCTCCTCAAAATTTATTCCCGGAAAAAAGTTTTTCATGTACTTTTGAATGTATATTTCATTAATGTTCTTCTCTTTAAAATGCAAAGTTTCTGAAAAATGTATTATAATATTAGTTGTATACATTCAGTAAGTAGATTTATCTATCAAGTGCTAATGCGTACGCATTACTATTCATCTGACACACGTGCCACGAAACAGGTTGTCAAAAAATATCACCCCGAAGAAAAAAACTCGGCAATTCGTGGGGTATGTGTGAGAGGAAAAAAACGCGCTCCCTCAAAAAACTTTCAGGTTTTTTTTATGACGGTACAACTAATGGAAGCATCGTGATTGTGAAGACAAGGGACCGAGTTCCAAGATAATAAAAAATCCGGAGGTGTATTTAATAGCGGGAGTTACCGCACCTATCACGAGGCGTCTAGACGCTTCTCGGCTCTAAATCTCTCGAGCACAGTGGGGTAATGAAGGAAGCCCGGATACGTTATTACTGCACGTTAATTACTATAACTTACTGGCTATACGTTAACCCTTTGGCTTAAAAATTCTTAACAACCATCGCACTCGAGATTATTTTTTCTGTGAGCCATAGAGTTCATCCAAAAAATAATGTGTATGCAAAATCTCTCTCTCATTAAATATTTTAATTATAAAATATACATATCTCTTTCAATTGAAATAATTAAAAAATAATTATGATAAAATTTAAATATAAAATTTAAATATTAATTTTTATATATTATATAATTACATAACTCTCTTTTTTTGCATTTAAAAATATTTGAAAAACGAGATAATGCAATATTAGAATACAATAATTAAAATAATTAAAATATTCGCAATAGAAGATAAAATAAAATTCCAATATCTAATAAATTCAATATCCAATAAATCCAATAAAATTTAAGCCGTCAAATATAAATTTTAATTTTAGATATAAGATATAAAAATCTATAGAAAACTGCTTCCTTCTTCATTTTTGCCCCCAACAAAGAATTCATTCACGGGATGTACAAGTTTTATAACCCGATGCACTTTTCGTATCACGCTAGTTTGCATGTCAAAATTAAATATACCATGATCGTGTGTCACAAAGTTGATATAATAAATATTTCATGAATCCAATGATCAATTAAGCGTAATTAAGCATTGTAAATTTTCTTCGTTCATATCATTATTTCTATTATTACCGATATCGTGTCTAAACACCCAACTTGTCACCCCCGATACGAAACGCAACAAGTTAAATACTTTGTATTCGATGCAAAGCTGACGACAAAATCTGTCTTACCTCACGCAAACTCGCGTGACGCGCACGAACGTGTCGCAACAGGTTTGAACCAATCTTGAAAAAGCTATACCATCCCCTTATTGCAGTGTCTAAAAATCCCGGCTGCATCCTAGAGAAAGAGACCCCTCTAGAAAGGTCTCTAAGGAATCAGAATCGCCGCTGAAACGAAAGAGGATTCACTACGTATAAGATCGAGCGGGGGTGACCATGGGGGTGTGTGCGCACGTGTATATATAGAACGGAGAGGCCCCTGCAAGCAGGGTGTTACAGGGACCGAGGTAGGTGGTGGACGACCGAGAGGTGAAGGCGGAGGAAGGGAGAAGACCGGCAGATGGTCGGCGTGGACCCCGACGTGGGAAGCTCCGAATTCTCTGAGTTCCCACAGCCAGAGTGCACCTGCCTTCCCCACTCTGTAACCCCGTGCAGCGGCGGGGCTATATAAGAACGGGGTTGCTCGTACTAAGGCATCATTCGCTCACTAGCGTTTCGCTTCAAAGCAACTTGCCAAAAGCACATTCACCAAGTACACGTTCTCCCGCCAAGTTCCTATCGAACGACAGTTCGTGCCACGTGTTCCGAGTTCCGACAGTTCGGCGGAAAAAAACCGGTTCAGTGTACGTGGTTCAAGGGAGAAGCAGCTTGGAGATAGAGGAAGAAAGAGAGAGAGAAAAACAAGGAAGAAAGATGGCCGCCACTACCGTACCCGAACACGTGTTGTTCGACTTCGAGGTTAGCGACGTGTTCCAGAACGAGCTCAACGACAATCTTTACAACCTGAACATGTCACAAGACAAGGCTGTCAGGACCGCCGGCAAGAGCAGACGCATACTGAAGCCATTAAAGCCTTTGCTGCGAATGCTGAAGAAACGCACCAGCAAGTACATCAAAAGCAACAAGCGTCAGCAGGCCGTGCCACAAATTGAAATCTTCACCGAGGAGGTCGACAACCAGAACAACGCCAACGAAGCGTTGGAGGGCAGACTCCTGCAGGAGCTGCAAGACGCCGAAGAGGGTGCCGCCATCACTGTCTGCCTGGACGGACAGATGACCGTCGTGCCGGTTGTGCCTGGTCAGTGCTACGTGCCGGTGCATTTCGCCCACACCCACGCCGGCGACTTCTACTGGACGACACTCAGCATGGCCGACAGAGACCTGTGCTACAAGGAGCGCGCATTCTCGCAGCACCAGCTTCCCGAGATACAAGTGGCGTGAGACACCATCATCGAGGACAACCGCGTCTACCTCAAAGGCGATTCGAGAGCTGATTACTCGAGATGCACTAAACTTCCCGCGGAAGCATCGATCGTGCCTCCAAAGCCGAAGATTGCTATCATCACCCGAGGTGCGGGACGAGAACTTAGATCAAACATTTCGAAACTGTGATCACTAGATTATATAGATTTTAATTTTATGTCACATTGACAACTGACTGACCGAGATGAGCATTCCTTAGATATAACAAAAATTGATAAAGGGAATGTCAAAGAGAGACGCGTTATATTTTTTTTTCTTCTTTTTCTTTTTTTATATCGCGACACATTAGTCGCGTTTGTGATATTTGTATTTAAAATATATATACTTATATATACAAATTTTGTAGTATATTATTTTGAGATTGTGATATCGGCTTTAATGTCGGCAAGCCGACAATTTTCTATATGTCTTCCAATATGTTTGTTTAAAATAAATGTTATTGATAAGCAAATATATATCTTGTATCAATTAATTCATCGTTTCCTTCACCTTAGTTGTAAGTAAGTAATTTTAAGAATATCATACAAACATTAAATTTTTTTGCAAATACATCCATTTATATAAAAAGTTGTACCACCAAAAAGATACACGAAAAGAGCCTCTTTAAGTTCAAATTCACATGAGATTTAGAGAAATTATTATTTCGTGTCATATAAATCAAAATATCAATAAAAAAATTATTAAAATTTGTTAAAATTATCTGTTCATATATTTAATTGTAAGAAGATTTCTCTTTTACATAAGATTCTCTCAAAACTCCGTTATATTTAACGATATGAAAAATTTCTTAAGAATTCCGAAAGTAGATGAAAAAGATTTGACCAGCCATTTAATATAGCTTCAAAGAAACATCAGACAAAATTATTTCGTCCATAAAAAGCTACAAGATATAAGGAAATAATTTTACGCGGGAAAACTTCCCCGAGATGAGTACATGAAATTACATATCTGAAAAATGTGATTTTTAAATGTGATTAAAGAATATCAAATTTTAAATATATTACATTTATTTGTATTTTTTTTAATTTTGATTTAACCTTTCAAATAGAATTATTGATATACCTACGTATATAATGTTCCCTTCAATATTATTATATCAGTAAAATAGCTAATTTCTTTATATATAAGTTATAAAAATATCAATTGTTAACTACATTAAAAAAAAAAAAAACGTGCAAAAGAGCAAGTGGACAATAGTTCATTTAACCGAAAATGATGCACAGATATGAATTGACATTATGCGCATGTGTTGTCCATATGTGACAGACACATGTCCAATGCGGAGTAAATGAGATGGGGTGCGTGCGAATTCGCATGATCTTCCACAATGACCGCAAGGGTAACCCCAACTTTCAGACCGAAAAATAATAAAAGATATGATGATCGATAACCGTATATTGAAGTATAATAGAATAATCGAAAGGGTGAATAAATTTACGAATTGTTCAATGGAGCTAATTCAAATTTGTTTACTTAATAGATACTCAACTGTGAAGTGCCTATATCACCTGGCGTTTTTACAGCATTTTATTATTACGAATATTAACACGAGTATATGAATACAATACGCGATAAGTTGCTGCTATAATGTTAATATTAAAATTTAAAAAAATAAAATGTATATGTGTAATGTAAGATTGTATATGTCTAATTTATTTTTATGATATTATGATATGTATTCTCCTAAATACATCAACAAACTAAATACTAAATACTAAAACTCATTATATATATAATTTAAATTAAAAATTAAAGAATGTCAAAAAATTTATTAAAGTAATTAACTTTATATATTAATAATTTTTTTCAGCATTTTTTGCAGCTAATAAGTTTTAAATTGGGCGACATAAAATTAGATAGCGGACAAAATAGATAATATGTAAGAACATGTAATAAAAAAAAATTGCCTGTAAGTCTCCTATGTGATATTTTGGAGTAGATAAGTAAATATCAGCCTATAGGGTAGGCAACCCTTCAAACAACCCTGCATTAGATGCACGTCTGCACCTGCGTTATAGGGGCAGAAGTTTCGTTTGACACACACTTTTAGTTTAAAAGAGGTCAACCGCGAGAAAATAAAGCGCGATATTAAAAAAGAAGAAAAAAAACTTCATTCGAAATGTATCAATTACGTGACTTATTTTCACCGGCGGTATATCGTGACGCGTCGATTAAATAAATTAATTCATTATCATCTTACCATGCTGTCCCCCCTCCCCTACCTACCATGGTTCTTTACCTCATTTGCAGTCACTTCACGGCTATCTGGATCGCGTAAATTGGTCAAAACGAGTAATGTCGTACGATAGCTTCTTCTCAGTAATTACAGTGATTAAAGTGTCTGCACAGGAATTTTTTCTTGTACAAAATTGCCTCGTCGCACACGTAATGCCCACATGGTGGGAACACTTCGAACTTGTATTCGTTTGAGATATCGAAGGCATTCGAGATATTCGTAAATTTTATTCATGCAAGAAGTATGATATATGACGTTAATACATATATGCATATATGTATATAATTTTAAACATTTATAAAAGTTTGAGAAAATAAATCGAGTTTATATTAATACAAAAGATCTAATTGTAAGATATTTTTTTTAATGTCAAAAATTTAATATAATATAAAATATAGAGTTTTAGTATGACACACGCGAGAGAATCAATTATCTTAATTTTTATTATCCTTGTTTGAATGAAAAATTGCGCAGCTTAAACAGTTTATTAAATAGAGATAAGGAATATGATTAACGTGAGGTGCGATTTGAAGAATTACGTTTTCAACTTCTTATAAGAAAACGATTTACTTTATCAAAGGATCAGTATTAAAAATAATCGACCAAACTAGCACAAATTTTTACACTTTATTAAAAGTTTTAGTGTATACTTGAAAAGGACCACAACCATATGGTCGAAACGTCGTAACTTTTAATAAAGTGTAAAAATTTGTGCTAGTTTGGTCGATTATTTTTAATACTGATCCTTTGATTAATCTACTAGCGATATTAAAATAATTTATCGTTGATTTACTTTATATTTTCTTTTATTGTGTCACACTTTCTCGCTGATATAATTGACGTGTCAAGAAAGATAGCCGAAATAAAAAAACGCAAAAATTTAACCTGAACATTACTAAAATTAATCTTTTATACTAAAAGTAAAAATAAGTTAGATACACAAACAGTTAATAATTGATCTCTAAAATTGGAAAGAAATGACTGCAATTATGAACAACATCCGATTTCATTAACATCGGTGATAATGATCTGCTTTTTCTTACAATTAATGCCAACGCTATAACTTTTACGTGTAAATGAATTAATCGCAAGGCATGTGTGGTACTTATTACACGTCAAAATACATAAAAGATATTACAGCTCGCCAAAAAAAACCATGCTGCTCCCGGTAACGAAAGTAATAAATCCGGTTGCGTGTGCCGACTCGAGAGCGCTTTCGGCGGCGAACAATCGCCGCTACTTTCTCGGTTTGACATTTCTCGGCGCGAGGGAAAAGCACGTGTCGCGGCGCGGAATCGGCGCTACCACACACATCTCTTCCCGCATGCGACCGATAGTCGTCGGCCTTTCCTGTCGTCCGCGGGAGTGAATGGCGCCGTATCTCCCTCCTCGTCGCGGGGCCCTCGCTCGTGCCTCGCTCGCGCTACTCGTTTCATTCCCACGGCCCCGATCGCCGCATTAATGCGAGCCGGCGCACACGCGCGCACGTACGCACGCGTGTCACGTACGCTCGCTTGCATTAGATGAATCGCGCACGCGGAACACTCACACGCGCATTTTTCCGGTGCATTTTTATTTTTTGCGTGATGTATATTTATATCGTCAAAATTTATGAAAATTTTTTATTAAAAGTAGTAGCAAGAGAATGCAACTTTTATAAGTTTATTATAAATATCACTAATATTATGCTGCGAATTTATTAATAAATTTTTTACTCATATATATATATTCATATATTTAAACTACATACAATTAAATTTTGAATAATAAAATATTGGATTCTATTTTATTATCGACATCTTTGTTGATAGACACAAAACGAAATAAAGCTTGCATCATCATGTTAAATCAAGAATTTTTAATTTTAAATTAAAAAAAAATTAAGAAATAAATTATGTCAATTCTATTTCCGGCCGGCAAGTATATTTTAATCGTACATTATTAAATCGTGTATCACGATTAAAAAGAGCTTGAAAGCATATCACCCAAGGACTTTACTCGACGCATGCGTCACTGACTCTAAATCTGTCTCTAAATAATTACGCAAAGCAACAGAGAAGTCACGCCAGTTTCGGTTGCCAAGAAAATCGCTGTCGGCGAACAAACGATAGCTAGAGGAGAAAGCTTCTTTCGCAATCGGACGAGAAGGTGAAAGGAAGCCGGAACGAAATTGGCTCATGACTACTAACACCGTTGGTCATAAATGATCGTGAAACACCATTATTGTGCCAATCGCGTGCAATATCTTTCACGAAGAAAGAAGAATTGAGACGTGTCTCCTCAGCGGCACACAACCTCTTCTATACATCGCAACCTCTTTAGGACGGTGAGAGCAATTGAAATAGAAGACTGTTGCGTAATGATGCATCAATAATAGCGCGATCAATCGATGATGCGCTTTAAAGTACGAATTATCGAGGAAGCGCATCGTTATATATAACTCTATGATCTGATGTCAAATTTTCAAAACAGTTTACAAAACAGATTATTATTCACTTGTTTCCTTATTTATATATAAACAGTTTATGAGTTTTTGATATTTTTTGCCATTTGTTTTCGAAATATGATAATGAACAGAATTCGTAAATAAATAAAGGTCAAAGATCTCTTCTGTGACAGAAAACGTAATCGCGCTAGATGGTATTTTTGGTAATCTTAAATTGAAAGAGAGATGAAATGAAGAATCCAGTTCTTGACTACTTATTCTCTTAACGTGAATTAGCATATGTATGCAAAATAACATTAATAAAATTAGCTTACGCAAAATAACGAAATCGATAACATTCAGCGATTTTATATTTAAAATGATTTAATCTGGAATATATATAAACTCGTAAATCGTAATCATTTTACATTTGACGATCGTATACATATTTATTATGATCATGTTATTCGATATTAATTGTATCCAGCTTAATGATTAATATGTAAGTGAGACATATTCAATTGGACATCCTCATTTAATCTGTATAATATGTAAATAAAATAGAAAAGATCAGTTAAATATAAGAAAAAAAAATAGAAAGAGAGAAATTTCTCTCTCCCTCTTCGTAGATAATAAAATATCATTATAAAATACTAAAAAGAGAAAAGACAAAAAATTTCAAAAAAAAATAAAATTGTTAAGAAAGGATAGTTTAATTATATCATTTAAAGAACCTTATTTAAATGTAAAAGAAAATATTTTAGAGATTCGTTTAATTTTTAAGAAAAAAAGTTTAATTTTTTATCTGTTAAAAAAGATTACTTTCGAAAAGATGATTAAAATGTCACACAATAAATACTTTTAAAATAAGAAATAGTTGTACAATATATATTTCAAGTTCTATGCAAAAGATATATTGCAAAGAATAATTGACAATTAAACATATCCAAGTCGATCATTGAGGGATAACAGGTTCTTATCTCAAACATTATAGTATATTATATTATATTAAACATTATATTATATCATTTTCGTCCAGCACCATGCAATAAAATAAATGAAGACGAATAGCACGACTGTCGATTATATGTATTTGATACAAAATAGAAACAATAGAATCCACGAACCACAGGTATGCTTTTTGTGCATGTTCGTTTATAAATTTATGTATCACTTTTTTTGTCTATGATTTGTATCAGAATTCAAGAAAGCTTAACCGCAAAAGTAATGTGTTCGTAAAATACCAATCTATTCTTTTGGTGCAATTAAGATAGCGTATATAATAGCTTTAATAATTAAATTGGTATAACAATTTGTGCGTATTACCCTTAATCAAAGAGCTAATTAGAATAGATTAAATGGGCATACATCTTAGCTACGTTTTTTGACGAAGTTTCAATTTACGATAAACTTAGATATCGATAATGCGTTATGTAATCCTCCACACGTGTAATGTGTCAGACAATTTTTTATGCATTCATTTATCATAGCATGCGATTAGATGCAAATTGGATTCGCACCATCTTGTTGATCGTCGTCTTAAACGCATTAATTAACACGCCGAGAAAGCCTAAGAAAGCTCGTGGACAGATTTGATTATCACTTATTTATATTTTTCGAACGTTAAAGTGAAGTTAATTATTTTGGAAGATTTCAATACGCAAATGCACGTTTTTAGATTTCTGCAATATTAATATATAATTAAATATTTCTATCATATAAATTTGTGTATAATTTTTATTAAAATTTAAATCATATTAAAATTTAACTTTCTTTAATTTACTCAAAGTATTGTGGATATGTACTAAATATATAATAAATATCGCATTGATATGTCACATTAACATGTCATATGGATGTCTTTAATATTTTCACATATGTACAATATGTATGTATTTATAATAATGTTAATTAAAATAATATTTATATGTAGAAGTATAAACCCCCCCATATTTGTATCAATTTACCAAGTAATTTCTCTTGACAAATGGCTTCTTAGTGAAAATCCAAATTTATAAAAATGAGAACAGTTCCATATTCATTTTCACTCATCGAAGACTATCGATTCGATCATGCAATTTCAATCGGGCAATCTCATATGTGTCACACCTGCGACATTCATTAACATACTGTGTGAAAAATCGCGGCTCTCAGGGATAATTACTTACGACAGCCGATGCAATGTATCATTAAATGCACGGGACGAACGGAGCAATACGGATCAATTTAAAACATGATTACATTCGAATCGGACACCACCTGGTTGTTTACGAAGATACGCGATTTTGAAAAATCGAGGTTAATCGCGCGCATTTTAATAATTGCATCCCGACGAGTGGCCTCGCATGAAATCATATGCTTTCCGCGCTTTTAATTCGCGATTATAATCGATTGCCTCGATTCTGTCTACTGTGACATATGAAAATCACCTTAAAATTATCTATTTTACTTTGCCGTCGCAAAAATCAATTGTTGAATTTATCTCGCACTCCAAAAATTAGAGCGACGTTATAAATCTAATTGTAAGACGCCGTGTAATTTATAATACACAAAAAATAATTCACATATTCAAAAAATATTAACAATATATAATATTACATAATAATATATAATATTATATAATATTACTGTTAATATTATAAGGATATAGATTAAGCTATAGATATTACAATTCAATATTAAGAATTATTGGAATTATATTTCATCACAAAAATTATCAATTTCATATTTTATGAAATCGAAAATACGATCTGACACTCTTTTGTTCTATGATTAAAGGCTAGATGTGTTTCTTGCGAGAACAATTAATAAGGCGAATATTTAAAGAATACTTTAAGAGCAAAGAAAAATAAAAAAAGTATGTACTATTTAGAAAATTTGTTGCAATTTTAATTTTTTGTGCATATTTAACTCGTTTTATTGAATTAAATCTTTATGTGAAGGCATAGAAATGATCGCCATTGCTTCGTTTTATACCCACGCGCAATCCTCAGTTTCGTTTTCCTATTTTAAGAGCAATAGAAGGCACACCTGGCTTCTTGCAAGAAAAAATGTTATACTCTCATTAAATTATGCATTTTTGTCTCATGCAGAATTTGATACTCTGCGCAGATCGGCTATTACGCGATATTGCTACAGTCGTGATAACGATAAAATCTTGCAACCTTCCGAGAGAATGTAAGTTGTAAAAATAATCAACCCTTCAGCAGAAATAATAATACCTCGTCCTTCAATACATAATAACCAGACATAAACAGTTAACAACAAGGTAGCACAGATATTGTGTTCTCGAGAAGGAATCTTATATTACTTTGTTTGATATTAATATATGCTATACGAGAGAAGTAAAAATAATTTTTAAGGTCATTTCAATTCACAAGGTCACAATTTGCATATTCCAGCACAACCAGGTAATCATTTTTCACAATATTTATAGTCTTATAATTTGGTATTTCCGACAAACGAAAAATGAGAGAAGTGAACGAACTTAAACGATGGGCATACATCAGCCACGTGGATGACACGTGGTCAAAATATTACACACATTCTCTCTCTCTCTCTCTCTAGAATGGTCACGCATATACATATATACACATAATAAAGTGTATGAGAAGTAATAAATCAATATGAGAAAACAAGAGGAGGAAATAAGAAAAATGAACATATAAAAGACAAGCGAATTAATTAAAACAGATATATATAAAAGACAAGTAAAATTAACACGTTTAATCGTTTGCATGTATATACTTATTGTTAGTTTCCACATTTTATATCACAATCCCGTCAGTTAAAACAATGCATCCCACAATGCAGTCTCATATTATCGATTCGTTTTTCAAACCTGCTCGCTGCGATTCGATTCCATTTCGAAAGCAATTCCAGTTTGATTGAACGATTCAATTCACACGATTCTCTCGCGCGCATTCCGATGCATTCCAGACAGACGAATTAGGAGAGATCACATGCGCGGAACGCGAATGCCGCGCTCGCTTTCATTAAAAAGGCAGGGCGAACGAGGTACAAAGAAGTGCGACACGCGTCCATTCGGGGGGGGACTCAATAAAAATCGATCAAGCCGTTCCCGGTCAAGGAAAAGAAGGACGGGAAGCGGAAAGGGGGACAGAGAAGATCGTACATACGCGTTCTTCCTATAATCTGACACTTTAACGAGCGCGACAGCGGGAAAGACGGTGGCGGCTCTAAACGCGCCGCCGCCACGTGGACAGCTCGCGCCTGACGGACGAAACTTTCTCGGTCCGCGACCTGGCTCCCGGGCAACACGGCTTCTCTCCTTCTCTTCGGGGCCCCGGGTTCTCGTGGGAACTTGAGACAGATGCGTCGCGCGTGAGAATCTCGGGCAGATGCGGACTCTCTTACGCACCTTCTCTCCCAAGTGCGCCACGCACTGCCTCGTATTTATAAGACGTACACGTAGCGACCGGGCGCGCTCGCTTAGGGTAGGGTATATACCTGTGTACGGACGGCATATCGACGCGCGTATTATATGCCCCGGCCGTAACCCGCTTACGGCTCTCGTCTCCTCTTCTCGCCTCCTCCCGCGCGATATATCGTCCTTCTTCTTTATTCGGCCGCGGGGCTAGCTGCTCTTTCTTTATCTATCTACTATTCTACTCTGAGTGCGTCATGATTGTAATAGAGGTGCTGCCGCATCGTTTGCCGGTCGTGTGCACGGAACGTGTACGGAACGTGGCGTCTCTCCTCCGGTTTCCTTCTCTTGTACTGCCCTTCGTTCCATCACATTTCCTTCACACGTATATCACCGCCAACTAGAGAGCAGGTCGCGGAAGGGATCGAGACGAATTAGGCAAATTACACGTTGTAGGCACGACCTATGCATTTTGTTGTCGGATAAAACTGCAATTGGGACAACTTTTCGTCACAGATTAGTTACAGCGTAAGACTGGAGATTTGTTAACCGATAAATATCATTATTATATGTCGAACAAAAAATCTTTATCTTATTAACTTTTTATTTAATGTGTTTTAAGTACGCTTAAAATAATAAATTAATAATTATTAAATCTCACTCTATTATTTTAATAGATTAAAAATAAGGCCAGATAAAAAGAGAGTGCAACATAATTATAATGAAAACAATTATTATACTAAAAATAATCCCGTGTCGCGCATTTATATATCACATATCCCACATCATATATTTAGAAGAAATTACAACTATATCGTGTACATATACATATAAAAAAAATATATGCATTTCGAATTTCAAATATATGCATACTTTCCGACAATAAAATACACTGTTCGGTATCTCTCTCTCGCTGCCGATTAAAAGGTAATATTTACCGCTAGTTAGAGAATGCGTGTTCAATATGTAAGAAATTTATCACGACGAGTCTCTTCATCGTTCATTAAAAAGACTGTTTTCCAAACCTAAGGAACCGTCGATTCTTATCGTGTAATACACCCGAGGCGACACACCGTCCGTTAATAAATTACATACACACTCATATCCTACAAAATTACGAGTCTCTTATATTGTTTCGCATAAATGACGCCGAAACAAATATATGTATATGTGGAAAACGGAACAGTATTTTCATCGATACGACGGTCAAAACCTTTCGATCAGTATAGCAATGGATCCCTCGACACACTCTTGCATATCAATTCAAGCGTAATTCTATTAATAATATCATGTAGATATTAGACATGTCTATATCAACAACTATTGAATAACATGCTTTAAAATTTAATGCTACGTTTTTTTAAAAAAATATCGAAAAGTAGATTCATGAGAAACTTGCAATTTTTATAATATCAACAATAATAATAGATGTGCATTTGTATGTATGTGTGTGCTATTTTATTTTAGTTGATAGACTTAATAAATTTTGATATTTAGAATTGATTTGTGATATTAAGAAATTATATCATATATTATATTTTTCACGAAACACACACAGAATTTATAAATTCGATAATTAATTACAAACTTTAATCGATTATTGAGTCCTTCAATAAGATGATTGCTGAGCTTGTCAGATAATCAAGCACTGCGCTCGATGAATCTGATGAGATACTATATGACACGGTGAAACGCGAAGGTTGCTCGACCATGGCAAACGATGATTTATTATGTCAATGTAATTATCGCCGATGTCAAAGCGACGTTTACAGCGATACTCTTCTGGCAACAAATAACTCGCGTCCGGCGAAGACCCCTGTAGCTACGCTCGTCTTACTTACGCGAAGAACATAATTACTTGCGGAAATCGATCTCATCGTTCATCGATGCCATCGTGATCTCGCGACGTTCGAAGGAGAAACCGGGAGGAGGGGTACTCTCGATCGAATTTACGAGCATTGAGACATGACCCGCTTTCGTACGCAAAGTAATTTTTGGCACTACTTCATGTAGGCGATATGTTTAGCATTTGTTTTGCATACGTACTTCTTAGTATAAGGCCGCAGCGAGCGACGAGATCAGCGGATATTAAAACATTTATGTATGTAAATGGAACGTTTGATCTTCGGACAACCGCATAAATTACATAATTAGATAAATTATTAAATTTTATAAATTTATGAAAATTTTTTTAAATGTAGTTTAGCAGTGTAATTTTTTTTCGTTGCATGGGAGGAAAGTTTCAAAATTCTATCTTTATTTATTATATCCATCTATATGTTTACGTCGTTGTAATAAATGTCTTGATTGTTACCGTTCTTCGAGGCATTTGTTGCGCTAGCGAGAGACCGGACAAATGATGCATGATCGCGCAAAGTCGTCGGTGCGTACGAAAAGAAATCGCGCAGCCCGAGGCTGAAAAATTCGCCCGCTTGCTTCCGCGCGCGGCGAGCAGTACGTAATGGCCGCAATTTGTAATCAAGATTTATGCTCTCCGGCGAGAGAGAACGGAACTTCCGGCCAAGCGACTCCCGTAGTGCGCGCTTACTACGTGCAAGCAGCACCCGGAGGCAAACGAAGCTGCCACTTGATCCCGAAAGTAAGCCGTGCTAATATTACGCCTGCTATAAGTCAGGTGCTGCGTGCGGAGAGTAGCCACTTTTGTGAAGGCGGCAGGAGGGATCTTTCTTCCCCCCTTCCTCGCCACGGCGGCGAAAAAAGTCATCCTGACTCGCGCTCGGCCAGCATCCGTAGCGGAGATACGATGAATGGACACCGGATAACCCTCTCGACTTGACCAGGGAACTACATGTATCGAGGAGAAGCGTAAAAAATGTACCAGGCTCTTAACAACCGCACTTCCATGACTTTGATTTTCGCTAGTCACGAAAGAAAGATTTCTTGTGAAAGATTTCTTTGTCAAAATTATCGTCAAAAAAAATTTTTTTTTTGTAATTGTTAATAATTTTTAAAATAATTTTTAAAGAGGACAGATTCATCATCGAATTCATTTTTAAAAGTTAAAAATAAATCTGTGATAAACACATAATTATCAGATTTATAAATTTTCTCTTTAACGTACTTAAAAAAATTATAACAAAGTGTCATAACAAAAATAAAATATCTTCACTAAAATTATTTCGATTTAATATTATATAATAAATTATCATCTTCATCTAGATTGTGTTTTTTTTTATATATATAATGCAGAAATATCCTGCGGAAATGAATAAGAATAAAATCCGAATTTTGGTCCCTCCCTTTTTTTCTCTCGAGTTCTTCTATATTTTTTTCAATAATCGTGACTTCGCGTTTCGATAGAAAAAAAAAACAGAGAACGGCCACGAAAAAATTACGGCTTTTCGTAAAGAACTTCTGCGCTTCCTGACGATGATTGTGCCTTTTCGCAACGTGTAATTTTTTGAGGTGCAATCCTTTCGCCCGCGTATTTTGAAAGAACGATGCAAAATGACAAAAGGGAGCCGAATCGGTGAGAAATTCCCGTTAATTCGTGCATTTGTACGTATTTTCGCATGTCTGCATTTAACCTTATTTTTGCAACAATTGAATAACAACATGATTACCGAAAATTACGAAGTAACCTCCTGCCCGGTAATAAAGAAGATATTTTTTCTTTTGCAATATTGACTCCCTGCATTCACAAAAATGATCTGTAAGTGATTTGAGCGATTTACTTGTCATATTATGATTAAAAGAAAATATATAGTTGATTATGTGAATCAATCTCTGACAATATAATCAAACAGAATATGACATAAGCTGTCCAATATATCGCCTCTACCTTAATTAATGTAATATAATCATATTAAAAAATGAAATCATTTCGATATTAGTTCATCCGAAACTTTTTATTTGTGTTACGTTAAAGAATAGTTTTCTGGAATTTGTTATTTTCTGATTATTAAAAACGGATAAGAATTTTGAACGATATTTCTTGATATACATAATATGATCAAATATATCTATATGATGATAGTGCTTGATCTTGAATTCTGTTTCAGCGCGTCCTCTCGGCGTTCCAATTATTTTGGCACTGACTTTTTCGCAAGCTGTTCTCGTTAACCCTAAACCAGAGGTTCTCATATCTTTTTCATTGCATGCATCAAATTTATATTAATATGTAAATGAAATTTTAAATTATTTTTTATGCAGCTCTCTTTTAAAAAAATGTTAATATAAAGGATTCTGTTACGGTTTGTCAATTCTGTTACGGTTTGTAAGATAAGCATATATTTCTATATTTCCTCACTAGCTATATGTTATAATTTTGATAATAAAATACAGTTCAAGAACCCCTATTTTAGATATGCGTAACGTTGACGTAACTTCAGATACCACGTTTTCTCCCACTTATCGTTTTTGCTAGTCCAAATATAACATCTCTAAGAACATGCCTGCACTTAAATACATTTACATACAACTCTGTATGTTTCTTTTATTATATTTTCCGCGAGAAAGTTGACGCGCTTCACAAGTCTTCACTGCATGTATTATCAAACTAACATTCGTTTTGAACAAGTATAAAATTATCAATATTAAAAAATCAGTTATTTTATGATAAATTCTCAAACGTTCTATAATGGCATCTCTTTACATATTAAAATTAATATATGTATGTTGATTAAAATATTGGTAATATTTGTCACAAGATATCTCGATAATGTCTCAATACGAGAATATTAATAATTAATAAAAATTCAATATGATTCTTTTTTCAATGTATCGATAAAGTTACAGTAACCATATGCGCGATTTCAGCCAATTAAATAAAGATCCCGGTGCAGCGATATGGCCCTTGCATTCACGCGCAATGGACACGCGGCCGGCGCGAGCTGTTGGGGGTAGGGTGGACTCTGATAACGTCGTCCCCTTAATGCAGCCACGTGTTGAAGAAAAAGTGCCCGTGCGCGGACCGGATTACGGAATGTCGTGCGTGCGTAAAGAAGTTGGAGCAGCCGGAGGTTGAAGAACGACAGGGAAGAAGGAGAGGATACGGAGAGAAAAGAGGAGAGAGAGAATCCACCCCATGCAACCCACGACTCGATGCACATGCTCGATATTCCCATGGATTTGCTGCCTTATGGCGGCCGCGGAAAGGTCCGGTCTTCCTCCTTTTCCTACCCCCGTCTTTCCGCCGTTCGCGCCGCCGGCTGTCCTTCCTTCTTTCGCCTTCGAGTTCTCTTTCCAAACACATCACAAGGATTTCCCCCTTGCTTGCGCGGACCACAAGCACAACGTGTGTAGGCACGCACATGTCCCGAATTCCCACAGTCTTCCCGCTCGTGAGAGAGAGAGAGAGGGAGGGACATATTCACCCTCACCTTATATAAAAGAGGATACGCGCGCCCTGAACACCTATACAATGTGTGTATACGCACACGTACGCGCGTG
The DNA here is from genome assembly GCF_030444845.1 of Prenolepis imparis. Taxonomy (NCBI): domain Eukaryota; kingdom Metazoa; phylum Arthropoda; class Insecta; order Hymenoptera; family Formicidae; genus Prenolepis; species Prenolepis imparis. The sequence continues at coordinate 15,143,552 of NW_028141160.1, forward strand.
TGCGAAGTCGAGAACGATCGCCACGTGCACTCACGTGCGCGCCCTTTTGCCGCGCTTTCTCGGGGCCCGCCTTTCAAAACTGCCCGCACGATGGATCGACGGATAAGTGCTCTTTTTTTGTTCGTGTCACACACGCGTGAGCGATTTGGGCATTCCATCAGGTCTCCGCCGAAATGCGACGCGATTAATCGACCTATCCGCCTTGGAATGTTAATAAGAAATTTAGATCGATCTTATCTGGAAGAGAATAGAGTTTTGGCGCGATAAATCGCGATAATGTCGCATCGCCATTTACGGTAAGAAGCAATTATGTGGCTGCGGTATATCTAATATAATCGCTATAACAATTTCTCTTCGACCCTTTCAATAAAAAAAATGAGAAAATACATTTTTTTAATTAAAAGATATAACAAGAATAATAATAAAACAAGTTTATAACACGCCACATTTTAATGATCAATAAACGATACGTGATTGTCAAACTTTAATACAGTGACATATCATTATTCGAAAAATTGAATGTTATTATACTTTAAGTACGATTCCTTACAATTGCCAGAGGCAAACGCGTTGAATGTATTTATTATTCCGCTCACGTTGACAGCTTAATCGCGGAAGTTACTTACCATCACATCGTTATAAAACTATATAATAACACCGACAAAATTAAATGACGTCAAACATTATGCGATAAATCGCGAAAATTTGCATCAGAATAGTCAAATAAATAGATAAATATTTATACTAAATAATGATAGATATATATTTCATATATGCGTGAAAGATGCATTATTTATATATTCTAGTATCTTGCTCACTCTAGACAACATTCCAAAGCATTTTAAAACTTTTATTAATTTTAAAACTTAAAACACCATAAACAAAACTTAATTGGGTATATCAATTCTTTCAATATCAATGAGGAAATAAATAGTCCGTTCCACTTGATAAATTTCTGATTACATGTACTCAGAGTAGGCATATACGTCATTTTTGCAAAATTAATTCGCGTCGTTAGAGCAATCAATATTATCCGATTCGATCGGGCGGTATCATGTACACAACCCTAAGATAATTTTAAACGAAAAGGATAAAAAATCACACATACACACATGCACACCGTGTATGAAAACATTGTGACTTAAGACCTGATCAGGTAGTTACACGGCTATCCGCCCCATCCATCGTGCAGCTATCAAGACGAGTAGCTAGAGATATTATCTTACCGCCCGCACTAATTATAGCGTACTTCGATAAGGCTGATTAATAATCCCGTTGCATTAAATATTAAAAGAGTTCGAAAGTAAAATTTAAAAATGCAATCAAGTCAAATTACATGAACAAGTGTCGTAGATTCCTACAACCTGATACATAAAAACAGCTTGCTATTATCAATTAATTATATATAGAATTGCAGTAAACAGAAATGACATGGCATCAAAGATTGTATCGGCCTTACTGTGATAACTTGTTCCAAAGGTATATATTGTATATACATATAATATATTCTGCTCCTCTAAATGTTCGTTTTATCCAACGTATATATTCAACGATATCGTTTGTGCGTACAGCTGCGCATGTGAAGATGCGTCGGTGTGCGTAAAAGCGATTAGATACGAGCGTGCGTGTGCATCATTCAGTCGACACTGGCTTAGCCGAGCCTCTTCCGCAATCAGCGTACGTCTTGCTCCTTGACCGTGTCATTTCTCTTAATCGTTCGCTACTTTTTGCTCCCACCCACTCGAGAGAACGATAGAGAGAAATGAGAAACAGAGAGAGCAAGAAACGTAGCGATGATCCGGTTAAGAGAAAGAAGGGAAGGGAGGAGAGAAAAGGACCGAACGATAAAATAAACGCGAGAACTAATCTTAGCCACCCACTTAATTCCCGGCTCTCTCTCGCGAGCGGGAGTCCGCGCGTGTGCACGACGCGTGTGAACACGCGGCGAGAGTATAAATAAGCGTGTGCAACGTGTATCTTATACACGCGTACGTCGGCGCAACAGGTTCGAATTGCTCGACTAAGAATCATAACTCGGAATAATTTTTCATTTCAAACGTCGATATTTCTATCCGCACTATGTCGCTTAAGACGCAAATAACCGCGCAATTTTTTTGCGGCATTTTTTATAACTTAAACGCATGTTTATGTATATTTAATGGACTATTTATAAATTATTATTCTCAATAATAAATTGCGCGCTTGAAGGATTCTCGTTCTTTTTTTTTCGTCGATCACGAAGCTTAATCGTGATAAATATACGCGTAGATCAATATATTTCCGAATGTTAAGTTTCCATACGTTTCTATAATTACTCGGTAATTACAAATAAATACCGATAAATGCAGTGAATTATTTCGATTAATTATTTTTCTCAAGTATAAATTACACCTAGAATAATAACGATAAATATTATATATGAATAAATTTCTGCAAAAATAAAGTCAGATTATTAATAATTATATTAATTAAAGTTCTTTTTAGTTGAAGTTATTTATATAAATATAATTCTTATTCTACTCTTATATGAATCTTGGGCGAGTGCGTCACATCGATGATTCGGCAACAATCGATTCTGAAGAGATGGCTAAATCGACTACCCCGATCTTAAACGCGGATAGAACGAGCGGGGGAGGGGTACCAGCAGAATGCGGGGCACATTCGTGAGGCCCGAGTAATACGGCAGATGAGAAGAAGAAGGCTGCAGGAGTCCGTGGGAAACATCCTCGGTGTGGTTCCTTCCTTAGGAAGGCGTGCGGGGAATCCTTAGTGGTCGTGTGCACGTACACGCGAGCGCCGTGGAGGACTTTCAGGGCAGGCCATCTGCCCGAGTCTCTCACGATTCCGGGCCAGCTGCCGATATCTTCGCATAAGCGTGTATCGTGAAAGGGCCCCGGGCGCTAAATGCGCGCCCCGCACACACTTATTTGCGACTAGGTGTGTAAAACTGCGATCGCTCTACAATCGCCCGCGGCGATCTCGCTTGGCGCGCTGATTTTTCGCGCCAAATCCTACGACCTCTCCCTACATTCCTTTCTTCATCCCCCCAAGAGGGTTGATTTTTCGAGGGTTCTTTTTAGGGGGATTTCTTTTTTCGATATCGATGCTCGTGCTGACCACGTGTGTATAGCATGAATAATCAGAATAAATGGAGTTAATCTCCCCCCCCCTTCTTTCCCCCCGAAGAGCACAAGTGAATCTGTAGTCTTAACTTTTATAATTTGAAAGGGTTGAAATAATTTGGAAAGCTTAAAATTATCGGATCGCTCGCGCGGAGATTAATATTCTAAACATAGTAATTTTTAACATCCGTTTTAAACTTGTTAGAAAATTAAGATATTATGCGACATTAAATCTTCTCCATAATACAAATATCCTTTTAAAGATTAGTATCGTCAAAAGCAAATGATGCGTAATAATTTAGTTTAACCTCCGACGAGATCATAGATGACTGCTATACCAGAAACGATAAGATCTACATCAACTAACAAATCAACTAACAAATCGACGACGAAGAATATCTAACTGCACAGGTGCGTTTGTTTAAGTCTCACTTGTGGTGCCCAACACAGCTGTTAATCCCCGTAAAAAGTGTTAAACACTGTTCGCCGAGTGCGCATAATTAACAGCTTCGAGAAATTGCCGTCAATAAATCAACATGGCTAAAGTATTGAAGGCGCGACTTCACAGACACGTCCACGCACATACATAAATAAAAGTGCAAAAGGCCGTTCCCGCTTTTTTCGTCACCCCATCGTCACCCTTGTGATTGCTCTAACCTCTAACGAATCTTCGCACAATGCATCGCGCTCGGCAGAAAGGGAAAACCTCAAAATAAGTTGAAAGAGTAGGCAACTACCTGTTGATCGCTCCGTAGCTATGTATGAGTCATGCCATATATCTCGGTAAGACTTTCCCCCTTGAAAGTCATCTGCATAGCATTCCTATCTTTTTCAGAATTTTTCGAAAAAAAAAAAAATATCTTTTTCTCTAATTAATGTATCTCACAAATAAAGAGCAGTATATATATATATATATTCACTCTCTGCGCGCTGATTGTATGAAACTTGATCTACGTATATTTTATCAAAAGTATATATAGAATCAATTTCATAAATATTGTTGAGAGAATGATATGTAATGTAAAATTTGTCTCTTAAGAAAAAATTGCCCAATTTTTTGCAATTATTAGGTAATAATCTCAAATACTCTAATTTGATTATTCTTTTTGATCCATTAATGCTAACAATAAGATACTCGAGCGACACACGATGCATTTCTAGGAAACCGGAACACCTGCGTGCATCCTCCGGAATGTCGGGAGACTTTTTTCACACGAACAATCTTGGACAAAAATGCAAATGCACACGACGGACGGATGACGATTCGACGTGGTCATCCTTCAGCGCGTGAAAGACTTCTCGGCACGAAAAGGGGTGAATATCGACATTTTTCATCGTATCCGATCGTATTTTTCACGACGCGGAAAAGGGACAAGAGAGGAAAGGGACATCCTTGTTGTAACGGGGTCAAGTTTGACAAACGCGGAAACGGTAGTACTATTCAAAAGCAGGTCGTGTGCACGCTTCGACAAAGAAAGAGAGAGAGAGAGAGAGAGAAAAAGAAAGAGAGAAAGACTTCTTGAAAGGAGAACGATTTTAATTTTTCTATGGGCTCCTTCGACATCCACCCTCCTTATGGTGCGCATAGGGGTGAATTCTTTTGGTATATACGTTTCAATGCGCGTCCGAGAGTGTGGGAACGCGAAGCCGCTCGAAAAGCGGATCCGAAAAACATCCGTACAGGATCCTGTTACGTTTACATAGGGAAGACTCGTGCTAAGACGTCACATCAACGTCTAATAAGAAAACTATCGAAAAGATTGTCAAAAACAGATGTACATATGTATACGTATAAATAATATCAATGTGAATCAATTACAATATTAATTCAAAATTTTGTTTGAATATTTTTTTTCACGATTTTGTAATATGTATATTTTATCAACTAAAAAAATATATATATCATATACATATAATCGGAATAAATCACAAATAAATAATAATACATATTATTTAAAAAATTTAAAATGCTACTCTAATATGAGATAATAGATTAAATTTCCATATAAAATCCTGCATGCGTAAAATCGTCGCGGCGATAATTGTAAACGGAAGGAAGTGACGCGGAGAATGACATAAACGTGAAAGGCGGCTTTTTTTCGACTTGTTAATCAGTCGAAAAACAGTAATGTAGGAAGACAGGCAAGCGGAGGCGATGTCAAAGGCGCGTTCGCCACGTAAGAGCCTTCCCGAAAGCATCCTAATTAGGCAATGAAAGGACGCTTTGTGACTCTCGGAAGAGAGCTGGTGTTTAAAAGACGCCGATAACACGTGCGTCAAATTTTCAAGAGGAACGCGGCGACGACAACGACGACTGGATCTTTCCGAGACGCGCGGTTCACACGAGAGACTAATGCGGAATCATGAATGGCGCTTTGTGACTAGCCGCTTACGGAATCGCCACCCGTGATGTGCCGCCATATGGAGCACGTCGAGAGGGACAAAAATAACCGGTCATTAATAAGTCAGAATAACATTGGATTCAAAGAAATTTGTAATTCCACCTACATGTCGAATCTGTCATTGATAGACTATACTGTTACGTTTGTTATCCTTTTAATCATATAATTTTTATATAAACGCAGATATTCTGTTAAAACTAAAAAAGAATCGAGCAACTTTTTAAACATTACGGGATAAAATTGTATTTAGAATGCATTCATACATTCATAGTTAAAATGCAATATATTTAATCTATCGAAAAAGTCGAGAGTATTTCTCCAAATCCTGAAAATTTTGAAGAATCTTTCTAGTTTAATGCGCAATTTTTAGTTCAAAAATCTTTGAAAGAATTGTTAGAAAAAATTGTTCTCATAAATATAAGTAAGCAAAATTATATATAATTAATCATATAAAGTTATAAAATATTTATTCAAGTTTCTTAATTAATTTCTTCATTTCTATTTTTAATGTAATTTTGTAAAAAAAAGTAGAACGTTTTATATATTTACAAGGCAAAGCGAAATTCAACCAATGACTAAAAACTTTAATGACTTCTATAACCTTATGTTATTTATCATCGAAAGCAGTATAATATTATTCAGGTATCGAGTGTCAGTGAGCCATCAATGCCAGTCGACCGGTTTCTTCAAGGGGACAAGAGACTGCCTTCAAGCAGTCGCGATTTGTATCCATCAAAAGCTACGTTATCGAAGCCGTAGAATGCATCACGACGTGCATTGGCACTATAAGCACGGTCATCGACAGCAAGGATTAAGTTATCATCTCAACTTAAAGATCTTCGCTGTCTCTTTCTAGATTACAGCACTATAGCTATGATACATGCGGCAACGAAAAATTGAGCTAACCAGGATAACCGGCCTCTCAGGACGAGTTCTCGATCCGGCTTGTAGAAATAATTAGCATGTGCGGAACAATTAATCCCCGTCAGCGATCCCTCGCATAGATAACTTTTACCCAGGATCCGTATTTAATTCTTAACAACTACGCACGCGCGACACGAGTATTCTAGAAATAACGCATCGCGGCCTTAATAAATAATTGCGAATATCCCGAGAGGGTAAATTAAATTTCAAATGGAAATAAATGTTTCAAGTTTCGTTATTCGATTATTGTGTTAATTTACTTTTGATAAATTTTTTTATTTAAGTATAAATTTTTTCCCTTTTAATAAGTTTCTTATTTTTTTCTCGTGAAAATAATAATTTTTAAAAAGCGTATAAAAAATATTGTAATAAATAAAATGCAGGCCAATATATATAAATATCAGCTCTTGCAACAATCATTCTGAAAAAAAAGTTTCACAGGTGGAATGGAGAATAACATGAACATGCAGCATCAACGTATGTATATATACACCCGCGTATGTAATACCCTCGCGAATTCTTTGCACAAATTAAAACCTGTCTGTAGATAAAAATGATTATGCGATGGACGAAGAGTGGAAGATATGCGGGTCTCTCGAGCGTGCGATCCGATTTCACAATGTCCCCTCGCGTGGCCTTAAACTGCCGGCACGCATCACGATTCGATCGGCGCAACAATAACACACTGTCGAGTCACGGCGGCGGTTCCATTCAATTATCGACATCGCTTTAATAGCCTGGTCTTTCTTTCTCCGAGGCCGAGTCAACAACGAATGCTGCCTGCCTCGCGTGTCTGGCGCTTCTCGAAAGAATTTTCTTCCGCGCTTTCGTGATGCCGAATTAAGTGTGTCTCGACGTGGCACACCTCGTCCTTGTCGCGCAAGAAAACGTTAAATCGTCGAAGATTACACCGTTCTTGGCTTAAAAGCAACTGTCGATCTGTTTTTATGATGCCATTAAACAAAGCAATAAAACGGATCAATATAAATGCAAAAGCATCTTCGGTAATGCGACCGGCTTAATAGATTTGTTTAAATCGTATGAGCAATATAAAACATTTTAATCGGTTTTACTTTCTCTTTATATATAAAAAATGATATACATTTGCGTTGTGCGCTGCCAACGGAATAAATCTCTTAATAATAATATGTAAGGGTAATATGTAAGTAATAAATGTTCCGGGGCAATCTGATCTTATAATATTATGTAGCCGTTAATAGTGTCGGAATAGACCGTGAAAGAGTTAAAAAAACGAACATCACAGATTTTGATCGAAGGTACTGTGACTAATCCGTGAAAATTCGTCTAATCCATAGGATACATATCTTACAAAGACACACGTCCATCGCCTTCTCTCTCTTGAATATCTATCTTTTTTTTCATTTAAAATGTCTCTATTACATTAAGAACATAAGAAAATTGATCCAAATTTAATAAAGAATTATATTTACCTAATATTTACTAACCTGGTGACAAATAAACTAACAGTAATGTAAAATAGTATTAACAATTAATATACATACTGTAATATTGCATACTTTCATAATTTTACAATATTTACCAGTATTCACAAAATTAAATTTGAAAGTGTGCAAGTTTAAATCCCGACAGAAAAATGATAATTTTTCGCTATTTTCTACAACAAGATCTATACATTGATATTAATGTTTAAAGTTGTCAATATGACGTTTTTCGAAATAACATCGTGTCAGAAAAGACTTTCTGAATAAGATAAATTGAAATTCTTTTAATATACCGGGGCGATCCCTCGCGGGCTCTTATAATTTTGAAATCGATGAGTTCACGGGAGAAAACACGACAGCCTATTATCTCTTTGAGAGATCTGCATGAGAATATTTCATGGCTCGTCACGTTTTACGCGTATTCATATCGGCATATTTGCGTAACAACGCGCGAAATACACGACATGCAATTGGAGTTGTTTCCCTGCATCGTTGCACGCGTAATTTTGTTCACAATGTAACACAATCGTATACAGTTGTGTGTAAGTCAAACTTTGCAACGCAATAAATTTAGATAAAATATGTGTAATATTTTTATTTTAATAAAATTAAAAATATTTACTATAGATATTTTTTTTATAAGAAAATAAAAAATAGAAAAAATTTATATATAGTCTATATTAAACGTAACAAAGAGAGAGAAATTATAAGATAAATCTGTAACAATCTTTTTATGAATATAGACAGTGAGCACCCACACAATATAAATCTTTTTAACTTATTATTATTTTAATATCCGTCAAAATAGAAGAAACAGAAGAGAAGAGAGGCACGATTTGTACGAGGGAGAAGAAGAGAAAAAGAGAGAAAGAAAAGGCGCAAATACTGCGATATTCCCGTGCGTCTGACTCACCTCGTGCCAGCACGTGTTCTACCTGCTCGACGTGTTTCAAGATCTCTCCCGTGCCCCGCTTCCCTCGCGTTTGCGTGCACAAGCATACACACATATACAGACACATATGCACGTTCGATGAGCCCATATCCCCGAAGTATCTCGTTCCTGGTTACCAGAGAAGAGAAGAGACCACCAGCTTCTCTCATCCTCGTCTCTCTACCTGTCACGGTACTATGCATCTCCTCGTCGCACCAGCAGGCAATTCGTCCTCGTCTATCTCATCGGTATTCGAGAGGTTTGCTCGGGGCTCGTGGGAAAATGAGGCAGGTGGTAGTTAGATCTCAGAGTCCGGGAATGAGAGAGATACGCCTGCTCTTCTCTCCTCCGGTCGTCTCCGTCCGCCCGCCCGTTCAGCAGCGCCATTCATTCGTGCGGGTATATTATGCGAGCGTGTGTCAGTCACGTGTGTATGCATGCACGCGTGTGAGCAACGCGCCGCGGGGCTCACGGGCGCCCCGTGGGCGCTTCGCGGCCAAGGCAGGTACATAATTTTTGCTCGATAACCGAGGCAGAGGACCAATTAACGGATGCCCCTTAACGAGGGCTTCCGGCACAATTAAAAGCGAAATCACGAGCGTGTTCGAACAAAGTGATCGTTTTACGCGCCATTTCGGTGCGGTTTCACTGCGCGCGGTGAACGCGGAAAAGAGACGCCGCGACGATGAAAGTCGAGAAATTAGGTTTACGATTAATGTAAAGTATCGAGCAATCTGTGCGAAACAGTGAAGAAACGAATGGCACCAATTGGATTTCACAAAACCGGCAGAAATTTCACATTTTAACGCAATTTGGTCAGATCGGTCATAAAAAGCACAAATAAATTTATAATATAAATCAAAAAATGATCCTGGGACCATTTAACAGCTGTTAAATTTTTATATGCAAAACTATAATAAAATACTTTATCTTCTGAGAAAATTATATTAAAACTAGAACACAAGCGCGCGCCATTCTTTAATTTTATATTAAAAAGAATAATATTAAAAAAAAAATAATATAAAGTTTCATTGAACTCGATTAATATTTTTTTGACAGAAATCAACTGATTAAAGTGTTAATTTGCTAATTAAATGTTAAAATAAGATAATGTTATAAAAATTAAAATAGTGTAATATGTTGTAAATAATATGTTATCATACTTTATCCTCGATTAATATTTTTTGACAGAAATCAGCTGATAACTGTCAAAAATATTAATCAAGTTTAAAGTATTATAAACTTATTATTTAAAACATATTATTATTTTATTTCTATGACATTATTTTAAAATTTAATTAAATTAGCGCTTTAATCAGCTGATTCCTGTTAAGAATATTAATAAAGCATTAATTTGCTACTTAAATTTACAAATATGATAAAAAAATGTTTTAAATAATATATGTTATAATATCTTATCCTCGACAATATTTTTTGACAGAAATCAGCTGGTAACTGTCAAAAATATTAATCGAGTTTAAAGTATATTATAACATATTATTTATAACATTATTATTTTAATTCTTATAACATATTTTTATATTTTTACATATAAAAAAAGTAGACTTAGTCTAGTTAGAGTTAATATAACTGCACTGCCGATTAAAATAATATTTTCAAACTTATTGAACGCTACACAAATTATATGCAAATAATTTTGCATTGTTATTCTTTTTGTATACAAACATAGCATTTTTTATAAACATTCTTATGTAATTTCTTTTCCAAGTTTCTTATCTGAGGCATTGAAATTCCCTATTATTAACAAGTCAAACAAGTTTTGCAAACGTTCTTTTTTCATTTAGTATGTGTAATATTTTTATGAATATTTTTACCAACTCGAATGCGCTCATCTCATGCCAAAATTCTTATATGTGACATCACTAATATAATCTATCCGAAACCTTATTCGTAGTTATTGCGAAATCTTTTTCGAAATGCGTGTTTATTTATTTGTATTTTGCTTTAATAACTTGATGTTTCGAAATATTTCATCCATTCACGATCGACAGTCCTGCAATTTTCTGACTCTTTTCCATCGCTTGTTTAATTCGTATCGTACAAAGAATCGAAATGAGATCAAAAAAAGAATTCGAATGAGGACCTCATCAGAGAACAGAAGGTAGATAATTATGTGATGTGCAAAGTTAAGGATCTCAATGTTCGCCGAGCATGCATCAAAAATTCCGACGAGTCATCTCATCGATTTCCTTGTAAAGTCCTATCTTAATTTCGAAGAAAATGACAAGGACGATGAGTCAGCTATGTTGAAATTTTGGGATAAGAAAAATGTCGTTTTAAGAAAGTTGTCGTTTCTGCGGTCTGTCAAATGTATCTGGGGACACGTCTAATTGTAATTCCGTAAATCGACTGCATTGCTGAAAGCTGCGTCACCCACCCAGTTCGACGTTCGAAAAAAGAAATTCCTTCGTTTAATTTTTAACAGGCGAACCCACGAAAATATCATTCGATACACATATGTAATGCGTATACGTATATATGTTTATAATATTGTTAAAAAGTAATAAAAATTGTGTCACGTATATATTAAATATATAAAACAAAATGTCACAAGAGAATTTAAAAAATTCTTTCCCCGAGAGTACATTTTAATTTTTAATATTCTAATAATTTAATTTTTTTTTTATTTTCTATTATCTGTTTCTTAAAAACTTTTCGCAAAATAATACATATTACGAATCAGAATATTCATAAATTTATTCCATTTATTCTTTACACGTTCTGACAGCTCATTGCGAAATAATAAATTTCGAAAGTCAAAATTATCTATTTGCTTACTTCCTTTATAATGTTTTTTTTTTAATTTTAGTAATTTTCTTAATTCTCTTTTAATGTTCATAATCTTCTAAATCCTATAAATACATCATACAAAATTCATTTTTTTATCTTATATCAATTGTTAAATTTACTAATTTCTTTGTTGCCCGATGCCTCCCCGGGCCTCCTTCTCGTAGAAGTTTCGAAACACTTGCACTCGGGTTTTAGCTATCACAATCTTCGACGCGTTTCGGTAAAACGCGAGACTCGCGAGAGCTTATTCGCGCGCGAATAAAACCGAAGCTCCATTTTCGCGTCGCCGCCGCGCTTTTTCCAAGACCCACTTTTTGCAAGGGCTTATCGAACGAAGATGATCAAGAGAGCGACTTCGCCGCGACGCACTGGAATCGCCGAAGGATGCAGCGAGACGAACATTGAGCGAGATTCACGATCGAAAGAAGCGCGCGACCGTTCATTACGACAATCGAAGAAGAGCACTGGAGGTGGAGCTAGACTGGCACTGCCAGGTTTGGAACGCGCAACGATACGTCGCGCCGAGTCGTAGTGGTGGGGCATTGTAGGGGTCGCGAAGTGGGAGCTCGGCGAATCACGACACGACTACATACCTCCACCACTACGACCTGGTGGGGGTATGTAGTCGCGACGTGATTCGCTTAACCTCGCACGTACGTTGCGTCGCGAGCCCTACAATGCCCCACCACTACGACTCGGCGCGACGTATCGTTGCGCGTTCCGAACCTGGCAGTGCTAGTCTAGCTCCACCTCCAGCTCTTCTTCGATTGTTCGTGACCAACGGTCGCGCGCTTCTTGCCGGTCCGCGAAAGGACGAGTGTATTAATTAGCGTCTTTGGTGGTTAATTATCGTATAAATCCGATCGCGTCGCACGCGCGAGATTGATATCGTCGGCCGTGAATCTCGCTCAATATTCGTCTCGCTTGCGTCCTTCGGCGACTTCAGTGCGTCGCGGCGAAGTCGCTCTCTTGATCATCTTCGTTCGATAAGCCCCTGCGAAAAGTGGATCTTGGAAAAAGCGGCGACGCGAAAATGGAGCTTCGGTTTTATTCGCGCGCGAATAAGCTCTCGCGAGTCTCGCGTTTTACCGAAACGCGTCGAATATTGTGATAGCTAAAACCCGGGCGTCGCCGCGCGTCGCGAACGAAAAAAAGTAACGCGAGTGCAAGTGTTTCGAAACTTGTACGAGAAGGAGGCCCGGGGAGGCATCGGGCAACAAAGGAGCAACCGTGAGGTAGGTAAATTTTAATTGTTTAATAGTTACATAGTTCCTGATTATTTTTTGAAAGAGTTTTGCAATTTTTATAGAGATAAAAAAACAGGTACTTTCAATATCGAAGATACGTTTTTTTATCTAAAAATTGCAGAACTCTTTCAAAAAATAATCAGGAACTATATGTATAACTATTTAAAAGAACCTTAAAAACTCTGCTCAAAACTATATTGGAACTCGATGTGTAAAAAAATGTAAAGTTGGCATCCCTATTTTTTAAAACTGATTTTCGTTATCGTAATAACCGGAACTATTTCTAAAAATTATCAAGAACTCTTCCTATGGTTCTAAATCTCAGAACTCTTAACAGAACTATGATAGCATAACATAGCGGTTCCAACTTCACACACCCATATTTTTTTAAGTAAGATCAAATAGAAATCCAGAATTCAACACAGCAGAAAGAATTTCACAAAAAAAAGTTAATACGATTTTATTTTAATATACTATACGTACGTTATGTACAAAAAAAGAATTTTAAAAAAAAGAAAGCAAAAAGTTTAAAAAAAGAATATGACAAATACTAAAAATATTAACATATAAATATAGTAATTATAAACTAAAATATAATGCTGTCATGAATTGCGGATTTAACGGCATCAAATTATCAAATAACGAAGAACGGATATTGTGTGCAGTTCAGCAAGTCATTATTATGCTCATAATACGTGCCACGAGTTCTGTTATTATCGCGAACAAGCATCCGGTTGGCCGATACGCCGATTCCGTTCCGTGTCATTAATCGCAAAAGGTGTTCCCATCGAATCACGGTTAGAGATCGTTCGCTTGTAGAGAGCGTTAACTACCCTTCGTGCGCGCATTGCCATTTTACACGATCGGAGCCCCGCGGGATCGACCAAGAGACCTTTAATTTCCACTGTCTTAGGGCCCGTGCTCGACACAATGGGGGCCTAAGGCGTGCCTCATCCTTTTCCCGTCTCGGTATCCTCTCCCTTTCAAGCGCAGGCCGGCTGCGTGCTATACGCGTGGGAAAACTGAGCACGTGCGCAATCTTGGGGCCCGAGACGACCCACAAAGGGCGCCTTCGAGGTCCTATCGGTGCCGTTTCCCCTTCGACAAACGACGGAACCGGCTGAGAATCCGAGAGAGACTTTTTAAATCGATTTCGGATCATCGCACACAAAATCTTTTCACGCTTTTTGCCGTGTCTTCGATGCGTTCGCAATTGCGCGTTGTATATCGGAACGATATATATATATATATATATATATATATATATATATATATATATATATTAGATATAGATTCGATGCTATCTCGATTAGATATCTATAGTTACAAAGAAATCAAAAATACTCTTTCATAATATGTAAAGATATTTGCAAATCCGAAATTAAATTTTATTCTCTATATTAAAACGTTAGTGTATAAATTTGAAAAATTATTCACGCTTAATATGCCACTAGCTTAATTTTCAAAGAAACTTCAACGTCATTTATGTTCGTCGAAACATTAAATGACACGTGACAGTGACAATCAACAAGAGAACATTGACTGTTAGACACGTGTGCGACATCGTTCATTATGACGATGATGCACGTGTCAAAGTGCGAGTCTACCTATGTACATTTCTTGACAAATCATTATTCTTTCTCGCGCTCTATCCATTCAAGCTAATTCACTTTTAAGCATGTTATTGAAGATCCATATAGACTGTATTAATTTGCATATAATAAATTCTACCAGTGCAAGCAAACAATAGAGAACTTCGAGTTTAAATTTCAAACCGATTGAAAGCAATTTCGCAAAGAAGAACGGATTGCGCCACGAGCCACGAATCTGCGAAAGGTCGAAGATTACGGGAAGCCGACCGACCGGATTCAGGTTCTACCGGATATTGTCGGGCAGTCGTGAAAGGCCGCGCATACGGAAGTAACGCCAGCGTGTGCCGGCATTGTGAGCACGTGCCACGAGGCAGTGGTGTTGAAAAAAAAGAGAGAAAAGAAATGGGGTGGCGGAAAGGTCATTTAAATAGGGCAAAGTGCACGGCAGCAACTCCATGTGCATACACGTTAGGGGGCCAGGTGAACCCCGATGTTCCGTGAGAATATTCCGTTCGTCTCGTTTTCTTTCCTCCTTGCCACTGCGGCTGCTTCTTACGCCTCTTCACGGTTACTTTACTCGCGCAGTAGGTCAGAGGGTCGTTCATGTTATGTCGCGAGCAGTGTTAAATACGCGCACACGATGAAGTACGACTCCATTCAGACAGAGCGTGTTCGAAAATTCATCATACGGGTCGCTTCTCGATTGGCTCTTCTCACGATAATTCAGGTCGGACGCGCATTGTCTTCCAAGAGATCGCTTTAAATATATCAAATATACGGTACATTGCTACATTAATTAGCACCGGAAAATGTCAAAATTATAATCTAATTTCTTGAAAAAAATTTAATATTTTTATGCAAAGAAAAATTATATAAAACGTATACAAAAAATTATATAAAATATTTTTTTTATATAAAAAAAATCATATTAAAGGAATAAGAGATAAACGATTCTTTTTCGTAATAATGGTATCTGTCAAAGTATACTTTTAAAACGCAGAATCCACTAATCACATTCAATATATAAAAATTATATCTGACATTTGGAAATGTGACTAATTCGATTATTCACTACTATTCGTATGTGTCATATGTCATCCGAAACAAGCCCTCGTTATTTCTCACCACGAACACCGAAATGGAACCAACATTGGGGACAAATAAGCGACGTTCTCACGATTACCTTAATTATTGCGAATATCCTGTCTATGGTGTTGATCCTTATATATACCTTCGGCTTTCTCGGAGTATTTACATGCGAGCGAGTCGACGCGTGCGAACGAACATTACGAAGGGTGAAGGGTAGTTGATATTTTGAGGGGATACAACCGGGGGGTAGTAAGTTTGTGGTGGGAGATCACGATTTCATTGGCACGAGCCAAACGACTCGCGACATATGTTCACGAACAGCTGATGCACTTACTATAATAAGTCTTGCTTTCTCTCTCTTTCTCTCTGTCTCCGAGGCGGGCACGCGATCGCACGACCCCGCACGCGTGTGTGCATTACACATCACCGGAGAGAGAACATGGGAAAGTAAAAACCTCGCGACTGTGAGAAGAGTGTGAGAAAATTCATACGACGCCGCATCTGTGTCGGCTCTCAGCGTTGCTGCAACGACAAGAACTTTGCTGGAGAACACCGTTGCATCAACGAAGCACTATGCTACGAAGCACTATTATCGATCGCGATTAGCATATGTAAAACCGAAATCTATTGTAATCTTAACTAGTGCATAATGTTTTCCAATGCAACTTGCTTCGCGGAAATTAAAGTTCGAAATAATCATAAGACATTTTTAAAAACGATGCGTTATTAAATATATTTTTATTAGGTATTATAGATTCTAAGATACTGAAAATATTCATTTTCTCCTATAATTAGAAAAAATTGTGCAGCTAAAAAAATAACTTGCAAGTTAATTATTTCGCTGAATAAAGGTGGATTGTTAATTATAAAGTATAATTTTATATTATGCAGTATTTTCCTCTCATCTCGATACTATTGCGTATCGTATACAATCTCTCTCAATCGTCATGATAATCTTCCGATCTATTTTCCGATTTCAAATCGATTGCAATCATTTCCTTCCTTCCGTCCATCGCGTTGTCTCGCATGCCACGTGCTACAGTGCAAGCACGTGCGAAATGTGCTGAGCACGTGATACCAAATCAATTCTATATTGTTCGTCAACACACTCGAGATATGCATACACGTGCGCTCGTCGCTCATTAATTGACTGACTGACAATGAGTGAGTGAATAGTATTATTTCAGATTTAAGATTGTTCTTAAATTATGTCGCCTTCATTCTGTGTTATATAAATTATAACAATAATATAAAAATCTATGCAGATCTAATCGAATCCATCCAGTGATAAAAAATGACCAATAAATTGATGAAATAAAATATTATCGCAGAAATTCTAGTAAATATAAGACATAATGTGTCATAAATTTTCGAGAATTTAGGCGTGAATCAAAATATTAAAGTATATGTGTATATATTATATTGTAAAAAAAAACGCAGTTTAATTGCTATAATTAATTAATAAAATGCTGTCAAAATAAGGTAATTTTTAAAATTCACATCAGATCATCTTTATGTCAAATAATTAGAGAGATTTATATAAAGATAATAAGATTTATATCCTAAAGATTTTTATATCTCTTTTAATATCACAATATAATATTAGATAAAATAACATGTCATTTTTAAATCTCAATTATTGCAATAATTATCTGATTTTTTTTACAAAGCAATAACATTTTACAACCAATTGAATTTCTTCGTGACATGATGCACATAAAGATTACAAAAAAATTCCAAAAATCGCGATTAGAATTTTTCATATGTCATTTCTCAGAAATCATATTTAGTCTGCTTTCACTGAACGCTTGGCTTTCGTGGTTACATCTACATCACACAACGTTTCAGATAGTTAAGTTCCCGCAACATCACGCTAATTAGGTCCCACGAGATCGCGCGGGGACGAAAAGATTCGATCAAAGTTGCGAGAGCGGGGCAAACGAACGAGTAACCGAGACAGAAAATGAATTACGAGCAGCATTATCTCGCAATCGCGTCAGATGCTATCAAAGTACCACCACTTATTAACGACACATGGAATTGACTGATACACGAAGAAGAGTATCTCGGGAGAAAATAAAATAAAAAAAAGTAGAAAATGTGTAGAAGATTGAGCGAGAGAGAGAGAGAGGGACGGGACAGGAAGTCTGATAAAAGACTCGCGGTAGCAAAAAAAGATGTAAGTAACGAAGAAAAAGAACAGAATGACGGCGTGTGGACAAACAAGTAGAAGAGAAGATGCTGTAGGGGTCGCAGAAGAACGAGATGGAGGCTCGAAACGAGCGTGCGTAATTATTCGGTGCGAACGACGTTTAAGTATCCGGCTCAGATCGCGAAATAAGAGAAGTAGTACAGGAGGACAGATGATGTGGAGGAAAAAGCGAGCGGATGAAGAGTGGAAAAAAAGAGGAAGAATTCGACTAGCGAGGAGAAGACACACACGAAATATAGCGAGGACAGAAAATGAAGAGAAGAAGGAGAAGGAATGGCCGTATAGGATATAATTCAGTCAATGGCCTCACCGAAATTAGTATCTTAAAGTGCATGGAAGAAACGTGCACGAGCGTGTCCGAGATACTCGTTTTGCGCGATGACTATCCAAAGCCGGGAGGACGATTTTACGAGCAAAATTAAAATCGCGTCCAACGAAAAAATATCACTTTTGCCCAATTTTCGCCGGCTGACGATAAATTACGCGAATAAAAGCATCTTGCACTTTCTATGCGAGAATGTTTTAAATATCTGCGCGCACCAAAAGACTTTTTACCCCTTAATTCCTTGCAATTACTATCAACGTACTCAATAATTATTCATAATCGAGGTATCACTGAAAAATTTCAAGAAATTCACAAATAGTAATAATAATATAGACAAAAGCGTGAAAAGAAAGATTTGATTTTTTACATGTTTATCCTTACATGTAACTAAAATCGTTAATTTTATTTTGCTATTAAAATTACTTTGCATACTTTGTAAGCATAATATTCCCGATATTAATTACACACGTAATGTAAAATATAAACAATTTCAAAGTTAATAATTTTTATTTATTTATTCTACATTTTTGTCTATAATTGTCTTAATATATTAATATCCAAATAATTATCTCTTTCTCTCTTTCTCGTTTTCGATAATTGAATAAGTTCATAGTACATGCAATATTAAATTGCCATATTAACGAAAAATAAATGGGCTTTTCTCTTCTTATGTAAATCAGTTTTAAATTCAGTCAACTTAAATTGACAATTTATATTCTATTATAAAATAATTATGCAAGCACATACGTAAGGATAATTATTTCCCAGCAGCTGTGCAATAGTTAGTAGAATAAAGTGAGCGAGCTTTTTTTAAAAGAGAGTTATATCATACAAGTTATTATATTAAAATTAATTCTCTGATCCCATTTACTTGCTTTCATAACGCGATATTCGCAGAAACGCGCCTATTACTCAAAAAACGAAGACAAAAGTCGCGTCCGGAGTAAAATTAATTAATCGCTCCGCTATGCGGTCATTGGAATCATAAGGATCAATTTGTCATATGGCCCTTTAACAAAGAGTTTTATCAAGCTCGTCCGCAACTTCCTTTTCCACTTCCTTTAATACGCGTAAAATGATCGATCAATCGCGCTACTGATGATCGCGGTGCATAACATTTCGCGGTGTACAAGAATACGTATATACCTATAAATTGATACAAGGCACACACAATTCAACACTGTGTAGCCGGTGAGATTGCAATCACGAGCCGGACTTGTGCCCAGCACGCTTCTCATTCGGCGAAGCGGGAAGAGAACCAGAAAGCGAGGAGCGAAACAGAGATGAAGAGAGAAAAGAAACGGCGAGAGAAAGGAGGGAAAGAAGAAAAAGACGTAGATTCTCGATAAGAAGCTCCAGCACGAGCGTGGAAGCTGCGACTATATAGAAGAAGCTGTACCTTATAGGTGGACGAGGACAGCTCATCTATTTTGCCCCGAGAGGAGGAGAGAAGAATCGAAGAAGTTGGTCGAGATCTAGTCCTTCCGTATGAGCGCTCGTGGAAATAAGCGCCAATGGACAGAGAGAAACGGAGAGGGTAGAATAGCGGAGAGAACGAGAGAAAAGTGAAGGACAGAAAGAAAGAGAGCGAGAGAGAGAGAGAGAGAGAGAGAGAGAAGGACGAGTGATTACGAGCCATGCATACCGTGGCACGACCACTCGTCGACGATTAGCCGAGGAGGTAGAGAGCATCGACTCCGCGCCACGACTAGGTGCAACAAGGACGCAGGAACGGTGACGATGGCTTGGTGTGGGCGCGTGTCTGGCAGCTGCCGCTTACAGGTGGTGTGCTTGCTTGGGAACCAACCTCTACGGACAGTTCCCACGGAAGGCCTGTTCCCCACCATGCGGTCCACATGGTCCCCTCGCCCCGTCCATACGGGGCCGCATGCCTATATAAGTCGCAGCCTCGCCCGACCGCGACTACAATCACGCTCCGTTCGTGTTCACTCGAAGGTCGAGCTGAAGGCTTACGTGTTATCCGCACGTTTCCTTCCGCCAACCGCAAGTGACTCGCAATCGCAGCGACGAACAAAGTTTGACAAATCGGTGTGATAACACGACGAGATCGCGTACGCGATAAATCAGTTATCGAGTGAAGTTTTGATTGTGTCGCAAGAGCCTAAAAAAGGATTAATCATGCAGGTGCACGAGCAGATTATCATGACCGATGGGCAGGAACAGCCGATCTCTAGGACGTATCAGTATCGAAAGGTAAGTGTCACCTTGACATCTTAATTATCGCTATCGCTCTAATCGCGCCGCGTAGATTTCGAATCAATTTATACATTTTTTATTTCGCTTAAGAATTAATTCGACAAATTAACTTTCGTAAATTTTATCCGCGCGTAAAATCGTGTATATCTTCGTTTCGTAAAATTTCATTAACATTTCGTATCCGGCGACTATAGCGATTCGTTCGTTTCGATTCGCAGGTGATGAAACCGATGCTGGAGCGCAAACGCCGAGCGCGCATCAACCGTTGCTTGGACGAGCTGAAGGACCTGATGGTGACCGCGCTGGCCGGCGACGGCGAGAACGTGGCGAAGTTGGAGAAGGCGGATATCCTGGAGCTGACGGTGCGTCATCTGCACAAGCTTCAACGTCAGCAGCGTCTCTCTGCAAATCCGGTGATCGATGCCGACCGCTTTCGCGCCGGCTACACGCATTGCGCGAACGAAGTCAGCCGCTGCCTGGCCGCTACCCCCGGCGTCGACGTCGCCCTGGGTACCAAGTTGATGACGCATCTCGGCCACAAGCTCAACTCGATGGACAAGACCGGGCCTTTGACCATCCACGTGACCGCGCCACAATCCTCGCCGTCGCCCTCCAGCGAGCTCAGTTCCGACGAGTACTCGATGCCGCTGACACCGGCGTCCAGCCAACCATCCCCGGTACGAACCGACATCGACACCGTCTCTCATCAGGGTCTCCTACAGGTGGCCAAGCCGAACGAGCCCATTTGGCGACCGTGGTAAATTTCTGTCCGAGCATCGAAACCGGCGGAAGGAAGATTCCTCCGAATCCGAAGGATCACGGGGGGAGGAGGGGGAGCCCGACGCCGGTATTGCAATTTCGTTTGTGATCTGAACGGAATGAACGCCGCGAGGGAAGAAGAAGAGAAGAAAGAAAGAGTCTACCTGCGTGGGATACAAGACGCGCTTAGGCTTAAGGAGTTCCATTTGCTCAAAAGACACTCAGCGGACGTCATGTTCAAACATCTTCTCAATAACGTTCCGCAAGAGTCGAAAAAGCACTGGGATCTCGATACGTTTCTTTCGCGGCTGCGCGCGGCTGAAGCTTTAATTTACTCGACAGTTAGATATTTTCTATTGTTTATTTCATACTTTTATCGAGGATGTTTTTCTTTTTTTATTTTCTCACCGATATAACGTTGTTGTATGGAGTCTCTCCACCGGTCAAGAAATCGGAGATATGGGACAACAACGCGACAAATGATCTCTCGAGGCAACGATTTCGGTGATTCCGAAAAGCGCGCGTCAGGATAATTCAATAGCGCGGCGCGGATTATTACATGTAAAAATGACCGAGCGGAGGATCTTGTGATAGAGAAACGTGTACCTGTGATATTTACTGTAGTAGGCGTAGAGAATGATACTAGATTTTTAATAAACATGTTTCATATCTCAGCATAAAATGCGTATGCATGATTTCCCACCCAAATGATATAAATTGTGATTGATATAAAACTCTGAATAAAAGAATATTGTTTCTTTTTTTCTCTCAAATAACATATTCTCGTGCGTATAGTTTTTTTATAAATTTTTCCAATAGATGTAAGAAAAAAAATTATATTATTCAAGTTAATCCATATTATATTAACATAAATTATTTAAATTTAAATATGCGAAATATGTTAGCTTTTTAAAGATATTTGTAAACAGATAAAATTTAAATATTTTATACGAGTTGTTAACCTTCAAGAACCATCAACTATAGTTTTGATTAAAAACGATCAAAATTTTCACGATTAATTCGATGGTCGATTAAATACATTTTTCAATAAGCATAATTCAAGAAATATTTATCGGTTTTCCTGAGAAAATTCGCACACATGCGCTTCAAATGTGTGTAGTTGTTTCAGAGAAACAAGATTGTTTTCATGCGATTATAAATTAAAAAAAAATAAGCAAATATTCAGAAATACACTCACCCTAGTGCAGCTTCCGGAAATCCGTACAGCTCATTCCTTTCCTGCCGGCCGTTCGTACCTGAACACACATATAATGCACACATGCATTAGTCATTTCTGTAGAATATTAATTGGAAATTATAGAGTGGTGGCTTATTTATTTTTATGATATATTCCGTGCTAATATTTGCGCGCCGTGTAAAAGTTTTACGACATTCCAATCATTGCATTCAGACACAAATTTATCGCGATAAAACAGATTTCTTAACGAGAGTAAGAAATTATATTTTCGATAATATATATATGTTGCTTTTTTTTAATTTCTCGCGGCATGTTAGATCTCGCGAAAATGCGCTGGATACAAAAATTCTACCGTCACACATGCTCCATATATCCTTTCATATATACTTGTACATTGCAATTAGCAATTCTTAATTCCATGTTTATCTCGCGTCCGTGTGCTACATTTCATAACGACAGTAAATGTCGCGTTAAAAATAGTTTTTCCGGTAGGAAAGAGTTAATCAGACGGGAATGTAATGCATTGTTTCACGGCACGCTTCATTAGCGACGATTTACAAAATTTACAATTTGCAACTGTATCGATATCGACGTAATACGGGATTTGAAAAGAAAGCGTTTGCTTGAATGCTGCGATCGTGAAGAATCGAGTTGCAAATTTTGCCGCGGACAACGAAAATATAATCGGACAGTGTCGTGTTACGTCAATTAACTCGCAAGTGATGATTCTACGTTTTTATAGAAACTGCGTCTCACACACACGAAAAAAATCGTGTCAAAAATGACAGCCAATATATTTTTATCATATTTACATTAAATTACAAAACCATCTGAATTTAATGATTTGAAGACGCACATAAAAAGAGATATCTCAATGCAAAGTTATACGAATCATAAAAATAAATGACTTAAAAATATATTTCTAATATATGAATTATAATATATCATTCAATATCAATTATATTCTGATATAAAATATATTATCTAAAATTATTCTTGAAAAAAGTATCTGTGTTGTGCTTTAAAAAATATCTGTGTTCTACAACTCGAATCTTAGATCGTAATCGCGAGTCGGAATCTGAAATGTGATCGTGGAATTTGAAACTTCCGTGTGATATGGCAGTCAATTGCAATCCTGACCGTATCAACGGAAGTTTTGAAATATCTCGTGATTCAATCTAATATTTTATAACATGCCATTACACTCTTTCTCTCTCTCACACTCGTCTGATTGCAATAGTTATTTGCAAACTCCAGGAAGCACAGAAATGCAAATGATTAAGCGCTCTTAACCTCTTCTATCGAATTCTCTTTAATGTGATTCTTAAATCCACGATTCGAACGTAAAAATACCTGACGCGAATCTCTCGTTGATATTTCTTGATTTCGCTCGCAATCAGAGGCGACCTTTGACATACAAAAATGTGCCATTGCGCGCGCGCGTCGAAATTTGCGCGGGTAACCTCGAAAACGCGCCACGTGAAGCAAAGCGAACCAACTCGCGCGAAATGAAAAATTATGCGTGTAAAACAAGACGTAAAAAAAATGACATCAATGTTGAAATTCATGAGGAATGGAGCTTACGTCGCGATGATAATCCTAGTCACCCACGATCGTCCCGTACATTACGCGCATCGCGCGACCGACGATCCGATTTCACCAAGACCCAGCGTTCGCGGCGAGATTAAGGTTAGCGTCACCGGGGATCGCGAATCGACGACCGATTATCGATCCCCGCTGTTATTTCGCGAAATTGCGTGCCCGAATTCGTCCCGCGAGACGTCTCGCGTAACGCACAACGACCGTGAACGACCGATTTATCGTTTGTCCGGGAGAAACGGCAGTCAAGGTTAAGTGCCGATCCCGAAGGACTGTTATGGTAGAGCGTCGAGACTCACGTGCTGACGTCGCGTAAACAGGCGTCTCGTCCGCCTCTGTTAATTCGCCGATACGGCCGCGTCTCAACGTGCACCAGATGACCCCCCCGAGACGCCAATCACATCGGACGCTCCGGAAAGAGCGGAAGCACTTAACACTTGGATATTATATCCACTTTTCCGATAAGCAAACCGCCACTCAGCTGTAGCACGTGCTGTCACCACAGGTGCACGACCACGCTTCGCCGTCATCTTGCGTCATGTCGACGAAACTATTATCGCGCGGCGTCGGTAATATCGGAATAATAATTACGCGGCGAATAATGTAGGAAACTGTACCCCGGAAAAGTGAGATAAGTCCTCGTATGACAAATTATAATATAATGTCTATAATGTACTATAGTATATGTAATGTACACTAAGTAAGAGAATTTTCTCTTAGAATTTACCCTGAAAATTATGGTAATCGTGGGACAATATGGTATGGAAAGAATTTTATGACAATTTCTCTGATTAATATTTATCACAATAAAATATACAATAAAACATATTTTATATTTTATTATAATAGATATTATTATTTTTATTGTGATAAATATTAATTAGAGAAATTTTCATAAAATTCAAAATTCTTTCCATACCATATTGTCCCACGATTATCATGATTTTCAGGATAAATTCTCTCTGTGTATAATATGTAATGAAATATATATTATAAGAGCCTTTTCAACGAGAGATTCTTTTAAATTCATATATTTTATATTTGATTTTTGGTAATATACTGGAAAAAAAATTTATTAACTTGTCTGAATCTTTCAACTAAATTACTATTTTGTTAATTGAACATATAGAAATATTTTAATTAAATGCAACATATTAAATCTAACAAAACATATATATTTGACTTAAATACTAGTATATATTAAATAATAAATTTATTAAATAATTATTAAATAATAAATAAATTTTTTTTTCAGTGTACCGAAGGAGAGCTCCGTCTCTAAAATAAATAATAAATAAATAATTTACCTCGTAGTTGGTCTGCGGTTGCCCGATGCCGCCCCGGGCCTCCTTCTTCGAAACACTTGGCACTCGCGTTACTTTTCTTTCGCGACGCGCGGCGACGTCCGGGTTTTAACTACATATATTACATTTTCGACGCGTTTCGGAAAAACGCGAGAATCGCGAGAGCTTATTCGCGCACGAACCGATGCTCCGTTTTTTGCGTCGCCGTTTTTTTCAAGGCCACTTATCGGATGGCTTTTTACATCGAACGACGGTGCGGCGACTTCCCCCACGACGCAACGCACTAGGAGTCGCCGATATAGTCCAGAATTGACCACTTTTCAGTTTCGAAACGCACTCGCGTTATTTATTTTCGTTCGCGACGAGCAGCGACGCCCGGCTTTTAAATATTACATTTTCGACGCGTTTCGGAAAAACGCGAGAATCGCGAGAGCTTGTTCGCGCACGAACCGATGCTCCTTTTTTGCGTCGCCACTTTTTTCAAGGCCACTTGTCGGATGGCTTTTACATCGAACGACGATGCGGCGACTTCCCCCGCGACGAGAATTCAGGAGTCGCCGATATATATTCCGGAATTGACCACCAACAGTTCAGTATAGTTTATATGTCAATGAATATTTGGCCTTATATCGAACGACGATGCGGCGACTTTCCTCGCGACGCACTCAGGAGTCGCCATGTTCCAGAATTGGCTGCTAACTTCACTATGCGTATTTGTACTGAATATTTGATTCGCGAATAACCGACTGTTTCTTGTACAATTTCGACCAAATATTCGACGACGAAGATCGCGGAAATCGCGCAGGAGCTTCGCCGGTTATATTTATTGCCGAGCGCGTATCGTATTTCGACGACGCCGCGAAAGTATTGTCAATTGCTCGGAAAACAAAAAAATGTTCAGCGGCGATAGGTGCCATTCCGAGAATCCGGCGCTTCACGAAACAAGGAGCGTTGCCCGAACACGAATATTACGAGAATGTTACGAATTTCGCGACGACGAGATCAATCTCGGCCGTGCGATCGCGATCACGATGTCTGTACATACAGTAATTAACGTAAAGGTACTGTAATTAATACTCACACTCGTACTTTCACGGACCGAAGCGGCGATGTATGCGAACGTTGATCACGAATTCGAATGTGCACAAGTAGGCAGCTTTCTAGATTGTGTTCGAAAATATATTCACTTAGGGCGAGGCACTCGATTGACCAATCAGGACAAAGAGATCCTCGGTCTCTGATTGGTCGATCAAATTTTGCACTTTGACGGATAGATTTCTGAACGCAACTCTCAAGTTTCTTCTGACGTAATGAAGGTTTCGCTATGTTTCGCCGTCAGGTGGCGACACTGTTGAGTTTGCGGTCGGTGGCGGACCGGACATCAGTCTCGCGTGAGACTTGCAGCGTGGTGGACTTATGGAGATGAGTCTAACGAAAGCACGAGTATTTCGAAAGATTCTTGTAGGAAATTCTATTTTTTTTATTCACATTTTTCAATTAAAGATTTAAATATTGAATTTTTTTATACATTGCATAATTAATAATATGTTATAATATACTGTATCTTTGATTAATATTTTTTTATAGAAATCAGCTGATAACTCTGACAAAAAATTAATCGAGTTTTAATTATTATAACATATTCTTTTTAATTTTTATAACATATTATTTTTAAATTTAATTATCAATTTAACGTTTTAATCAGCTGACTTCTATCAAAAAATATTAATCGAGAATAAAGTATTATTTTTATTTATTTGAGATAAAATGAATTCCTTCTAGTTCTTTTATTAGGCCATATAAAGAGCATTGATCGCTTTTATTTGGTTTCTATGTCAACCATTCGTGCTGTGTCAATATATAGTTCATATTTGATAAGCTGCAGGCTGCAGTTTCTCTGCAGAACTCAAGCTAGTTATATCGACAATAACTTTGTTTTCTTTGTAGCAGTTATATAATTCTTCTCTTCTAAAATGGTTCGGAAAAAAGTACATCATCCGGAAATGCGAACGACGTATTTCTTGAAACCTGGACACATAATCGAGAATAGAGTGAGTGTTTCTGTATTATCCAAATGCTTTTCTATAACTCATAAACATCGAATTTTTTGCGCTTTATTTTATGAAATATTGTGTCTTTTTTACAGGCATCTGAAAGAACTAGAGCGTTAATAATAACGAAGAGCGCTTTTCAACGTTTTGTGGATTATACTACAGAAGATGATAGAATAATAGAACAACAAAAAAGGGAAGCTGCAAAAATAGCAGCGCTAAAGAAAATAACTTTTGAAAAAAGTAAAACATGGGACAGTAAAATAGAGGTATGTTTGATATATTTTTCCAATACAATATATGTTACAATCAAATAAGAATATATTTAATCTCACGAAATTTCGAAATATATATCTTAAACTGTACTTCACTTGCACTATCTTCAAAGTGTGTGATGGAAAGAATCAGAGCGAAGAATCTTGCACTTCAAAGCAAAAATAATGTCAAGCAGAGTATACCTTAAAAAATATATAGATAAAATATATATTTTTCTCTCTTCAAATCCTTGCTATATATATATATATATATATATATATATATATATATATATATATATATACTTATAACGTTACTCAAACGAAAATTGAAAAAATTTACAGAATATTAAGGCAAAGCAGAGAGAAGAGTTATTGTCAAAAAGAAAAAAAGCTGAGGAAGAAAGAAAGATGTTGGTAAAAGAAATGGCGGAAAAAAAAGCAGCAGAACGCGCAGAAGTGGTACAGCAAGCAAGGAAATTGCTTCAGCAAAAAAAGCCTTTGTGCCGGCGAATTAATCGCGCTCTTTTCGCCTCCGAGGTACTTTTTCGCGAAATAAATATTCACTTAATTCTTTATCGTTAATTAAACTCTGATTATCCGTGATCTCATCAGTGTTTCAGGGAACTGGATGCCCAAATAGTGTTTCAGAAGACAATTAGGGCGATGGACAAAGAACAAGATGTGGAATATGCTAATTCAATTAAAACCAATGTCGCGAAATATGAGGAACAGAAAAAGCAAGAAGAAAAGGAGCGAGCACAAAAAACAGAAGATTACAAAATGGAATTGAAGAAACAGTAAAGATTAATCTTAATAATAATATTAATATGAAAATGTATGAGAATATAATTATTTTTAATTATTTATCGGAATTATTTGAAATATTTGTAGGAATATTAATAATAGTATATCTATATAATTATTAGAATCGGAGTCAAGAAAAAAAATATGGAAATATATATATATATATATATATATATATATATATATTTATAATTATATATTTATATATTTTTTTATATTACACTGTGTCACATTATTATTAGATCAATTATAAATTAGGATTGAAGAAAACGAACAAGAAAATAAATTAAAAGCAATGGAAGAGCTAAAGGCTGAAAAACAATATCAAAAAAATATAGTTCAAAACATGCAACTCGTAAAAAAGAAAGAAATGCAAGACGTGCGTATTGATATTTGCTCTAAACATGTTTTATGTTTCCCAAAAGGTTTAATATATATAATCATATATTTTATTTATAGATATTAAACAAAAAGAAGAAACTTCAGAAATTTTTCAAGGAAGCGATAGAGAAAAAGAAACAATTTGAACTGGAATTGAAGCGTAACGAAGAATTTGAGGATCAAGCGTTAGACGTCTACCAAAAAGCTAAAGATCGAATACAGAAAATTCATAAATCAATAATGTTGAGAGAAAAAAAAGAGAAAGAGCATCAAGCACAAATTATAAGTCAGACAAGATTTTCTAAAAACAAAATCTTTGATGCAAAATTAAAATAAAACAAATTCATGATAACTGCTAATTAATAATTCTTTTTCAGCGGAAAAATATGAATCAACCGAACAAATTCGTGAGATTAAAGAGCGAGAAATCTTGCAAAAAGCTATAGAAGAGAAAGAGGCAACCGAAACAGAAAAGCGGAAAGCACACAAAGAACGAGAAGAAACAATGCATGCTCTTATGGAAGAATATAAGCTTCGTGATATGACTATAAGAACAAAGCAAAAACAAGAGGAAAAAGATCTGAAAATTTGGGAGATGATGCAAAGATTTAAGAGAAACGAATTTGACAAACAAACCAAGTTGGAAGAACAGAAGCGACAATGGCAACAGAAACTAAACTACGGAATTGAATTGCAGAAAATTGCTGTAAGAAAATTGATTTGACGATAATAATCAAAATTGAACATTTTTAATATACGTAATTAACATAAATAAATGAATATTTTAAATATTATATTTTGCATATCGTATGCTGAATTAAATTTTTGAAAATAATTATTTCTTTTTATATTGGATTTTATTTTTAAAATGTTTTCTCTCAATATTACTTTGCAAAATTTATATTTATAATATACTTTTCCATTTTCTCTATTTTCTATTTCAAATTTTATATTTAAAATAAATTTTTACAGTATTTTCTTTGCAAAATGTATTAATAAGAAAGGTAATTATATATATATATATATATAATATCTGACATTATTAGGAGGAGAAACAAATCGAAAAAAAGCGCGAGGAAGTTCTTGAAGTCGAAGCCACGAGCATGATAGCTGCGATCGAGAAGGCCAATCGGAAAATTTTAACTTATGGCAATGAAGTTTTAAAAGAATCGAAGGGTGTGAGACCACTTTATCCAATCGTTAAAGCTGTAGAAGTAAGTTTGAACATAATTCTAAATCTATTAATAACTTAATAATTATAAATAATTTTTAAAATTATTTTTGTGATTTGTAAGGAATGTAAGAAGGAAATGGGATAATAATCTTAAAAAAATCGAAGAAACTTTCAGAACGGATCGGTCGAAGAGAAAGTATGGAATCCGTCGCTGTATTTGCATAAAATTTATGCCGATCAATCAAATATATCGTTTACAATCACTATTTGTAATAAACGCTAATTTATATCTTCCGCAGTTATAACGTGATTTATATGATCATCATATTTATTCGAAATGAATATTTTCGCGTTGCACCGTCGAACTTCCGTATTTTCTAATTACGGAGCAACTTAGATAAAAATAAATACAAACACCAAGTTAGCTGTATTGCAAATAATTTACCAACTTACGCTAATATTTAATTATAAAGAAGTTGCCGAAAATAGGTTTTTTAAAACATGTTTTGTATTACGTGTAAGTTCACATAATTAACAGAATATTTAAATTAATATATGAAATTAATATATATCTCTTATAATATTATATATAATATGTAATATTGTATAGAGTGTTCCATATAGGTAGAATAACAGACCGGTACTATCATATTTCTTGTCAAAAATAAATTTTTTATCATAATTAATTTTAGGCTTATCTAAGTTTCTGAAAATACTTTTCTTCATATGGTTTAATTTTTTACAATATGCACTATTTAATCCTTATTTTTATAAACTTTAATATTTTATTTTGGTACCTCCTCCCCCTGCGGTATTGACACCCTATAAACTTTATAATCAATCGAGTAGATTTTTCGAGTTGAAAGATTGTTAAGGCTTATATGAATCACCTTATATATATATCGAATAAATATCGATAGTTTAATGTCACAATGTAAATATAAATCATCTTATGAAAATGTGTGTAGCAAGTTTCATAAAATTTAACATTTCACAAAAATTTTAATATATATATATATATATGTACTTGAGATGAGATTCAAATGGAAGAAAAATATTTTAAAGTTATCTTGAAGAAAAGAAAAACTAATTATTTATGTCAAACATATTTATAAATACACTTATTTCTTCAAATACAACAAACTATTGACAATGTCGGATAAAGATAAGGAGTTGAAAGAAAAAAGGGCACAATCTATACCACCACTGATGAATTTTTTACTAGGTGGATTTTCTGGGTAATTAGTAATAATTGTAATTTGTAATAATTTGTAAAAATTAATAACATAATGTTTTATTAAATATCCGCTTTTATTTCAGAATGGCAGGAACTTGCGTGGTTCACCCAATGGATGTGATCAAGAACAGAATGCAAATACACAAGGGAAAAACATCGATTTTGAACATAATTAGTACAACATACAGCAAAGAAGGCATCGCTTCATTTTACAGCGGTTTGACAGCTGGTCTCGTGAGACAAGCCACATATACGACTGTACGACTCGGAATTTACAATCAGTTGCAAGATTTTTGGAGGTAAACCAAAGATATATCATCGCAATCAAATAAAAAATTGTCAGAAAAGATATATAAGATTTATAAATAATGTTAAAATCCAAAAAAGAAACATCTGAATGACTAAACTAAAACTAATTATTAATTATACATGCTGTATCAATTACATGATTAAAATGAATAGTATAATTAAAGTGATATTTGGCTGCATACACACAATTTCGAAAAAAATTGATTGTATTTGATGCATATTTAGACAAACATACATCAGTCGTCCCAACTTCATTGCTTTGATGTTTATGGCTGGGACTGCTGGTGCTGTGGGATCTTTTGTTGGAACACCAGCCGACGTTGCTCTCGTAAGAATGACAATAGATGGTCGATTGCCAGTAGGTAACGATAAATTTTCTAACAAAGTAATTAGTGCACTAATTTTTATATATATTTTATAAATATTTTATATACTAAATATTTTATACATATAAATATTAGAGAAAACATTTCTTTCATAAGAGAACTTTTTATTTTTTAATGCTCAAATGCTCAAATCTAATTGTAAGTTGTTTTTTTTTTATTTTTTAATATTTAGAACAACGGAGAAATTACAAAAATGTGTTCGACGCGTTCATCAGAATCATTAGAGAGGAAGGAGTGTTTACTCTTTGGAGAGGATGCACGGCTACGATAGGAAGGGCTGTTGTCGTCAACGTTTCGCAGCTAGCAACTTATAGCCAAGTGAAACATTTGATAGCCTCACGAAGTACGTTTAATCAATTTTTAATAACTTGTAATTTATATTTTTGATGCTTTGATTTATTGAATATACATAAATCAAATACGTATATTAATATAAGCTTCTAAAGAATGCTATAAAAGTTTTTAGAAATATTCTTAGATATTTTTTACGTATTATTTGCATCTTTCTATAATTCGCAAAAAATAATTCGCCAATGATTTTTGTAGTGAATGTTAAGGAAGGCATAGGTTTGCATTTTGGTGCATCGATGATATCAGGATTTCTCACTACTTTCAATTCCATGCCTTTTGATGTTACTAAAACCAGGTTATTATATTTAATGCTTTAAATTTTTTGAATAATATAAGCCCTTGAAAAAGTTAAATAGATTATCATTATTTCGCAGGATACAAAATATGAAGATTATCGATAAACCTCCAGGTATGATCTCAGTTATGATGTCAATAGCAAAGAACGAGGGGATAGGGTCTCTCTGGAAAGGTTTCTGGCCAACTTACTGCAGAATAGGTCCACATACGGTACTAACTCTTGTTATTAACGAGCAATTGATGAACTTATATAGAACGTATTCCCAATAATAATCAAAAATTGTGCAAATTATAGCTTGCGCATTTGTATTTTTTATATATCATATACATTCAGAATTGTAAGTGTATCGTGTATAAAAAAATTTCAAGTTAAATTTTATACGTTTTAAAATAATATTGGCACTAATTTAATTAAATAATTGCAAGTTTTTATATCTGTTATTTCATTTTAATCATATCTTGTAATACGCAATTTTAAAGAAATAATTGACATAGGCTTTCTATGACACAGGGAAAAATGTAAAATACATTTGATGAAGTTGATCGGCGCACACCATAGTAATTACAGTATTAGGTGCCGCTCTGGAATAATATGGGAGAAAACCACGCCATAATGATATTAAGCCCTCTGTTTTAATAATATTAATAATCATAGCGATGATATTAGGTGATTTCGTGGACTGTCTCCAGTTTTGAATCCTATAAGAATAATTAATATATTTAAAAAATTAAGCATATTGCATTCGAATTTTATCACTTATACCTAGTTTTAGCAACGTCCACCGGAATCGAGGCAAAGCATGTAATTATACTAGACATCAAGGCAGCGACAAATTGCAATGATATACCGTTTTGAATATATCCTATTATATTAAAAATATTTATTAGCACACAGATTATTATTAAATCTCTGATTAATCTCTAATAAATCTCTAATTAAGATCATTGCGCGATCAATTATTATTAATTATATCATATCTATTATATATTAATTATATTGTATTCCTTTCTTGAAAATGTATTAAAATGGTATAATATTGCAAATTTAATAACCTGTGTCTTGCAGCATCATTTTTGCTCTAGTGTAGGTACCTAACTGTGCTCCATTGACAATTGCTGCTCTGCTCATCGTTGGCACTGCTCCTCTCCACAATCCGGTAAATCCTTCGGTTTTCCATATGTCGAAGATGCCACTGACAGCGTTCTTATAATTCTTTCGCTTTTCTAAATATTAATACAAAAATGTATAAAGCATTTGAAACGTTTATATCTCTTTATTGTCTCAAATCATATCAAGAAAGAAATAACATATTAATTTAAAAAAAAAATAAAAACAACCTGCTGGCAAATTTATATCAGCTACCATGCGTATCAATATCAAATCTGTAGGGGTACCAATAAAGGAGCCCATCATGCCAGCTATCATCCCAAGACTAATCATCGTTACATAATTTAAATAACCAAAATGTTGTCTAGAAAAAAAGAATTTATATTAATAATCGAAATTTAAAACACCAATGAATAACAAATCAATCAATTTATACATGATATATGCAAGATAATTTAGTTGTATAAATTATGATTAATTTTTCAACATGTTCAATAATTGCTATATTACTTCCCGATATCCAACAACGTGGTATAAATTCCGAGCCTGCTGGTGGTATAAGTCAATTGACGAAGAACAGCTGCGCTCAATCCCGTATAAAAACCGCGAACTCCATTCGTGCTAAATGTTTGATATGCTGTATCATATAAAGTATTACGTGACACTTGCATGCGTATTTTAAGAACATCCATAGGATGCGTTGCGATCTGAGCTGTCACTCTGTCATTAGCAAAATAAAATTGTCATGGATTACAAAAATATTTATTCTATTATATATTTGCGCATCGAGAGAGTAGAATAGAGAAATAATGATTTTTATTATTAATTACAGGAAATATAAATTTCTTTACCCCGATATGCCACCTATTACAAAATTGGCAAATGTCGGCACTTTGGCGTCTTGAATCGACGCTGACATTGATGCATTCTTTTTTTCTCATGCTAGCTTATAATCTTTCGTAACGAAACCTTTAATACAATTTTTTAAATATCATAATATTATGATAATTTTTAACTTGCTATTTTATTTTCATATCTCTCTTGTGTGAATATAGCTTTATATCAATAAATTCACTCTTTAAAAAAAGGCATTGTAAATCGATATTTTAATGTATCAACGCATTCTCGAAATTTCTTTCTACTTTGAAAAAGGCATGTTAAAGGTCAAAAAAGAAAAAGAATATATATTACCACATTTTTTGCTGTTAAATTTCATTATATTATTCTCTTAAAATAACAAACTTAATTCTTAATAATTCATTAATGTCATGAGTTTTATTTCTCTTCAAACATAAAAATTTGATACAAAGTAATAATAAGTTAATTGGTATAAATACTTTTTTAATGAAAATCAGTAAACTTTGTTACTGTGCATTATAAGTCTTTTATATTCATATATATATAGATATAAATACACAATATTTCAGATAGTTTAGAAATAAATAAGACACTAATTTCACGTTTCGAACATTCTCTTACAGAATAACAATTTGATTACAAAATGGATTAGATTATTAGATCATTGAATTCTATTTTTTTTATATGGATTCTTTATTTTAATATGACGGTCGATAGGTCGATACGATAGGATCGATTCGTCAATGATCGATTATATCGATACGTCAGCGGAGTCAGCGTCGTCAGCTGGTGCTAGGTACCAGTGGAACTTTGCTTGTCAATGCGTTGTATGCGAGTCAACTATTAGTATCTGTAATTTTGTAAGTGTACTTTATTTTAACAGCTGAAATGAAGCACGGATGTTTCAAGTGAAGAATATTACATTGTAAATAACCGCTGAAATAAGGAGTGATCTGCGATCTTGCCGAACATCTTCGATACATGACGTGTTAGAAGGTTAGATTAGTTGGTTCGAGCCATTACGACATTTACATACTCTGGGCAAACTAATATTTTATTGTTATTAAAAAAGTGACGTACTAATATAATTGTACACTGTATCGTTAAAATATTCGCAGTCAATCGCGCGCGATTATTCTTATCGATTCATTCTAAGTACTAAGCTGTTGTCAAAATGAACTGTCAACGATACTCTTGATTGTATTGTTTTCAGAAAAAAATTTTTATGTTTATACATTGCTGTTGATGATGTAAATATAAAGGATTATTTAAATTCAATAGAACGTGCCAATTACTTGATATTTTTTGATATAACATTACATTATATTATTTTTACATATATATACATATATATATATGTATATATGAATAAGTTACACATATACATATAAATATTACACGTATCTGAATAAAAAGTGATACAAGTATTTATAAAAAAAAGAAATATATACTCGAGATATTTCGGATATTGAGAGTCATTGCTTTTTTAATTTTCAGAAGTTCAATAGAAGCAATGGGTACAACGCCAAGTCGCTATGAAGATCTCTCCAAAAATGTATACTTGGAAAGATTCTGCGGGAAGCAAAGCATACTTGCAAATGATCCATTCTGGAACACATTTTTATCTTACAACATGCGACCACCTATAACAAGAAACGATCAAATAGAACTCGATTCAAGACTAGACTTATCATGTCAACAGTTGCTTGTCAATAATTTGATTACTGGCAACTTTGGTACTCTGATACAAGTAGCTCTTGTACGCATCAATGAACTGCTAGCACCAGTTCAAAATCAAAAGTAAGTCTCTGTCGCTTTGTTATTGATACATTCTAATTAATTATAATGTTAAATTTTTATATAAAAAGTTTTTATTTTGTCTATTAAAAAAATATGCCATAGTCTAAATTGTATAAGTTTGAAAGTTATATTTGTGTACTTACAGTATAATATCAACGTGGCAAACATACAATGCATTATTTGCTGTGAGATGCATTTTGAAGTATTTTATTGAGACTGTTGGTGAGGAAGAGATGCTAAAACACATTGAAGCACCACAAACAACTTCAGCAAATGAAGCACTCTCTTCTCTTAGATTGGAAGAATTTTTTGATGCATTGATAGAACTTATTATGGATGTACCTTTATGGTAAGTGAAAATAATATATTTAAACATACATGTATATGTACATTTTCAAAAATATATAAAGTACATTTACTATACATGTGTGTATTATAAATCAGTATCTTTTTTTTCAGTGAATTTACATATGTTGTTCATTTAGAAGCAATTAATTGTTTACTCGTGTTACTTTCCGTGCAATTATTTTCTCAAACTGCAGCCGAATATAGCACTATATATAGGATAGCGATGCATGCACATTCGAGCCAACAAGCACCTGCTGTGGTGTGTATACTGTTGCACAATTTTATACAACAGGAACACGCTCCTCCAGGATTGCTGACGCAGCAACCTGGGGGTAGTATTGTATTCAGTATAGCTGGTAAATATGACAGTATCATAAAACGCAGGCGATCTGTCTTATAAGCGTTAATATAAAACATTATTTCAGCCGGATTGTGGAACGTAATAAAAATGGGCATTGGTAGTGGTTCGAAAAATGTACAGATTGCACATAACGGCACTGCTGAGGATGAAGAGAAAAAGCGCGATACGGAAACTCCACTCGCTAGTCAGTCTCTATTACTTCTATTGGTTCTGACGAATCATTGTACTGCTACGCAAAATCCATACAGAAACGCGCTTTTTTCTTTTATAGATATGCAAGGTGAGATATGCATTAAACTAATCTAATATAATTGTGAATATTATTTTGGTGAAAAACTTTAATAATCGCGTTTGATTCGCGTTTGATAAAAGTATTTTTTTGCAGAGGATCAACCTACATCACAAACGAAATCTGTCGAGATCTTTAAATTTAATCTAAATAAATTATATAGCACTATTTGTAAGATACCAAATACAGATGAAATCACACTCCTGCTCTATATGCTGTTACATAGGAATTCGAGTGTGAAACAGGACATAATGAAAAGGCCTGATATACAATTATTGGCAAGTGATTTAAAAGCTTATTTTTTTATTTGAATAATTACGCCTAATATTTAATGATCTCTCATATATGGAAATGTTTATTTATAGGTAACTCCAATATTACAAATATTATATCATGCACCAAACAATACATCGCATCATATTTACATGTCCCTTATCATTCTCTTAATTCTAAGTGAAGATGAAACGTTTAACAAACGGATACATGAAATTGTAAGTATTGTAATACTTAATATTAATTGTAATATGATTAACATAACGATTAATAATTACATTATTTTATATCCAAGATGCTCAAAAGTGTAACATGGTACACTGAGAGATCCATAAGCGAAATATCATTAGGTGGTCTTTTAATCCTTGTTGTGATCCGCACGATACAATATAATATGTTTAAAATGAGGGTAAGCATGCGACATCCTTTTTATATTATATATTGATTTAAAGTCACATATTTACAAAAATTAGGATTATATTTCTTTATCATTATTAGGACAAATATCTTCATACAAACTGTCTAGCAGCTTTGGCAAACATGTCTGCCCAATTCACATCCTTACATCCTTATGTTAGTCAGAGATTGCTGAGTTTATTCGAGACTCTTGCGAAAAAGCACGCTCGGTTAGAAGCAAAAATTCGAGCGCAAACACAACCGACAACTTCTTCCGATAATACTATTAACGTGACTGTTAATGGAAATGCCACCATTGCAAATACAGATTTGGTAGATATATATTTATAAGATGAGATATATCATATAAATAAATAAATCTGTCAATTAATTAATTAATACTGTCAATTAAAATATATATTGCAGATTCAAGATTTAACCATACTTGAAGAAGTTCTACGGATGGTGCTAGAAATTATAAATAGTTGTTTAACTTACAGACTCGCATACAATCCAAACTTAATTTATACTCTCTTATATAAAAAGGATGTCTTTCAACCATTTAGAATGCACTCTGCTTTTCAAGATATCGTGCAAAATATTGATTCTGTAAGTGTTAAATCACAAATGATATAACATTTGCACATATTTTAATATATTATAAATTTAAATCAATGCAGTAATCGAAATTTTCGAATATGTCTGATTTTTAGGTGATTAATTTTTTTTCTTATAAATTGGAGCAAAAAGATCAATCGCAACTCGGTGTCAGCCAAGTATTGGCTACTATACAGCAAGGAACTTTAGAATGGCCACGAGATCGTTTAAGAGTATGTAGAGATTGTTGGAGGAATTATTATGCCATCTATTTAAATTATATAAACATTTTTTAATCTTGTTATATATATTTCTTTTTATAGAAATTTCCAGAATTAAAATTTAAATATGTGGAAGAGGAACAACCGGAAGAGTTCTTCATTCCTTATGTGTGGAGTGTCGTTTGTCAAGGAGCATTATTGCATTGGAGCGCGGAGAACATAAAATTATTTTCTCATAACAACAGCGAGACAACAATCATTGTTTGCTGATACTGAGATGAGGGATGCATCCTACTATAAATCTTCGAAATGATAACGGTAGGATGATAATATATGAAATAAGTTAGTAATACACATACAAATTGTCGAAAGAAAAGTATAAATATTTTTCTTTCGATAATAGAAAATGGAAATTTTAAGGACTGAGAAATGTGAAAGTGTATACAGAGCAAAAAGAATATAACATGACATCAAAGATAAATATTACACGAAGGAAACTCTTTATAATCAGGATATTAAAAATGGAATTTTTTATATCCTGATTTTTATATCACTCCGTTCTCTTGTATATTAGTACTTTCATATTTATTATGAAATCATACAAAAAAACAAATGAAAATATTTAAATTATTACCTTCTCATTTCCATATTACACATCTGACACAAGATATAAGAAAGATTCGTACGAGTAATTTTACATTTTTGAAAATTAGACTATATAATCTTTCTAGAATTTTGTGTTATGAATATATAAATGATATACACATATATATACCACATATTAATATATATAAAATAGAAAAAAAATGAGTGCAGTTAGAAAAAAATAACTACGTGTTGACAAGACCAGTTAAAGTTATTACAATATTTTGCATTACGAACATTATTATAGAAAATAATATAAATAATATAATTTTTTTGTTTCATTAAAAGTATTTACTAAAAAATATACATAAGAAGTTACAATCTCGACAAGTCATATAATTTACAAATACTAGTATAACTCGTCAAAACTAAATCTCTTGCAGTCATTTTCTGACATCTTTGAATACACACACAATTTTTCCGAATAATGTAATTTCTCAAAAACTAAATATATATATCATCTTTAGATATCAATATAAACGATCATATAAAATTATCGAAATTTTTTTTTAATGAAGTATATCTCACGTGTGATAGTCTAAAGTAGAGCATCGAACTGTAATGTTGATTTTAAATATATAGTGTTTGATATATTTGTAAATAATTATTGAGAAAATATCAAGTTTTCATTTATGTAATTTAAAACGTCGCAGATTCACAACATTAGATTTATATAGTTCTGTTATTATTCACGCTGTATATGTGCAAATAAATTTTTATTTAATATATATATATATAGATCAATAAAAAAACTTCAGATATTTATATAAATATTTAGTTTCGCTTCTTATTCAAACGTTCATTTAGCGTAAGATTTACAAGAATAAAAGATATATTATAGGACAAAAATATGAAAGGGTAAAATGTAGGAGAGAGAATAGAAACAAATTCAATGTCCATTTTTAACCGGCAGACCATTTAAACCGCACATATCGTACAAATGCAAAAATAATCTATGAAAAATATTCGGAGAAACACATTTAATCTCTCGTTGAAAATAAAATCCTTATCAAACCCAAATAAGAAATCTATCAAAATTAGTGACCTGCCGGATATTCAATGGTCAATCGTCACACGTCGAATGTACATCTTTATTAAACAAATACAGTTGACGTCTTAATATTTATTTATAATGTCGTTATAGATATAGTATTTCATTTTTCCTAGCCTGTGCAGCGTGTATATGCGGCCGCGCGTGATCTTGTATCGTGTACGTGTGTGTGTGTATATAGTTATACTATTGCTAATACTTCATTTTTTTTATCTTGAACGATCTTTCAGTTTGCAGAGTTAACAAGGTAATTTGACGTTTCTGTGCGTCGCGATGCGGACGCGTCGAGTAACTCAATGTGTCACGTTAAAATTAAAAACTCGTTTAAGTCATAAACATTGCCTTAGCCATATGTCACGTTACGGCTTGAAACGTGTGTGCTTAGCATACAGATAGTATTTTTTTATTTATTTATCCATAATAATTAGATTCCTTAACTGTACTATATCGTTATTTAATCTTATTAGTTAACACACAATCAATCTGCGATGGGAGGGAATTTAGTCGGCACGTAGTGATACTCCATTACGGCCTAGCTAAGAAATAGTTGATTATTTCACTCATTATTCACCACCGTCGTGCAATTTACTTTTTATTGTTAACGTCCGATTATATCATTACTACGCTATTTCTTCATCTTCCTTTCAGCATCGCGCATATATAAAGAGAAATAATAACGAAGTTCTGGAGTGATCGCTTAGTATATTTTATGAGAGATATGTCCACATACATATATGTATTTTTTACAAATGTTTAATACACTTTCCGTGGCTTAATTATAAGCTTTCAATTCCATCTTGAATACAGGAAAATAAAATGTGCTCCACAAAATATATGCAGCAACCTCGTTAACTTACGAATTTGCGAATTTTCGTTTCAACGAAATCTATCAATACAATAACAATCATGATCGGACCATTCTTATGTATCGCGCCACGTGTGTGTGAATAATCATCAAATTAGCGAGCGTTTATTTCGTTCCTAACGCAAAGATTTTTTAGCCGCGTCGCTAAATCTTATTTTATATGAATCGCTGTAAGATTAATGTTTATTTTGTTTCTCTCTTTACATTTTTCCATTTGCCGCTTCTCGCGAAAAGAGAAGGCGAGCTAAAAGCGGAGGATCAGACGAAATGACACGAGAGCGTTCTCGCCCCGCGAAGCGTT
Source organism: Prenolepis imparis (assembly GCF_030444845.1). Lineage (NCBI taxonomy): Eukaryota > Metazoa > Arthropoda > Insecta > Hymenoptera > Formicidae > Prenolepis > Prenolepis imparis. The sequence goes on from NW_028141160.1 coordinate 15,185,107, forward strand.
ATAATTTCTCGATTTACACGCGCGCGTGATCGCGCGTCTATACATGCACACGGATGTTCATTCTGTCGTCGTATCAAAGATACGTGAGGGTATGTATATGTAAAAGTCGATATACGCAATGTGGGCGAATGTAATATGCGCCGAAGAGAATGTATATGTGCCCCTCGTTTTCGCGAGAGAGGAAGATCTCTCTCTATTTCGGAAATTCGGAAAATGTAATCTGGCGCGTTTACAGCTTCCGACATTTTTTCACGCGAGCTCTTTCTCGTTTTTTCTTCTTTTTTAAATCCAAAATATTCCTCTGTTTTCCGCAAATGTATGGTACGCGTACGTCTGTATAAGTGAGACAAGAGGGTAGAGTGTATGTATATTTATATTACGTAAACATACATACACGCGGGTACCTATGCATATGTATACGTACACACTCTCTAGCTGCCTACAAAATACAATGTTACATTACAAATTCATTTTCCTTTTTCCTTTCTCTTTTCCCTCTTTTCCCCTTTATATCATCATCATTTGCAAACAGCTTAGATATATTCTTTTTTTTTATGTATACATATTATATAATAGTATCATCTAGTTGGTTTTATTCTGCGTAGTGTTTTTCCGTTTCCCGTTAATTAGTAATTAAGTACATATCTTTAGAGCGGGCGTACCCGGATTAGTTTTACGTTTCTTTGCGAATCGTTTTTTTATCTTAATTATCTCTTGATTATCGATTGAAAGAAACTTCTTTCGAATAGCGAAAAGATGTCCGCATGGATTTAGGGCGACCCTTATTTTACAGTATTTAAATTATAAATATCTCATTACCACACATATCTTTTTTTTCTAATAATTCGATTTTTAGACAACTTAAGTTATAACTATATATATATCGATATCAAGTAATATTCTGCCACACACATATTATTCCTAATTTCTCAAAATATCCGTGTATCAAGACCGAGAGAGAGATATTGTTATTTGAAGAAATAGAAGATATTCTTTAGAATATCGAAGTAAAGATCTCTCTAAATCGTAAATGTGATGAAAATAGAAAAGAAAATGTGTGATGATAAGAAACCAACAAAAACTATTGTGTAAAAAAAGGGATACCCTACATATACGGTTGTCGAGTACAATTATTTATTTTTTTGCGAAATATTTTATTTTCATGCCGATCTTTTCGCGCTCTTTTAGCTTCGTTACCTCAACATCGTGCACTCGAAGAGGGTGTATGTAGTCATTACGGTGTCGCGTGTACGATGATAAAGTATTATGATATATATCGCGTGTACGACGATCAAACGAAACAGGAATCCCATATCTCTCAAACTGTATAATTTACCGTGCACTTTGCTCGAAGATGAAGCATACAAACACGCGTGTGTACATTTACGTAAGCTAATTTAGACACAGTCGTAAAGGCCAGATCTTTCCTCAATTTTGTCGGGTCTCTTCCGAAAATATTCATGCAGAAGTCGAGTGCCTTGATTGAATTTTATATCGATACCTTTACTGTGTGTTGTTATAGATCTTTATAAAATACGAGATTATACATTACACGCGCGCGCGTTGCAATAATGATATCACGTTAGGAAAATGCTGGAAAGGAAAAAATAGTATAAAAGCAAGCAGTACATACACCGGTATTTTTTACGTATATAAGTGTATATGCGATCTGGTGTTATCAGGAACAGATAAACGATCATACGCGTCCTTATCTTTTTCTTACATAGTCATTGACCTCTGTTTTCTCGTTTAGAACAATCTGAAATTCTGCATCTGCTCTCGCGCGAAATCGGAGAAATGCGTAAGAGAGGGTATATCGTTATATAGAATAGCCCCTTTCTTCCCTTCAGAAATGGAGGTAAGAAAAAAAGAAATTTGTCCCTGGAGAATCGCGGACACTAAACGAGAAAGAAATTACATTTCATTTATATGGCAAAGTGTGACGACGTTTTTCTTTTTTTCGCGACCGCGAAATTGCAAGATCGCTCGTTGACAAAAAATTTCCCAAGAAACGTTTTTTCGACGCCGAATCCCTTTATAAAAATGATATGATATGCTCGTTGAAAAAATAAATTGTTCATTATAATAGTTCCCTATATGAATATAGATATATCCGTACACGAGATTTTTCTTCGGTACCTAAGTGTCTCCGCCAAACGATTCAGTATAGTTCTACTAAATTATTACGCCAACACACATATACACATACACATACACACACACATACAAACGGAAATCCGTTCATTACTTCGTGGCGAGTACGAATGCGCAGTCGTCGTGTCACCATTTCGAAAGACAGAGAGTTAATGTACCCTACAATCATTGCACGTGTATGACGCGTTTTCCGATACGAAACCATCGACAGGCATTGTATGTCGAAGCTCGTGACAGCTCGCCGGACGACGTCGACGACGACGACGACGACGACAATGACCACAAGTCGCGCGAAAACCAGGAAACCACGTCCACGATCCCTAATTCCTAACAGCCGTAAACGTCTAAAAATATAATCGAAACTTTTCGCGATACCGACGAAAGCTGTAATCGCGATAAATCGTATAAATAAATCATATACACCGGGAGAGAGAAACCACCGATACCGCGAAAGGTCTCGATAACAACAATATAGAGCGGCCACTGAGAAAAAACGCGCCGCGGTCTGAGAGATGATTAGCTATTAAAATACAATACTTAGACGTGGAGCGGAGAATTCAACTGTACTACTGCTTAAAAGGCACGTAAAACTCAGTTTCCTCTGCGAAAAGAGAGCGATTGCACAATATGACGCGTCTTGTATGTTGGGGAAAATAAATGAGAGAAGCAACACTCGTGATAGCTTCTCCAGCCGCTGCGCATTACTTTGGAATAATCGTCTACTACTCGAGACGAGACTCTCGCCACGGAATAATGAATGGACGCTGTATATATATATATATATATATATATATATATATATATATATATATATATATATATATATATATTTGTATGTGTGTATATAGAGCATGTGTGTGCGTACAGTACCTGCCGTTAATTCGCGAATACTTGTAGGAGAAATTAAGAGAATTTTCAACGCGAAAGAAAGATATATTCGCGTACAAGCTGATTCTTCACGTGTCAAATAATTTTAATTAATTAAAAACGAATATTTATACCTCGGAAAAAAATTACGTAACATATGAAGCATCTGCTCTCTCTCGCGTTATGCATTGTTCTCTATTATTGAATTTAATTTTCTCCGAGTATTCACGGACTAAGTTGGCCAGTACATCTTTTTAATTAAAAGCGGCCGCTTTCGTATGCGCACACATTGTATACGGATATGATGTTATACTGATTACTTTAACGACGTTGAAGCACTATCATAAGATGCGTGACAATGTTCTTATTACCGTAAGTTTCTCTCTCTTTTTCTAATGAAAAAAAAAGCGAACATTGTGTGTAAAAGAAAAAACTATCGAAGGAATAACGACTTAAAAAATAATGATAGAAATTGGGCAAGTTATCGTATGGCCCAGACTCAGCCTGACTCGCGTGCTACACTGAAGCGAGCAGCTTTTCGTTTTTTTTTAGTTTACTTCGTAACTACCACGCGCGTTTTTTGCCGTCGGTTTAGTTTTACATCAACTCGTAGCTCGCGAGCGCTTTTGATCAAAATACGAAAGACACAATTATTGCAAGAGAATTACATTCATGAGATCAAATGCATGTGGGTCTTAAGTAAGAAGGTTTAGTCGATAAGACGAGGAAGAATATATAGAGTTGCTTCAACACTGTTTCGCATTTAAAAACTACCGGCTACCGGGCCGTCCTGCCTGTAAAAAATAATAACGAAAACAACTATCGATATAAAGTGGCTTGGATATAATCGTAGCGTATTATAATCGTTAGTACGAGTAATAATAAAATAGCAATAACCGTAGGATATAGAGTAAAAAGGAGAAAAAGATAGAGTTAGGGATGTAAAAAAAGTCCCCTTTGCTCTACTCTACTACCAATGATGAGTCAAGAATATAAATTAATAATTGCCGGTAAATATATTCTCGGCAATGTTTTAAGTATCTTCTGCGTGTATTTTACCGATTCTACCAAACATCGACGTGCGTTCGTAGGTAGAAAGAGTTTTAACTATTCGATAAAGCGTCCCGCACTCTTACAGATTTTTCCTGGCGTTTCAGACGAGTACTAACCGAATGCCGTATGTGTGTGTTTCATCGTTACTTCATTCATATAATTATACCGACGTCGTCTACGAAAAGGGGACGGATGTAATGCGATAACGCTTTCACGCGCAGTAAATAGGGATAATAATCGTTTAGAGAGTCGATCGAGCGGTATGAAAAGCACGTTAGAACGTTAAAATCTTAATACTCTATCTTTTGAAGATTCGAAAGAGTAGTAGATATTCTAATTTCTTCGACGCGTCGTAATTCGATATACACGGGAGGAGAATTTCGAGGGAACGATCTTCTTTTGGACGAAAAATCGCGTTCGACGAGAAACGTCCGTAGACAATGATCCGAAATTCTTTACTCCCGCGGAATAAACTCGCGAAACTTGCCGATAGCCGCATCGCGGAGAATACTCTCTTTCGCGGGAATACGTCTTAGATACATAATTGCTGGAGCAATTTTGCGAAAAGCGACACGCGGCCAGTACTCTTCTCAAATGCCAAAAACCGCGAAGAAAGGGGGAGATGTGAATGCGCTCAGTGTAGAGATATAGTAGGGTGATTTAAACGTCACGATGATCCCATTCCAGATCGTGCGGCACAGTGTGACGGCGGTGCCGGCCGTTGCTGAGCTCGCAATCGTTCTCACAGTCGGAGCTGTCGAGATCGTCATCTCGGAACGAGCCGTCCTCGGAATCGGAACTACCGGAGTCGTCCACGTCCTCGTCCCGTTGACTCTGGTGGTGTTGATCCTGCTCCGTCAATCTGTCCATCGGATTCACGGTGATGGCGAGGGCCGAGTCGTCCCAGGCCATCTCTGTCTCGGCGGCGAGTTCGTCACCAGCGGATCGTCGTCGTTTAGCCGCCCCGCGAACCCGTGCGGCGCCCACAACTGCCATCAGTAGTAGAAAACCGATGCAGGCGGCGGCCACGATGGTCACAGCGTGGCTACCACCGGCGCCACCGATAGTTCTACTGCCTTCGCGAAGCGCGGCTGTAGCGTATTCCTCTGTCAGATCGGCATGATGCGGCGAAAGCTGCGCATGACCGGGTGCCGGTTCCACGATTCTGGCAATAGGCGGTTCCGCAGGTGTCGGCAGGATAGTCGTCTTCTCCTTGGGATGAATCACAGCTAGCGTCTGCACATATTCGTTACTGGCGAAGCGACCGCTCAGCTCGGAGCAAGTGAGCTTGAAGACGCGATCGAGATAGTAAGCCGGCTTGCGATTCGTGTACATGATGAGACGGATCAGCTGCTGATAGTTGTAGGGCGAATCTGCGCCCGAGAGTACGACGCCGTCCCGATCAACGCGGGCGGAGATGTCGTGGAACGCGAGCAGAGCGTCGCCGGGTAATCCCAGGCTTTCGTGATCGGGATTAAGACTCGGATAAACGCTGACGGCGCAGGCGTCCAATCGGGCGGCCGATCCGGCGGTGACCCGCGCGTCGGGAAATACGCGCACTCCCAGCCGGAAGTCTGCGTATTCTCTGGCCACATAACCGGTGCCGTTGACGGTGATGCCCGGTCGAGGAGGCGGCAGTACAGTGACGTAGGATTGCACGGTCGGCACCGGTAGGGGCGTGTTCTCACTGCCCTCGCAGACGATTGTCGTGTCGAGGCGGAAGTTACGGCGACCGGGCGTCGGGAAACGTCGAGAATTGGAATAGCCGATACGACGCAGCAGAGTCTCCACGTTCGTGCGATTGTCGCCGTCGATGCGCACTTCGGTCAGATCGGAATTGGTCAGCAGCTGAGTACCCGGTTGCAACAGATCCATGGGCGGCACGTGGATGCCCTCCTGGCAGCGTCGTAGACAGGAGAGCACTTCCGGTTTCTCGTTTCGGCCGACTAAGATGGAGAGACCGGCGAGGTAACCGCGGTAATGATGTTTGGTCTTATTCTCGGAGCCCTGCCAGCACGCGCCGACTATCAGGGTGGTGTTGACGCCTTTGGCCGGATGTAGAGGCCAATCGTCGATGACCTCGGGATTCTTCTCGTCGGCGCGCCACTCCTCGCCGTCGACGTACAAGTTAACGCGCGGGAAGTCCACTTGAATCGCGTAGTGATGCCACTTGTCGTCGCATACCTGGCCGAGTTTCCAACGCCACTCAGCTGCGCGGAAGATGTTGGGATCGCCCTCGGAGAAGTCGCGTCGCAGCAGCAAAATCAATCTGCAGTTCCTTATGAACAGGGCGTAATGGTGCCTATTCATCTCTGTAATTGAAACGGCGCACAGCATTAGTTGCACCTTTCGTGACATCGCCGTGTAATAAATATGCGCACGACGGTATTAAAGGGAGAGGAGAATTTAACGTGAAAGGAGACGAGGAGAGGAGAGGAGAAACTTCGCGAAGAGGAAGGACGAGGGAAGAGAACGTTTGTATAACCCAGGATTACGCCGTCGCCCATAGAGACCGGTCGGTATTTAGAAAGATTTGTATTTCAGAGTGGTGAAAGAGGGGCGACGGGAAGGAGGGAGGGAGGTAGATAGGCAGGATATTTGAGTTTAACTCTTCGCGAGAGAACGCGAGCGTAAGCGACGACCTATATAAATGCGCGCGAACGACCTGATTTCTTGCCAAAATTCATTCCGCGCAAGGATTAAGCCGCTTTGTTCGAAACTTCACGATAATACTCCGGCGTTTCCGCGAAGCGAACATGTATATTTTAATGCTTGAGCGCGCACACTCTCGACGGCGCGTAATGTATTCTGCTAACAACGATTATGTCGACGAACATCACTTGACATCGGAACGACCGGTGAGCTTATCAGCTGTCTAAAATCATTATTGTCTCTCCCTCAGGTACATAAAGGAAAACTGAAATTATTAGCTTAGCTCGTTCCTTGTTCTCCTACTATAAAGTCAATCATAGGGTAATTGTAACGACGTATACATAATCATGGAACATGACGTAGCTGATGATAGAGTCAATGATGAATTTATGATTTCGTAAAATTTTGGAAACATCATTCGGGAAAATATATATAAATGATAACTTCAAAGAACTTTAAAAATTTGTAAATGATAATTTGAATAACTTAGCTTTTCAAAAAAGAGAAAATTATTTATAATAGTTTTTTCATCAAATTTTATTTTCATTAATAGAAGTAATAGAAATAAAATTCAATAAAAAATAAATGAAACAAATTTAATAAAATAGAAAACTGCAACAACGTTAAAAAATAATCATGCAAGTGAAAATAATAAATATCCATTAACTGAAAATATCATGTCACTGAAACAATACAGATCCTAGCGTAACGTGGAAACTTACTGTGATCATCAGCAGCGCACAGAATGTGCTCCTTGATATGCGGATCCTGTCGCGGACGTGGTCGATGCTTGACCCAGACGCCGATGGTGAACTTCTGCGCCAGGCTGTGCTCCAGCACGTCGCTCGGCACAATCGCTGCCGAATCCACGCCATCAAACTCAAAGATCTCGTCAGCCTCTCTACCTTCATCTCTCGACAAGGACGCTGTCCAGGAGCTCGTGGGTCCAGGAGTGGGCAGCAGATCGACGCTGTCTCGCGAGGCGCCGCACAATTTCCGCTGACTGCGTACACCATAGGTATCGCGATCGCAGCCCTTGCCGATGTGATCGGTGGCCAGGGTCAGGGTGGCGCGTACGTTTCGCAGGATGCAGGGCGCGTCGCAGAGGTCGAGTCGCGCCGAAGGCAACAGGGGCTGCGAACCGACTCCCGCGGCATAGTCGACTCTCTCGGGGATGCCGCGCCATCCTGGTGCGCACACGCGATTCACCTTGACCGTCACCATCGCCGGCGCCGATTGTTTCATGCCGCAGTCGTACGCGACCACACTGAGTATGTAGTTGTGCGAACGTTCGTAGTCCAGGGGCTCGGTGTTGCGAATGGCACCCTCGTTGTCGATGATGAAGGGCTGATCGGCGGTGAGGATCTCGTACTTGCAGACGTCGCCAAACTTGGGCGTGCAGTCCCGATCAGATGCCTCGACCCGGACCACCTCCTCGTAGAGGCGACCCTCGTCCACGGTGCTGACGTAGGCTGGCTGAAGGAATTGCGGCGCGTATTCGTTGACATCAACCACGGTGATGTGAACAGTGGCGCTGGAAGAATATTAACGTGTGCATATTACAGGGTGTCTCTTCCGCTAGTCTACAAGTCTAGAAATGTCAAATTCTTGGAATTCTCACGTTTGCATTTATCTCTGTTTTTTTTTATGCAATTTATATATCGATATTTCCTATATTTTCTGTATTTACTTGGAAACATATAAATTTGTAGGTATATAATTTTTTGATAAGCCTTGTAAATTAGAAACCTTATAAAGTTTTTAAGCTATAAACGCATAAATGCATCTATATAACGGAATTAAAAGAGTTTATTTCCAGCTATCAGAAAGAGTATTTTCAGGACGGATTACAGCCGAGGATTTGCAATATAATTCCACCAATCCCCAGAGTAGATTTATAAAAGAGATTTATTTTTCAGTGTATAAAGGGTATTCTCTAATAATTTTTATGTCAAGATAAAAAAAATAGCAATTTTACGCTAGCATAGTTATATGCTTATCTTTGTAAGTGAGTTTAAATGCAATGGATTTTCGAGTCAATTAAAAGTTATACTTCACAAAGTGGCGCTTACACAGTGCCGCGATACACGAAACTAGTATGTATTTTTTAATATTTCCGTGTTGTCGACGAGAGAGAGAGAGAGAGAATGCGTCCGTTCCGTACTTCCGTCGAAAAAGAATTTAAAAGAATTACGAATAAATACTGTCGATATATACTTAATGTAAAACATTTATATGACAGTGTCCACTTTGGTGCGGGTATTGGAAATTTAATATGTGGCATACAATGGAAAAGTCAATAAAACGATACCGCAGAGACCGTATGTACGATCGAAAAGGATTGAATTTCGACTCGGAATTGTTTCGTTGTTGAAAACACACGTTCAAACAACTGCCGTTTGAGTTACATATACGTTCGGAATCTATTTACGTTTGAAATTTTAGACACGGGCTAAATCAATGCGTGGAAAATCTGCCAGAATAGAATGTGCAATAATAAATAATCGGGCACACAAAGTTGCTGTGGGCGATATTCCCTCGCTTGATGACCCTTCCGTATTAATGTCATAATAATAATATATCGGATCTACGTGTGGGTGTACCAATTAGAAATTACGATATGAAATTATCTCACTCAGTGAGACAACAGTGATTGTTGAACCAGTCGCGATATCAGCCGATCGATATCGCCATAATGCTATATGACATATGACAGTCGTCAAAGTAAAATTTCGTTATAACGTACCGCGTTCGTGTTGTATAAAAAATTCATCATGAAATCTTTCATATATAAAAGCGTCGTACATTGTGCACGTATGTACGAGATGTTTCACTATTGATCTGTCGATTCGTTGGTGGAGGTGAGAGAGAGATTCCGGTTGGAAACAGGGCGTATTAGCCTTTCACAGTGAATTATCTCTGCAATTGCGAAGCTTCCTGTTTTTTACCCATATATTGCAAAATTTTATCACATTTGTTACATTTAGTTGTCACTAACATTATGTTTCAGACACGCGAAATTGAACTATTTTATATAATTTATGGCCCCTATGCGTGTTTGTTTCACAATTTAAGTTTTATCAGCTTTACATTTTATATATATATACATATACACACACACACAAAATTATATATGTATAAACACAATCATATACATATTTTTGTAGTTTTCTAACAAAAATCAATTTGACCGATTTGGTGATATATCGTATTTCAATTTTTATAGAGATGTGTATCATAAAATTCTATATTTGCTTTATTAATTCGCGAATGTTTTATTTCGAGAACTATGTAACACATTTATCGAGGTGAAAGATCGAGAGCGAACGCGAGGGAATAGACGGCAGTTATTGTTTCGGACGGGTGTGAAAATCGCACAGCCTCGTAATGAGAAAATTTGTGCACTCAAGCCGGGAGTTATTTCCTCATTTAGTCGATACACGTCGGAATTATGGCGTATACACGATGCGTCAATGCAGACCGGAAAAAATTGGCGTTGTACCGGCACGATTCGATGACCTACATTCGTAAAAAAAAAATGACTTATTACGACTTTAACTACAGATAAACACAAGGTGAAACGATACATTTCCGATATAGTGTAACGTATGAGCAAACTTTGTTGTAACTTTTTAGACAACTGTATTGTGTTATGATAATAATGTGTGTGATGCGCGTGTATAATGTACATAATTTATACTTATATCCCTGGGCGTATAAATTAAAATTAAAATTAAAAATATAATGAACAAAATTATAAAGTGAAATATTTACTCTCTCGAACCAAAAAATAATGGATATGTCAGCTGTCATACGCATATCTCTCTCTCTCTCTCTCTTTCTTATAGATGTACATAGTATGCAAAATAGAATAATTCCGTGGAAGTATTTCATTTGATGAAATGTCCATTAATTTTAATGAAAAAAAATTCTATGCTTTTACACGCATACATACGCACACATATATATAATATAAAACATGTATATATTAAATAACAATGATTGTAAAATAATATAATGTTTCGTTCAGTTTTTTAATGTCTAAAAATATATCGCATATTAAACTCTTCTAGAAAAATTTAATATGCGGCATATTTTTAGACATTAAAAAAGCTGAATATTCATATTATCTTACCGTCATTGTTATTTAATACTTTTCAACGGAAGTTTTCCTCTCTGAGTTATCTGAGTTGCAGTAGAAAAAGATAACTAATACTGTACGAAGAAAGAAGCCGGAGGAGGTGGAAGTGTAAATCTCTAGTTAACTTATCTGAGTGCCGAGAACATCATACGATAAGAAATTTTGTTCAGCATTGAAGCAGTCGCGTGCTGAACCGAGCTGATTCTCGCAATTATAAACTTAAGTATAGTTGTTCCGTATATCGTTCATTCCGCTCTACTTTCCTCAAGTTTACTTTTATCGCGGAGAATTTTCCCGAGTAAATGCGCGTTTTTGTACTCGTGTTACTTAATACTCGGGTCGTTATAATATATAGCAAACGGGGGAAAAATTCGCCACGATTGCTCGAGCGCAAAAGTGAATGTTGATCTCTTTATACAGTAGTATAAATGCAGAAACATACTTCTCGGATTGCGCTCCGTTGCAGCCGACCGCGGCGATGTCGAACTTGTAATTACGACGTTTTTCACAATTCAGGACTCGAAACGCCCGTAGCTCGGCCATCCCCTTCTCCTTCAGGACAATCTCAAACGGCGCCTCGCCGTGATGCTTGTTCGCGATGCGGAAGGAGCAAACTTTCGTTCCCAGGGCGCGGATCTGCGGCGTGACCTCGACCAGAGTTTCGTTCTCCTTGACCAGGCCATGATATCCGCTCTCGAGGCTCTCCAGATCCAGTCGTGGAACTGCAAAAACAACGTGTACACGAGTAATTAACATCGACGTCTTCTCATTTAGTGGAAGCACGAAAAAAGGATCATCTATCAGTTTCCTATTTCGAAAATGAAACTACTCGCATTCCTCGCAGCAGGGTTTTGTTTCGTTTCCTCAGATAACTTTTCCAAGAAGACAGATGGTCCGATTTCGCCAACATTTATCTCGAAACATATGATACATCCGGAATGAATATACAGTCCCTCGTTAAACTCGGGGATCGAAATCGGCATTATGGTCACTTCGCGCGCGAATTTACATAATGGCACAAGCATATCATATCTCGACCAATAAAACGTCTACCATGTATCGCTACATACAGTTCCGCGATGCTTATATTGCCGGGTATTTCATTGAATAGAAACCTTCTCGCAGTATATTGTTGCCGTTGTAAATTGATGGACTTCGGGCGATGTAAATCTTAAAAATTCAATTCCATTTTAACAAAGCGTTAAAAGTTAATGAATCAATTTAACGACGATTGAACAATTTCAACGCGCATTTCAAAGAGACCGATGGAATCTATCGTCGCGTATAACAAGCGAACTTTTTAATTAAGCATCGGGAAATATTCCGGGCGCGGACAAAAAGGGAAGAATTTAAAATTTAGTGGAAATGGGTTAAATAAAATAAAAGGGGCAGCAGTCCGTTAACTCTCGTTGTCAACTTCTTCAACGTACGTGTAATGAGAAAAGCATTAAACAATATAAGCGTACGTTGGAAGAAAAACATTCGTTCTTGCTCTATACGTTCGCTCGTAATTACCCTGTTAATTACTAACGTTGAAATTTTGAGCCAGCCGTCAACAACTAATATTTTCATGTAAGCTTTGCGACACAGTGTGTGATCTAGAATCACCAAATTATATTAGACGGATAGATCAATCTTAAATCAATTTTCTCTCTCTTTATAGAAATTTAAAAGAATCAAGAGTTTTTAAAGATTAAGAAATTAAAAATAAAGCAAAAATTTTTAAAATTAAAGTAAACCAGGATAGATTCGTATATTCATTCTTTAATTTTTAAAAAACCTATCTTTGTTTTGACATAGATTTGAACGTGAAACTTAATTATTAAGACTTTTAATATTAATGGATGTTTTTATGGAAAAATTACGTGAAAAATAAGGTATTTCGTAAAAAAATTCTAGAGAGACTATCGCGATAATTAAACCGTAAATTCGGGTGTGAAAATATGTGACAGTTCGGTATGCTAAACTGACGAATTACACGTTAACATCAGATTTCCATATTTTCGCGATTATGATACATGCATATTTTGAACTAGCACCGAGTAATTATTTATGAGCAATCGCTTTCGATCGCGGAATGAAAGTCAATTATGAAACATATGCATAATACGCTTTTCGATTATCTTGCAATTATCGCTATAACGAATGCATCAAAGTTGACATTTTGTTTTGTAAAAACAACATCTACAAAATAAAATCACATCTACATATTGTGAGTTCTTACACACAGTTATATAGTCGGTTAATAATACACATACATATTACAAGAGCTATCAATAAACATGAACGTGTAAACGATTTCTGTATTAAAGATTACGCATAACATATACACGCGATTCCCAGCAATGTACGTGCAATTAATTCGTCTCGGTATAAAATATTATTTTGATAAATAATAAAAAACAAATTTTATATATATGCATATATATATATATATAGTTATTAATTATCAATCGCAGAGAAATGTATACAATATTTTTCTCGTATATAAAATGGCAAAGTCTATATACATATATGATAGGATGCAATAACATGTATGATATTATTGTAAACAAAAATTAAAAAATAAAATTGCGGATGGTATCGCTTAATTAATATCTCATCTCTCGTCGTATAATGATATAAAACCGCAACTTAAATTTTGGCGATCTCATTAGAATTTACGGTTCAATCGATCGAATATCTAATTCCAGAAACCGATAATTGCCACTACGATCGTTAATTAACTATTCGTATGAAATATACTTTGACGTATTATCGTATCAGGACACATCGGGCTCGCTAAAATACATTCATTCAATTATCGCGTGCAATTCATTATATATATGGGACACAAGATTGCTGTGAAGGAAGTTTCAAATATTTGAAATATAAAATTTCGTTATGTATCATTCGCGGACTTTCTAATTTTAGCGGCAAGTTGTTAGGAATAATTAATGATCGACACACACACATACACACACGTGTGTGGGATGCAATCAAATATTTTTAACACGCGTAACACGATCTCTCTCTCTTCGCGGACAGGAATATTAGATTCACATCATTTTACTTTCTGGCTTTGCCCGAAATCAGTCTAATTTTACCCCGGGGTTTCTTTTTCAAACGTGATTCACACCTAGTTTATTATTCCGACGAGCATGACTAACAGCGTCATTCGGTGAACGATGGTAATCGAACCCCAAGTAATTGTCAGAGGGGTCCCCGAGCCCCATTTGCGCGAAAAGTGCATTTAATTAAGCAGCTAAAATTACAAAAGGTTTCTGAAATATTATCGTTGATATAAAATATATAATACTTTGCAATTTAAGTAGAAAAAAAATATTGTATTGTATAAAAGATATATACGCAAAAATGCAAAAAAATTATATCACTAAAAAAAACATACAATGTATCATCGCGTTATAAAAAAACGATCGATCGTTATTCTTCATCCAGATGTTATTATCATTCGTCTACTATCACGCATTTATCTACTATAACGTCATTCATCTTTTTGTTTATATCAGAACAGATTCAAGTCTTATAACACTGCCAGATGTGAACATGAAAAGGCAATTATATTAAAATGTAAATAAAAAAGATGCAGTGTCATTATATATTTCTTTCAACGGCAAGCAATCTTGTGTCGCATCGAGATGCATCGAGTGGTTTCCACAATTTTATTATCATCGTCGCTTACGAATGCGCGAATAAATTTCAGCGGAATCGCAGAATTTTGCATAACCCGATTATTTTCGACATTCCGCGATTGTAAAGGTGCGTTAAACGCGAAAACGTAAAACCTGAAATCCTACATTTCAGAGTAAATAAACTTCCAGAGAATATTAATACAAAATTAATCATGCGTCATATTAATAATCTTGGCTGTGAAAAATCGAAACGTATATACATATATAACGAATGAAATAAAACGTGGAAAATCTAAGGAAACCGAAGACTTTACAGCATCTCGATATCTTTTTATTTCTCTTTATTTATATGTTGCGCGAGTGGTCCCCCCTCACATCTGTCAAGAGAATTCGACATCAACAACAATCGAGTGTACATGTTCGGTCCAAGTATGGTAAAATCCCTTGAGATTCCCCGCATTTTTCTCGTCCGCGTTCTTTCCCGGACGATTGCGCGAAGAAGAAAAAAAGGTCGCGGGAGAGAAGGGAATAGAATTTAACAGCCGCCTTTCTTTTCTCGCCCGTTTCGCGGCGGCGTCAACGATGGCTATCGACCGACCGGGTGGGCGCAGTGCAACGTTCAAGTCGTCGTATTGTGCAACGAGAGACGGTGCACAGACACGCACACGGTCAATGAAATCGCCATAACAGTTTCGGCGAGCCGCAGGTGCGACGGGACGGGCACCTGCGGCCGCCGCGACGCGACATGACGTGACGCGACGTACGCGAGACGTTCTCGTCCCCCGGATGACGGATGACACATATGCGGCGACGACGACGATCGGGAAGGACGACGCGTACGATATCACGAGAGATACGCGGCGAGACGTTCGCTCGAGAGAGCCAGGTAAATGTCAAATGTAGGACACGGCGGGGGTGACGGAAGAGAGAGACGAAAATTCACCTCCACCATGATCGTTGTAGGAGCTCGAAGGTGTCGACTCGAAGGCGGACGCGATGCTCGCGTGGGTGAGCCCGCTGCACAAGGCCAGCAGCCCGCAGAGCAGCGTGTTCGTCGTCGCCCGCGGCAGCATATTTCCTCCGCTGCGGATCGGGATCCGGTCGTCCGCTGTTCTCCTCCTCGTTCTCGTTGTCACCACGGGATCGTCTATCCGCGCGCAACGTGACTTACGCACCTTACTACTACGCTTCCTTACGCGCTCGTTCGTTATGGCACTCGAGGACTTTCGCTCTCTCTCTCTCTCTGTCTTCACAGCGGAAGACAGCGTATCTCACTCGCGCGCGCACTCGGAGAGCATTCCACTTTTTTAAAGGAGCATCACCGCCTAACTGCACGGGACGGACCAACTCTCTCTCGCGACACACCGCACACACAATCGCGGAGTCAATATTTGAGCGGAATATCGATTCGCCAGAGTCGGGAGAGAGAGAGACGCTAGTTCCGATTCTCGCCGCCTTGCCCTAGGATGGCGCTGCTCGTCGACGCGCGAAATTTTAAAAGTCCTGTTTGCACGCTTTTCTCCGAATACAAGATATGAACGGTATTCGCTACATTTTATATAAATTTCAAAGTCGATTCATAGAGGAGATCGATACAGCTCCTCTTTATGAGTTATTAATTAATATTTTGTCATGGACGGAATCGTATAAAAATGATATTAATAAATTTAAGCTTCATTTAGACAACGTTGCTTTTAGCTGCAAAACAGCCGCCAATTTTAAAACACGCTGCATGCATTTTGTATAATATACATACATGTATATAAATACAATTATATTCGAAAAATGTAAATACTAAATATACAATTAATGGTTTGATATAATATCTGTATTCGCATGTAATTTAACAATTTATTATATATAGATACAAAAGAACTTAATATTTTAGAAATATATAATTATTTCTCTTTTATTGTTTCAAGAAGAGATTTTATATGTTTTCTAAATATTTTATCAAGTTATTCGAGATGTCTAATATGCAAGAAAATAATTTGCTTAAAACATCTCAAATGAAACAGAAACGAATATTTTCTTATACTTTATTCATTTTATATTTTATATTTTTAGAGTTTATTTTTAGTATCTTGATATGCCTGTTTTGTAGAAGCAGGCATTGAGAATTCCACATAATTATCTTTACCATGTTCATCGGTAAAAATGATTTTAACTTGTGTATTCCAAAATTCTGCTCTATTTTTTGTCGATGTCATTTCCCGATATTCATCTATGGTAATATCTGATTTATCAATTATCTGTTTATCCAATAAGCTAACTTCCTTTGGATACATTGTATCCCCAGGCATAATTTGCACGAAACCATCTTTTAGTTGTGTAAACACCTATATATATATATATACATATATAAATATATATAAATATATATATTTATTACGCGATACAATAAAATGCAATATATTGCAACAGATTTTTGTAATTATTTGTTTCATGATTCATATCAATAAGAATTTAGTTTACATACCGGTAAATACAACTGTAGCGCTTCTTCTGTATTGCGTTCCACAGCAAAATCTAGTAGTTTATCTAAATTTTTGAACTTAGTTAATCTTGAAACTTCATATTGTTGTGGCTCTGGAATTGTAATATCCATTGAGAAAATACTTTCCAGTGGTTCCCACTAAAATTTGTTTCTAATCATTAGTTTTTGTAAGAGATATATATATTTCATTGAAAATTATATATTTTATTTACTATCAAATATCTCACTTTCAGATCCTCCATTTCAGTCGCATCATATTCAGCGTAAGGCATGAATGGTATGCAGGCTAAATAGAATACAGTATTGAAACGTTTAGGCATAAAGGTAGGTGTTAACCAATTTCTCCATTCGTGCAGTGCCCACAAATCTGGATAGCAATCCAACTTGTCGCAGAGAGTAAGGAATTCTGTAGCGTCATTGTGCACCTTGCTCTGCCACATTTGCAACTCATTTTTCGGAACTAAAAATTATACAAAATTTATAGACAAATATTATATACGTATACACCGCAAATTGATTCATTTTATACATTTAATTTCTTACTCAACACATGTTTAGCCCAATTAGTAGATGTATGGTCGTCTTTATGTTTGCATATCAATATTCCCGACTCCTCGAAGGTCTCGCGAATCGCTGTGATACGTAGCGAGATCTCTCTCGGAAGTTCATTTTGTCTTGATCGATAAATCTCTGGTCGCACCGCAATTTTTGGGATCAGAGATGCGAATCTGTCATTGCTTACACCGGCGGCGAAGATTTCCCGCCATTTCAGGTTAGAATCAGCTGAATCCACAGTACCGCCCGGAAAGACGTACATCCCCGGCATAAAACTTGATTTTTGATGTCGTTTCAACCATAGCAAATTGTAATTGTGCTGAAAATATAATCCGTATGTATATTTAAATACATATATGTCATCATTAGATTCATTAGTATTGACAGTATTTTAAATCGACAATATAAAAGGTTATGCGCGAATAAAAATTATATTTAATGGTAAAAATACTTCAATTATTATATTATTCTCTACTCTGGATCTTTCTCATTCCGTCATCGCCGTCATCGTAAAATAGAATAAGAAAAATGTAAATGGAAATTTTGCCTCTCGGATGGAATTTTATATACACGTTCATTTTATACACTTACAATTGCAGGCGATATTGTGGGATTATATTTTTGCACATGACGTGCTGCTAATATCAAACTTGCCGATTCCTGCCAAGATTTCATCTTCACAATTTTTTCATACGTGATGTAAAACTATGCCCTGCGTATACGAATTTTTACTGCTTGCTGTAAGTAGTGAAAATAAGGTTATCTATTATCATAAATCTTCAACTATTGAAATCAACACTTATCTACCATTGATATTATAATATACCAAGACACGTAACGTTGTAACTGACGTTGCATAGTTGAAGATAAGTTATTTAACATATATCTTTTTATTTACATTTTGCAATACAATTCCAAGAGTTAAATACTGTCGAATTCCTTCAAAGATCTTTGAGTATAGACAATTTGTGCGAACGGTGTCCCGCGTAATTACGTGCTGCCTTTCGATTTATCGTCCGTCTTCCCTGTAGCCGCGATCATTAATTCGTACAACTGACACACTTGCTCGTCCCGCAGCATCTCGAGATCCTCCTCCTTCAAACATCTGCCCAACGGCTGTCCCGTGTAAGGACCCCTTAAGCCCAGCTGTTCAGCCAGAGAGACCGCGTAATCCTATACGAGAGGAATATTAATTATATTACGTCAATCACTCGAGTCCTCGTTAACAATTCTCGTCCGCTCCAACAACGTAAACATAACCTTGCATAATCTCGCTCGTTTTAATAATAACGCGATCTATACTCACGGTCCATTCGTGGAGAAAGATAATCGCCTCGCTCTCCGCGCAGCTCTTATGCCTCTTGAACTCGTCGCGGACATAATTATTGCCCAGAGGTTGAATCTTGCCCGGTAAACCTCGATGTAACCTCAAAATTGTTTTGTACAATATTCTGACACGCTGCACGTGTGTACGAGAGGCCATCTCTCGGCGCTTCGATTTCGATAGCCGGACTATCGATATATTGGCAGTACCGAAAAATTCAGTCATACGTCATACTGCACGTAACTTCATTCATTTGCCTCGCGGCACCAAAAGAGAAGTGTTGAAATACGTTGCGTTGCTCGTACACATTTCGACATTGTGCAGATTATTCGTCCATTAATTCGGTAATTTTAACCCTATTATTAATTGTTCAGTTTAATTATTCGGAATTTATTGGTATATTTCTCCGACATTTCATATTATATGTATATCTCGTATTATATATATTAATTTTTCGATGTGAATAATTTGGCGCCCTTTCCGAGAAAACTTTGGCGTGAATTGATAGACAATTTTCATATAATTTCTAAATTAGGATTCAGAATGTAAAATTAATTTTCAAAATCAAGCTTGAAAATTAAAAGTTAGCTACAAATCGAATTGAAATCCTTGTACGATGTAAATAATATATATTAATACGAGATGTAATGTATTAACCCTAACCTATTAACAAATTATAACCACAATATATATATAGAAGCACTCCGAAAATTCATAATTATTCATAATAATTTAAATTGGATTGTAAGCATAAAAAGTGGAGTCTGAATTCATTATCATTGATAAAGATTTTGTATATATGTTTTCATCAATATTGCTTAACAGGCGTAAAAAATATTAAAATATACATCTATATAAAATATTAAAATATATACCTATATATATAATAAATAAATATATCTTTTTTTTTCATATTTTTATTTTAATTAGATAGATATTTATAATTTATATAGCAATTTTTAATTAACTTATTTTTATATAAAAAAAATATGATTCGAGAAGAAAACAGATAAAGTCTTTCTTATTTAAAAATATCTATAAATTCTTACATAACTACAGGTTCATACAGATTCTTAATAAGTAGATTTAAGTACTTAAAAACAATTATACGATGAAAATTATATATAAATATATTGTTGCACAATTAATATCCATCTTAATTTATATACAAATTAGGTAATTCCAAATCATTTCTGCGTTTAATTAGAATGTCACTGACATTTAATTGATATAATTGCTAATGATATATATATATATATATTTTTGCGTTCTTACTTAAACTAATTATCTTCTGGAGACCTGGAATCTTGAATTTCCTGTAAATTAAATTATATTAAATTCTTGCTCACATATAAAATACTATAAGATAAAAAATACTTTGTAAGGCAATTATATTATTTAATTAATTTGATCAAACCTATAAAAAAATTAAAACATAATTATTGGCATTATAATGACCTTTTCAAATCTTTATGATTTTGTAATAATTTTCAATTATGAATGCAAATTTGATTTGCAACAAAATTCTTTGATAAGAAACTTTGATAAGAAACTTTGATAAGAAAGCGGATGACAGAACGAGAATTACACAGTGACATGAAACTTTTGAGATAACTCCAGTTTCTTACCCGGTTTCTTCGTTCTCCATACTTTGACCAGAACGTGACTTTACACATCGACTTTTGTCCAGTTTGCTTGTTGAAAACCGAACATGTTGAGAACGGTGGTGAATATAAATGTAGAGAAACCGCAGGATTTATTGCGCTTGGGTTTTCGACACGATGTAAACCTAATGAATCTGAACGGAAATATAAGAAATTATTATAAAATATATACCAAATATTATTATCTACATGTGTTTATATATAATTTTATTCATAAATCAATTTGTAGTTTTAAAAATTTGTTTTGCATGTGCAAAAATGATTTATATACTTGCTATCTATGCAATGAGAGATAAATTTTATACAAAAAATTATTAAGTTTCAAGCAAGCTGCTTATTCATTATGTATTAAATATATATAAAATTTATTATTTATAACTTGATTTAAAAAAAAATGATACCATTGATGTAACAGATCTCGTTTGTATCAAGTGTATTCCTCTCGAGTTCTTTGAGCTCTTCTCCATTCTCTATTATCACACCTTTCTTTTCAGACTTCGTAGGCCATGCGTATCTGGTCTAGTATTTTAATATCTCGATTTTATATTGCGTTATATATGTACTTTATTATTATAAATACTCTTGAATAGTTGCAAGAAACAAACACTATCAAATACAGTCATTTTTATACCTCACATAATTTTCCTTGCAGGACTTTCATCACGCAGTGTGCGTTGGCGTGATCGTGTATGGCTGATCCATGACCTTCTCCCCAACACAACACCATAAGATTGAACCTTCCGTTTCCTTCGTCAACTAGATTTCTTGTGTATCTGTCAACAGAGCATCGTTATACCTGGTATGTTGCTTCTCATTAATTTTTTTGTAATGTATTTGATCAGTTACAATTTTTATTTCTACATTTTTATTGGATTCTATTATCGTTGATCAATCTTTTGAAAATCAGGGAGATTTTGATGCATATATTTTAAATGCACATGTATCTATATTTAAACAATTTTTACGTATACAAATTTTACATATGCATAAAATATACACGGATGCTCGACTTGGCAGCAAGTCTAGTATATATCATTGATCTATCTTAATTACTGATGTTATCTGCGTAATTAGATTGTTAATTAAGGATCTGATAGGATTTAATAGCAGCACATATTGTGAATTCTCTTGCATCACGTTGATATCAGAAATTAGTTGCAACTTGCAATCAAAAACTAATTTAGTTAATTAGTCATGATAAATTCCAACAAAATCACTTGGAATTAATTACATTTATTATTCAACAAAGTTTAAACAAAAGAAACGACTTTATATTACATTAAGTATATTAATTAACTTAATGTAACTATTAAGTTAAGGATCATCAAACTTCGAAAAATATTGGCTACAGTTTAAATCATACTGCTATTAAAACACAAAGAACTTACACAAGTTTTTAATGGTTTTTAACGACTTATACAAATTTTGAAATATAAAGTTACGAAAGTTTAGGTTGTAATATAATTGAGATTTTCTGATTTCTCTGGGGAATAAAATTGAATAAAATTAATTTATTAAAATAAGCAAAACTTATTTTTTCGAAAAAAGTAATTATATAAATTTAAATTATTCTATATATCATATATCTGTATGATGCAGCGACATTAAATAATCAATTATTTATAATATGTATTTTGATAACGGGTTTCATCCCCGAAGAAAGAATTATTTACGGAGCATTAATATAAATCGAGTGTCATATATGATTTATGAATCAGTGATCTGCAAGTTTCGTGCAACAGAGCGAATATAATCCGGAATTTCGATGCTTCGTAGCATATTTCGTTCGTTTTTTTTTTCACGAATATTATACTATATCGATACCAAAAATCGTCCTGCATAAAATACGAACATGGAGAAAAGGAACATATGCACGAAAAGTATATAATCGATTATGCACCGGTCAATCGCGTTTAGATATCTCTATATACATATGTATATATCACTACTTTACTTCCATATTAAAATCTCTTTAAATAGTAAAACTTGAAAAAATTTTTTTATGAAAAATAAATGAATAAGTTTTTAAAATAAGTTATTCTTTTCTATATAATTTTATAATTATTTTCATAATTTGTTTTAATTATTTATAAAACACTTTTATACATAAACTATCAGAATATTTTCAAATGTCATCATTTAAAAATAGCAAGATAACGAATTTAAACAATAATATCCTAGATAAATTATTGGAAAAAATCTAGAGCGCGTGCTAGAAAAAGATTATTAGGTCGTATTGTTTTATCTCGCGGAAATAAAATAAAAATTTAGATTGGAAGTAAATAATGTCTTATTTTTTATTTTTATAAGAATACATTTCTTTATACTACTTTAAGTGCAATTAATTCTTCAATATATTTTAATATTTACTATTAATGGAAAGTTTCCATAATTCACACAAATTGTGTACATTCATTCATTTTAGATCTTTATGAAAAGCGTTGAACTGTGTTTTCGTACGATGGCTATTATGTCGAGAGTGATTCATCTTTCTCTATGAGAGGCCTTTTGTTAGAATAATCTCGGTAGAAGAAATATTTGCCGAGTTTTGTGTGCCGCTCGGTTTATGTTCTACTTTGTGTTGACAGCAAAACCGGTAAACGTGCGCCAGAGTTTCCGTACTTTCCCGAGTCACGTGGATCTCGGTTACTGCACACTGTAATTCCACCTGTGTCCAAGGTGCTCGTTATCTCGCGAACTCGTAAACTCATTTTCGTTCCCATTTGCGGTTGCTCGCCTAATCAAGAGCTATCAAGAGTATCGATATAGCAAAACATTGCCGATAATTAAAACGATGCATTAACATATTTATCATCTTTTTCTCTGTTTATATACATTACTTTATTTTGCATATATGTACATATAATACATATAATGACAAAATAATTAATCTGTGTGTATTAATTTAAATATTAAATAATAATTAAAAGAGAGAGAGAGAGAGTTCTACTGAGAGAGAGTTCTTGTTAACGGAAATATTTTTCGAACGTCTGATAACATGTATTAATAATATTCGTTTCAGAACATATACTTTATATATAAAAATATGCGAGTTACATCGCACAGTTTGTTGGACTGTATGAAATATTCGTGATGGTAACTAACAATTCTAGAACGTCCTCTTGCGTTTATCACACGAATAAAGATATATCCAAATTGTGTGCTGCAATAAATAAGCTAATCTTGTTACTAAAGTTATATAAATGCATGATCATAAATAACAAATTCATTAATTTATAACTGGGAAATTTTCCTTTGGTTCGTGATTTATCTGCATATACTTTTAACTCTACAAAGTCATCAATGATGTTGTTAATAAGTTAATTACAAATTATTTGGTTATATGAACACCTAACGAATTATTTTATTTATCTTGAAAATTTTCCGTTTCCTCGGATATTTTCTGACATATTATTCACATTCAGCATTTCTTTGTACAAACAAGATAGTTTATGCTTAAGATTAGATATTCTCTCCTGAGAATTGTTTATATTCTACTGCGTATATTACATTATCTATTATTTATGTTGATCATCGGGATTTACGTTGAAGATCGGGAAGAAATTCCAGTGATAATCCAGTTTCATCAGGTTGTCTAACGTATTTTTTTTCGTCTGATAATCATTAATTGACTTATCCCATTTCTATCACGAGCGTTAGTGATAGCACGGGTCACGTCAGAATAAAATTACTGAATTCTTTTCACGTTTTCCGTAAAGCATCAGAGAACGAGTAAAGACGTGCGGACGCGAGAACGCGCGAGCGATGATAACCCATCCTGAACTTCGTGTTAATTTCATTTCACAATTCTGCATGCATAGCGCGTTGTATGCGTACTATTTACACATTTCAAATATGGGGATTGGCGAAAATATTTTATTCTTGTTAATTATGGCTCAACGACCAACGACCGTTTGTCACTGACGCATTTCTTCGGAATGTCCCTGATTTATCATTACCGTTACGCGTGGATTTTGTTTACAATAGTACCGTAATTGCCAATGTGTAATTACTCTATGACTACTCGAGAAACATATTCCTCTATATATACATGCTTCATATGTATAGTAATTTTATCGCAGATTATCGAAAGATATGTAATATCTGATAAGACTTTATGAAACACAATTTCGAAAATTTTATTCTTGGATATATATATATATACACATATCACAAATATTTTACATCTTACAACAATATCACTATTATGATTACAGAAAATTTCAGTATTATATGGTGTCTTAACTTTGATTATTTTAAACAATAGATACTTTAAATTATTAATATATAGTGAAGAGAATATAGTTGAAAAAAATCTATTTACACGGTAAGAACAGTATACGATTGCATAAATCACACATTAAAAATTTACAAAATCAATCAAAAGGTTTTTTGCGCACAATTATAATCGCAATAAAGTTTCAACTTTTTTCTTCGTACTCTCTATTGCGATTAATTGTACACAAAAAATTTTTAATTAATTTTGTACATTTTTAATGTGTGATTTATGCAATCGTATGTTGTTTCTACTGTACAGATTTTTTTTAACTGTATTCTCTCCTCTATATACTAATAATTTATAATAGATCATTAACTGTTAAATTAAAAATAATCAAAGTTAAGACAGCATATAACATTGAGAGAGATCTTCTGTAATCATCAGTAATATTATTGTAGGATATAAAATATTTGTGATAGAAACAAATGATTAATATATGTATTAATGAGAACTACACATAAGATATATTTTGTTAAATATTAAGTAACTTTTGCAAATAAGTCAATAAGTGCCACGATACCTATATCTGTCGAACTTGGCAAACTTCTTCCACTCCGCAGGATTGCTCTTGTAGCTCGTCATCAAGTCCTGAACGTGATCGATATTTACGTGATCCGTTTGAAAAATCTCGTGTAATGCATCTATAAGTTTCCGGAGGGTGGAAACTTCTTCTCGTCCAAGTTTCTCCCTGTTCTCAATGAGACACGATGATTTTCCGCGTGGTACGTTGTACAATCGATCTTCCTCGTTACAAATCTCCATTTTTCAACTACAACGTATCAACACTTGGACAGTTCTATTCAACTAGCAAAAGTTTCTTTTAGTTTATATGAGCACGAGATACAAATTGCACTGGGGAATATTTAGTACCGAGAACGTTAAAATGTGCCTCGGCTCGTCCTGTCTGACATGGAGAATGCAGACTCGAAAGCGAAGGGAGGAAAGAGATTTATGTTGAGTCTGTGTACGCCGAGCACTAACTGCGAGATATCTCGTACTAATTCTCGTATCCAACTACCTCACTGTCTTCACTCGCTTATAGCCGGTATGGGCCTAGTACAACGCGAGTATCTTATATGCAGTGTAAAAGTCCCCTACTCCAATCAAAGTGGCATTATCATTTTGTGTACTTTCCGCTTTGTGACGTATTTTTCTCAAATCAAAATTTGTCGAGAAAAAACTTGCAATCAGATTTATTTCAAGTTATCATTATTATTGTTTTTGTATTACGAGATCTCTGATTTTCAACGTTAATTTCTGGTTAATGACGAATATATGTATATAAGAATAATTTCTGTATTTAATCGGACTTTGTCTGTTTAATATTTTTTACAGATTTACAAATTTTGCAATTAATAAAACATTATTTGTAATTTATAATATTAAAAGATATTATATTTTACAAATAGCATATTTTCAAAGTCAAGAATTAAAGCTCTATTTACGCAAATTGTATTTTTTATATTGATTATGTATGTGATAATATTATAAATTTTATATTAAGAAATATTATATTAATAAAGATTATAATTTTATTATTAATTAAAATTCTTAATTATTTATAAGATGATTAATATCTTGATGAGATAAATATATTATACATACATATCGAATACTTCAGGTAATTTATTATTAAGATAACATTAACATTTATTTCACTTTCCAATTTTGTGGTTACACGTGTTTTCCGACATATAAAGCGTACATAAGTTTACATGATACATGTGTCTGAGACTTCTTATCTTTTGACCCGAACAAATGTTAAACATTTGCATCATGTCGGAATATTATGAAATTTAAAGTTTAAGAAAACATTTCAATCAATTTGGTAACATTAATACGCATCGCACATAATATATGATTATCAACATTAAGATGATATTCTATATTTTGAATTATAAGAGAGAATAATTTTTAATGCACATATTTATTTTATTATTGTTATTTAAAGAATTTAGAAAAAATTTAAAAAATACGTTGTATTTGAAGGAGAGTCTTAATATTCATAACATGTTTTATTAATTGCAAAATCGAGTACGTACATAAATTATTGGAAAATAAAATAAAAGTATAGAATTAAAATAATTCAAAAGATATAATTCAATATAATTTGTTAATATTATCGAATTGTATATATAAAAACATTTTTATCTTCTTTCGGTTTTAAATTATATTAAAAAATTCTGAATTTATATTATATCGTAACTATGTACTGTAACATCACATGTAATATTTATTTAACTGATCATTAATTGTCAATCACTATTAACTTATCATTGATCTTTCCGTATTTGCTTCTCAAATTGGTGAGCTCATTTTATCTTTACTTTTGTTCGGAAGGATTTGGATGAATCACTGCATTTGCACGGCCTCGGTTACCGGGCTACCTGCTGTAATGCAGCTGCAGCAAAGAATGCAATAAAAAACTAACAACGGAAAGTATGAGAGTTTCGTGCTCATTGATGAACGTGCGGTCAATATTCGAACTCGATTATTTGCAATCTCTTAAACAATATTGATTGCTTCACAGATTAAACTCTGTGATGACATTATACATATGAAAAAAGTATATAATTAAAATCTATATCATCCATATATAGTTTAATTTACTCACGTGCAAGGCAAACTTTTGCAATAATAACATTTTGCCAGTGGTCTCTTGTATAGTTTGTTATTTCTGCATTTGCATGGCGACAATTTACAAACGCAATCAATACGTCGAACTAAAATCGATTTTTTAATAGTGTTTTTATGCTCGTTTTCGGGACTCAACCGACAATTATTCGACGACTTTCTCCTAGGCGACTTTTCTGTTTTAGGATATCTAATCAATGACATAAAAATAATTTCGTAAAATTTCAACATCCTGAATACTTTACATTCTTGAATATTTTCCAATAGTCACATACTTAACATTAGCTTTCCTTTTTTCTTCTTCTTTATCTTGATCAATTTGCGATCCGCAGCAGCACGGATTTCTCCAGCATCGTGAGCAGCATACGGACTCGCTCATCTTTTGCTGCAGTTCGTTCATCACATCCGAAAAGATATTCAACCTTTGATAAGGTAGCTCTTCGCGCCGTTGTCGTTTCGGTTTCTCGTAGCAGTAACATTCTTCGATAGAATCTGACCGAAAATCCTCGAGATTTCTCGCAAAATATCGCCTGATTTCTCTCTTCGGTTTCCAACTAGTGACTCGAATTGTTCGATCCTCATCCGGCTTTCTAGCAATTTGTTCACGGTTATTACTGTGATCTTCATCATTTTGGTAGTCACAAACATCTAATGGGAACCCGCAGCATGAACATTTTTTGATCGGTGCTCTGCACGTGCATTTATCTTGACGATTATCACAGTATAGACAAATCATTGCCTTCTTGCAATCGCAGTTTGTTTCAATTATGTGGCAATCTACCGGAGCGAATGTAACACAACAACATCGATCTCTTGATCTGTAGCAGTTGATGCAATTCACTGGTGATCTACATCTGAATATTTCGAGAAATCATGAGAAAATGACGTTTGAAAAAATATAAATTTGTATATACATATATATATATATTAGATGATTTTTAAATTATCAATTAAAATATCTTTTTAAATTTCTAATTATATATTTCGATATTTATATATATCTCTAATTTTTCAATATTGTAAAAATATCTTATTATATTACCTGCACTTATTAATTATCCTTGAACAATTGTTGCACATTGTGCACAATCTACATTCTTCGTGAAGCTCGCAATGGGTCGCAATCTTTTTACATTCTTCCTTTGTTCTGCAACAATTCGTGCATTTTTCCTTCATTCCGCAGTAATTTATGCAGTAATGCGAACTCATATTCGAAGGTGATATACTACGAAATCTAGGTTTATCAGTCTTCAAGCAACTCTTCAGGTATTGTGTTGGTGCGCAAGCACATTGAGCTGTCGATAAACGACAATATCCGCAGTAATTTTTTCTCTGTTCAAATTCATCGTCCTTGCAAGGATTATCTTCGAGAGGGTTATTGCATTTTGCGTATTTGGCAATCAAACATGGACAATTTTTCAGATCTTCAGAAATTAATCCGCGTTTGCAAGAGATAAACTCTAATGATTCTTCTTCTGGTTTCTTTTGCGGGCAAAGTACATCGATCGTTGCGGATTTGATATGCAATGAAGGATTTTTAGGATCAGAAGGTAGAACGCATTTACAAGGGATGACTTTTTGTGGCTCTTCTTTTAGTTTTTTGTGCGAACAGATCACATAAATTTTGTCTTTCTCATCGATATCTTTTAAAACTTTATTTTCATCAGTAACATCTTTTGAAATGACTGCAACATCTTTCGGAATGTCTTTAATAACACTCGTTTCAACTTTGGCAACGCTTACTTCAGGCGCGATGAATTCTTCCGCTTTTATTTCTTTCTCGATTTCTTTCGTAGGAATAGGTTCTTGCGGAACCACTTCCTCTGGGATTTCTTCCCGATCGACATGTCCATTTTTAATAACATCAACAGGAGTAAATTCTTCTTTAAGCTCTTGAGATTTAGGATCAACTTTCGTTAGTGGAAGATGTGATCTTTTCGCTGCTATAATACGCAGTAATTTAGGTGTTGTCTGCATCGTGCTGCTTGTGAGCGGATATCTCACTGGCATTGTCATTTTTTCACCAATTTTTTGCGAATCTATTGCATTACTAATTTTATCTTTATCTTTAAAATCATTTTTCGGTTTTCTAATGTCTTTTAAGTCATCTGTAATTATTTTATGTGGTTTATCTTTTCTTGTTTCTGTTCTTTCTTTCAATTTCATTCTACCAAGTTTAATCACATCGGTCAGTTTTTTAACTGTTCGATTTAAAAATAAATCTCTCAGTTTTTCTTCTGTCGTTCTTCTTTCTTTTGGGATATCTTGGCTCTCTCCCTCTTCCTTCAGTTCTTCTTGTATTTTTTCCTCAGATTGATTAACTTTATCTGATGTTAAATTTCGTGCCACAGCATTCTTGCCCAAATGCTGAAAATGATTTCTCATTGATTGATTATTGATTTTTCGTTTATTGACAAGAGTCTTCCATGTTTCTTTTTCATTAGCATTTGAAATATAATTTGAACGATTATAAAATTGCGTGCGCGGTAATGTTGCAGGATAAATAATTTTAGACGAAGGTTTAGAGAAAGGATCTTTAATCGGTCCCACGGGAGCGGTTGAAATTATCGACAGATTATTCGAAACAGTTTCTTTTATCTGTTTATCTTGCGTTATATTGTTCGTAGACTTTTGTTCCGTAAAATTATTAAGCGCAACGTTATTGTCTAGTTGTACTACTCTTTCATTTTCAGTATTCTTTTTCTGAATATTTAAGTTCGAGCTATTTATATTTTCTTTTACAAGGTTATCTTTTGCATCGTTTAATACTTTCTTATCATTGTCCTGGTTAACAAAGTTCGAGTCAGAAACCTTCTTACAAATTGTTTCCTTTGGGGCTTCTTCGACGTCAGACGGAAGCGCCTTGCAAACTATTACTTCTTCCAGAGGCCCTTTCGGTTCGCCAAACATCCTCCTGCAAACTGTGATATCTTCCGGAGACTCTTCAGTAACGAACTCCTTACAAACTCTCGTTACTTTTGGAAGTTCTTTGGAATTTCCAAACGTTGTTTCGCACACAGTAGCGCCTTTTAGACATTTTACGGAATTCTCGAACGTATTTTTACACGTTTGCATCTTCTCGAAACGTTCTCTAGCAACGCTAAATGATACAGTTTCGCATACAGTCGCATCTTTATCTACTAATTTACTAGAAGATGTTTGACAAATGGACATTTTTACATTATTGTTACATTTGTCTTTCGGACATTCCACCGAATTCTCAAACATACTCTCGCACGTTTGTGTTTGCTCGACGCGTTCTCCGACAGTGTTAAACGATATTTCGCATACAGTTGCAGCCTCGGCTAATTTGCTAGAAGGTATTCGGCAAACGGATACTTTTTCTAAACATTTTGTATTATTGCATACATTTTCAGGAAACTTTCCCTCGACTTTATCGTTTGCGAAGCAATTTTCCTCCTCCTCCACAATACAACTACAGGTGGATCGTTGTCGAGCAACGTATTCCCTTTGGCAACTTTCGGAAGGTTGTTGCAATAATTTATATTCTATCTGTTTCTTCCCAACATTATTACGATCTAGTACAGAATTCTGGAATTTTTTATTTCGATATTTATAGCCGTCTGCGTTACGTTCTTTACATACTTTGCCATATGTAGCGCAATCTGTGTAAATCGATTTCGGTAACCATCTATTGCCATCAACCGCATGACACACCGTATATCCATTATTATTTTCGCAAAAGTTATTTCGAGTATCACTTTTACGATAATTCCTCTGTTCTACCTGATCAATTCCGTTTGATAAGGAGATGTCACTATCGTCCAACATAGCTCTCGCTTCTGAAGGATAAATAGTGGTCCACGATTGTAAACGTTTAAAATTGTCGCACACGCTAAAATCTGAACATGGAACTGCAGAATCCGACAAATCCTGCCCAAGATCTATACTGCTCGTATCCTTACAACAGCAACCGTCCCTAGTCGATGAGATCGTGTCCTTGCGTTCGATGTCATCGTCGCTGACATTTATCTGCTCCTTGCTGGACTCGCTTAATTCTTTCGCGGAGGTTCTGCACAATGTTGTGTTATCGCAAACGATATTATCGTTACTGCTTTTTTTGTGAATAGAATTAGTCGACTGTTGCATTTGTAGCTTATTCCGTTTTTGTTGTATGCTGTTTATTAATTTGCACGATGATATGCTGGCACATCTCGAATTTAATTGTTCGGTAGTTGTATCGGAACTTGTAGTAGTTGTATCTGGGCTTAATCGAAACTTCGATTTTTTCTTGCTTTTTTCCTATATGTTTAAGTATGTAGTAAAATAATTGTAATATAATCATAAGACTCAATTAACTTTAATATTAGATAGTTTTATTTTCTATGTCTTTATATATTAAGTCTATTGTATATTATATTAGTTTATTTAATAAGCAATTTAAAACTTTTTTTTAGTATTAATAAGAGAAATGAACATGATATTTCTGTTTTTATATAATGGATCTTCATATAATGTATTTTATATTTTTTTAATTGTTATATTTGATATAAAAAAAAAGATTATTCAATGAATTTACCTGAGCACTGTCTTTAGCTTCCGAGCAAATATAAATATTGACATTTCCGGTCATTTTTCGATTGTCGGTATTTGCGTTATTCGTTGATTTTTTATTTTTCTTGTCGTTGTTAACTTTATTTTTCACAGGCAATAGTATTGTATCCTCATGTGTTTTGGTGTATGGAAACGAGTTGTCACGCATAGATAGATAATTATACTGACGTGAAGCATGACGTGTTATTTGTCGATTGCTACAAACATTGGGCAATTTGTAACGATGTTCTTCCATTACATGAGGCTTTTGACACGCGTAGGATTTTTGTTTAGACTCCTTTGAACATGGTAACATTGGCGTTTTCTCTTCCTATTTTAAAGAAATTTATTTTTAGCAACCTCGTCTTGATTAATCAATTATATTTTCATGACAAAGTATAAATTTGAAAAAAATAAAGAAGACATCTGTTTCGATATTATTATTTGATATTATTATTGAATCAATATCTTTATTTTTATTTTTATTTTTATAAAAAATATAAAACATCTAAGGAGAAAGAGTATGAAAAATTTTTTAAGTGGATACTTGCATCCTAGATACCATTGAGCATTGTTTCACGATAGTTTGTACAGCGTCTTTAATAGAATTGTTGATCTCTTTAATAGAATTGTTTATTTCTTTGTTAATTATCTCACTCAGCTGTGTTGAATTAATCCTCCCATCGCGGACGAGCAATTTCTTTTTCGCTAATACATTCGCACAAGTCTCTCTATTGATTTTCTCTTCTTCGCATGTTCTCAAAGTGCGCATGCAATTCGCTTCCGGCGCCTTCTTATCATTTTTATAACTCTCATTTTCTAACTCTTGTGCTTTCATGATATCTTCTTTCTTCTCTTCAATTACGTCAAAAATCGATGCTTTCAAAGTTTCCTCTTATCCTCTTCCAATTTTGTTATTAATTTCAGCTAATCAATGAAGACCAACGCATTGATCTCTCTCTTCTACGGAAAGCTTATAATCTTTTACATCGCAAAAAAGATAAATTACAGTTGTATTACACAAAAGTGTATCTTATATAGAAAATATTGTATTCTATCTCTTAAATTCTTTGTCGTTTGAGAATATATTACTTTTCTCGTTTTGGCTTTAATCATCTCTGGCCGAACAAATTTCTTAATCCTATTGCCGGTTTTCATGATTCTCGTCAGCTTTACTATTATATAAAATGCACTATTCTTTCTCTCTTCGCTATTTTTCTGTCATTAATTTTTAAAAATACACGCTAACATTCTTTGTCTCTCACTCATTATTCATACTTGAAAATTTGAACTACTTGGTTAAGTGTCACATCATACTGACACTAAGTGACGGCACCTTTTAATGACAGAAAAAAATAGAATATCAAAAATTAAATTACATGTCTTTCATTTTTATAACATGTCAGACAATAAGAAAATGAGTATTTAAACCGAGTTATTTAATTCCCTATATGAATTTTTTACTACTAGAATTTTGTAATTTAATTATTTATGTATTCGTGTATTAAATAATATTATTATATGTTTACTACAGAATTTTGTAATTTAATTATATTTCATAAAAATAATATCTTGCATGTTGAACAAAATGAAAAAAGTATAAAAAATATTTTTACAAAATATTTTACAATAAGTATAACAGATATATGTATATATTATTTAAAACATATTATTTTAATTTTTATAACATATTATTATTTTAAAAATTAATTAGCAAATTAACGCTTTAATCAGCTGATTTCTGTCAAAAAATATTAATAAAATGAAAATTTGCTAATTAAGTATTCTAGCTTACATATTTATATTTATATTGTATATGTTATAATGTGAAATGATAAGATTATTCTAATAATATGTATGTATTTTATTTGTTACAGGTAGCATTGCGATATACAGTGCGATTCACGCGTCGTGTCGGAAGTGCCGTGTAAAATTTCGCGTGTCGGGAGTGCCGTGTAAAGTTTCGCGTGTCGGGAGTACCGTGTAAAGTGTCGGACAATCGTAATTATTCGTGTTTTCGCGAGTGTCGTGAGTGCTACGAAAGATCAATGACGTCAACCAAGAGAGGAGGAGGAGGAGAAGGAGGAGGCCCGAGGAGGCATCGGGCGACAGCGGAGCAACTGTAAGGTATGCAATATAAAAACATTTTTTCTAAACTATATTGTTTATGAGATATTCGATATACACATATGTATATACATAATTTGAATATTTTGTTTTCAGATCAATGTGTGCTGTGTACTACAACTCCGCTATTGTACTACGTATCGGTGAGTGAGAAATTGTTTATTTTTTATTTTATAACATTTCTATAGCAGTAATGAGGGTGTATAATATGTTGAAAATATTTAAATAATAATGTTTTAAATAATATGTTATAATATCTTATCCGCGATTAATATTTTTTGACAAAAATCAGCTGATAATTGTCAAAAATATTAGTCGAATTTAAAATATTATAACATCTCTCTTTCTAAAAAAGGCATGTAAAGTCGATTCTTGTAAGTATTGTTGCATCTTTTCCGCGATGCTGATTGACTGTTTCGATTCGCATTGTGTGTTATATTCGTAGCATCGAGAGGCTGTCATTGCGAGGATTAATAGTTTAACAGTTTGTTCAAAATAAAATAAAATAAAATAATATGTTTGAAATAATATGTTATAATACTTTATCCACGATTAATATTTTTTGACAGAAGTCAGCTGATAACTGTCAAACATATTAATCGACTTTAAAGTATTATAACATATTATTTAAAATTTAAAACATAATATATTATTTTATTTTATTTTATTTTATTTTGGACAAACTGTCAAATTGCTAATCTTCACAATGACAGCTTCTCGATGCTACGAATATAACGCACAACACGAATCTTGACGGCCAATGAGCATCGCGGAAAAGCGACAACAATAAATTTCGATATATGCGAGTATCAACTTTACATATCTTTTTTAGAAAAGGAGGATTTAAAAAAGAGATATTCAAAATCGATGTACTACTTATTGTTAGCTTATTGATTGCGTTTCCTTGATTTGTTACGTAATTATTTGTAATTTACGAGCGTTTTCACTAAATTCTACCTGAAAATATGGTCGCCTATTCGCTTTAAGGGCTGTGTCAGTAGATCAATTCTCATGTGGTAACCTTGACTTGTGAGTAAGCAAGTGATTGAATACGAATCAATTTGGTTGTAGTAATGTTCGGCATTACCGATAAGAAATCTGTTATTCTGTTTATTGTTAGACTGAAAGTCATTGTTTTAGGGCATTTGCTTATTTGCTATTGCTTAATTAAGCATGTGATTATTGTGCTCGCGTATAACACATACGAATATAAATAATACATTTTTTTAAATTATTTAATTATTTAATTAAATCTTAACTATGTGAGAAATATTTTTTATACATAGAATACAAATTATCATTAATTGTGTTTTAATTTTATGACATGCTATAATACTATCAAATTAATTTTTATTATTGTACACTCTTTCTTTAAAAAATTGATTTTATAGAACTTATCAATATCTGAAATAAAATTTATGAAACTTTAATTATTATAAAACATTCAGATAATGAAATTCTGACCTGATTACAAAATTTCTTCGCAACAACATTGGAATACATTTATGAGATATCATCATTATTATCCGTGGTTTCATCCGTTGTAGTCGAAACATCAGCTCGATTATGTTTACCAGGATAATTACAAATTGATGACATTTCGCTAAACGATTCACTTTGAAATCTTTGTTTTGCTTTGTAAATTGTATTGCATTCTTCTTCGTATTTCTCATACATTGGCTAAATATTATATAATATTAATTAAATATAAATATATAATATAAATATAATATAAATATAAATATATATAAATATAAAATACTGATATACATATAATATTAATTAATTACGATATTAATTTATCGTATTAAAACATAAAATATTTATATACGAAATGATCGAAGAACGTAAATTAATTTCAATTTATTTTAGCTTGCATTTTGAATGTCAAAATATAAAAGATGCCTGAATATATATGTATAATTTATAATTAAGAGCTATAATTATTATTTACGCACACAATCTATTATGATTATGGCTATCTTAATTTCTGATAATTTCTTTCTTGTTTATAATTAAAGTTTGATTATACCTTAAAGCTATTATCAGTTTTGTCACACTTTGACGTAGTTTCTCTACGATCTTCATTCGTGGGAGGAAATAATTGTTTTACATCTTTACATTTATCTTCGCACTGAAATAGTGATATTAGAGGTTTTTCGGCTTTCATCACCTTCCTCCGAAACTCACATATCACATCTTTAAAGGTTTGCGTTTCTTGATATGGAAGGTTATTCCCCTCGGTTAGCTTTGTAGAGACCTTGGAAAGTATCGTATCGAAAATGAGAGATACTATATATCTTTAACCTTTTATCCTCACAATGACTACACATTGCTATGTATAATCATAATAAGAATACATATAATTTCTCCAACAACCGCGCATAATTAAAGAATTATATTATTTACTTATTTATTTAATAAAAATTTATAATTAAAAGAAAAATTAATCAAACTGTATTGATACACATTACGATTATACATCAAACACAAATAATAAAGTTTAAGAATTCGATCAACTTTTAGATAATATAAAAATAAAGTAAATTTTCTTACTGAAGTTAATTTACTGACAGATCCATGAGCATCGCATGTAATAGAAGTATCACAGGGCATTTGATCTCTCGATTTAGCGCTTAACGAAGAATCCTTCGTGCTTCGAAGAGCGCTCAAAGTCCTCCACCTTCTAGCTTCTCGTTCTTGAATTAATCTCATCCTATCATGTTCCTTCAATTCTTTTATTAACCCTGATGTTTGATATGGTGGTAGATATTTTTTCAACATAGGTATCTCCAGTCTGGTTTTGTGGACATTAACATTATATCTTGTCTTTCTCATTTGCTGTGATTTCTCTTGTAGTGAACTGCAGTAATTAAAAAAAAAAGCTAAAAATGTTTCTTATTCTCTGAAAACTATAATATATCTTCTCTCTTAAGCGTTACTCTATTTAATTTAATAATTAAAGATAATTTTTTGTTGTTGAAATATCGCTTTTTTAATACCTTGTTTTTTCAAGTTTTGATAAACAAACATGTTTAAAATTTGCGACATGATGTGAAACTTCACTTGCATTAATATTCTCAGCTTGTCTGTAACATCTGTAAGGTTTATGTGTAACGTGTGCGCTACATGGATTCAGAAATTTTCGTTGATAATTATAATCTTGACAGTGGATTATTTGGTCAGGTGTTTTAAATTGCGGCTGCACTTTACAAGACGAAACTTCTGGCTCGTTCGTAAACCTTGAGACGCAAGCACCATCCTGTTTTCCTCGAACATCTTCCATGCAAATATTGCACTGAGTTTGACGATTTTTGCTTAATTCAGTGACTGGTTTAAACGTAGAAGCAATTTTTCCATGTTTTCGAACATCAGGACGCCTTTCTGCCCAATTCGTACGGAAAAAGTCTTCTGCGTGTCGCGTACTGATACATGATCATCGATATCAGAAACTCATGTGTAAAAACACAAACACGTGTATGTTACCTGGATTGTCTTTGAGTTTGCACATCACGATCACAAATTCTTTCCCACTTCCTTCTTTTGTTATATCGCTTCTCTTTAATTAATGTTGCCTTGTCACAAGATTTTTGTTTCCCTCGTGGTGAACTACTATCAGATTCACTGTAACACGTCATTGAGTTATAACATTTTTTTTCTGAGACTTGTAGATTAATTATAATTTTTAATATTTTTTTCGTCATATACATATATTTTATACCTTTTCTTATAATCTTCACGTTTATCGATCCGTTTTTCTCGTCTTCCTTCTTCTTTCTTTTCTTTTTTTCCTTTCGAACAAGATTTTAAAAATTGGGCATTATACGGAGTCTTTGCACTTTTCTTGTATTTTTTAGATTTTTGCGAATTTATTTGGATACTTTTCTCGGGTATTTCTGCAGATCTTCTAATTTTACGCGTGATGACCTGCGTGTTTTTCTGCAACATTTCAATGTCTTCTCCAAATTCCGTAGATTTTACCTCTATATCGCCTATACATGTTTCCTTCGCTGTTTCCGGTTGCTTCGTTAATTTTTTCTCCACAAATTTTTCCTGTCTTTTTTCTTGGTACGTGACGCCGTACAACTGCAAACTAGCTAATGGATCGTACAACTGAGCTTTTTCATTTACTCTTGATGCTTTCACATCTTTTCTCGCTTCCAGATTTTCAGTTTGTTCCTTTTTAATCGAGTATTTTTTCGCATCTTTTTCTTCTGCAATATCATTTAACTCTATAATCACTTTGCCGTTTTTTGCTAATGATTTTCCTTGATCATCTTTAATTACAACTTTTTCTGGAATTTCTTGCCAATCTGCCTCAATATCTATCTCAGCATCTATCGATGTTCCTTCCATAGTGACAATCTCTCCCGTCTTCTTTCCTGGAAATTAGACAAGTAAACTGTTTGATTAAATATTCTGCTCTTTTCTTCGTGTAGAATTTTAAATCGAAAGATCATTATTCCTTGACCTGGTTTTTTCCAATCAATAGTCAGTAATTCTTTGTCTGTTTCCGACATTCCGTTCGTTTCAGATACTTCATTATTATGTTCAGTTGTACTATTTATATCCGACTGACAAACTTGATTATTTTTTTTAATATCGCAGAAGCTTTGTGATGTGCAAGTGCAGGAAATCTAAATAAATTCAGGTTTTATTAATGTTTAATTAAATACAGTTGAATTAAATATACTTAAAGTAAAAAAAATATTAATATTAAGTAATACATAAGAAAATTATATAATAAACATATACATATGTATACGTTTCAATTGAATCTATTTTTATTTAAGTTTCACAACTGCAAACGATATTGAAAATTAAAATTATTATGAAACTAAGAAACGGCTATAGCATACGCGAGTATAATCACTAAAGATGTTTCGTTTATTGGTCTTCTGACTATCAAAGGATGTTCTAGTATCTGATGAAACATTAATGCAGTCTCGCGGATGAACGGATCTCCGCTTCAATTGCGAGTCTTTGATCTCGTCTACTTCGAAATATGCTGTATCCTTAGAAATCGGCTGCAGATACCTATAACACGAGTTATAACGTAAGCTCAATAACTAATTGAACACGAGATCTCATTTTTCATATAATGATATTTATTTTAAATTTTACACGCTTTGATATACCTCGGTAATTTTTTCGTTGTAAATTTCTTCTCGTGAGGATACTTCAACTTTGCATCGTCAGCTCTTACATGAGAATCTGGTTGGCGACAAATCGTCCTGCGTCGTGCACGATGCGAATCATAATTTCTGTTGTAAATATTATCTTCGGAATCATCATGGTCCAAAATGATTTGTAAACTATCTACTTGCCGATCGTGCTTCTTCAGGAGTTTGCTCTGTTCATTTTCCTCGTCGGAGGTAGACGAAGAAGCAGAGGAAGATTCTTTACGCTTCGCCTCCTTTCTCGTAGTACGAATTCGTCGATACGTTCGAACAGGCGAGACAGATTGAGTTCCAGGAAGCATTCGAACTATTCTATCTACGAGAGACAGTTTTCTCGTTCGCCATTCGCTATCGCTATCGGTCTTGTAAAAGGGAATGAAAATTCGTTGTAAATGGCTAGCGCAGAAATAATTGATTAAAAATAAAGTGGATACACGTCAGCGAAGTAACAGGAAGTTATTTTACCGCATACCGTTCCCTTTCCGAGCCAAGGAATTTTCGTGAGCGCAGCGAGGATTCTCCTTACGCGGCTCCGTTTCTTTTCTTTGGCAATGTCGTCCTTTAAGAGTAGTTCCTTGGAGCCGTCGTCCATCTCGATGTGAACTACCTCTTCTTCATCTAGTTCCTCCGTGGGCCAGGACTCGGTGTTCGCTATCGACGTAGACGAGCTGGAATCGTCCTTGCGCGGGGAAGAGCAGGATTTCCGTTTCAACCTAGTACGAAGCCTCCTACGAGCTCTCACCACGAAACAGGAAGTCGGATCCTCGCTGCTCGAAGTAATTTCCTTCGCCAATGGATCGTTAAAAATCTGAATCAGACATTTACAGCTTAGCCCTCTATTATCGACATTGGTTATTGAGGTCGGCCCGCTTCTTCTTATTAGCATAATTAAAATGATAAGTTTTTAATGAAAATAATTAAAATATATATTTCAAGGAATCGATAATTAATTTTTTTATTTAAATATTTATTATTATTATGTACAGAGTATAGCTGAATTAGTTTGTTGAAATGTACAGTTATATCTTTTCATCAGATATGTATTTGCACTTTTGAAATTGACTTGGTATAGAAAAGCTTCTATTATTCTTTAAAATATAATAAATCAAAATCTTGATGAAAAAGATAACATTTTACTTGAATCGTAACGTCTTCTCTTATTTTCTGCGCTTCGACGTCTTTGAAAGACGTTTTACGACGCTCAATTTCGATCTCTCGTGATGACCTTTCTTGATAAGCTGAAACATATAACAATGATTACTTTTATCATTGACTTCGAATTGACTTTCTTGTCGATTTGTGAGATAAATTATAGATTTGGAGTGGACATGCATTTATAATATAAATATATATATATATATATATATATATAGTTTTCTTATATATATATATATATATATATAAGAAAACAGATAGTTACTATACATACTATAACAGATCGACTCTGAACTACTTTCATCCATATCATCATCCGTTTGTACAGATTTATCTTTTTTTTCTACGATTATTTCGTCAATTTTTTCTTTCTCTCTTTCTTCCGGCATTTTTTCTTCCAGCATTTTTTCTTCTAGTATTTTTTTTTCCGATATTCTTTCTTTGGGTATTTCTTCTTCTGGCATTTTCTCTTCTAATATTCTTTCTTCCGGTATTCTTTCTTCTTGTATTTTTTCTTCTTCAAGTTTTTCTTCTATAATTGGTTCTTTTTCTCTATAAATATCGATTCCTATGGGTACAGATTCCTTTCTCGCTATCAGCTGATCATCCGATGAATCTCTAATCCGATCAAAAATATAATCATGTGATTATGATCCAATATAATCAAATGAACTAGTATGCGCATTTTTTTATATACAATATTATGTTTCAATTCTAAAAATATAAATGTTTTTAAATTGAAATAAAATAAAATAAGATTTTTTAATATATTTTTGAAGAAAAAACTAAAATATATATATTCTTTAAAACTTATATAAATAAAAATTAGATATATAATTAATATTTGTATGTGTCTTTAAAATATATTAATTCATTGCTTGCAATGTGCAAATACGGCTTATATAACTTTCACTCTCATACGCTGCGAAATTTCTCATTGAAAAAAATGCGACATACGATTTATTAACAAACTTCACCTTTCTTCGCTTATATCTGATAAATCGCCGTATTCGATGGGTGATCGGCAAATGGTGCAGAGATTCTGCAAGTCCGCGAAGCATTGAATGCAGAACAAACCGACGCAATCAGGTGTGGCGCATTTAATGTGCGGTTCGTGATCGGAACGCTCCACAGCACCGCACAGAAGACACATATTCTGCTTACGAGGGAACAACTTGTTCAGAAACGGGCAAATCGCTAGGCATCGCTCTCTGAACGTGACTCTCTCGATTTTCTCGCCTTCGGTCATGCCGAACTTGCGGCGCAACTGGCGCCGTGCAAATTTCAGAAAACTTCCTCTCGATCTGCACGAGTTTGGATCCATTAACTAGATGCGGTTTGGTATGCATGAAATTTATGTTGCGCAAAATAAACGCGAACGAAGTAACTGAGTGAGTTGTTTACGATTAAACGATAAACCGAAACAGAAGATTTGTTCGCAGATTGTTTTGAAGCAGTTTAAGAAGAATCTTTAACATTTTAATGAGACATTTAATTAACGGTTAATAAAGTGTACCGTGTCCAATGTAATTTGACTGATTAAATTTTATTAATATTTTTTGTATAGCGGCTGGGATAAAAGTTGACAGAGAAAGCGCTTATTTCATGTTTGTTTATCAAATACTTGGTTAGCTAATTAAACAGGTGCATTACCTAATTATATGATTGTATAACCAAGCGGCTCTTTGCTTGGCTCTTTCCGGGTGATATTTGCACATTACAACGTGCCGCAATCTCAATCCGTACGGTTCGAATATCGCCATAATCCAACAGAATCCGATCAGCGTCATAATTTGCGTATATCTGTCTAAATCCGGAGGGATGGGATCCGGGAGGCAGGGCGTCATATCGATTTCCGCATCCTTCGCGTGCGGTGTAAAAGCTTTCACGATGCTTCGGTAAAGGTCGGCGAGGTAACCGTTACCAGACACGTAGACGCCTACAGAATTGGGTCGTTGGACCTAAAAATCGATATATACGTTTTGCCATCACATCGCGCGATTATTTTTCATCGTTATTATTCTACATCACCGTATATTTGACTGTCGATGTTTTAGCACTTTGCGCGAATTACAATGACAAAATCACAGTTCTAAGCTCTAACAGAATATTTGATCAGTTCAATTCAATCTTTATAAGATATATTTCAACTGTATTCTAATTTTTCAGTGACTTTCTCTTATATTGTATTTATCATGGAACGTGTACTTAATCAATGATTATTTAAAGGCTACATATTCAAAAATATAGACACAAATCATTTTTTCAAATAATATTTGTCATAAAAGTACCTTGGTTTCGATTCGTCCATGAAATCTAATAGTGCTAAGAATCCAATAAAGACTGTAATCCGCCATCATGTGGATACATATTTTAAATGTTGTCAAACACAAAAATACTGCGGATTTGGCGAGTTTTATTTTCTCTACCTTAATCAATGTGACAGACGTTAATGGAATATATTGATTTCTTTCGCGATGGTTTAACGGTAATATGGTTTCCTTTTCCTGACGCGTTCTTATTAAATCGATAGTGCGCAGATCATCAGTCAGATATTGATTGTCAAAACGATCGTTTGTTAACCATTTGTGCCGATAATGTATAATTCTAAAAAATATCTCGATTTATTAAATATTCGATTACAGGTTGTTAAAATAATATCTCTAATTTTACCTTATTAGCATGAAGGCAATAAAAAAGGTGGTCAAAAAGCTCATCCAATCGAAAAAAGCTAAAAATCTATCGGTCCTCGATCGCACTTCAGTGATTATACCAGTCGATACATCTTCGATAGTTTTACTCTGGTTCGTCTCAAAGTGGAAAGAATGCGAAAATTTCACTTTAACGTAGAACATCGCTTTTATATGGCGAGTGAATCTTTTGATTTCTGTTTAAAAGAGATCTTTTTAAAAATTG
Organism: Prenolepis imparis; assembly: GCF_030444845.1. Lineage (NCBI taxonomy): Eukaryota > Metazoa > Arthropoda > Insecta > Hymenoptera > Formicidae > Prenolepis > Prenolepis imparis. The sequence continues at coordinate 15,228,491 of NW_028141160.1, forward strand.
CTCCCGTGAAATTTATCAATATATTTAAAATCTCTTTGTAATTTATATATGTATATTTATATTTATAAATTTTTAGTTTTTTTTTAAATTGTAAATTTTTAAATTTCTAGAATTTAGAAGAACTTTTTTATAACGTTATAAATTTTTTGTGAGAAAAAGAAGAAATAATTAAAAGAAAATGTAATTAAAAGATATGTACTTTTGCGTACAGCATCAACCAAAGTATCGGCAACGTAAGACACGAGCATGCAAATGAAGTCTAAAGGTTTCACTATATAACACAAGGCGCCCACGATATACGTCAAATTGCAAATCCCTCCGAAAAGGGGGCCAAGCTTCGCTTTACAGTCAGCTACCGCGCCATCGAAAACTCTCTGACACCTGTCGAATGGCGTACCAAGTTTCTTGTTGCACATATTCACGATGCTGCCAAGCCATTGAAAAACCGACGTGATCACTCTCACTAAGAGATATATTTTCAAAGTTACAAAGATCGATGGATTTTGCAAAACTACAAGAGAAAAGTTGACTCACGTATACTAAGCACGAGTCGTTTGATAGCCACGAGAGTTCGCTTAATCTTCTTTACAACCAGCTTCACCGTCTTTATTACTTTTGATATTGCGTCTCTCAGAGCGTAGAACGGCGCTTTTATTAAGTCAATTACACTTTTTACGGCTTGCTTTAACTGTTCCTATAGATGCGTTTACATTAGTAACAACGGTTCGGAATAATGACAAATTCAAAAGCATCATCTCTAGAATTTGACAATCTACAATATGAAAATAGTATGAAGCGGATAGTATTTGAAAGATAGTGTGCGGAAAATATTTGTTGGTCAAACAAGGAATTTTTAACGATCTATAAAACCAAGAACCAATAAAACCAATAATAGATTCAAGGAAGTATCAATATATCCGGATAAAATGCGTAGACATAAATGGAATATATAAATGAACTTACTTATAAGAGCTTACCTGTCCACAGACTAAAGACTCCGAAAGGACACTGGTATTGTGCAAAGTATTTTTTCCCGGTCCGGTAAGAGTTAAAATAAAGGCATAGGCCATCAAGGCCTGTCTGCCACGTTTAGAAAAAAATTGCGGCAACAATAAGAATATAAAACTCCTGTGTGTTTGTAAAAACTTGTGAAAGGATGTGTATTAAAAGAGATAGAACTATACATATACACCGGATAAAAATTTAATATAATTTTGATCTTTCTTTTTCAAAATAATCTTATAAGTTCGAAATTTTTATATTTGATATATATTCACGTTTTATATCTTTATATTCGTGGTATCACTGAAATTCACAAGAAATTTTCCTACCTTACACGGTAAGAAAATGCCAATCCGAGCGTGAGAATCACTCCGAGAATCGAGCACAACATCGTGACGGACGAAAGGGTGAAATTCAGTTGAATCGCGAAAAATACGAAGAACATATATGTGAGAAATATACCACCCAAAAACCCGAACACGCTCTTCAGAATGTAATTTTCGAGCGTGCCATCCGTGCAAAGAAGCTTCATCTTTTTATAAACCCAAGTATATTTTATGGGAGAAATTATTCGACTCCAGAAATGCTTAACTCTTTTTCTGCATCTACAGAAATATGATTGCACACAACAGTTTAATTTTTAAAGAAAAATTGACAAAATAATCAAATTAAAAAAGAAACAATTTATGCATCGTTAAATAGACAATATCGTCAAAAATTTGATAGAAACACTTTATACCTTTCCAAAAAGAGGTATACATGATATAATAAAATGTCAGAGAGAAGAATTTCTAAAGATTAAAATTAATATTGATTGTGTGGGCAGATCAATTACTTTAAAAAGTTAGTGGCTCACCTTAATCTCTTTCGTCGGAGACGCTGTTTTAAAGTGAAACGTGGCTTGACACCTTGGGAGATCTCAATCGATCTCAATTTCTCATCCTCATAACTCAACCTAGCTTTTTCGATTTTTCTAGCGTTCAGAAGCAATTGAAAAAATGCCATCGCTTTATCCTTATCCACTTATTCCATTTAATCTTTTATACTACTTAATACTGGATGTCTCTTTTAAGACGTACATTAATTGCTCTAGTTTATAAATCACTATATATACGATAAAAACATTACTGAACGTCGATGATAATTTCAATATAAACTGAAGTTTCGAACAACTTGTTTTCATTCGCATATTTTTTGATCTTTCATTGTTTTTACATTTTATCTATAAATAAATGAATTGTATAGATGCTTTATTCAGATTGTATATATGCTTTATTCAGATTAAATATTTCTAAAGATCGATTTTTTAATACAATGTGTAATGTTTTTATACATTATATTATTTTATTATATCTCTGCTTTAAAAAAGTACAAACTTCTGTTTTAATTTTTAAAATATTTTTTAAAAATAATTTTAAATAAATATTTATGCTCCAGAAAGATTTTTCTATAGGTATATTAACGTCAGTAGTCTGATAGCTATAGTCTGATAGAGTAGAGTTCCAAGCTGCCGACAAATGATTACAAAGGCAATCATTGATAATTGAGTGAATAATGATAAAAGCCTACATGTTTATCATTTTATTTGTCAAGTATTTGACTATAGAAATGTGTAAATTTTTAAGAGTTTCTCCTAATTATAAACATTATTATTTTATATCAGCGGTACATATAAACAGATTGATAACTATTGCAAAATTTTCAGAAATATTAATATTCAAATTTTAAATAGCAAAATATAATTGTAAAATTAAAATATAAAATAAATTTTTCTGTTCTTATCATCTCATATACTTATTATAATATTTATTCTTTTACAAAGTTGTGTCGAGTTGTTCAAACGTTTAAAAGAGTAAAATCTACAGTCATCCAGTACTTTTTACAATATTTTAAAATATATTTACAATAGACATTTTACACTTTTATGCGATTTTCTGTTTCTTTCAGGTGATATAGCCCAATAGCGAGACCAATCGAGCAGCACTCTTCGCATGTTCGCACGTTCTCCAAGATCCCACTCTACATCGAACGTCGCCAGTGTTGGTCTTCGATCCTTCGAGGAAGACCACACGACATGTCTCGCTGAGCGTCAGAGCGAGATATCGATGTCACCCGCGCGGTGGGCGTCGAGGTGTTCTCGGAGAGGGGCGCGCAATCTAAACCCGATAACGAACCAGCTGGCAGCGACAGTGCCGTCGTTTACGTGGAGGTACGACCTTCGCGAGAACCCGCTCTCGCGCCCGGTGCTGGACCGCTCGTCCGGAGGAAGGGTTCCCGCGGAATAAATCGCGCGGCACGAATCGGTACAGCTCGCAGAAACGGCGAACCGAAATTCTCCCGCGAATCCCCGAGGAACGAAGCGAGGAGAAGAGAGGAAACGAGGAGAGGGAGAGAAAGAAAAGAACAAAACAAACATGCCGTGACCTCCCTCAGGTGTGACAATGTGTACAACCCGACCAAGTCGACGGTGCTCATAGCGCGTGCGACTTTCGATCGCATGCGACCAAAGCCGTAGACGCTTCGTCGTCGTCGTCGTCGTCGTCGTCGTCGTCGTCGTCGTCGTCGTTGTTGTTGCCTTTGCCGCGCGTGTTTTATCGTGTTGTGCAGTGGTATCTGCTGATCCAGCTTCCAGGTGCTTAGACCGATCGCGATGACTACGAGGGAGCTCTACGTCAAGGTATGGTTCACGAGTTATTCAGATATATATATACTAGACATACTATTAGATGCGCATCCTCGAGGAAGATGGCAGGTCTCTTCTGACGTAAAATTGCGCGCCGAGAATTCTCTCGCATCGGTTTAGTTCCTCGAGAGAGATCGAGGCTGCGCTTCAAGGGGATGTTTCGGTTTAATATCTAGTTTAATACAACGAACGCGATCAAAGCTTCCACAGGCTCAATTCTGTACACGCGTATCGACACATAACGTGTCATTGCGCATATACTTTACATGTCAAAATATATGCGCAACGACACGTTATGTGTCGATACGCGTGTACGGAATTGAGCCTTTGTTATTCGTTCGGAATCGATTTCTCGGATTTCTTTCAGTTGACAAATAATAATCCTTGACGCGAATTCAGGTGATCATTAGGGGATCATTGTTAAGGGCCGGTTGTTCCAACTCTTGGTAAGTTTTACCCGACAAGTAGCATATCTTTGTCTCTTTTTTTTAGAACTTATCTGAAAAGAGACGAAAATATGCTACCTGTCAAGTAAAACTTACCGAGAAGTTGGAAAAATCGACCCTAAGTCATTTTCGTGATCCTGAAATTTGTGAAAGAAATTTGTTTCGCACGAAAATAAACATGAAATATATATACATACGTGAAACATGTTTCAAGTGCATTCAATAAGCAGAAGAGTTCATTAAAAATTCAATAAGATTCGATAATAGACCTTCTAAAGATTTATTGATTGCTATTTAAAATTCATTATTAATCATACGCTGTTGTATATAATTTAGATAAATTATATATATTATCGCGCGCGCGTGGATTATTTTAATTATATATAATAAAATCTTAGAATCTCTTTTTAACGTTTGAGATGATGTGAGATTTTTTTTTAACTGCATCAACCAGGAAACTCATGGAGCTGAAAAATGTCTCTGTTATACAATCAGTGGAAATTGCAGAAACGATGTCGGCTGCTGTGAGTTTATGGTTGCGCATGCGAAACTGTAATCCGACTTCGTTTTTACATTATTAAGCGTGCAAACCTTTGACATTTGGGGTGAATATATTTTTCTCGGGGTGTTGTCAACTTTTAAATCCGATCCGTTATCAATTTAATTAAAAATTAATTTAATTTGCAATGCAGGAAAACTGTCAACCCATTTTAATTATACGTTTATATTCTAAACATATTTGGGAAAGTGAATTTCCAATTTTTTAATGATCGCAACTGTTCCATTATATCAAACAAAAATTTTATATAATCGTTATTTTATTCATATTATTATATATCGTTAAATATGTATATATATATCACAAATGTAGTTCACCATTTGCATAATGTACATGTGTGTGTGTTTGTGTGTAGACGCGTGCGCATGTCATATTTTCTATACAATGCAAGACTTGTATTGAAGAGAAAATTCTATCTCTCATTGCTATTTTTCTTTCATTTCCATTTAAATATGAGCCGACATTTCTATTACATTTAATTATGTATGCAGGCTATTATCCTAACTCACAAAGAATCTTTCTTTTATTCTTTTTGCATAGTGCTGAACTTATGCACCTTGTTATGGAGCATAATCGCTCCCCATCTTTTTAAAAGCATTTATTTGACAATGTATCCTGATGTATTGCCTCAGAATTTACCCTTCTGTGGTTTCAAATGTTTTGAAAATTGAAGCAAACAAGTTCTTATATCTCGCTGATTTACTTTAACTCAAACTTTACACACTGTCGTCTATCGTATGAGAATCAACAACACTGACCTGACATTGCTATCAAAGGTATTCTAAAGTTAATAGTCTTATATTTCTGAGTATATTTCACGATTAATACGATTAATATCTTTCTTTTAAAACTGATGCGAAAAATTCTTCCTTGCAAAATAATTTATATATACATATCTCTATATATATTTCTATTTCTATATCACAGCTTTTCAAAAATTTAATACATCATTTGAATATAATTCAAAAAAATTTATTACTTATTTCTCAGTTTTTTAAATAAAAATACTCATAGAGAGGATTTTCTTTGTCTCTCTTTTTTTAAAATTAGATTATGCGTAAATTAAATCTTTATTGACATATATTTTTACAAACTAATCGAACTGTAGAATCCATTATTCGGACAACAAAAGATATATATTTTATTTTTTATGTTAATAATATAAGATCGATATAAGGATCGCATATAAATGATGCAATTCTCGGGCCTCTTTGAGATTTCTTTTCAAAACTAAAATCAATAACTACCAGAGCAGAGGAGCCATTGCCGGAGACCTAAATTCTGGTTCATGCCAGGTGGCACGACTGTAAAAGCAGTAGTTTATTTGCCACGATAATGTTTCTCTCTATTGTCGTTGACAATATGATTATGATTATGAGATCTGTTCAACTAAGACGTTCTTCTTATAAAAGAAGAAGTAATTTATATACAATTGATATAACCATTCACTTTTGAAATTTATCCAATTATTATTAAAATATGTTAAGATGTTATAATATAATTTAAATTTAATCTTTGTATCATTAATAATTTAAATAATTTTTTTTTTAGTGAAAGAGATTTACATATATGGTTCTGTCAAAAAATATATGCATTATTTTAAAATAAATATATCATAAATCTATCAATTATTGAAATGGTATAGGCATCTTTAAATTATTATTATATGACAAATATAAATTAATGAATAATTAAATCAGAAATAATTGGCTTGATTTTATTGAATCTATTATTAGAATTTATTGCATCATTTTTGAGTAGTTCTATGACAATAGCCATCAACAGTCATATTTCCCACACGATTATGAATTATATTAACCGAGGCTAAAAAAAATTGCGAAATATCACTAATATATATCTATACCTACAGCTATATTTAAGATCAACAATAGTTAATTGTATCTCGTTATCCGAAATCACGTTCCAGAGAAAAATCATCCTACTAACGATGTGCAAATATAAATATATATTGTAGAAACTAATCTTGTCAAGTGTATGATTAATTAAAATTTGAAAATTTTATTATATAAAATTTATTATATAAAATTTTCAAATTTTAATTAATCATGCATTTATTATATAAAATTTCTAAATTTTTATTATAAAAGTATCTCTATCACTAATGCACATTATAATTTTTCCATGAAAATTATCGATAAAATCTACTGAAATATAAAAATAATATAGTATATAATAACAGTATATAAATACATCTCGCGAGTATATGCAGTCGAGTAATGAAAATCAAGATTAGAAAGCGGCGATAGCGCTGTATAGTTTGCCCCTTCGGTTTACGCTATTCCCTTTAAGCCTGTGACGCTTCTCTCCGACGTTGGTAGTTGATTTATCGGTGTAGCCAGATGAGCGGGGGTTGTCCGAGGTCGGGCGTCATGGTTTTTGTCATAACAGGTTTTCGTCTGTTCGAGGGCTCGAGGGTTCGAAAAAAATGTCGGCGATATAGACATTGTTCTTTTGGAATCTTTTCACATCGATCATATTAATTTAAGCGGAGCTACGACTATGTAGGTCTTCGCAAAGTCCGAAACCGTTGAGTACTGAACACACTTTTAAAAAGTAAAAAAATATTTATAATAATAATTTTATAATCAAATAATGTACACATCCCTTCATTACACAACCATTTCAATAATTGATAGATTTATGATATAGATTTATTTTAAAAATAATACATATTTTTTGAACTGTATAAACTCCTTTCACTTAAAAAATATTATTTAAATTATTAATAATACAAAGATTAAATTTAAATTATCTTATAACATCTTAACTTATTTTAATAATTGGATAAATTTCAAAAGTTTACGGATTGTACGGAGCAAAAATGATTGCTGTTGATCAAATATATTTTTTTTATTTTCTTCACACTAACAATAAATACATATGAATTTACAAAATATATGTTTAACTGTTGGGAGACTAAGATTATCATTTGCCACTATAAGAAAACTTGTAGAGGTAGAGATTTGAGTCTTAATCCAAGAAATATTCAATACGATAACAATATAGTATATGTACAATTTTCTCAAGATTATTTTGATGCGAATCTTCTTAAAACGATCGTCGCGACTAGCTACAAATGAAATGCATATGCGATCGCAAAGATTGTGCTGGTCTTAAACGATGATGGAGGGCAAAGAGTATACAGCAAAATCGAGACGTTTTGCTTCTTTGTAGCAAGAGAAAGGGATCTTGGCCGTAGTTTGCTGATCGCGTTCCTCGAACTGATCACCCAACTGCTAGCTATTCTCAACATTTCTAACTCACTTTTCAGCATGAAAGCGCGGTCATGACTTTTCACCTACAAAGATATTGGGTGAATCAAATTGAGCTTTATTTAATAAAAATCTCAAGATATTATTAGAATAACTTTTGACTGTTGACTTATAGAGATATTTAATGTCAGACCAATTAAAACATTGGAAAATAATGTCCTATCGAATTCTCATTGGAAAAGGGGGGGAATCCTGTCTATATATTATTAAATATTTATTATTAAATTTATTAGATATTTGTATTTTTATTTGTTCGACTTTTGTGACGCATTTGTATTTTTATTGTGCAAATGTTGCCGACAATCCTTTCTCTTAAGACCATTCTCCTTGTATTGATTGCACCGCGCCGCGGACGGAAAAGACCTCGTGTCTCAATATCACTGAACCAGGCTCTCTAATTTATGTCAATTATACTTATGCTGCTCCCCATTATCGATCAACGAAATTAGTGTGTTTTGTTCGCGTCGCGATAAGAGAAATTCAGCAACAATTGTGCGCATTTTGTAAATGAAGTATTTTTTTTCTGACGAAGAGAGAAATGTTCCCCCGTAATAAAGTAAGGTATTACATTGGTTCTTTATGATACCTCTTTCAGCCTCTCTCTATCAACGAAAGCTCCGGCGGCAATATCCCACGAAAGTATGCAGCTTTATGAAACGCGCGCTATATAACTAACATTTGCGCTCGAAGTGGAAAGTTACGTTCTCACGTGGCTTCTCTTTCGCGGAAACTCGATGACTAATTTACTTTTGTTTATCGGTACTAATTAATTATCCTTCTGTAAGATATGCCTCGAAAATGTTAACTATTTACGCTTGAAATATTTTCACGATGTCATGACGGTCGATGTATTACGTTTTGTATTACATCGAAAAAAAATTTTACCATTATTTTAAGTTAAATTAAATCTAATGCAGCAAAATTTAATGACGTGCTTTAATTATTTCTTATAGTACTTTATGCATAATTACCTCGGATTTAAGCATGCGACTTTTATATGACGTAAACCATCGCGTGGGATGCATTTTAAGCTACAAATTATATAATTTCGCGTGAATATTGCGCAGAAAAAAAATATCGCATATGTTAATAACTTGACATATATCTGAATTTTATAATTATATTTTTAGTATAATTAAGAGATAATATATAATGATATTTTGCGAGAGAAATAATATAATTTTATGTATAGTAATGATACTAGGTATGTTAACGCTTTTATGTTTAATAATATATTAAATAAAAAAGCAGAGAGACCAATATGGTACGAGAAACCAACGACAAAGAATATAGTTTCGATTAACTTGTTTATCTCGTTCAGTTTTTTATAGATCCTGAGGTTTATATATATATATATATATATATATATATATACATATATATACATATATATACATATATATACAAACCTCAAGATCTATGAAAACACAATAAACAAGTGTGTATATACACATATATGTATACATACATAATCTTGTTTCATTATTCTCATTTCTCGCTTCCGCCTGATGAAGATTAAGAATTTATCAGCAATATTCGGGAGCGCTTGGAACATCTCGAAAATTTGTGTTTATCAAAAATATAGACTATATAATATTTGAAACATTAAGCACACGAAAAATTGATAAATATTGAATATAAGTTGTGATTATTACAACGTAATTACTTGTTTTTGCAATGCACTTGTAAAATCCACAGTTCAATTTTCCATTTACTTTTAAACATCATTTTTTTAACAATTGTGTTCAAAAATCGTTATCACGTCACAGAAACTGCATTCCATATTTCATATATTGATGTTTACGAATTTTTAAAAGTAATTATACACAACGAATAGTTCAATTTGATTTTTTGCTTAAGAAATCCATGTCAGCATGAATCACACATTTCGAGACGACCTTGTAGTGATAAGATTGCGGCGTTCCTTTAATTGCTTCCACCTATAAGCTTGGATTGTATGAAAGCGTGCACACAACTTGAACTATAATCACAGAATATTACCGGATTGTTATTATCACACGTCATACGTGAATATCTTGAATCATTTGCCTGATCGGATTTGACATAAGAAGATAAAGAAATGTGCATTGAAAATAAAATAGTCATTAGCAGCACAATCATTCTAACTTTTACTGCATTATGGTTCTTTAAAAGCAGAAATTTCATACAAAATACTATATTTTAAAAATGTATTAAGCATTTTTAAGATGTGTACAATCATATATCAATTTATTCTTGATTATCACGTTAATTAAAATGCAATTATTTTTCCAATATTAAGTATCTTCACTAGATCTTATATATAAAACTATTAATATCTATCAGCTCTTCTTGATGGTATTGCGGTTTTGAACAATATCGCGGAAAGTATTTTTTAAACGTTTTTTTTTTATTTCTTCTATTACAATATTATTTCCTTATTTCGCGGTCGTGTTATTTCCTTGTATCTTTTATTCGATTACGATATCACTCTCAATAAGTCTTAATATACAAACTGATTGCATTTAACTTAATTGTAAGTGAACCAGCTAAAATTACTCACAAAATTTCAATTTTTGATGTGTGATTTGTCCGTTTAAAATCCGTTAAAAAAATTTAATGTCTTTATTTATTTGTGATACTATTATTAATCTTGATTCATTCTCACACATAAAAATATTCGCGCGATAGCAATAGCGATAGAGGAGTTTCACGTGCGAAATGCAACGGAAGCCTTAGATCGGTGGTGAAGCTCGGATACAATACGAACAGGGTTGCGTTGCCTGATTAAAGACGAGACAGAGTTGTTTCGTGCATTTGAGTGAAGTTTTACTTCAAAAGTTTCGAAAAAAATATAACTGTTATCGTTTAAATGGCCTTCGCGAAATTGGAACGCCATCGATTAAAATGCGAATTGCGACAAAAGCTTGCACTGCACAGTAGAGACAAAATTTTTTAACGAAGAAATTATATTTTATAAAAATAAAATATTACATAAATATACATATAAACGATAAATATAAAACTATTTTAAATTTTCGAAATAGGAATCTAATTATATCAAAAAGTATTCAAAAGTTCCAATTAATGATTAAGAAGATTCTTTGCTTTAACAAAACATAAATCATTTTTTTTTATTTACGTACTTATCTAATTTTCAATTTAGTTTATCATTAATGCGTTATTCTAATCTTATGCTTGTAGAATATATAGAATAGAATATTGACATATATAGCTGTTGCTAATTTGTGACAAAAGGCAATATATCTATAGTGAATCAGTAGCTAATTTACTTTACGAGTTACATAATTGTAAGTAAAATGCGCCATAACTTTCTAAGGCGCGAACCCACGGATTACTTTTGTCTTTTGAACATTTCTTCAATTAAAGAACTACGTGGGAACCCGGTAGAGAGCTCAAGTTTTTCATTCCTCTTCCCGTAAATCCGCGTAGATAATTGCCATTGCTGCGTGTTGCGTGTTACAGATATATACTATAAAGACCATGGGAATAATTCCTTTCGTATGCCGTAACCAAGTGAAAGACAGCTAGCCAAGACATACATTAATCCGTATAATCTTGAACAATTCGAAGAATCGGATTTGTGTGAATAATCCAAAAAAATATTTGGAAAGAAAATAATTTTAAAAAAATAGAGTAAAACGAAAAGAATAACTAAAACCACTTTGTGTCTAATTAAGTTCGTATAATTAAAGAATTTGTATTAATATACATACATATGAAACATTTTTATTGTAATCTGTGTTTGATTTACGAATCAGATTCTCTAGAATATTTCGACTACTCTTTATTTGTCTTTCTATTGTTTTTTCTCTTTGTGAACTCTACTTGAAGCAGTTGAGCGAAAGTTTCTTATGTAATCAGCTAATATGTATTATAATGATGATCTTCTTAGAATGGCAAGAACTTTTGCATCACAAATACACATAAAACTTTATTTTATAAGACATTCATATTGATTCTTTCTAAAAATTAAAATATAATATTATATATATAATTATATATAAATTATATAAATTAAAAAAGCTATTGTAAATTTTTGTATAAATACTTTTTTATGTATGTGTTGTCTTTTATGATAAATTTTGAATGATTATGATAGTTCCTCTTCTTCCTCAATATAATTGAGATTTTTTTTTAATAAAATATAGAATACATTGAATGAAATTATATTTATATAGAAGAAGCATAATTAGATTTTTAGATTCTAACGAAATTATTCCGATGAGTTCATCTTTGTTTATATTAAACACAAACTGTATCGATTCGAAACGTAAAATATCAAATTTCCAATATCTAATACCGCTTATTAAGTATGGCACGTGAATGTCATTGATATTCCAATTCTGATAGCATAAGCATTTTCGGTTCGTAAATACGTGCTACGAAATGCTCGTAAATACGTTTGTCAATATCGTGTCATGTCGCACAGCGTATACGTTTATATCGTGCACATTTCGCAAGGATAATTCGCATAAATACATATATATGCAGAATATGATAATACCGTGCATCTCTTGTGAGTCACAAATGTAAGAAACATGTATCGATAAAGACAAACGAAGAGATAAGAGGTTTAATTATACCGCGTCGGTTACTTCGCGACAATTACGCCTTACCTGTGTCTTGCGTTTTTACTTCTGTTCTCCATCCGATGAAACGGTATTTTGCGTAATTACTGACACACGTGCACTGTGGGAACAAAGTTCAGGGTCACGCATTTCGCCGCCTTTCTAAATGCGGTTAATTGATTCGCATGCTAATCATGTAAAAAATTGTTAATAATATGAGAGTTATATTTTAACGACAGAGAAAAAAATTGACAGTTTTTTACCATTTCTAAAAGATTTTCGCATGGCAAAGATACGCGCGATTAATTATTGCAAGCAATTATCGCCGTGGTAATTAATAAGAGAGCCCATTATCGTTAACGTAAAGTATTGCGAGTTTACGAATCCCATCTGCCACTTTGCTCTTTATTTTATAATTACTATTTCATTGTAAATTATACGTGTATTACTGTGCTCACTTATTAGTGTCGTTAGACTATAAAATTAAATTTGCAGATTGTGCGAATTTTTTTAGAGTATAGTGTTTTCTATGATTAAAACATATATCAACAGGTTTCAATTATTTTAATATTAGTTTCAATTATATTAATATATTTTTATTCGTATATATATATATATATATATAAAGTATTAGATATACCTACGTGTACAAAGTATGTTAATTATATTATGTAGTTAGTAATATCTCTTTTTAGATATAATAATATTTGTACGAGAGATGATTTTATCTTGGCAATGCGTGAAGGAGAACACAGTCGGTGTACCTGAATTATTTCGACCACGAAGTGTACCGATTACAGTTATGGATCGCGAACGTTACTTGTGGGATGATCCGAAATGTAGGGCGGCAAAGGCGAAGTCGCGACCTCGGCGAGGTAAAATCATTTTACCGTTGCTTGACATTCTTCAAGTTAGTACATTTGTAATACAATTGGGTGGTCTCGGTAGAGAGACGGTAATGCGTTCGCTTCGATATACGTGGTCTTGTAAGGGTCCTCGTAAAGATTGTGAAAGTCTATTAGGTTTGACAAAGATACACCGTTATATTCACTTATGAAAAGTATTTGTGCTATGTTTATAAAAAATGTCAAGTGTGTATAAAATTATCTCGAATCAGCTATCCAAACAATTATAAGTCTACATGACGTTACAAGATCTACACGATAGTCTAATTTTTCGGATATGGTTTAGATATTTTTTTAAACTCTATATTGCTGTATTATTTAAATACTTAAATTATTATATATATTTATTTTAATTATACACAGTTGAAAAATTTGTGTTAAATTTAACAAATATCACATGTCCCAAACGGTCCACAGAAATTTTTGTGTTAATTTAACATAATACGGATATGTTAAATGATGACACGAATATTGTGTTAATATTTTAACATAAAATAAATGCAAACTTCAAGTAAACTTGAAATAAATTTTGTGTTAAATTAACATAGTTTTAATGTAAAAATTAATTTAAAAAATTGTTAATTTTACATTTTATCATCCCCACTTATATTATAAAGTAAAATTAACATTTTTTTCTGTAAATTTTAACAGATAAATCTTGTCACTAATAATGTCGAACATATTTATTATGTAAAATTAAAAATAAATACACATTGTGTTATTTTTACACTTATTTTGAGTTATTTTAATAATTTAACATTTGAGTTCAATTAACACAACAGCAATATGTTAATTTAACACATGAATGTGTTAAATATTTAACACAAAAATTTTAACGGGGACCGTTTCTAACAAGAAAAACAAATTTTCCAACTGTGTATATATAAATCAAGGGTATAATTAACAAGGACAAGACAATGCCCTTTCGTCTTTAGCAAACACACAAAATTAATCCGCATAATAAATTGTGAAAGAATTTGATTTCTATTATAAAAAAATTCTGTCATAAAATTCGGATCTATATTTTTAATCATGTGTTATCTAACTAAAATGCGGTTTTTTACATATTACATTTTATTAGGTAGATAACGATTAAAAATGGATGTGAGTTTTGCGGTAGAATTTTTTTTATAATAGAAATAACATTTTCTTTCACAATTTATTATCTAGGTCAATTTTGTGTTCGCAAAAGACGAGAGGGCATTGTCTTGTCGCTAACTTGTTAGTCATATGTTTGATTAATGGACATTACACTAAATAGTATTGTTGAATAGAACGGTGATTTTTTTTTATGGTCAAACGGTAAATCTTCTATCGTACGTAAATGATATATCATAACATTGAACGCATGAAATGACAAATTGGAGCATTCGTCAACCGAATCGATATATTCTTATTGGCGACCTCGCGTTGTTTATGCAAAACTCCAAAAGGAAAAAAGCAGGTCGTCTTTGCAATACTTGAGAAGTCAAACCAATTAAGTATAACGATTACACAGCGCGATATAAATAAACGCAATAGATATAGGTAAAATTATGGCTGATCTTGTCTAAAATAAATACAAAAGTAATACAAATCCGACAATAGTTAACTTAATTTAAAACTAATGTCTTTTTATAAAAAAATATATTTATAACTTCAATATCTGCGTATTTCGATATTTTAATAATTTTATAAACTTTTGTCGTTAATAAACGAGGATGCGCCGCACTGTTTAGATTAAGCTTTAATAAAATCAGCAAAACTTTGTTGACGCAAAAAAATGTAACTAATCGATCGTAGGGTGGCCGAGTATGGGTGCCGCATCCGGAGAAAGTGTGGGAGGGTGCCGTCCTCCTGGAGAACCACAAGCAGAATCAGTCGACGCTAAAAGTACAAACGGAAGAGTCGAATCAGACGAAGACGTTGGAGATCAAATCAGACGTGGATCTTCCGCCGCTCCGAAATCCCGACATTCTTATAGGAGAGAACAATCTCACATCGTTGTCCTTTCTTCACGAGCCCGCTGTCCTCTACAATCTCCAGGTCCGCTTCCAACGGCATTCCATCTACACTTACTGCGGCATCGTCCTGGTAGCCTTCAACCCGTACAACGAATTAAACATCTACGGCAATGACACGATATGGGCCTACAGAGGCCAGGCGATGGGCGATCTGGAGCCTCATATATTCGCCGTCGCCGAGGAAGCCTACACGAAATTGGAGAGGTGACTAATCTTTCGTCAATATTTATCTATTGATTAGATCACTGATACAGACATGTCTATATATATTGATGTTAATTAAAAAAGCAGATCAGAGATTTTTCTATTGGATTAAAAGTAATGAATAGATAGAAAGTTGAAGATATTGATAATTCTATTAAATAATAAATCAGCTTTTTATAGAATATTAAATTTTTATAGAATTGAAATAATGTTGTAAATAATATGTTATTAAATTTTAAAACAATAATATCTTATAAAAATTAAAATAATAATGTTATAAATAATATGTTATAAAATACTTTAAACTCGAATAATATTTTTTGACAGAGATCAGCTGATAACTGTCAAAAAATATTAATCGAGTTTAAAGAACTATAACATATTATTTATAACATTATTATTTTAATTTTTATAAGATATTGTTTTAAAATTTAATTAGCAAATAAACGCTTTAATCAGCTGATTTCTGTCAAAAAATATTAATAAAGCATTAATTTGCTAATTAAATTTTTAAATAATAATGTGCTAAAAATATTAAAATAGTAATATGTTGTAAGTCATATATGTTATAATACCTTTTCTGCAATTAATATTTTTTGACAGAAATCAGTTGATAACTGTCAAAAATATTAATCGAGGTTAAAGAATTATAACATATTATTTTAAAATTTAATTAGCAAATTAACGCTTTAATCAGCTGATTTCTGTCAAAAAATATTAATAAAGCATTAATTTGCTAATTAAAAATTTTTAAATAATAATATGCTAAAAATATTAAAATAGTAATATGTTGTAAGTCATATATTATAATACCTTTTTTGCAATTAATATTTTTTGACAGAAATCAGCTGATAACTGTCAAAAATATTAATCGAGTTTAAAGAATTATAACATATTATTTAAAACATATTATTTTAATTTTTATATAACATTATTTTATTCATATAAATTATTTTTTTATAAATAATTATGCTTTAATGAAAAGTAGATGTAATTAAATTAAAACTAATTTAATCGTATTTATTTAACCGTAGAAAATAAAATATTATTATTAATTTTATTCAATTTTATTTAGGGAGAACCATGACCAGTCGATTATCGTCTCCGGCGAGTCGGGTGCAGGCAAAACGGTCTCCGCAAAATATACTATGCGATACTTTGCGACTGTTGGCGGATCGGCAACGGAGACGCAGGTCGAGAAGAAGGTTCTTGCCTCTTCTCCCATCATGGAGGCGATAGGTAATGCGAAAACCACTAGGAACGACAATTCCTCGAGATTCGGCAAATTTATCGAGATCCAGTTTAACAAGAACTACCATATCACCGGCGCCAGCATGAGGACCTACTTGTTGGAGAAGTCGCGAGTCGTGTTCCAGGCGAACGAGGAACGAAATTACCATATATTCTATCAGATGTGCTCGGCGGCGAAACGTCTTCCCCAGTTGTATCTATCCGACCAGGATCAGTTCCATTATCTCAATCAGGGCGACAATCCTACGATTGACGGCGTAGACGATCTCGAGGGCTTTGACGAGACGATCAGTGCGCTGACGATGCTGGGCTTCACGTCCAAGCAGCAGGACGATATGCTGCGCATTCTAGCCGCCATATTGCACCTAGGTAACGTAAAAATAAGCAAGATCAAGGACGCGAATGATGAAGTGGACACCGAATCCAGCTATATCTCTCCGTCGGATCGACATCTGCTGATTATCGCCGAACTACTCGGTATCGATGTAAAGGCGATGCGTAAGTGGCTGTGCCATCGGAAGATCGTGTCGATGCGAGAAGTCTTCCTGAAGCCGATGAACGTGGAACAGGCGATCGGCGCGCGGGACGCTCTGGCTAAGCATGTATACGCCGAGCTCTTTAACTGGATTGTGGTCGGCATCAACAGTTCCTTACAGTCTCTCAGCAAAGCACAGTATTTCATCGGTGTGTTGGACATTTATGGCTTCGAGACATTCGAAGTGAATTCATTCGAGCAGTTCTGTATTAATTATGCAAACGAGAAGCTCCAGCAGCAATTTAATCAGCACGTCTTCAAGCTGGAGCAGGAGGAGTATTTGAAGGAGGGCATTGAGTGGACCTTCATCGACTTCTATGACAACCAGCCGTGCATCGATCTGATCGAGACTAAACTCGGGATCCTGGACCTATTGGACGAGGAGTGTCGCATGCCAAAGGGTTCGGATGCCTCCTGGGCGGAGAAATTGTACACGAAATGCATCAAGTCGAAGCATTTCGAGAAGCCAAGGTTTGGCACTTCGGCTTTCCTGATTCATCACTTCGCCGATCTTGTGCAGTATGAAACAGTGGGCTTCCTGGAGAAGAACCGTGACACCGTGATTGAGAAACAAGTAGACGTGCTGAGAGGCAGCAAGAACAAACTACTGAAAAAACTGTTCAGCGACGAGGATCCGAAACTGGCGGTGCCGCATACTAGGGTGAAGGTGTCCACGCAGAAGAATACACAGACGAACTCGTCCAACAAGCAAAACAAGAAGACTGTCGGCTCGCAGTTTCGCGATTCGCTCAACATGCTGATGGCCACATTGAATGCCACGACGCCGCATTATGTTCGCTGCATCAAACCGAATGACGCGAAAGAGGCCTTCGAATACAGTCCGGTGCGAGCGGTGCAGCAGCTGCGCGCCTGCGGTGTTCTGGAGACCATCAGAATCTCGGCTGCGGGCTTCCCAAGTCAGCGAACATACAGTGACTTCTTCCAGAGGTATCGCTGTCTCTGTAGATTCAAGGAGATACGGCGAGACGATTTGAAGGAGACTTGCCGACGTATACTGGCTAGGTATATCAACGACGAGGACAAGTTCAAGTTTGGCAAGACCAAGGTGCTCTTCAGGGCCGGTCAAGTAGCTTATTTGGAGAAACTGCGTGCGGAGAGACAGCGGGACGCCTGCGTGATGATTCAGAAAACCGTGCGCGGTCTGATCTATCGTAACAGGTACACGAAGATCCGTCGAGCGATCCTCGGTCTTCAGAGATACGGTAGGGGTTATATTGCGCGACAGAAGGCGAAGGCTATAAGGAGGGAGAGAGCCGCGATAAAGATACAGTCGCACCTGAAGAGCTGGCTGCAGAGGCGATGGTATTTGGAAGTGAAACGCACAATCCTTGGTCTGCAAACGTACGGCAGAGGATACATGGCTCGCGTCAGATACTGGATAATGAAGGACAATGCTGCCGCAACGGTGATCCAAAGATTCGCCCGGGGATACCTCGTAAGAATGGCGTGTAAGAAGAAACTTAGGGACATAATTATCGTGCAGTCGTGCTTTAGAAAGCGTCAGGCAAAGAAGATCTTCAGGCAGTTGAAAGCCGAGGCAAGAAGCGTAGAGCACGTCAAGTCGCTCAACAAAGGATTGGAAATGAAGATCATCACGTTGCAACAAAAGATAGACGAATTTGTAAGTGGCGTATCATCTGTCTTGTATAATGTATAAGCTTTATAAATTATTTATTATTTTATCATTATTTATATACTATATGTTTTGAATAATACTAATATTTAAAAAAAAAAGATATATATTGCACTTTAGAAATAAAACTTATGAATGAATTTATTGTTTCAGGCAAAGGAAAATCAATTCTTGAAGAATATTCAAAACGAAATGATAGACTTGAAGCTCAAGCTGGACAACTTGAGATCCGTCGTCGTTGAGAATAAAAAGTTGAAAGGAGTGATTCAGGAAAAAGAGAGGGAACTGAAAAATATACAAGAAAATCTGAAACAGGAGAGAGACGAGAAGATGGATATATTGCACGATAAAGAAAGGATTTCTCTACAAAAGAGCGAGGAAAATAAGAAGTTGCAGCAGGAGAACGAGAGATTACGAAAGGACCTTTCAATAGCGACCGAGAAGTTGAAGAGCAACCAACGCGGTGCTGAGGAGAATCTAAAATATCGTCTCGAGCAAGAAAAAGATCTGCTTCGGCTGGAACAGGATCAGGATCGTGGAGCCTATCAGAGACTGCTCAAGGATTACCACGAACTAGAACAACATGCGGAAATAATGGAACAAAAGTTAACGTTACCTGGGCATTCGCGTTCCTTGAGCAACGCTTCAAGTGGCAGTGGTCAAATCGCGTCCACGGAGATTCCACAAGACGATCAAAACATCGTAAGTCGATATACTATTAAATGAACCCGGGAATAATTCATGTACGAGAAATTTGAATTTTAATACTATGAAAAATATCGACGTAACTATAATTTATTCGATTTACATTGATGTTATACCGATTAAAATTATTTTTTTATTCTGCTGCAGGATTTTGGTTACGGCTCTGTGAGGTCCACGGCTTCCTCGTCGACGCCTTACTCACGAGTGGAAACGATTGACTGGAATCAACAACGGTCAGACAGTCCACCGGACGGAGAAGTTCAATCAAGTAAATCGCCTCCGGAAACGTCTGCACACGCACCCGTGGACATCGGTCTAGTTCTGAAGCTGCAACAGAAACTGAAGGATGTCGAGAAAGAGAAGGGCAGATTGATCAGAATGGTCGAGGATCTGGAACGCGATAGTAACGAGGAGTCCACCAGAACACAGGATTCATTCAGAGTAAGTAAAGGAAATGTTATTTAGAAAAATAGCTCTGTCAAATTTTTATTTTTTTGACAATCGTTTATATGCCATCAAGTTTTAAAAATATTAAAAATATTCTAGTACTTGTCAATCTCTTTTTTCCGGCACACAAGTTCGCAATATTACATTATTAAGACAATTTAAACATTATTAAGATGTTATCGATATAAACCTACACTTCATTGTGTGCTCTGTTGTCTTATCGCTATTATCAGTTATCAGATTAACGATGAACCGAGACAATATGATTTGTTTGCAGCTTCAAGAACTGGAAATGGAAAATTCGCAAATTAAAAAAGATTTGAATTCATTGAGGAAGACCGTGTCATTGGGCAGTCCATCATCCGCGCAACAAAATCTCATGAGTAATTTATTATTACAACTCATTAATTATATATCTCCTGCATTCCATTTGTTAATAAGCACTGTAGATATATAAATTGCTTTTAACATATGAGTTAATCAACTTTGTATCTTTCAATAGCTAAGAACTGAAGCACAAGAGACATAGATAAACACATTTGCATATCTTCTGTAATTTCTATTTTCTGTTTTCTATCCTGTGCTAGATTTCTGCTTTCTATCCTTTTTATCCTCTAAATCTACTGTCTTCTTATTCATTGTTTTCTGCACTAATTATCTTAGCTTAATGTGTTAATAATTATAATATTTCTTTCATTATATATACATCATGCATCTCACATTGTTCGTATGAAATTGTCGATTATTATATCAGTATATTATCGATAATTTCGATCAGTTTCTGCTATCTTTAAAAACTAAAAATTCCAAGCATATAGAAACAAGTTTAAAATTTCGACGATATAATAATTTACAAACGTTATGAAAATTATATGTTTAGAAAGTTCTTTAAAATACTTTTGATACACATTTATTATATATTTTATGTATAAAATATATTTTATATTTTATTGTATATTTATGTATAAAACATATTTTGCATATTTGCATTGTATGTGATAATTAACTGCTTTCTTGCTATTAATTGCCAAGGTCGCCAATGCTATAAATAATATGTAACATAATACGACTAAGAAACACAGAATAATATTGACATAATTATATTGTAGTACAATTCGAGGCGCTGCAGGAAGAACTGGAAAGAAGAAGAGAAGAGTGTATCCAGCTGCATAGTGTATTGGCTGATCACACACGCAGGATGAAGAGCTCAGGTGCCAATTACGGTCGCGACGTAGACATCATAAACGAGGATGGCGAGTTAGTACTTGCCTTCGAGGCGCAGAAAAAGATTAACAGGTAATACGAAATGAGACACGCGCTTAACGAGACGAGTTGATTAAGATATAGTGCCGAGTCTAACAACAGTCTTTTTGTGCATGCACTTCGATTTTCAGTAAACTTAAGACAAAGGCACCGAGAGGAGAGTGAGTTGAGCAGATTCTCACGTTGCGACCCGTTTAAGCATTTTGTTTTGAACTGTTCAATCAAAAAAAAAAAAAAAAGATTCATAATTTCACGATATCATGAATGTCTTGAAACATCTTAAGCCAAGTCATTAATTTTTGCAAAATATTAGCAACTACATCAGTGTTGTATGAATCATGCTAAATCTTCTAACGATTTATTATTTCTGATCATTGTCTGTCCAACATTTTCACTTCATACTAGCACTAATAACATACAGGCACGATTTCATGCTTAACATATAATTCAGTTTTTTGAGATTGAACAATTCAAGAAATTTGTAATCACAATAATTCTAGAAAAAAAAGAAAAATTTTTGTTTTGTTTTGAAGGCAATTGGAGGATGAGCTGCAAGGAAAAGAAAAGAATTGGCGATCGCAAAGAGACGAATGGCGAAACGAAATAGACAGGTTGCAAGAAGAAATAGAGAAGCAGCAGAAACTGCTTTCCATTAATTTAAGTAAATCGCCGCAGACCCAAGCGGAACTTTACATGCAGCACGAGGTTGCCAGATTAACGTCTGAAAATCTAGTAAGTAAAGCAAATTTTTATATATATATCTATAATATAAAATTAACTGTATATTATTTTTAATCAATTTTGTTGCATCGCTTTCATTTTTAATTATAATATACACACACATATTTTTGACATATATATTTGTGTTAAAGGATCTTCAAGAAAAATATGATAAAATAGCAGAGGAATGCAGACGCTATAAGAAACAATGTAGAATCCTGGCAAAGCGGCTGAAAGATGCTGGCTGTAAGTATAATAATTATACGTCTATTGAAAATAAAAAATATTACTGTGGAGATATAGCTATTAAAAAATGTTTTCAAGCGTATCAAGTATATATACATATTTTAAATTACTTTATCTTAATGCTTTCAAAGTCGAAGGAGAGGATCGTCCTTACGTGTTAAGAGGCGCCGGTGAGTGAGTGCGTGGTCTTGACAGATATCATGAATCATCACCTTATTGAACAATTTGTGTGAAGAAGCACACATTTTATTAAATAGGAAAAAAATTATATTATAGAATAAACAATTATACTAATTAAGTAATTTCGTGTGTAAATATTAATTCAGCAAATAGAAAGTAGAATCATATCAGTGCAGACTTTTCGAATAATTCGATAATACATCATGCAGACCATAACTCACCATCGCTTGCATGTGTCGAGCACGCGACATAGTTCGGCATAATTTTGAGAAGCCTATAAATCGCAAGAAATACCAAAATTTCAATTTTTTTTCAGTGCCTAACGCGGTAGAATATGTAAACGGCACCGCCAATTCAAATACTTATGCAGATGGAAATAACATGCCTGCCATTCGCAAGAAAGAAAGAGATTATGAAGGAATGTTTGAATTCAGGAAAGAAGAGATCAACGTGATTATACGTCACCTAGTCATTGGTAAATCTATATATTATCTTTTAATAAATCTATCTATCAATATATTGTCATTATATATATCTTTACAAATTTATACTGAATGCTTTACACTCTGTTCAGAACTGAAACCCCGTATAGCAGTGACACTGCTACCGGGTTTACCGGCCTACATCCTCTTCATGTGCATCAGACACACCGATTGCATCAACGACGACGACAAAGTACGATCGCTGTTGACTGAATATTTGAACGCCGTTAAACGCGTGTTGAAGAAGCGCGACGACTTCGACTCCAGAGTGCTCTGGCTGAGCAACACCCTGCGACTGTTGCACAACATGAAACAATATTCCGGCGACAAGCCGTTCCAAATCGAGAATACACCTAGGCAGAACGAGCAGTGCCTGAGGAACTTCGATCTGAGCGAGTATCGCGTCGTGCTGAGTAACGTGGCGCTCTGGATCTTTAACAATCTCGTCACGAATCTCAAGGAGAGAATCCAAGCGCTCACGGTACCGGCTTTGCTGGAGCACGAGGCCATATCCGTGCCGACCGATAAGACCGGTCGGCCCAGGTCGTCGTCGATGGGCGGCGAGCCGGATTCCACGCAGCAGAAGCTGGATAAACTTCTCGGCGAGCTGACATCGGTACACAAGACCTTGCAGTATCATGGCGTCGATCCCGAGGTTGTGGTGCAACTGTTCAAGCAACTATTTTACTTTATGTGCGCTAGCGCTCTGAACAATTTGCTGCTAAGGAACGAACTCTGCCGGTGGACGAAGGGTATGCAAATACGGTAAGAAAAAAAAGGCTCTTTTTTTGCTGAAATAAAAAATCAGACACAGAATTGCTTTGCAAAAATACATGATTTAAAAAAATTGATGAAGAATTGACTTCGTGAATTGAAAAACTTATTATTAATCCTTAATTCTATTATTTGCATAATAGATATTGCATATATATATTTCCTGCAATAATATATGTTTTGTGTTTCTTAATAAAGGTATAATATGAGCCATTTAGAACAATGGGGTAGAGATCGACAACTGGAGACTGCGTCCGAAGCGTTGCAACCCATCATACAGGCATCGCAGCTTCTGCAAGCACGTAAGACGGACGAGGATGTTAATTCCGTCTGCGAAATGTGCAACAAACTGACGGCTAACCAGATAGTGAAAATCCTAAACCTATATACACCAGCCGATGATTACGAGTGTCGAGTTCCTGTCTCGTTCATTAAGAAAGTACAAGATAAACTGAAGGAACGCGGCGAGAACAACGAACAAGTAAGCTTTCTTAGACAAAAAATCTAAAAGATACACTAAAATCGCACGTGAATGCTTATCATTTTCCCATAAATGTATTATAATTAATATAATTTTCAGCTATTAATGGATCTAAAGCATTCCTATCCTGTGAGATTTCCGTTCAATCCGTCGGACATTCGGTTAGAAGACATCGAGG
This sequence comes from Prenolepis imparis, assembly GCF_030444845.1. Taxonomy (NCBI): domain Eukaryota; kingdom Metazoa; phylum Arthropoda; class Insecta; order Hymenoptera; family Formicidae; genus Prenolepis; species Prenolepis imparis. The sequence continues at coordinate 15,253,073 of NW_028141160.1, forward strand.
TACCCGAGGTGCTTCATTTGCCGATGCTCAAAAAGGTGTAATGTCACAAGACAAGCATAATCATGGTCACGATTTCTCCGTTCTATACCAGTTTTTAGTTGAAATTGTTATTCTCACGGATAACCGAAACTCATCGCTTAGCCCAATCTTTGTTCGTACAAGAGTTAGATATACTGATAAAATCAGACTAAATTAGACGTAGAGACGCATCGAAAACGGTTTATCGATATACATATATCACGTTTTATATGTGTTTCTTTTTTACTCGGGTAATTTGTAGATTCTACGATATGTCATTGTTCCAAATCGTTCACGCTCGCGTTTAAAGTCAATTCCGTTGTGTAGATAAGTGTGATCGGGTCTCGGTGAAAAAAATCGATATTTTTCGTTATTGTTGATGTACAGCATTATACATCGAAGTGTAAAAGAGAGGTACGAGTATAAAATTCCTACAAGGCTTTTATTTCGAATCTGTTATTCTTTGCGGCATACGAAGAAATATATTTATTTTATCTCAACAAAATAGAAAATTGTGGTTTTCAAAAATATAAGTCAAATCGCGATGCGGAACACTTTTCGTGCTCCTAAGAAAACAATGATCTAACAAATACGTGAGAACGATTAAATACAAAACTTCCAATTTATATATCGAAACTTTATTGCTTCGTATCGCGAATCTTTGTAAGAATTTTGTACATATTATAAAGTTGAAAACTTGTTGAAGATGTAATTAATGTATAAAATGGAAACGCGTGCACACACGCGAGAGATAGAAAGAGCAAGAAAAGATATAAAATGTTACGAATGTTGGAATATAGATTGTATATTTTGATACGAAAGAAAGAGAAAGAATTATTATAAAAATAGAGTCTGATGTCAAAACGACATAAGAATGAGAAAAAAAAAGAAATATGAAGGCGACCGAAAGAAACAGGGATATAAATTGTTATTATATTTTTAATTTATAAATATATGTACATGCGATTGTATTTTGTGCCATTTTATGAATAGATCATAACAATATTTGTTATTTCGTCCAGTCCGTCATTGGTTCTGTTCATTACATTCCACAGAATAGTGTCTGAGAAGAAAGAGAAAGAAAAAGAATATACCTCTTCTCTCGAGAGATGTTATAAACAGAATATTACACAATTGCACACCTTGACTCGATGTGACATATTTATGTGTTGCTAAAGTGAAAATAAAGCCGTTGATGACAGTTCTTACTCCATTTGTCATGCTTCTTGCGATAGAAATTTTTTATTTTAAAAAATGACAATTTTATATTAATTTATATTATATATTAAGTCATAAAACATTAAAGTCTTAGCAAAAATTTGCACTATATATCAACTTGAAAAAATGTTTAATTTTTTTTTGGACAGGATAGATACAGGAAATATAAGAGATAACAATATCTAAATTAGAGATGCTCTCACATATTAATATTACACTGGTACAAAAATCAGAGATAATATAATTTTTATTGTATAAATTACCATGTTCTAGCAAATAATGAGTAACAGTATTTGATTTAAGCAAATAAAACTCCTGACGTTGCAAATGCAATATTATAGAGAAGCAATATGATTGTATAAATTATGACGTTATAGCAAATTTATGAAACACAATTTATTTAATACGATTAACTGAAATTGTATATATTATATATATTTAATATTATATATATTATAATATAAAATTATAATATTATAATTGTTATATATATATATTATATGTTAATTATCATGTTATTTATAACAAATGCGAGTGCAATATGTAGACGCAATGTTAAGAGTAAAAAATAAGGAATCTAGTACAATGAAACGTACGTAATAAAAATGAAACTTGTTACGCTTTGATTAATTATGCTGATTTATTATATTAAATTTAACTTGTTATGCATCGCCAAAATCATTAGGCGACCTTATATCATCGATTTTTAGAATCATCTTAACTAGCTGTGTAGCCAATAGAATCTGTTGCGTCTTGCTTGTCAGAGTTTCAATGACGTTCTGTTTCTTCATATCTGCAACGCAATTGGTGACAATTTCAATGTATAAAAGATAATATATAAATATAAAAATTGTATACGTACTCGCAGTGCCTCGATTTAAGCAATCGATACCAAGAGCGGGATTTCTCTCAGCCAATTGATGCGCTTTAATCTCCGCTATAGTATCCACCGGAGAAAGACCAGCATTTTCTGCTAGCGCCATAGGAACACTCTCTAGAGCCTCAGAGAAGGCACGGAAGGCATATTGTTCCAGAGTACTGATTTTATCAGCCTGTGCAGCGCATGCCAGGGCACAAGATATTTCCGCTGCGCCTCCGCCGTACAGAATCTTGTTGTCCTTGACTACGTTGCGTACGGTACATAGGGCGTCATGTATAGACCGCTTCGCTTCTTCAATAATCTAAAAGCATAAAAGTACAATATATATATACTTAATTATATATATATTTAATTTTATAATAAAGAAGAACGCTTAGAATTATTTGAACAACCGGAAATAAATGTTGCATCGCAAAAAATTGAGTTCAATTAACAAGAAATTTCAAACAGTTTTTATAATTGCAATGCATTGCTGTAGCAAGGTGTCTGATCAGTTTGCGCATTGAAAAGTATCATACTGAAATTCTCCTTGCATAGAAATTATTTCTATATCGCGATATCTGTCATCGCGTACCATTTTGTTGCCGCCACGAATAAAGATTGTCACGGCGCGAGAATTCTTGCACTCCTCGATGACCAGCATTCGATCCTTTGTCGTTCCGAACGTTAATTCCCTGACGACACCGGCGTGACCAAGTTTCTCCGGTGTCAATTCCTCGAAGCGAGGTACAATGCGTCCACCAGTTGCAATTGCGATAAGCTGAAAAAAGCAAATTTGGTTCCTTCGTTGTATCTTTATATGAAAAACGTAATACGACAAGAAGATATCGCGATTACTTCAGATCTCATAATCTTTGGATCATTGGAGCCACCGCAAGAGGACTAGACAACTAGTTATCTAGTTTTGAAAGTACTTACATTATTTTCGAAAGTCAATATAACATTAACTTGCGAAAAAACTAATACTATCAAAATCAAGATAAACCGGTTCTCAAAACTCTCGCATCTCCTCAGGCGCTCTTTTTTCATCATTAGAAAAAGATAATTGCAAAATCATAAAAATAAATAAAATAAAATTGATTAAAAATTGAATTAATAAGATTACAAAATTGACACTCACTTCAATCTCTGGACCGCCGACCCATCTAATCGCAGGCAAATTGTTTTGTAACAGAAGATGATTGGCTTCATCATCAAAACCCCATTGACAAATAGCCAATGTCGTACCGGCATCTTTGACCTGCTTCACCATTTCTGAGAATTTTTCGCGCTCGTAATCGCGCAACGCTCTGTAATCGTCGACCGACGTGACGTCCAACTTATGCTTTGTTTTGGGTTTTGGTGGCTCGAAGGGACACGTTAGAATGGCCAGTTTGACATCTTCTAATTTCTGTATAATTATAATCAAATATTAATATATAACATTTTTTCATTGTAAAATAAAAATCTGACATCAGATATTTTACAAACTTTACCTTTGGCATCTGTGGATGACTGAAGTCCTTATCGACAACGACACCACGTACCAAGACCGTATCTTCTAATCTTCCACCGACCTTTCCTTCAATCTTGATTAGTTCGAAATTAACATCACGAGTAACAGGATCCATAACTGCCAATACAGCTTGTACAGCAATTTCTGCCATCTGTCTATGATGCTTGTTAATGCTGGATAAATGAAAAATATATAAGTAAAAAAAGATAATTTAAACACTGTGTTTGAAAACAATAAAAACTGTTCTATTACATCTTTGAACCAAGTGAAGTCATAGCAATGTCAATATAAGGCTCCAAATTTTCTGGGGTTCCTTTAAAATCATCTGTTATTGTCTTGAGATGTTCAGTAGCACATCTCGCTGCCAACTCGAAACCATCAGCTATTCTAATCGGATGAACTCCCTTGTCTAATAATTGTTCAGCTTGTTCCAGAAGTGCACCAGCTAGAACAACTACTCCGGTAGTGCCATCCCCAATTTCATCGTCCTGAGACTTTGACAGCTGAACCATAAGCTTGGCAATTTCGTGATCCACATCCATGTTCTTTAGGATTGTAGCACCATCATTGGTAACGGTGACATCTCCGTCAGAACTCACCATTAACTTATCCAGTCCCTTCGGTCCCAAGGATGTTCGAAGAATACTGGCCACATTACGTGCTGCCAAGATATGCGACTGTAAGAAAATATTTTTTATTTATAACATTTATTTTAATTTTCTACATAAAAAGTTTTTTCATTATTTAATGAATTAAGTTTATAAATTAAAAAAAATTATTATCTTGAGAAATTTAAATATTATTAAGATATATATGTCGTAAAACCCAAATATAATTCTGTTTCTTTCGTGATTTCAGTAAAACCAACAGATTGCCTTATATGGTCATAAAGCATTACAAATTCATCGAAGAGATATTCATGGGATTCATTCATATTCCTTCCATCTACAGATGTAAGTAAAAAAAGACGAAATTCGAGAAACGAGAAATAAATTTTCGACGTGGATTTTAATCGAAATTCCTCTTTTGTTCGTCACCAAGCTCTACATGCCGCCATTAATCCTCTCACGTGGCCAATTTTTGAGAAGATGCAATATCATCGAGAATGCTTCGCGACGAGGGATCAGACATATCTTGTCGCCACGAGATAAATCTCGCGGAATGATACCCGAGACGCGATACGATTCGGGATCTTCTTCGTCTTCCTAATCTTTTTACCTTGATCGCATCGTGACCGGTGAGTCGTTGCTGCTTGTCTTGGTTCCGCAAAATGATGAAGGGCCGGCCGAATTCGTCGAACGCTACCGTTCCGGGAATCGCCGTCATTTTGACCAAAGTAATTCAGCACAATTCTAAATGGATAAATTCTTCTCAAACGCGATCGTCTTCCCTGATGTAAATCTTCTATCAATCCCTCGTCGAGTCACGCCGCCATGAACGTTCCTTGTTCACGGACGACACGAACGAAAAGACGCAGGCGGCGACGAAATGTCGAGACGAGAAATCGATGGGAGTTTATGACCAAATCGTATTCAATATTCAATGAAAAGCGTCATCTAGAAAATCCTCTTCTCAGACAAACTACTTTGAAAAAATATAGTTACCATTTGGTGGTAAAATAAATGCTCGTAAAATTTCCTACTCGTTTCTATTTTTTTAAAAGCGCGATCAATTTTTCCTAAATATTTTAATAAATTATATTCTCTTTTCATTTCTCGTTTATAATTATAGCTTCTATTTAAATTCTTTTAAACATAAATAAAAGTATTATAAATAATCAAATAAAGTTATAAAAAATCATAAATATCTCTCTCGCGAAATTGTTAAATCTCTCTGATTTGAAATAGCCTTTTACTCGTTGAAATAAATAACAAAAAGCGTAACGAGTAGTCGAGTGTCTCTCGTTACTCTATTCACTTCGCATATATCGTGAGATAATGAAAAGCCGGAGAGAATCGAGCGCTTTCAGAGAGTATAACAGCCAAGTAGTATAAACTTTGACACCGCCAGGCATTATCGCGATAATTAAACGAACTGCAGTCCGCGTTGGAGAGAGGGAGAGAGAGCGATGAAGAGAAAGAAGAAATTGCGGAAACTGCGAGAATACGAGCGGGTTCTCTCGCTCTCTCGCGCGTTGAAATATACATCTCCGTTCCAACGCTCCACTTTCTCGCCCTGAACTTCCGCTAAAAGGCTTCGTAACGCCCGGGTTATAGCTTCAATATGCAGTAAAATCGGAATAGCCGGTAACCGCATGCTCCTGTGTACCTAAAGCGCCCCCCCCCCCCTCGTCACCCTTTCCCGACCCCCATCCCCCGACACGTGATATATCGCGAGCACTTTGCGCGACGCTTTCACAGACCACGTGCCGGACTCCGCTCATCGATAGAAAAGGCAGGTTCGCACAGTCCACGTATTGGAAAAAGGTGTGTGTGTGTGTGAGTAAGAAAATAATATAATGTAAATAATATAGTATTGATACAAAGAAAGGCTGTAAAAAAGGTTTCGCGAGTCACACGATGCGAAAGCGGAGAGTGTATAATAAAAAAGATTTGCCGGCGTTTTTTCTTAACCTTTACTTGGCGGATCTACAGAGCAAACAAATATAATTCTTTAGATTATTCTGATATTTTGGAATAGAAAAGAATATTTATTTTCGCGCGCGAATAATTCTTTATACTATTAGAATAAAAAAGAATTAACCTATGTTCCTTTGAAGCGAAACGAAACGAAACGGAACGGAACGAAACGGAACGAAACGATACGGTACGGAACGGAACATGGAACAAGCGTGCATTTCATTACGCGCCAAAACTCCGTTACGTTACTATCGCTCTCGATCGGTGACCGATGTTAATTTCCCTTATCGGATCGCGACCGCTTTATATATCATTTTTCTTTACATAGTTTAAAACGTGCGTACGAGAAACGGGAATCCAACGGCGGGGAAACATCGTCAGAGATTCTCAGAATGTGTAATACACACACGAGAATAGTTGGAGGAACTGACGTGACTTCAGAAATCAAACATTCGTCGTCGTGTGTGCGCGTTTCTCTCCCAAGAGTCGGGCCGGCTTCTCGGAAGTAATTTTGCCATTGGAAAAGCGTAATTACTGGTTGGATAAACCGTTGTCGGAAACCTGTGTGGTAGGCAGGTGAACATTGTCCGATGAGCAAAGTCCGTGTATCCTGTTGAAGCTACCTATAACCAAACAAAAAAAAACGCGAAATCAAGGTAAGACGTTTTCCGCGAAAATGCAGAATAATAATCACGCTTTGTTGTTTCATGCAAGTACAATTCTAGTTTCAATTGTATAGGGGAAAAGAGAAAATTATATCCGATTATGCAAATTTTCGTTTTCCTTTCTTTTTCTTTCTTTCTCTCTTTCTTTTTTTTTTTTTATCACAAACGTTGCAATAAATTTTGCGGAAAGAACTGACAATGAGAGAGGATTTTATAAAGAACGATCTTTCGTTCGTTTAATTATTAATTATGAACTCGCGAGATGCATGATTAATCGTGATGAAGCGTAATATGTATCGTTCTAAAGTTATGTATATAGATATAATTTCGAGAGCGCGCGTAAATTAATTATCATGACGTCGTATAGAATTCTGCTATTTGTATTGAATTGGTTCGATGAAAATTTCAGAACAAATCGATAGATGGCGACATTATGATAAAAATTATATTCAATATATGTGTATGTGTGTATGTGCATTAAAGTTATATATAATTTTTCTGTTTAATCATTTTATCTATATATATTTCAAAAATAAAACGAAGGGAAAGGATGAAAATACTCTGTTCAGTATGTAGGATAGATGGAGTCTTTTATAAACCTTTCACATTGAATATTTATGTGCATACTATTTAGATATATCACATTATACAGATATTTCGCATAGAATATTTACACATCTTCGCTATATGAAGATTGAGCAATATTTTATTTATATACTTATTAAAAATATATATAGAAATGTGTGTAATTTATTGCACGCGCGCATTTGCATTATTTTAATAGTTCATTTAGGAAATATGAGATAAGTAACTATGTAAAATGTAAAGATATACATATAGTTTACGTTTGTGAAGTCTAGGAAATTCTGAACGATAAATAGATAGAGAACGATTCATCGTCTCGCAAACATCGAATGCAATAGCGGGAAATCGAAGTGATCAAAGCGGAGATTAAGTTACCGCGTTATCTCCTACACCGCCAGATAATATTAAGTGTTAAGTAATAATAGAATTTCATCCGAAGCATGCAGCTGATAAATAAGACTTGATAATCAATAAGTGATAAATGTCGGCGCCGTTTTATGAACCGGCAATATATCGAAGTTTCGTGACTCACCCAAAAATCACGTGTGCAATTTCATCAGCCTCTCCAATCTCTTTTCCGATATGTTATATGAGACAAAAAATCAGATAGAAACAAGCTCTGTCGATATTTTCTTCGAATAAAGCGATTAAAAATGGACTTTCGTGACAGTCTTTTGCGAGATATAATCAAATAACATCTTCGCATTCGTTTATATCTATTGGATTTTAATTTTATCACATTTTAATTGAAAATTAAATTATCAAAATATTTCTTTCTTTGGTTATTTACAAATTTCAAGAATTTGAAAGAATTTACGAGCAAAAATAAATTCAAATTTTAGAAAATATCCTATATATTGTCATAATTAAAATAACATTTCAAAACCTTTCAAAATATTTCTGTCAACTGAGGAGTTTCAAATAAGGAATTAAAAATTACATAATTTATTGTATGCAAAGTGGTAGCCCTGAATCTACGTTAACGTAAACGCAATATAGCATATTAATATATACACACACACACATATATATATATATATATATATATATATATATATAAATGTATTAATATATTAATATACATATTTTATATTATCTAATAAAATGATTAATCAAGCATTTAACAATATCGTACTTTTTCTATTGCAGATAGTTCTCAGGATATTTTCTTCCGAAAAGCAGCAATGTTCTTCATATAGAAAGCAGATCTACTTCAACCGAGTAAGTCACTTTATATCATTTAGGTACTTAAAATTATGATACGACAGACGAGAAGCATCTATATAATAATAAAACAGTAATCGTTAAATATCGAAAAATTAGATAGGTCAAGCACAGCGTGAAGTTCTACAACAAAATCACGAAGTCGCGATTAAATGACAGTTCATTATCGATATCATTCGTTCGTCAGAGAATTGCAATGTATCGCGATCTTATGCCAGTCAATCCTTACGAAAGTCATTCGTGTTTTCGATACTTTGATTACACGCCTTCCTTGTGTTCGTTATCTTATCTTATCGAAAAGTAGCGGTCCTTGAAATGCTTCTATTCAGAAAATTTTGATGCAATTTATCGTATACAATTTCGTGCGTCATAAGAGGGCAAATATATTAATGAATAGCATACTTTACGATCCAATTAATTTTTTTGCTATTTTGCGTCGACGATTAAGAACGTCATTACGCAGCGAAAGAATTATCTCACAATCAGTAAGATTTAATTGGATCGATTAGTGAGAGTGATTAGATCGCATGTTATAATCCGACTTGCATATAAAAAAAATAATTAATTCATCGCACAGCACAGCAAAATTAAGTTTATGCGTTTTTACGTTTAGTTTTGAAACGACGCATCAATTCTCGCTATTTGATAATTAAACTTTGCGACAGATCATAGAGCAAACAACGCTTTGCTGAAAGTAGTTAAAACGTCATATCGCGTGCGCGTATTTAAATGGTGTTATAAATGTATCTGGAGCATGCAAGCGCGAGATGAAACACAGCATCGGAGATTTTCTGTCACGTTGATATATATGACTATTATATATGTAGATATCAAATGCACAAAATTTATTTAAAATTAAAAGAGATGTATTATATATACGAGAGCCAGCATCGTTCTCGAAATTATCATTTCTTTTCTCTCATTGCCATTTTGCTCTAAAAATATTATAATGAAAACAATATAAAAAAATGACTTTATCAGAATTTGTGATTACATATGTGATTAATCGTTAGAAAGATTGCATAAGATAAACATACAAAGGAGAATGCTATCTTCCTATATTGCAATACGATTATATTTGCAGTCTAATCGATCGATAAAACAATATCTCAACTCTGTATAAAATACGTCGTGATGTCTCTTTCCATCATCTTTATATATAATTAAGCTTTTATATTTCTAGAAATATCAAATATTTATAACTAATTGCGCTTCCGCGCGATTATTTCCGTCTCAATCGCTTTATCTCTTTTTTTTCTCTGCGAAATTAAATTAGCTGAATATTTATATGCAAAAAAATGCATACTGCAATATTTATATGTTGGTGTGCTGGGTATAAATATTGTTACATATTTATATCTATATCGCACGTCCCACGCGCACGAGCGTTCAATTATAATTTTATTTTGCTATCATTCGATGTGATCGTTATTTACTTTTTACACCGGCTTCACTCTGCATATTCTCATACGCGTCGTAATATAAAAAGGCTAATACAAATATTCTTGAATTCTGGAGGAAATTATTTTGAATGTAAAAATGTCACGTCCACACATATCATTTAGGATCTCACACACAATAGAGTACCATAGTAATAATTTTTTTTATAGTAGAATTCGTTTATCTAGATCATACTCTAGTGCAAATCTAATATAGACATTTATTTATGAATAACAAATTATATATAATTAATCAAATTACAATTAAATTAAAATAATTAATTATATATGTGTACCAAATCATAAGTGCTAGTTATATGGCATAAATATCAAACCCTATTTGTAACTTAATAATTATTGTAAATTGAATTTGCATCGATCTGGTATCTTTTAATCAAGCTAAACTTTGAAATATACCGGTAAAATAGTTGCACTTTCGAAACATCTTGTATTGGATACAGACTCCAATACTCGTGATGCTGCGTCATCCTGGTTCATCGTTCGTTTCAAGTAATACCAAGTGACAAGCCTCGTGGCTGGGAAACCCACGCGGCTTCTCCCACGTGTGAATCGATCCGAAAGGACATCCTTCTCTCGATGAGAAGGCAACGACTTGTTACACGATCGGAAAGATCAATGAGAAAAAAACGAGACGCTTGAGAAAAGTAATCATGATTCCAATCAACCATGTATATTGTCCGTCTATTTTCTGCAGAGTAATTTTGATAATGTTACGAGATCTTATCAATGCTTTGAAAAATTTCGAGTAAAGTATTTAGTATACCCTGTCGCTTAATAGAAGATTCTCTGATCGAGACTGTTGTAGAAAGGAATATAATCAATTTAAAATTAAATCAATTAATTGCAACTAGTAAATTTTTTAATTTTAATTTTTTAGTAATAAATTCATGGAACATAATATGTGAAGAAATTTTATTAACTAAAATATCTACAGTTTCGAATTATAAATGATTCTTTCTATAATTAACACAAATTATATTTTTTTTAAATTTTAATTAGAGAGTGAATGTTTACTTTAACGTAAAATATCAGCAAATTACTTTGATTTTGACATGTGTTGTTAAAATTATCTGTGGATGTTCGCGCTAAAGTAAACATTTACTAAAACCATATTGCATTTATAAATTACTATAACAACACAAGCGCGTGCTACGCGTAAAAAAGAATTATATTTTTATATAAAGTTTGTTTAAACTTGATTAATATTTTTTGACGGAAATCAGCGGATTAAAGCGTTAATTTGTTAATTAAATTTTAAAATAAAAATATGTTATAAAAATTAAAATAATAATGTTATAAATAATATGTTATAATATTTTAAACTCGAATATTTTTTGACAGAAATCAGTTGATAACTATCAAAAATATTAATCGAGTTTAAAGAATTATAACATATTATTTAAAACACATTATTATTTTAATTATTATAACATGTTCTTATTTATTTTAAAATTTAATTAGCAAATTAACGCTTCATTATCAGTTAATTTCTATCAAAAAATATTAATAAAAATATTAATTTGCTAATTAAATTTTAAAATAATAATATGTTTGTGAAGCTAGCGTATAATTTCGTATAAATAATTAAGTTCTGGCTTTATCTTCAATAGTAAAACTATTAAAAATGGATTTTTGGCTCCTTTTAAAATATTAGAAGTCGACACAATGCCGCCGCGAACTTTACGCGGCGCATTCTTATATTATGTATATGAAATAAAAGAATTTGTACGCTGGTGTCTGCTTAGTACCAACATTTTCTGCACACAATGTATTATCAAAATATACAATAGATGAATTTTTGGCTCTTCTTAAAATATTAAAAATCGACACTATGTCCCCGCGGACACTATAGGGCGTATTTTTATATTAATACATATATTACTATATTTAGAGAAGCCAAAAATTTATCGCTTGTATATTTCTATAGTATATTGTAAACAGATTATTTTTATACCAAACAGATACGAGCCTACAATTCTTTTATTTGGTATACATAATTTATGCATGCGCAGTATAAGGTCCGCGGCAACAAAATATCGATTTTTAATAATTTAAGGCGAGCCAAAAATTCATCGCTCATATACATATATCGATAGTACATTATTTGCAGAATTATTTGGTACCACGCAGACATCAGCGTACAAATTTTTTTATTTAATATACATAATATAAAAATGCGCCGCATATAGGGTTCGAGGCGACATAGTGTCGACATTTAATATTTTACGACGAGCCAAAAATTCATCTCTTGTATATTTCGATAGTACATTGTTTACAGAATATATTGGTACTTAGCAGACATCAGCGTTCAAATTTTTTTATTTCATATACATAATATAAGAATGCACCGCATATAGTGTCCGCGACGACCCAGTGTCGATATTTAATATTTAAAGTCTAGCCAAAAATTCATCGCTCGTATATTTCGATTGGATTTTTGGCTCGTCTTAAAATATTAAATGTCGACACAATGGCCCATATGCTGAATCTTCTTTTATCGATAAAAGAAGATCCAGAATATGGGCCTATGTCGCCGCGGACCCTATGCGGCGCATTCTTATATTATGTGTATTAAATAAAAGAATTTGTACGCTGGTGTCTGCTTGGTACCAAAATATTTTGCAAACATTGTACTATCAAAATATATAAGCGATTAATTTTTGGCTCATATTATAATATTAAAAATCGACATAATATCTCCGCGGACCCTATGCGGCGCATACATAAATTATGTATATTAAATAAAAGAATTTGTACGCTGGTGTCTGCTTGGTACCAAAATATTCTGCACACAATGTACTATCAAAATATATAAGCGATGAATTTTTGGCTTCCCTTAAAATATTGAAAATCGATACGTTATTGCCGCGGACCCTATGCTGCGCATATATAAATTGTGTATATTAAATAAAAGAATTTAAGTTAACGTTTAGTTACGATACTACATTATTTATAGATTATTTTTATACCAAAGAGATAAGAGCCTGCACATTTCTTTATTTAATATACATAATATAAGAATGCACCGCTTAGGGTCCGATGCGACATACACTGAAAAAAAATATTTGTTAACTTGACTAAACCTTTCAACTAAATATTATTTTGTTAATTGAACATATAGAAATATTTAAATTAAATATAACATATTAAATTTAACAAAACGTATATTTGACTCAAGTACTAATATATGTTCAATTAACAAAATAATAATTTAGTTGAAAGGTTTAGTCAAGTTAACAAATTTCTTTTTCAGTGTAGTGTCGACTTTTAATATTTTGAGACGAGCCAAAACTTAATCTCTTGTATATTTAAGCGAGATGCGCCTTTGCGGCGCATATTATGTATATATTAAATTAAAAAATTTGCAGGCTCTTATCTCTTTGGTATAAAAATAATCTATAAATAATGTAGTATCGTAACTAACGTTTACTTATCGTAATTAATGTTTTAATCAGCTGATTTCTGTAAAAAAATATTAATAAGGTATTAATTTATTAATTAAATTTTAAAATAAAAATGTTATAAAAATTAAAATAATAATATGTTTTAAATAATATACTATAATTCCTTAAGTTATCAGCTGATTTCTGTCGAAAAATATTAATCGCAGATAAGGCATTATAATATATTATTTACAACATATATTACTATTTTAATTTTTATAACAATGCCAATAACGTGCCTTTTTTAGAAAGGAATTATTTAATTTGTAAATATTTTTTATTTAATAATCTATTTAAAAATGCATAATCGCGAGTTTGTAAATCACATTTGTGCACTGCAGCGTTAAAAAAAAAGTTAAATACAATCTTTACAGAGAAGGTTAATAAGAATTATATTTATTATAAAATAAATACGCAAACAATACTTTGATTGTTTCTATTTCTAAATGACGCTGTTATTTTAAATTTAATTTACCAAGATTCGTTCTTGCTCGCCGGCGTCTTTGCCATCGCGCAAAGAGAAGGTTAAAAGAAAGGTGCATCAACACGTCGAGATAAAATTAATTTCCGAGACTTTCATCACGCGCGGCAGCGGACGATAATCATTAAGAAAAGTATCACCCAGTGCTTCGTGCGTACAATGTCGCTGATAAATTCTGACGTTAAATCTCTCTTTCTCTCTAGTTGCACCTTGCATTTCAATTTATCATCCGCATTCACTATTATTAGTTGCCGCGAGTACGCGCGGGTACATCTCATTAAAAAAAAAGCGGCAATATAGGCGGCCCCATCGGCGAACTTAGAATTCTTTTTGCGGTATGATTACGTCGTAAAGAGAGTATAAATTAACATAAGGATGCGCGCAGCGACACGTTAGAACGAAAGAATTAAACGCATCCTGTACACGAAGACCGCAAGGAAATCCCGTGTGTATCACAGTTCCACTACCACTTTCCTCATCACGATGAGACACGAGTCTTTATTCTCAATTTTATCATACACCTTTCAAAGAACCTATATATACAGTCTAAAAGATAATTTAATGCAGTATCACATAATTTATAAATGCATTTTTAAGAATAGATCTTCAGATTAAATTTTAAAGAGATACGATTTATTACCTTTTACTTATTTGTTAATCCCTTTTTAAAAAAAGGCATATTATTGATATTATTGTCGCTTTCCGCGATGCTGATTGACTGTCTTAATTCGCGTTGTGCATTATATTCATAGCATTGAGCAGCTGTCATTGTAATGGTTAGCAATTTAACAGTTTGTTCAAAATAAAATTAAATAAAATAATATATTGTGTTTTAAATATGTTATAATACTTTAAAGTCGATTAATATTTTTGACAGTTATCAGCTGATTTCTGTCAAAAAATATTAATCGCAGATAAAGTATTATAACATATAATATGTTACTTACAAAATATTATTATTTTAATTGTAATAATATGTTGTAAATAATATAATTTGTTATAATATATACTTATATAATATATATATACTTATTTGTCCGCGATTAATGTTTTTTGACAGAAATCAGCTGATAACTGTCAAAAATATTAATCGAATTTAAAGTATTAAAACATATTATTTAAAACATATTATTTTATTTAATTTTATTTCGGACAAACTGTCAAACTGCTAACCCTCGCGATGACAGCCTTTCGATGCTATGAATATAACGCACAACGCAAATTGAGGCAGCTAATAATAAACATCGCGAAAAAGAGGCAACAATACTTGCGAGAATCGACTTAACATGCCTTTTTGTAGGACTATAGACTAGACTAGAACATAAAAGTTAATTAACAAATGAACACACTGAAAGAATTTTCTCTTAGAATTTATCCTGAAAAGCATGGTAATCGTGGGACAATATAGTATGGAAAAAATTTTATGAGAATTTTTTTGAATAATATTTATCACAATAAAAATAATATCTATCACAATAAAATATAAAACATGTTTGATGTTTACTAAACTGCATAGTAAAATTAATCAAACATATTTTATATTTTATTATAATAGATATTATTTTTATTATGATAAATATTAATCAAAGAAATTCTCATAAAATTCTTTCCATATCATATTGCCCCATGATTACCATGCTTTTCAGGATAAATTCTAAGAGAAAATTCTCTCTGTGCATTTTATTAATATTTTTTGACAGAAATTAGTTGATTAAAAAGTTAATTTGCTAATTAATTTTTAAAATAAAAATATGTTATAAAAATTTAAAGAATAATATGTTTTAAATAATATGTCATAATTCTTTAAAGTCGATTAATATTTTTGACAGTTATCAGCTGATTTCTGTCAAAAAATATTAAACGCAGATAAGGCATTATAACATATTATTTACAACATATTACTATTTTACATTTTATAACATATTATTAATTTAAAATTTAATTAGCAAATTAACGCTTTATTAATATTTTTTGACAAAAATCAGCTTATTAAAGCGTTAAATTGCTAATTAAATTTTAAAATAATATAATATATAATAAGAATTATAAAATAATAATATGTTTTAAATAAAATGTTATAGTAGTTTAAACTCGATTAATATTTTTTGACAGCTGATTTCTGTCAAAAAATATTATTCGAATTTAAAGTATTATAACATATTATTTATAACATTATTTTAATTTTTATAACATTTTTATTTTAAAATTTAATTAGCAAATTAACGCTTTAATTAATTGATTTCTGTCAAAAAATATTAATCAAGTTTAAATAAATTTTATATAAAAATATAATTCTTTTTTATATAAAATCGAGGAATGACGCGCGCTTGTGTTGTTCTAGTAAATTAAATATACTATATAAACATGATACTGCCATCCTTAAAGTTTGATGCATATATTTTCTCAATGATATCACGATATTAGTCGCTTTAATTAGAGAAACAATTATACTGCAAATCATTGCAAAGAATGTTAGAAGAAATATTTTTGAGCAATTAGTCTTCATGAGAAATATTCTTTCAATAAATCGGATGTAGTGCAATGTTTACGCATTCGGGCGCGTTTATTTTTTAAAAATTCACGCGGAAATGTATATTCCAATATAAGTTTTAAGAGAGTGAGGACGCGCCTGTATAACAACGAGCCTGTCAAAAGAGAAAAAAGCGCATATACCTTTCAAAGGATTTTTATCCTATATTATACCTATACGCGATTGGACACGTGCACTCTTTGTTCCCACGCTACTGCGCTTTAGCACGCATAATAACGTATAGACGGCAAGGAGAAGGAAGAGACATGGGTGCACAAGGTGCCGTGCCTATATAGTCGCAAAGAGGGTCCGTAAAGCCGGGGTGTTAACTTCCGTCATCCGGTGTGCGAGCGTGAAGGGGTTTGTTTAATGAGGGTGGTTCGCCTCGATGCGGCGGCGCGATCGTAAAAGCTAACGCGCGTACGTGCATTTCGGATTATTATTTAATAAAAATCATAAATGACTTACAATCTAGCGTTGATTTAAACATGATGGTGTAAATCGTATATGAATAATGCGAAATAATAATCGAACATATATCGTTTCACCACAGGCTGAAGAAAAAAATCTATGAAGAATTCTGTGTTACTTGGAAAAATTTCAAGTGTTCTAAAAAATATTATATTTTATTCTCTCTCTCTCTTTGACATTAATATCTAATGAAATAGATGCAACTTTTTATGATATTTCATGAAGAATTTTGCAATAGCCATTCTTGCGTTATGATATAATAATCGCTCGTTTCCCTTCGCAATTAGCACCTCGATTATTCGTCGCACGTTTTTTGTTGATAGCTCTGTACAGATCGTTAAGACAAACTTTTGCGGACCGATTCAGCTATCAGACATCTTGCAACTTGCAATATCATACTCCTAAGAGTCGGAATATCATAACGACGTTTCTTCAGAACTACTTTGAAATATCGTTTCCGAAATCTGATAACTAGATCCCTGATTTTCATATGTACATAATTAATTATGAGTCCTCTGATGCCACGCAATCTGCCATTTTTAATCTCTTCTCTTCGAAATTACCATCCATCAATATCGCTTTCTGATAAATATGCTTTTTTCTCCTTTCTCTTTTTTTCTTATTAACATCCATAATTAAAACTGATTTACAGTATATAATTCAATGATTTTCCTGTTTAAGATGTATAATACTTATCAAAATTTATTGAGAAAGTAAATTATTCTTTTCATTTAAAGCTTAAACATTACATATATTTTTTATATTTTAAAAATTATTTTCGATGGAATATATTTTTTATTCAAGTATGTAGAACGAACTAGAAAAAATCTATTATATATATATCAACATTTTATTTCATTTCTAACAATACAAATCGATGTTTCAAGTGTTATATAAATAGGAGAAATCGTGATCCAGCATCTATTCATAAATTCTAAATAAAAAAAGCCATGCTATTAAATGCTGGGTGCGTTATCCGCGATAAACGATTGTAAAATCGCAATATGTGAAATTCCACACACTGACGAACCGCTACTTTCCAATCTCTACTCGGATGTGTCGTTGTTTGTTGGTCGCACCGGGTATACACCCGGACGTCTACTAGGCAAACCGCTTTGACTGTCGCGGAGAGCAGTCTATACCGGCCAGACACCTTTCTATCCTTGTAGGCTCCGCGAACAGAAGTTGCCGGTTGGAATGCCGTCATATTTAAGGTTTATCCACACGCGTTAACCCCCGGTCCAGCTGCCTTATGTCTGACATCATGGTTCTGGGATTCACGCGCGAGATAAATCCATTCCAGCATCCAGCTGATGAACTTCTGTTTCGCGATAATCATAATAAAAAAATCTACGATCTTTCTTCTAAAAAAAATATTATTTGACAAAAAGAAGGAAATATATATTCGAGGGAAAAGTAAGGAAAAATATAAGTTAATCACAAATAAATTAGATTTTTGTCATTTATGTGCATATTAACGATGAAATATTTTATCCTTATTTATATCTTTTATAAACAAGTATACGAAAGTTTTACTATTAATGCATAGACATTTATTAGAAATTTTCTTTATAAAAAAATGTTAGATACACATATACATATATATAATTGAAAGAATTTTTTTACATTCTGTTAAACGTCAAATAAAATAAATTTTGTAATACGAAATAATTCTTTTTGTAATATAAAAAATTTTGACAAAATTTGACAAGATTTGACGTATTGTTGAATGTCATTTGCAAAATAAATATGCTAATATTAGTACAATCAAGATTGATACATAAGATACATAATCTGATCTAATCATACTGAAATTCAGTATTTTACAGAGAAAAAATACAGATAATCCATTATATTATTTTCTTCCCTTCCCCCTATACTATTATCGAATGTTCTATTAAGCATTCCATTGTCAATGCATTGTCAATGACGAACAATTCTTATGTATGAATAAACCTTAATACATCGCCGCTCGATAGGTGTTCCCCGGTGTTTCCACCGGTGCCACGCGACGCGATACACACGCGTACGTCAAGAGAACGCAAACGCGCGTTCGTTCGATTGACCAGCTGCGTGATCGTGCATAAACTATCATCGAATCTGTGCGTGAACGTGTACACGTGAGGTTGCTCGCCTTGCGCGACCTCGCCACGTCACGCGCGCGTATTTAATTCGCCGCCCGCCGTTGCGTATCGCCGAGCCTGAAATAATTAGTGAGACGAGAGTACCGTGATCAACGGACTCGTTAACGCGCAGCAAGCATGTTAATGCGAAACGAATTAATAGTGAAAATAATTGTTTAGCGGATCTCGCTGAAGATTAAATGTTTTAAGAACGAAATTAGAGTCGTATCGTGTGCGAATTGTTTAATAATTTATTTCTGAAGAAAGGACCCCGCACAAAATACATAGGATTTTGGCTTTCGGTGGAATTGGCTGAATTTTTGATATATAATTTAAGACATTCTGATCAAAAGATGTAATAGCCTCAAAGCTAAATAATGGATAGGTAGTTACTGAGTTACAACCAGTCAAACAAAGTCCTAATTTTTCGTGTTTGACTGGCTGTAAATCAGTAACCATTTATTATTTAACTTTGAGCTTATTATATTTTTTGTTCAACAAGTCATAAGTTACACATGTGAGAAAATCAGCTGATTTTATCGGGATTCAATTTCATCTAAGATTTTATATAAGTTTAAAAACCCCATACTGATCATATAAAATTGAATTTTAGTAAGATCAGCTGGTTTTCTCATATGTTCTAGCTTATAATCTGCTGAACAAAAAATGTAATAGGCTCAAAGCTAAATAATAGATGGTTAATGATTTACAGCCAGTCAAACACGAAAAACTCGCACTCTGCGAGATGTTTGGCTGGTTGTAACTCACAATCAGTAATTGTCCATTAGCTTTGAGTCTATTACATCTTTTGATTAGAATGCCTTAAACTACAACATATCAAAAATTCAGCCAATTCCATCGAAAGCCAAAATCCTATGTATTTTGTGCGAGATCCTTTATAATAACGAGATAAAGTTATCTTAATGTGAAAGAATTGATCGAGATGGAATTATTTTAATGTAACATTGATCCGTTACATATCGAACAAATGATAATTGTCATTATTTTTCTACAAAGTGACATTTTATCTCTTAAAAATTAATGAATTATAATAGCGAATTATATAAATAATATCTTTTTTCTTTTGTAAGATACTGAATTTGAGCGAAAAATATATATAAACAGATGCAACGATGGAATTAAATGATTCATCATTAAATTTGCGATGACATAACTATATTTGTGTCGTCTGATAGATACGGCTAACCCCAGCTAGAACCACCCTTCCTACCAGGAAGTCCTGCGTAGCTGGAGGTGTTTTCGTCTATCCTGAAAGTAACCCGGAAAAGCGGGTACATCGGAAAACATTCTCGAAAAGTCTAGGCGATTTTTATCAGGAATACAGACCGGCTAACAAGCTGTGTTTGCCTATTGAACTGTTTTCCAAGATAGTCTTACGTACGATGGTATTTCCACGATAATTCATAATGTCAATCCGATGACCTATTGCCCATTATCGATTAGGCAAACATTTAATTTCGCTCCAACTTATCGCAGTTTACGTACTTATTTATAGATCGTATTTCATTAAAGCCTTATATGCATATTTGTTTGCTATTTTGTGTATGTAATTCTTGTAATTTTGTATTACTACAAGGTCTGCTAATATTGTATTAGTGACGTTGATTGCAATAAGATCGAATATTTGATGAAATTGCAATAAATATTTATATGAAAATAACAGTAGCGCGCTCTCTTCGATATCTCACATTAATTTCGCTACTTCATTACGATTTGAAACACATTTATAATCATGAGATTTTTTTGATGTATTCTTAATTGTGTCACTTATCACCGTTTGAATTAATAATATCGTTGAGCTAAATTAATAATTTAATGCGGCAAATATATATCGAAGGCAGCTTTTACGCGTCAAACCATCCAAATTAATTGTTATTATCCAAACGTTCTATTCAAATGAGACTGATATTCAGATCTAATCTGCGGAAACTTATGTTATAACGAGTTACGCCTGACTCGAAAATCACATAATATCTATTAATATCAATTATTGAAAACAATTTAAAAGCAATCTCTTCTTCTCTCTCTCTCTCTCTCTCTCTCTCTCTCTCTCTCTCTCTCTCTCTCTCTCTCTCTCTCTCTCAATTAAAGATTTAATTCATATTTAGTTTCTAAAATAAATTAATATCTTTGTCTCTGTAAAAGAAAATTTTCGAAACCTTCAAAATCTTGATTTATTTTATTTAAAAACAATTGTAAGTTTTATCAAAATGAAAATTACTTAATTAAAACTGTCAGAGTCGAATTTAATTATTTCTAGATTTAATAATTTTTTTCATGTTTTAAGCGGTTTTTATCAAATCAAACAGTTGACGTTTCATACTATATTTCATCAGTTACATATCATGTCAATGTGTTTAAATAAATGGATTTGTCGGATAATGTTTGACAATCGTGTCGAGAATTTCACAAGATCGACGTTTTGTCGGAGAAAAACACGATTTTTCCATGAAAATGGAATTTTGACGAAAAATTGAAGCACCAATGTAACAGGCTGGTAAACACGCGAGAAGGAAGCTGGCCTGGCCAGGGACTCCTGCGGGATTCATATGGGCGTGTTCGACTGTTTATTTTCACCGGTGAAAAACCAGTGGTGTCTTCGTGCCAGAATTGGGTAGGCGCGCAGAAAACGCGCACGTGCTTTCGCTTTCCCTGACCTAGCCCAATCCCGGAAATTGAGGGGAATAAGGTCTTCGTCGGGCGAGAAAATTCCCGGCACCGGGAGGGTGAATTTCCCTCGCGATTAGGAGGTCATGTTACTGAAAGAAGCGGTATCCGGGAAAGCTGTGCCTGCGGGATGAACCGAACAGAGAGAGGTCATTGGAATTGGTCGTTAAGCGCTGGTCAGATATCATTAACTGTGACAGAAGTGTTAGATTTCCAAATATTTTGCGAGGGATAATGTTAGTTTTGTTCAAGCTTTCATTGAATTTTATATTTAAGATCTAAAAAATTGATGTTAGGTAATCTGCCAAAGAATATTAAGACGTTTTGAAGAAAAATATCTTCGAAATGTCTTTTAAACACTCGTGTTGTCCGGGCTTTCAAGTTCTTAAATCATATATAAATCATGGCTTTATTTTTAAAAAATCTATGATTGTAACTAATTTTTTTAAATATCAAATAATAAATATTTTTAAAATTTATCAGAGTATAATTAATATTAACCTTGTTCTCACGGTGCACACAATAACAAATTTAGAAATTTAAATCTGTAATTTTTTTATTTCTTAGATGATATATTATCGTAAATATATATTAATAAAAAAAAATTATATATCATAATATTGTCTGAAAATTTGATTAAAAGAATTATGAATTAAAATAAAATATAAAAGAGAGATAAAGGGAGGGAAATATAATATGTTTGAGTAATTATTGCAAACACAAGTTTAAATTAAAATCATTCGAAATTAAATATGTGTGCCAGGATGATTCTAGGAGTAGTAAAAATCCTTCTCTTTCCTGGACTCCTGGGACACGGACTTTCATAGTTTCCCCAACTACGCATTTTCCACGCAGGTATGCATCAATTCGCCCCACCACGATTCGACCCTTCCCACTCACTCTTCTCGACCGGCTTTCCCGTAGGAGGCAGGATCCTCGTCCTCGTATAGTCTCCTAATTCGGGATAAGCCACAATTCTCCCTCCACGTGCTAAAGTATGTACTTCCGGAAATCAGACGCGTATCGCATTATTCTGACGTCTCGAATTGAAGCTCTGTACGAAATCCCATTTGACATTATCGAGTCAGAGAATATGTCAGTCAGAGAAGATGATGCGAAAAGCATGAGAAAGTCTGGATGTTCCTCACAAAATGATCATTTCGCATCTGCTCTGTTACGCTTCTGCAAAATCATGCAAAATATAAGACAAACTCTAGTTCAAAGACTAGGATGTGAAACACGATCATTATCACGTACAACTTTATTGCTTCCGAGTTTCGAGGCGAGACGAAGAGAATCGCGATCCACGTCGTTGGCTGCCACGTGGCGCCGAAACACACCCCTATACAGAAGGGTGTCCTGCCACTTCTCCTCGCTCATCCTGGCTGCTAACGCGTCCTCGACGCCGGCATGCCCTCCTGTTTACGCCTAGACGTCGGGTTGTCGAAAGTGCTTGCGTCACGAGTCTCGCGCGTAGGTAGATAAGTCTAGCCGAGGCGTCGCGTCGCATCGGCGGCCGCTGCGGAATTAGGAAATCAGTCGACGATCGAGACACGTCGTCGACGTCATTCGCGTCTCCCTTCTGGGGCAGGAAACGACGCGCGATGCTTTCCCCTCATTTCTCCCTTCCTCCTCGTCGACGTTTCCCGAAGGACGCCCACCTGCACAGGTGACGCACAGGTCCTACGGGGGTGCCGGGCCATCCCGGCAGAAAAACTGCCGATTTGCCCGAAAATCCGGGACTCCCGTATCAGGCTGCCAGGAGACCGGTCAAGGTGCGCGAACGGGGCTCGACCGCGCCGTGATTGACCTCGTGCTCCCTCGGGATGCGCACCGGGACGCGCGTCGATTCGCGGCCCAAGTCGCCTCGAAGCGCCAGCCGGCGCCGAAAAGCGCGCCCGTTTCACAGGGTAGCAAACGCCGCGGAGGTTCGTCGCCACCCTCAATCCGCGGGCTCGATGTGCACAGGCGCGAGGATACCCCGCTTCCTCGAGTGTCGCGAATATATCCTATCAACGTCACACGTTCGTGTGTGTATGTATTTTAATCGATAAAAAAAAGTATCTCTTTCGATAATTGTAAAGAAAGATGAGGAGATTTTTTCCTCCAACCTAATGTAGCCTCTCGCATTGAGTTATTATTTTTATTCTGTGCAAAGCTTTCGAATGCTTAAATAGCGGCAATTCTTAGATACTCTTGTCGATATCTTGAGAAATTGTCAGACACGATGTCTTATCATAATTTACGAAAATAATCTTTTTAATCTCTCTATTCTTTTACGAAACCCTCTAAGAAGCTCTAAATCTCGACAAATCGATGTGTTCGGCGACATTGTATACGTTTGCAGTTATAAATAATTTGAATACTAATAAATTGTGCATTGTCTTGTCAAGGGGGATGAAACGGCGGATAAAAAAAAAAAAAATGCGACAGAATCGAGTCGGAAAAAAAGCGCGTATGCGGCGAGCATGAAGGTAGAAGAGCATTAGCCTGTTGGAATATTAATGGCTAATTAATAATCAAGCTGAATTAATATCAATGACATCAAATGC
Organism: Prenolepis imparis; assembly: GCF_030444845.1. Lineage (NCBI taxonomy): Eukaryota > Metazoa > Arthropoda > Insecta > Hymenoptera > Formicidae > Prenolepis > Prenolepis imparis. Next base: position 15,277,485 of record NW_028141160.1, read on the forward strand.
GGCGCATCCGGTTATTTCAGTTTAATAGTACCCTGTTTGCATTTTAATCTTCAGACCTGGTAGCACAATAAAACATCATTGTTTCTTTTCATTCTAAATAAGATGTGAGGGGTACATTTACATTATTATTATTATCCAAGAAAATTTACAATCTACAATTTAAACAAATAGGATTTTAATAATATTCCCCATGTGCATAAGAAATTCATGAATAAAAAATGCAACTATATAAAATTTAACTTATTTAACTCATCCATAATTAATAAATACAGTTCTTCAATCCAAAAAACGCTTTAGTCCCTTTAAAGTCTGCGAATATGTTTTGCAGAATAGATAAAAGACCCGGAATGTCTGTTATCTCGCGCAATATGTTACAAAACTTTATCCGACTATATCGCGCAGGTCGTGCAGCATCTCGATGGTAGTCTCTCTCTTTCCATTTCTCTCTCTCCCTCACGCAAGTTCTCGCGAGACCATAAATTTAAGTATTTAAAGCACCGTGCCGAGAGCCGGCTTTCCATGCGATGTAACGCTGATAGTAAAGCCGCAGGGTGGTATATGATTTTCGCATCAACGATCGCCAGCGGTTTCCTCCCCGCGCGATACGCTCCGTTACAGCTTTTCCATCCCCTATGTGTTAACCCTCTCCCTCTCTTCTGCCCATCCTCCCACCCTTACATCCTGTAATCCCTTGCGGTCTACCGGAGCCTGCGCTTTCCCAGCCAACGTACCTTCCGCGTGTCTGAGCTCCTGATAGGTTACCGCCCGTTCCTTTTCTTCCCTCAAAGATACCCCCGAGAGAGTACACGAGTTACGGACGAGCGCGGATTGTCGATTGTGTCCTTTACCAAGAGCACCCGGGAAAATCAATAGTGACGCGTATGTCGCGCAATAAGAGCGTCGCACACACGTACACACATTCACATACACACACAAGGAGAGAGAGAGAAAAAGAAAGAGTGATGAGAGAAAGATATGTGATACAGTATCGATAACCAATAAAATAAAAAATGCAACCCATCCCGTTCGAAGCGTCAAACGAGTGACATCAGAGCGCGAAATAACTCATCTGTACATAAAGGTAAAGGGGTTAATTCAATTTTTCGATTGTAACTAATTCCGGCGTTAAATTCGTTATCTATAGAATCATCGTTACGTTCAACGATATTTCTAAGTCAACAGGGGCAATAAATAATTGCATTCTCGCAAAAAAAGGTCTTAAAATTTATTTGTTCCAACTCTGATTATATTTGGCAAAATAAAAAATTAGACGAAGAAAGATTTAATATTTGGCAAAATAAGAAATTAGCAAAATTAACGAATTAATCTGCATTAAAATTTCCATTCTTTCTTCCGAATTCTCTAGAGATCGGAAGGCTATAACGCATATAATGAAACTTGCTATCGCACGCATGAGAAAATGCTCGGTCGGGCGAACACAAATCGATCAATGGCTTATCGAAACGAGTCATGCGTTGCTTCGATTCGAAATACATATACGTGAAATGCCACAGTGTTCCGTTTAAACGAAAATCTACAATGACAATATTTTGGCGAGATACCATCATAATAGTGGTATAATAGCGATTTTTTTCCAAATAAATTATAGTGTCTTTTCGCTTTTTTCTCTTCTATATCTCTCAGTGATCTATATAACTAATGAAAATTAAAAATCATGTTCAAAACATATTAAAGCTTCACTATAATTTATAATTAATACTAATATTATTATATAATTTCATATATTTAATATATATATTTTTAATAATTAATTTCTTTAAGTATACATAAAGAAAATCATATATTTATAATAATCACAAAAAATACACCAAAGGTAAAGCTCCAAGAAATTTCAAAAATATATTAAAAACTTATATTATATATTAGTTCCGGGGGATCGTTTGTGATGTAAATTATAGTGTCTTCAACCCTCCCTCTTCATTTTCATCAATCTCCTTTCAACCCTTCGTCTTTCTCATTGCACGTCTCTTTCCTCTCCGCTCTCCTTTCCTACCCGCGTATCTAGCCTTATTCCTCGTCTTCGCCCCCGTGCCCATCTCCCTTCCCCTTTCTTCTCCCAGGTTTAATACCTTTAGGTGGAAGTTTCGACTGCGCAACCGACACGCCCGGATGAAGTTACGAGGGCATAACCGCCGTATATACGTATAACGTAAACGTAAAGCGTAGGGTCTGAGACGCATAGCACGTAAGTCGTAAAAGCTAGTTGAAGTCGGTGCAACGTCGTCCAATACGGGGTACCTCGTCTTCTACGCGCGTAAATGTGCGCACGTGTACGTGTATGCGTGCGGTGATCCCCGGTCTTCGCTTCCGCATACACAAACGAGTATCGTACGATATTCCGCTTTTACGCCCGAAGCGGCAGAAGTTAAAGGGCGTTTCGTTACAGAAAGGACCTTTCGACCTCATCGGAAAACTCGACTTCCCTGCGAATGAACGCGCAAATAGTAAAACCCGAGCAATGCCCGGGTTAGATATATTTTGTGTGTTACGATTTTGGCTGGACGTGGATGCTGTATATATGTATAACACCGGTAATAGTTTTCACTTTCCTACGTGAAACGCAAGTTCCTCGTAACTCCTAATTGTCGACGGTCCGGCCGTGGCTAACGCGGAATAATGACCTGTTCGTCGATGGAACGATGATGCGTTACTTAGAAAACGATTCTTCGAACGGCAGCGTTTATTTGGTCTCACCGCTAATTATAGCGATTATAATCAGACGCCAAGAAGTAATTATGAGGCGCCGTAAACTGGTTTCTTCGTATTAGATCTTTCCGAGATTTTGCCGATATTTTAAGTATACTTTGTTGGGAACCAAAATTTTATAACCCGTTTTTATTATAATTTTATATCATTTATAGAAGATATAAATTAACATCTAAAATATATTGCTTTATTAAATTGCAAATAAATATTAAAGTTATAACGACACGCAGAAGGAAGATGAAGACAAAATTATAATATTGTTCTTTTTTTCCAAAATTATACAAAATATCTCTGTTTAATTTGAAGATCAACTTCGAAAACCATAGGAATACGAAAATATGCATATACAGATAAGCCAATTCAATTATACACATTTCAAGTTATATTTTTCTATCATTAGTATATTAATTCGAAATGTCTTCCTCTCTATCTCTCTCTTTCTTTACGAAACATATATCTTTTTATAGAATATAAATAATTGTCATAAAAAAATAGTCAACTATGCTAATGATTAAAATTTTGACAACGACTCGGGATAGCACTTTGCGCAACGGAGATCAATACCGAAACTATGAACGCAACGCGACGCGAGGAATGACTTTAAGGAACAATCCGCCCCCGTGTTGAATTGCGTACTACCTGTGCGCGTGTGAAACGATGGCAAGACGATGAGCGCGGAGGGTTGGACGTTATGATGCTGCATTGTGGCACTTTACGACTTCCGGCGCAAACTGCCTTGCCTCCCTCGCAACCCTTCGCAACTCTCTCGTGCCCTTTCCGATTCCCTACTTCTCCACCCGCCATATTCCACGTTCCTTCGAAAATTACTCCATTTTCTGAAGACGTTTAAAGCGATCCTACACGAAGGTTATCGTAGCCTGAATACTAATGCTATTTTTTTTGAATAGTTACAGACGTGCAAACTCGGATAACTGAAAATTTCATTTCCATTCTTTTAAAGAAATAAAATTTTTTTAAACATTCTGCAGGTAATAAAACGAGAAGAACAATATCCTTCTGATATGTTAAAACAAATGACAGAAGTAAAGTAGATGAAACTAGAAAGCAGAGAATCTATAAATAATGCTTCTAATATTAAAATTCTGACAGAAAAAGTAAAAATAGATATCCATTATATTTTTGTATTATTTCGTCAGTATATACATAGTAAAAAAAGATTACATGTTCAATTTTAGAAATCATATAAATTACATTAATATTTCGAAATTGACGAGCATTTCAATAATCCAAACATAGATCAAAGAGTTTTATATGTATATTTTTGAAAATAATTAAATTAACATTTTTAAATGTCTCCAGTTTCTGTTTTCCATCAGAAATAAGAATAAGATTTCAATTTTACAATTTTGTTCATTCGATTAAAAATCTTATGTAGCAATTTGCGAATTTACAATTTTGCCACATTGTGCATATTGCGAAAATTCGTGTAATATTTATAATGTTTGTTTCTCATATTCTTTCACACATAAATTGTCAATTACCAGCTATCGCGTTTTAATAATGACATTACTTAAAATTTACTAAACAGAATATTGCATGCGTTTTCGTAATTAGCAGCGTTTAGTTACGCAATTAATAAGATTCTCTCGGGAAACAATAGCCGTATAACAGAGTTGTATAGCCATTGTAGTATTAATTAACAAAGTGCGGATCGCAGCGCATCGCGTAATATAACCAATTTGTGCTTCTTTAAAGACAGATACTGTTCCACACATGAAAGATTGTCATAAATATACGTCTGAAAAGTGGATATATCGCTCGATGCGGTACGCGCTATCATTAGAAGAACCGGTCACGTCAATTAAACTGGTTGGCCTGTAACGCCGGCAATTATATGAGAGCATCTTCGCCGCGATAGTTATTCCGTCATTAGTGCCCGAAATAGAGCGTCACGCGCTCCAGAGATGGACGCTCGGGAGTTTCGTGGAAACCATCGGGAGAATAAAGTCGATTAACGGGGCAAATTTCGCGTGGGCCTCCACAAAAGCGGGATACAATGTAAGGAGTCTCGAAATAGCGACCTCCTCGCGGCACTTTGTAGCCGGAATGAGGTCAGAAGTTCCCGGAACTTCCCATATCGAGTTCGCGGATAGGATCAAAGCAACCATGGTTTTGAGTTCCCAGAGGAACGTTTCCAGGATTTGTTCCTTTGAATCGAGTCTTTCGTAGATTTAAAGGGTATGCTTGAAGCAGTAAAAATGACTATACTCTTCAGAGAAGATTGCAAGTAAGGCAGTAAATGTGAAGAGGCCATAAACCTTTACATATAAGTTACGTAATTTAAATAAAAGAAGCTTGATGGAGAGAGAGAGAGAGAAAAAAAAGAGAATATCAGCAAATGTCAGATTTATTATTCATTAAAATAAAATCTTTCATTTTCCTCTTTCAAGCTGAGCCAGTGGTTGAATCCTCTCTCGCTAGAAGGAAATACTTTCGTAGTCGGGAGTTTTCCGAGCTTAAAGTAGGTCAGAAGAAACGGTGGCCTCTTGACGTTTACATTTTGCCGCCCTAAAATGTAAGCGGCGTTCGTTCGATAATAGGTATTTTGTACGTTGCAAAAATATACACGTCGTTCGTCCTTCCAAAAGCGGATTTTCCGTTCCGGCTAATTCTTTATTCATGAGGTCCAATTATCGTCAGACCAATCATCGTATGCTATCCGCGTGCTCGCTACCTGCTCCTGGCAGATATTCGATATTCAGTGTTGCATAATTGACCGGAGAAGAGATATCTACTCGAAATCCGATCGTTCTTCGTTTCTCTTTACACCGCGAATCTCGATCCTAACAATTTCTCTCGTTTCTCGCACGCTAATCGCTGAACGCTAGAATGTCCGCGACGATATAGCGGTTACCCGGTTTTATCTCGTCGTACGTAAGATACGTACGATATCTAGCGATCGAGCCAATTGCACGGTGCATATATCCATTCATTGCAGCGACCGCTGCAATTCCGTCCCAAATAAATATCGAATTACCGACGTATCGCACACGATACGATTTCTAGATACGGTAGTTTCTTGCGCGTATCCATGTACGAGCTGTGTTTAATAGCTCGTATTCTCGCCGCAGATTCGACGTTAAATGTGTGACTATCTGATTCTCGTCCCAGGTTTATCTTGAAATTAGGTCCTATCGCGTCTGGGCGCAAATACTGGGATTAGACAAGTTATATTTAATGAACCTATATTAAAGTGGATCGCTAAATATAATTGGTTGACCAGTGCAATGTGCAGTATCACGCATTTCTTAGTAGAATTATTAAATAAAAATAATTATTACAATAATTAGTACAGAGCACTAGCGGATCCTGGGGGGGGGGTTAACCCCCCCCCCCCTGGAAATTAAAAGAAACAGTTTTGCTGAATTTGTTTAAAAAATATAAGTAAAGAAAAACAAACATTAAAGAGCTATCGACGTCGTTGATCCTGGAATAAATAAATCTAATCATGAAACCAAAAATATTAAATAAAATAATTTTGCAAACCCCCCCCCCCCCCCCCCTCCCCCATTATCGGCGTCAGGATCCGCTAATGGTACAGATATACTATATCAATGTTATAAATTTATTTTTCAATTCCTCATAATTTCGTAGTATTTATAGCCCTATTTATACTATAGCCTTAGTTTATTATAGCCTTATTTTTTCCGAGATCCATAAAACTTCGCGCTAAACCAGGACTCTCGAGAAGCGAATCTTCCCTCGAATCCCTTTCGACTGCAAGCATCCACCTGATGATAGACATAACCCGTCCTCCATCCCCTTAATGACACCGAACAAACGGCATCAAATATAAGCGAGGCGAGGGTGCCTTTCGCTATTCGGCACAGCTTTCAGTACTATTATGAAAGGGGAAAAAGAGCGAACGAGCTACCTTCAAAGACGGGAGAGATGATCAGTTTACTGAGAGTGGTAGAAAGAGATAGAGGGGAAAAAGTAAATATTCTCGAATCATACAACTTCGCGCCTTTGAGGGATTTCTTAGACGATCACAAAAATGTTTCTGTCGTTGCATCGCGAAATTATTAAATATCGTCGTATATTCCAAGAAAGAAGATTTTTTATTACAAGATCTATATTTATATTATATTTTTATCATCACTATCTCGCTCTCTTATTTGCTATGTGATCCGTATTTTCTGAATATATATCATCATAACAGTTTCCTCTTTGAGAGAAAGAAATCTTGTTTTCTCAATAATAATCAGCGAATGTATTGAGTTACGTAATATTGATAAAATATATTAAATTACATTACATCTTTCTTGATTACCAATGCTTTTCAAAATAGAAAAAGAAAATTAATGAATAATTTTATTTCGATCTTTATCGCCAGAATTTTCATCGAGAATTTAAAAACTGATGTTTGAACTAAATTTTCGCTAAGAAAAGAAAAAAGCTTGGAAAGCTCCATATTTCAACATAATGTTCACTATTTGCTTATCTCTTTCGTGAAGCTCTCAGTGTAGTTTTACTTATGCATACGTTTTATATGTACCTATCATACAGAATAAACCAAAAATTGTCGCATAACAGCAAGTTTAAATAAAAATAGTATAAAAAACAATTTGATAAAAAAATAAGCTTATTATATTTATAATAAATTAGAAAGCAGTATCGCATTATTTCAGCAAAATAATGTCACTTCTCTGAAAATCATATTTGTTCTTTTAATCTTGGCATATTTTGCAATTTTACAAATAATGCACTCAATCCGCGATCTTTTTTTTTTTGTACTAACTAAGAGGCTGTATAAAAAGCCAAATAAAGTATCTAGTGTATGTCATTAAAAACGAAAAACCGAAAATTTTATGACATCCGCTTTTGCGAGACTGATGCTGTGGGGTAAAACTTCCCGGCGCCCGGACCCCGACAAGGAATCCGTTTAATTTCAAGAGACCCCATAAAGGTTATACGCTAGGGCGTTCGTTGTACGCTCAACGCAGGAAATACGCCCTCGTAAAATAGAGAAGGTAGAAGAAAAAAAAGTGAAGAGAAGAAAGGAAGGAGAAAGAGTGAGCGGTATGGAAACGCACACCGACGCATGTCCGTCGCGTAGATGTGTAAGCGAAACAATAGCAGAACTTCCGAGCTTCGGGAGTTTCCGAGCACGCTTCTAAGGAGATGAACAGTGAACGAGAAGACAGGACGAGGGACAAAGAATACCTCTACCGGTGAAAAAAAAGGAAGCAAGGACGAGGAGAACAATGCCGATGAATCCCGGGGCGTATTTTGCTCGCGCGTGGACACGCATACTATGCGTGCGCGAATGTAAAGCGAAAGGGATGAAAGGCGCGGATGTATTAGGTATAAAGTTTCTGAGTAACACTGTGGTAGAGAATTAGACGAACGAAAGAAAAAAAGGGAGATAAGAGGAAAAAAATAGGCAAGAGTACGTAAAATTAGAATGGCGTATTGATGGATGACTGTTAAAAATCGTATAGAAATAAATAGCACATTTTCAACGGACAGAAAAACTTATATATCTTTGATTTGCGGAATAGAATCAGTTTTTAAAAAGATTATAAATAGTTTTCACGGTAGAAAATAAAGTATATATGCATATTTTTTCTTTCGAAAAAATTATAAGAATGTTTTTGCAGAAAAAGAGTATCCTTTTCAGATATAATAATTTTATTATAATATACGATTAGCTGTAACACTCGATGGTTTCGGACAGAATCGAACGACCTTTGGAGGAAAACGCAGAATACGAATACATTTTCAAACTTGGTCTCGGTAAAAGGATTCGCGATCGGGGAGCAACATCAATCCTTTCTCGCATAGAGAGAGAGAGAGAGAGAGAGAGAGAGAGAGAGAGAGGGATTATTAGGGTGCGTTGGCCCCGAGGGTGAACTATGCGCGGAAACCTTGTGAAGTTGTCACGATGCAACGGTTCAAGTGAGGCGAGACCCTCGAGAGGTCAAAAGTTCGTTCTCTTTGCGTGCACCCTGCGTGACATCTTCGAGGATCGACGATGGTGTTCCTGTCGCCTGGCAACGCTTGGTTCGGTCGCGGAGGAAAAAGAGGACATGGTAGAGTCGATCCACTCTCTCTCTCTCTCTCTCTCTCTCTCTCTCTCTTTCTCTTTCTCTCTCCTCTCCGAAGAGGAGTCACTCTTTTCTCTCAACCCTCTTCGCGTCCTTTCCTCCCTACGAATGGCTTTATTCCCTCGCGCCACTCGACTCTCATCGCCAAGTGGCGGGCGCCACCTTAATTGGACCGTGGCAATCGCCGGAGTCAGCCGCCCTCCTGCGAGGGTCCGAGCGAGGGCGGGAATCCGAAAAAGCCTCTTTCAGAGTACCCTTCCTGCTTTGGGGCTGCATCTTTCAGAAGCTATCGTCGTCGAGGCAACTACAGCCCCGAGTCGGTCGGAATCGTTTGCAAACGTTCTCAACCCTTTGATTCCAGCTCCAACTTTATCGTTGAATTCATGCAAGTTTTAATAAAAATCGCAAGATAAAATATGCGGAGATATTGATCGTAATTACAAGTTTGTATTATCGAATTCAGATAGACCAGACTATTTAAAATATTAACCTTCAATATTCCTTTTTTATATGAAATATTTACAAAGGCATTAACATTGGCTTTCTTGAAGATGGCATACTTAGAATACAATTAAGCAAATTTTGCAGAAAATAGATGCTCTCAAGAGAAAGAGACAGAGAGAGAGAGAGAGAGAGAGAGAGAGAGAGAGAGAGAGAGAGAGAGAGAGAGAGAGAGAGAGAGAGAGAGAGAGAGAGAATCATTATTTTTACAATTTATATTTAAATTATATTTTATATTAAATTCTGTATATAATGTATATGTAAAAGATAGAAGTAAAATACATATAAAATTTTTTATACGTTTTTTACATGTTTTATTTTCATTTTTTTATATACTTTATATATGTTAAAATGCACATTTTATGAGGTTCGTCAATGCTATAAAGGTGTCTCTCGATCTGTGTCTTTCATAGTAAACCGCTACCATAAAATTTCAAAGATAAACGCGTGCTCATAATTCCCGCTGTAATTCGACCGTGACTCGAGGAAGATTGCAACGTTCATGAGTACATATTACATCACTACAATATATCGTTCGTGAATAATGCGATTTTAGCTTCGTGATCTTGTTGATATAGATCGCTCTATTATAGTTAATAATTAATATATAATTATTATATTATATTTCGAGATTATTATTGTAATCTCTTCATAAGATGAAGAAAAACATATTTTTTCTGTAATGTATATATTGAAAAGCAGAAATAATTTTTAAATAGATTTAATGCAAACTTTTTATTGTATATATCTACTTTTATATAAACTAAATTGAATAATTTATATTAATCAGAAAAAACGAAAGTGCACGTAGAAGTCAGAAGTTAAGTGGAAACATTTCTTAAATTAATTCTAAATTCTCTCATTAAAAGTGAGAGAAATTCTTACAGACTTACTTTAAATGTCAATTTAATTAAAGTAACTTCCTCACTTAATTAGCTCCACAAATAATTATTCTGATTGCGAATTATAAAGATAAAGATGCATATATTCGCGATGTCGAGAAGAAATAGAAAGAATGTGATACAATTTATTTCATTAGCAGTTTAAAAAATGATTAATAAATGAAAAGTGCGTATTGAATAATTAATCACGTTATTACGCTAATTGAATAAATTCTAGAAAATTGAGATCACAAGTAAAATATCATTATATACATATTATGGCTATAATTGTGCAAAAATATATATACTTTAATCGCTTTATTTTTATAGCCGACAAAACGAAATATTATCGCGTACGAACATCCCTTAGAGTAATTAGGAAATACAGTGTCCAGTTTTCATGGTTTTCCGCGTAAGCTTTATCTTGAGGTAATTATACGTCGGGGGAACTAATTACACATGTTCACCCGTTAATTTTACATGAGTTATACAACCCGCCAGTGAAAATTTATATTCCTAAATTATGTACACACGCAACCTCATATAATGATGATAAAAGATCATTCAGCAGTTAAAAGATTATTCAGCAAGATTTGAACATTGAAGAACGAAAAATCTTGATTCTACATTCGCGATAATTAAATAAATAAGAAATCGAAATCATGTATATACTCCAAATTATTTTGCTAAATTGTACATTAAATATCGACTCAATATAAAAGAAACTACTTATTATCAATTATCATTTGTGCAAATTTTCTATAGCAAAATATTACCTATTTATACATTATTCGTAACACATAAATATTATTTGATTTCTGATCATGTGAATATATGATACATTTGAGACTACGTAATTTATATATTTATATATTTATATATAACAATTTAATATTATTATTATTAAAATATGATCTTTGCATACATTTCTTTTCTAACAATAGTATCGAAAATTACTCCCACCGCAATTCGATACAACTTTGAAATATCGATCGCAATTTCAGCGCCTTGGAAATGGCACGTATCATCCAGCCCACGTGATCGTTTCCCAATCTGAACGCGGTCGAACAATTGCGGAGTTGCGGTCGAAATTGTCCAACACGCGCCAATACACAACTTCTCTCTAGATCCGTATCCGGCATATATATCCGATCCGTAATAGCTAAAGGGCATTCTATCTAGAACCCGCGTTACTAGATGTAACCGACGCGTTTTGGCCCGCTGCTTGCGGCATCCGATACCGAGCGTCGAAGCCGAGCTTGAAAGCCGGTCGTGCACGCGCGGTATTCCCCGGATTCAATAAAAGCGACGGCAGGCAGGCAGGTACGGCGTAGCCTCGTAAACGGGTAATCTGCTATTCAGGTCATAACCTAGCACACGTCGAGCTGGGACGAGGTCGTTTTCCCGGCAGCCATTCTGGATTCTCTTCTATCCAGGGATTCCGCGAGGTACGACGAGGCCGAAGGACCGAGACGAGATGCTAACAGAGAAAAGAGGTATCTCTCGCTCTCTCCCTCTCCCTCTTGGCTGCTTTTTCCAGCATGTTTATGCCCAGCGACAGCCAATCGCACGTCGACAAATGCGGCCCTTAATATCGCACTGGGCGATTCCCAAAGTCAGATTATCGGAAATCTATTACGATTTTGGGGGAAATTTATTGGGGTCGCGGATGCGCTTCGAAATTTCGTCTTTCGCGAAGAGCCTCTTATTGGAATCCATAATCTATCGCGAAAGTTGGCGTGATTGATGGCGCGAGCGTCATAATACCATTGATCCGTGACTTAGATGATCGGATTAATCTCTCTCTCTCTCGATAGAACATATTTTTGCTCTTCCATTTTCAATCTGCCCTATTTACGCGAACCATCTAATATTCACTCTGACATAAAATTAAAAAAAAACAGAATTTTAACTATTTTCGTTCAACTATTCTATAATTTTGACGATTATACACAGCTCCGTCACTCTTTCACCGAAATACTGACGAGAGAAACTATTTATTCTCTAGTCCGTCACGCGGCTGATATATCTCGTGAATTAAAATCGAGAGATAAGATAAAATATTCAATCACGATTGTGCCTCTTCCGACTTACGATGGAGCTTATTATAATTGCGGAATTGATCACAACGTTGGAATGCAATAATAAATGCATTCACGAGAGTCGCAGACGCAGAGTCTTTTAAGATCACGCGTGTGACTTATATCTCCTCGTAGACAGTTTATAAAAAAAATATGTAGAACAATAATTTTTTTTCGCGCACGTACGGCTAATTAACATGCACAGGATACGCGGATTTTTTGCGTTTTTCCCTGATAGATATGCGTTATTATTTCTTGCTTCGATTGCTTGGCATTCGGTATGTAACAAATAGATATGTAAAAGGAAAAGAAAAGAAGATAAGTTTTGTCATCTCGTTTACCCGCGGCAAATATCGGAAAATCGAGAGCCAATTCTAGAATTTCGTTAAAACTTCAGAATCAAGGGCTGACTTTAATATGAAAAATTTTGAAAATCAAAAACCAATATTGGCATCTTATCCTAATCATATATTTTCAGCGTAATGCAATATGATCCCTAAAGAGTATTAGAGCAAAACTCAATTTTAAATTGAATCTAAAATTGACAATTTATATTCGGAATATTTTCTTATTTTATTCGTAAAAAAATTCTATGAATTCAAACATGTCGCGATTATTAAAAGGACAAATTACAATTCTTATAACATTATTTATTAAATAGTTAGTAATTAAGTAAAAGAAGAAGATACAGCAGGAGTAATGCATGATTCGGAGTCGTCTTTAGTTGACGATTACATAGGATGTTCAGTAGATTATGCGATTCGCAAGATGCATGCACGCTATAAATGTGCAAGGAGGATATATACAACCTAACAGGTTTCCACCTATGCCGCACATACATTGATACGCACACGTACCTATCTGTTGTACGAACCGAGGCATATACGGGCTCGTAGAGATGCAATGATATACATAAATGTATGGATGTATGAACGAGCGTAGGCTTCGCGGAGTTGCTAGGTGTGACCGATCTCTAAACTCTTCCTCACTGATACTCAAAGCTGTGCCGAGACATGCATCCGACAGAATAAATTGCTGCGATTTTATTACGCATTGTAATTGCAATTTATACGGCGGATGTTGTCTTTCCGGAAATCTATATTTTAAAACTTCCACATGGGAGGTTCAAAAAGGATTAATGTAGAGTGGAGTTTACATCTTATTATCTTAAATTAAGTAAATAACTAACAATAAAATATTATTGGTATTTTTTTATAATATACTATTCGAAATTCGCATAAGATACAGCTGACCTATACAAGGCTATACTAATTAGAAAAGTTAGAAAAATAAAAGTGTTAACGAAATAAAATTTAGTACTAAAATAAGCTATTACATCAAACATATATTTACGTCACTCTCAGTATACTAATATATTTCATATTTCTCTCTATTGCATATCTCTGAGACGAGATATTTCAAGAGAATATTCTCGCAGTAAGTTGACTTGTGATAGTTGATTCGTGGAGTTGACTTTTATATCATCCGTGTTAACTCTCGAAGTAACACGGCATACGTAATTTATTCCGATCACAGATCTTGGAAGGTGATAACTAAATCGGAATTTACGAAAGCGGGAGACAGCTTATGCAAATGTTTCGCAACCGTGATTCGTAAACGACATTCTACGAGAAAATTTCGTAGTTTGCTATTTATTATTTTAATCGACAATGCATTAACGTGTCGACGTGTCATTTGCAAAATGGCGGAAGCGATGATGAATTAACGAGAATTCATTATAGAATGTATATGTTACACGCGCGAGGTCATCTAAAAATTGTGGCCACGTGATATTTTAAATATAGCATTAAATTTAGCGCTATAATTCATAGCTACAATAAATCATGAAGATTTACATCTCATTTACATATCTCTGGAAAAATAGCGGTGATTCTAACAATCGAAAATAAATACAATTCTGCGCAAGTGTCGTTTAAACTCTCTCGGATTTCTTTTCACTTATACGATTTATCATTTTCTTTTTCCATCTCGATCAATTTCTGCACATAAACTCTGCAGCGGATCAATGCACTTCGCAAGCTCACTTCCGCTCCGTGGATACACATACATACACACATATACACACACAAACGCACACGCGCATCTGTTGGATTGCACTGCATCCAATAATGATTAATCCAGGATCACTAATGTTTCTCACCGCTTCCAGCTTCTAGTTCGAAGCAATTAGCCACGCGACTGCTATCGATCTTCGATGCAGTCGAGAGACTCGATCTGCTGATTCCGGAAATTTGCGACAGAAGATTAACGTATTTTTGCGCTTTTTGCGGAAGTAATACTAAACCTCTAAGGCGATAAATTATATCGAAACTTCTTTTTCTTAAATAGGAAACGCACTCGTTTGACATAGATAGTAGAATGTAGAAATGAATATACGCGCGATCGCGATTTAAATTATATTTTATTCTGCATAAATTTTGATAATGAGATTAATATTTTCATTTCGATCTAATACTTTCAATTGAAGAGTTTCGACGTTTAATCAGATTGCACATAAATCATTACAATTTGTATCGGAAAAATGAATTATTACAAGATAATGACAATATATAATTATAAAGTATTATGTATGATTTATATTCAACGAATTCTTGCTATACTGCAGGCACTTTTAGATTTTCTATGCTAAAACGAAAACGTGAAAAAAAAGCGTGTTATCCGCGCGATCCAATATAAATACGTGAGAAATCACTTGGGATAGCGCGGTCGCGTTGCGCAATATTTCGAAATCTTTGTAATGGTGCCGCGTATATCTCCGAACTCCCACCATCCCGTAACCATTATGAAACAAAGGGCATCAAAATGCAGGACCGAAAACGCGACGAGACTTGTTGCGACGATGAAAAATTCATCGGAAACATTCATACGTTGCATGTCGCATGTCGTACGGCCGGAAAAAAGTCAGACCGGCAATTTCGCGTAAATAAAAAATAGCTCAAACGCGAACGAGAAAAAAAAACGGAAAAAAAAGAGAACAATACTTTTTAGCCCCGATACCGTTTTATGTGAA
The DNA here is from genome assembly GCF_030444845.1 of Prenolepis imparis. Lineage (NCBI taxonomy): Eukaryota > Metazoa > Arthropoda > Insecta > Hymenoptera > Formicidae > Prenolepis > Prenolepis imparis. The sequence goes on from NW_028141160.1 coordinate 15,292,777, forward strand.
TAACAGATTGATCGTACACAAGCCACGAACTCGTTTTGCCGGTTTGTGTCATCGGGCTATCCGCATACAGCTCGTTTCACCCTCTTGCCACGTGTGCGCGCGCCTATCTCCGTCGATATAAATCGATAGATACCGGGCACAGCCAGCCACTTTCTACGCTCTTGGATCGTCTCGCGAGTCCTACCGTTTCACTCTATCCTCTCGAGGCGAGGTTACGCTCCTTTCTGCGGGTCCAGGTGAATAACCACCTCGTACCTTCGGCAAGGCCGGTTATCGTCATTAACCGGAATCTTTTCAGGCGGAATCCCCAACCGCGTGGGACGATCAAAATTCAGTTCGGAGACCCAGCTTCTTTTTTTCTATTTAAGTTTTTTTTTAGACAGCGCTTTCCACCCGAGTCTCTAATTCGGCAATTGAAGAAGGATTTTAATAGAAAATAAACAAACTAAATAGCCTATTCTGTGAATTGTTTAAAATAAATAAGAGGTAATATTCAATACGATCATTATGATTATAGAAACTAGTATAAGAGAAATTGAACATTATTTTCGAAATAGACCACCTAACCATTGGCATTGTGCATTATAAGATAAGAATTTTCTAAAAAAAAAAAAAAAAGAAGGAAAAAATTGATCCATTCCGTGTTGTACATTTTAGTTTTAAAATTAATCATAGCGAATATTAATAAAAAATAATTATATTTTCATATACTAACCGCGAACTATTTTTGATATATCTATTATCATGAAAACTTGGAATTGAAATGCGTGATTAAAGTATTTTTATAAAACTAAAATAAAGATAAAATAATATAATGTATAAAAATAATTGATAATTGATTATTATTTTAATATTAATAATTGGTTATATAATGTTGATTTAATTCGAATGCATTATTGAAATAAGAAAAATCGCGCGTTTCGCTCTAATATATATTTTCTATTATGATTAAAAAATTATGTATGTTGAAACAGAAATGTCGGTGAATGCACTATGAGGACGAAAGAATAATTGGCAATTTTAAAATGCCACTAATTATTTTAAATGTACAAGTGTTGAGGCGTTCATATTAAAAGTAATATAAGTATATAAAAAAATAAGTATGTTTTTTTACTTATTTATTATATGCTATTTATTCTGGCCGATAACTCATATGATGAAATAAAACGCATGAACCCACATGCTTAATAATAAGCATTCTCGAGAATTATCAATAGGATCATTAAAAACTATTACAAATTCATAACGGTATCGAATCGATAATTCGATTTCTACTCATCTGAGATTCATAGGAAACGAGTTGTATACATGTCAGAAATACCGCGACGCTTACGCAGGCAAAGGTGAAGCGAGAAGATGAGCCACGCGTTTTCCATCTTGGAGGTAAAATCAGACGGGTGGATCGAGGAGGGTCTGGGCTATAAGTGGTCCAATCTACCGGTCGTGAAACGGTTTCGTGTGGACCGATGATATTACGAAGGGACAGAAGAGGATGCCGAACAGGCAGGTTGCCGTCAAGAGTTCGACGACGGGCAGGTGCACCTTTCTCGCGCAGAGTAGGGCAAACAAAGGATCTCAGAATCCTCCTGGCGACCGGTATTCCGGAGCAGAAGACCGCAGCAATGATGGCAAACCCGATGGATTCCACCGTCGAACAAATCTCTCAAGTGAATGGTCTGGCGATACGCTCTGCACGACCACTAAACACTATACGCTATGGAATTTCACGCTATTGTCTGTTCGGGGTGGTTGCACCAACTCGCCAAAGCTGGTCGAGATTGGGACATTTAAAACTGCCCTCCAGTCGAACAGGTTTTGAGAGAATTACCTTTTTAATCCTCGTTCCGAAAAAAAATAAATAACGAAAGCGATACTGAATTCGTTTCTCTTTCAAAAGTCTATTATTAGAAAGTTTTGACTTTCTTGAAAATGATGGAAATAAGTCGGTCGATTTTAAATATAAATTTTCTTATTATAAAAACTATATTTCTATAAATCGATTTTAAGGAAATTAAAACTTAATTCTATAAATTATATAAAGTACTGTTTTTTTTTATTGTAATAAATAAATTTACTTTTGAGTTCTCTTTCTATAGGATTATTATCAAGATATAAAATTAAGATTTTCTAAATATTCCTCGAATAATCAATAATTTAATGAAAATAAATCACAAACGCTTCTGTTCGAAATATCGGAGAACCTTGTTAAGAGGATTTCGTTAAAAATACCGCATATATAGGTATATAATTCGACGTAGCGGTGTCCTTGCGGCAGCCTCCTTCGCTAAGAAGCATTATCGATATAAGAACATACTATCATCGCGACGACGGGGGATCGTTACGTGCCTTGCGCGATCATTCGTTCGATCGATCGATCGATCGATGCCGGAGGATTTGGCGCGGATAGCGGTGCTACCAAACCGCCACGTGCAAACGGATAGCAGCTCGCCTTTCACGGGCGACTTACTCTTCGCCCGGACCTGCAATCAGGGCAAGATTGTAGACATCTGCCGACCATCTGCCGGCAGCAGCCTTCCGGAGGGCCGGCGACCGCTCCCCTACCGCGTCTCTCCCTTTCGGTTCCGCGTCCCTTCATCTCTCGCCTGCAAAATGCGCTCTCGTTGCAAGCAAGGTGCACGAACGCACCGAAATCGCACGCACGAGGCCGTAGATTTGTGCCGCTCTTTCTTGTTGCTCGTCTCTGCGAGCGTCGAGATTGTACACGCGAGCAAGGTGCGATCCAGATTTATAATGACGTAAGCGTGCGCGCGCGCGTCTCGTAAATATATGTTGCTGATACTGCTTTATGCTGATGCCATTCGATTTATTCGCGGTAAACTCCAAATACCTACGACAGACTTTTCGAATCACGACGTCAAACGCGAGAAAATTCTCCGACACTCAACACTTGCTGTGACGACTTGTCATTTACGAAATTGTTCTGCCGCAATAAAACAAATTCGTAAAGTATATAGCGAGGGATCTATTAGTCTTTAATTAGTTGACTTGTGTACAATAATGAAGTAAAAGAACAGAAAAGATATTTTAGAAACTTAACAGTGAGAACGATTTTAATATTGCATATATAATTATATACAATACATCCCGATATTAAAATTTTGATTTTTATGCCTTAGATTTTTTATGTTTCAAATTATTTTTACAATTAATCTTATCAATTTTCAAAATTTATTATAATTTTTCTTATATCATAATTTCTTCATTTGAAATGAAATCGATAAAACCATAATGACCATATATAATGAATATTACTATAATAAGACAATTAATAACCCAAAATATAATGAGTAATTTTGTGTTTTTTGTGGCATAAATTCATGCAATTTTGAAAAGCGGTATGTATTATTACACCACATACACTTTCCAATTTATGCCAAGCGTCCTTTTGCAATCAACTCATCGATGTATTGTATCATCAATTATAAGCGTAATGACGATCTGGAATATTGCCTCGTTGCCGCCAGGTGTAAAATCACAGTGCCGCCAAGCACCAGGTGTATGTAACCCGGAGCGGAGATGCGGAATCGGACTCCGCATCGGTCGACTGGTGAGATTAATTTAACGACCGCGCGCAGGACTATAAACTGCGCGGAGGTTAATTCCTAATTAGTACAGTCCGTACGTACCTCAAAGGCGCATACGCAATGCGTAACGCTCGGGGAAACAAGCGCAGCAATCTCTCATTTGGAACTATAGCGTTTCTTGCGAGAGCGCCGTATATCGATTAATCAAATGATGAATTGAATGCTCAATTTTATCGCGAGAACTTTGATTAATCGCGGCGAAATAAGGACCTAGTTTCGTCGAAGCCTTGCGTCGTGCGTCGCAAGTCATTAACGAGCGGATAATAAATCATCGGAGTAAATCGCGAAGGTAATACGAGATCGTCGCGCGTCTCTTATCTCTCCATAAATGTTTCTTACGCTAGGATAATGAGTAACGAGGGTAAAATAATGCCTAATGAGCTTTTGAGAACGCTCCCCCATTTACTGTTGCAAGTGTCTCCGGTCTCGCTCTTTGTCGCCTTTTTTCGTCAATCGGTGATTATTATTTCTACCGTTCTTAACCGTGTATCCCCATGACGCTTTCTCGAATCCATAACCCGAAGGTCGTATAATGTATTCGTCGTATGCGTGGCTGGCGACATCGTGGCGACCGCCACAAATAAAGCGCAGACGGACGGATGGACGGACAGACGAATGGACAGACGGGGACGGTGCTGTATTTTTAGACTTTCTAACCACGGTGGAGCACGCTGCACAAGCTCGCTAAGGCGGGTATACGTGAGTACCAACGTTAAGAGAGATTACTATATATAAAATGGATTATAAAAAGTCGCGTATCTTATTCCAGTTTAATTTGAACATAATTATTCTCACGAAAAAATTTTAATAAGAAAGTCTAGACTTTTTACGCGCATGGAATTAATTACGTTTGGCAAGGATTCAAGTAGATTACAACAAATAATCTTACTATCTTCCATTAAGTATATTTTAAAAAATTTTAATTAATAATTTCGATATGTTATGGTATTGAGATGAGCGGGTCTTCTCTATTCTTTGAGTGCACTAATCTTTAGGTTGTCTATATGAGACATCTTGTATCTTATAATTAATTCTACTCTCCATTTTGGAACAAAATTCGATATTATATATATATCCGATTTGCATTTCACTCGTCATCACGTTACATAACGCGGCGTATAATAACTCAATAGATCTTATGAAGTCACTCGAGCGCTCATACGAAGTAATACCCGGTAATTCACGCGGGCGATATAGGACAACTCTTCTACGTGTACATACCTACATGGGCAAATCGTCGTCACCGTCGTCGTCCGTATACGTATATGCCGAGTACAGCCTGAAAAGAAAAACCTCAATTTAGTTTATAGTGTCAATTGAATGAACAGACAGGGTACGTGATTTATTTTTAGACCTGCATCATGCAGGGGACTCCGCTGCATTAAACGGTTACGTGTGTGCTCGTTCACGCACGAACGAGCTCATCTGCACCGCATCGACGAACGCAGAAAGCGACGTCACATGAGAGAGACACGCCTGCAACGATTACGTCGACGTGCAGTTTTCGTTTCCTCGACAGTACGGAAATAATTCAGTATCTCTTCCTATTTCATATATAACGCATGATATTTTTTTTAAATACCTATTCTAACTCGTCGTAGAAAAATATTATATTTTATCAGTCATCATGCTTTTTACAATAAAATAATATAGCTCTTCAAGTACATATGCTATTTTTCGAAATGCTATTGTAATTATATTTTCTCGTCAATTGAACCTCTTTTAATATCACGAATTATAGATTAATAAGATATGTCAAATCCAAGCTGTATCGAGCAAATTCGTCGTTTACGTCGAAGTTGCGAATATCTAACACAGGTCGATCATATTACTGGCCATTATCCGGTCAATACAAGTCTTACCAGATCAGTCGGATATCCACTCGACGAGCTTAGTTCCGAAAGATGAGAGCGATAGATTGCATTTCCGCAAAGTCTGCGCCGGGTGTTGGAAACGCTTACGATTTAGCACAAACTTGCGCCGAGGAATTCCAAAGGGGAATGGGATTGGTAAACTCAACTTTAGTAAGTAATAGAGGTTTAAACCCTCTACACTCGAGACCCGTGACGAAGGATTTACCTCAATCCTCAACCGAGGCTCACAACATCGAACTATACTAACTCGAATCTTGTGTCGAGCAACTTGCTTATCTTACGTAAAAATCAATGTCCTATACAGTTATTGCGAACTTTTCGCTTTCATTAATCCTCCATTAAATTCGCTATAGATTGGCAGCAATTTCATTCACTTTTCGATCTGCTAAAATTATAAAATTATAGACTTTGAAAATTTGTAATATTTTTTCTTTCGCAATCAATTATAATCGATGGAATTATACTCGAGTATCCTGACTTTCGCCTGGAAAGATTTATAATAAAAATGAAAAAACTTATGCCAAAAATGTAGCACGTCATTTATATATTAAATATATATTTAATATAGGATTAATAATTTTAGTAGAGTAATTTTTTAACTTTTTACATCTCTTTGCTTTTTCAAGAGTATACTAAATTACCTTATATATAATAAAAGCTAATATTATAATATTCGTGTCATAAGTTTATAAAATAGAAGCCTTCTTTATGTGTTACAATAAGAGAATTGATATAGTTTCAATTCTTTGCGTCTTATTCCGCATCGTTATTACCGAAACTTTTTGGATAATACTGTTCTTATATACGCTTCAACATTTTTGAGTTAATGATGACGAATGAAATCGGAGCACTCCGCCTACATCACGTTGCTCGTACGTATAACGATTTTAAACAAAGGGTGGAGACCTCTCCAAGATGAAGGGACGAGAAGGGAGCGAAGAAAGAGGAAGGAAGGAAGGGCAGCATCAAGAAAGGACGAAACGACGTCCCAGCCCTTTCGCGGCGACCGGGCAGGATCGATGGAGCGCGATTGAGGGTCCTCGAAGACAGGATCCGTCCTTCGATCCATATATACACCCGCCCGCGCGCACGTATAAAAACCCACGCGGCCTGTCGACTTCCGGTCCCCGGGCGACCGATGCAACCCGGGGCTTTAAGCTCGGCACAGCGAAGCCTCGGGAGTTTTTACGAGCACAGTTTATGGAAGCGAGCCAGCTGGGCTCGCGATAAACTCGCTATACCTATACCTATCTACGAAGTATTATGTATGCGTGTAAACGCGCGCGTTCACACAAAACACACAGAACACACGCGCGTATAAAAACACATATACATTCGAAGACACATACGCAACAATGAAAGCACATTCCCATATATCGCAGATGCATGTGTGTGCGATTTCGAATGCGGATATACGAGTGGATATATATATGCGCACGCATGCATACATACACGTGTAAAATTGCATCCCGCAACTCTGGAGCGCTGCACATGTGCGATGAATTCACGTGTGTAACACACGCGGCACAGTATTGCCTAAAGCCGCGTCGTTTGGATGGTCGCAGCCGCCAAACGATGGCCCGTGCCAAAAACTTCCGTTTACTATTGCAGGAAAATGTTGATTGGAGTATCGTTGTGAGTGATATGTGACTTTGAAACGTTTTCGTTAGATATATCATGTAACATGTCAGGTATGCAGTTAGATGCACATTTTTGGACATTTTTAGATTATAGTTTAGATAGAGATCGTAAAATGTGAAATTCTGAAAAACATTTTTGAGAAATGTGAAATATCCATAAATCTTTAAATCGAATACATGCAACATAAAGTATTATATAATCAAAAGTATATGATAAAAATGATAATGATGACATATAAAGTATCAGAGATTATTGTTAATATTTCATTATTCAAATTTAGTGGGAAAAATAGGGAGTGTGTATAATAGAGACAAAAAGATAAATTCCTAGCGCGAATTCCTGCGTTCGATGATACAAAAATATAGTCGACGATTTCCGACTTACAATTAATGCCTCGCATCGCTTTCATCTATACCTTCTCGCGAAATGAATGACTTTAAGTCCCGTGCTCGCGCGTGAGAACTCTCATTCGAGAGTTGGCGGTGAATGGTTATATTCTTTAGTGTTGGTGGAGGCCGCACGACGACCTTTCAACCGCACCCAGCTTGAGTCGCTGTCAGGACCCATTGAGAAAATTGATACGAATGGTTCTAGCGAACAGTCGTGACTCGTATGAACGACATACATCACATTAAATCGAGCTTCTTGCGTTACTTGTCTATGCGTTAAAATGCCGTCACGCTTCATTCGCGACAACGGCAAACTTAATCGTGCACAATCGCGACTATTGCTGTGGCGGAGAAAAAAAAGCTCTTAGGCTGATGCAGATAATAATCGGCGCGCCCGAATTAGTCCGAAATCGTCCATGCTTATCGTGCACGCAGTAGATAATGACGAGCAGTCGAACGCGTTTCTATACATGGGATGGATACATCAAGAGGATTAAATGAAGCGCGGACGACACGCGTTTGACCGAAATGCAAATTCGGTCACGTCGAATTAAACCGACCATCGTACAGGCGCCAGTCGCGCGCTCGATGTGCGACGCGAGGGCGTCAATTACGAATGCACGAAACGCGTTTTCAAACGCGATTGATGTTAAACGGCACGCATACCGAGCTCTCAGAATTTAGCGAATAATCCGTGCAATTGTATTCGCGCTGCATTCCTTAATTGTGATAAAACTTGTCGATATGTTTTCAAATATCCTATATTTTAATTTACCTTAATTATTACGTTTGTTCTCTTCTTGTTTTATTTAAACATTTATATACATATACGAAGGTGTGATAAATTAGATAGGAATTTGTAATTTTGATAGGCAATAGAGAATTTTAACATGTGCGTTAAGAAAGGCTGCTTTCGCGAGAAAATCAAAATGATCCAGATTAAAATGATTCTGTGCTGTGATTGGTCAAATCTGAAATTTCACTGAATTTCATTGAAATTGAACTGAATGAAATTCAGTGAAATTTCAGATTTGACCAATCACAGCACAGGATCATTTTAATCTGGATTATTTTGATTTTCTCGCGAAAGCAGCCAAAATAACGGGAGGGCATCAATTACGAAATGCACGCATTTTTAAACGCGATTGATGTTAAACGCATATCAAGCTTTCAGAATTTAGCGAATAATCCGCGCAATTATATTCGCTGCATTCCTTGCAATAAAACTTGTCGAAATATGTTTTCAAATATTCTATATTTTAATTTACCTTAATTATTGTGTTTATTCTCTTCTTGTTTTATTTAAACATTTATTATGTACACAGAGGCGTAATAAATTATATAGAAATTTATAGTTTAATTTAAATTGATAGGCAATTAAAGAATATTAACAATGTGCATTAAAAAAATAACAATGTAAAATCAACTTAATTTTTCTTAATCTTTTTACATAATTTCATTTTCCACTGAATTATTCCACTAGATGTATAAACTTCAATTACTCAACAAGCGAACGACGCTATATAATATTTGGTGGAATATAAACAATGATACAAATGAGGCAAGTAAATTCTGATAAAAGCTCACTTGGCACACGGCCAATGCTTGAAGATTCCGCATTCGATGGCCGTAAATTTTTCGATAGATTCACTCCATTATTTACAAAATGTAATTGACGGTTGCGTCGTCGTAGCATCCGCATTTGTTTCGCGACGCTAATAACCGGGGACGTAAAGAGAAACGGGTGTGTGAAGTTGGCACCCCTATGTTATGCTATCATAGTTCTGTTAAGAGTTCTGAGTTATTTAGAACCATAGAAAGAGTTCTTGATCATTTTTAGAAATAGTTCCGGTCATTACGATAACGAAAATCAGTTTTAAAAAATAGGGGTGCCAACTTCACATTTTTTTTACACATTGAGTTCTAATAGTTTTGAACAGAGTTTTAAGGTTCTTTTAAATAGTTATATAGTTCCTGATTATTTTTTGAAAGAGTTCTGCAATTTTTAGATAAAAAAACGTATCTTTGATATTGAAAGTATGTTTCTTTATCTCTATAAAAATTGCAAAACTCTTTCAAAAAATAATCAGGAACTGTGTAACTATTAAACAATTTAAATTTACTCACCTCACGGTTGCTCCTTTGTTGCCCGATGCCTCCCCGGGCCTCCTTCTCGTACAAGTTTCGAAACACTTGCACTCGCGTTACTTTTTTTCGTTCGCGACGCGCGGCGACGCCCGGGTTTTAGCTATCACAATCTTCGACGCGTTTCGGTAAAACGCGAGATTCGCGAGAGCTTATTCGCGCGCGAATAAGCTCTCGCGAGTCTCGCGTTTTACCGAAACGCGTCGAATATTGTGATAGCTAAAACCCGGGCGTCGCCGCGCGTCGCCAACGAAAAAAAGTAACGCGAGTGCAAGTGTTTCGAAACTTGTATGAGAAGGAGGCATCGGGCAACAAAGGAGCAACCGTGAGGTGAGTAAATTTAAATTGTTTAATAGTTACATAGTTCCTGATTATTTTTTGAAAGAGTTTTGCAATTTTTATAGAGATAAAAAAACATACTTTCAATATCGAAGATATTTTTAAAATATCAAGTTCTGGGGAAAGACGTTAGAGTTCTGAATCGTACTCGATAAGACAAGAAAAAACGTGAAAACCGCATGGCTCTATCTATTATAGTTTCGAAGAGATTGATTTTTTAAAATTAATCCACTTTTACGAAACATTTCGAAAATCACGAGTTCTGGTCGAAAATGCTGGAGTTTTGAATTATACACGATAAAACAAGAAAAAAAAGGGGAAACCGCATAGCTCTATACCTGTTATAATTTCCGAGGTATCGATTTTTTTAATTCATCGGAACGTAGAATGTGAATTTTGCGACGTAGGTATGTCAAGTCGACGTATGACATACGTGAAGGTACGTTTTTTTATCTAAAAATTGCAGAATTCTTTCAAAAAATAATCAGGAACTATATAACTATTTAAAAGAACCTTAAAACTCTGCTCAAAACTATTGGAACTCGATGTGTAAAAAAATGTGAAGTTGGCAGCCCTATTTTTTGAAACTGATTTTCGTTATCGTAATGACCGGAACTATTTCTAAAAATGATCAACAACTCTTCCTATGGTTCTAAATAACTCAGAACTCTTAACAGAACTATGATAGCATAACATAGAGGTGCCAACTTCACACACCCAAGAGAAACTTGGAAAAAAATTATAACTCGACAAAAGAAACGAAAAGTCAGGAAGTCGGAGGATTCTTACGCACGAGAGGGATCGTGACAAAAGGTCACACCGCATTTGCGACAAGACAAACTTTTCAGGGTGACTTCAAAAAGTTACTCTATTTACGAACGAGAAAGAATAGAATAAACAAAAAGATGTCCTCTCACGCAAAAAAAATAAAATAAAATAAAATAATAATTTCTATATTAATATATCCTCATTGTCGAAAAATATACTTAAAATAAATAGATACATATAGAATAGATTAAATTTATAAAATTATTTAACGATATAGGTATATATAAAATCTAACGATTTTTCTTAACATCTTTTTTTACTACGCTTCAAATTTAAATCCGAAAGCTTTGAAGACAAAGACAAAATATCAACCTCTTTTTTCCGAAACAAAAATACATAACGCGATTGTATAAAGTTCTCCCGAAATTGTCATATGTACGAAACATCAACGGAGCAAAATGATGACATCTTCTAAAACGAGAGCATCGGTTCGGCAGCGTTTTCGAGAATAGATAGAATCCGCAGTCAGTTAGCAGCTGCCAAGTCGAGATAATTTACATTCTAGCTCCGTCACATACGCTCTCAATTAAATAGTGTCATTTTGGAATCTCTGACAAGCATCCGGAATAAGCGCGTGATCTCTCAGAGAAATTTTACGATCGCGTATATCTAATTGTAAGTCTATCCGGTAAACGAAGCAACTTAATTCTGAAAATTGTCCCGAGATATTTTCTAATTTAATTACTTTCTAAGTCAATTACTTAAATCTCTTTAATTATTTTACTTCTGCTATTTTATTTCTGTTATTTGTAATAGATGCATTATAAATCTTTAATCTGAGTTGAAGATTAAAAAACGGTTCTATATATATAGTTTTATATATACCATACGATATAATGAACATAAACACAACTGAGACTATATACACACATACATAACTATTTGAAAAAAATATTTCATTAATTTATTCGCTAAATTTCAATCGCAGCGAGATCAAACTTTTAAACTTTTCTTCATAACTTTCTGCGAAAAATCGCTTATAGAGTTATAAACCGGAGGTCACCAGCGTGCGAAAATATGCAACTCAAACATGACAACTTAAATTGAGATTCGATTAACCGATAATGTGAGTACGATCGAAAATAGCCACAGTTTATCGGATCACACGGTGAGTATCATCAACTACGAGAGAAGGTAAGCGACGAGATAGATTATAATATGCCAGCAAGAGAATTTCTCGTGATTTCACGATGTTCTCGGTGGCATCGCTGCTGGTTTTCTCGCCGTTGTGTTATCGCACAGACACGTGCCACTTTGGCATACGCTACGTGTATGCATGGTGTTATCATCATCGACCGCGATAGGTTAAACCTCGATGGCACATTTTATATCGGCGAGGGAAACGCCGTTCGATTAAACTTCCGCACGCGACCGAATTATGCAAATCCCGGGAAACTGGTCCCCGATAATCTCGCGTCACCGCACGGCATTATTGCCGCTGATTCGCGATTTTTTTTATCGATTTTAAAATAAATCGACCGATTAACGAAATATAACAGAGGCGTGTCGAAGGATTAATTGAATCGTTTAAAATTTATGGACAAGCCGATCGGATACTCTATTCGCGTGGATCACATCCTAGAAAATGTACAGAGTATGTCGAAAAACTGAATATTTTATAATACGATAAAATTCTCCGCGATCTTCTAAAATGTTTCTTTGCCAAAAGAAAGAGTCAACATTTAATAAAAGTTATTTCATACAACGAAAAATAATGATGTAAATATAATAAAATTATATATGTATCCTTCTTTGAATTTAAAGTAGATTTGTATCAAACAAAATTTGATTTTAATTTGTACTCGAGTATATCTTGATATAATGAATTTCTAGTTTTCTATTATTACATTTAAGAAGTTTATTGACTTTACATATATAATTAAATATTCTCATATCACATGTAACTAACGTTTATAACTGATCTTTTATCTGTAGATGTGAAAAAAATGGCAAATCCTGCATGCTTATATTATCATAACCGGATCCAAAGTGTTAAGCACACTAAGCTTAACATATCTCGAGTTCTGGATTATATAGCGATCAACTATCTCGAATGAATTGCGTTTGATAAATTCCGCGGATGCCGTTGTACATTGCCAGCAATAGACGTATATCTTTGTCTTTTATACAGTGGCGTATCTAATTTTTTTTTCCACTATCTCTAGACACACAAATGCGCATTTTCTTTCAACCAGATGTTGAAGTAGCAACGTAACAGTATATATCTTTGCATCCAAAAACATGATTAACGATGGTTAACTTTCATGTATCACTGAAACTTGTCTGCTTTTTAAGAGATATACAAATGAAAAATATACACAAAAAAATATTTGTCATATGTCATGTATAAAAAAAGATATACATGATTCGAAAAAAAAAGATTATCATTATTTTATCTTTTTTAATTTTAAAAGCCATTATAATATTAAATTATGATTTTTACATAGATTAATGGCAATGCAGACTTTAGTCAGGATTTCAACAGAGATTATCAGAATATACACCACTGCGTTTATACTTAACGTGTGCGCACTAGTCGCTTACGTATATGTATATGTGTGAATATTGTGTGTATATATACGTGCGTGTGTACGGAAACATGGCTATGTGTATAAAGCGTGCCAGACGACCGGCGCCACAAGGAATCCCCACGCACACCTGAATGCCGACCGAATGGCGACCGCTTGCGTAAGAGTCCGACGAACGATCGTTGAGTCGAGTCATTCTAAGATTTCCACAGAGCTCGTCAAGCGAGCCAAGTGGGAAAAGCCTCGGGAAAAAAAGTTTAAGAAAATCTAGCAACACACGCGCGTGTAATAGCAATTCGAACACTTTAATCTTTCTCAATTTCAAATAATATATGTGTTATATATTTTCAAATAAAGATAAATTTAAAATTTTGAAAAAAAGAAAGAAAAAAAATTATTTTTAACATTTAAAATATCAAAAATGTATTTCTTCTTTTATTATATTTTATATTTTATGCAATTTACGTAATTTTTAATTTACACTGACATGCCGTTTAAAGTTCCTTCACAAATCTTTATTACAAATTTCTATTAGAGATGTGAAAATGCGAATAGTAAGTATGATGAGTTATCGCTGAAACGTGTCATATATCGTAGTGGTAATTGCATGATAAATTATGATGAAACTTCCGCAACAAGAAATGCATCTGCTATACTAGCTAACTATAACGCGAGAAACTGTTACTATTATTATGCTCTAACGACTAGACAGCGACCGTTTAATAAGCCCGAACACGTACAGATTACAGGACAATTCATACATCCGTTGATTAATACATCGTGACGGTGAGGAAGACCTCGCGCATTCACAGTACAATTTCTTTCTATTACGCATCCTGATTATACGTTTACTGCGCGATCCTTGAACCTCATAGGAATTATGATTCCGAGGTTTATTCTTATACCTCACGTAATCTCGTATTTATCGAGATTTTTCATTGCGAATCATCATCGAATGTTTAACTGCCGCATGCATTTTTACGTATTTATCTAGAAAGAGAAGAGAGAATCCAATTTTAACGCTGTCAATTTATTTATATTTCCAGATTTATTCAATTCCGAAATCATTTTTAGAAAATAATTTTGGAGAATATTTTAAAATATGAACATATTCATAAAATGATTACATATCCGATAATTGTGTACGCATCAAACAATAATTTATCATGGCCATTACGGAATTAATCCGTCATCGATATATTTATAGATATTTATAACTATTTGCTTTAATGTAATTTTAATGTAATTATTTTTTAATATTGTTTATTTTGATTTTTTTGATAAAGATAAAGATTTATATAGTACAAATATTAAATGTACCTATTACTGTGCCTACAAAAATCTCTAGCAATATAATTTTTAATATTTCTTACGACAATCTCAAGAAAAGTTTCTGCATAAAAATAAAAAAATCGATACATTCTCTGTAAAACAGTTCTCGAACTTTTCCGAGTGCGAAAATCTTTTCGCGTGAATTTTTCGGTGTAAAATGCAGTGGTTTTTTTTTTAAATACGCGAACATTTATTTAACAACTGAATCTGTTTTCTCCCTCCATTTGACATGCTTTTATTTTTATCAAAATTTATTGCAAACTATAGCACATAAAAAATAAAAATCTGAAAGAATATGACAAAAAATATTGTAAACGCACGCTTTTAATTTAGGTCCACTATTCAACATTTTATTAATAAAGTAAATATGCATACATCTGTCAAACAATCGAACCATGGTTCGAATGACTGTCAAACGAGACTCTCGCGCGACAAAGCGTGAATTACGACAGATCCGTTGCATACATTACGCTACTCCCCGTCAGCCTGTCGTAGGTACGTAAATAAACGAGATGCGTAACCGGGCTCTCGCGGCCTTCGGAAGAGAAAAGGCCGTGGCAGAACGGATCGGGACGAGTCCTAACCGCGGTTTTATCGTAAATTCCCTTACACAAGAGTTATCCCGCGCACCGTGGCACGCACAAGCGTCACCTCGAAGGTGAGAGGCGTGCCCACACACGCGTGCCTCGCGCTCGAAAACCGAACGCAGCGCACTCGCCAATTTATTTATTTATTCGTCCTCTCTGCACACGAACCGATCCATCCGTGCGATCGATATTTCCGCGTCCATAAAAAGAAAATGACTCAAATTTCGTCGAGCGAATTTTGCCGAACACATACTCTTATATTCTCGGATTAAATCACATCATTAAAGAATTAAAGTCATTGAAAATTACATTAAAGTTATTAAGAATGCAGCCCTTAATCAAGAAATCAAAATTTCATTCATTGGTTCAAAAAATTAGAGAATTAAATGAATTAAAAGACGTGTATTACAAAAAAAATCGGAGCAAACAAAGTATGAAATTCTTAATTAAACAGCTATCTGAAAATCTATCGAAACAAAGATAATGCGAGTCCGCGCATCGGCGCATTAATCTGTTGACGTCGTCCGGGATTGTCTGACTACGATACGTCTGCATTTCCTGAAATCCTGTTGGTAGTCAACGTACCGTGAATCACCGGCGCGTCTCGATAAAATCCAAGCACGTAGATCACTCGCGTATATACGTGGAAGGAATCGCGCTCGATCTCGGAGCGCGGTCTGGGCGCGCCGAGGTCACCTCTCAGCCCAGTTCTAATAAATCGATCCAGAATCGATCGCGAATGCACAACTCGAAGAGTATCGCATTACCCGCGAGGGCGTCGGTATTTAATTGTATGGAAATCAGCCACCGCGTGGAAATGTACACGTATATCTTTATACACAAGGTTAACGTGTACGTCAGTCACCTTCTTCTATTGTTCTCTTTTGCGACCACATTGCTCTATTAAGTGCATATGTGCTCGAAAAAATCGAGATCGAAAAGTGTCGGATCTCTGTTGCTCGATAATAAATATATAAATGTATGATATATTTCAGGCGATATCTTTATATATTCAGAAACAATTATTCTTGATTGATATCGTAATCAATTATCGATTAGCACCTTCATTTCACAACTATTTCAAAAACTATTTTAGGAACAATATTATTTTTAGAGAGAGCATTCATAGATTTCGTGGATTCGTAGATTCGATATTAAATATCTATTTTAGATATGAACTTCTTACATATTAAAGGAAGATGTATAAGCTGAGATAATGTATGATTATTGCCTCTTCAGCTTTTTTCATGATTATCAATATCTCTAACTTTATTATCGATAAAATGCAAAAAAAAATACGATCAAACAACTATCTTTACCTATAATAGAAACATAAGATGCTGCAAACGTTCTGACGACTTTACTCTCAAATGGATAAAGGACAAAGGGTAGAGAGCTCTCGGATAAAGTTTAGTCAAAACCGGGTAAGAAGAGCAGAAAGAGCGAATTTAAGTTACTTGGCTGTCCTGGGGATTGGGAAAGCCCTCTCGATTCTCAGTTGTGCGAGGTTATTCTCCGGTGTCTCGGGATCTAGGAATAGAACTTTAGTCTGTGTGTTACTTACAGCACACATCACCGGTTCTTCTCTTCTCTTCTCTCGTAGCCGACGAGAGATACGACGAGAGATAGCACGGCTAAGGTACCGTTTACACCGTTTGTCATTCACAATATTCGCAAGTGATAAATAACGTCGCATCACGTAAACACCCCCCTCCCCCCGATTGCTGTATTATTGTTTCTGATTAAATTGTTACAGAGAATTTTAAGAAACATCGAATATTCTTTCAAATTCAGATAGTAAAGCCAACTAAAAAAAATATAATAGCTTCAAAATCAATAAATTTTGAAGAATTCGGCTCGAATGAGATTTTCAACTAAAAGATTTTGTAAAATTGTTCAAGAATGCAGTTCAAGCTTAATCACATCGTTCAAGCGAAAACGCGACAAAGCTTCTCGGTGGTAAACCCGAGTTCGTTTCATTGACTTGAAACAGTCTTTTTCTTAGAGAGAGACTCGTTTATTTTTATACAGAAACAAAGAGATTCTATTCATTGTTCTGGCCACCCTGTTAATTCATTGTAGAGACGTAATGTTTCGTCTCAGCATCATTATTCTTGTCATAGTTTAACAAAAATAATTTAATCAATATAACACACGCACATCTGTTTCTTTTTATATCGCAGTAGTCTGACTTTTTTTCTAGAAGATCTACTCTAGGTAGGGCAATCACAATTATTTCTAATTCTTCGGTCAACAGAACACACAAAGCGAACTAACACAGACTAACTAGATTAACGAAAGAAATGAGTCGGCTCGTTAGGTTCTTTAAAAGAAAAAGGAGCAAATTTCGAGACGCTTTGCAGTTTGCAAATAATCCCGAATCAATAAAAACGATTATTGAGCTGCTTAGATTTTTGCGAAATAATATGACATATATTTACATTTTACAAATATAAATGTAAATATATGTTATTTCATAAGCTATACTGCTAATAAAACAGAAAATAGAAGCAACGAGATTTGTACATATTTAAAATGCCCGAAAAACTGTCTGTCTGTAAATTTTCAATTTTATGAAAAATGTCAATCTCTCGATGTTAAAGATATTAATGTCAAAAATGTAATGTCATATCTTCTTTATGAATTTTTATGCAAATAATGCATCACGCAAACTGGATTAAAGCGATGTTTTTCTTGTTATTTATAGTGATATCCTTTTAATTAATCCTTTTCTTACTTCTCTTCTCGTTTTATTTTCATTTGACTAATTGTTCCATTTCCTCTAATTACTGTCAAAAAAGTAACGTAATTAATATCATTCTCTATCTCTCGGGGATCAATGGAATATTTTTTTTAAAAATCGCGAAGGAGAGGAAAATATCGCGAGACTCTTGTGCCGGGGCATCTTGCGATAAATGAAATTAAGCGCTCCACGGAAACGCGGATTCTCCTCTTCGTGAAAGCAAGCCACGACTAGAATTCGGTCGAACGTGGGCGCCACGAGGTGAACGTGAGATGACCCTGGTCCACCGTTATCGCAACCTCGTTTTCCCCCTCTGTGAAAAGACTATCGATGAAGAAATCGGATTAAACGTCCTTGCCCAATTAAAAAAAAGAGCACTCTTATCGCCATTATTTTCAAATTCGAATTTTATCGATCCAACCTTGCGATTCATAAAATTCATTTCTGTTAACATTCTGTTCCGCTGATCAATGTGTGTCATTCGTACTTTACTCTGTGACATAACGACGTGGTTTTCTGCGCATGAAGTATAAGATGAAGCAAGAGAATGCATTCTTCTTTTCTTTAATTAAAGATAGATCTAAAAATATAGATGCTTAGTTTCTCGAATTACACGCGCTCATGTACGCGGGATAATGTTTAATTAAGCAAATCAAAGTGCATTTGTCCTTTCTGCGTAATCGCAATATCGATCGCGTAATTGCATTCCGTGACAGCATGCATTGTACCAGACGATCTCTCCGTCGATCGATCTTTCGACCGGCGCCGCGGGCGTTCATGAATCATGCTCGCATCCAGATGATGGTATTCGTCCTCTCCTCGATTACTGCTTTCCTTCGACGAGAATAATAGACCTCGACAAGACGTTTCAAAAGAGAGAGAGAGGGGGAACCATAAATTTAATATAAAAAAAATTAACATGGCAAATTAATAAATTTTATACACGTGTATCCTGCGAATTTTCTTACTACTCTCGTCACGCTTCCATTACGATATACTGCACGCTATTCAATTTCTAGCTGCTCTCTGATTAAACAGCCCGCGAGCAGCATCATGATTCACACCGGAATCCAGATGACGCCGAATAACCGCGCGTTCTCCGAGAAGGAGCGGAGAGGAGAAGGCGGATCGTGTAACGGAGAAGAAGAAAGAAGAAGATGAAGAAGAGAAACACACAGATGAGAGCCAGAGCAAAGCAGATGCGCGCGTGTTTATATATGACGCGCCACACGCATACGTGTACAAGCATGCTTACGCACGTATGGAACGCGACACGCAGGCACAACACCGACGCGGGGCGCCGCCGGTCGTCTCGCTCGGCGAGGTTCCTGGCGTCAGTCTGTCGGATCTCCTGGGACCCTCCTTTCGCGCTTCTACGAAGCCCATCGAATCTACGAGCCCTCCTCTTCTTCTTTCTCTCCTCGACCCGCCTCTCACTTTCTCGCTCCTTGTCGTCGGGATGCTTTCCAATTACATATTCGTCGCATCACGCTTCAAATTCCTCGAATCACAGACTTTAAAAGTCAGTCTGTCTCATTCCGTCGTTACAATCTTACATATCGTTGCAAATTATTATTGCGAGTTAATTTTGCTCGTTTTCTTCATTTTAATTATATTTTATTTGACAAGGATTCCAATATCACTTGTAACAAACAATTTAATTATTTTATTACTATATATTTATTTTACTTTAATTATCAGTATGTTAAGACGATAAACGATAAATCTAAGATTGATAAAAGTTCTTGCACCAAGATACCTTAAAAAGTTTTTCTTTTATTTTGTCACTTTCAGTTCTTCCTACTTAATTAATTTCTATTTACTTATATTCTCTGCTCCTCTCCTCTCTCTTCCTTTTTTCTATTTTTTTCCTGTAAAAATTTGTTTTGAAATAAACAAATTTTTCCATTTCTATTTTCATTCTCTTCTCGCTCTTGTCGCTTTCGCGTGCATTCTCGTCTCACAGATTGAAAATACATAATATGAATGCAATTCTCCTCCATCCTGCAAAACATGCTCGCAAAAGCACGTACGCGTTACGCAGAACATCGCGATGCCCTCCCGATATGTCTACGAAGTGACTAGTCCCAGTCTGAGTTACGATACGGTCGTCTGCGGCTTCGGTTACGCCACGAAGAAGTTAGAGATTGAAGAGTTTTCCTAGATATAATAGCTCTGATACATACATATGATTTTCTTTACATAGAAATATCTTGTATAATAACATCAAGATTCTTTATTTCAATCCCTTCAGGAAAAATTCTACTATTTTTCAGTGTTATTTTACAGATTTGCGTATTAATTTTTTAACAATCTGTACTCTTAGAAAGTTGCTCCAAAAAATCGAAAGACACCCATCTGTATGTTCTATAAAACTCATCGTCCCATTGAAAATTTCGCATCTTTGGTAGAATTATTTAAATGTGCGCAAAAGCGCAGTTTTATATCTTTCTTTTCGTACGTTTAAATAGATTTCTAAGTAGAAAATTTTGAAGATACACTAGCAGACTTACATAATTTTTTTAATTAACATCGCGTCGATCTACTTCGAGAATTCCACGTAAAAAAAAAAAAAAAATTACGACAGTGAAATTACAAATGTAAAATTATATTAGGAATTTAATTAATTAAATCTCTAATTAAACTTTTATTACTTGCTCACGGTGATCCGAGCTTCCTCCTCGCCTGTGTTTCCCTTCAGATGCGTCCGCTCGACTCATCGACTGGAAATAACACACGTCGATGATCTCTCACCCTCTCGTACATGCGAGCGACCTCTCGCCCTCCCTTACGCGCGAATGCCTCTCTCGCGATCGGCCTTTCACGTACGCACGATCTCACGCAGCGAAGCGCACGCGCTTTGTAGTGTCTCCTGTCGCGTTCACATAATGAGTTTTGCATATATGTATAGTTCGCGTACCGAGACATGTATGCCGCGTTTACGCTTCGGAAATCAATTTAGGAGCCGTTAATACCAAGCCATCAGCCTCTCTAAAGAGACTATCTTCGTTACTTTGCGCATATTTGCGTTTACGCGTGTGCGTCGTGGTATACAAAAGAAGAGAAACTAATTAAAAAAATTATTTACGCACTATAAGTATATATTGTATATATATTTTAAATAAATATATAAAAAAAATTTCTAGCGCTATATATAAACGCAATGTTAATTCTATGATGCGACGAGGTATTGTTACTCCTTAACGAATGCGATAATATAATCCACGACGAAGAGAGGACAGCCTTGAGAGAAATAAATAGATGAAACATTAACGTGGCCATGAAATTATCTCGAATTAAAGTAGCATCATCGTCGTCGCTCAAACGAGCACGTGTTGCTGCTCTAACATCGACGTCGCATAGTCGATCTCGTAACCTCACGTTATTCGTATATATTCCCCCGTTAGTCTCTCCGGTCTCTTTTTATGCACACGATATATATGTATATAATAATACATACATATATTCGCAGGTCGATACGTCAATGGTCAATCTGCCAAGTCGCGGTACATATATCATCGCCAATCGTGAGAGATCGTTTATCACTATAGACAGCGATCGATCGCCATGTAATACTAGCATAGGGTCAAACGGGATAATTATTGTAGAGTAGGGTAAATGGGATATCGCAATAATCCTCTGAATAAAAATAATTGTAACGATCATAATTATAATTAAATACCTATATACCGTTAGAGCTCGTAGCACTTGAAGTTCTGAATTTATTTTCTTAAATAAAAAAATGAAAGTTCTGTGGAAAAGTGAGATATTTTATTTTATCACGCCAAGGAGATAATTTTAAATCTCAACTAGGAGAGAGAAAAAATATATCCTATATAAAGAGATAAAAATAATACAAGATATATGCATATATACAAATAATAAAATGCATATGAAATATACGAAGATGCGCTTCTCGCGAGAAAACATTTTACGATGTACAATAAAGTATTCAAATAATTACTGTACATCACTAGAAGCCGTATATGCATCACTATTAGATAACAGTTGCATTTAACGCTCGGTTCCTCGAAGAGAGATCGGAGCGAACAAGCGTGACCAGCTGGATGATTTAAATGTCACGAAGAATATCACCGCGCATGAGACGATCGATGAATCAACAACCTGATGCCAGCCGGCTTGCTGGAGGAGAAGAACGGTCACGGTGTATATTCTACATGACCCATAGCCCTTTGCCGTGTCTCATCGAGATCGCCGCTGAAGTTTATTATTGCATCATAGTCCGCTTCGGAGCGCGGACTCTCGCTCACAACTTCGCCTCCCATCCATTCGGATCGGATTCAAGTTGTTGCGAGAAACCCCATCGTCTTCCGGGTATTCTAACTTCAGCAGCGACATCAAAAGCGTCAAAATAAGTATAGCTACAAACAGCATTGATGAGCAACTGCTGACAATGCTGACGATGTGTCGAATGTTCATCTTGGTTTGTACACTCATCGCGTACATTTTAATGCTAAATACGATTGCTAGATATGTAATATAATGAGCTGACGTTTTAAATGCATTTATATGATATTAAAGTCAAGATTTAATTGCCACTTCAACAGAGAACATTTCTACTTCTAAATTATAAATTATTCCCAACAACCCACGTGGATTACCTCATTTAATAAAAAATCTGTTTTACTGCATTTATCGTCGCAACAAAATACGCGCATTAGTGACGAACGAGGAATGGCCGCGGATGTACATACATAGATAGATTCTCCAAATCGTCATCATTGGCTCAACTCATATATAACCAGGTCGGCATGCCCTAATTTAAATCGAGCGCGTTCGCGCAACGCCGCCCTCGTTAATTAATTATTGTTGCTAATCGAAGCTCTCTGAAAATCCGACACGCTAAACGCGCCGATGATTTATCGCGCGCGCGAAAGGTCATACCTATATGCACGTTCACGTGCACGTGCGTGCATATACATGCACCCGCCGATCGCTCACGATCGATTCATTTTCCACGCATGGCGCGGGCTAATGAGATCACGTGTGTGGGCGTAATTCGCAATCCTCCACCCTTTCCGCGTGTGTGATGCCGTTGCAACTTTGGCATTACACGGTATGCGCCGTAATGATAAAGGGCAACGTCGGGTTACGCGCTCGTCGAGATATTCGAGCGATCGTTGAATTTCAAATGAATGCGAGATTAAACGAGTCATTAGAAAGCCATTGCGTGTTTAATAGTCGACGTGTATAACGAGGCATCGTGGCATTTATTTCAGAGAACCAGATTCGCGTAAACGAGATCTAGCGAGCGGCTTTAAGAGAGCACACTTATGTAATCGCAGAAAAATAATTCGATTCGAGAAATGAACTTCGCATTCGCGCGAATCTTTTTTGCTGTATACGCGGTAAATCGCGCGCACTTTTATCGGAGCGATTATTATGACAATATTTTGGGCGATCGAATATCTTTATTATGAGCTTTTCGAATCAATGGAGAATCGTATCGGGATATATATTCGTTATTCGCATATCATTTATGCAATCGGAATTTTTTGCATCAATGCACTAGCAGCACGTGCAGCACGTATTCTCTATAATCAATATAAATATCAATATTTTAACTTATCGAAATTCATGTCGAAGTAATAATACAAACATAAATTGAATAAATTAAAATAAATTAGAATTAAGATTAGAAGAAATTTCTCAGAAGTAATTATATACTCATCGGTTGATATTACATAAGAAAGAATTAACGCCGCAGAGATGGCGTTTTAAATACAAAATAACGCCATTGCATCTTCTCTGTTCTCACGTTATCGGATCAAATAATCCGTAACTTTTCTCTCTCTCTCTCTCTCTTTCGTCGTTTCTTCTAAGAATTCGCCTATCTTATCGAAAATGACTCAACCGACGTTATTGAACACAACATCGACAGAGGTCTCGATTCAAAGGCCACACCGTGAATGGAAACTATGCGGCGATTCATGACTCGACTCGTTTCGTGGAAGTTGTTATTCCGCGGAATAATTCGCAAAGATTCTAAGAATCTTTGCGCAACTAAAAACGTGCAACGTATCATTATGTATCTCTTTTAAGTCCATTCATCGCCAAACACATTTAGGCAACAACACCGAGCCTATACTCCTAAAGAAATATATTCTTTAAGAAAATCGCATTACAGTTCGTCAATAAATAAGATAATAAATGGCGCTAGTCTTCTGATAACGTGAAAAAAAATATAAAAAAAGATTAATTAAAAACGCGCGTGTTTTATATTTATATATATGTATATACTGAAATAACAATTTTTAATGCAATTTTTAAATTAATGTATTAATGTTTTTTGTAAAATATATTATTATATAATGTTATGAAAGACCGGATATTTTTACATAAATGCACATATGTATTTAATTGCACGAAAAAAAAAATGATTCTTATTTATCTATTTTATAAGTACTTTAGACGAAAAGCAAATGCCTTTTCAAGCTTACATAAAATTGATATCGCGTGAAAGAGTTTCTCCTGAATTTTTCATATGCGTTATTTGATCCGGGGTAAAAAGTTGTCGATGGTAATCGCAATAGGTGACATTAATAGGAAAAACGACATAAGCGGAGTTCAACAGGTGGATGTAGCGTGAGTAGCTGTCATTCGCGGGGTTTATTTCACCTCCTACGTAACAGATAGCGAGCTACCATCGAGCAGCCGGCATAGCAATCAGTGTGACGTGACCTAAGTAAGCCTAACTGACCTAAACCTTACGTCGACCTGTTGCAAGCGTTTGCATGTTGCATTCAATATCGTGTCCCGATACATATGGGCAAGCAACATCATCGTGAGCGAAGCGTTCGATTGATTTATAGAGGCGTTTATTGTCAAAGCTTTCGAATAATTATTTCTATATCCCGGCGATTACATTAATTACTGTTTCGATCGTGCATCACAGACGTGATTGATTGATAATGTAAACGTAAATGCCGCAGAGAGATTAACTCGACGTTTCAATGTAACGATGTGTGGCTGCAACGGATATTTGCAATACTTTGACATTATATAATAATGCCACTCGTTAATAACATACGTATTGCATATTCAGCTATGTCTCGCCTCCACTGTGATATCGTATATTTTTTCGAAAATATATTATCGCGCGTAATTGGATGTTATATAGCGTTAATCTCTAATCGGAAAATTACTATAAAGATCGATCCAACTTTTACGCGTTGTTAAAATACAATTTAATTAATTCCAACATAATTACGCATCAGATTCGCGGCTACTTCTCAGGTTATTCAAACTTGGCGAACTATTTAATAATAGATGACAAACTAAAAACGTAAAAACGAAGTGTCTGCACAGAAATTCATAAACGCTAAAGTTCATCTGGCGATGATTACTGAATCGTCGTGATTAATTAATTATCTTGTAACCTGATCATCATGTATATTAATTCTTATTAAACGCTATTTTAAATTTTTATGCCTTATACCTTTATTGATGCGTCTGCATCAATCAATTTCTAGCTTATTTTCTTTTTTTCTGCAATACCGTTTCACACAGGTGCTCTTTTGTAAAATTCAAGCGTGACGTTTCGAGGCATCATGCAAAAGGAGATACGAAAGAGAGACGCTCTTTGCGACCGTGTGATTATTACATATGTTTTTCACGAATCAATCTTATGCAGCATCTGGCGTGTCCTCCTTCCGCGAACAATCGAACAAGAGCGACGCAACAAACATATGGCATTTATTCGCGCACAGAGATATTTGCGCCTGCCAACCGATTATTAAATCCGCGAGTCGATACAACCGCGCTATGGTCTCTCATTCACGAATTCAACACGTATTTCGCCTTGCGTCGTCGTTTCGCACGCACATTCGCGCGACTACATTCGATGAAATCTGGATACGCGACCTCTTCGGCAGCTGTTGCGTTCGCTCATACAGGATGGAGCCGAAATAGTTGGCGATATTTTGGGCACCTGTCGCGATCTATGAATAAAGCACGTACGAATGAAGACTTTGTATAAATCTAAAGCCTCTTAGCTAGAGCTTTGCTAGATTTTTTTCGAATCGACACGATGGTCCATTATCGGATCATGCAATAAAATTATATCATCATTCGTGTTTAAATTTTTTTAAATATAAATAAGCTTATTTTTATTTTTCTCATCCTTTGTTATTTATCCTGGTATCAACGTACAGAAAGCGTAAAGCGACAAGCGTAATGATCGAGATTCGCTCTGCCACGTGCGTAATTCAAGTTTCTCTCTTTCTCTTTCGTTGCAGCTTGGCGACGCTCATAGGACGCTTCGCGGAAATTTCTTAACGAGCGCGAAACTAGGTACGTCGTCGGTCCATTCATAAATTCCGAGTATCACGGCAATTTTGTTTCGCGAGTTTCGCGGCTAGTGGGCACGACTATAATTGGAGTGACTCGCATTAAATTAGCGAGAAACTCGCGGGTACGTGGGAAGCAGATGAAACGATGAAGATGACACGCCACCGGCGTGATGCGCGTATCTTGAAATTGTCGCGGTTCTACACGTGAATGTAATTTTATTTAAATTTACTCAATCAAATCAACAAGTGACATTTTCACATTAATTAATATATGATTCACAATATTACGTAAATGAATTTATAACGACTTTTTGAATGTACATGTTGTGCTGTATCGAATAATTATTATAAACATTATCGTAAAAAAATATTGTTTTCATATTAAATTAAAAATACAAAAAAATAATTTTTCTATATTTATATTATTTATATTCAACTTTCCTTTTAAAAATATATAAAGTATCTCTACTATATTTCATAATTATATCTTTTTCATTTAAAACAAAAACATTAAAATCG
The DNA here is from genome assembly GCF_030444845.1 of Prenolepis imparis. Taxonomy (NCBI): domain Eukaryota; kingdom Metazoa; phylum Arthropoda; class Insecta; order Hymenoptera; family Formicidae; genus Prenolepis; species Prenolepis imparis. The sequence continues at coordinate 15,319,619 of NW_028141160.1, forward strand.
CTTAATGTATCAAGTATATAGATTGAATCTAAAACCATTTTCTAAATGGATAATAATTAATTTAGAATTTCATCGAATGTCAATGATCGATGAGAGTTCTTTACTATTCAGGCATCGTACACTCGCGGGAAGCGAGACTTGATTGCGCGTTCGACGTGCGTGTCTGACATATAGGAAGCGATGCGATGCTGAAAATTCTGGAACGTCAATGGACAATCGCGATTATCAACCCGCCCGACACGGAGATCTCATCATTGAGGCGGGAACGCTATACGTGGCGCTTCATTCATGAATTCCAAGTATAACCGCAAATTGGTTTCGCCGGTTACATTACTCAGGAGCATACGTAATTACACACACGTGTCGCACGCATTCGCTTTCTCAATGCGCTTGCAATATGTCGAGAGCGATCTTTCCATCAACGAAATATTGGTTCGATATTGATTCAATACAACAGTATAAATATTGTTGAATGTGATGTTTATATAGCTAACAATAAGTGTGATTATTGCAAATTATTGCAAATAATGTTTAATGTTACCAATAGAGTTGTTTTATATTGTTTTATATTGTTTTATATCATTTAATATCATCTGAGATTTATGAATCTACAGTTTTATTACAGCAATTTTAAACGGATGAGCAATACGATATTTTCGTGATTATTTGTTAAATAATCGGGAGAAATGTAAAAGTTTTTACACGAAGAAATCTCGACATTTGATCAACGCAATAAATTATTACGAGGTCGGTTAAACATAAACGCAGCCATCATTCTTGCAGTTAGTGTCAAAGATCGACAAAACGAAAACGCCGCTAATATAGCGGCTTAATGATCTATGAAGCGATAAAACAAACCATTAGTCTTGTTCTCTCGAGATACGAGAAAAAACTGGTGCTAAAAAATTTACGCTATATTGATTAAATAATTAATGAGGCGAAAATTATACTCCCGGCTCTGCTCTGGTTTAAGATGTCTATCGTTTATATGACGTGCGCGTAATTAGCGGGTTCATCGTGCTCACCGACGACGACGGAATTAATGATACGGTTACTTAATTCCACACAATAATTCATAGTATATCTTATCGATAGGGGAAGTTTCGTCGGGGGGACACGCTCTACACCCCGCGATATCCTTTTCTTCTTTTATGACGAGTCGCACGCTTAACGAGCCGTGCAACGTGTCATTTGATCACCTAGGCGACCCATTCATGCGAGCAGAGAAAAGCGGAACACGAGCCGAGTTGTGAAACATAGCGCTTTCGCGCGCGCGAAGAGACACAACACTCATTAAATTCGCGATGTGACGTTGTCGCCTGTCTGACGAAACGTATCACCGAGAAGAGAAGAAAAAGAGATACATATATGTATGTATGTACATATATCCGGATAAATTTTGACGAATTACGCCACCACCATTAAGCCCCATTCAGCTGCGGCAGTTATGGCTGGTATAGTACGCAATTTGCGCCGGTGACGAGTCATATACTTGACTCGAACGTTAATTGTAAGTGACCGCCAGAGTAGGCGTCACAGGAAGCCGCGTGTGGTGCATACACACACGTGCGATGCAAGTGACACTCCGGGAAAAAAAGATCACACAAGTTCGCGATTGTCATTGAGCTTTCTGGTGTTTACTTCGAGATTGTAATATCTCCGTCGCAAAAATGTATATGACTCGTAATTGTAATTTATATTTTTATTTAATTTATTTATATATTTTTGAAATAAAATACAAGTTTTTTCTCCTATAAAAAGGATAATATAAATAATAAAGATATATAAGTACACGCCTGTGTTTTATAATACTTTAAAACTTCTTCTTTTTCATTTGATCAACATTAAAAAATTCAACTAATGATATAAAATATAAAATGTAACTAATATTATAACTGCGTTATTTTTCCATGATCAGATATCATTAAATCTTATTCCATTGTAATAAATAAATAAAATATAAAATATTTCATACTTTTTATAGGCAAAGGTTTGTAGAAACTCTCAATTATATAGAATAAAAATTTAATAATTAAAATAAAATAATGTATAAAATATTAAATTCAATATTCAAAAACGTAGCAAACGATATATGTACACATATCTTTATCTCATAAGAAAATATTGACGCACACAAAGTGCAACAAATCTATTTAACACAAATACATTATGATGTATTATGAATTAATTTTTTCTCTCTCGGCAATGTGTGCACTTCTCTCGTGTCTCTTCTCTCGTGCGTGTCTATCTTTCCACAATTTCATGGAACACAGACGTAACAGTAGCCAGACCCTTCTCTAATTGTACCTGGAATCGGTTAGGACGCGAAAACTCACATGTCTTATTTACTCCGTTTCCTACAAATATCCCATCACGCCCCCTTTTCAGCCTCATTCAACTATTTACAATCGAAATGTTCCAATTAATCGACAATTTTGTTCTTCTCGCGATTAGTTTTAAAAATTTAATAACTAGTCTAGTCGACTAATTAGGCAAATTGCGAAATATTAATCCTGAACTGCATCGTATGGTGCACATATTCTGCTATACAGAATTACATTATATATTCATATAAATGCGAGTCTTGTTTGATTTTTTTAAATAGAAAGAGAGTATTAGGTATATTAGAGATTCCTATCATTTAAAAGTCAATTTACACCATTTTAAATTCGAAACGCTCGGACTTAATTAACTATACTCAGATCAAAGTCCACCTTTGCACTATCGACGATGAATATGAAAAATCAAACAGCTGATGTCTATCACGTGCATTTCAAGAAGTTACATTACCATATACCGCATTTTTCAATATGTAGCGTGCGTTATCAGTATAAATTATTGACTACAAAAGTAAATGTTTTCAAAGAGTCGAAATTGTATTGTACGTCTTTACAAGATGTTTTTATATTTTTTAAAAATTTTATCAAAAGCCTAAATAAAGCTTTATGTATATTTTTTTACGCGATCATTATTAAAAATAAGAAAATGTATTTAAAAGAAAAAATTTATCTACTGTTTTATTTGTAACAAAATCAAAATGTGTAAATTTCTTTTGTTATACACAGTTGGAAAATTTGTGTTTTCTTGTTAAAAACGGTCCCCGTTAAAATTTTTGTGTTAAATATTTAACACATTCATGTGTTAATTTAACATATTGCTGTTATGTTAATTGGACTCAAATGTTAAATTATTAAAACAACTAAAAAAAAGTGTAAAAATAACACAATGTATATCTATTTTTAATTTTACACAATAAATATGTTCCGTATTATTAGTGACAAGATTTATCTGTTAAAATTTACAGAAAAAAAATGTTAATTTTACTTTATAATATAAGTGGGGGTGATAAAATGTAAAATTAACAATTTTTTTAGTTAATTTTTACATTAAAACTATGTTAATTTTACACAAAATTTATTTTAAGTTTATTTGAAGTTTGCATTTATTTTATGTTAAAATATTAACATAATATTCGTGTCACCATTTAACATATCCGTATTATCTTAAATTAACACAAAAATTTCTGTGGACCGTTTGGGACAGGTGATATTTGTTAAATTTAACACAAATTTTTCAACTGTGTAGCGCATACGATAATATAACCATATTCTGATAGTATTATAATATGTATTTGCGTCATAAATTAATGGAAATTAATGGATGTTAAAATCACTAAATTTCTGTATCATCTTACGATGATTCACTCATAAAGCAATATTAATCATTACTGGTCAGTGTAAACATTTCAGTTTATTCTGGACTTCTTTTTATTATTTTTTAATAGACAACTATCGAGTATTTTCTATTTGGCATTAAATGTCAATTGATGTAATAGAACATCTTTTACAATTCGTATCGGATAAGACGGCGAAAAATAAAACGGATAACATCGAACTAATATAGCTGCGAATTATTCTGCATAATTTCATTTCCCTCTTACTGTCAATTAAAACGCCTCCCTTATTTCTTCGACGTATTAAAACTTTCCGCAAAGTATCGGGGACCGATTTTATCTTCCCTCCCCCGCAGCGCGCGGTTTTATATAAATTTTTTACGTGGTATAATTCAGGTTAAAGTCCAAAGAACTCCCGCGATTAGTTTGTGCAACTTCATTTCCTTTCTGTCATCAATTTAAACGAATCTCCCGCGGCATTCGTGTTACACGTCGTAATCAAATGAATTCTGACTTCTACAAAATATCTCTGCTATTCTTTGCTCTGATAAACCGTGTGTTTTCATTGGGTCATTTTATGCGCGAGATTGCTCGGATTGATACGCAATTTACATTAATCTTGTTAATGATATCATTAAATATAATAATAATATCATTGTGAATATAATAAGTAATAAGTTAATAAAAAATAAGCATATGCCGATTTCTAAATATAATTATTTTGCTTATATTTTAATTTTTTACCTTATCAAATCAAGAAAAAATATCATGATAAATTAATTGAATCTAACATTAAGTAATTTTTCACAAATCTTTTTTGTTTCTTATAATAATCTCTCAATAATGCAATTACGTAAAAGTCAACGGATACTATCCCAAGAATAAATTTTATTTGAACAAGTTTAAACATATAAGTATACTATTTTTTTTTTAGATAAATTACACAAATTATTTAGTTAAACTAGACAGAAACTTTTTAAGTAATGTATATACATATATAATATTATCATTATATAAATGATTCTCTGAAACTAATGTGTGTTCGTTGATCAACTTTGTGTTTTATTTAGCATAAGAATAAATGAGGTAATACGCGCATAGTGAAACAAGACTGACAAATCGAATTTAAAACCTCTCGTGTAGTTGTCCAAAAAAAGGAAAAAAAAATATGAAATTCTTCATACGTATGTGCATAAATGCACGCAGTTTGGTTTACGCTATCGTCGTACGTGCGCATGTAACGAAGGAGGCACGATATGAATAATGTAAACTTATGTAACATCCCGTGTCATCGGGAATGTTATAAATAGCCCTTGTCGCGACCAATGCTGACAATGAGATCACACTCAACAGTGATGTGTATATACACGCGCATATGTGCGCACTTTGCTGTACTTAAATCGTCGATATGCGATCTAGTAAAAGAGCAGTTAGTGATTTGCATGTATTTGGTCCTTTTAACGCAATTGAACTATATAACTAAAAAGACTTTTATATATATATATATATATATATATATATATATAAGGCTTTAAATTTTTAATACAGTTGTCAACTTAATCGATTTATCGTACAATTCAAACAATGACCGGATGTTTCGGGGGAGGTCCTCGAACTTCGAATTCAATTCAATTCAAATTTTTGCAAGTGAATGGCATAATACTGTACTTGACCGTATGAGAAAGTACAAAAGCAATACTATGAAAGGTTACAAGTCAAAGACCCGATAAAATATGGCAAGGCAAGAAGTAAATCGACTACTTCAACGACTTTGATTATGTTAATAATCGAAGTATCGAAAAAATCGTCAAAAAATTATTAATATTGAAAATTGCTTATCATTTTGTGAAAAGTTACTATTGTTTCATGCGTATTTATATGCATATTATTGTATCTGTATGTATCAAATGTATTTAAAATTTTCTAATAAAAAGTAAAATTTCTAATATCATGACAGACGAGTGATTATGATTATCTATGCGATCATTTGCATTCTGTCGTTTGTATGATAAATAAACAATTAGTTAAATAATACTATTCATTCATATTAATTCACACACACACACATATCAATAAAATTACAACCAAGTATAAGTAAATAAGTATAAGTAAATTATAAAGTATAAGTATAAGTAAGTAGGGAATTAATTATGTAAAATGCCATCGATATATTTCATTGTTATCAAAAGCGTTCCCATAAACTTACAACGATGTAAATTAAAGGCAAACGACAGACAAAAAAGACGGTTCAACGATTTCGTAGAACTATGAATGCGCACTTCGATTATAAAAGAAATCGAAGAGAGAATAAAGGAAGGAGAAAGAATGAGCTGGTAAAAGAGTATGGAAAAATAAAATATAAGGAAAGGACTCTCTCGAAGAAGAGAGAAAGAACGAAGAACGTGCATCGTCAAGGAGAATCAGCGGAAGATGACCACTTGCTGATTCTATTAGTTCCAACAATGACTATACATCGATATTTAATAAATTATAGACGATAAGCAAATTGTAAAAATATCGTTAATCAGATGAACAAGTCATATTAATCGTATATAAGGATAAGAGCAAATTATAAAGATATTTTCAACGTATTATAATTTTTAAACCAAAAATTAAATCTTAAGCCGCATGCTAAAAAGTCCTTCGTGTTTCTAATATTATAAAACATATGAAAAATCAATTTTTTTTCGGAGCAAACTATGATGAAAAAAAGAACAGCTAGATGCGAACAGCTATAACGAAACGATACGTATGAATCGAATGCAAATGAAAATGGAGAAAGAGAGAAAGGCGAGAAGAGAAAGAAGCGAGGCTCATCCTGAATAATGAAGAGTAAAGAAGCAACATGAGAAAGAAGAACGATAAAGCGTTACCTTGTGGAAGAGGACCGGTGAAGATTCGCCAGAGAGAAGAGCCTGTTTGTTGGCTCTTTCGATTCTAAGAATGAATCAAAGATGATTTCGGCAAAAGAACGCCTTCGTTGATAGTTTGATGCTACGAAAAGGGGGCAATGATCTCTCGGCGATAATTGCGCGAAATTCATTCAGGTATAGATGACAAAGTGTGTTTATATTTTACTCTTTATATACGATTACGACTTTTTTATCCGATTAACGACATTTTTTTGCTATTTATTTATTGTCGGACAATTTATTAAAGATCGATGTATGGTTATTCTCGGAACTGGCAAAACCAGCAAGCGGTCATCTTCCTGATCCCCCATGATCACGCTCCTCGTTCTTCCTCTCTTCTCCGAGAGAATCTTGCCTTTCTGTTTTATTTTTCCTTACTCTTTCGCCAGCTCATTCTTTCTCTTTTCTCTCTTACTTTTTTCTTCGTTCCTTTTATATTCCTTTTATACTCAAAATGACAGGTGACAAAGTACGAAACAATTGCTATTAGATTTTCTCAGACGTATAATTTTAAAATCATTTTTTAATATATAGGAATAAACATTCTAATTAATATTTTTATCTATTTCTAATTTGTAGCATAATTTAGATGAAATGATTTTTCTCGCAGGATTAGCTAAAGAAGTTCCAACAATAATCCCTCCTTCGTCCTTTGGACGGATAAAAGCCGTACGATTAACGTGTGGAACAACGCCCTTTCTTTTCGATTCTAGTTGGCAAGAATTAAACGGTCCGACAAAGTTCCACGCGCGAGCAAGATCGACGGAGAAGGAGCGGGAGACGCGGATAGAAGGTAAGGAGCAAAAGAAGCATCAAGGCGGACCCTCTCTCCGAGTACGGAGTTCTTGGAGGGAACGCGATGTTCCTGGAACTCTCGCCATCGTGGCCCTCTTCAGCCTCGGCTTCACGGTTCAGCTAACTTTCTGCCGGCTCTTATTACGAACAGCTCGACGCTTTATCAGACTCACGTATATATAGGTACGTACTATACTCGGACTTTTTCTACTCTTCCTACAGCTTCTTGCCGCGTTTCCTGTTCCTCTACTCTCTTCGATATCTTTCCCGAAATTCCTATCGTCTCTCTACTTTCTGCTGTCGAATTTGTCCGGACTTTGAAGATATCGATATCAGAATTTCAACATGCGATGCACGAGTGCGACCAAGACGCGTAAGAATATTCTCTGTAAAAATTTGTCTGCAGTCAAAATCATCTCGATGAAAAATTGGAAACAGGAAGAAATTTCGATTACAGGTGTAGCAACGCATAAATTCGATACTGACGTGTACGTGAATAAAGTAATGGTTTCGGTAACACTGCGATCGCTATCGGTACCATTGACCAAATTATATGGCGCACTTGCCTCCGGTAAAATTCTGCCACAGGCAGAAATGAGCACCGTATTGTTGCGCTTTGATTGCGATATATAATTTAACTGGTTTTAAAAAAAGGCCACACACCAGGAACATTTCAAATCGTTACAAGAATTTTTAACAAAATAGAAATTATCACAATTTGTGTGGCTGAAGTATAGGACAAATATTCTATCTATGTAATATGAAGCAAGATAAACAAAATTTTTTATATATTAGGAAAGTTATAACATGTTTTAGTAAATTAAATCATTGTACTATATATATTATTAGCTACTATTAATATAATGATTAAGAAAATTGGTCAATAGTGCGACATGCAAAATTATAAACAAAATTGTAAAAATTAATAACAGAATGCATATATGGCCTACACCTTGCCTCGCGGAATCCGATGACCGGAAAAGTTATAATTTCCCTGTGTGACGTAATCTCTCCTATAATCACGAAATTACGCGTAATGTTATTTTTATTTCCGTCGCCATTCGCTGTCGCAAAAATGCAAGGGGTGGAAGGAAATGTCGCGCGTTCGTTATTATTCCAGTCACTTCCGTTATCTACCTCGATCGTATTATTCGATCCCGCGCTGACATTAAACCGCGATGCGAATTCATTCGCATAAATACGCAGCTAAACGTGATTAATTAACGCGCCGCGTAATTGTATAGCGCAATAGCCGGAGAGTTTTTCATAGCGTATATACACCTATGTATATCGCGATGATATCCGTGATTGCGTGATACGTGAGAAGGAACGAACACGGGAATTCTTTTCCGATGATGATGCAGGTAGATAGTACGCACGATGAAGCTTTTCCATTGTAATTAGATAAGAGAGGGTTATCGACCGCCTCAGATCAGTAACATTCGAAGAGAAACAGGTCTTCCGCGAACGGCGCCTGTGCTCTCCCTGCATGTTCACAATCAACATCCACTACATTCATGCAATATGGTCGACACGGACGACACGCGTTCGTATATGCATTTGCTCGGGTGCCGTTGCAGCAAAACAGAGTATGCCGTAACCTTGCTTAGAATGTACCAAGGCTACGTAACGTCTCGGTGAAGCGACGAGGTTATTATATCAATTTACTTGCCAGACAATCACGATAGGAGCGCGAGGAACGTGAAGTGATAATCTCGCAGATTCCATCTCGTGTAAAATTTTACATATTTATCACAAATATCAGTTAGTGAAAGATACACCGGCAGAAAAAAAGTTCTTGGCACTGAAACAAACGGCATTCCCCTTATTTTAAATTTTAATATTCAGACTCAGCTTGTATATAGTAGCGATAAAAAAAATCGGCTTTAAATTCATCAGAGAGATTGATGAAATTAATGATCGTATTCTCTATTTTTGTTATTTCGACTTAAAACAACACTTGTATTATTATTATGACACGATTACATTCGCTGGTTTAACAAATTCATCTCAGGATTATTATTCACGCGATTGCAGGACGACAACTGGATTACGTCATGGTAAAATTACTGAACTTCACTGATAATCGACCTCTATTCCAGCTACTCATTAATATTCATTAACTTCTTTGTAATTTATAATTGATACGCTTTATACCGGCCGATCGTAAAAAATAGAGTATTTTATTTTTCTTTTTCTTTCTTTGGCTTACTTCATAACGACGACGACGACTTCATAACGATAAGTTTTTTTTTTTCGCGAGTAATCCTTCCGCAATGACCTTGAAACGGTGGCTTTTTCATTAAAAGACGAGGCGAGATTTCCGCGAATCGACGATCCGCGAAGAACGACTCAGTCATTTCGATTAATAGACTTGTGAAGTCATATTAAATTGCACTTAGGTCACGCGTGCATCTTCTAGGAATGATTTTCCTACCTTTCAGGGCGAAGCTAGGGCTTCCTCGAACGATCTAATGAAAGAAAAAAGCGATTGGTCTCATCGAGATGTGAAGTGTGATGATCCTTGTGGAATATTTCTCGCGTAAAAGTGCTACGTCACGTTATTTTCATAACGCTTGTTAACGTTGTCTTATTAATTAGCAATTTTCAATTCACTTGTTCGTTTCATAGAATAATCCGCGAGATTCCGATGCAAACGATGGAAATTTTATTCCAGTTATTAAAAACCGCTTATTTAAAATACAAATAAAGTGATTCGATTATTTACATAATTTGAATGACAAGCATGGTGAGACTTATGAAGAAAATTAACATTAAGAAACTCATTTCATCAAACTTGCGACTAACAGAGCGTTAAATATAACAGAATGTTAAATAAAGATACACGATCTTTTGAAAAGCAAACTTTTCATAATTATTATACATTAAGTTAACTAATGGATAAATAAATATAAATCAAATCTTGACATATTAAACGTCACAGATTAACGAGAGATATGTTCTAATATTTTATTCTCGTATCCTATCCAATTCTAAATTGACTAACGTAGGCGTTATTTGCTGCAAAATAGCAGACATATAGGTACGCAATGGATGTGTATATAACTGCACTACGATATTTGCGAGGAAATAGCAGTATCATGACTGGCTCTGGCGCGGCGATCATAATGCGCAGGAAAAAACATCACTTTCACAAGAAACTCGCGATTAGTCAGCTTTAGATCCACCGCTCGACCCTACCTAACTGGCCACAAAGAAATTGCACAAGTCCGATCCATCCAAAAATATTTTCCGAGAGAGAGAGAGAGAGAGAGAGAGAGAGAGAGAAAGAGAGAATAGTACTACGCAGGATAATTCACATTATTCGTCTACGTTCATGCTGCAGATATTTCTATTCACATGTTCTTGTATCTCAGAATACTGTTCAATAGTCGATTTAATAGGTCTTGGAAAGTAATAAGTATCCAGATTCAAGTCGCGATCTCGAGATGATACTTTCCGCGGTATTAAAAGATAACTACCTAACATACTATTTACACATAGTTCATCGCTGTACAGTTAACTGCATGAGGAAATGTGTAATTAGAAACCGTCATGTAATGCTTGGCGGTACATAAGGAATTTCTTTACTATGATAATGTAACTCGAAACGTTAGATTTTTTATCAATAACATAAAATAATATTGCAGATGGTTGAAAATTATGTATACAAAAAAGGATGACGATATTATTACAATAAATATATTATACGACATCTGACACATAAAGTACATTTAGTACGATTATGTTCACTGAATAATTAATTTATTTATTGATTAATAAAGGCAACACATTAAACCGTTTTATTTTTCAATTGTAATTTCGCTGGTTTACCCGATTTCCTAGTTTTAGGAAAACATAGATGAATAAATGGGTTATCTCGATTAATTAATAATAAAGAAATTGGGAACGTCCTATTTATTATACATATACATCCTGAATATTGTTACAGCTAGATAATTATTAAATCTAACGCGCAATTATCCAAATTAGCGCACAAATAGCTCGATATTAATTAATCAAATTAACAAACCAACGAGAATATTAATTGATAATATTACAATTAATGTAGAAATGTGTGTGTACCCTCGCGCATATTCACATGCGAGAGAGAGACTTTTAAAATTTAAATCCACCAATTCACATGTTAATTACTAAAGTATCGATCGAAGCATTTATCGAATTATGTGCGCGAATTATACATATAATATGACAAGTACGCGCGCGCAATCAGATTTTAAGTAAAATGGCTCGATATTATTTCAATGTCGGCGTATAGAAAAAGATTTTACGCTGGGGTGAGCGTACGAGTTGCGATCGACGTACGAGTTATTTTTTCTTTTTCTTCGCGGAATACGCGCGCGTTAATGAGGGAAGCAGCAATTTTCCATGAAAATTGAGCGAAGATGTTGTTTTTGCTACGCAGATATATCCCGACTTCCTTGACCGAGAGCCACCGTTCGTTAAAGTCAAGGCAATCACAATTGTTCCTTCGTGCACCTTCTAATTGTCGGATATGAAAATTACTTTTTCTTAGTATTATATTAATCTTGAAAATACGCGCGTGATTTTAATTTATAATTATGATCCTATCAGGGTTAAAAAAAGAAATCAAAGAAATTAGAAAAATAAGATTTCGCAATTTTTGCAATTCTTATCGGGAAACTAAGATGTAATTGTAGTGAAAAGATTCTACAATACAGAGGAAGAAAGATAAAATGTAGCTACACGTGCATCGCAGATTGCTATGCAAAATTTTGAAATGTTTATTTTACAATAAATCATTCACCTGTGACAGTAAATGTCGCGAAACCTAGATAACGATATACAAAGTAAAATAGCGCGATTGATCCTAGAGTTTATGTGATTACGATGATAGTCGCACAATGCACATATTTTGAATTGCTTTTATACACGGATAGAATGCAGCATTGGCCTAATAATTGCATGAAAGACTTCATCGTTCAAGAATTAAATTCGAAATCTATGTGTACACAGTGGAAAATCTTTTAAGAAGAAATTATATATATATAAATGAAAATAAACAAATAAAATATATAAATGCATCGAAAATTTATTATCCTAATATATTTCTATTATTATTATTTTGCCAAAATATTTGAAGATACAAATATTTTTTAAAAGAGAAAAAATATAAAAAATTAAAAATGTCAAATAAATTGATCAAAATTATCTCGAAAGATAATTGTTTTAAATTTTATTCGGTTTTGAGAATTTTTCTCATATTCTTATAAGTATTTATTATTAAATTTTGGCAAAATAAAATTTGAGAATATATATATTCCCAAAATAAATTTCCAATACTAATTTAAATACTGATTTAGTTTTCTAATCTTGATATTATAATTTTTTATATATTTTCTATATATTAGTTTTTAATAATCAGGGAAATGTATTATTCAGTATATAATTACGTTTCGCGCGAAGCTATTGGAAAGCGAGAAATGGTCTATCATTTCCGCGATAGGATTACTAATAAGCAGTAATTTATGCGAGTATCGTACACTAGTCGATTTGCGAGTAGGTTTCATAAACTACGTCCGCTTACGCGATATCTACAATGGAGATTATCTCCTGCGATTATCTCAGACGATAATCGATCTGTAGGGATGATATATGCAAAAATAAAAAAAAAAAAAGATAAAATGACAGTCGCGACGACGAGAAAAAAAATCTATATAAAATCATCGAAGAAACTATTGAATGTAAATGTTGCGCGGTAGCGTTGTTACGACACGCACTTCACAAACGCAATTCTAATGCACGCCTAAAGTGCATTTTATGAATGCCATTACGAGTGATGTTGTGGCATATGGAATTAACTGCGGTTACCACGAGTGCAAGTGTCATAGGCGAACGCAAAGTAACGGTATATAACGCCGATTGCTTCATTTCTCGTAATAATTGCATACAATTGATGTATATATGAGTGAGTCAAATATAATTAATCGCGGCTAGAAAAATAAAAAACAGTGCAAAATTTACACATTGTATATTAATTAACTTTGATATACTTGTGCCAGTAACAAAATTTAAAGCAAAAGTTAATTAACAAACATATATTGATTGTAAGTCAGAATTCATCTTAAAATGCGAGAACTATCGTATTTTCGCGCGTTGCATCGAAGAATTAGCCGTGATTAACGTAAGTGGAAATATCGATAAAGCGCACGTTGGTCCGCTTGTCATATTATATATAAAGTCGGCGGCACAAAATTGAAATCTCAGCTTTCAAACTCCGATTTGAAGCTTGGCTCAGCGCCAAATCGCAAGGCGGCGCCTCGCCTCGCACGATTTTATTACATCGGAATGTTCACAATACGTTTTTTTTTTTTATTTGGCGCGATTATGTGCCACTCGCTCCAATCTATCACCTTCCATATGTTTTCCATTTTTCAGAATAAATTCAAAATCACACGGAACGGTCAAAAATTTAATAATAAATCAATTTATACATTCTATTACCTCTAATATTGCAAAATTCTCTCTCTTGTCGGTTGCACAAATTATTCTACGTTTACTTTTCTTTTAATTATAATATTTGAAAATTAACTTTTCTGTAAATGTAATTTTCTTTAAGTGAGACGCGATATAACCATCATCTCTTGGTTATCACGACCGCGCGTGAAAAATGCGTCAAGCGCAGCACGCATAACTGTATACACAAATCCTAACTGTAAATTCCAAGCGTCTATGAACGCATAACAATTACTGCCGACAATATCTCCAATCAATCATGACTTTATGAGCAGCAAGAATTCTCGCTAAAAATCGCCTAAACGCGTGGCTATATTCGCTTTGCCATGAATTCTATAGGAATGAAATAATAATGTTAACAAAAAGAAGCTTAAATATATGGTTTCAAAAAAATATCTCTTTGGATAGTTTTAATGTAATTAATATAATTTCTCTAGAATTGTTCGAAAGAATGTGTATCTTCGATTTCAGGAAATTGATAGAGCGATTATTATTAAATATTATCATTAAATAATATTTTAATTATGTCTGAATAAATATAAACGAAGAATAGGAATAAAGCATTTCTTAGAAAATTCTAACAATATCTCTAATTATGAAAATATTTAATATTGAAAATTAAAGAATCTTTGTGACTAAAGTAAAACGTAACACTGAACAAATCACTATGTATTTCAATCAATTTTAAATAAATTGTATATCGAGAAAAATCTAATTTGTAAAAGACATGCCAAGTTTTACAAGCTCTTTACTGAACTTCAACTCTTAATATCTTTATGCTAAGTAATCCCCGTGTAATTAATTTCAAGCGTCAATTTCCGCGCAAATAATATCATCGCTAGAATTGATGAATCAAACAATGTCTAATCAATAGCGCGCCTTTTCATATCCGAGCGTAATTTCTTTAAAATAAGATTCAAGATTGAGTTGAGACTTGTGACTCTAAAGTACTCGCGAAACCAGCAGTCGGGATCCTATTAATTCAGTGATATCAGATAATTCACGATGAAAAGGGCCAGTGAAACGAGAAAACGTGTGCCACGGAGAAAAGGTCTGCTCCCCTTCTCTCTTTCTTTTTCTTTCCTGAAGAGAAGAAATGAGACAGAAGAGTGACACCACTGTCGACTCGATGGAGCAGCGGACTAATGATTAATCGACGACCCGACATTAAAATAGACATCGGGTATAGAATCGCGGTGTGGATCCTGATGCGTTGGAGTCGCGATTTGGAGATTCGCCAAAATTCGGTCACTTGGACCGCACGGACAACATCGAAAACATCGACGAGCCACCAGGAAGGATGGAAATAGACGATTAGGCAGATGCGATTAATTTGGAAAATATCCCGTCGCGGAGATTCCCTTTCTTGTGGGCGACCGCGAAACTATTTATTCCGATATTTGCATATAGCCAAGGAAAACAGTCTATTTTTTGCGTAATATCCATTACATATCAAGTTTGCTATTTATAATATGTATATTTTGGCTTAAGCTCGATTTTATTCTAATTTTTTTAAATAGGATTTATTAGTTTATTCATTAAATTTTAACAGCGTCTCTAGTTTTACTCAAAAATTAGAAAAAATTAAAATAAAGTTAGATTCCAAGTTAATATATACACGATATTAATTATTTCGTCGAATGATTAAATACGCTAATTGTAAGATCTAATAATGAATCTAAAGATGTGATCTGTAGTGATAATTAATATTTATTAGCTGCTGTACAAGGTAACATTAATTTTTCTATTTTTTTTTAAGTTTCTTTATATTGTCAGAGTTCCAAAAGTATTTCACATATCAGTAACTCGACATCAGTAACTCGACATCAGTGCGAAGCCAAAATTACATCAGAAAAAAAAAAAAAAAAAAAAAAATGCGTCGCCCTTTTTCCACAGGAGGCGTCAGGATGATATTTTAGATTTTAGAGTATCTGTAAAGCGTAAAATGTACATACTATTCCTAGCAGGCAGTTATCATCTGTCATCACCATTGAATTCTACACACATACGAACGTTGAATTTAATTTATTGCTTACGTTTAGCAGGAACAACATTAATTTACGGGCGCTTACCGAAACGTTGCCAAAGGATGGAGATGGCGTTTAAACTCGGCGATAATATGTTACAATGGATTATAGAGGAGACGTAAAATTTTGCGATTTATCAAAAAAGAAAAAAATTACACGCAATTTAACCGTGCGGTCGTTAATTTCGATTTTGCATAATCGGGCACAGCGAGTCTAAAAATATGAACGCAAATATTCATAATGAGTTGTTCACACACATTTAACGTATCACAGTGATGAATGCAAATAACCTCGTCTTAATTCATCGCACATTCGACGATGCCAGCGAGAAGAAAAAAAAAAAAAGATACTCTCATGAGAGATGACTTGAGACGATATTTCGAGAGTCTCGTAAGTCGTAAGCCATTAAATCATCTGATACTTCGTCAGCGAATTTCTCCTCAATCATCTTTTTTTTTTTACATATGACATAGAAAACCAAGTCGGGCGCCGGCTAAATCGAGCTTTTTTCCGGGAATTTCCGTGAAAATTGTCATGTCCGGTTTGCCGCTTGCACAATTCAATACTGCGTAGCGAGCATCAGGAGGAATTATTTTGAGTGCATTACTCACGGTGCATCTGTTTGAAATGATTCGTAGAAATTACGTAGTCAGAATTTTCTAAGCACTGCTTAAATACTATATCGTAAAAATATCCGTGAAAGAGGGACACGTTTCAGTCATCATTCGTTTATTTACATTGTGCAATCTATATATATCAACGTGCTTATATCACATAAATTACTAAAGTCAATATATTCTTAAATATACATCGTATATGTAACTATTTTGCACTGTTTGCATATAACCAAAGTAAATGCAAATGCGATAGTCTCTCGTGGTAAATATATCGATTTTCATAACATGATGTACCTAGCTTAATTTAATGAAGCACTTTCAGAAACACTGAGAAAATCAGGGAAAAAATGTTTAAAAACATGTACTTAAAAAATCGCGCTTTTTATATATATATATATATATATATATATATATATATAAATTCTAACAGATTTAGAAACAAACATTTTATAATGCTTGCATTAGAAAATAATTTTTAATATTTAATATAATATAATTTTAAATATATAATATTTAATATTGTTTTATATTTATAAATTTTTAAGTAAGAAAATCGTAAGAAATATTAAATAAGTAGATGAATCATAGAACACTCCATTTTCTTGCTAGCAGCAAAATGCTCGCAAAGAGAAAAACTATATGTTAGTAGATAGGGCTATATCCGCCTTTAGAAGTCCGTCGACAGATTTGCGGCACGCAAACGCGGCGCAACGCTATAATTACGCTTTCGCCGGCGGCAAATTAAACGGCGCACTTTCGACACAATGTGTGCGCACGAACGATTGTTGGAAAACGCGTGCACGCGCGGATACGTGTGTCGCAATTTTGCTTCACGCCCGTCTCACGGATGCGAATAATTGCATCGGCCGGCGCAGCATTCGTTGCGGGCGGTCCGTTGCAGTTTTCTTCCCGCGACATATATATTGCATTCGATCGCACGTGAATTGGCACGACGATGACGTATCCGCGTTTTACAATTTTACGGAAATAACGAGGGAGTACAGCGAATGAAGAAAATAGCGACACGTTGTCACTTTGCCAGAAATTCGTAGCTCTTTGACGGATCGCGCGTCATGCGAGTTTCCTGATGTCAATATAGATTCGCGAGATATATTCGCGACGAGTTATGCAAAACGAATGCAATATTGAGCAAGTCAATAGGAATCGATATAATGAGAATGACGATTTGTAACTTTATAATGTCATATTTGCAATATGACGTTACGCTCGAATTACGCCCCAAGTTATAAATCATATACAAGTGCTGGTTCATTAGCATAATTATGATTTCGTGTCTATTTGACAGAAAGAGAGAGAGAGAGAGAGAGAGCTTAGCATAATGCAATAAAGATAAAATAAAGATAAAATTACGGGGGTGATTTGAATGTATTACTGATTTTTGCGCAACGAGAAATCCTTGTTCACGCGTCAAAAATTCATCATCTTCTGAACTATCGCTGTCGCGAGATATACAATATATATGTATGTATGCATGTATGTGTCAACGTGAATTGCGAGTGATCTCACAATGTGCCGACGCACGGACTTTCATGAAATAATGACGTCAATCGTAAAAAAGTCGTAAAACTTTCGTATCCAGTTAACGAAACGGGCCAATATATACTTCATCCTCGACAGGCTTTTTATAGGATAAAATGTAACTGCCGAAAGAAGTGCCTTCGTTTTTAAATAAAGAGGTTTTAAACAAGAAGCTATCAAAACACTTATATTTTTAAGCATCTAAAAAATTTCGATTTTGATTACTATAAATAAAAAAATTAAGATTTAACATTTGCATTACATTCATCTTTGCATTACCGATTGACGCTGCATGCATTAAAAATTAAGTTTGTGTGGAAAATCATCATCGACCATTAAATTTATCAAATATTTCTAGATTTCTCGACAAACAACTTGCAATTTGTTTTCGCGACGGAAATTTTTCCGAATTGAATACCGCGAAGACATATATATCATTGAACTCACTCGAGATTCGATATTGTAAAATCGCGAGATTTTGCTCACAAATCGAACGCGTTTGTAAAATATAAACATTTTCCAACGTTTGATCAAGCGCTTGTCAAATGAAGCGAATCACGAAGAATTTCTTGAGAAAGCTAGTAGTAATGGAAAAAAGAAAAATAAGAGGAAGAAGAACGGAAAGGATGCAGGCTGACGAGGTTTGCACTTTCTCATAGATGACGTTTCTATTCCCGGGAATTCTCCACGCTACGTTCGCAACCATTTCTGCACGCTGAGGTCATTAGCGAATCCTCCCGACAGACTTTGGTCCATTTTCTTTATTTCCTTTTCCGCGCGAAATACGGTATAGTATGGCCGACGTGAATCACGTGACAGAAAACAAAGAGCCAAGATTCCTTTCGTTATTACGTTTTATCTTGCAAATTGTATGACTCCAAATCCTTATACGTTGCAAAAAATAAAGCCGAGTAATTATAATTTTTAAAATCTTTGGAAATCACTTGTAGATTTATAAATCGTATAAATATTCGTAAAGGTTTCTATATAACATCATATTATTAAATCAATCTCGTTTTAACATATATAGGGCACAAGATAAAATATGTCAAAGTGCGTCGGGTCCAATGACTCATCGCGTTTACATCATATCTCGCGTCACTACAAAACTACATTCACTACTAATATATATGATGAAACAGCGTTATTTTTTTTAACGTTTGCGACAATTGTGATAATCGAACACGAGAACGCCATCAAATTAAGAAACACGCGATGAATTCCTAGAGATCTATTTCTCAATCAGCGCAATCACGCTTTTGGTTGAGTATCGCAAAGATTACTCGCATTTCAACTTGCGTCTTTGCGTTTCACAGAAAATCTTAAGTAAATATATGTATTTAGAATATCGAAATTTCTGAAAAATATTTTTAACAATATTTACAAAATAATTTATTACATTAATACGTTAATTTTTAATATGCAATTTGTACAATGTACAAAGAATTAAATGCTAATTGTTTATTTTTAATCATTTTTATAAAATATTCTTAAGATTTTCAAATAATGATATAGTAAATAAATATTTATTATATATATATAAATTTTGTCATACAAATTATCTCGTATAAATTTTGAGAGCACAGAGAATTTAATTTGGACGAAAATATCATCAGTCGAATCACTTTATGGCATTTCAGAATTCTGATATGGGAAATGTCGACAGATTCTGACAACACCAGTTGCTGCCAACACATTTCTGGGATTGCGAATATAACGCGAATAATGTAAACGACGTGTACAGCGAATCTCCCAAGTGAAAGCAGATGCGTTTGGCCGGCCGACAAATGTACAAAAGGCTGTTGTCCCAAAACAACGGTGATTTCGAATATTCTCAATATTTAAAGAACCAGAATTTGGCGATGTGACAAGGAACTCCTAATTATAATACTGATACTTAAAAAATTTTGATCAAAATCAAAAATTTATATATATAAAGAGTTCTATAATAAGAGAATTCTAAGTATATATACATATATATATATATAAGCAATGCGTTATGCTATTTACGAATCTAAAAAAGATTATGAATTAAAAATAAATTTGCAAATTTTTTTCTATATATAAATACAAGCTAATAACCTGTTGATTATTATTTTAAATAAACGTGTTCGATACACACAGAATATATAGCGAATTATTCGCTCGAAAGCTATTATACATTATGTATCGTTAAGATAGTCCATCTTTGCAAAAGTTGCAGTAAATCATTTGATCAGGACAAAGTTTCAATTTTTTTACAGCAACGTGAATAAACGAAATAAAATAAAGCACATTCATTGAAAGCGTCTGGGTCGTCGTATTCCTCGGCGACCCTTTAATCAAAACAATATTCCGGCTCCAATTCGTGAGTCCTTCGCCAGGCATGACGCTTCGTGCAAATTGCCGTTTCATTAATTTCATTGATTCGGCCGGCCCGTTATTCCGGAATTTGTGCGCGCACATTTCGACGCAATATCATCCAGTTTGCAAGCCATAAGAGAACGAAAAATTGTAATGTCTTTTCTCTTAAAATTGCAACTAAAATCTAGTAAAACTCAAATATAATTTGCAAAAAATAGTCCGCATTTTTAAAACTGTACTAAATGTACATTAAAAATTTTCGCCTAAATATCATAATAAAGTTTTTATTTACAAATAAAACTTTTGAATCTACTGCTACATATGCAATAATGTTATTATTATATATATCGAACGACATTTTCGTATTCGAGTAAAGCAAACGTATGTTTCCCTCAAACTTCCGTGCAGAAATGACGTTACGTATAGTGGACACGTGCGCCGCGTTACAAGAAGAACCGCGAAGGATGTTCTTCGGAAGCGGAAAAGTTCTAAGAAAGTTTCGATTTCTTCATATCGTGTGCAGTTCGATGCAACAACCTTTACGAATCCTCTCGAATTCCTTCACTCGCTCTCACTTCGTTTCCACGAAAGTTCCACAATGCTATAGCGCAATTACATTTTTAGTTAGAGAGATGAATATGCTTGTTATTTTATTCTTTTCTTTATAATGCAGAATGTATTCTATTTCCCAAACCATTTTCGCGGATCGCAATAACAATGCAAATGAAAAAAGAATAAATGTGCAAATAAAAAATGAGATATAAAAGAGATTTAATATCAGAAAAATGTTGCACAAATTTGAATTTCGACATTAATTCTTTAGAAACATTATATATACAAACCAGAAAGGATATTAATGGCACTATTCACTATAAAACTAATTTTTAGTTCATTATTTCTTGTACTTCGAGATTTTGATTTTTCCAGATTCTGTTTCTTCTCATATTAAAAAGATGCGCTAACCGCGAATTATTGCGAATGGAATATCAACGATGATTTATTGACAGAAGTCTGTATTTAAAAATTAATTTCGTAATACGTAATTCGTAAACGGCATAACGCATTGCTTGAGTAAACAATAGTGCGTCGATCACGGTGTCATTTTAATAACGTCAATCAGCATGTCATTTCGATCAAATCGATCGAGAATCAATCATCTGTATGTACCTATCTATCTGTTCCGCTCTGAATACGTCACTTATTTTAGAGTGTTTGCCAATAGGATTAATGGATATAAACAAGCGCATCGAATTAAACATGCATTAGAAATATATGGGAAATAACCTGCGTATAGAAGGCGTAATATATAACAACATTTAATGAAGAGGGATAGAATTGATGGCCGTTACGTTAATTTAATTATCGCTGTTGGCCGACTATATATCGAACGTACCTCGACATTCGACGCGTTTGCACAAAGCAGACTATTATTGTATGTATAACGTGGCGGAAAAAGATCGTTGAAACTTAAGTATTTGAATCTAACTTGATCAAAACTACAAACAACTAATGTAAAATAACATCTACTCGTAGCAGCATCGATAAATTCGTCTATCATCTTTTTATTTTTATATTGGATAAAAATATCTCAAAAAACAACATAAAGAGCAGCATAATCTAACACTCTAATATAACTAAAATCACTGTATATTAATATTTCATATATTTTATATATAATATTATTGAATAACCATTAGGCAAAAAGGCACAATGTACCTAATACAGAGAATTAGCAAGAATTCAAATAAGTTTCATTTATAAAAATTATAAAAATTAATTGTTTTGCAAAAACGATAAAATATAATACACGTTAATAATTTGATTAGTTTAATAAAATACGAGCGATAAAACGCAGTACGGAATTAATGATGCGTAAATTAACAGCTCTTGACGCAAAAGATTAGTTCTTCAAAAATTCTGAACAGATTCAGTACAATTGTCGTTATGATGACGGCACATGTTGTTTACGCGATGTGCAAAAAGTGAAGATCGAGAGTGAGAATAAGAAATAGGTTAAAAAAAAACGGAATGGTGAGTAGGAAACATGTGACCCCGGCTCAAGCGCGGAAGGCCCCTTTTGTTTTGCATTTATGACAACGATTAATGTACACGTCTCGATCGAACCTGTTTCATTTCATCCGGTGAGTAATGCATGACATCAACCTCGATTAGACACTTAGAAAAGTCTGATGCTTGGTCTAGCATAATTCATTATTTTCATTCGCGTCACCACGCAAAAGCGAGCCCTTACTTTTAAATTTTCAGTGATAAATATACAATGCTGAAGTTAAGAAAATGAATAAGAAAGAAATAAAAAAAATGTATATATATCATTTAATACACATAGCTATCATATTCATTTAACTATATTGCATAATTATCATAACTAAAATAAATAGGAAAAAATGTTTGTACGTATTCTAACGAATATTTTCTTTAATACATATATAGTAATTATCAATTTTTTGTGTATGAATCGCATAAAAGTGTAACATATTAAGTCAGCAAGAAAGCATATCGCGATTATTTTTATAATTATATCATGATTCTTGCCTGTTTCTACATATTCTTAAGCATGGTGTTATATTTTTTCTACTATTTAAACAATATATGTAGCATCGGATTTTTCCGACCTGACAGGTTGTCGTTATCGAGCGACGACCCAAAACTGTCGAAAAATATTTCCGCCTATCCGTAAAATCGAAGAATTCGCAGAAGAACAGGATTATCAAAACGTTCTAAATCTCACTTTACTCAAGTTATATCGTTATATCGTTATATCGTTTATATTTATTTATGTACTAATTCTAATCGAGGACAATCCGCCGACCGTCAAGCGGCTGTCATGCGACAAATTGAAATGAAATCGATTATTGCGTTAGATTATCGCGCGTCTAGCAAAACCTGTTCCGCCATAATTGGTGAGTAACGCATGACATCAATCCCTATTAAGTGCTAGCGCATTTGTATCGTTTTATGCAAAACTTTCATACAACCTCGAGAAACGCCCTTTTATCGGCACTGATTAACCGATAAAATCAGCAAAGAAAAAACATATTTAATTAGAGTAAAAACATGTTTAATTAGGATTGATATTCACTTATAAGATAAACATCAAAAATAATAAATTTCACAATATACAAGCAAATAACAGTGCAGCGTCATTAGCATTTATAAATAATATAATAAATTCAATAATATACAATTTAATAGTACACAATAATGTAATCGATTTTTGTATCTATTAAAATTCTGATAAATATAATATTAAGAGAGAGAAGAGAGAGAGAAAAAGAGAGAAAGAGAAATTGATTAAATTTCTTATAAAAAAATTGCAAGAAAAAAATAGGAAAAAAAAAGAAAATAGAAATTAATCTGCAATTGGAAATATTATTTAATTGTATCTTATCACACGAAAGTTACGCTGATTCATAATAATGATAACATATAATGTAGAAGATAATTTTCTGCGCCACAGATATAAAAATATTGCGTTTTATATTCGATTCTTGACAAGTTAATAATCGTAAAAACTGTAGCTAAAATTATGAAAAAAATTCATAATTTATGCGACGTTTAATGATGCATGCGCCGCATTCCCCTCGGAATCATCATTCTTCACGTAAGTTATCAAGAATTATTATTTATACGCACGATGTGCGAGTCGTTTCTATTCCGAGACGCGTCGATCTTTTTATGCGACGTGTATGCAAAGCGGATACGTTCATTTGAATCGCGAATGATGAAAAGGAGGAAGCTGTCGCCATTGTCGACTAGTTTCTCCTTCTTCACCAAGTCAAGCTCCATTTTTGGCGTGAGCACTAATCCATGAATAGCAAACGATTATATGCGTAATACATAAGTCAGCCCACGGACTATCCTCGACGATATCTCCACGTTTTCATCGCAGAAATAATCTGATCTTTCATCTCTGCAATTATCTGATCATCCTAAGCTTGAAATTTATCCGACTCCGCGTATACATTATATTATAACATTCTTCCTTGAGTTTCTCATCGATCTATGCAATACAATGTATTTGCATTTCTCGCTTACGGATTTTTGAAGCGCTCTAAAGAGAAACATGTCTTTACGCTTTCATGACATACACATACACGCGTGCGTGTACCATGCGGGGAATAATTTGAAAAGTCCCGGAAATAATGTGAAATCTCCCGGATATCTCTCAAAAAAGACTTGTTATTATTTCTACGAAAAAATGCATCATTCGCGAAAACGGGAGAAGAGAACAGATTGCATATGTATATCCTCTGCAATTTAAACGTCAGCTTGAGGGCGAACGATACGGTTTTGTGCCATCCTGACATTAAGAATGCGGGAACGTGATTCCTTATTTCCCACGATTCTTATTTCGGAGACACGACATTCCGACGATCGCTTGTATAGAGTCGAACTCTTTCATGTGTCTCCACTCTCTCATTCTCTTTCTTTCTCTTTCCCTATCTCTTTTTTTTTCTCTCTCAGATATTCTTTAAATCTTTAATAAAAAAATCCACGCATTCTATCATTTCAATATAATTAAGAAATAAAGACGAAAATATAACAAATAATTGTCCCTTTTTAAAAAAAGGCATGTTAAGTCGATTCTCGCAAGTAATGTTGCTTCTCTTTCGCGATGCTGATTGGCTATCTCGATTCGCATTGTGCGTTATATTCATAGTATCAAGAGGCTGTCATCGCAAGGGTTAGCAGTTTGACAGTTTGTTCAAAATAAAATTAAATAAAATAATAATATGTTTTAAATAATGTTATAATACTTTAAACCCGATTAATATTTTTGACAGTTATCAGCTGATTTTTGTCAAAAAATATTAATCAAATTTAAAGTAGGTATTATAACATATTATTTACAACTTATTACTATTTAATATTTTTAACATATTATTATTTTAAAATTTAATTAACAAATTAACGCTTTATTAATATTTTTTAATTTGATAATTAAATTTTAAAATAATAAAATATGTAAAAAATATTAAAATAGTAATATGTTGAAAATAATATATTATAATACCTTATCCGCGATTAATATTTTTTGACAGAAATCAGCTAATAACTATCAAAAATATTAATCGAGAGAGAGTTTAATTATTATTTTCAACGTATTACTATTTTAATATTTTTTACATATTTTATTAAAGTATTATAATAACATATTATTTAAAACATATTATTTTATTTTATTTTATTTTGAACAAACTGTCAAACTACTAACTTTCGCGACAGCCTCTCGATGCTACGAATAGGTATAACGCACAATGCGAATCGAAACAGTCAATAAGCATCGCGGAAAAGATGCAACAATATTGCGAAAATGGATTTAACATGCATTTTTAAGAAAGGAATGTTATAATATTTTCTTAACACGATCAAAATAAACAATTTCTCACTCACCGGTCCGTGCAATAGCGGAATTGTAGTACACAGCACACATTGATCTGAAAACAAAATATTCAAATTATGTATATACATGTGTGTGTGGGGGATGGGGTGTGTGTACGGGGTGTTTTGAAAGTCTGGATACGATGGAATATCTCAATGTAGTTTGGAAAAAAATGTTTTTAGGTTTTACCTCACAGTTGCCCCGTTGTCGCCCGATGCCTCCCCGGGCCTCCTCCTCCTCTCTTGGTCCATGGTAGCACTCACGACACTCGCGAAAACACGAATAATTACGATCGCCCGATACTTTACACGGCACTCCCGACACGCAAAACTTTACACGGCACTCCCGACACGACGCGTGAGACACACGCGCATTTCGCGTACATTGCACTTGCAATGAGAAATAACGATGCGAAAACTATAATCGCACGAATCAACGTCCGTTCGACACTCGAGAATCTCGCGCGCAGCTTATCAGCAATGCTACCTGTAACAAATAAAATAAAATAAAACATTATTATTTTATATTATTATTTTAAAATTTAACAAATTTTCGCTTTATTAATATTTTTTGACAGAAATCAGCTGATTAAAGCGTTAATTTGCTAATTAATTTTTAAAATAAGATGTTATAAAAATTAAAATAATAATGTTTTAAATAATGTTATAATATTTTTGACAGTTATCAGCTGATTTCTGTCAAAAAATATTAATCAAGAATAAGGTATTATAAATTATAACATATTATTTACAACATATTACTATTTTAATTTTTTACCATATTATTATTTTAAAATTTAATTAGCAAATTAACGCTTTAATCAGCTAATTTCTGTAAAAAAATATTTTAATTGAATTTAAACAAACTATATATATATTTTTTTTAATGTCATTCTTTTTAATATAAAGTTGAAGAATGGCACGCACTTATGTTGTTCTAGTTCTAGTTAAAGTAAAAAAAAAAACAACGAAATTATCCTCTGATTTATAGAAATTATTATTTTGACAAAAAATTATTCGCACAGTAGATTTCCAACCGTATTAAAAATGATTTGTCTTGAATGATTTATTATATATTGTATATTATATTATTATTATATTATTATTATATATAATGCTTTATTATATATTATTATATATTATTATATATCTTTTCATATTATTTAACAAATATCTAAACAATTATTTTATTATTAATTTCTATACTTCGATGAACATGATTTTATATATAGGCTTGCATATGCCAAAAACAAACGATGCATTCAGAGCTAGGCAAATCTCACATATAGAATCAATGACATAGAATATTGCATGCTTTCACAACAGCAGATTAAACCAGAAAATTTCTAGGAAACTTTTTCACAACCGCAGTTACTTCCGCAATGAACTAAATGTCGTCAATTCGAGGAAAACGAGGAAAGAAGGATAAGATAACCAGAAGAAGAGATGCGCACTGTTCACAATTTCGACGTCATTTTGGCAGAACGCCATACTCTTTCTCTCTCTCTCTTTTTTCTCTCTTGTGTTGGCATGCAGAAGCGTGGGAGTGGAATTCCCTGATTCTCACGAGCCTAATTTTGGTTTGCTTGCGCTGTCGCTTCCAGTCGGCCGAAAAAGAAAATTACAAATTCGGAGCAATGATTTATTCTTTTTCAAATATAAATTTCTCAAACAAATCTGCTTCACACTTTCTGACTGTTACTCTTCAAATAACTTTAAAATCCATAATTTGCATCAGATTTGCATATTATGCGTATCAAAAATATTATGAAACAATTAAAATAGTTCATTGAGAAATGTTTTACTTGTTCCATTATCACAGTTACTAGTAATTATAAGACCCTGTAATTATATTACCCTGAATAAAAAGAGGAAATTTACTCATCTGACAAAACCAAAATGTATATTTCTAAAAGGGATATTTTTTAATATAAAGATTTATATAGATATTTCTTATGCGCTTTATTTTTCCGCAAACCCACACGTACCGAAATAGCACGTTTTTGAGTTATTACACTAGTGTGAGCTTTTCGGTCTCTCGCTTTGCCTTGGCTTCGATTCCTGTCGTCGCGTCCTCAAAGGTTACCGCGCGTCGAGGTCGCACCTCGTTGCATTAAAATTCGTGTCGCATATATTTCTGGCGCTGCATCGCTGACGATGCGAAATGTGCGAGATGGCACTGCGTGCAATGAGGTTTAATGCGATTTACATTTTTTTTTTTCCGCGAAAAGGGATTCCGCCCACAGTATTCCCGATCGAACTCCCGCGACCCCATTTCGCGAACTCCATTTCTCTCTCTTCGTCGAGGTTTGCGTCCTCGTGTCTGACATTTTTCGAAAGCCTCGTTTGTCTTCGACGCTTGCCTTGGCATCGACTTCACCGACTCGTACATTTTTTCGACTGAATATCATGTGTCGCGAGTATTTTCAGAGTATACCGCTTTGTTTACAATACTATTTCTTATCCCATCCTCTTCAGATATTTCGAATTCTTGCGCGAAATTTTGTTAGTTTTTTTTGCAATGTATAGATCGATAACATTATATCAATCTAAATATTATTCTACACGTCTTTACGACCAATTAAAAAATAAACATTATAAATTATATTCCCAGCGAGAGAATGTATATATAATTTAATTTTGTCATAATACAAAATTATAACTGACTAGTGTTAAATTTAAAAAATTTTTAAAAAATATAGATATCGTCTTTTTATAATCAAATTCTAAAGTAAACAACAACCACGGTAAAATTACATCAGAATGGAGGAGCGCTGCGAGGAATGAATTCATAGTTAACGGTCCGATGACGATCGCGTGGGTGTAACGCTCTAACGAGTCGTGTCATTCCCGGGTGATAATGCCTATACGGGCCAGGAGACAGCGTCGCGTCGACCTTCGTGCCGATCTCTCCGCGAATTAACGACATTCTCGACCGGCCTATGTCACACTATGAGGAGATCTATGACCAACAGCGGTGGCTGGCGAATCGTTTCTCCGAACCGAATGCGCGAATCATGACGCATAAATTGTCCGTGATTGTCCGCGCATGGCCGAGCCGGAACAAAAGGAGAGAAATTGCGACTGGGAGCTTCATTTGCGTCAGACCAATTTTTGTATCGAGTATTCTAATCTACGTCATAAATCGTCCTGAATGGACATATCGCTCGAGTACCTGTCATTTTCCAAATCAATCCTTATAAAAGAAGATTCATGAGATCAAAGTGAAATCGTGAAGACTACAGATATATTGGATACAGAATATAAACTCTTTGTTTTGCACAATAGAACACAATCTTAAAATAATATGTAATTTTAACAAAATCGAAGTAATTGACAATGAACTAAAATAATAATATAAAATAATATTATTATAGGGCACAGGGACACAAATTCTCTCATCTATCATTATTTTTGCCAAAGATTTAATTTGGAAATAATTAATCGAGATTGCTTTGCACAAGCATGATAAAAGTAGCTTGATTGATTTTCGATTTCATTGCATCAATTATTCAAATCGCACATATACATCAACTTGGAGTACTATCGCCGTGTCACTGAATTAGATACGAACAGTACGTATATTTCGACGTGCTTCTCAATATAGTACTCGATAATTCTGGAATGACGACGAAAATAAGTGGCGTAAGTATTGCCACGACTAAAACTCGCGACCGTAAATTCGAAAATTCTATAATAAATTTATAATATATATGCCATAAACAAAGAAATAGATAAATAGAGATAGAGAGATAGAGAGAGAAAGATCAAGGATTTCATTTCGCAGCGGTAAGAAGTGTTACCATCGAAAATTGGACACACGCCACCGATGTATGAGCTGACTAATCGAATATATTATGCACTTCGTAGGCTTATTCCGGTTCTTCGAAGAACTTCTCTCGCAAGCTTTCGCATGCCTTTCCGCTCGCCGCACAGTTTATTTCCGTTGTATAATTTGCGAAAATAAATGTTTCTCCGTAGGCGCTTTCGAACGCAAATCAGTCCGCGGACGGAATAAACTCGTCAAAATTCATCAAAGCTCGCTTCAGTTATATAAAAGCAGAATATTTAAAATATCTGTACTTGCCATGCGAAACGCTAAAGTGCGGTTAATTAAGGAGCGAAATAAACATCTGCGACGTATCCGCAAATGACGCGGCGAATAATTTTTCACGTTATATAACTCAGAGCATCTCGATTAATAGAGAAAAAAGTATCTTGATTATAATTTAGAAAATGTATATATATGATACACATATAATATATGTAACTGACTGTTTAATTATTCATAATATATAAAGCAGTTTCGATGTCACATATATATTCAACGATATTATTAATATTAATGAATACATTAATTATTGCATAGTATAAAATAGTGCTTTCCCCAGTTTGATAAACTCTATTTTAATTTATTGATTTTGAATATAAATGTAAAATTAATGCCATTAATATCAAGAGACAAAAAATGACTATTGCACCCATCTATTCGTAAAATCATATATACTTGCATCTATCATATATTTCTATCAAAGTTCACTACTTTTAAGGAAACTTTCCATAAGGAAAACTGTGACAGCAATCACGTGGCGTATGTTTATCAATTTCCATTGATGTCATTTAATGCAATAATTGTCACATTTGTTTATCGTGGTGCACGTTATGAATAATAATTGCTTTTGCGTCGATTATTCCCGAGAAACCGTATACGTCGACACACTAATCGTAACAAGACTTTGAACTTGTCGTTTCATAAACCATTTCTTTTGGTTCTGAATTCCGCGAATGTTACGCAGAAATAATTACATGTTATAATCATCAATGAACATATATTCTTTCATTTTTCCCAATCGTTTTAAAAATCTCTGCAAAATACTGTCGAGCATCCGAAAGTAGAAAATTGATAAAATCTACATTTTATTTAACAAAAAAATTGTTTTTGTTTCTTTTGATTTTTCTCTTGATTAATACAAAATTAAAAATTCGACGATAAATAATTATACGAAAAATTACGGTGTAGTTTCTTCCGTCTCGATAAACTCTAATCCTCTTAAAAGGCACATCAAATGTTGTTCAGAGAGAAATTGTGTGTTCAAAACAAATCTGTCGACATCTTCTCAACAAAATTAATTACACGATGTGCTTGCACCATCATCTATGTAAGCTGTTATCGATTTGTTGAAATCGAGTGTGTTTCACTAGTAGCTACGAACCACTTGGTCTTCCTCTACGTCGTAAGTTCGAGCACTTTTAGCTAAGCATACAAAACACGTCCTCTATTTACAGAGCGCGATTCCCAGTAAACTAGAAGCATCGGCATTAAACAGGGAGAGGAACAGCTCGTGTTGCCGTAAATTATCACGCGCGATCAAGTAGACCGAGTAGATTACTAATCTCGAAAGATGAAGCGCCTTTGTTAATTTGACCGCAATAATATTTCCGCGTCGAGGAGAATATTGATCCCCTCTCGCGGCCAAAGAACTTTGTCTAATGAATTTTTCACATCCTCAAGGAGGAACGCTCTATTTTGAAATCGGGAAAATATCGGTCAAAAGGATATCAATTATTCGAATTAATTATTATCGTAAAAGCTCCGCGCATAGGTTGTTAAAATATGCAGTGTAATTTTTCCATAATTCCGGTTAATGTAAAAATGATATTTTGACAATGTTATATCTATAGACAAAAAGATATATCGTGTATATTTTTAAAACTTACATGATTTTTATTAACTGTGACACTAATGCTAAAATAGCCGCACATTTTAGCCATTATTTATCAAACGACTGTTTGAGATCAGATTGTTCTATACATTTTTAACGATACATCCTTATTCAAGTTGTCCTATTCTCGTGTATGACAATCACGTATTCGAATATTGAAAATATATATATATATATATATATATATATATATATATATATATAAATGCGATTATTTAATATTTATTAAATACTCCAACAATCGATATATCTACATCGATACAAACAAGATATTTGTCCTAGTTTGCAATTTTGCACCACTTAATAATAGTACGACTCGTATGTTCCAATAATATCAAACGGGTCACGGCGCTCCTGAGAAACATACAAAAGTCAGCGGATATTCAACGCGATTAATCGTTAAATAACTACCCCGATAATTCCATATTTTTCGAGAGATATGCCTGAGAAAATATTGACGGCCAATAGTAAATTTCGTGCGTTTTGCGGCGGATTCTATTTGCCGATTCTTCAGGCGATGCATTCGGGCGATGCTTTCGCGTGTACTTTCGGATAAGCACACAAAACACGTATTCGTATTTGCAGAGCGATTTCCAGTAGCGGCGCGATGCTGTTCCGCAAGAAACACTCGAGAGCGAAGAAACGATCTCGAAGTAAAACGGCGTGGCAAAGATGTTTGTTCCGTGCAAATCACAAAAAGCTCTTAAAATAAATTCCGATAAGCAGATTTCTCTCCTCGAAAAAAATACAACTAACTGATGTAACAAACGTGACGAAGAAAAACAAAAAAAAAAAGAAAGAGAAAATATTTCAGTAATATTTAAATTATCAAACTTAATAATATATTATGATATCAGTATATAATAAATCAATCTTGAATTTTTTTCATACAATAAATTATACAGTTTTTTAATTATAGTCATGAGATAATTACGAGCAAGTAATCTTGTTTGAATCGATGTAAATATCGAATATATATTGTTGGGGAGTACTTAATATTAAATAATCGCATTTATTCAACATTCCAAGGTATTGCACACAAGAGAATAGAATAACTTAAATAAAGATATTAAAAATGTATAGAATCTGATCTCAAACACTACCAGTCGTTCGATAAATAATAAATAGTAGCATAATGGCTACGATATAAAATAGTTATCAATTATTCAAAATAAATTGTTAAAATACACGTATGTCATTCAGACACGTTTCGAGAACTTTAGAATTAGAACGAATGACTCTAGTAATGAAAAAAGAAAACGAGTTTTGATCTCAATGAAAGGCAAACGTTCGATTCTGGATTCTTCAACATTCTTAATTGAACAAGTGACTTTTGAAACACATGCCGATAATGGAAATTATTCTATAGACAGCACGAAAGCATCGAAATATGCTGCGTTTCGCCAATAAAATCCGCGCAGAGGGACGATCAGCTGGAAACGAATTGGCACAAAATCTCTCTTCACATTCAACCTAGAAGGTAGAAAGAAGATATTCTCCGCGTAAGATTCGCTCTGGAATCCCGTTCGATAATTTACAGAGACAAAATCACACCCTTTTACAAAACCAATGAGAAAAACATTTCTCTTAATCTTTGCATTTTATCAATTATATTATGTATTAATATGATTGAACAAATTAATATTTTACAAATATTTTGGAAAGATAAAAAAATAGATTTGCAACGAATATATTTCATTGAACGAATGAGACGTATGTTTTTGCGTAAATGTTGAAATCCTATAGGAAAATCTTCTAGGGAAATACCCGCGTTATCACGAATGTTTTCTTCTCTTATACAGAGATCAATAATTTAATGCGCATCTAACATTGTCGCTAATCGTCGATGATAGGTCAACGATGACTGTCAATCAAATTTATTCTGATAAAAATGATATGATCACACACACACACACACACACAGAAGTCAGAAGTCATTGATTATAATCGATCCTCATAAAATATATTAATAATCCATTATGATTTGTTAAAAAGCGAAATGTTAGTGATTACAAATTTGTTTTAATTTATTATGTAAAAAATATGATCGATATTGATTGTTCTCTCGATCAGTGCATTAATGCATACATAATAATTATATAATAATAATTATATAGTCTTCTTTGTAAAAAGAAAAAAAACGTAATAATTCCGCTGATATAATATTAGTTAGGCAAAATTAGAATTTTTTAATCTACAGGAAAGCGCTCCTGGAAGACCCTTTAATTTGATCTGCGGCTACCTCAATCGGAAGAGCTCCCGCTTAAAGAGCGGTAGACAAAAAAGCAAGCAAGCGAGTATATCTCTTTAATTATCCGTCTGCCACTAGCAACGTTACTCCAGCAAGAGAAAAAGCGGATAGTGAAAGAGACCGACTCGGCGGTCTCCTCCATTCAGGAGTTGCTAAACGACGCGATTTTCAGTCCCTTTCAAGGCCCTCCGTCAACGACAGGTCCCCCCTTCCCCCTTCTCTTCCCCATTCAACCTTTCTTACGCCAGTGTTCTCCGGAAAGAAGCTCCTTGATATTCCGCCGACGCTCTCGCGCACCCAGCTTCTCGCGCGCCGATAATACTCGCGTCTCAACGGGGTCTGATGCCCTCGTGGGTGCCCGGTACCCCCTCCAAGAGTATGAGAAGGTTCGCGCAGGGTCCCGTCGAGTTACGTGGACATAAAAGGCAACCTCACGGCCACGAAGATCGTCTCTCTGACACATTGATACAACCACTGAGCTTACGCAGGTTCCTCTCTCCTCGTAGGTATTTCTTTTATTTTTCTCTGTCTTTCGATTCTCTCCGATGAATTCTCAAACCTCTCTAAACTATTTATGTATATTTCTGCTCTCCTCCCTGATGTTGTGATCTTGTCTGATTGCTTATCCGATGACCGTTCTAACCGATTTCTTTTCTTACTCACAACTAGATTCCGGTTTATTCTGGGATGCAACGAGGTATTTGAGGATGCAAATAGGTTGCGGCAAGGGCTGCTGCATAAAAGTTGGGATGGGAAACCTGTGCTACATACGCGATGCGTTTCTGTGTGTGTGTATGTACATGTACATACATACATATATATTGTATATATACACACATAGAAACAGAGCTTCGGTTTGCAATCTTTGTGTATTCTTATATTGGAGTTAAAGATTTCTTTGATAGAGGGTCATGTGTTCGCGTAATAGTAAGTAGAAACAATAACTACATAAATGAATGTAACGCATTGCTGTATTGCTACTACTATATGTTACTCTATGCTATATAGCTGCATTGTAAAGACTCGTAAATTGCGTTATCATATCGCGGCATCTCATCTATGACTGCAAAAACTAATTGTGCTCTTCATGCTTAAATGTCTACAATATTACTCTACACGATTTTGCAGTATATCGTTGGTATCAAATGTCATATTTCCTCATAAAAAAAAAAAATTTTACTTAAAATTTTATAATTTTATTCTATATATGATATCTCGTTTCTCTCTCTCTCTCTTTTTCCTTCTCTCCCCTTCTCTTTCTTTCTTTCCTATTTTACTTTACAATTTAAAATAAATATAAAATATCTTTAGAAAATCGTACTTTATAAATTTTCGTATCTTATAAATTTTTACAAGAAATTTTCCGCGAGAAGTTTTGGATTTCGAAATTTCTGTTTCAAATCGTTATCACGTTTCATCTTCAGGAAGTAATTTTAAAAGTATTCAGTGACTCACACAGTCCGTCAGGGAAAAAAAAGCAAGTTTTGCGAGCTTTCCGATGTAAAAAGCACACTTCAAATGTGCACGAGGAGCAAGTTTTGTGCGCGGTGTTCTGTCACGAAGAACCTGATTCCCTGCACACGAGCGAGATAACTCGTTCGAGAAGGGAAAGAGACGCAGTGGAAGGAGCAGGCCGCTCGACGTAGTGAGACTAACAGAGAGAAAAAGGAGGACGAACGAGGGAAGAAGATGGAAAGAAGGTGGAGGTCGACGAGAAAGGAAGAAAACCTTGGACTACGCAAGCGAGGAGCAAGACAGAACGATAAAAGAGGCCGAGGGAATAATAATAAAGCGAGAAGGAAGGAAGATAATGTACGGCGCCGCTCTGGCGTCCATTCATGCTTTTTACTCGTTAGCGGTTAGCGCTCACGCGGACCGAACAACCTCGTATCACCTTGCCTCACCTGCCCCCCAACGCGGCTCCTCTCGTTCCTTTCTGGCTCTCCCTCTCTCGCCCATTGATCTCACCTGATCTAGTTGACCCGCGAGGGAATAGGTGTGTACGCGTACTACAGCTTGGACTAGTTGTGAGATTCTATTTCGCCTTATTCATCTTTATGGAGCAGTTCGCCAGATATACGTTTAAGGCGGGAAAGGATAATGACTTAATTCGGAGAAGATCAGATAATTAAAATTAGGTAAATATATGTACTAACATATTTCTTTTTAATTATAATAATTGACAATTATTAAAATTATGTAATTTGTAAAAATGTTTGACACTTTCTCATTAAAAATGGAAAACATAGAATAAAAGTGCAAAAAAGCGATATTTATTTTAATTTTAAAAAATTTTTAGAGTGAAATTTGATTTCTCTCACTTATTTAGAATAAAACCAATAAACATATTATAAGAAAATGATGATAAATAAGAATTTTATCTTTATTGTTTAACTACTGATTATTGAATTAATATAATAATTAAACGATTTTATTCACTTCAATTGTTACAATGTATCAATGCTATCTACTTTCCTTAGGAATTCATCGACAGGTGTGTGTGTGTGTGTGTGTGTGTGTGTGTGTGTGTGTGTGTGTGTGTGTGTGTGTGTGTGTGTGTGTGTGTGTGTGTGTGTGTGTGTGTGTGTGTGTGTACACACACAAGTATACACGTGAGTATGCGAACACGTTGCACCAGAGAACAGAGCTTCTCCCTTATCTTATTCGCTCCTAATACTTTGAAACTAGTCATAGTTTCAAGCTAACTGCTGGTCTTGCTTTTATATGCAATTTCATATTTCTACAAATGTATATTTCAAGCATTTGACAAATCATTTTAAATTATTCACTTATGTATATCTAATATCGAATTCCGTGCGTATATATTTAATTAATAAACTAGACACCAAATATATTCATTTCTAAAGCTCGAGCACAAGTAATTTTATTGCACCATTATTATATTATTACATGCGATTTTGCACGGATCGATAGGATCGAATAATTCGCGATCGTTTCCGCGACGGAGAGATAAACCTGCTGCTTCGATCTAGCGATTAGAGTCATCAGTGGTGAAACTGTTCAGGAAATCACACGAGCGGTGAATTACGGTCGTTAGAGGATCATTTTCTCGCGTACATGAGTATCGATATATTGCGCAGGAAACCAACTTTTATTGCATTCACGCTGTCAATAACCTGCCCAGATAAAATCAGTTCAGTTCAACAATCTCTCGATTGGCGAAATAGATAAAGCTGCCTAGTTGATTTAAACGAGTTGAGCAAAGCACGACTATACATATAGTATTGCTTTTAATATTTTCAATTTGTTTTTATCTTTTATTTTTTTTTGTTTTGAAACGTATTAATTAAAAATTAAAAATTATTAAATCAAGAAAATATTTTGACACTTGATAAACGAGATAATCTGCAACATTACGTTAACGAGACATTACAATCTATTTGGATTCGATATTATAGATCCGTCACGTATACCGATCAATATTTATTGATCGACCTGCTTCGGAAACTCATGTCGTTAAGCCAACGCTCAATTATCATATTATTACTAATCGGAAAAATTGTGTCGAAAAAAAAATTGAATTGCCATGGCGAAAGCCATAAACTCGCGAGACGCTAATATGTTGGCGAATATAATCAGTATATAAATATGAGCATTAACTTGCATCACACATCCATTTGTCAAGTTTCGATCTGCTTTCGAGAAAATAACATCGTTACGTCAACCTTCAATTATCTCATTATCATTTATCGGAATCGACAGCGGATCGATAGATCTAATAAGCGTTAAAGCGTGCATTTGTGCAGCGTGCATGCATTATGCATTAAAATGCTCCGCATCCGCGTGCAGAGCAACGATGAATGAAAGGCGATTCCACCTACGCGCGCGGCGATAGAGAACAGCAGGCAGCAGGATATCAATTATCACGTCCGGTTATTACATATATCATACGCCTCTTTTCCCGCATGTTGCGCTTGTTCCGACATCGGCGTTTTCGCGATATCGCAATTTTTTGTCGACGATACAAGAGAGAGAGAGAGAGAGAGAAAGAGAGAGAACGATTTATCAATTATCGCGAACAAGTAGCCGATCGATGACAATATCTGCATTGCTCGGCATAATTTACCTCTACCGTTGCGAGCAGAGTGCATAAAATCTCTAGCGCGATCAAAGACAAAAGTTTCTATAAAAAATAAAACTTACTATAAAAGGTGAAATTCACAATTTTTACGCTTTATATTATTGACGAATAATAATGACATACATTCCACGGTTCGTTTTTCGCGAATTAAATTTGATATCTAGAAAGCAACGAGAACAATACAAGCAGAGATATTTTTAAAGAATCTTGAATTACTATAAAAATATACAGTTATATTTTATTTTAATTTATCTAAAAGGATAGCTGCTGAATCATTTGTAATTAATGCAATTATATTTTGTCTCAATTAGTTTCGTAAATAAAAAAACCAGCAATACTAACTGTAAAAATTGGTTGACTTGAACTCTTTCACTTTTTACTGGAATAATAGACTTGAAAATCGCCAAAAAATGACTTATTTACTTTTCAATTATCAGATTTGATAGGATCGGGAATGATAATTCGCAGTCTTTGGAATCCTCTGGGGAAACACGCAAAAAGCAAAAATGATCGAATCTCGAATCCGTCTGATTAAAGTCCAAAATGAATCCGCGTCGTCGATCGAAATAGATCAAAGTGACATTGCGCGATTATGACAGAAACAGATGCACTCGTCAAAGGTGCGCTTTTATTTTCGTCAAACACATCTACGATTATCAACTCCATTCACACACACCACAAAATTATTCTCTTGAATCGATAACCCGTGTACGTATAACAAGGCGATAGAGGGTAAATAACCTTTGGCAGTTGCCATGTTTCTGTTCCCGATATATTTACGACCGAGCCGTGATTTAGGATCTTTCGTTCATCTACTAACACACGAACCATCAGGTATCTAGCCGACCCTCTCTCTCTTCCTTTTTCCTCGTTCTCTTTTTTTTTTCTTTTCTCCCATGTCCTACGAACGGACAGTTCCAATGAGTGTTTGTCGATATTTCATGTTTAACCATGGATTCACGTGGTGCAAATTGCTTACACGATTCGAAAAAAATTTATCATTAATCTAAATATTTCAATAAATCAAGAAAATCGTATGATATATTTAAATTCTTTTATGGAAGCAAATTGAAATGAATCCTTAATTAGCCTTTCATGCACATATCATGTATTATACATATATGTATATATAAATCTCAGAATTTGAGTTCCATCGACGTCTTTGCAAAATTCCAAGAAAATCTCGAGATTTAGTTTGTCGTTTCAAAAAGATGAGACACAAAAATTTTTGTATGTGATTTTAGTCTGCGAAATACTTCTAGGAAAAGTTCCCAGATTTTCCAACGCGCGCGAATTCGGGGAAACCCAAGAGGGAGTCTCAAAGGCACCAAAGTATTGTGTTAAAAAATAAAAGTACGAGCGTACAATGGTGGAAAAGAAAGACGGAAACGATAAAACAAAGATAAAAGAAAAGAAAACATTAGAAGAGGCGAAGAATATTGATGGAACGAGGTGAATACGAGAATTCCTTTTTCGATCTTAATAACGTATTAGCCGATACGTCTTATTTAAATACTTCAGGACCTTTTTTTATAAGATCGATGAAAAACACCAAGGCTATGTCGAGCATTGGTAACATCTTCCTGTAAATGTATATCTACTATTCCCGATGGAATCGTCCGATATCACTTATCAGTTATCAGTGTGAGCGTATAATTCCCCGCTGATACCATCTCGTAACAATATTGTCTTGCGATCGACACCGACCCATCTATGTCAGTATTACTAAAGATACAATCGTAATACGAGCATGTACCAGAGCAGCTTGATGCGAAACTAAATATGTAACTACAGATGAAGATACACATATATACCAAATGCAGTTAGATATAGATATATTATA
Organism: Prenolepis imparis; assembly: GCF_030444845.1. Taxonomy (NCBI): domain Eukaryota; kingdom Metazoa; phylum Arthropoda; class Insecta; order Hymenoptera; family Formicidae; genus Prenolepis; species Prenolepis imparis. The sequence goes on from NW_028141160.1 coordinate 15,359,345, forward strand.
GAAAGATCATTATGGAAGAGAATATATTATTATGTATATATGTGTATAAATATTTTTTTAATAGATAAATCTAATTTAGATAGATGTCCTAAAATATTTGCAAAAAATATATACATAATGTTTGCGCTTATAAAATAGATCATTTCTCGAATATTTTCAGATTCCTATACATATAATATACGATATTTTGCAATTAGTAATTAAGTCTTTTATCTATTGTCAAAACTCGTTAAACACTTTTCTACGATATAGATAGTTGTTCTGAGCGCAATTAAGTTAAATTCTCGCGATACGTTGTACATATATATTTGTCACGAGCACGTTCGTCAAAAAGGTGTTATCATAGCGATTGCACGGAGTGATAATGAAAGGCTCCGATCCCGTTATGCGGTGCGCGCCTCGTCGATGACAATAATGACTCATCGTAATTCGGCAGAGCTTGCAAATAAAGTGATGAAAGGCAGATTACGTACTACCAAGTCGCGGTGCCGATAAGATCGGCCATATTTTAATCGCTTGTTTTTTGTCGTTACAATCAGCGCAGCTTTATAAGCAGAGTAAACAGCTCGTCGTATTTCTGCTCTCTCACGTTCACGCGAGTATACAATTCGAACGATAAAAATCACGCTCAAATGATGGCTTTTCCGAAAAAATTTGCTGTCATATCACGTATAACGATACGCCTTTAATTTTTAATACTGAATTTAACAATGTGCAAAATAAGAAAGTACGCAGGAATTCATCTTTGAACGAATTTGAATAAATTTATAATAAAGAATATATATTACGTAAACCCGTAATATTTCCGTGTCATTTATACATATCATGTTTTATTTGAGATTATAATTAAAATAATAAGAGAACCTTCTCTCGCGCGTCTGCGATTAATTAAAAAAATAGAATTTTTTATTATACGCGATATATCTTTTAAATATTGCACTTTTGCACGATCTCGGCACATTTTAAAGACTATCGCCCTAATTTCGTGCTCGATGCAAGATGATCGTAAATTTTCGACGAAGTGACATCGCCGATGTTATCAGTGCAAATCGGTCTGCATCACTCAAGAAATAAGATACCTCGTTTGGGGGGGGGGGGGGGACGATAAATTGTGCAATCAATATTATTCTTTTTACTATTATAATATTACTTTTATAAAATATTCCAATAATCATTATTTTTATATAATATTCAATGATATAACTATGATATTTTTCTTTTTTACTAATACAATAATACTATAATAGTTTTACTGTTATTTTACTAATTTAATGATACTTTTGATATTAACATATTAAGTAAAAACTTTATCAAAATGTCAATGTGTGTGTGTGTGTATGAAATCTATATTTAATCTTCATATATTATAATAAATAAAATTTTAATTTCACCGAAGGAATATATGTATATGTATATATGTAAATATAACATTGTCACTAATTGATCTGGCTATATTCCATTTTCATTTTCTCTAAGGATAATATTCGTAAAATGTTTTGCGGATTACATATATAAAAGGCCTAACCGGCAACGTCCACTCGAGAATTTCAATTCAGAAACAATGAACACCATTCTTCTCTCTAAGGCAGATGTATAGTCGGAGTCTCTTCCGATGAAAATTGGCGGAAGCTGCAAATCACATTGGCGCAAGGATTTTCTGGGATGTATATACTATATACAGAGATAGTCTAAGAGAAAGAGAGACTCTTTATCTATTTTATTCTACTTCCTTTTCATCCCTTAACCGAGCTTAGTGCCGCTTTCCGCTCATTTTCACTCTCGAAACCAGAGAAAATCCTCTAGAGTCTAGAGAAAGCAGACTCCGGTCGGAAAACCCACCTCGATAACCTCGACCGAATTGACGCCTTACATTTTTCTCAACGATTACGTTCTCAATGGTTTCTTTGTCTCGGAAAGAGACATGCCAGTCTAACGAATGATACTGCAGAGGATAATCGCAAGATACTTTTCGACACTTTCGATATTTTTTTTCTTATCAACATTCTAAATTTTATTTTTCTATGATAAAACAATCTCAAAAATAAAAATTCTAGATAAGACATGATAAAAAATTTATATTCATAATTATATAAAATTCCATAATTTTATTTTATTTTCATAATTCTAAATTTGATTTGTGAAATTAATTTATTTCAATTTTCACGTTAAATAACTCTGTAACTAGATCGACATTTAAATTTGTACAAACGTCAATCCTCCAAATAGATTATAAAATTGCCGATTTCCTCTCTTTACCGCTTTTATATTATCTAAACTTGGCGATAAAGATGCAAATGACAATAACAGTATTTAATAAGCTCGAAGCATATTCACACTTAAGTAATATTTCTGTTGGATTTTTTTTTACGGAATCGTCAGCGGCGCTATTTCTGGTCGAATCGATACTTCGATCCGGTCGGGCTACTCGTCCGGCGAGTTTCGCGAACGACGCGAATGAAGGGACACCGTCCGTCGTTATTTGAATAGAAGGCCCCCCCTCGGCATCGTGCTACGCTTTGCCAAGAGCGATCGCTCTCGGAAAATAAAGGCAACTATAAAGAAGTATGGCGACGAACTCGAGAAACTGAGGACGACGCCTTCGAGCGGCGCCCGTCGTGGCTTTTTATAGCGAGGCCATGGATAACGACGGGGCTCAACCACCAGCGGGTCGTCCGTAAAATATTCAGGTAACATCCTACCTATATCGCACCTATTTTCGACCTACCCGGCACCGTTCTGGAGAGCGCGAGCGCGCCCCACTTCTCTTCCGAAGAACCCGTTGAACTCGGTCGACTAGCAGCCGCACCTCTTCATCTCTCTCTCGCTCTCTCTCTCTCTCTCTCTCTCGCTTTCTCGTACCACCCGGCATCAGGATAATTGGACGACCGAGTGACAACCTGACAGGTGACAACCACGACACGGTTGTAACCGGTCGACAGGCGAGAGCATTCCGACAAGAGACAACGCGAGAATGACTCGAGTGCACGCGCGCGGAGAAAATTAATCTCTTAGCTTAGCTAGATGATCCCGATTCTTGGCAGTGCATATTTTAACATGTGAACTATTTTGAAAACAACATAGATGCAAGAGATTAAGATTGTAAATCAAATTGGATAATAATTGTGTATAATGTCGTATGCGTTGAACAGAAAAATACAAAATACAAAAGGAACAAGAGAAGCTTTAATTTATTTAATAATTGTGCGATGTACTCTTTCTAAAGATAGCAGCAATAATACTAAAATGTAGCATCCCGATTCTGTTCGTCCATAATCTCGCTATAGCATTCGACTTAAAGTAGGAAACTGAGCGGCGATCGATCATTATATACCGTCCCGGATAATTAATACGAGACACGTGCTTTACGATCCGTAACAGATAAAATGATTGGGAGTAAGACCGATTATCTCGCTAGTAGTATCAAATAGTCACATTCTTATTAATTTTGCAAAGATATAATTTGCATATGTGTAATTTAAGAAATATTCAAAGTTTCTTTATATATAAAAAAATTGGAATATATATTTTGTCAAAATATTTGAAAAAGTTCTAGCTGAAAATTCAACAAAAATGTTAAACATAATGAACATAAAAAAATGGCTTTACAGTAGCCTGTGTTCAAAACGTATTCATCTATATAAATTTAAAATATTTTACATTTTTCATATTTCTCGCCCATAGTATTGGCGGAATTTGTGTACAATATTTTTATTTGAATCATTAAAGTCGAGTAAGTAAAGCCTAAAGTTTCAAACACTGTTATTAAAAAAATGGAGAATACATCTCTTCATAGAAAGATGTGCATGACACTGATCATAGGACAATGTGAAACGTTGCGTTCCCATTTCGTGATCTTATTACTGTTAAAAGTAGACGTAAATAAACGGTTACATCTCTAGACACGTTGCACAACGTGCCACCGTCGTGCACGCAAGACGCTTTTTATTCGAACGAATCATTAATGGCAAAGACCGTAATTACCAATGGCAAAAGGCCGTTCGTCTGCTGCAAAATTACCGGCTTGTTCAGATCATTCTCGTCTATTCGATTGCGGCGTTTATATTACCGCGACATATAATTGTATTAATTATAGATGACCGAGGATATCGACGATCACTGATATAAAAACTAATTTTATCTCGCGAATCATTAATAATTATAATTTCACAAATTTTCTTTCCAATATAAAATTTCCAAAGTCTCACACACATATTCTATTTATAAAATTTTCCTGAAGAGAGAGAGACAGAGAGAAATGTATAATATTGTATGTAAAATGCTAAATTTTCAATACTAAATGCTAAATTATGTATGTGCTGTATTATGGGTAAGCCCAAAAATCCATATAATTAAATGTGATTATATTCATTTAATCCGATATTACAGTTTGCAAATATTACACGATAATATAAATTTTATGATACTCTTGATATAGAACTAATTATGAAGAACTTGATACGTTATGTTCTTGGTACGTTATTTAAAATTGATTTTTTCATTTATATTTCTGCTTAAATTGAAATTTTATCTCTTTGCTATTATCTCTTTGCTGTTGAATTAATATTCCTGACACGAATAGTATTTTTCAAGTAGCACCATATCGATATTATTTTTCCGCTGTAATCGAATAGAATACGCTCCAAAATCCGAAATCCTATTCGTGCATTACTTTATATATTTTTTTATATCGAATTATTTCGAATATATCACGATATATAAATGATAAGTGCAAATTAATCGGACTCGTTCCGCTATATTCAACTCGATTATTGCAATGCGAGAAATGGCGCTGCCAATAATCTCCACGATCGAAGAAAGTGCAGCGGATAATCGAATGACGTCAATTCTCTGTCTTATCGTGCTTTCAATTTCCAGGCACGTTCGCCACGATTCTTTTATTATTGATAAAATTAATAATCTTTTGCTCAAACTTTTGCTTTATCGTATGAAAAAGTGAGTTATAATTCGCGGTACATAAATAAACATATGCGAAATTTTATTACAGACATAAGTATACTAGTGATTCGCTATAACTGATATATAATATATATTTTATTTTGACGTTATTTAATGCATACATAAAAGGCTTTCAAAAATGTCCGATGATTTAAAAAATATGTGTCTACTCTTTATATAATTTCGCAAAGTGAATGGTTTAAAACAAAATACGAAAATGTAAATATAATACAAATGTCTTTTCTCGCGTACACGAGAGATCGCGGATTATACACGCGTGTGCGAAGTAGCATTCTGACGGGATAAGATGGCGCAAAAGTTATCGCAAGCACGCGGAATTTGCAATATCACGTCGGAGCATGTGGCTTTCGTGCGTCCGAGAATCCATGCTGCTGCTTGTAACCAGCGCGACACTTTATACGAGCGAACACTTTATACCGCGCAACTTGCGCATACGGGCGCGCTCGCCGTATGTAATGTCAACGAAAACAACGCGAGATAAATGTGCGTATGCAAGAGCACAAGGATCGGCACGGCAGCATCTGATGCACGCGATTTTCCCGCACGTGGTCGCGTGTGCGTGCATATGAAACTGTGGTAACAAAGCTTGTCCACGCGCATCCGCGACTTCCATATAAATTCCGGATACCCACGCGCGCGTTTCTGCGTGTTTGTGCGTGTTTCTGTGTGTATGTATCTGGTTTATAACCATCGGCAATATGTATAATCACGTATTCTCTGTACATGGAGCTTCGAAAGCTATGTGACAGAATACGACGGGTTTTGTTGCATCCTATTCAATGAATCTTAACGACCAAGCCGAACAGAAGAGATTTATTAAAAGCTTTCGAATTATAAGCGACCGATAAGTATTTTCACGAATTATATGCGAGTAGGATTATTTTAGTATCATTGCATTTTCTCATCGCTCTATTGTGTAATTTTATTTTATTCGGAACATTTTTTCTTGTTATTTCGATAGGATTACGTGTTTTCCGACAAAAATCACCGATTATATAATGCGTTATAAATATTCCACTAATGAATCACCGGATGGTAATGAATTATCGGATTAATATAAAATATACTCGTACAATGACAGAAAGACACGCATAATAAGATGGAAGAACATCACCGAACTTTCTCCCAAGATATAAAATGACTAAATTATTCATTTATATTGATACTTCATAATTAATGCAATAATTGGGCCGTAAAAAAGCAAAGTTAACGCAATGCAAATATTAACGGGTATAAATAAATAATAATTGGAAAATGTCCAAAAGCATTAATATCACAGATTTAATAGATTATATATAGATTAGATTTAATAGATTATATAGATTAGCATGTTCTATCTATATTCGACGCTTTGCTATAAAAAAAATTATGCACGCATCGTTTATTCATACATTTTCTAGATGTGATTATAAAATTCTCGTGATTATAAAAACTCTTAAAATAAGCAATAAAAAGAAACCAGATTTCTGAAGTCTAGTTTCCACGAAATGAGACGCTTCACGTACCCCTATTACAGCTATAAAAATGTTATAAAATAAACAATTTCTCACTCACCGATACGTAGTACAATAGCGGAGTTGTAGTACACAGCACATCGATCTGAAAACAAAATATTCAAATTATGTATACGTGTGTATGTATGTGTACACGCACCTGCATTAATGACGTCCGGCGTTAGATGTGTGCGAATACGTGTATGACAGCCGAAAGTCATACGCACACATACGTAACGCGACATACGTGTTATGACTTTCGGCTGTCATACACGTATTCGCACACATCTAACGGACATTAATGCCGGTGCGTGTACATACATATATATACAGGGTATTTTGAAACGATCAAATATCTAATAAACAATGCAGTTTAGAAAAAAAAATGTTTCTTTTGCATACCTCACAGTTGTCCCACTGTCGCCCGATGCCTCCCCGGGCCTCCTCCTCCTCTCTTGGTCCTTCGTAGCACTCACGACACTCGCAAAAACACGAATAATTACGATCGCCCGATACTTCATACGGCACTCCCGACAAGCGAAATTTTACACGGCATTCCCGACACGACGCGTGAATGGCACTGTTATCGCAATGCTATCTGTAACAAATAAAATACGTACATATATTAGAATAATCTTATTATTTCGCATTATAACATACATAATAATATAAATATGTAAACTAATTAACGACAGATATATCCACCGATGTCGCAATACATTCTCGCGGGCAAAAACAGATAGGTTATGTTGACCGTTGGCAAGAGATTTTGCATCGAATTTCTCTCGAAATATACGTTTCGAATTACGACTACGTATGAATGTTGAAGTTATGATATGCGATTGATAAATATTACAATACAAAGATTAGAAACGATTATGCTTACTAATTATTCACAACGGGACGCAGCTCCAACTACCTGGTACTCGCGCGGCGTTTCGGTAATGACCGAAGCTATTCGCTACTCTACAAACATCGGCAACTTCACTCTAATAGCGCGCGCGGTAACTATACATAACTTAATACTTAATATTAATAATTAATTAAAACTCGAAGGAGATTCGTTCGAAAAAATATAGCTTTAGAATAATATAGTATATCTCTCGTACTACAATATAGTATAATTCTCGAAAATCGACTGACGTCTCATCTCAATATCTATAGATATAGGTTTGTCTTTATTTTAGCTTAATTAATTTTTTTTTTTTTTAGTTTTAGAAGGCAGAACTATTGAAAATAAACCTAGAATTCTTAATTATTATTTATGAGTTTCCACGAAATCAAACGCCAGCTTCACACACAGTTACAATAATTGAAATTATTTTTAGTTTCTCTTGACATAAAGCACACACAGTTTGAAAATTTGTGTTTTCTTGTTAAAAACGGTCCCCGTTAAAATTTTTGTGTTAAATATTTAACACATTCATGTGTTAAATTAACATATTGCTGTTGTGTTAATTGAACTCAATGTTAAATTATTAAAATAACTGAAAAAAAGTGTAAAAATAACACAATGTGTATTTACTTTTAATATAACACAATAAATATGTTTGGTATTATTAGTAACAAGATTTATCTGTTAAAATTTACAGAAAAAAATGTTAATTTTACTTTATAATATAAGTGGGGATGATAAAATGTAAAATTAACAATTTTTTTAGTTAATTTTTTCATTCAAACTATGTTAATTTAACACAAAATTTATTTTAAGTTTACTTGAAGTTTGCATTTATTTTATGTTAAAATATTAACACAGTATTCGTGTCATCATTTAACATATCCGTATTATGTTAAATTAACACAAAAATTTCTGTGGACCGTTTGGGACATGTGATATTTGTTAAGTTTAACACAAATTTTTCAACTGTGCAACATATGTCTCAATTAAAATCACAGAGTTTTAAAGAGAGAAAGAAAAAATTAAATATTTCATAAATGTATACCAGGATATATATAATATTAGTCATAATAATTACAAATGACACACTATATTCAGAAATCATGATCTGATATCGTGGCTTTTCTCAGAAATTCCGATAAAAACAAAATAAATCAATAAAATACGGCTAATGTTTCGGTATTTATTCACATCTCCGTAGTCTCCCTTTTCGTGGCGCTTAATCTTACGTGACGAAACGATTGCGATAAATCACGATCGCCGTATCGGAGACGAAGTTTAATATCCTCGGTTCCACGCCTGTCCACCTAATCACGAAATTATATCTGACATTTCGAATGAGTTAATCCGAACATCGAAAGATATATACACTCGCGCTTCTCAGAAAAACAGATTGACAAAAAATGCCGCGAGTAGGCGAATCGTCATACGTTCGCTTTGCGAATATATTTGCGTCATACGCGATACGCGAACGATCGCGGGAGAGAAGGAGAAACGGAAAAAAAAGAAAAAGAGAGAACGAGTTAGCGAGATCGCGCGACCCTGAATGCGTCGCGATATATATCTTCCAGCACATGTCAAATGACGAAATTCGGAGCAACTGACACACATGATTGACGTAGATCATAATTGTTTTTCCGTACACAGATGCGACGTGCTTACTGACTCATTAACGCGATATGGCTTTACGTTTACGTCATCGAGACAATTAAAACAAAAAATATTCTAAAAGAACTTGTCCATATTGTTGATAAGGAACGGCAGTAAAATTAGAAAATGGATATGTAGCTGCAGATAAATAGCGTTCCAAAGTAGCGACAAACAGAAGATATTTTGGCGAGTATTGCGACAACGCTATTTTTATTTATTCAGAATGCATGAAAACTGTCGTGTGCGCATCTTAAAAACATTTTCACACGCCAGTCAGGAAACAATACTGTCGTACTATCGCGAATCGATACCTTTAAACTTTATTTAGGTAGCTTTCTTAATATTAGGAAACTCCGACTTTATATTCGAGATAACTGAAAAAAATATTTGTGTAAAATTATATGATTATGCTGGGTTTTTTTCCGACCCAGCATAATCATGCAATATTGCTTTTATATGGAAGATTACAGATTATATGTAATTTCATATAAAATATATATTTTCAGGATTGAAAATATTCCAGTGAACATAGAATTACAGATACAAAATGTTAAGTGTAATGCTATAAAAGTATAAATGCTATAAAATAATGTTATAAATAAAATGGATAAAATAAAGTTCTAATAAAATGAAAATACTAAATTTTAAATTACAAGTGATTTTTACATAAAAGATAGTAATTTTACTGATATTTTATATATATTTTACATTAATATGTATTTTTACTTTAAAAATTATGGAAAAAAAAATTACAGTGATAATTAGATAATTTTTCCAGTTTTGAACAAGTAATTTCCATGTAAAAGTACATGGATTTTTTTCAGTGAATACGCATATAACCTAAGTCATTACCGCAAACAAGATAAATAAATGACTTTTTCACAAAAATAAGACATAAATTAAAATTGCTTATTTCATGGTTGCTCCGCCTTTGTCTTTCCTCTTCTTCTCTCTTGTTTCGCTGTTTCTTCGTGGCATTCACACAACACTTCCATATATATACTCACGAAAGTGTTGATTACGATCGCACGCACACTACAAGATTGCAAGAATACGACAATCATATGACACTTTATGTACGTCTCACTTATGACATTAATCGCGTACTTTATTTTATATCGCGATGAGAAAACACGAAAATCATATACTGCGAAAGATAATACGCACCGAAAGTCTCACACTGTGCTACCTTCCCGTTTGAGCCTTGCCGCATGAATGACAACACGACGATCACTTGTAAACAATAGCACGATATATGCCGCGAAGAACGAACGCCAAATACTATGTAATAGTTAATATTGCTGTGCTATTGTTTACAAGCGGCCGCCTTGTCATTCACGCGATGTATGTCGTCGTCTCTCGAGACATCTCTCGAAGTATCTATAATTGTCGTGTTTTCTCGTCGAAATATAAAATAAAGTATGCGATTAACATCATAAATAAGTTGTAAAATCGTCGTAATCTTAGTACGGGCAAATTGTAATTAACCGTGTATTAGCGAGTCAGTGTTGTGTAAGTGCTTTAGAAACAGCAAACGATAAGAGAGGAGAAGATCTAGGGAGACATCGGACAGCAAACAATCATGTAATGAGCAATTTGTAATTTTGTTAGTTTATTATCTCTTTTTTGTAAAAACTAATTAAAGAACTAGTTAAAACTAATTCGTTTTTCTTCGTGGTAATGACTTAATTTACATCATTATGCAGTACATCTATTAGTAGATCTTTAAAAATATTTTTAAAATACTTCAAATATTTAATAAAATATTTATAATTAAAATTATATATATATAATTCTTTAGATTATTTATGTAAAAATTAAAGTTCTATTTTTTTACACAAATTTTAAAACAGTATTTTGGAAATACATAATTTCTGTTATTATTTTATATTTGTTTATAAAGATACAAATATAATTCTATTTAGGTGCAACAATTATTTTTAGAAATACCGATTACTTTAGATCGTGTTATACATATATAGATAATTTTGAATATATTTATATTTTACAACGTTGTATTCTATAACTTTATCGTTGCGCTTCGTACTGGTGAGTTAAATTATTTTAAATTATTTTAAATTATTTAAATTTATTTATTTCTTTAGTTTGGAATTTTATTGAATTTGATATCACAGATATCAATTTATTATTAAAATTAAAATTAAATTTGCAATGGTGCAATAATTTCTGCATTAAATTTTCTGTATTATTTATTTCAATAAAATGTTTGAAAGATATATCATATATCCAAATTTTGTGAAAAAAATACGACGATCGGAAATTAAATGTTGGGTTGTTCGGAAAGTCATTTCGTTTTTTTCACATACAATTTTCATGCAAAAAAACGAAATGACTTTCCGAACAACCTATTAATAAAAATGATTGAGATTTTTTATGTCACACAACAATTTTTTAGAGTTTATATAACACAATTTGTAAAACTTAAAAAAATATTGCAAATAAAAATTCTAAAAATTAAATTTTTATTCTTTTGCAATAATATCATAACAGTAAAATAGTCAAAAATTAAAGAAGAAAAGCTAACACAATTTTCTAGTTTGATATCAAATTGTTTCTCGAATTAAATGTTATCAAAATATTCTAGTTCCGAAATTATTACTTGCGAAATAACTTTCAAAAGTATAATCGAAAAAATCCTTCGTCATGTCCAACATCGCTATAAGAATAAATTATGTTAATATAATTAATTGCTCTTCTTCTTTTACAATTAGTATTAAAATGTTTTGCGATTTATTTAATTTCGTGATATATCAATACTGAATTTATTGCTTATCATTTAAGTGAAAAAAAATCGGACAAAGATTAGAAGCGATAAATTAGTATTTAATTATACCATATATGTATTAATTATGCCTAATTTAATTTCTCCGTAATTCCGAAACGGAAGAACATCGATTCGACAAAAGTTACGAGATGGTTGACTTTAGATAAGATTACAGGCTCATTGTGTACGTATCATCGCGTTATAATTACATGACAGAGGTATGCACAAAGGGATCGTAACACTGTGATTCGCCCGTTCATGCGGTTATTAAGTGTAACTCGATACACGATTATGCTGGCGTTCTAAAGATCCATTCAGACTTTTATTCCATTAATGATCGCGCGCGTGCCAAGAGATAAATTATCTTTTTATCTTTTTATTCAATAGAAATTATATAGAAAGTGCGAATGAGTAAATATTTTGTCACTTATATATCTTTTCCAATTTTCTCTCTAAGACTAAGATATACGAATCGCGTATTTAAAGATGGGGGATGTGTATTATGTAGGAAATATCTAGGAACTTGTGTGATTTTTGTATACATATGTATAAAGCTTTTGATGATTTTATAATCAATTTTTCCTAAATTATAATTCAACGATATATCAATATCAAGCAGATTAATACTTAATTAAGCACATGGAATCTGTCGATGGGCCTTAAATGACATTGCACGCATTCAAATATTTTTTCGAGCGCTCGATCGACTCTTCTCGCGTCGTTAATTTTCTTTCTCTCTCGCGTTGTCGCGACTAATTAAACCGCAGGCGCTAATCGCGGAGGCTGAAGAGACATGGAACTGCGTCGCGCGGCGAAACAAGTCGTCATCGCATCATTGCGACTCTCCCACTCTCTCAGCCTCCTTACGTCTAGCTTGGGGATTTCGCAACGCGATAACGCATCTGCATGACGAACGCCTTTGTGGATTTCACTGGTCGCGAGAAGTGCCGGACATCGCGGAGCCAGTGTAATAATCAGGCCGTATATATATATATATGTACATCGGCTAGCGATAAATGATAAGTTCGATAACGGTGCAGTAGTTCATTCGTTAACTTCTCTTAAAAACGTCAATATTTTTTTATTTCTCAATAAAAGTGTTTCGAAATTTGTTCCTTACATAATATGCGAAAAATCATATGAAATTGTATATTCTATGTGTCTTACAACAATATATGAAATATCACCTGAGATATATTTCAGGGAATGCAAAATATATAAGTTTGCCACGTGAGAAATGTCGGCGTATTTAATAAGAGCCTGATTTTTATGTGCAGAAATAAATACATTACGTAAAGTAAAATAATTCTATTAGAATTCTATTAAATCAAATATATAAATATATAAATCCAAAATCTTATATAACGCCACATAAAAGTAAAACACATTCAACATATGCAATTCTATAAATACATATCTTTAAATCGGCGCATAAGTGTATACTATATATTTACGCCGTTCATTCCGTTGGACATTCATTGAGAACCCTTCACGTGTTGCAAGAATGGAAATGTAATTTTTTCTACTTACCGCGCTGTTCAAGTTGTATGCATTTGAAAGATTATTGCTCGGGCACTCTATAGTAATCGATCGATCGTCCATATATCTGCAAACAAAGAAGACACTTTTAAATTATTTCAAAGCTTTTTAAAAAGAAAAATATATATACCGTAAAAAAATTTTAAATAATATTTTTGCGCAGTCTTTTCTATACATTTTTTCAAAGTATAGAGAGAGAAACTTTTTCTACAACAAATCGCATTATATAAATAAATATAATTAATGAATATTAATATAATAATATAACTAATAACTTTAACATAACTTAATATAGCTACTATCTATTTTCTGCAAATATCTTAAAATAAACGCTTTGTACTTTTTAAAAATTAAAAAGTTTTAAAGAATATCCACCCATGCGACCGAATTGCAATGAGTATATGCGAGAAAGTGAGGAAGAGGGAGAAAAAGGCAGAAAGAGAAAAAGAAAGAAATGCGAACAATCAGAATGAGTATGCCAGATTCAACAAGTGCATCCGCGGCAGCGGCAGGGAGTGAGTCACCGAGAAAGAAATATAAACGATGAAATAAAGTATTGAACGTGCGCGTGGGCATCATTGCCTGACCGGATCGGGATAAGGAAAAAAATGTGGGAGTGCGTGATTCAGCGCCTACATAACTGAAGAATCAGGATTTCGCGACGTAAACAACCGCGTAAGATAAATAAAGATATAACTCTTATTGTGTGATACCGATACGCGATGTCGCGTCGCCCGACATACTCTTTATCGTTGCATCTCTATAAAAAAGACGCTTTATAGCATTTCACCTAATATAAAAATATAAGAAACGCAAAGATAATGAATCAAATAAATAACATCGAAACAATGGCCTGTCTTGCATTACCTATTTCAAATTTAATTATCATGGAACATGATAAAAAATGCATCATTAATTTAAAAAAAAATGACAAAATAAAGACTCCTCTGTCATCATTATTTTATCGCTGAAGAATGAACGATGATTTCTAAATATATCTCTATAGTGCATGTAAGAGAGAGAGATTGAGATAATATACATTAGAATACATGATTTATGTAAGAAAATCGCATGTTTATTCTTAGTCACGAAATATACTACTGGAGGTTTAATTCCAACGTTTCGACATCGAGGCGCCAATCAGCGTTGTGTATCATTGTGTATCGGAAAGATTTCAGGGAATCAAGTGTTATCAGTAAACAGATAAAATCGTATTTTCAGCTAATTATAAAAATGCAGTGCGCTTTCGAAACGATTGCATTCCGTCGAATGAAGCGCCGCGTTAAGACAATCTTCGACGACGCAACATGACGTTGCGCTTCTGATTACAATAGCGTCGCACGCGAACGACAACGAATAAATAATATATAGGATGTTCCGGAACTACCACACTTTCACTTCCACTTCTACGCTAGAAATCGGATTAAAAGAAATGACTGCTTTAATGCAATAATAAAAAATAATTCTAATTTCTCTTGAATTTATTATTTGAGGTTTTAATAAAAAAAATCTCTCAGTTCACTAATTTTGAATAAATTAAATGTAAAGTACAGAGTTTCATTTTGTCAGTCCACAACTGTATGTATATAATTCATTTTTTTAATTAATTGTGTGAGTTTAATTCACTTCTCTACATAATTAAAGCCGTTCAATTAAAACAGATATATGGCCATCTTTCGAGCCGCACCGCGAGACAGCGGCTATCTGTCGTTTTGCAGGAATTCCCTGAGGACGTCCGACAGGTGCGCAATGTTCTCTTGCACAAGAAAGAGAAAGAAGGAGAGAAAGAGAGAAAACGAAAATTCATTTCACCTGCATGTATTCTCGCTTCAAGGTTCTCGTCGACCCGAACGTGCCGCGCTTAAGCTACGCGATTTCACCTAACGTTATGCGTCGACGTAAACGGTAGCAATATAACGCCCGTCGACACCGCTTACGTAAGAACGAAACGCTCGAGGAAGCTCGTCTTATCTTGGCGAACGTCAGGAGTTCAGACACGACATCGGCCACGAACTCTTAATACGAACATTCCGAGGACAACGGGAATTCCGTGGATATTTTCATTTCGCCGCAAAAGCCCCATATTATACCATTCCATAGTGATCCTAGCAAATCTCGCAATCTTTCACGAATCTGTCGAGTCTCGAACCTCTCTATCAAATTCATCTGGACCGTATGTAAAATTATCCAAACATCGAAATCATTTAATCACGAGACGTAGACGAAATGTTGGATCTCCCGGGAGTTTGAATTTTACAGAATGTTATAAAATAAATCATTATTCAGGATATTTAATTAAGTTACTCGCTTACTATTCGTAATTCGAACGAACTCGATAATTGAAACCAGAAAGAGACAAATATTAACGAGCCAAATTTAACATAAAAAAGTGACAGTGGTAAAATGTTTTTCATTTCCAACCATTTCCATGTCTAAAATCCCACTAAATTAAACAGAAATTTAATTATGAATCTAGTTTATTACGAAAAATGGAGAGAAGCCCCAATTATTTAAATTAATTACTTGATATTCAGATGGAGATAAATTAAAGATATAAAAGCAAGACATTTCCTGCCCAATAAACTAATATTAGCTACTTGATATTAAGAGCAAATAAAAATGAAAATATCGATAATTCCGTCTTTGACTAAAATGTGTTAGTGTCAGCAATAATTGTGCTAATTATATCTGCATATTGTATAAATAATTGTGTATATATATATTTATTTTTACAATTAAAAAATCTTGAACTTTTTAGAGAAACTTATGTAAAACTTCTGAAAATCTCTTAACAACATTCAGAAGCAAAGTTTTAAATTAGAATTCAAAAAACTTTCCGTAAAGCCATCACATATTAATCACCGTTTAAAAAATGATTCACGAAACTTCCGTATTTGTTGGTTCACGTCAGTTACCTCGTGTTTTTGCGGCGTTTCTTCACGATATCACGTGTGGGATTGACTTCCGAGAGAGAATCTCTAGAGAGATACTGTCGTTCGAGCGTATGAAGCAATCATGCGTGACCGAGATATAATCATCAGGAGTATCGTCGTGTTATGTCGAATCATATATAATCCTCCAACTCGAAGTGAAGGGTCGCGTGATAACCGTTTGACGATTACGCACGTGACAAGATATTATATATATATGTTTCTAAAAAAAATTTTAATATATTCATTTTCCGCTTAACGTATATATATTATAGTTGCGGAGCTCCTCTTCTCCTTTCCTACCCCATCCACCCCCATCGTATGTTTTAGCACGAGTGAAAAAGCAAGATGTGAGAAATGTATAATACGATAATTAGAATAAATTCTAAATTTAATCTCTTATTTTCGATCAGTGTACGAGACGCCCTCGTCGCGATATCGGAAATGTCGCGACACTGACGACAACGACATTTCGATGAATCGGCACGACCGATAAATCCAGCCGGCAACAACGACTTTTCCGCCAGCTCTGACCTCTTATACACGCGCGTGTGATCCCGCTTTTGCGATCGGATTTCTGCTACGCCTCGCTCGTTCATTTCACAATATTACGCCGCGCCGTTATTTGCCATGCTATATAACAAACATTTGACGAAGCCAATCCATTTCGCAAACGAGAAATTTTATTTCGTACATTTTTCAAACTAAAAAGAAATTGAAATCTAAATCGATAAAAAAAACAAGAGTATAAAGTGTTGAAACCTTTAAAATTAATGTATATGCAATATTCATTATTTAAAGTCTAAATATAAATATGTTTCGATAAGATAAAAAAATGTCACGAGATCCCCTATACATTTAGGTTTAATACAACAATACTTTTCAATGAAAAATACTTTTCCTTCCTCTCGAGAAATTGGAAAGGCGCAGATACAGTCTTGTCGTTGTATCCCGCTGTATAATCATCCCGGACTGCACCTATAATACGTTGCATTGCTCATCGAAGCGTTTATATCGAACGTATCCCTCATCGAGCCAACGAGGCTATTCGCCTGTTCTCTATTAAACGTGCCCCGAGAAAACGCCGTCCTTCCCCATCCACGTGCTCGGCCGACCGTTCGCGTTCTAGGTGTTAATGAAATCCTTGCGGCACGGTTAACACAGTGACCTTAAGTAAAATGTCCTCGCTCGCCTTTGACCCCCACCGTAAACAAGCGTTCGCTCCCTCAAAGAGAGGAAAGAAAGAAAATGCGAATGTCGATAATACAAAGATTGTGCTTCTCGTGGCATATTTTAAGAACGAAGGCTACTTTGTGTCGCAAATTTCATGTATGCACATTGCGTAAAAAATATATATAAATTGTATATTGCGCAAAATTATAATTTTAAAACAAATTTAGATAGAGTGATTTATATAAAAGAAAGGGTGCGGATGGCTTTTAATAACAAGAGAGAGCGATCGCCCGGAACATAAAATCATCCCCCCATTTAATTTATGATCCAATCGATATCCTTTCGGATATTTTTCTCGCGCTCTTATATGTCTGCATTCTACTTCTTATTTTCGTTATATCCCGACTTTTTTAACGACGAAAGTGAAGTTTGTACGAAATATAATCCGACCGTCTTCTCGTCGCGACGTTCTTCAACGCTTTCGTGCGCTAAAATGTCATGACGCACCGGTGACGCGTTTACGCAATGTAGACGAGTTTTATTCGGTGCTGCGCGTTTCTCGCAAACATTGCAGAAACTCATCGCGAGGAGAAACAAGAGCGGAAAATTTGACAGATACGTCGGTAAACAGAAATTGTAAAATTAAAATACAAGAAACACGAATAATAAAGCCTAAAAAACCAAGGATTAAGCGAAATTCTAGTAGATGTGTATGTGTGTGTGTGTCTTATAAAAAAATAATGAAAAATATATATCCTCTGTATGGATGAACCTATCATCCTTCTGTCTCTCGCAGTCTTCTCTCTCTTACACCATACTACGTGAAACATAGAAAAGGCACAACTGACCGACCATTCTCGTGACGGTTGCGTGTACGTGATCACCACGTGACGAAAGGGATTGTACGTTGAACTAGTGTGCCCTCGTAAAATATTCTACGTTGAGCAGTGTAAAAAAAGAAAGAGCAGGACGGAGGGCTATTTTAGAAGGAGCGAGGAAGAGAAACCCATGGCACGCTAACGGCAAAGGAGAGCACCAAGGGGAAACGCGGCGGAGGGGCAGTTCGTGGAATGATCCCGTCGTCTCGGACGAACAACAGTCCGGTTCCTACGGAACTCCAACAGCCAGAGAACAGGCCTGAAGTTTCTTACAGCCAGACTGGTTGGTTGTTGCTCGCTCGTTCATTCGCCGCTCCGTCCGTTCGCTCGCTCGCCTGCTGCCTGAGACGGCTTCTTTGCTTGTCATTGTCGATTTGTGATGGCTTGTGTATGTCGTACGGCGACCGACAATCACAACCATCGAGAGAACCTTTCTTCTCTCTTTTACTACTGTATATTACATCGTAATATGGCCCGTGATACAATAATAGCTGCAAGTGACTCGATTCAAATCCAAAATTTTCTACCCTTTGGATGGTCAAAAGTTACACACGCGAAATTCTTTGAAAAATAAATGTATAATTATTAAACAGAAAATAAAAATCGAGAGATCAGTGTGAGTTATAGAAGTGATTATTGGAATGCTTTTTTTGCACGGAATAAATATAATAAAAAGTTCTTCTTAATTAATGAAAAATAATTTCAGTTTAAGAATACCTCGAGATGCAAGTCGATAATAGCAAACTAAGTGCAGGCAGCAGACGAGCGAGCGAGAGAACGAACGTAGCTGATTAATTACATGAAAAAATTGAGAAAGAGACAAACTAAAAATTTGCAAAAATTCTTTCTTGAAATTATCTCATAATGTATACGCGTCTTGTATCATTTGAACTAGTTATTATTCTAAAAATAAATTTTATATATCTTTTTAAATAGCTAAATTTAATTAGATCGTCAGAGTATACACTCTGTATATTCCTCGTATCACGTTATAGTGTATCACTATAGTGTGCTAGATAAAATGTGTAGTAAATAGAAAGGTCGAAAAGAAAGAATAAAAAAAATGCTCGTACGTTAAAGTGTGAAAATGGAATAGGTCATGCGCGTGAAGTTTAATTTTCTAACGCATTCACTTTTTTCGAGCTAAATATATAATGAAATAAAACTCTCCGGAAAGTAACATCTCTGTGCAGTTTCACACAATAAAAAAGATTATAAATGTCAAAGCGCACTCATATCTCAAAATACATTTTGCACCGAAAAAATGAGTATATTAATTCTCTCTCGTGTACAATTTCTTTTCGTTCTACACACGTATACAATTTAAAAATACTGCATTCTTTTGGACTTTTTTCTATCTCATTCATTTCTACTTTTATTTTATATTCTCTTTCTCTTTCTCCTAATAAAATTCCTAATAAATGCTCCGACTGTTTACGCGTGTATGTATCTGTCGGATCGGCGATATCATGAATGAAGTTCGTTAAATGCCTTTCGCGAAAACGCGCTGGCGAGAAAGCGGCAGAGCGCGCATCGGAATGTTTCATCAAAAGGGAATCAATCCGCGAACGCCGAACTCGCGTTTAATATAGCGCTCACAATCGCCGCAATTTGTATTCTTTCGTCTTAATTACCGAGCTGGCGATAACAACCTCTTCCTCCTCCTCCTCCTGAACGAGCACGCGTTGCGCTCCCAGTGCCAATTAGAGCGCTTTTGTTGTCGCTCAATAATAATCACGTCGACCGGCCGCGTTCGAAAGGGACGTTTGCATCGGTGCAATCCGCTGCACCCTAAAGACCGGCCCCGGGCCGATTGACGCTCCATAACGGCTCGATAAATTCATACAGATTGTATTTGTATTGCATATCCGGCATTTCGTTATCCTGTCACACCCATTCCGTGACGCGGCGCACCGCGGGATCGATTGAAACGAGCTACAAATGCAATCGGGTCAAATCCATTTTTTGATAAAATTTCATCCGATCCGCTTTTTTATTCTGCCTCAATATTATTCGCAAAATTCTCGCTCATATTTCCGATCGCATGCAGATAAGTATGATCGAAATCGGATCGCGATGTAATTTTTCAAAGATAAATATTTATTATACTTATTAAAAATAAATTATATACTTTTCTCAGACGATATACACGCATGCACACGTGTTCTTTCATATTTCAATGTGTCTATCGCTAATTGTAAGTACTCATATTATGCTATCTGAATATCTGCATCTACAATAAAACCGCGAAAGCGGACACGGGTTAATTTTATATCGATACTTGCTTGTCTTCTTGCTCCAATTAATGAAAGTAACTTGTTGCATACACGATATTACGTATAGTTGATCGCCCACGATCGAGAATGTGCGTGTGCATGAGAACGACGGTGTTGCGTTTCAGATACGATCGACCAACGTTCGCAATGTGTGACGAAGGCTCTTTCGTGCTCCGTGCAATGAAATCGTTAATTATCCGCTCGATTGTCCTTGAATGATGAATCGTGTACGATATTAACCGTTAATTGCAACGGAGGTCAAACGAAAATTCACACATGATATCGCCGGATAATAAACTACCGAATAATTTTATAACATAAATACCGTTAGGTACTGACGGAGTAGAACTGACATAATAATCACATAGATACGCTATACTTTAGTTAAAAGGTAGATTATTGAACAGTGTATGTGTGTGTGTATTCCATGTAATTTTTTTCTGGCAAAGTTAGATGCATATTTGTAAATAAACAAAAATTTTTCTTTTTAAAAAGCGACCTAATGTTTCATATATTCGTAGAACGGCAAGATCATTTAAATTCTTATTGTTAGAATATTTCCTATGGAGTGAAAAATTAAAGTCAAAAAAGATCGAAAAAGATAAAGAGTTAAAAGCGATCTAAGGTTTCATATATTCCTAGAACGGCAAGATCATTTAAATTCTTGTTGTTAAAATATTTCCTACAGAGTGAAAAATTTTTTAAAGTCAAAAAAGTATCGAAAAAAATACAGTTAAAATACAAAGAGTGGTTCTTAGAAGAAAGTCATTTTCAAAAATTATTTATAATAAATGTTTTTCATTCATCTCATTTTTCTTCGAACAAAGATTTAGAAAATCCCCGAGGTCAATTCCCTGAAGGCCAACCGTTCTTCCGGGACTGGCAGACGCCAGAGAAAGAGAGGACTGCAAGTACCTGGCGGATAACAGCGGGATCCCTTTCTGATGGAAGTCTCCGGTGAAACATAACCGAGACGACGCCAGAGAGACAGACGGAAAAGATGTCTCGTCTGTATTCTTGATTGTTAGCGATTGGGAATAGACAGATTATCGTCCAAGATCTTTGTACTTTTTTCATTTACGGGGGCGAGTCTGTCTCTTCTATTTTTACAGTTTTATTTATAATATTTTGTTTGGGTGTCGTCGCCAAACGATCGAATATCTCTAAAAGGCTCGCTCTAATCCGACGATTCCCGTTGATTGGGGATCTAGCGATGATTAAATTCGAAATCGATCGCGATCGCTAACCTCGACGTTTGAATAGAGTTTCGAAGGAAGAAGACGGGGTATTTTACAAACACAGATAACGTTATACCGCACACTGCGGAAACAACTTGGATTAGCTTATATATACACGCGGTTTCTGGATGAAGGTAAATAAAGGAATGCGAATTAATCAGAATGAAAGAAGCGTTTCTCTCTCGAAAACGATTTATTTTGGTTTCTAACACAACAGAACAACGCAACCCCAATTTAACGAAACACGCTTGACTGACTATCTAAAGAACAATCGATTTCGATTAGCGACTTGCGCGTTACAGAGGGCTATTATTGCTCATTCAAGCGCTCGGTTTGTGATCGTCTTCGACCGTATGTTCTACCGCGATGAACGACAACAGAAGGAAGAAAGAATACAACGTATACCTGACGTAAGTCAGGATCTCAGCGTTCAACGTCGACCGTAATTTCGCGACAGATTTTCCATTTTGCGCGCGATGTCGCCTAGTAATAGTCAACGATAGCAAGGCCACGGTTAAAACCCTCATTATCGTCTTTCAATATGACATGTAGCGAGCCGATTCTCTCTTTCTCCCCTCCTAACTCTTTCTCACTCTCTCTCTCTCTTTCCGCAATGTGCACGCAACATAAGAGAGTGCGCGGAACATATCTGCGTCCCTGAGGAGAGCTCGTGTCTGTGAGTTCCCCGCTCCGTTTTTCTCTCCATCCTCTCTCTCTCCCTCGCTCGGTCTCTCTTTCGGAGCCGCTTGGGCTTTCTCATGTTGCTCTCGCCCCGTCGTCTCTTTGTCCCTCGAGCTCCCTCACGCTCTCTCTCCCTACCAGAATCGCGCGCGCCGATCTCCTCCCTTCCTACCGCTCTCATCTCCATCGTCGACGTCCCTCGGTGCGCGTTCGATACACGGAATCGCCTCGTGGTTCTCGGAAGGCAGTAGACTGTCGCCAGCCACGCCAGACGGCGCACCGCTCGCACGCTCTCTCTCTCTCTCTCATTGCATATTCGCCCACTGGCTCACCCACGGGGCTACCTCCCTCCTCGGCCCTCTCTCTTCCCCTTTCCTTTCCACTCCGATCCTCCTCTTTCCCCCAGCCTCTCTTACCCTGGCCACTACTCCATACGCTCTGTCTCGTGGCACGGCCGGAGAGCCAGCCAGCAACACGGGGCCCGCCAGTTACGCAACAATAACAACGCCGTGAGGAGGTGTGTAGCGTCGTGCGGCGTGCGACACCGCAACGCGACACCGTGGATGTGGATGGTCGTATGGTGTGCGTCGACTTGTGTTTTGCGTATGTGGGGGATCACTTGTTGATAACGACGCGGGGACAGAGTGGAGAAATCCCGCGTGGAAAGGCGGAGGAAAAACAGACTCTCGGTGAAGAACAGACGATCGTTGGTGAAAAATCGTGCGCGCGGATTCTCGGGCGAGAGTCGAGCGAGATCGACCACGAAGAGACACGCCGGAAGGAGAGCTCGTGTGTTCTCGGATATCGAGCACGATCCAGAGGAGCGATGTGTGAGAAGGTGTAAAAAGTTGTGCGTGATATCGCGAAATTTCGAAGGAGGAAAAATCGCGCGAAGCTTCGAGAAGGAATCTCCCATCGATCGCGATCGAACACGAAGGCGCGCAGGATCGCAAGCGGGAAAGCGTGACTTCTGTCGTTTCGAGAGAAACCTATAGTATTGAAACGCAGGGTGTGCGGTTCGTTACTCTGGTGAAAAAAAACCGAAGAAATCGCGAAGCGGAAGGATTCGCCAATGTCACCCTCGACGAAAGATAAGCCAGAAGTATCGATCAACGCGGAAGATCGGTGAGGATATTGGAAGCTGGATCGACAGTTGGTCTCCTCTATCAATCGATGAATGAAGCGAGTACGAGCGGCCACGAGGACAGTCAAGGAAGAATTTCTAGCGATCATCGGTTGAAGAAGAGTGAACGAAAACCACGAAAACCAACGTTTTCTCGTAAAAGACGGCAAGGTGATTGAAAGAAGAAACTATAGAGTTTCGTCGGCAAACCGATCAAACGTCAACGAGCCGATGAAGTAAGACTTGGAGTACACTACGGTCTCTGTCTTTCGCAGATACATATATAAGATCAGCGGTAACGAGGTCGCTGCATCATCGTGTCGATAGATCAACCGGAGGAGAGAACCCGCTACCGATCACGTCTCCCTTCCCTTCTCGCAACGACGACGCCGCGTTTAGGCGCCAATGACGTCACCGGACGAGTGAGGTCGCCGCCGGGGGAATTCGCGGTCGGAGTTTCTCGCCGCGATACGTTTACGCACCGACACGACACACGACGTTACCGCCGCGCGAGATCGCCGACGATGATAATAGCGGCGCGTAATGGTAGTGGTGACCACGCGGTAGTCGCGGTGTGATGGTGTGCAGTTTGCTCGTGTCCGCGCTCGTACGGTGGGGATAAGGAGATCTCCTGTGGAATCGCGCTGCGCGGTGGCAGCGATTACACACTTTTCTATACGTATGTCGCTCGTCGACGGGCAATGACTAACCGCGCATCACCGAGGGATATACTCGACGTCGACACGGAACCGTCGATTCGGAGCTGTCATCTTCGTCGCCGGTCTACGTCAGCACCGGTCAGACTCGATTTGCATAGCAAACAGATTGTCGCGCTCGTAGTAAGTGGATAACGAGAAGAAGAGGTGCCTGTCTCTCTCTCTTCTCTCATGTGTGCATCGTGTAACGCGACAAGAACTCGCGAGCGGTCTCTCTCTTCGTTCTTACGCGCGTATCCGTACGTGGGTGAGTGTGTGAATATCGTTCACATACGACTGGTTCGCGGTACCAGAAGGAGGGAGAGATAGAGGATACGACGCGGACGAGGCAAGTGCGAAGCTTAAAATAGAAGAGTGACTTCGGCTTCTTAAGTGCGCGGCGGGAGGACAAGCTTCTTCCCCATGTCCGCGTGTCTGTGATACGTTTTAAGTTCTACGTTTCTTCGCGGGTGAAAGAGGGAACGACGAGAGAACGAGAGATATAAAAATCTGTATATATAACATATAACAAAAAAAAATTTATATATATACATCTCGGTAAAGTGTGTGTCTGTATGTGTGATAATCTCTATAGTGCATATTGTAGTGGTGAATCACAAGAGAGGATATCGTGTCTCTCGCGCAACTTAATTTTTTCCGCCCGTATCGTCAGAAAAGGAGAAGAATTCGCGGCGATCCTCGACGAGGCAGGAGAGATCGCGCTAGCAAAAGCGCGAACGCTCGCCCGTCGAAGAGGAGGCGTCGTCTCGCTCTCTGTCCCACGCGATGGATCGTGACTCGCGTTCGTATTCCTGCGGAGGCTGCGAGAGGACCGCCGTCGAGGGCCGAGCTATGCCGATGGAGTAACAAGTGAGCGGCGAAGCGGCGTTGCCATGACGACAGGTGAACCATGAGTCTCCCCGTACGATTCCCGCTTTGCCTCCCTCCCCCTTTCATCTTTTCCGCAGCCTCCGCTACCAGTCCTCCGCTACCAGTCCTCCGCTCTTCTCTCTCGTACCCCCCCCCCCGTCACTCTACTCGCGGTATGTTTGTCCCTCTTTTCCTCTGACCCCGTATACTCTCGCGAGATATGATGCGACAACAGTGCTTCTGTCTCTCTTTCTTTCTTTATATCTCTTTCTCTCTCTTCTCTCTCTCTCTCTCTCTCTTTTGCTCTCTTGCACATTGTAGCCGATCCCGCTTCAAGTTCGCCACTCCGTCTCCTCTTTCTCTTTCTCTTGACGCTCGCCATTCGTTCTCCTTTTTCGGTCGCTCCCTTCTTTCCCTGCAATCTCATCGCCTCGACGTGTTTTCGTGATACTCGGAAAGCCGAGTGAGAATGTGAATGAGAGAGAAAGAGAAAAAGAGAGATTGGATTCTTCGGTGACCAGTTTTGTACATTGTGAACGGCGTTGTAAAAATTTACGAGGGATGCTGCGGTCGTTATGTCGATTCCTTCGTATCAGCGTTGCTCTGGCGCCCCTATTCTCGCCCCCTCACCTGCCTATCGTCTTCCTTTTTACAAACCGGACCGCGTGCGAGCATCGCGTACGCGATAGTAATTTCGGCCTTCGGTTGTAAACATCGCGTGGGACGTACATATGCTGTAAATGTACACGATGTTTTCGCTCGAAAAACGTTTTTATCATGCTGAGTTTTCCAATAAAAAAAGAGAGAAGGAAAGATAGATAATGACAGAGCAATCGTTTGACATTATCATCGCTGACTAACGCGTTTCTATCCTTGAAAGTCCAATTCAATCTTGGCTACTATTTACAAGCTCTTGCGCGGCTGCGCTTTATTTTTAACTCACTAAAACGACGACACACACGAGAGATGTATATTTTCGCCCAATCTATAAAAACGAGATTTTTTACTCAAAAAAACTTTCTAATAATAGCACAGCAAGATGAACTTTAAATATTTAGATAGCTATATAATGTTTTGTGATAACTTTGTAATTCCTCTTTTACTTTTTTTCATTATTATTATTACTATGTCCAAAGTAATATCATTGATATTATATTTTATAATTAGCTCCGCATATCTATATATGTAATTATTCGTTTAAGGAGCGAAATTCCGAAGCGCGGAATAAATCAATACTATTAATAAATTAGAAGAGAAGCAACGAGAATCATAGTTTTGCATTTGTTATATTTCTATAGTTACAGATTCTTTGACGAAGACTGGTAAAATTTCACTTGATAAAAGCTTAATTGAAACAAATAATTTCTCGAAACATTCGTTATTGTATATTGCAAAGAATTAATACGAATATCAAAATCGTAAATAACTCACAAGTTATAATTAACCGCGAATTCCTGCAGTTATCGTTGGCAGACTATCTCTGGTCAAATAAGTACATGTAAACTTCGAAAGGTAGATACGACAAAGTTGCAGAGCGAGTAAGAAGAGCGCCGAAGCGATTCGAAAACAAAACCATATGATGCAGAGAAAAAGATTTAACGGCAGAAAAGCAATTTTTTTTAAGATACAATGGCAGATAAAACATTCTTTCCTCTCTTTCTCTCTTTGCTTCTTTCACAACTCCAAATATATTATTTAATTTATTTAAATATAGACCTATAGAAATAAATTAAAAATAAAAATCAACAAGTTATTGCTTAATAGAATTGCCTAAATATATAATAAATATTTGATGATTATAAAAAAAATATCAAGATCACGGAATAGTTTATTTTTATAAAAAGATTTGTAACTATATAATTTATTTATATCTCATAATTTTTAGAGCGACTCTCTTTTTTTTCATCGAACTGAATGTAAAATATCAATATCGTATTTAAATAGGCGAATATATATCGGTATCCCCTTCCCTATAATATAGCTATCGGTACTTTCGAATATAGTTATCGGTACTTTCTGGTAGCGAAGCATCGTTTGTGTAATCGCTCGTACTCTCTCTCGTACGCACATACACGCCCGCACGTATTCGAGTCTGTTGGTCGACGCCGTTTTAGCATGCTTAGCGCGTAGGCTACGCGATATTCCAAGTACGCCGGGCTATTTTCATGCTACGTCAAGAAGACACGGTGAGCGAGCGGGAGAAGAGTATAACGCGCGGCTATGTCTATAGCGATGGTGACACGACGACGAGAGGCGGAGGCCGGCTCCGCCAAGCCGTATAAAGCCGGAATCGGCCAGGCTGCGAGTGCGGGATCGTCGGAATTTCTCTTGATTTGTCGTCTATTCGTGGCAGGGACTCTCGACCGGAATTGTAAATCCGATTCGGACTAACGCACGACTCATTCGCGGGTATATTTCTACAGAAGAATAATAACTCATACACAAATGCACAAAGCTTTTTTTAAAATCGTTTCAACTTTGGACAAATAATTGAATTAAGACTTAATAAATTGTAAACCTTCGAAATACAGATTTAAAGAAAAAGTCTCTTTTTATATCTAAATGATATTCTTTTTTTCTTATTTATAAAAGAACAGAGAGAATATTACTCTACATTCGTGTCTGTAAATTTCTTATGAAAATGAAAGAAAATGAGATATGATTCGAGAATCAGTAGTCGCTGTAATGCTCAATATTTCTTTGAAACAAGTATAAACACGCGATGAACTTGGCAGTGTTGTTTTGTGTGTAAACAATAGCATGCGAAGATGAGAGAAGTCCGCGGAACAAGTTAAAGAAACGAATGAAGGAGATTTATATTCCGTAAACATCTCTGTTACGTTTTGAAACGTTCGACGAATAAACGTATAGTAAATGTTATTTTCTATAAAGAAGCGTTATTAATATATTCTTCGAAAAACCTATTGATTAAAAAACACTCAACATATAAACAATATATTTAATTTTAATACTATATTATATTTAAAATATTATTAAAAGTGATTGCAACCGTATTCATCAAGAAATTCGAAATTTTCTCATATGTTCTTTTATATAATTTTTATTAGATACGCGCTGACGTGGAAAATAATTATGTAGTAACTCTTTGTAAATTAATGACTCTTATAAAAAAAGGCTATGAAGACTAAATCGTCAATATTTATAATTATAAAAATATCGGTCCTATATTATATAGATAGTACTAATTAACTTTCTTTTCGTATAGAGTCTAATAAACGCTCGAATGTAAGAATTCTTCTCTTTTTATCGAAATGATTTACGCACGAAAAATATGGAGATATCAGATGATAGAAATCTTCTCTGATTATTCGTATGAATTTTCTTTCTCGCTACGTGCAATCTGTCAAAGAAATTTCATTTATCGAGATATACAATGCGCGGAAAAGATCAGATAAATATCGACGACTAATACATTTTTGTGGAATCGCTTTTTCGCAATTGATTTGATCTATTTGCTTAGTTTCTTTTTTTTTGCAACGCGATTAATCTGCTTTGTGCGCAAAGTAAAAAAAACGTTACATAAAGTGATGCAAAATGTTTAATCTGCAAGTGTTCGCGATAAGCATTGATTTCAAATAAAGACAATTTTCTTTTATTGATAGATCATTTTAAAAATAACTTTATCTATATTTTTTTTCACACATTTCCAATGAACGTAATATATGGACTATTTAAATGCAAAAATATGCATGTACTAAACTACTTGCTATCTTCAATCAAGCCCGTTTTTTGATCTTATGTATAATTGAATTTGCTATCGGAGTGATATCGATCTTTTTTATCCGAAAAATAAAACTACGAGATCAAATGAAAAATTCAGGTTTCGCGGTGCAAACATTATTCGCGGATTGAAATATCTCACGATAAAAGACATAGGTCGCACGAGATACAATGGAATTTACTTTACTCGCTATCTAAATTTACTTTAACTGCCCGTGCACCCCCATCGTAAATC
Source organism: Prenolepis imparis (assembly GCF_030444845.1). NCBI lineage: Eukaryota > Metazoa > Arthropoda > Insecta > Hymenoptera > Formicidae > Prenolepis > Prenolepis imparis. The sequence continues at coordinate 15,388,527 of NW_028141160.1, forward strand.
CACCGAACTTCATTACGTTCGCTCGATGATACTTAAACCTGTTACGGTCTTGTAATAAGCTTAAAAGGATTGTAGGACACTCGCCGTTTTTGCCAGACGTATCTTCAGGTTCTTAATCTCGCAATGTGATTTCTCGAGCTTGGCTCTGTCATTGGACCGACACGAATAGTATACGATATGATAAAATATGATAATCAAAGACAGCGTGCATTTTTACAAAATATTGAATATATACGAATTATCGTATATTTATTATGAAATTAATCCGATAGTATAATGAGACATAATAAGATACGATTAAATCTTTGACAAAGTTTTTTTTTCATTATATATAAAATTATTCTTTTTTTGATATTGATATTGATTAAATAAAAAACGGTGCTCGCATGTAATTGCATTCGAATATTTTTACGTGTACTAAATCGATGACGGGATTAAAACCGAGAATACTGTTATGTATAACGCATTGTGTGTTGCCTTCTGCATCGATCGTGACGCGATTAAAGCTATTACGATTAATTGTAGCGAACATTATCGCGTTTCTTTTAACTTTAACAATGCTTTTATCTTTTGCGACATATGTTAAATGTTGTGCGTTTAATAGTCTGGAAGACGATCGATTGACAATATCGCAAATTTGCAAATTCATAGAGGCGTGTCGTAGTACTTGTAATGAGATGGCTCAATACGAAAAATTTGCTATTAGATTAGTGCGTCATAGAAGATATGAAAACAACTATTGATGATAACGGCGCTTACGTCAATAATAGAACCTAATTAAACGAAAGGTAAATACGGAGTCACATATTGTTTACACGTCTGATACTTGAATGACTCAATTGTCAAGCCGATCGATTCATCTACAGAATACGCCATTCTTTAATAATATTAAGTCAGACCTCTATCACACCTATGAAATTGTGAAGATCGAAATAGAACGCGCACACAAGTAAAATGATGTAATGACGGAGGATGAAGTGATACTAAAATCTCGCTAATTCACTTTCACTCGCTCGCAAGTATACAATCGCGCGAATGAAAGTTTAAACTAAGCTTCATGATATTATATATATTACGCGAGACTTTCAATACGCGAAAAAGAGTACGAAGTAAAATTGAAATAAAAAATAAAGAATGAAATGTGAGAAAAGAGAGTATCTATATATAGCCAGAAAAAACATACGTTCATATTGTCGATTCAGTTTCGGAGAGAGAGAGAGTTCCCTTCTTCGGAAAGCTACTGGGAGGGAGGGAGGGGGATTCCGTGGATACGCGGCCGTGAACGTCCTAGGACACGTAGACGGGGTGCGTGACCCAATCACCCGTTCACCGGCAGCGAGAACGGAGAGCGGCGTGGATTCGTGTCGAGTCTCTCCTTCGACGCGCGGTGGGGGACTGTGTCGAACGGAATCCCCGGCCGTGCGCGCGCGCGCGAACGCACCCGAGATCGTCGTGTGTGTATGTGTGTCTGTAGTGGTCGCGCGAAGGCCGACAAAAGAGAGGCGGGGAGAGATGAGGAAGGGAATGCCGCTTCTTCGTCAGACGTGCGCGGCAGCAACGGCGGATCGCGCGCGTGACTCACTTGCGTGTCGCGGGAATCTCCCGTTTCCTCGCCGATGGCAGCACTATACGATCTGCACACGCGTGCATGACAAGTACAGGCTGTATAGAATTTGATGAAGGGAGGGAGGGAAAGAAAGGAAGGAGGCAGCAGCCAATGCACGGTCGGAGAGTTCATCCGGTGCAGCGACGCGCGCTCGGTAGACCCGCTACGCGATATATCAGTGTTTCCCAACTTCGCTTCCGTGGCGAGACATTTCTGATGTAATCCAACATCCATAGCAATAATACACATAATAAGAATAATTGTCTTCATTTGATTATTTTCGAATATTTAAGAGAAAGAAGTTCTTCATTAAATTTAGGAGAGAATAGCAGTGCGTTAATAAATTTTTACAAATTACTGAAGTTTTGGAAACACGTGTTTTGAGTTTATCGTCATATTGTATAAATATTTGATTACATCATTCGGTAAATATTTAATAATATATATATATCGTAATTTAAACTCTATATAAAATATTTCAACAAGAGAATAAATTGATTCAGATACTTTACAAGAGAAATATGCGTCACTAATTTGATTCATTGCAAAATAGCGTGCTGAACTGACTACTAATTGGACGATGTATTCGGGTATCTGACACACGGCAATCTATTTGATGATATATCAACAATAAATGACAATGAATATATGCTCTTAAAATAAATGTTAAAATAAACATTATAAAATAATATTAATAAACAGTTAAAATTATTCAAACGCAGAGATTTGCATCGAATGAGTATGACAATACAACATTGTCTATATGTATATACTCTAAAAGTCATATCCCGCTGTTATCGATTTCTGCATTAGTTCAATTAAAGTTCTCCCATATCAGCAACAGAGAATTGTGCTTAAACAGAATTAATGAATGAGGGGAATTGACCCGCCTCTGACTCAGAATCAACAAGATATCACGAAGTTTCGGCGTGCTTTTCTATACGGTATCGTGAATAAATTCGCGTCCAATTCTTCACGCGTTAAATATTTAAAAGTCCGCGGCATCGCTAAAATTATCTTCGCTTCTTCGAAGAAGACACTCGAAAGATCGGTGATCCTGTCGGCGAAAGTCGCAAAACCGCCGAGCCGGTTCCCGTAATCGTGTTCGTTTAATGCCCGACACCACTGATTCACGTACGACGGAATGCTGAGCATTCCGCTGACTGTATACAGATATCCGCGACGTTGTTGTATAATAATAATAATAATAATAATAATAACACGCGACCTAATGTGGCGCAATGGCCATTCAGACCTGGTTTCCCGTTCATCAAGTTAAATCAAGTATATCAGATATGAAGGAACTGCGCGGAATTTTAAAAAGCTGAGCGGTATAAAAGTATGAACGAACCACGGAATGAATACTGAATTCTTACTGTTAAAATTTGGAAAAACCGTAACAAACGCAAATGGAACATTCGATTCACGCGTTTGAACTGTAAAGGACAGAACATCTATATATTTTTACGTTTATCGCATATAACAAATACCAAATCTAACCGAATACGAATGTTTGACAGGAATGTGAAAGCAACGAACATGAATAAAACGAATGTCCAAACATCGTGTCCACCTTCATGCCTCGCGCAGTAATTGATTGAAATTACAAAAACTTGTGGTCGCGTTTTCCCATCTACGCGCATAAGTAATGTCTAGTACGATTTGTGAATTCCGGAGAAACTCGGATAATAAAATTCGAATAAAAATACATTCATAAATAGAAAACTGTCGAGATTATATATAATTAAATTTAAAAATCAACTTGATATTTTTATTGAAATAAAAATTGCGAAAACTTATGATTATTAATTTAATAAACGAATAGAGCTTCTTAAACATATTGTAATTAAAATTGTTTCATAATTCGCTAACAAAATATATAATTTATCAAAATTATTGCATCAAGGCAAATGAAAGACGAAACTCAGTTAAAATCTTCAAAACCTTAAACGGTAAAGCTGATATTATCGAGACTCAGACGTAAATAAGTGTGAAAATTGATGCATGATGGGATTAAGCCGCGGTCAGTTGAACGAGCGTTTAACGCGTCTGACGCGTCCGGCATAAAACGATTAACGAATTGTCAGGTCTATATAGCGTGCGGTGGCATGATGTGCGTTGTACGACATACGACGGCAGACTCTGAACCAACTATTCATAGGTTGCAATTGGTCATTTGTACGAGTTTACTCTTCACCTCTCTTCCGACTCTCCCCCCAGACTTAATCATACGAGACGATATCTGTAATTTACTGTATCTCTTTGTTTAGTATACAATGCAGCACCTAACGAGATGCAAAAATTGCATTTTCCATATATTTCTCATTCAATTCTTTAAATCCGGAAGCTCGAAATAATTTTGTAGATTGCCTATATTTTCTTTTCGATATCAAACATATTTTAAAGATATTTATTTTTTGTATTTGGCTGAAATAATGCTTGTAAGCCTAATAGCATTTATTTTTTGTCCATACCATAAGCTATAATTTTTGGATAAAAAAGCCGTATAAAGAGCTATATTTTTATCTTTTTACAAAATCATGAATGAACAAGTCCATCGCGTTTCGTGTAAATTTGTTTTATACTTGCATCTTGCTTTTGGCCAAACATGGTGAGATACAGCATGTGTATCTTCGCGCGCGTACGTTTGATGATGCATCGACAAGGGAAGGGATCGAGGTCAGGGAGCGAGCTCTATCGAGATAGAGAGCAAACAATAATAACACCAATACATCAATAAAATACCCTAGGGGCTCGATCAGCTCGACCAGACCGACTCTCCACATCAGGGTTTTATTCGGACCGACGAAAACGACGTGGGCGAGATCGCTAAACTCGGCGACCGAGAGAGAACGAAAATAAAACCTTATGCCAAAAGTCCACAACTAACTTTACGTGCCCAATGTATAGCGAAATCTCACGTTTTGTTTTTCTCATTTTTGTTTTACGCGACAATCAATCCAAAATGAACAGACAGCTTTATTTTAAGCTACGCCTTATACTTTGAAACATTTTATTTGCAGAATTTTATCGACACAATTTTATTGACAATTTCTTGTAACAAGATTAAAGTACGAATGATTTGTTAGCGAAAAATATAATGCACGAAACAAAAGTGATCCTCGTATAAAACCGCATTGCAATTTGCCGTGGGTTATTTCACAGTAGTCGTAAATTGAACATTTTTGAATAGAAAATACCAAATGTCAATGTACAAGAATAAAAGATCACATTGATTTTACATCGAAATAAATTGAAATTCGATAAATCTTTAATAATAGCTAAAATTCTAAAAAAGTTATACAATATGTACATATATGAATAATGTAAAAAAATTGTTATATAATTGTATGGAATATGGAGTTTTATTTTGATATATATTTTCTCTCGCGTTTTTAAAAATTAAAATCGTAACGCTTATTGAATGTCATTTCTTCTTAATTCCTCGTGAAACTAAACTCACGGATGCAAATTTTATCGGAGTGCTTTTTTTACTAATAAAAAAATAACTTTGGCGTATTTTTTGCTGTCGATTATATTATATGCCCACTGAAATCTATGTATTTGCTTAAAACACAAACAAAACGTATCGTGACCCATTTTCGTCGCTCTGCGGACTTTACTAGTGTGCATACGGGTTTACTATATTTATTGCGCGGTTATACCAAGTTTACGAAGTATATTTCGTTGCAGAGAGCGGTTCTCGCAAATACGCGCTCATAATACACGAATAACTTTGATAACAAGCTGTAATTTCAGACAAATATTGGAAAGGTTGTTAATTGAATAATCTAAAACTCAAGCGTTTTATGCTGCTGACGATAATTCTTTCGCTACTTATCCATTTTCAATCCACTGATGTTATCAGTCTTGAGTCATAAAATGCATGAAACGATACTAAAATACTTAAAATACGAAAATAAAAATATACTAACACTTTGATGTGTGTTTGTTAATAATCTTATTTAAATTGATGATATCTACAATATGTAAGTATCTATAGTACGTAGAAATCAGAAATTACATGATGTGTATATTGATCAAAATGGAATATTATATAATATTCACCGAAAGATCTAAAGTAGTATTAAATTGTGTAAAGATTAATCGTCAAGTTTTAACATTTTGTTAAAATAAATAATATTTGCTTAAAATTAACGCGATTGCAAAGCAAGATAATATTATGTGTTTATTCTGAAAAAAATTTGCCAACCTTCAATCTCTTATTATATATCTCTTCTCATAAATTGCAAATTAATAATACAATCACTTGTAAGATATGAACAAAAAATCTTGCGTGTTTAAACATTGATATATATGTGTAATACGCCTATTGTCATTATATGCATATATGTATAGAGATTCCCATCGTACTTGTCCATAGTTCAAATAATAGTGTGTTGTGAATAACGCTTGAAAACACAGGCACTTTATGTAAATTTACGATTGCGCGAAAGAGTCACGGTTGATTGTCGATGATTCAGTTTCCTCGCGCATGAACTTTTAGGTCGGTCTGTAACGCATAAAACATCCTGCGATAGTACCCGCGTAGATACCGTGCTGCGATCGTGCGTTTGTGGAACATATAGGACCGAGCGAATAAGAATGGACACGACGACGAATAGCGCGCTATTGTCGTTTCATTCATTTCTGCCAGATTCGCCGACGACCGAGGAGAGAGCCTAATGAAATTCGCGTATCTCGCGTGTTATGTCATTTGTACCCTCCCAACAACGCGTGTATACGATTAGAAATAAATGATCTCATTATCCGCGACTTGACGTCGCATGCTTGCTTATGTCGCGTAAACTCTTTACGGCAAATTAACGATTCAACTTGATTGTTCGCGATTGTAAGTGCGATTTAGATTGGATAATGTAAGTGATCTTTTCCAAAGATTTAACATGAAGATATTTATGAGATTATAATAAATATTTATTTCAAATTATTGATACTACACTGAGAGAATTTTCTCTTAGAATTTACCCTGAAAATCATGGTAATCGTGGGACAATATGGTATAGAAAGAATTTTATGAGAATTTCTTTGATTAATATATATCACAATATAAATAAACTAAACTGCATAGTAAAATTAATCAAACATATTTTATATTTTATTGTAATAGATATTATTATTTTTATTGTGATAAATATTAATCAGTGAAATTCTCACTAAATTCTTTCTATACCATATATTGTCCCACGATTACCATGATTTTCAGGATAAATTCTGAGAGAGAATTCTTTCTGTGTATTATATAAAAAGGCGAAATTTTATCTGTATAACTTTGCAAACAACATTTTAATATTTTAATTGCAATTAATAATTCATAAATTGTAATAATATTTTCATTTTTTAGAAGAAAATGCAATTATATTTGAAGAGAGAAAAAGAGAGAAATATATAATCTAAACTCCTTATTGTATATGCTATATGCAATATGTTGTTTGCAACGTCGCATAAATTATAATATATCGTGCAGTACATTAGGCACATTTACAAGAGTCAAAACTTTCGTGAGATAATTTCCTGATGTTTCTCTTCTAACGAAGGAGACCGTCACTGCCAAATGGCTCGTCGACGTAAGTTTCGTCGTTTGGACGGTGACTTTGCGCGAGGAGGAATACCTCCGTCGACGTACCAGGTTGGCTCGCCAGCTCTCCTCTCGCTTCTTTTTTTGTCTTTTTCTATCTCACTCTCTTTCTCTCTCTCTCTTCTCTCCATTTGTGCATATAAATAGCGCGTTCCAAAATTATCGGGGCACTTCGGCGAACGGTGCCGCGAAAGTGGCGTCCGAGAACAGACCAGCGATTTCTGCTAGCTATAAAAATATACGCGGGAACGACATAAACGCCCGATTGGCGACGTGCATTCTTCAACGAAAAATACGATGAACGCAATTGTATGAAAAACAGAGAATATAAAATTATTCATTAGCAAAACGATATAAATCTGTTTTTTTTTCTTTTTTAATGGAAAATGAATTAAAAGTTGAAAACGAACTATATAATGAGTTTTTCTAAAATATAATATAGAAAGTAAATTCTTCGTGTGTGTGAAACTATCAATTTGCCACAACATTTAATTCGTTTCAAGCTGTCTTTTTTTTGCACAGATATTAAATATTTTATTTTTATTTTACCAGCATCAGTCAATATGTGAATCACATTTATTCATTAAAATTTGCTCCATTAAAAATATTGCGATGTACAGAGACAATGACAATCAAGTTTTTACAGACTGCACATTGTGAATTTTAAGCAAAATACACATACCTCGATGCTGAACTCAATCAAAAATTTAAAACACGCGCAATCCGCTCTGAATAATTTATACGTTGTATAATGATATGATATAACGTAAGAAGTTTTAAAAATAAGCGAAAAGTATATATTGTAGATTTTTTTTAATTAAAAAGAGAGAATTTACAGAAAGAGAAAAAGATATATTAATCTTTGTGAAAATAGTAATTAACTTTAAACTAGAACGAATATTAAAAATGATTTCCTAATTCTGTATAATTACGTAACTTTTGAATCTTTCATATAAAAGATATGGATTAATCTCAAAACATCTTTATACAACTGCGGTGCATACTGATAACATCAGTTTAATGATCGCATCAAATTTGAGTTGTAAATCGAGTTGAAGGAATTGGCGTCAGCTGCATCCGATGACGCGGTAGGTATAATTACGCGATTAATCGACGTATATAGGTCGACAACGTTGAGAGAAAGAGAGGCAAGAATGTCGAGAAATTACGATTTTAACTAATTTCATAATAAATAATTTGTTGTCGACAGACCGCGTTGTGCGGCGAGTAAACACGAAAGATCTGATCGCTTATAAATGGAAATATAGGAGCAAAGAATCTTGTTCATACGTAAATGGATCTGAACTGTTGAACTCGCTCCTTCACTTCCGCTTTCGCGATGTCGCATTATCGCATAATATTGCGAGGACGATCTCTGTCGCGTCTTAAATATTGAATATGCGGATAATTGCGTTTAAATTAATTTCTCCATTTTGACCTACATCGGATATGATTAAAATAATTCTGTACGAAATATTAATATATTAATATAAAATATAAATAAAATAAAGTTAAGATGAAGTGTATATACATATGTAATTACATATTTTTAATTAATGTGATACATTTTTTAACTAAAAAAACTAAACACTATTTGTATGCAAAATTCAATAAAATATGCTAATGTCTCTCAAAACTATTTTATATAATACAAACGTTACGTTTGTTTAATAAATGTTGAAATTCTAACTTATGAATGTCATAAATATGTTAAATACTCAGAGAATCAAATTAATCACAGAGGATGAAATAACGCACATATGAAAACGTTATGTCATTAAAGTGGAATTTAGTAGAATCGACGCACTACAAGATGCATAATTGAGTTTTCTAAATGAATTACATATTTGCTGAATTATTATGTGATCATCGATGCGTTTTCTATGTTTCCACATGGCACACGTTTTTTAAACACGATTCTATTATTTCTTTTCTTTGCTAGAAATATCTATTGACAGATTATTATTAGCGATTATTCACACTTGAATATTTGCTCACAAAAGTGTAGTGCGGAAAATATCAGCTTATTTTTCTTTTTTGTGCAGAATATATGATCAATGAAATAATAACATACGTATTCGTTGTATTTTTATTTTTTATCGATCGGGCATAATTTAATAAATTTAATCAAAAACTTTATATTTTTTTAAATCTTAACCTTGTATGATGAAATTAATTGACGCGAAAATAAATGCATTGTTACATGTATGAGATGATGGATGGAAATAAAATTAATGAGCCACTGACAAATATATCTAATACATATGTTATTTTTACTATGATCGATAGTGTTGAATTTACAAAAAATGGTAAATTAAAAATTAATATTGCAATACACATTTTTTTAATCAATAAATTACGTATTTTCGAATTATTTATCTTTCTATTATTTTGTATATGTACGATTATATAGATAGAATATTGTGAGTAACGTCTAAAAATCGAGACAGCGTGGAATCGAATATTAATACCTAACGTAATGTTTGATATGACTCGATTGTAACTTCTTTCTTTCTCTCTTTCTCTCTCTCTCTCTCTCTCTCTCTCTCTCTCTCTCTCTCTCTCTCTCTCTCTTTCTCAACGCAATTATTCATAACAAATTAATTCATTTCTACGCGTCATGTAATCGTTGGTGCTATGTAATCGATGGAACATAATGTAACACCTACTAAACGAGAGTCGGTATTTTCTTATCCCACACATAACATTAATAGTGCATTAACGTTTATGTATTTATGGAAATGTCATAGCAATTTGTATATCAGAATTTTTTCCAGTATTATATTTTATAGATGTGGCCTCGAGCATTTCATGTACAATCATTGCCACGTGCGACAACGATGGATATTACCGGAATCAACAAATCTATCATCATCGTAAATTCGATGCGTCATTAATATCTTACGTAATAAAAATTTTTTTTCACATAATACAAGTAATGAATTCAACGTCCGTTTCTTCGGGGCTTTTTACACATTTCCCCGCGTCAACAGCCATATCGCAGCATCCTGATGCAGTGCAGATAATCGGCAATTTATCGATTACTTAATTGACGTTCCGCGTATTTACTTCGCGGAATAGTTTCGTCGATTCGCGCTGAGAGAATCGAGAATTCTTTATGAATCACTTCCCCCCCCCTTGTACACAACGACGTTCTCTGAGTCACCTAAGAGTCCACCACCCAATCGCCCGTGCATGATGAGACCTCGCCTTCTCTTCTTCGTTTCTTTTTTTCCTCAATTCCGATAGTCAGAAGATTAAATGTGCCGTACTCTTTGCAGAGACCCACACTGTGGCGATGACAGACCCACAGTTGACCAATAACAACAATAACAACAATAATAACAATAACAACGATGGCGAGCCAAAGTACCTGCACAAGAAATTCAAGAAGATGGCGACGACCGAAATTGCATCGAAGGTCGTCGAGTCCAAAAAGGAGACCACGGCGAACAACATCGTTCCCGCTGAGACGCTCAAGCGGAAGGACGTCGACAAGGACGGCAAGGAGTCGCCGAAAGAATCCGGCAACAAGCTCGAGGTTTCGCCGGAACCTGAGGGGACCGAACCTACCGCCGAGTCTCGGAAGAGTGGCCATACGTGCCCTTACTGCAAGCTGACATGCGCCAAGCCGAGTGTCCTTCAAAAGCACATCAGGGCGCACACGAACGAGCGGCCGTATCCATGCAAGCCGTGCGGATTCGCTTTCAAAACCAAGTCGAATCTGTACAAGCATTGCAGGTCACGCTCTCATGCGCATAAGATGGAAAAAGGCGACAAGGTAGCCGATAAATTCATTATTAAAATAATTTAATATATATTAAATAATTATGAAAAATAATTTAAAATATAATTTTTAATAAAAATAGATATTATTAATCGAATAATTAATAGAGTATATTTTTCTCTCGATATGACATAGTTAAATTTAAATAGTTTTATCTAATATTTTAATAAAATCTTGATTTTGCAAATATATAAGAGTTTATTGAGAGATAGAAATAGAATTCAATTTTCAATATAACATTTTCACAAATTTCTTCTGTTCAATAACAATTTAGAATTTATTAAGTAATTTAACATTATTACTAAGCGTTTCAATATTTTTTGCAGATATCTGAAGATTCAGATATAAGCCTGTCAGACAGTGCTAGTAATGGCACTGGTACGCCACCTCCGCCTCCCGTTTCGATGCCCACAACGACAACGACAACAGTGTCCACCGCCGCGATCAAGATCGTGAAAACTGGCAAGATATACAAGCCGAAGTTCCAAGCTCGAACGGCCCTACAGTGTGTCAACAGCGACACGGAGACGTCTTCTTTATCTCCCAGTTCTTCCAGTAGTTCTTCCTCCTTCTCCTCCATAGCTACTTCCGTTTCCAATTCCGTCAAACCGAACGCGGAACAGTTGCAGGAGCACATCGACAAGATCATTACGGTCAACCAAGCGATTGTCGATGCGGTGGATCCACTTCTGCATAAATTAATGCAGCGCCAGCAGAGCCTAGTGGAGACGAAACAATTGTACGAGCAACAACCGTTGAATTTGTCTTCCACGGAGGAAACCTTGAGCAACAGAAAGCGATGCTATAGCGACAGCTGCGCACAGGAAGCGAAGGAAGGTGCACATAACTCCGAGAGTTCGATCATCAAAGATCTCCTTCTGAAAACTCGTGATTTTGCGAACGTATCAATACCGGAGATTGCATCGGAAAATTTCGTCTGTCCTACTTGCAATATTCCCTACACCAGCATAGACAACCTAGAGGCTCATCGTAAATATTATTGCAAGGGTAGTCCCCGAAGAGGAATGGACTATCAGATAGAGCTGGAGAAACGAGACTCCGACTTTGATTCCAAGTCTTCCGATTACTATGGCATTTTGCAGCCTCTACCATCACCAGGTCCTCTACTGGGCAATACTAGACTGGTCGATGCGTATGCTCCGCCCTTCAAGAAGCAGAGAACGGAGTCTGTGCCAACTAGCTTGAGATCGCTGGAAGAACTCAGCAAGTATCCACGTCCGAACTCGCTACAGATGTTCGGCGGCGAGGTGAAAATCCTCGATAATACGGGCGAGGTAACGAAAACAATGAGGATCGAGCCGCGACAGACCAAGTCGCCCACGAGCGACATAGTCAATGCCAAGTGCGTGACCTCGGAAACGGCGTCGATAGTTGTGAGGTCAGGACTTCATTCCGGTGGTACCATGCTGCACAAGTCTTCGAGCATACCGGCCAGTACGCCTAATCCCTCCATATCCCTGTCCAACACGCCAAGCATGGCGTCCATCATGCCAAACATATCAGCTCCAAATCTAACGCCTACCATGTCTTGCTACAACTTCTTAGAGCCGCATCTCAATCCGCTGACGAGTATCACTGCCTACAACCCGTTGATCTTGCCGCAAACGGGCATCACGAGCATTCTCCACGGCGACAAGGTGATACGTTACGTGCCCGGTATTCCCGGACCGGATACTCTGACCGGTACGCCGACCATAGACATATCTCCGAGTATAACGGCCGGTGAAAGCGGTTACAAGGTGATACCGGGTTTACCGGGCCTGCACATGGTAAATCAGCCGCTGGATCTGGCTAATCCTGTGAGGGTGCAACCCAATACGGTACAGTGCGGTATGGCCGAGTGTAGTGTAGACGTGTTTCCGTTACCTGGACACACTTCTTCTATATTGGACCAGCCTCTGGACTTGGCCAGTCCGGCGAAGGAGTCGACAAAGATCAGCTTTAAAACTCCGAGCGTCGACAGTCTGAAGAACGGCTTGACCAGTCCTAAAGTTCCTAGCGTCAAGGTCGAGACCTCGACGGACAAGCATCGCGTGAAAATAATGACGATGTCCTTCAACAAAGCGGAGCTAGATCGTCATATCAAGAATAACGTGACCGTGAAGTACAAAGGTATGGAAAGTCCGCGAGACAGGAGAGAGTTTACGTATGATAAGAGTCCGAAGTTAGACAAAGCTTTTAGTTATCCGAACGGCGTGGATCCCGCGACTTCGTCGAGTTCTTACAGTAAACTAAAATACACGACTAAGGTCATTTCGGAAAATAAGAAGAAGTTTTCCAATTGGAGCGTCAATGAGATAGACGCCGGCAGAGTAGCACCTGTAGAGACGCATGTTGCGATTTCCAAATACGATCTGCCATCTCATGAGAACGGTCGATTGAAGAATAACGTCTCTTCGGATGTACGTGGATGGACGTCCAAGGTTGCGGATAATTATATGTTCAACGGGGCCAAAATAAAGGCAGACAACGCGCCGTCGGTGATACTTGTGAACTTAGATTCTTCCAAAACAGAAGTGCCAACGAAAACTTCCACAGAGTTAGTTGTTAAAGACAAGCAGCCCGAGGCCAAATCGCCAAAGAGCAGCGGCGACGTCGCTGAGGAAGCGACTAACTCCAACAAGTTCTTGAGACCTACGTCCCTGCCGCTGAAGCCCGGCACTTTCACGCCGAAGAAGCATCACGGGATTACGCCTACGGCGAACACCCTTCCTCTTATCAGTCCGGAGACACCTCGACCGAAAAAGTCATACGGACAATTGTATCTGAACGGACACGCCTACACATATCTAGGATTAAAGTGTTCCACCAGAGTGTTCTATTGCACCCTGAATCGACCACAGCCGATGTATGTCACACAGCAGCACGGTCTATCGATGTACTCGAATTGGAAAAGTAAGGAGGCACCCCTGGACGTGGACATGGCGCACTACGACTCCCGGCACAGGCCTCTTAATTATACCACCGCGTGGAAAAAGCAAGAAGATATTCTTACGCACTCCTCGCAAAGACCAACCACTCCTACCAGTCCAGACAGCGGATTGGAGAGTGATATGCAGGAAAAAGCGAAGAGGGTGAAGATATTTGATGGAGGCTTCGAGAGTAACGAAGATTATACTTATGTACGCGGAAGAGGTGAGTAATGTTTAAATTTAAACTGCGTTACTTTATATAAAATAAATTATTTTAGATATAAAAAATATTCAATAAAATTTAATAATAAAATAATAATTAATAAAATATTTTAATATTAATATTAATAAAATATTTCATATAAAATAAAACAAATTTTTAATTCTTTTAACGATGTTTTGAGATCATGTGTGATACGTAACGTAATATTATTTATCTCTTTTTCTTTTCTTTTTATTAATGTAATTTATAATTTATAATTGTGTGGAACAATTTATCTATGCATTCATATTATCGCACTCACCGAAAGAGACGTTAAAAATATACGTTAAAAAAGAATCACAGATGTAACATGCCTCGAGAAAATTTGAAATTGAGAGTATGAAAGAGCAGTATAAGTAATAATAAGAGTGCCTGTGCCTTGTGATCGCAGCATCCGCAAAACAATTTCTCGTTCGCGAGTAATAATTTTAATTTTAGTTAATTTAATTTTAATTTTAATTTCATTAATAAGATTTTTGATAATAATTTTAGACATAAAAAACTTTAATTATTTCTATATATATGTATATTATATATATCTCTCTAACATCTATATACATATTATATTATGTTTATATATCTCTATTAATATTATTTAAGGTCGAGGACGCTACGTCTGCGAAGAATGTGGTATTCGTTGTAAAAAACCGTCTATGCTAAAGAAACATATCAGAACACATACAGATGTTAGACCATATACCTGCAAGCACTGTACATTTAGGTAAGTTTTTAAATTCATGTAGCATAGCAAAAAAGTATATATAAATTCTATTAACTTTCCTAACGTTTATCATGTAATTTCATCAGAATCATTTTTTACAGTTTCAAAACAAAAGGTAACCTTACGAAGCATATGAAATCCAAGGCTCATTACAAAAAGTGCGTGGAATTTGGCGTGATACCGGTTCCCACGAGCGTCTGCGATGAAAATATTGACAAGGAAGCCATTGCGCGATTAGTTGCCGGTGGCGGTAATACGGAAGAATCCTCGGAAGAGGAAGATGAGAGCGACGGCGAGGAGAGCGAAGAGTCTGGTAGCGAGGAACAAGAAGCTGCACAAAGTCTACTGAGTCTTTCGCAACATAACGCGACGAACAGATTGCCGGGTTTGCTGCCGTCTGGCAGACCTACGACATATCCATACCTGTTAACCCTACCGACAACCTCCACGGTGAATATTGTATCCACCACGACGAGTACAACGATCGTGAGCAGCCAAAGCATCGCCGCGCAAGAGACGACTTTAATACAAAATGAATTATCGCAACGTTATTATTTCCCATCGAACCGTGACGCTACCTCGGAAGAGACGAGGATGAGTGTTATTCAGTCATCGAAGAAAGATGATTCTGATTTGGAAGTTGAAGAGATCACCGATGTCACGGAGTCGCGTCATCAACTTTCGCAGCCCATGGATCTTACGACGAAGCAGACGCCTCAACTGTTGCTCTCGCCAATCTCGCCAAGGGCCAGACCAGCGGACATACTGACTCCCGTTTCAGAACCGGTCCTATTGCAGACAATAGTCCAGACGATGGAGCGATTGCCTATACAGGGTAGAGAATGGAAGCCGAAAGCGGAAGGCCATATGTTGCAAGCGTATCTTACGGAGAGACACATGATGGACAGTAAAATGAAGCAGCAGTATCGCGTGGGGAACACCAAGTTAGACAACAAACAAATACAAGAAAGAGATATTTATCCGCGGCATCAGGATCTTACTAGGTCCAGGCACATGGATTCCAACGGTATTCCATCAGTGACGTACACCGATCCGAGCAAAATGCAACACACTGTTG
This sequence comes from Prenolepis imparis, assembly GCF_030444845.1. Lineage (NCBI taxonomy): Eukaryota > Metazoa > Arthropoda > Insecta > Hymenoptera > Formicidae > Prenolepis > Prenolepis imparis. Next base: position 15,404,510 of record NW_028141160.1, read on the forward strand.
TGGAATCTAGAATTAAGCACATGACAAAGCACACTAGTGACGACATTAAGATGGAAATCAGGGAGAAAATTTATCTTAACAATATGGAGAGACGAATGTTCGACTACGAGACTATTCACAAGGACAAGGAGCAATCTAATCGTCTGGTTTCTGATCGTGAAAATTTTGAGCTTGGTCTAACTAACGGTCCCACCGGTACAAGGCCAAGTATCGAATATGGTCTACTTATGAGCAAGACTAATAGCTCGATGGAGAGATCGATTTGTCCTACTACACCTGTTCGCAGCACGCAGAGTATCGATTGCCATTCACCGAAATCTTTGAATATAGACAATCGGCCACCGTTGATGCAACACAACGAGATTGACAGAAGTTCCATGTTCAACGCGATGAAGATGATGAGCGAGGTAGAAAGGTCTAGAGAATGTCATACCGTCAATCAGGAAATGAGGCCTGCGAATCATGAGATAAGACTCGCGACTAGCGATAGTCGAATGCAGAGTCCACGGAGTCTCGATCTAAGACCACCCAGCAGAGAGATCAGAACGCCCGGTCAAGAGTACAGAACGCAAAATCACGAGCTGAGACTACCGAGTCAGCAGGAATACAAAATGCGCGGTCAAGAGTTGAGATCGCCTAGTCGCGAATACAAGCCATCATTCGCTCACGATATGCAAGTCATCATAAATCAGGAGCTTATGCCCTCGACAAACATGGAAATGCGGCAGACAAGTTCAGATAATAGGTCGTCGAGCAGCGAGATGAGAACTCTTTTGGAATATAGAGCGCAGCCTCAAGATCCACGTGCCAGCTACGAGATAATGCAATCGTCTATACACGAATCGCCCAAGTCGCAAAACGTCGATGCGAGAAATCCATCGCCGCAGGAAGCACAAATCATGTACTACGACGGGAAACAGACCGCGGATACCGTTAAACAAAATACACCGGATAGTATGAAGCGGACAGCAGTCAGGAAGATAGTCGTCGGTGGACCAGATTTTCGATCACCGTCACCGAATACGGGAAATCCGAAACCGCAAGCAGAATTTTTACAACCGTCGAGTGGGCCGGCGCCGAACTTCGTTAGGTAAATTAAATGTTTATTATTTTGTCGATTCTAACTCGATGCATATATGATAATGTTAGATTTGTTAAAAGTATATTGAAAAAAATACGAGAATAGATAGAAATTAATCAAACATTAAAGTATGATTCTTTTTGCTTTTGTTAAGAAAGATATAAAAATCTTCGATTTATGTGTATAATATGCATAACAATACATATATTACATATGTATATATAATTTGTTATGTAAATATCAGTGCGTATACACAAATATAAATTCAAGACATGGATATCCTTGATTTATAAAATTAAATCTGTCATCAAAAATATTTTTTATTTTATTTTAATTAAATTAATTAAATTATGTAAAAATAAAAAATATTTTTAATGAAAGATTTAATTTTATAGATCGAGGATATATCTCCATGTGATCTCGAATTTATATTTTAATTAATATTGGTATTTCATTAAATTTTATAACTCGCAGTTTTTAGATCCGCATATTTATCTCATTTGCATCTATCAAACAATTTTGATTATAAGAACTGAGATTTTTATACGATTTACAGCTTGACAGATGATGGTAGGAGTGTATGTGGAATTTGTAACAAGGTGTTCAACAGGCCTAGTCAGTTACGGTTGCATATCAATATTCATTATTTTGAGCGGCCATTCAGATGCGAAAGTTGTGCAGTTTCCTTTCGGACTAAGGGCCATTTAACGAAACACGAGAGATCCGTTTCTCATCATAATAAGGTAAGCGATGAAATTTATTTTCACGAGCAATATTATATAACTTTTCATAAATGTATATATATATATATATATATATATATATATATATATAAATGTAGAAATAAAATACTACACAGAGAATTTTCTCTTAGAATTTATCCTGAAAATCATGGTAACCGTGGGACAATATGGTATGGAATATATATTAATCAAAGAAATTCTCATAAAATTCTTTCCATACCATATTGTCCCACGATTACCATGATTTTCAGGGTAAATTCTAAGAGAAAATTCTCTCCGTGTACGAAGAAACATAATTTATGATTGTAAAATATGAAAAGACTGTTAGATTGATATAGTTATTTAAATTTATATAGTTATATAAATTTATATATATATATTTATATATAAACATATTTATATATAATTATATATAAACATATAATAAATATATAATAAATATTTCACATTACAGGTCAGTATGACTTCTACATTTGGTGCAGCGACTAGCAGCAATCCCAGGCCTTTCAAATGTACAGATTGTAAAATAGCGTTCAGAATACACGGACATTTGGCTAAACATCTTCGTAGCAAGATGCATATTATGAAGTTAGAATGCTTGGGCAAATTACCATTTGGAACATTTGCGGAAATGGAAAGATCTGGTGTCAATTTGAATGACATTGACACGACAGACTGTGATAATAGTCTTAATAGTCTGCAGGTTTGTACGAAATAAATTCTAATTTCACACACGTATTTCTTAAATCCACACAGAGAGAATTTAGCCTGAAAACCATGGTAATCGTGGGACAATATGGTATGGAAAGAATTTTATGACAATTTCTCTGATTAATATTTATCACAAAAAAATAATATCTATCACGATAAAATATAAAATATGTTTGATTAATTTTACTATGCAGTTTAGTAAAATTAATCAAACATATTTTATATTTTATCGTGATAGATATTTTTTATTGTAATAAATATTAATCAGAGAAATTCTGATAAAATAATTCTTTCCATATCATATTTTCTCACGATTATCATGATTTTCAGGATAAATTCAAAGAGAAAATTCTCTCTGTGCAACAAAGAAAACGTCGATTAAAAAAACACGCATTTTTCCTCGATTTTAGATATTGGCTCAGAGATTATGCGGGAAGGATCCTGCTAAAATCGCGCAATGGGATTCGGAAACTCTGCCCGGGCCGGTTGCGAGCGGTAGCGAGACCTCGTCGGACGAAGGTGAACCTATACACGGACTTCACGCACAATATGTAAAGGCGACGACGGACGCGGATGTTTCCCGATCATATCACGTGCCAATCATTACCGAAGAATCGAAAGCCATTAACGATGCTCGCCTACGCAGTCCTCAGTTCAATCAGCAAAGGCGCGATTACGTTGTTAAAGAGCAACGAACGATCCCGGCCGTCGTCTCGATGGAGGACACGAGGGCGGAGGACAATTTACAATCATACAAGTGCCAAGTTTGCTCCGTATCTTTGCGTACCGTAAACGAGTTACAGGTACACCGTTTTGTTGAACATAATATTGAAACAGATTCTAGTACAAATATCCACGGAGATAGGAGTGCGGGTAATAGGGAAAAAGAGAATACTCAGAAAAGAATTGCAGAAGAATCTGCAGCGAAGGAAGATCACAGCAAGACTAGAAGACTAGAAGATACGTAGTGCCAAAATGATATAGCATGCTGAAGAATTTGTTAGAATGTTTGCAACATCAGGTGTTGCACACTTCGAGAATATTCGGTTTTAAGATAATGTATCATACACGAAACGCATCACAGATATCTTACGGAGAAAAGTCTCGCGGTACATTAAAAAAAAAAAAAAAAAAATATCTTAGCAAATGGTACAATGTTTTATGTTTGGTATAATGTTTTATGAAACATTTCTTGAAAGTTAACGTATTAACGCATGTTGAACGCTTGCAAAGATTTAGACGAATTGCGCGTTGTTTGTAATTAAAGAGTCGCGTGTTAATAGAAATTTGCAATTTTACGTTGCCAGAGTATATCGGAAATTTCTGAGGATTTTACCAAATTTATCAGAGAGAAGTGCAAAAGACATGGACATTGTAAAGATATCGCGTGTTAATGTGTAACAACATAAATTAAAAATTAAGGAGCACTGTCTCGATCATGTTTCTTCTACTACAGGTATCGGTTCATTTATAAAATTGCCTGTATTGAAAACAGCGACATAATCGCTTATACAGTTCTCCTCTAAGACTTTACACTCTTTCTCACAAAACGACACGGTATAAAGCGTAAATAAAAAGAAAAAAAAACGTAGCTCGAGTATCTGATAATAATTATAATATTTATACACAATAGTATCTCTTGTAGCAAGCATGACGTGCAATGAACTAGCATGTGATACTGTATTTAAAGTGCAAATGTTGCTTTCAACATGTTGAAGAGTATTCTAATATTACACTTTAAATTGATATGAAGCTTATACACACATATATTATATATTTGTATCATAGTACGAACAACTATGAGAGAGTTATTGTTGATATAAGAGGAAATGTGTTTGTATATATTTATGTATAATATAATGTGAGAAATCATGTTTCTATTATAGTTTTAAGAAATCAGAAATCAGAAATTGCATCGGTTGCTCAGATTACTTATAAATTTATAAGGATTTTTATTAAACGAGTCAAATTTTTTTAATTTCCATGTCTTGAAACATTTTCTTACAAAAAAATTAAATATAATAAATATCCACTTTAATTGGAAACATTGCTAGATGTTTACTTATCTTCATTTACATCTGATATTAGTTTAAATCTTAATTGATCTTATTTGTTATATGCTCTGAGTGACCGATTTGCTGATTCTGCTTAAGACATTTAAGAAGCCAGATACCTTCCATGAGCGACAGCTACCGTATCTTATAATTAACTGTCTATCTCTCCGTAATGCTATATGCAGTTTTGATATCTCACTCAAGCACGAGAATGTCTTTCCTATACCGCATAATCAGACACCGATTATCATAATTTGTACCTAGATGTGCTTGAGTTAAGATAATAGAGATACGGATATATAGAATGACTGCACAATTGTATACAAGAGGTCCAGTCCGAGTGATTGTCACTAAACGATATCAATGTAGCATAGTCCTAACATAGCATTTTGGATGTATATCTATTATATATATATAATTCTGTCGACTCCAACTGCAAAACTACATACGAGCTTCCAAGATGTGTACATGTGTTCTATGTACCCAATATGCCAAGCCAACAATTTGCGTTTCAAGAGATCAGCGAAAAGAATGATACGTCAAAGTTGACTTTCGATATAAATAACAATTCAATGTGAATTTTTTCATATAAAATACGATATTCTGAAAATACGTGTAACACACGTCTCTCTCGACTATTTGCCTGTATACTTACATATATGTGATTTTGAAAGAATGTACTTTTTGTCAAAAATTATAGATTCATATTCTCAATATATTTTCGAAACGTAAGTCGTCCATAGAAATATCAGGTATTTTCAAACGTATACATATCATATCCACTGATCTCTCGATATTAACCGGGACGATGGATGGCTATGCGTTTTATCATTTGATCAAATCGAATGTCGCACAAGTACAAGTTATATTTAGATTTACTCAATAATGGACTTGCCATTTCTCGTGCGTAATCCGAGGGCGATGAGATCCTCCGCAAAAGTAAATCCTCTTTAAACACATGTGCACGATCACAATTTTCACCGAGATCACCCTCGCCAGTCTTATCACTCGCGAAAGAAAACAAAACTGTACGCGGAAAATTTACTTACGATCAGAGAAACCACTTTTCGTCCGGTAAACCGAGGGGGAGGAGGGGAGGGGGTCCACCACAAACTGCAAACATAAATTCTCGTTAAACACATTGCGCGTGATTACAATTTTCATCGAGATCACGCTCGCGAGTCTTATCACTCGCGAAAGAAAACAAAACTGTAGGCGAAAAATTTACTTACGATCAGAGAAACCACTTTTCGTCCGGTAATCCGAGGGGCTAGGGGGGGGGGGGGTCGACCACAAACTGCAAACGTAAATTCTCGTTAAACACATTGCGCGTGATTACAATTTTCATCGAGATCACCCTCGCGAGTCTTATCACTGGCGAAATAAAACGCAACTGTGCGCGGAAAGTGGCGGAAAGTTGGCTTACGATCGGAAAAGCTTTGCACTTTATGCCCGCGAAAAACGGCCGCGTCGCTTATACACTCTGAACATACTCGCGATTCAAGTCTATCAACGTCATTAAACGTTGAACGTTTGAAAAGTTGCGTGACAATATTCGCGAAATATGTTTCAATCGAATAATATCATGCTAATTTTGCAAGTGAAAAATCGTAAAAAGATTTTTACACATTTGAAAATTATGTTATAATTATTTTTTTTTATTCATAATATATGACATGATTTCGTTGTCGATAGACGATACTTGACTTACGTTGTCTAACCATAAAATACCATGATTATACATATACATATATATCATCGCATTAATATGATTTTAAAATATAGCATGAAATATGTGGAAATTAATATTGATCATAGATACGAGTCAAATTTACTTAATATAATTAATGGAACTGGAAATTATTTTGATGTGGCCGATAATACGAGGCGAGATTCTCTCCGCAAACGGGAAGAAACGGCAACTAAATTCTCTTTAAATATATATGTACGCGATTACGATTTTCGTCGAAATTTACACTCGCGAATCTTATTAATCGCAAGAAAAGGTACAACTACTTGTATTTGGGGGAAATCACGAAAAACTCGCTCACGATCCGAAAAGTTGGCGCAACTTTGTCCCGCGAAAAACACGACCGCGTCTCATCTGAACTGATCGCACCTCGCAACTGAACTGAACTACACCTACACCGTTGAACATTGAGCGTTTAAAAATATTACTTGATATATCTATATCAATATCTGCGAATTATTCCAATTAAATAATATCATGCTATTTTTTGAAAATTGTAAAAAGATTTTTACAGATTTTGAAATTATGTTATAATCACTTTTCTTTTTTTTAAATTCGTATACATATACTATATAACTATATTTATTTCAAAATCAAGATGTTATTTGAATTACGTTGTCTAACCGTAAAATTTGATGCGATTATATTATAACATGATTTTTAAATATAGTTATAAAATATGAAAAATAATTATTGATTATAATTTTTATATTTCAATTAATTTATTTTTTATAAAAATCTTTTTATATTTCGATAAATGTTAAAGTGACAAAGCGATGAATGTATAAATGTATAAATGTTTATAAATATAAATATTTATAAATATTATATATAAATATTTATATTTATATATTTCTAAATAGCGGGTATTTAAAAATGTCATTATGATATCGAAAATATCTCGCGAACAATTTGAGATTTATTTAATTATATATATTGATCATCCAATTCAAAAGGCTGATGAAAAAATAATTTTATTTATGAATTAGAGATACATGAAAAATAATAGGGGAAAGATATTTATCAGAAATATATATGATTTTAAATCCTAAATCTCTTTTATTTGAAGAAAGAGTGTTAGTTTTTTGCATTGAACGATCGATACGTTATTCTAATTGTTAATCTTTTTATCATTTCGGAAAATATTCAGCCATGTAATTCACGAACATGTGGTTGACGTGTTTTAATTGTATTTCGATATCTTTCTTTACATATACAATATTATAAAATCCGATAGATTGTATAAATGTTTATTAAGACGATTCAACATATAACTTTTATGATATTTGAATTCGATTAAATAGAATAATCTGTATTTGCGATAAGTACTAAAAGAACCATATTTGTAAACTAATATCCTAAAGTAAGTACAAGCGTATATCTGATAAAAAAAAACGATATTTATTATTGAAAGCGTGTATAAACGCTCGCTACAATTTACACGAAAAAGGTTGGCTTGGCTACTTTCAGACTCAGTATTAGATTTTGAGAATAATAAGGGAAAAAAAGAAAGGTCGTGAAAAAATTTGTACCTTGTACGACTTCTAGATGGTTTCATATCGGTTTATATTTTTTATGCAGACGAATCGACACTCTATTTCATGTGTTTCTGAAGAAACTCCTTGGTCGCCTCTGTGTGTGGCTTCTTCTTCCATTTTCATTATTCTGTGGTGATTTAAATTTTATATACACATATTGTATAAACGGTGACACAAATATCTGGCAATATAGTATTTTATATGTATTATAGATCTTTAAGATTTTATAAATGTGTTCTGCGCAAGAAAAAAAAGAGTGAAAGGGAGAGAGCGAAAGAGAAAGAAGGGCGTGAAAAGAAAGTAATTCGTCTTTATGCTCGCATAAATATGTCGTGTGCTTTTGTGAGCTGCGATTGCTTCAACAAATCATCTCTCGTTTGAGCAACTTTGTCATGAAAACTTTTAATTGAATCCAATTGCACTGGATGGGTTTTTTTGCCCATCGATATCAGAAAATGGGACCGGAATAATAATTTTATAAGCGTATACTTGAGAAAGATAGCAAATGGATTATATGAATGTCAACGAGTTTTGTCAGTGTCATCGTTACTTTTCTTCTTGATTCTGTTAATTCTGTTAAACTATTATTAATGAGAATATGATTTTTATTTATTGTAAATAAAAGAAAGAATATTGCTGAAAGAGCATTTTATATATTATGCATTCTAAATTGATACATAAACACACATAGATTTTATCAAGTAAATGGTATGACTATCTATTGGTCCAGAGATTGTAACGCAAATTGTACGAAGAAAAAGTTCATAATATGAATGACTTTTTGTATAGTAATTTTGCAAGAACGAAAGTACAATTCTAAGAACAGAGGCAATGTGAGACAGGAATAAAAAGTTAATTTCCGATAAAGATCCTGTATTATTCATTAAAAATTAAGTAATCCCTTATATATAATAAATTTTTTTATTTAATTACCATTTCTAAATTTTCGAAGTTAATGGCATATAGTACATTCATTGTTTGTTGCTTGTTTGCTTATCGTGCATCAAATACGACGACTAAAAATAAAGTTAAGGAAAATTTCTCAATATTCAGATTTGAGTATAATTAATTTTAAAAATATTAAAAAGGATACGTCTTTTAGTGCGTTTTTTGTACATAATTCGATATCCACATTCCCTGCATCGAATTGGATCTTTGGAACGTATCTCATTATCGTGATGACATTCTAAAACAAATTTTAATTTGATTACAAATACAATGTAAAATAATTTTATATAAATAAAAATAATGTATTTTTTTACTTTTTTTATATAATGCAAACTTTACGTAATTATTAAATATATAATGTTGTAAACATTTCAAACATTTCTTGAAGAAAATACATAAATACAATATTGTCAATTTCAACGAGAAACAATTTATATAATTTATATAAAATCTTTAATAAAATTAATTATAAAAATATACATATAAATATATATTATACATATAATTAAAAAAATTATCAAATATTAATATCAAGGTTTTGTTTGCGAGGTTAAGAAGTAACATAAATACACGTGTGCGTGCCTTTACCTCCGCAAATATATACCATAGTTGTTTTTTGTGTAGATTCAGATTTGCTGGAGTCCATTAATGCAATTGTAATATTTTTCTTCTTATTTTTCTTTATAATTCTACTGATTAACAATATAAATGCGTAGCTGTACAATCATAATAACGGTCAAATCAGATGAAGATAGATGTAAAGCCCTGTGTCCACTGCTTGAACTCGGACAATTCTCCGATGTTATGTTCGAAAATTCACCGTCAGGTAGAATAGTAAAGAATTCTTTGTTCTGATTGGTCAGCTAAGCGCTATTCTACCTGACGGTACATTTTCGAACACATCGGAGAAGTCCGAGTTCCAACATCGTAGACAGGGCTTAATACTCGATAGCAGGCAGCTTCAAACAGGTAGATGTCGTTAGTATTAACGTTACGATAGTAAAATGATGGAGCTCTTTTTATTTGTGTCGTTACTATATTATTAAGAAGAAAAAGTCAACCACAAGGTAAAAATATAAACAATATTGCCATATTATTGTGTGCCTCATATATTTTAAACACATGATTAAAATAACGTTTCTCTGAACATATTTTATGAGTCGTTCCAATACATTTCACATCAATTGAGATTTCATTAATAATTTCGTTCTTTCCAATTTTGCCTTTTAATGTCGATATTAATATAAGGATATGTATTTTAATAATTAACATTTTCGATCATTAAAATGGTATCACACGCGAATCAAAATTAAGACAAATATTTCAATCGACCAATTTAGGCAGCGATCATACTTTTTTCCTAGGGCGAAAATGTGAAAAATTTTGCCATAAAATTATTCGCAAAATTTTCTATTTTATACATTTCTTTTTTTTTCTAGATAAAAAGCCAACATCGCTACTCTGATTAGTGACAAGAGAAGCATTCGTAAAACCGGATGTAGTGCACCCCAAAATAAGATGCGACGCACCCGGAAATTCGAGAGGGCGAAAGAGAAAATCTCCCCGGCAACAGGAGCCGATTATTGCGCGCCTTTCCCAGCATCCGGAGCAGCTGGCCAATAAGGCCGCTTGGCAACGAACGGCGGGATGAGGCGACGCACGCGATTGGTCGGTTAGCGCGCGAGAGAGGGACACGCGTGGCGCAGGAATAAGGAACACACAAGCGTTTTGCTCTCAATGTATCGGTGGAACGCCACGGCGCATGGACGTTCGGTTCGGTGGGAGAGAGCTGCGTGCGCAGGCAGGTTTTCCCGGGTTGCTCACCCCTGCAGTTGTTTACAGTGAAAATTGGCCGAGGGTAAGCGACGTACGTCGTTCGCGAGAGCCGGCAAGCGAATTCGTGCGAACCGAATCACGAACCGAATTATACGTGCGCGAAAGTCGATCGCGGTGAAAGCTGGCCGGGATCCGGCCAGCCTCCTGTTTACGAAGCGCGGAAAGGATTCTAAGGGTTCTTCCAAAGGGTTCTAACCTTCCTCCATGAGCTTGCAGCCGGCGCTCTAGAGCGGCAGAAGGGGCATGAAGGTAAAGAGGAAGGGGAAAGCAAGGCAGATGCGAGATGCGAAGTGCACGTTTCCCGCGCGATGCACACGTGAGTACAGTGCGAAGTGAGAGCAGTGTTGCGTCAACATTAGCGAAACGTCATCCCGCTTTCGTCCAACTTCGCGGTGTAGCTCACTTGATCGGGGACGCGATAAATGTGAAAACGGTCGGTGCCGCGCAATGACATCGTTGACGTCGAGAAAGATCCCTCGATCGTTGCGATAACGCGTTCCGTTTCTTTTTTTTCGCGCAGTGTAAACAGACGATCCGTCGCGAGTGAGAGACAATTCGAAGAGAATGTTTTGCGTGTCGAATACGCGTGAGCTATTGTTCATCGATCTCTATGGATTTATCGCGTCGCTTTCGTAAAGAAAACATTTACGTTTCCGAGATTTAATGAAGATATCGATATACTAATCAGTTAAAGAAACTCTCGTAATTGTGTATTTATGTATTTATCTCGTAAATACAGAAGTGTGTTGTCAGTGTGATTTTTCCGCATATATCTCCTCTTAAATATTATACCAGAGATACCACAAACAAGAGTCAACAGTCAAGTAAACTAGTTAAAAGGTAGTGGAAGAAGAAAGATAAACAGGTATGACTATTATCCTTAATCCGCCGATGGCCTGAGACAGATAGTAAAGTGACCTTCGCATGTTTGGTTAGAATTAGGAATACAACTAACCTTGTATACTTTTATTGATGACAACGCGCGAATATGTCGCTCCCCCCGCGTGGAATCGAGCGGAAAGCGAGGTAGTCGCATTCGCAGAAGCGTCAAGGATCTTTATTTCGAGGTAAAAGACATCGTCCTGAGCACAATGGAGCAAGTCGAGAGCATGCACATCGGCCAGACGTCCCACGTCTCCGTCGACACCAGCAGACACAGTTCCCACGACAGCGTCGACAGCGGCTACTTGTCCATCCTGACGCCGCACACCAGCAGTTGCACGTCGATGGTATCCGGCTACAGGACACGATCGTCCTCCGGCGCGTTGTTGTCCGCCAAGAAGCATTGCAGATTCCGCGCTGATCCGTTCCAATGCGAAAAGGCGCAGAGACGTCGTTCCAAGCACAATCACACGTTGAACGCCTCGGAGTCGGACTACATCGTCACCGAGAGCTCCGTCGAGTCGCAGGAATCGGTGCTGGAACCGTCGTGCACGAACGTCAACCAAAGTCACAATCTGGTGCACTCGACGCCGAGTTGCGGCGACAACAAGTATGCGGAAATTCTCAGGATCAAGAACCGAAGGAACTGGAGGACCACGGTGCTCATCACTCCCGCGTCCCAGGATTTTCAACTCTGGTCGCCACCACCGTCGCCGGCGATACCCTCCTCGTCTTACGTGGCCTCGGAGCCCGTTCAGGAGGACGTGGAGATGAAGCTAGTCCATACGACGGAAAGTATATCGCAGGTCGCAACACCGCCGAGACTGAAGGCCGCATCGCGGACTATTATCTCACCGGCACGCAGGAGGCTCAGTTCCACGATCACGTCGGTGGAGAATCGGAAATTGAGTAAGCTGTATATCACAGAGCTGGCCGCCGTATCTGAGATTAAACCGAAGAGGCTGGACTTCAGTCACCGTGGCGTAGCTTTGCGAAACAATCGCAGAGCTACGTTAGACTATACGGGAAGGGAGAAGGTGGATTTCCTATCTCTTCTGGGTGAGGAGAGCAATCACTTGAACTTGGTGTCGAAAATTCTATCTTATCTCGGACCCGCGGATCTATGTTCGGTCAATATGGTGTCCGCGGTTTGGAAGAGGATCTGCGAGAGTGATTTTTGTGCCAACGGGAGAAGGATGAGTTACATTCTGCGCAAGCAGAATATTAAGGAGAACCTGAGGATGACAATGACGATGAAGAGGGCGAAGTACGAGGAGGATGTACAAATGAGTCCTAGGAGCAGACATTACATCAGGAAGGGCTACCTGCTGGATGTACAGAACTTGCTTTGCGTACCAGCGCAAACGAAGCCGCCGAACAGCCCGCCTGTCTCGCCGAGCAAAGTCAAATTTCACTCCTACGTCAAGGTGAGTCGATATACACATATAAATCTCATATTGCTCTTATTAAAGTATCTGGTTATGGATAACAGAATTTACTCGATATATTTATATTTCATAATTAATAATAATAACTAATAATTTAATAATGAATAATTTAATAATTAATAATAATAATAATTAATATTTTTAATTACTAATTAATAATCAATAGAGAAATGATTGAGAGATAAATCTATTGGAGAATATCTGTAGAAATTATTCCAAACATATTTATTGAATTTTCAACTTCTAATCATATAATTAACTTTTACGTGTGAATCATTACAAGAAATATTGGTGCATATAACATCTTATTAGCATGTTACAATTAATTTTTATCTACTTTAGAAATTTTATTTTTATTTTAAAAATAACAGCTCGTATTAATGCATTTGTATGTTGGAACTTATCAAACATTTTTTGCACATTAGAAATTATAATGCAATTTCGTAAGGATAATTTTTCCGAACGAATTTTTGTAATAAAATATAATTGTGAGAAAAGTCAATGACGCGGATGCAAAATGTGTCCAAGTAATAATTTAATAATGAATAATTTAATAATTAATAATATTAATTAATATTTTTAATTAATAATTAATAATCAATAGAGAAATGATTGAGAGATAAATCTATTGGAGAATATCTGTAGAAATTATTCCAAACATATTGAATTTTCAACATCTAATCATATAATTAACTTTTATGTGTGAAATATTACACGAAATATTGCTGCATATAACATATTGTTAGCATAGTGTTACAATTAATTTTTTGTCTACTTTAGAAATTTTATTTTTATCTTAAAAATACCAGCTCGTATTTATACATTTGCATATTGGAATTTATCAAACATTTTTTGCACATTAGAAATTACAATGCAATTTCGTAAGGATAATTTTTCCGAACGAATTTTTGTAATAGAATATAATTGTGAGAAAAGTCAATGACACGGATGGAAAATGTGTCCAAGTTTCAAAGAACTATGTGCCTTATATACTTCTCAGGGTTCTCAGGTGTTTGACACCCGCGAGAACAAGTAATGTATCATTCCGTCCAGAATCGTATTCGATGCGTTTATCTCGTAACAGCGAGATAATTCGCGGTTGATATCCGACGAGATGCGATCATCTCTTTAATATGATACGTATCTCTTTAATTGAGTAATGATAATTTACAATAACTCAGAACACGCGGAAAACGACTGTGTTTTATCGAAAAAATCACGTTTGTATTCTCAGAAGCATTGCATTAACACTTTAGGATTTATAATTAATACACAGAGAGAATTTTCTCTTAGAATTTACCCTGAAAATCATGGTAATCGTGGGACAATATGGTATGGAAAGAATTTTACGAGAATTTCTCTGATTAATATTTATATCACAATAAAAATAATAATATCTACACACTAAAAAAAATATAAAATATGTTTGATTAATTTTACTAAACTACATGGTAAAATTAATCAAACATGTTTTATATTTTCGTATGTAGATATTATTATTTTTATTGTGATAAATATTAATCAGAGAAATTCTCATAAAATTCTTTTTATACCATATTGTCCCACGATTACCATGATTTTCAGAGTAAATTCTAAAAGAAAATTCTCTCTGTGTACTATTAAGTGTGCTGTGTGATTATTCTGATTTGAAGATGATTGTCTAATCTTGATTGAGAGTGATTGCATTCTTTTGAACGCTTATAACGCTCTTAACAGTATAATAACATTTTTTTTCTTTTAACTTTAAATATTTTTCTTCTTCTATATAGTTTTTATTAATATCTTACCATTTTTATTTACTTATTTATTTATTAACATCTTACTATTTTACTAACTTTCTGCTATTACTTTTATTAAAATAGTAAGATATTAATAAATAAGTATAATAGTAAAAAAGATATTAATACAAACAATAAAAGGAAATATTAAACATAAATTGGTCTTATTTTAGTATATGTATATACACTGAAAAGAAATTTGTTAACTTGACTAAATCGGTCAACTAAATTACTATTTTGTTAATTGAACATATATTAGCATTTAAATTAAATATACGTTTTCTTAGATTTTAAATATGTTATATTTAATTTAAATACTTCTATATATGTTCAGTTAACAAAATAATATTTAGTTGAACGATTTAGTCAAGTTAACAAAAATTTTTTTTTCAATGTATCATTAAAATAATTACATAATGAAAGTAATTTAATATTATGAAAACTAATAAATTAATTTCTCTCTAAAATAATAATTTGATATAATTTAATGTGTGTGCGTATATACATACAACGCACATACTATAGGCGCATTGAATTGTCTTAGGAAAAATTATTGCATTTATTATTAACATTAAATAATTATTATACTTAAAAAATTCGTCACAAATCATTAATCTGATTTTCATATCGTATTTTTGCAAAAAATTAATTCGTTTGCTAAATTATACGATAAAACTATCATGTTACGTGCATAATGCGCGATATTTTAATCGCGATGACAAATGCATTTCTCCATCGCTTTATCACGATATATAATTAATTAATAGTCGAGCTATGTATGCACACAATCGGTTGCTTTATTAGACTATGAAACACAGCGGTCCCCCGAATGTTGCGTCAGGCATGTTTAAATCCGTAATTAAGAATACCGATTCGACCTGTACCTCTTCGTTTCGGCACTCGTAATTCTCGCGAGAGCGGAAACACGACAGCTAATTATCAGACAGCGATAATCGATGGGTCGGTAGTCTCGAGATTTCCTTTTCACTTTAAATTGGTATCCGCATATTTCGCGCACGCGAAATCGAATCGCGCTTGGGTAATTGTTTCGATTGTGAGATCATTACTTTGACATTGATTTATTGTCGTATTGGCTTTGAGCCGCCGCGAGGGATAATTGCTTCGTGGGTCGTTAAGGCCGGAGATAAGCGAGATCCGTCAACGGTGTGCAGAATTTGACGGATGTTTGTTCCTCAATGATGAGACTCTGCCTATTTTGTATAATATAATTTCATACACGGCAATTGAAATTCATATTGCGATATTATATTTTGGTGCAATATGAAACGCTGCATTAATGCAATTGCAACAAAATACTTTGTACACTGAGAGAATTTTCTCTTAAAATTTACCCTGAAAATCATGGTAATCGCGGGACAATATGGTATTATGACAAGAATTTTATGAGAATTTCTCTGATTAATATTTATCACACAATAAAAATAATATCTATCACAATAAAATATAAAGCATGTTTGATTAATTTTACTAAACTGCAAAGTAAAATTAAATACATTTTATATTTTATTGTAATAGATTTTATTTTTATTGTGATAAATATTAATCAGAGAAATTCTCATAGAAATATTGTCCCACGATTACCATGATTTTCAGGGTAAATTCTAAGAGAAAATTCTCTCTGTGTATCAATTTTATTTATTGTGATTGAAAAATTGAACAATACAATAATATAACATTCTTATTGTTAGATTTATAATATAATAAACAGATAAATGGAAGAAACTTATTTTTTTAAATAAAATCCGTAAAAAATATATAAAATTGTGTAAATATTGTATAAAATTGCGATATTATACGTTATTAAAGAACGCGTTCGCATTAGAAAAATCTTAAAACTTAAATAACACTGCTTAAATTTAACATTTCTTTCTCTCATATCCTAGATTTAAGAATTCTTTTGCAAAACACGAACTAGTCTCGTAATACCGCGAGGAAAGTTACGACAGGCGTTCAAACTTTATGTAATATTTATGGATATCCTGTGGCATGTTGTGTCATTTCCGCGCAAATGTTCCCATTACATTCCCACGTACAGTTCCGCTGAATCTCCATAAACTTGCACGCGCGCGAGCTTCGAGCCGAAGCGGCGGGACAAACGCGATGATTTACTCGCGGAAATCAGTCAGACGAGCAGCGTGAAGAATCGGTGACAGTGATGTACGTGCTTTCTTGTTCCCGTCGTCGCCGAGGCTACCTGCCTGCCGGCTAATCCCCGCCACTTTCTCTCTCTTTCTCTCGTTAAACGAGCGATGCATTCCTCTTCGCATTAAATTGCGATAGCGGATGCAAGTGGCATACCTAGAGGATTCTTTGTTGCTCGCACGGAACGATAGTGAGGTCCATCGTTCGCACTCGTGTCAAAGTCGGTGCCGAGCACACGTCGGCATCGCCATTCTTTATCGTTGCGAGAAGCTCGACGACGATAAAACACTCATTGTTGACCCGCACGCGTATTGCATTCCGATTATGAGATGGCTTGTGAAAGCTCGTTATTATTGATTAAACGTTAAAATTTCGGAAGACAATATCTTTTCAATATACAAAATAAATGATTAACTTAAAATATTGCAGTCGTAAATTTTCGTCGTGAAATTTTATTTTCAGATATTTTTTACATCGTTAATCTTTGACAATTATCGCGATTGCATTTGAAAAAAATTTGAATAAAAGTTGTAATCTTTTCCAGATTTAATATCAAATTATGATTAGAATTATAAATTATTTTTTATTTATTTTTTTTCTTTCTACAGACTTAAATAGTAATATTTTGTTCAAAATAAAATGAGGTAAAGAAGCGCCGATAATCGAGTTTTTAAAGAATATCGAGATAATACACGCACACACACATTGCAACGTAAAAAATTGCGATACAAAAAGGCGGTCGGATCGTAAATAAATTCGAGTCGCAACACGTTGAAAGAAAAGTCGACGTTAACGTTCACGAACGGATATGCAACATAGTTTTAGTGCTCTCTCACCAAAATTGAGTCTGGCGGGCGATATATCAGAGTGAGAGAGTTCGTCTTTCCTCCTGCACATCCAGAGAAAGCCATGTTAGCGCTCGTTTCTTCTCTGGATCGCAAATCGCCTGAGGCGAAAACCGGCCACAGAGAAACAATGCGAATATATTATGGTATCTGGTACTAAAAACAAAGGGCGGGAAGAAAACCTTTAATCTTTTACGAGACAGTACGAGACAATCTAAACCACGAGAATATAATGCGAGTATGCCTACAAAAGGAAAAATATTTTTACCACCAAAACTTATAAAATTATGATACTATGTGAAAATAGAAGTATTAATATTAACCTAAATGCGCTATTGTAAGCTTGGATTTGTATTAATTTTTTATACATTTATATTTTATATTTTTTTATATTCCATAATCTTTTGCTTTGATTAAATACAAAATATTTAAATTGCAAAACTATTTTTTTATAATAATTTTATATTATTGGTGGTCGATATTAGGTTCTCACAGAATTGCAAATAAGGAAATCCGAGAGCGATTTTTTATTTCTTATCGCATATATTCATGCATATATCTGATTACTTTGACGTCCTTAAACTTCAGCCGGCCTTGCGGGATGCCGTAGAAAGTTTCGTTCATAGTGAGCCGTTTATGAGAACGAAAGCGCCAACATCCCTTTCTTGATCGTTCTGTCAGCGTTTCATTATTAAGTGACTGAACGATTAAAAGTGCAAAATTTGCGATTGCTCATTTAATCTTTATAATCGCTATAACGAGTACATCAGTTCTTAAAACTTACATTTTTTTCTTTTCATTTGCAATTCAAATTTTATTCATTATGCGTATCAATTTTACTTCTTACCTTCAAAAAGGAATAAAGAAATATATAATTTTTGTCTTTTAAAAAAATATTTTAAAATATCAAAATTAAAAGAATTTTTTTTTCCACAAAATAAAATTGCATTTCCGGCTAGTAACATCTGTCTTTTTATCATGATTCGGGGGGAATTAATTTCACAACGAACCGGACGAAGATAGTCCCGCAAGGAGGAAGGGCAGTTTTCAACGAAAGGAAGGAAGGAATTGTTCCTTAATTAGCAACGGCTACGAATGGTTCGTTGAGTAGCTGTCTAACGTTGTTGACCGCGTCAGGTGCGGGTGTTTCCTGTGAAAAGAAGACTCCTTGCACAGTCCCTTTTTCCGGTGGGTATATCTTGACAATTTCACAGAGAACGCGCTAGAATCCGGTCGAGCAAGTCTTCTGTGTTTCGGGTTTGGAAAGAGAAAAATTGACACCAAAACGACTGACTAGTTCTCCAACGTCATGTAATTTTGATCGCGATATTGGCGCAATAAGACTTATAGTTTTTAGAGGGATAGATTCTTTTGAAATTTTTTAAAAAACATTAAACCTCTAAATTTTTTTTATATATATTTGATATATAATATTTTGTGATATAATTTTTTACACGTAGGTATATTTGATAGATACAACTTCAGGAATTTCCTTTCCTAGCTTTCTTGGCTTGTGTTGTTTCTCAAATGATTAATTCATTTAATTTCGGAGCACTTATCAATACGTAGCGTACATACTTACGCATATATGTATTTAACGTACATATACGATTATTTTAATGAGCCGGAAACGCGAATGAGGAAGAATCTTCTGCCTATTTGTTCATTATTATTTTATGTTTTATTTTCCCGCGCAAACGGTTCCGCGGTAGTATCATCATATATGTTCATATTGACCCACTGCTATGTAGCACCTGGCCAGGTGCACCGGGCCGATCATTTCTCTCTCTTTCTCTCTCTCTTTTTCTTTCTCACCTTTTCTCTTGTTGCGTGCTTCGCGGAGCGTAAAGCAGTCCGACAACGGACAACAGAAAGACCGTTTTATACATGAAGTACGCGTGAGTAAGCCACGCGTACTGTCATCGTGTGAAATACACGTGGCACACGACAACTTCCAAGTTATTTGCATTGTTAATTTTGGACTAATTTCGTTTCGAACAATTAATCTTTTTGGAATCGATGAATTGATTTGGTTGTGCAAAGATAATTATTTACTATAAATTTCTATCTCTTCTGTGTAAAATCTTATTTATTTATCTAGAAAGTTTAAGAGAAATTATAATAGAAATTATAATAGAAGATTAGATGGATCCTCTTATTATAATTATATTAATAAATCTCGTACTGTTATAATTTATATTTTCCAGATTTTGTTTTTAAAAATACGTATATAAAAATGAGGTTGATTTTAAATAAATATAAAAATGATTAAATAAATACATAAGATTTTTTTCCAAATATTTTTTGTCACATAAAACAATAATAAAAAATTAAAATTTTATGAAATATTGAGCATTCTTCATGAAATATATTCTTTTTTTTTATTCTTAGAATCAGAAGAATACTCCTTCGAGAATACGTTAGTCTTTGCTATTCATCTTTGTGTTCGATATAAACTCAGAGTCGCGCAAATGATAGTTATCAGTATTGCGATTTCTCCTCCACTCATTCTCCTAATGCTTTCTCTCTTTTTTTCTTATGCACTCGCACAGGCAGCGGCGAACAAACCCCCGGTTCCACGATGGTCCGCTCGTCGTTTTGGTAAAAAGACCAGGAATGTTTCGATAGATCCCGATAAATGCATTAAATCGAATGCCCGACCTTAAATCTTTACCTCTCAACACAATGGCTCTTTTTAAAGATGCCGCTAGCTTCTGCGAATCGTACGCATGTGCATTTTAATGTACGTTGTAACTTAGAGACCATTATTTATCACTGTGAAAAAGCTGAATATATTTGAATTAAACAGATTAATAATCTTCTGAGAAAACAGGAGTAAAATTAACAAAATATTAATACCTCTTATTAATAAATATTTGCATTAAATATTTATCGTATGTGCAAAGTACTTTTTATAACATATTTTAACTTGAGAAAGAGAAAGAGAGAGAGAGAGAGAGAGAAAACGTTAAATTAAATTATATTTTAATTTGACCTACCAATATTTGTTTATATTAATTTAAATCTCGATCTTTTGACATTGAAATGCTAAAATAAAAATCTAATGCAATAATTTGATTTTTTTGAATTATTAATAGTAAAATAAAAAAAATCATATTGAAAAACAAATATATCATTCTAAATTGTCAAAGTTATCAAATTTTTATGCGGTTGGTTTATAATAATTTGCAATTTAAAAATATTTTTACCGCGTTTTGGTTGATTGATGGCTGATTAAAGTTGCATGTAGACTGTCTCGTGCAGATAGTTATTTTACACGATTTAATAAGAAGAAAAAAGGCGAAAGGTTATTATGTATCCTCCCAAAGATGAGAGCAGACTTATGATTATACGAACCCTTCAGTCCTATGATCTTCTCAAAGCTATACGGGCGTGGGCAAAAGCAAAAGCTCGTGATTCAATTCATCGATAAATGCATTAAATCGTACGTTGAATTGTATCGTCATATATCTGCGTCGTACAATTAAATTTCTGTAAGGAGTAATGTTTGCCATATTGGTACGCGAATCGATAGTATATGTGTTAATTACGAGATATTAATTGTGATAATATTATCGGCTGTAAATGAAGTAATTATTTTATAATGACTTTCTTATCTAATAATTACTTCTATTTATTCTCTAATATATCTATAATACTATTCCAATATACAATGGCGTTTAATATATGTATTTATAGCACGCATTATATTGATAAATTCACATCGAGATAAATATACCAGAAATAGTCAACGATCTCTCATATCTATAAATCTTTAATTATCAAAAATATATATTCATATATCTTGATTATATATCATTTTCAAACTCGGTATAAATAATTATTATATTTTATTTAATATTAAATGTACAAGGAATAAGAAAGAGAGAGAGAGAAAGAGAGATACACAAAGTAAAATGTATGTATCAATTAATATTCCGAAATTGAGTACACGTATGATTACATTCACATATTATATTGGCAATTATACGAAACTGATACAGTCGATCACATTTACTACAAATATGGAAAAGGTATTGAATTGAGATTACACATTTTATATCAGTAGAACAAATTTCTGCACGGTACACGTTATATGTATACACAATCGATAACGGTTTCTGTTGTAAACACATAATTAATGAGTCATGCTTATTGATAATTCGAACACATTGACAAATAGAATTATTATACACTGATTGAAAGCACGAACGACGACATTTCTTGTAAATACACTCAGTACAGAAGATGACGTAAGGGATAGTGTTATGCTAGGTCCATAATCTCGTAAAGAGGACAAATATATCACCAATCGCACCTGCCGCGTGATTAGATAAGATTTCACATTTATCCGTCGTTATACTATTTTTAAATTAGGCACTCTTTGAGTCTTCCAATAATGAATTAAGCATTAAAGCATGATCGTTCTGTAGATAATATTTAAAGCCAATCAGGAGTGCAGATTATAATAATGAAGGAAAAATAGGATTAGAGTCTTATTTATATCCTACACACTTATTATTAGTAAGTTCTCAAAGTAAGAAATACGCGAAGAATATTTTACTTCGAAGCATAGTGGAAATCCGCTTGATGTCTGCTACAAATATTAATAATAGTTATATTCTTAGAATGATAACGTCAAAAATAAAACGCTCTACAAATATTATATAGATTTATATTAATAGTTATACATTGCGGTATATTATTCAGCATCTTGTTCTTCAAGTCATAAAATATTATGCTTATTTTCTCCCCCAAAATATTAATAAAATTATTAAGCTTTTATTTATTAATTAAATGTGTACAAGTTTAAAATAATCTTTGAATTAAATATAAAATACATTGATAAAAAATGCAATAAAATAATTGCAATGACTGTTAAAAAACTGCACATACACTTAGAACTTGTATTTATCTAGACTCTTATGATTTGAAATGAAAACTGATAGTTTGTATACTGGAATAATGCATGCGCAGCTGTCGCTGATGCAGTCGCTTTTCCTCGGCTCGTTAATCTGCACGGATATGGTACAGGTAGTGACATTAAAATGTCTCAAGCGCGCGACCTTTTATAAGATGTTCATTGTTTCGTGGTTCCCCCTTTTCTTGGAAAAAAGTAGCCGATAGTTGATATATGTCAGAACAATGTGCAAATATTTGTTTCTTGCTAATATTTATTGAAAATAGAAGAAACAAAAGGTAAAGAAGAAGAATATACTCCACATTTGAAAAAGAATGAAAAAGAATGTTATTTGTTAAAATAAATGAGGACTTAACAAAAGAAAATTTAAAGTAAAACATTTAATAAAATTATTAAGAAAAATATATTAGACTTTAACAGACTTCGATAAAATAGAAATATTTTATACGATTATAGGAATAATATAAAAAGATGAAATGGTTTTTTATGAATATATCTTATATTTTCCATTATTTTTTATGTTGTTTATTTTAATATTTTGAAGAAAGAAAAGGCTATGACTATGATATTCTATGACTTAAAACTTAAAGTGCAAGCTGGAGACGTTGCAGACATGCAGAAATATGCAACTATTAGTGTAAATTCTTGTACAATATTACATTAACATAATAGTTTCTTTACTACGTAAATGAAGTAAGCCATATGATTATTTCTTTAGAAAAATTATATATAAATAAATATTGAAAAATTATAAATATTAAATTATATATAAATATGAAATACTTTTAAATACATTTACAAGTCTCTATAAAACTAATTTTATACTTTGCTTTATTTTCGATAAAAAAGAAAATTTATTCGTGCAAAGGATGCGAATTGAGAAGCACAAATAGAACTGCTAAATATTTGTGAGAAAATACACAGTTGAAAAATTTGTGTTAAATTTAACAAATATCACCTGTCCCAAACGGTCCACAGAAATTTTGGTGTTAATTTAACATAATACGGATATGTTAAATGGTGACACGAATATTATACATAAAATAAATGTAAACTTCAAATAAACTTAAAATAAATTTTGTGTAAAATGAACATAGTTTTAATGTAAAAATTAACTAAAAAAATTGTTAATTTTACATTTTATCATCCCCACTTATATTATAAAGTAACATTAACATTTTTTTTCTGTAAATATTAACAGATAAATCTTGTCACTAATAATGCGGAACATATTTATTGTGTAAAATTAAAAATAGATATACATTGTGTTATTTTTACATTTTTTTTTAGTTGTTTTAATAATTTAACATTTGAGTTCAATTAACATAACAGCAATATGTTAGATTAACACATGAATGTGTTAAATATTTAACACAAAAATTTTAACGGGGACCGTTTTTAACAAGAAAACACAAATTTTCCAACTGTGTAGTAACGAAAAATCTATGTTATTATATTTTATGAAACTGATCAAAAACGAGAAAAAATTGTGGTACACATTATCGTGGATTGGGGGATATTGAAAAGTTAGCAAAGATGCATCTATGTAGTTTTGAAAGATCTGGATACGTATTTATATAGTTTGTAGTCTGCAAGGTGGTACGGGATAGCCGTAATTCCTCCCTCCTCCCTCCGAAAAAGAACCCATATCTCTCATCACTCGTTCTGGGGAAACGAAAAGTTCGAACCCTCAAGAGTAGGACGACATAAGAAGCAAACCTTCTTGTCATCGTTTCCTTTCTTGTTATATACGCTTCGATGCTCGGTCACGTTTCCGCGACGTAATTTATAATACCAAATTTTGCATGATATGTGCTAAAAACATAAACTGTCAAGACGAAAATTCCTTTTACCATAAAATAGAAGAAAAGAAAAGCATGATACTAAAAAATCTAATCTCTAATGTAGTATAAAGAAAGTATAGAAAAATATTACTTTGAAAGGAAATGCATATAAAAAATAAATTTATCTTAAAAAATATTTTAATAATAGAGCTTATCAACACACATAATAAATAATTAATATACAATATACTTTATTAATATAAAAATATAAGACAATCAGGAATATTAATATCTTGAGTTATTAATAAAAATGAATAATTTTGACACATATTGAATAAACTTCTTTGCATTTTTTTATACAAGCTATTAATTATAATATTGAATTAGTTATTATAATCTTAAAGTGCTGATAAAAATTAAAACAAAATACATATTATATATTTTAATATGTATTAATTTTTAATATGCATTTAATTTTGATTTTTTAGTATAAAATTTATTTATTATATTTTTATTTGTTCATGACATCGGAAAAAATAAATAGGGACTGTGTAGTTTATCGGATATTACTCCGATGGTTGCATTATTCATTTGTATATAATTAATCATGTTACGAGTACAAGAAATGCATCGATACACGCATGTTAGAATATAATGGCTAGTCGAGTATTCGTACAAGTGAATACAAAGTGGACTGCGTGAATATATCTCATTCTCTATGTGTCAAATTTCATTGTCACTCATTCAGTCTGTTATTCGACTATCTCACACAAACTAACGCTATTCATTGTATGTCGGGGCTTTGTCAATTGCGAAGAATAATTGTCTTCGCAATTTGCGTGACTTCGATGCGATATTTTGCTACCTGAAAACAATATTGAACTCTCGTGCAGTTAAAATCGTGTGTTTATCAAATAAAATAATCTTATATATTCGTTATAAATTCCTGTTCAAAATAATTTATAACAAAATTATTTCTCTTTTCCAATAATAGAGAGTGCTCCAAACAATTGCAAAATTTTTATTTATGTATCTTTCTTTTATTTTTACATTTCATTATTTCATATTTCTTCCAATATCTTTCACTTGTCAAATCTGAGAATAAAACTTTTCTGAAAAAATAAGTTCTGTTATCAACTGTATAATATAAATTATATTTTGATATAATTTACTTTTTTAACGTAGTTTCAAGTATTAACATACCATCAACAAATAAATGATTTTTAGTGTCGTATAGTATCGTCTTTTTTAATGAAGTCAGAAATGAAATATTAAATGATTTTATGACTGAATTAAATTTATTTTAATTTTATAATTAAATTTTTTTGATTTCTCCAAACAAGTTCTTTAAAAATTTTTTAATTAGAAGGAACGAAATAATGTTTTATTCTTCCGGTTTTATCTCCTTCCATCGTATTCTTTCGGAACAAATACACGTTTCCTTGGAATGCAACATTTATTATATGAATAGGTAATTCCTCAGGGCTTCTTCACATACAATATCCCTTCTTATTGTTAGTACCAAATTTTTTCCTAAATTTATACGCGACTCGGATATAAGCAATCGTTACATTTTTATATACTTCCACAAATACATTCTTATGCATATAACTTGTTTGCCTTATATCAAATATAAGATGACGAAGAACTGTTCAAAGCATACAAAAACCCGAAGGTCGACGTGAATAAAGACTGATTCTTAATAAGGGGATTTAAATAATTGTCCCTTAATAATAGTGCTAATGCAGCTCTTTCTTGATAAATTGACATCATAATCGGTCCAGATGAAAATTTTCTATCGAAATTTCGTGCACTTTGCGCATTTTAAATTCACACCGTATATTTATACGTATACCTTAAAAATGTAGCATATTAGAACTACATTCAAAAACGTGCAAAAATCTTGATATATAAACATGTTGTCTTATTATAAACTACTTATTATAAACTACTATGTATTAATACATTTTTGTTGAATAATTTTGACACACACACACACGGAAGACAATGTCGTCTACAGAAAACAAAAATAATTTGTAGGGCCTTAAATCTTTCTTTTAATTGCATTTCTCATTTTGCAAACTTCAAAGACAAAAGTTTTATGACTATAATAATTATAAAAATTTACAGAAAAATTTTAATACAGATTTACAAAACTTTTCAAAATAGAAAAAAAATCTTGTTGTACACATTAATCACACAACTATTCTTTTATTTACACTTACTGGCGCTGTTCATAATTCACTTGTGCCACTTCCATATACAAGGAAACTCGTTTCATAACTTTACTGAATCGTGGAGCACGTATCTCGCAAGTCTCTTTCCTCGTACTTGATCCGATAAAAAGAATTTAATCGAAGGTATTGAATGTCGATGTCGAGTCCTTCTGCAGAATATCTCAGATAGAGCAAAGAGTGCTAACAACGGAATGTCTCGACAAAGATGCATCTTACTCTCGATTAAAAAAAATTTTTTTTAATTATTAATATAATTTGTAATTTAAAATATTCTCGTTAAATAGTCCTTATTCTTTTATATAACTATGGAACCAATCTAAAAGAAGTTGCTATTATAATTTTGTATTAATATTTATTTAAAGTTGCTTGCCACATTTTTCGGAGGATCTCATTACTCTTGACATTTATTGTTCTCATCTTGCAGATAAGATTCACTCATTAAAGTTAATACAGAGCGGTAAACGGCTAATTTCTTCTTCATCTAATTTCCGAAGCCGCGATCACGAAAACAGTGATTTTTTTAACGTATTGATCAAACAAAAAAATCACAGTTCTGTCGTTCGATGATTATGCAACCGGGGAACAGTTCGTGAATGAGAAAATGTGTTGCAGCAGCAGAGTTTTGGTCGTGCCGCTACTTCCGGCGGAGATATGAGAAAATTAAGAGAGGTCTTTCTAATCTCCAGCATTTTATCTCGCATAGTAACAACCGTGTGTTAGCGCCGAAACCCTTTAACCTTTTTGTGAACAGATAGCGGATAACTAAAACTGTATAGATTTATTGTACTCTCATGTAAATAACAGTGCTTACCATATACCTGTTCGCACCTGATTTCTGAAAATTTCAATCTGAAATTATAGCTAATTTATTAGTACAGTCTCAAAAACATTTTTTCTTCGTAAGATCTGATAAATATGAAGATTTTAGAAGAAATATGAAATAGCAAAGTATAAAAATGTGTAGGATAAAGATAAAGAGAAATGTATGATTTGAAATGCTTTTGTTTTTATCCGAAAGGCAAAATAATTTTGTTATAAACAATAAATTTACAACAAATTATTTTTAAAAATTCACTTTTTTTATATTGTGGAAACTTAAGAAAATTTGCAGCAATGACAAAAAAATTAATTTTATAATTTTCTGGAAGCTTTCTTTCGTCTCAAGTTCAATTATCTTTGGCGCGAATAAGTCTCAAGCAAAGGTGATCAAAAAAGATAAGATCATGAAGCAAAGTGTACCTGTAGCAAATTAAAAAAAAAAAAAAAATACGAGAGGGTGGGAAAGAAAAAGAGCGCTGTATATAAGAGTATAGAGAAGAAGGAGCGGTGGCTCTCTGAAGAAAGATAGGAACGAAGGAATGTATAGCAGCTGCCCCTAGCCCTTATGGGCTTTTGCTTTTGAAAACCTTTGGTTAGCGAGAGATAGTAATCCAATACATTACGAAAGGAAGCAAGATGGAGAGCGAAACTGGCAACGAAAAGGAAAGAGAAAGAAAGACTTCTAAAGGAAAAAGAGAACGCGCGATCAGAAACCTCCCCTGCGTAGAACCTCCTTGGTAAAACGACAGCTGTGCAGCACGGAGGGTTTTTGTCCAGGCAAAATCTCTTTCTTTCCTTCTTTTATTCCTTGCAATGTCTCCGTCTCTCTCGTTCTTTCTTCTTTCTCCATTCAAGTGACAGTTGCCATACTATAAATCTCTTATCTGTGACCTAGACTATTCCATTTTTTATGCGACTATCAGGATAAGTTTTATAAATACGAGTAAAAACAAAACTTAATACTCAATCGAGATTAATAGTATCGAGTGTTAATAGAGAGACTTACGTTAGCTTTGATCTAGATAATCCGTGATAAAACACATATGAAAACAATAATATCGATAAATCAATAACGATTTTTTTATTTCTATGAAGAAAAAAAGAATTAATTTCTATATTGTTTTAATAGTGCGCTAAAATGTCATTTAATTGATTCCACGATCTATATAATATATTTGTCGTTACAAAGTTGCACGAGAGATAAGTGCGACATTGTTCGCTGCATCATATAA
Organism: Prenolepis imparis; assembly: GCF_030444845.1. Classification (NCBI taxonomy): domain Eukaryota; kingdom Metazoa; phylum Arthropoda; class Insecta; order Hymenoptera; family Formicidae; genus Prenolepis; species Prenolepis imparis. The sequence continues at coordinate 15,433,280 of NW_028141160.1, forward strand.
GCTATACGCATACTGATCAATAAACGTAACATAGATTTATTTGATGGAGCATCTCTCCGCATCGGGGAACATTATAGTATTATCATAATAGGGAATGCTAGCACCAGTTTTTTTATTTCACGCATATACATGCATGCACATCCGCGCAAACATCTTCTTGTAAACATCTTCGCGTACTAACCAGCGGAAATATTCAACGACTGATGAGTCACGATTTCAAACGATGGTATTAACCGTACATTCTAATGGCTGGACCACGATACACACAGTATTCATTGTCAGGGTTATATCACGTAGCTTATCTCTACGTATGATTATTTATATACTATTTGGAGCGCTCGTCTGGCTTATACGCGCCGCGAAAGTAAATTCTAAGCTTCAATCACTTGAGATCAACCTTTGTAATTTTCCGCTTTATTTTTTTCAAAATGAGATGTATTAATTTTTAACAATGACTTCGTCTCTTACATTATAAATATAAAAAGTTTAAAAGTTAAGAAGAAAAAAAATTACATTTAATTTCTTTTTTCTAATTTTACAATTTTGTGCAACGAAAAATAAGATTGGGATGATAGATATTATATCCTGCAGTAGCATTTCAAGTCACGCGCAATTCACTATAAAGCTATCTTCTAATTCACCGTGAAACGTACGCTGAGAAACATTTTAAAAAATGTTTCGTATACGTCTTAAAGATTCATTTCCTCTTGCATAAACTCTTGCCAAACCTAATACTAATTTCGCTTGAACTGTCAAGTTTCTTTAACTTCGGCATGCATAGATATTCGCGGGATGGGTCGCGATAATTATTCATAGACGAAGATCCCTTTAGCGCCTTTTGTCAGCCGCACCGGCTTGTAGATCTTACGTCTCCTTTTCTCGGAAACGGAGACGGATGGGTTATCGATGGGACATGAAAATTTCTATCCGGTCAAGAGAAAGAAAGAGAGAGAGAAGCAGGTAAAGGAACTCGCGCGCGAGTCAATCCGTTGTTGCTAGTTGACCAAATTCGCTATGTCATCGCCCATATGACTGGCCCAGCCACGTGACTCGCGGCACCCTCCTAAAACTTCCTTCAGTCATTTTTAGATTGATATTATGATCGATGAAGAATCAGTAAATGACCGCTAAATGGATCAAAAGTATTTTCGCGCCGTTTAATTGACAGCGCTTTACTTAATTGATAAATTATATTTCTTCTTGAACTCTTCATATTTTTTAGCTATGTGTATTAATTTTTCGTTATATACGAAGAATTACACGATACATTGCGTCAATTTCCAAACACAATTTTTGAATAGTTTTCTAAATTATATATGTCGATTGCTTTCATTTATTTTTTATCATATATTATGATTAGTCGAACAATTTATGCTTTAATTTTCCAAATTAAATATTGATTGCCTTCTCATTTATCTCTCGCATGATAATAGAATACAATAATAAATATAATTGAAAAATGTATGCGTTACATAAGAATTAAATTATCGGCATCATCAAATAGATGTGTAAATCAGTCAAATTGAACACATTTAATTATGTAAAATATATATACAATATGTCACGCATGATTGCGACGAAAACGACGAATATAGTTGATCGCAGAACCATTTATGCAAATTCGCTTATACCTTATACCTGAGATTTTTTCGCTTGACGCTTTAATATGGTCGTCAGAAATTAGGAGAAACGCTTATAAAAAATTTCGTAGATGATTCACATAGAGATAGAGTTGAATGTAGTCTCGTTAGTTTCGCTTAGCACGAATTTCTACCACTAACTGTGAGGCGAGCAAAATGTGCGCCAAGATACGCGCGAGATCACGGAAATCCTGCGTAATATCGCAGAATTGATAAATATTAAATTTTTTATGAATTTTTATGTGTGTGCGTGTATATAAAGGACATATATATATACATATATATAAATTTTAATTTTGTAAATGCTTTTGAAAGATAATCTTTTAAACGCGCAAAAATTAAATGGTTTAAATATTTTTATATTTTATAAAATTTCTCTTATATATTAAAATATATTTTATATTATATTATATCTCATTGTGAGAGATCAAATATAAATTAATATTTTAAAATATAATAGGTACATATGCATCGCATTGACTGTATTTACAGTGATAGAAGTTTCGCTACTGAATAAAGTAGTATATATAGATATATATGTTAATTTTCATATTGAACTTTTGTAAGGATACTCTCCCTCTAAGAGACGAAATTCAGCATGCTTATCAAGGAACATTAAGTGTTTGGCGCCAAACGTCATAACGCGAACACGTGTTGATACACTCGCAGCGCTCAGTTGGCGCCAAATTCCATAGGGACAATGACTATGTTCGCTGACTCACGTAGATTTGATTTAGCCATGAGTGCGGTCTTCATAGGAATCACATGCTGCGCAATAAGAGGGATGCAACGTGATCCCTTCACATTATTATCAAACAGTTGTCAGCGACGAGCCTCAGAATCAAAGTGGCTGGTCTGATACGCGAAATAAGAGACATGAGGCAGAGGGTGAAAAGGGAAGTTGTATAGGGGAGGGAAGAGGGTACGGACGAAGACCCCGGAGACAGAGGTTGGAGTGGACCACACTTCGTTTCATCTTAGGTCGTCTAGACGAAGGGAACTGCATATCTCTGACGTTGTTCCCTACATCTTTCCCTTCGCGCGGGTCCTACTCTGTATTTTCTATCGTTCTCTGTCCTCCATGCTTGTTCTCAAGCTTTTCTCTCACTTCCTTCGTTCTTCTCTCTTCTGTACTTTTGCTTCTCTCTCTTTCCTTTATGTTCCTTTCTCTCACTTCTCCTCGTCTTTCTCCATCCTTCATCGCATCTGTCGTTTCGTATATCTCTCGGTTTCTCTCCAACACCCTCTGCGCCGCGTTGTGTACCTTCTTCTTTCTCTCTTGCTCTCGAATTTCTCTTTCTTTCTGTCCTCGACATGCCTTCCGTCCTCGGGCCGGACGGACTTGATTGTGTGTGCTCGCGGCTGAGCTGGTCTCCTCATGGTCCGCAGGATAGAGTGAGAGGTCGATCCTTGTTGCTATGCAGCGACCGCTGCGGAGATCCGTGTGAGAGGAGAAAGAGAGAAAGAAAGAGAGTGACGCCGAAACACGAACGAGAAGAGAGCGACCGCTATGATTATTATTCGCGGGCCGAATAACCAGTGCGGCCCGCCGGCGAAGAGGCCGCGTGTTTCGTCGTTGCTGGCCGACCGCCTTTTTTTTTTTACTGCCTCCTCCTCCACTTCATCTCCCTCTCTCCACGTGGTTGCCCGCGTGCGTGCACGCAGATGTATACCCGGGATCCGTAATAAAGTGTTGTTTTGTCGCGAACGTGCCAATGGAAGTGACATACCGATATGTTCGCTTGAAATCCTTTGTAAAACAGTATGACAGGTTTAGCACGAATATATTTTTGCGTCTGAATCTGATGTAATTAAAGATAGATGGAATACAGATTATTAACGAAAAAAAATTTGACATTCTTATTTGCAATTTTTATTTTTATTTATTAAATCACCAATCAAGTAGATCTTAAATAAATAAATAAATAAATAATATATACATCTCTATATAAACTTTTATTTTTTTTAATAACGGGATATTTTTAGCCAGAAAAAATATAAATAATAATAGTTTAAAATAGTTTAAAATAGTTTATGCATAAAATACATATAGTTACTCATTTATTGCAACCATCTCGCTAGAAAAAATATAATTTTTTTAGACTACACAATACAAAATAAATATGCATGTGGGAGGAAAGTTGCGCGCCACCAAAGAAAATCTAGATAAAGAGACCACCCCGTATATTTGCGACCGGAATAAGATTTGGCGATCATCGGCACCGAGAGAGAAAGATATAAGAGGAAACAGGGACCGGCGTTTAACCGGCACCACACAGCAGATCTCTAGACATCAGAAGCCCCTTCCCCTCTCTCTCTCTTTCTCCCTAATGACGTAACGTTGTTTACTTTTAAAGCTTCCCTTGGCAACAGGTCGCCTTCTAACACTGGAGAACGGCGATCTGGAAAGAGAGAAAAGGAAGAGAGAGAAAACCTAGGTTTCTCCAGTCGCAAGGTTCTCCAAGTTTCGCGCCAAATTTCTCTCTGTTTCCTGATCCACTTGATTTCCTATCCGCTGCATTTCTTCTGAGAAATTTAAGTTTTCGCAGCACGCTTGATTATTGCGGTTGAATTTCTGTTTTTATTTTCATTTTTATTTTTTATATATGAAAAAAATTACAAAAGAAACTTGAAGAATAAAACTAAATTTCTTTAAAATAAAACGTATATTTTATTGCGATATCTTATAGATTATATAGATGATTAAGAGGTTTTTTAGTACAAATTTACATATTTTATAATTTATATTTTAAAATTTGCGATTTGTATCTCTCTTAAAAATATTTTTAATTGTTGTGCCATATTCAATTTTGAATTTTTCATTTTCTTTAAAAATGTTTTCTGCCTCTAATATATATATTTTTTATATATGTATATACGAAAATAACGATGCTGAACTATTCGAAAGAGAAAGTTTATTAAACATCGCGTGAAAGAATTTTCAATCAATCTGCAACATTTTGAAGAGATTTATAATTGATAGTATATTTGTTTACAAAAAGTGGAGAGTAAAATAGGACAAAGATGTAAAATAAGACAAAAATATTATTAATTATTTCTCTTACAATTGTTTTTTTAGATACTGGAATTTTTATGCTATATCATGTGCATAATTTTTGCACTTTATTTATTTCATTATTGGAATCTTTTATTATGTATAATTATTTTATTTTTATTTCTTTTTTAAATATTGCAATTATGTGTGGGAAATCTCGTGTATCTGCAGAAACGTGCAATTTTGCATTTTTATCTCTTGAATCATCAGCTCGCAAATGTAACCTATAATAAAGATCTCGTCTAGCATTTCTTCTCTTTCTCCGGATGAGCTTCTAAACCAAGCCTGCTCTCAGCTTCCTTTAGATTCCTAACGCACCCTCATCTACGCCCTCGATCTTACACGACCTAGACAACGCTCAGCGTCGCAAAAGAAATATGCGCCTGCAGCGATGAATGTTTTTTTAGTTGCTCCCATCTAAATGTAAATCGTCGAATTAGACTAGTTTTCCTAAATGGATTCACATAGCAGTGGCTTGAAAATTTTTATCTTGCAATCTTTTCTTTTAATCGAAAAAGACATCTATTTTTATTGCAATAATTTTATTTTATAAAAATTTTATATAAATAAGGCCCTGCGCACAATAGAAAAAATATTAGGAATAAATATTAAATATTAGGAATAAGAATTATTTTAAAATAATAAAATCGAAAAAACTCTAATATAAAAATACAAATTTGAGTATAAAGGACCAGTAAGGGCTAGTAAACTAGTAAGAATCCTTTATACCCGAATTTTTATATCAGTTTTACCGATTTTATTATTTTAAAATAATTCTTATTCCTAATATTTAATATTTATTCCTAATATGTTTTCTATTGTGCGCAGGGCCTAACAATTCAAATTGTTTATAGATTGTTCAATGACAATATAACATATAACAATCATCGAAATCATCGCACATACACACGCACAAGTACTATTCTTTATTTCAAAAAGTTTCCGAATTAAGAATAATAAATAAGTGGTATTATACCAATTCAATTTTATGCAGCAATATTTTATTACATATAATTGAGAACGATTAATTTTTACACGCACAAGCACAAGCTGACATTTAAAATCTCTTACGTCTGTTTTATATCGTCCTGCCTTAATAGTTTTATAGATTCGCCGAACGCGCGATTAATTGATACGGCAGCGATACGCTCGAATCTCATATCAATCGGTGCGACTTGTAAATTATTAGCTTCACGACACAGATCACTATAAAAGAATGAGACTCGTCTCGGTATCCGTTACGCCGTTACGCTATCGCGGAATACAATTCGTATATATAATGATCACGTATGAACACGCGTCTTCACGTTGCAGAACCTATTCGCTTTTGTCGCTACAAGAGAGACCGTTTGCGTACTAATGAGGATCGAAATACGTAGCACTTCTCTATCATGACTATAATAAATTTATTTATAAATTCAGTACTTCTAATCGCGAAATATGGAGCTATATACTTAAAGTTTGAAAAATCTTAAATTAATTATTTATATATGTAAATCTTAAAAATTATTATATGTATATAATATATACCATATATATATTTTATATTTATTATTTTTTTGTGTGATAATAAATCATTATTCTATTATTTTAAAAAATTATTAATTTAATAATTTTGATAAAGTAAAAACAAGATATTTATTTCTAGAAAAGAAATTAGCATTTTTTAAAAATATACTTGTATTAGAATTAGAAAAACACGCTAAGAGATGCAATATTGTTTACAATATTTCTCTATGCAAAGAGTAAACAGTAACAAGGCAACGATACATAACGCCGTCGTTGGTGCACAGATCTGCATTTTTTGTAGCGAGAACAGGTAATAAATGACGCACAGACATGAGAGAGGCTTCGCTATTACACAGATAAAAAAAAATTCGTAACCGTGTAAATCAGACACTTGCTGATCACCTGAACCAAAGGTGCTTGACGAAGTGATCAGAATAATGGTCCCCGTTATATTCCTATACAGAGAGACACATAAGATAATGACGTTGACTGCTAGTAAAATATTACGGTAGTATAAGGCGGTACGATTGTCTTTTACGATCTTATTCATCGACGAATACTCTTGCGTGTTGTGAATGCACTTGAAGCGATTAAATATTTTTATTGTGATTAATACACGATCAGATTCTCTTGTAATTAAAAAAAATTCGCTCGCAAGCCATCTTCGCGCTAATGAAAGTGACAGTAAATTTCTTCATCTCATAAATTACGCAATTTTATAAATTTTATATATTCTAAATTATTAACATTTATTTTACGAATAAACTTCTCTGTGAACTAATGCTTACTATTTTTGCATAAATCTCAACTTTTTTGTTTATACAATTTGTCACAAATTTTGGATTTAATATTTTAAATCGGATGCTTTAAATTCTCGAGTATATTTTTCCTTTTATCATGTTTTAATATTATCATGTGTCATCATCATGTTACGGAATATAATTTCTCAAAGGCATACATGACCGACTTCCAATCTATGACAATCTCGCTCAATAAACATACTGTTACTCGCTGCTTTTTAGATGACGATGTTATTTTATTGAAAAATGTGCTTATATTGTGTGCGTTTGAACACAAAACCGGATTGCAAACAACTTTCGCTCTCTATCTAGCTCTCTCTTTCTCTCTTGAAAAGATTGTTTAGATAACGACATAATAATCTATATAAATTCAAGCCAATAGAAAAGGAATCATAATATGTCTAATAAAAGAACGAAACACGTGGTACTAGCATGTTTTATCGAACGTCAAACGACCTTGCGCGGAATGTTAACCGGAATATATGTATATATGTATACATATGAAAGAATAATATTCACTCTCCCGTTATTTCTAATTGGTATATTCGCTGGATGCTACATTCATATCGCATATTCTGCAAATAATCAAAGACATAACATGGTATAGTGTTATATTTTCACGAAATAATCGATCAATGATGTTCAATTGAATCGATTTGAGAAAAAGAAGAGAAAATAATAAAAAAGATTGATTATGATTTTTTAATAAATTGGTAGTAAAACAAAGTCTCGAAATTGATCGAATAATTTTGCAATAAAGATTTCAAAGATTATTCATTGATATTTTCTTGAATATTCGCAAACAATATGACCGATTATTAAGAAGACACATATCCCCTAAAGATGAAAATACGAGTGAATCGGAGTACTTACTAAATAGTGATAATTAAAAACTGTTAGATAGGTAAGCTTATTTGTGGCATGCATGGCATAAGTAATGTTATAGCCGGCGCTTATTCGTAAGATAAATTCGACCTTAGAATCGCGTACAATGCTCTGAATAACTTTTACCTGATTGTGAGTGACGTTCTTCGATGACGTCTGGTTGTTTCATTCATGAGGTCTATCTCCGACACTAACTGAATAAGACATCTAGTCTTCTCGATGCATTTAAAGTTGGTTAGCAGACTCCCAGGTGTGATCACCATATGAGGTAATTAATCGAGCTCGCTTTAGTGTCATTAAATTATTCCGATCAGAAGTAAAGTAAAATTAATGGAAAATTGTATAAACGCAATTTTTTTCTCTAGGATATATATTTAATGTATCATAATTTATTATAGATGTAGAATAATTATAGTAGTTATTTTGAAAAAAATTATTGCTATAATATTTCACAATATAATTGGGGAATAAATACACAAGATAATCTAAAATAGTACAATCAATAATTAAAAAAAAACAATATATATCAGGATTACATCTTTTTTTTTCAATAATGAAATATAATTCGCGCACATATATAATTATCTAAGAGATTAAATTGAATTCAAATAAAATCAATTAATACAACTAATATTGTAAAACGCAATTAAGTACAACAAAAAAAAGTTTCTAAACTTTAACATTCTCTTACAAATACTTGTGTTCCGTGGAACACCCACCTTTATCTGCATCTCATTGTCGAGTCGTCGTTAGCGTTTGAACTCTGACCCCGTACCTGTTCATGTATCAGACCTATCTTTTCATTACCTATCTGCCTACCTATCTTAAAGAGCAGATAAAATAGCAGATCGTTTAAAATACCATACCACTAATTATGTCCACCGAGATAAGTATGATAGTTTTGTGACATCCTCTATAAAGAAATAGTGCACATCAATTTTAACAAAGCTTCTTTAAGATGCCAATATTCATATTAAGAATTCAAATAATTAAATAATAAAATTAATATTATAAATGTTAATTTTACGATTTAATTACAAGAAATCTGTATTTTTCTTGCATAGAAATATCAATAGATATTTAAGTGGGCTAATTAGCAATTTTTATTCTTATAACAATCATTTACGTAAAATAACATAAGACGATCTGATAATATAATAGCTGCATAAAACATTTTTTACTTGCAAAACGAGTAGATTGCGATTTATTAGCTTCGCGTTATTAATCGACTTGAACATCGTAATGCAATCGTCTACCCGAGTTAATAAAATGCGTGGGATGTTGCGGGAGTATTCTCATGCGGAAGTGCGTAGGCGTGCAATGGACCATTGCGAGAGGAGATATGCATTGTTTCTTTGCAGCAAGGCATGCGGCGAAAGATCGATTTCGGACGACGATCTCTGTAACGCCTTCCTTCTGTTGCAATCTCGCGTTGAAATGCCTCGGCAATTTCGCACGCAGGTCGATGATTAACATTCAAATTGCCCTACACTCGTTTCATGCATACGCTTGGTCGTCGATTTGTTTTATGTAGTCGCCTTTGTACATACACATACGTGCTCCTAATATTTTCTACCAGTGCAGACGCGTATGAATAATATTCCAAAGTAGGCTAATAGAGACTATATACGCAGGATTAAGAGCTTAATTTATGAAAGAATTCAGATATAATTAATATCTACTTCCTTTCTTGCGAATACAGTGCTACTTTAGTTTATTAACTCTACCGCACCGCACTTTATTGATATAATTTGCTCTTTTTTTATTGTATATTTAAATATTTAAAAATTGTATATAATATAAAAATAATTTAATATAAAATTTTTCTATCTAAAGTCTTTGCTATAGTAATTTCGTTCTATTGTTACGTGCCTCTCATCGAAAATTGGTACCATCATATCCGAGTGCCAATTTTCGAATTCTTGTCGTCGATCGCAATCGCGATGTCCCGCGACGTCGCCATCGAAATGCGTCGAAAAAGCGGGGAGACCCCCGGGACCAAAGGCGAACCGCCGCCGACGTTGTTAACGAGAAAGCGACGACCGACGGTTTACCCGCGGAGAGAAGAGATGGTCGCGGGGCCGCAGAGGACGATGTGCGGTGGCCAAAGATGCTGGTGGGGAGAGAACAGAACGGAGACAGGTCCTGTTGCCGGGTCCCTGTTGCTACCCGGTTACGGGTGCATCGTGTGGAATTCGCAACGAGAGTTTTTGAGCGATTGCGTTGAATAATGCATATTTATAATAGAGGCGCATGGTCTCGCGGGGCCGCGAAAAACGTCAGGTAGAAGGGGGTTTAATTAAGCAGGATGAGAAGGCGAGAAGAGTAAGGGGGCGGGAAAGCTGCTGCGCATTTTGCGCAGGATGAAATGCGCGTCCTTGGCTCGCGATACGCGATACGTCATTGGCGGGATATCCTGAATCCTGAGCTGGCACGAAATTCGGTATCAATAGTGGCAGGTGAGAAACAACTGGGAATTCTCGTGTCTGTGTGATGAGGAAAAATGAAAAATTGACATAAAAAGAACTGTAAATATCGACAATAGAATTTTTTCTAAATAAAATATTTTACTTTTTTAGAAAACTATAAAAAAATATATTTCTTATATTATAATATTTTTGTATTTTAGAAATATTAGAATATATAAAAATTCTATGCAGTTATTTTCTTGATAGAAAAAAATTCTTTTTTGAATGAAAAGAAATTTTTTTGTATAGATCTATAGTACACTTACAGTTCTTTTTATATACAAACAAAAATTTGCAAATAATTATACGGATCGATTAATAATTATTTTATGGTTTAGTTCAGTTGAAAGATTATGAAAAAAAGAATCTTCAGTTTGTTTTTGTTTTTTTATGACTTTAAAAAGTTCCATGAATTTGGAAAACATCTTAAATATGTCAAACAAACGGACCGCATATTTGGCAAATTTTAAAAGTTAACATGCGAAATGTCATAATTGAAATATACGCTATATCGCGTCAAATTGCATCGCATCGATAATTAAAAGCTTTGAAAAGTGTTTTCGATATTTGTAACTTTAATATGTGTACAGACTCTTTTAACGAGGTTTCATCATTTTTTAAAGAATGACGTGGGAATGTCGATTGTCCGAAAATAATACAACAAGAATGCGTGCTATCCTGGAATCCTCCTAGTCCAGATTGGAGTCAATTCCAAGAAGCATGACGTTGCATTCAGAATTTTGAGGATTAGTCATGATGTGATGTGCAAATTAATTGATCTTTGATCTGTCGTGAGATGTTAATTTGCATGAACATAACTCAATTATTTGCGATTACTTTCACGACTTCAACAATATCATTTTTAATTAAAATAACAAATACATACACAAGAAACACACGCACTTCTTTGACGTAAATATAATTTTCATAAAAATTCTATAAATATTTATCCAAATATTATAAATAATAAATAATTATTATTTTATTTCGTAAAACACGACAAATAATTCTGCTACGTAGCATCAAATAAGCATCAAAAACCATATCATTTATGAGTCATTCTCTTTCCGGTCGCCAATATCATTCGTGATCTTGGATAATATATGACTTCAATTTTAGTGTGACCACGTTACCCATATCTATAATCAGCTGTAACATGAAAACATAAATAAATAAATCAATTTAAAATAATATAGATATAAATAAATATTCTTATAAAAAAATTAATATTAATATTAATGCATTTTTTCAACATCTTTCAATCGAACGGTAAAAAAATTATATCTAACAGCTAACTGTCAATCACAAAATCAGTTCGGAGACAATAAGATATAGAAAATGTATGAAATGCAAATAATTAGACAGAGAGCGGAAGAAACAATAAAGGAGCGCTGAATGAAAGAGGACCTCGTGGTCGACGGCCTCGACGATGCGTCTCCCGCGCAATTGGATGCTGCGCGCGCAGCATCCCCCAAGGCCGGACAAATCTTAATGAATGCCGAGAAAGCCCGCACGACTATGGCGATTATATATGTATCTCCCTTGTTTTTGCACTGTGAAGAATGAGACATGTATACCGGGATTAGAATATATTGCGACATGGGTCGATATCAAAATTATTATACACAGAGAGAATTTTCTCTTAGAATTTACCCTGAAAATCATAGTAATCATGGGACAATATGGTATAGAAAGAATTTTATGAAAATTTCTCTGATGATTAATATTCATCACAATAAAAATAATATCTGTTACAATAAAATGTAAAATATGTTTGATTAATTTTACTATGCAGTTTAGTAAAATTAATCAAACATGTTTTATATTTTATTGTGATAGATATTATTTTTATTGTGATAAATCAGATAAATATTAATCAAAGAAATTCTCATAAAATTCTTTCTATACCATATTGTTCCACGAATACCACGATTTTCTGGGTAAATTCTAAGAGAAAATTCTCTCATTGTCAGTGTAGTTATTCTGAAGGAAATGATGTGTGTATATTGGAGCAAAAAAGGCGAGAAAAGATTAGAACTCTGGCACATTTTTAATGTCCTTTGTTATCTATAACAAGATGTGCATACATTTTTTGTTAAAGCTAAATTTAAGACATTAAACATTTTATAAATTAAGTTGTGTATAATATATGTATATAATATATTTTTTGTCAAATTAGTTGTTTTGAAAAGTTTTAGAATTTTTATTTCTTAATTTTTTTTATTTTTGCGTGACATAAAGATCGATACTTTTTCGTCCACTGCTCGGAGTAATTTCGACGGCTCTAATTTTGGTCGGGCACTGATTACAGCAAAAAATGCGAAAGTATAGAAACATTAATTTTGATTGTGCGAAATCTCAAGCGTCATAAAAAAAATCTCTCTTCGAATTGACGAGACTTTCGTGCACCAAAATTTCGTTTTGGCGTGCGAAAAATCGAATTTCGTTACGGATGAGAGAACAACGAACAGAATAAGAGAAGCGCGAAAATAAATGCCTGGAAACACAGAGGTGGTAAAGAGAAGATAAATGGAAGGGAGAGAGAACTCGGAGTCTGAGATGAAGGTTAGAGATGAAGCTTTCGCGTCCACGTGCTGCCGTTGTTATTGTTATTGTTGCCATCTTCGTCTGACGACTGGATATGGATTTCCTCTTAAAGTCTCTCTCTTTCCTCTCGTCTGTCTCTCCTTTTCTCTCTTCGCTACGTCATCTTTGTCTAACACCATAACACCTGTCTCTGTCCACCTTTACATCCTCTTCGTCTTCTCGCCTTTAGTCATTCGCCAATTCTCATTTCTCTTTTTCTTTCTCTTCTCTTGGCTTGGCACCTTCTCCCCCCGGTTTGCAGATATCCCTTCTTCCCATTTGCGGATTGGCGTTTCGAAAGGCGTGCTCAGTTTCTCGATGGTAGGGATCCCGATTAACGGACTCTAATTGCATAGCAACAGAGTGAGGCCGAGATAATGATACATCTGACGCACATTGCCGGCGGGCCTCTGGCCCACTTCAAAACCGACGACGCATATACATGCACGGACGGTATATGTGTGAAAGCGTTCTTGAGACATGCTATCCGTCTGCGTATACACGTGTATATGCACGCGGACTTGAAGTTTTGCGAAGAGTGATGCTGTGTACCCGCCCTATAATACGCCATTCTGAACCAAACCCCTGCCGAAAGATTTCACTTCACCCTCTGTCGAAGTTATATTTCGAAGTAAATTCAACTTCTCGATGCAAAGAAATATAATATTGATAAATATTAAAATATATAAAAATATAATAAAATGTATAAAAATATACATATATGTAATATAATAATTCTAATATTATTTATCTAAAATATAAATTTTTATATGGATAATTTTATGTGAAACCTTAAAGTTTTATACATATATATTTAAGTATTGGATTTATACGTATATATATCAAATCATTGGCGAGTGTATACATCTTTGTCCCGATTGTCCAAAAAGAACCCAAAACTTGTTTTCCAAGGGAGCGGTTCACTGGAAAAGAACTCTTTTCGTCGTTGCCGAAATTATGCGTTCAATGGAGAACACACCATGTATCAGGTTACCAGACACCGCTACTTTGGTTTCTCCGTGACATCCTTGATTCAGTCAAATGTTAAGCTACATCCTCTCTTTTCTTTTCTTTTTGACGAATAATAAAGTTGACAAAAATCATTTATATTCGTTGCCGACACTAGTATACTTCCTTTTAGTGCAAGAATTTTTATATTGCGAACCAAAAACTCTAAGGGCCAATTTCACCAACGTCGATTAACTTTAACCTTCGGTTAAACTATATCTTTGTCTTTTTTTAAGAACGTATCTGAAAAGAGACAAAGATATAGTTTAACCGAAGATTAAAGTTAACCGACGTTGGCGAAATTGGCCCTAAGTAATTCAAGTTGAATCAATATTTAACAGCCTGTTCGATTTTTAATTCACAAACTCTCATAATAAGTATATATATGTAGACGCTTCTGATCTCATGTCTAATTTTTTATTTTATAACTTTTGGATTTAACATTTTTCTTAGATATAGTTAGTCTTTTTTATAATAATTCTCACTTTATACGGATAAGTATTTTATTCTTAGATATATTGCTTACTAGCTTTTATTTTTATAGCTTTAATTGTTCTTTCATTGAATGATCAAAAAATTTAAGAAATTTATCTTTGTTCAATTTCATCAAATTTTGCGAAATAATTTAATTTGAAACTCGCCTTTTGTAGATTTTTTTTGTTACGTGTGAAGCCTGTTTTCACACGTCGAAATATAAGTCGACTGGGAAAAGTCGCAAGTCTGAATCATTTTCATGAGCTAGACGCGCCGACCGAATTTCTCAACGTCTTTCTACTCTAGAAGAGACGGCCTTTCGAGGTCGTTCTCAATCTTGATTCATGATGTAATAGAGTAATTGAAGAGTCACAAAAGCGATGTGTCACGAGGTCAAAGCACCTGTATAGTATATCGCATTATGCTTTATTGGCAATTTTTTCGTGCAATGGCTCGTAACAAGACTTCCTTTGTCGAATAATGGTCGTCGAAAAGATGCTTGACGAGAATGTGAGTTCGATCCTGGGAAGAGAAAAAGTTACCGCGAAATCCTGTCGGACGATGAGAGTAGAATGTACTTGCGAAAAAGAAAAGAGTCGCGTTTTACCTGGTATCCCTTTTTTTACACCGTACGATTCCTGCATGCCATAATTGTAGCTCGCAAGAGCCCAAAGGCTTGTTACAGTCATGCAACTTTACCTCACTTTGCAATAAGTGCGTACACTTTAAGTAACTTTGAGATTTGTTTCGATTGATCGGATGAATAATTAATTCATAGATCTCTCATCACTTTGTATTGAATAATGAATTTTTTTCTCGCCATTCTCGTATAATTTTCTTTGCAAAATTGTTTGATAATTAATTTATTAATTTAATTGGCATTATTTTTATAAATTAGTAAAAAACACAAAAATAAAATATTTTTGCATACAGACTTTTATTTCGTAATGCATTATTGATTAAACTTTTTTGGAATATTTGTTTATACAGAAGAAAATAATTGTCCTACTTTAATCGATCTTATTGTTAGACAAAGGGAATGTATATTAGCAGTATAGCAATATCCATAAAGAAACTTTGCGAAGTATCGCGTTACTCCCTTGCTATGCATTCCTTGTTGCCATTAATGCTATGCTCTTTGATTAGTACCATTGCGCTATGCAATCGAGTTATGCATCGCGCTCGTTATTGGTTATAGTCATGCCGCTACAATACTTTAGGAATTTCTCAATTATCGACGTGTTCTTTTATTTCTATTCGCATATTCTTCACGATTGATGGGGGGCTCGCCGAGAATGTAAACTTACAAACAGTTATTACATTGTTCTGCACAATGGAATCTTTAGCTCAACAAATAATCAGAGTGTTTATATATAATAATTAGTTTATTATTATATCTTGAATGCGTACGCTCGTACGCGTATTATCACTGACTTATACGTAATTCTAAAAATAACTTGTTAATATTTATCTTTTTTAATATTTTAATGATATTTTTATTTATATATTTTCGGGATGGGGAGGGTTATATTAATTATAATTTTCTGACAGTATATATTAGTGACGAGAATATTTCTTTTATTAACGATCTTTTGTTGTGAAATCTAGAAAAGCATATAACGTGTTGTTATGTCAAAATCTATTAAAATTTTCGAAATCGAGGATCCGAGAATTCGAGGTCCAGATTCGGCCGAGGGTAAGTGGAGAATCTCTGGCTGTATCTTGAAAAGATCTAATGAGGCGAGTGGCAATTCGGCGGAATCAGAATCCACCGTAATTCAATACTTAGTACGCTTAATAGAGATATCGAATTACGGACACACCTTAATTCGATCCGATGGGCGAAAGAACGCGGATAAATGATTCGAATTTGTTAAGATGCCGGTTTATGCAGCTCCAAAGATCAGCATGATTTTATTCTCGATCAAAGATATTAAAATCGACTTTGTTTATCAAAATATCATTTATATCAATGAATGAAAAAATTTTGCAAAGCACTTTAATTTGCTTTAGAGTAAACTTTTACAAAACGATAGTAATGTCGATGTTTATAGTTTATACATATATTTAACATAATATTGATTTCCACTACCTATTGTTGTTTTAAAATCGATTACTTAATTTACATTAATATTATAGATACTGACAGAGACAGATCCTTGCCATTTTTTAAATGTGTTTTCAGACTATCTATTTTTGTATATGTGAATTAATTCTTTAGAAATTTAAATTAAGTTTTCAATGTGTGTTTCTGATCTTGCATTTTATCTGTAATCGATCGATTAATAATAATTTATCAAACGTGACATTTTGTTCTCGTTGAATAGAGATCATTAGCATCATAATCACAGATTTATAAAATATTGCTCGCAAACTTTAGGCTTGACATACTAATCATATTTCGATAATTTTTCAGTCCACACAAACTTGATAAAAAAATCTGCATTTAAAAAGTGCTATATCAGTTATATGATTGTTATCAATTCTTTTTATCGCATCCTAGTCAGGAATTATTTTAACAAATGAGTGCCATTTGTATAGTGAATCAAGTGAGAAATTGTTAGTATATAGAAAGTCTGTTAAGCTAATAAAAAATACTTCGTATCATAATTTTAAAGCAATTATAAATTGCTCTAATAAATTACATGATTTTTTTCTGTTCTAACTTATGTTAAATCTCTCTTAGTTCTCTCGAAATGTTTGTTAAAAAAAGAAATAAAAAAATGTTGGTGATTATATGACTTCTCATATGCTTATCGTGTCCGCATAATTATCGCAGTTGAAACGTATCAATTACTGCGAAATTTGTTCGCTGAGGACAAATATGTATAATTAACAAAAATATTTCATGATTAAGAGGTTTTCAAAATAATGTCAAATAAATAAACAAATATAGTCAATTATACATAATTATTTATTTATTAAAATCTAAACTTTTAATGATTTTATAAAATAAATGCTATATATAAAATTTAATACAATTAATTTGATAATATATGTCTTTTCATATATCGTATAATATATACAATTAAATGTCTTTATATAATAACATGAAATCCAAATAATGTCAAATAAATAAACAAATAATCAATAAACAAATATAGTCAATTATACATAATTATTTATTTATTAAAATCTAAACTTTAATGATTTTATAAAATAAATGCTATAAATAAAATTTAATAAAATTAATTTGATAATATATGTCTTTTCATAATATCGTATAATATATACAATTAAATGTCTATATAATAACATGAAATAATATTTTTTTCATGTGTATATGTTAATTTTTCGATTAAGTTAATTAATTACTTTTTTCGTATTTTGTTTCAATAAAACACGGATAATAGCTGTTGCTGAAACTTGAATTAAAAAGAGGCGCGCAGTTGGTCCTGCTTTCAGGCAAACATTCTTTTTTCGAGACATTTTCTGCATGAATAATAGGCCTAGATTGGGCAACGAGATCAACCGTTATCAACTTCTACATTTTTCGGAGAAACTTCTATATCCGGTTGCCGCGGCAGCAAAGGGAAAGGGAGAAATATCAAAGACTGCTTTGTTAGGCTAACGCGATACGCGGGCGACACTTTGTTGCAACGACACAGACGCAGATGACGCACGCAATGATATTCAAAAAAATATTGACGATTTATATTTTTTTCTCAATGTAACTTTAAAGTTGTAGTATATTGGAGTAACATAATAAATTTTTTTTAATTTTTGTTAAAATTATAATGATCACAAATCATACGCGATACATTTAATTGTACATCTTTTATAAAGATAAAACTTAAGATTTTTTTTTATTATGTGATGTCTCATACACACATGTATGTGTTAAATAGATACATACATATAACATATAAAATCTTACAAGAATATATATAGTAATATTATGTAATTTATAAATTTTTATATTCTTTTAAAATATTTGTAAATACTTGAATTTAATTCAATTTTTGAATGTGAAAAAAAATATTTTATATTCATTTATAAATTTATTGAGAAAAATAAATTTTTGTGAAATATAAAATATAAATTTGATTGAGAAATAATAATTTTATTTTATACTATTAATATATGTATATTGTGGAAATTATATTATATTATTTTGCATGTGTGAAATTTCAATGTAATATTTATCGGAAAATTAAATCCAAATAAAATTTGGTAAAACAAATTTTTATCTCAGCATAAAACGAAACTGAAGTTGTGGTTCCAACCGCACCGTTCCTTCCATTTTTCTCTTCGTGCTACAAAGTGCCAGAGGGATAGTCTGTGGTCGTTACGAGACGAGCGTTTTTCTCCGTGAAGATCAGTGAAGATCCCTCACATGTGGGGGGAGATACAAAGTTGCTCGGACCCCCATTACATTGTGGCATTCCCACCAGACCACTACAAACCGTAACCGTTTCTACATTTCCCATTAGGTTGCTGGAGCCGAAACCAAGCAGCTACAGAGATATCGGTCTAGCTATTAATAAAAAAGCTGCTTTTACGAGAAATAAGAGATACTCAGAATAATATTTCACGATATTCTGACAGGATCGGTAGATATGTTTTATTAAAAAAACAACATTCTCTTTGTGACAATTTCTTAAAATAATGACCTTACAAAGTTGCATCACATCATTCATCATTCAAAGAACAATCTATTATAGATAGAGTTAACAGAGAGAAAATATAACGAAATCGATCTTGGAAAATTAAAAAAAATTTAAGTAGTATTGTATATAAAAATTGTTTTCTAAATTTTATTTATTAAACATATACGAGATATATGTATTTCTTTAATATTTTTATATATATAAATATGTATAAATGCTATACATTGATCAAGAAGTAGAAATTATGAAGAGAATTACGTTGAGAAAAACATTTGTCGTTTGGTATATTACATTGTAGCATTAGCCGGATGCCGTTGCCTGTTAGCCGAGTGCCCCACCAAAGATCTACGCACACGTCATCGGCTTTGCTGGGGGATGATATTGATATGTCTAGGCAAGAATCGCTACACAATGTTGTAGCTATGCTTAAGAATGAAAAAAATATCCCTGTACACATTTAATTTTCTCAATTATATATTATACTTGATATATTTTTTAATTTTAAAAAATTTATTATTTAATTTATTATTTAAATCTAAATTAATTATTTAAAATAACATTAATTACCATTATTACGAGTTCTTAATTATTACAAAGTTTTATCATTGAAATGAACTATTCGTCAATTTATTGTATAATATGTAAGAAAGGAATTTGTCAGATATATTGTAATATTATTATTTTGTACACGCTACATTGTTGCATAGAATTGTAGAAAGAATTATAATTCACGATTAGTTTCCAGTTCTATAGTTCTTTTAGTCGAGCCTCCCTCTGAAGAAATTCGTATAGATTATATTAAAATTATGCCACACATTGTAGTTTTTTTCCAAGGCAATGGTGTTGTAGTAATAGTTCTCGGAAAAACTGAGATGGAGTGGGGACAAGCCAGTTTCTATATTGTGTGTTTAGGGTCTCATCCGAATTCCAAACCTCACTACATTTATAGAGAGAGATTCGATAAGGAGGAAAACGATAGAAAATGTTCCCTATCGTTGCGCGTTTCGAATTTAACTGCGTCTGTTTAAAAGAAATTCATCAAAAATTTTCTCAATTTTTTAAAATTAAAATTGCAAATTTTCTTTTCAATTATGTTCCTTAATATTTGTTAATTCTACAATCGTTTTCTCTTTTTAAAATTACAAATTAAAACGCACTGTAACGTCAATGAGCTAACAGGAGCAAGAAATGCACACTTGCATTTCTCTCACATCATCTACCTTCAGGCAAATCTCCAGCTTGGAAGTTACGTGATAGTTCTTATCAAAGTTCTAAGAAAGGTTTCAAAAGGTATCGACTGCCGCCGGACAATCGTCTTGACAGTTTATCAACTTTATATATAATCGTACTTTGTATACTGCCATTCACACATTATACGCGAATATATTTATTCTTGAGTACTAACAATAAGATTTGCAAACTTTAAAAAATCTATATATATTTAATATCTAAGTATGAAAAAAGAAATATGAAAGATAAGAGATAAAATTATATAAAATTTTTAGAATAAAATACATAAATTTATGAAGAAAAATATTTTTCTTTTATCACAACTTTATGTAAGAGAACTTTTTTTAATCCACTAAAATGTGACTTATGTGTGATATGTCATTTACATACCATACAAGAAAAATCATGGATTTTCATGATTTTAATATGTTATTGAATATTTTTAACATCACTTTTCTGAAAGTTGAAATTTTATGTTAATAGATTTTAATTTATTTTTGTATGAGAATTTATTCTTTTTTATGCTTGTACCATGCTTTTCTCTGTACTCTGTATATTTTTTTTTTCTAATTTGCAAAACATTTATAATTTTTGGAAAATTAATTTAAGTTTCTGCAATATACAAATCAAGGATTGTATGAAAAGTTAACGTTTTTTCGTTGAGACTTGCTTTTTTTATTTCGAGCTTGTCTATTTTAATTTTTATGTCTCATTTAAAAGTCATATCATGTATTGATATATGCTTCATTGTGTCTTTTCACTTCGCATTATCATAATAAGTCATCTTCCGATGAGAAAGTTACGCATTGACATAGCTAATCTCATTAGTTATATTTATTACGGCTTAAATTATACTTCTTGTTATTCTGTCAGTCATAAGTAAAACTTATGTGTAAATTAACGTGTTTTTACAAAACTTTTAACAGAGAAGATTCGTCAAAAATCTTAATTCTCTTAGATTTTTAAACTTTTCTGTCATTTTAGATTAAAAGATGGCTATTCAAAATATTTATATTTAGTTTATTAGATTTACATATAAAATTAAGATTTATTATATATTGCTGACGTGTTAAAAAATATGATGTAGCATTACGTAAAAATATTACAATATTTTTTCGACAAATGCCATTTTTCTTTAATAAAAAAATATAAGTTTTTTGGATAAATTCTTAATATTTCTACATTAGCATTGTGGGATGATATATAGAGTACACTTCTATATCAGATCATTATGCTAGATTTTATCTATCGATTTGTATTGATGTATAGATTTGTATTTTGTAGATATATATTATATTATATTAAAATACGATTAAACATTTTTTAAATTTCTATCTTATCTGTAATTAAAAATTACTAATTTACAAATTATTATTATCACTGATATTCGTATATATACATATTCGTATATATACTTATTGTTAGCGGATCCTGACGTCGATAATGGAGGGGGGGGGGGGGGGTTTGCAAAATTATTTTATTTAATATTTTTGGTTTCATGATTAGCTTTTATTCCAGGATCAACGACGTTGATAGCTCTTTAATGTTTGTTTTTCTTTACTTATATTTTTTGAACGAATTCAGCAAATCTGTTTTTTCTTTAATTTGCAAGGGGGGTTTCAAACCCCCCCCCCCCCCCAATGATCCGCCAGTGTTATCACATATTGTAAGAAATAGAATTAAATTGAAATTATAATCGATATGAGAAAGGAGATATAAGAATAGGACCAATATAGGAAAATATTGAGAAAAATATAAATGAAGTATTTCCTCAAAAAATATATAATCTAAAAATATATATGTATGATCAGAGAAAAGATATATAAAATTAAATTTTCAAGAAATTATCTGTTGTTTGTTTCTTGTAAAATTTTATATAAAATATAAATAAAATAAAATTTACAGGCATATTCATATAAGATTAAGAAAAAGATATATTCTAATCGAGAATTTTTATATTAAGTTATTTATATTACATCATGCTTTGTATACTTTGCGTGCTTATCTCCTTATTACATAATATGAGTATATATTACTTTAATCATCAATCTTTTACTTTATTTCTCTTTTAATAAAAGATTTCTCTCTTGTTCTAGGCTAGTCGTACGCTCGCAAGTGGCGAGTATCTTCTACCATGTCCGAGATGCAGGTTTCCCTGCCGTTTGGACAACGAGAAGAACGTGGGAACCTGTTCGAGGCAGGGTTGCTCCATCGAATTCTGCATCTCTTGCTCGTCGAAGCCGCATACGGGCCCGTGCAAGACACCTTTATTGGCCACCCCGACGAAACGTAATAATAAACGTCTCATCGTTGGTTCGAGGCAGAGCAAGAGGAATCTGCGACGATTGTAAAGCGACATCCTCGGATTCGACTTCGATCGCGTTCGGGGGAGAGAAAAACTAGTCCAGTTACGGAGTCGCGTCGGCTCTATATCGAGAGAAAAATTGTATTATAAGACGAAATGCGATATATTGTAGACGTCGAGAATCAAAAGTAATTTTATACAAGTATTATCAAACGTAAATTAATATTTAAGTAATTAGGGTTTCTTGTTAGCACAAAGATTATTCGAGCAAGAACTTGCGCGATGTAATCTGTGCATCGAGATGAATTCGGTTACAATTCGATCATCATTATCGTTGCATTGATATATCTTTGTAGCTTGAAAAAAATGTTTTAACAGTGCCTTTCTGTAATATTTTATCTGGTAAGAAAGGTGACACGCACAAGTACGTTTCGTCATCGTAAATTTCGTTTATGCATGCTTTTTAAACGTTGTAAAATTGGAGAACACCCTAATTTGCCCCATTCATTGACACTACGTGGGTTAATGATCGAACTATAATCTAAATCTTCCGAATGATGGTAGGATGTGTAACCGAATCATTCTCCAGTCCTCCTCTTCATCGATCCTCAGAACAACCTCTGCTCTAGGCTCTGCAAAGAAACGTGCAGAGAATGAGAGAGAAAGAGAGAAATAGAAGGGGCGAGAAAACAAGGGATTAGCGGTTAAAGGGAGTTGCCTGCGAAGAATGGAGAAAGGAAGAGAATGAGAATGCGAGAGGGGGAGGAAGAAATGAGAAACCATAAAAGCAACGGTCGTAAAACCCCGTAAGAGGGACCGGCGAAACACTTTGCGCCGCCCGGATATTCCGCTTTTTACCCTGCGCTCTCGGTTCCATAATGAAGCCGAGGAAAGTCGATCGCGGTTCCGCGCGCGTTTCTTGCGGCCGAAGCTCGGCCGCAGAAACCGCTCTTCTCTCATTTTCTCTTTCCCTCGCGCATGAATCATCCCGTAAAACATGATAACTGCCAGGACGATCGCGACGCGAACTCGACGTTCATCAGGACGCGATTCTTATTCATCTAACACCTTTCACAAGACATTAGAAACATACAAGATGTGACGTTTGCTTTCTAAGTTTCCAACCCTTTCAGCGAAAAGGGTATCTCGTTCTTTCTTCGATTCTGCTTCATAATCGAGCTATTTTAACGGATCAATGAAAAAGTAGGATGAATTATTTATGATAAAATCAATAACTATTTGAGAGATGATTCTAAAAAAATGTTCAGTACATTTTATTAATTCTATCACATGGTTTCCATCAATACATTATTGTTTTCCATACAATACTCATTGCGGCAAATGGAACAATTAGCATAAGAAAAATCAGATACTTTTTTTAAAACTAATTTCGTAAAATTTGTTGCATGTTATTTATGATTATTTCCTTTTATAAATTTGTTTCTTCAAATTGTTAAAATTATATGAAAATTGCAAAAGATATTGCAAAAGTCCACGTCCTTCTATCTCTAATGCAAGCTTATATTTACGTACGTCTGATCGTCTTGCTCGAATCATTTAAAAAGTATTGAAATTGCGTAGCAGTAGGAGACACAGAAGGCTAAGTACAAGGGTGCGAAAGTATTAGTGCCAGAGCAGAAAATAAACAAGAAAAATCGTTGGGAAAGATGGAGCGCATAATGACAATCATATAATCAACAAGAGAATTATCATTCCATGAATGTGAACATGTTGAAACATTCCAATATTCCCGTTTTAAATTGTTGGATAAACTAATTGAAGATTTTATGCAAAAACGAGAAATTTAATTTTTATAAGAAAAAAACATTTCTCTTTGCTCCGTATTTCCTGACGTCAAGAAGACGGTACAAAGAGTTTTACCATTTGTGCCATGATTAAGTTTTCCTCCTCTCCCCTCCCCTGCGCCATAATAATTGCCATATTTTAAAAACTGATATAATTATGAGAGGAAGAAAGATCGCGAGCATGTTTCAGCATCTTTCATCCTCAAGCAAAACCCTTAATGGGGTGCCATATTCTGTTTTCGTTTTTTTTTATTTGTATATTCTTTTCTTTTTTTTTATTTCTCTTTAATTAAGTCTCTCTATACTTTTGTATTTTTTAAACGAGTTCATCTCGTTCATCTCGTTTGTATTGTTGTTTCTGTACCGGTGCATATGCGAAAAGAAGACTGTATGTAAATAACGAGCGTAATAGTAATATATTTCGTGTCAGTACCGAACAAAGCCTCATAATATTTTATTTACGCTACATTCTTGTTAAAACGATATAAAAAGGTTTGTTATATAATTAAAATAATATTTCATTTCATGGATGTGTTTCGGAAAAAAAGATTAAAGTAGGATAAATATTTTAGGCTAACATTGTTTCAGTAAAATTATCTTTATGGCATAGAAAAACAAGCAACGAATTTGCTTCATTAATGTCAAATAAATCTACTTCATTAATGCTCTCTTTATGCTCTCTAAAAAAGTAGATGTAAAAACACCTTATGTGTCTTCGTTCATAAAAGTGTCACGAAATAATACGAGTGAGAAAATTCTTCTTAATACCATGAGATTTACACGTGATTATGCATGGTTGCGTGCACATGCGAGAGTGAACACATACACATATACGTGGACAAAGATACTCATTAAAATCTTTTAAATTATTTATTTCGAATGTTTTAATGTCATTACTTCTTTAAATCAAACTCGTTTGATATTTTAATTCGAAGACCCGAATATTATTGTCGTGTTTTATATTTCATATTTTAATCAATATATAACATACTGAATTTATCGATTCGCAAGCTCGCCTACGTCACTAAGTACTGTTATAACATTTCCATAAAAGAAAAATGCAATTATTTTGATATTAATTCTTGATTACAATTTGCACAGACTAATACAATAAAAACTTGAATAATCAATCTCTTTTTTTCGTCTCGATAAAACGATTTATATAAGAAATGTCTTGCATTTGGTATCTTGAAACATTTCGTCTTTAATACTCAAAAAATATTTTGGCAACAATCAAATGCGTTTATTAGACTAAGTTATTTTAAATATATTTAAAAACAATTTTTTTTTAGTAAGGAGAAAGTGATACCAAATAAAATGCTTGATAAGCAATAAAAAAAATCTCGATATTTTTATAAGAATAAACATATTTTAATACTTAGCATATAAGAAGTTTTATAATGCACTTGCTCGAAATATGTTATGAAAAATGCAAAAATGTTCAATCTTTTCTGCATATTATGATTATATCTTAAATTTGAAGAATTTCAAATCTGTTTGCGTGTTAGAGATGATTTTAGAAAATATGTTCAGAGAAGTGCCTAAGAATTATTGTAGTGAGTCTACATTAAATTAAATGTTGTAAGTCCCTTTCAGGGTAGGTTCCTGTATTGTCAATTAAATATAGTATTTTCTGCATAATCTCATGTCTTTTTCTTTATCCAAAGGTGATTGTGTGTAAGATTTATATCTATATTGAATAAATATTCGAAAAATGTCTCTATATCACTACAAATATAAAATTCCACATTTATTGCGTATTATGCAATGTCATATAATATATTCAACATATAAACTCTCTACATAAAATAAATTATGTATATTTAAGTTAGAAATTTCCATAGTATCCTAACAATCATAGCAAAAAAGATCGTAATCGTCACTATTTTGTAACTCAATGATGTCTCGCTTAATGCTATGGGGAGGACAATTTCTCGCGAATGAGAGGTCAGTGCCGGGGATACGCCTTCACCAATCGGTTCCCCTTTCATGGAGAACTTCGTCGCTTCTATAATTCTCACGTCGACCATCTTTCCCATATATTTCTCCTCCATGGGAATCAACACCTGTTCGTAGAACTTGTTGTGTCCTACGTAATGTTGTTTATCGTGCGACACCTCCGTCACTAGCACCTTTTGCAACAGTCCAACTTTATGCCGGTACGGTTCGTACGATTGGAAGAATTCCGACAACCTTTTAGTCCGGGTCTTCACCTCTTGCGTTGGCACCTTCGGCATCCTAGCGGCGGGAGTGCCGGGCCGAGAAAAGAACTGATTGATGAAGAGGCTCGGAAACTTATATTTTTGACAGAGCGCCATTGTATGCTCGAAATCCGCTTCCGTTTCCGTGGGAAAACCGCAAATAATATCCGTAGCGATGGTCAGTCCCGGCACTCGCTCGCTCAGGAAATTCACCGTGTGCTCGAACTCGGCGCACGTGTAC
Organism: Prenolepis imparis; assembly: GCF_030444845.1. NCBI lineage: Eukaryota > Metazoa > Arthropoda > Insecta > Hymenoptera > Formicidae > Prenolepis > Prenolepis imparis. The sequence continues at coordinate 15,460,097 of NW_028141160.1, forward strand.
TCGCGTTTCATGTCGGCCAGCACCTGATCGCTGCCGGATTGCACCGGAATGTGCAGGAAGCTGTAAACTCTGGGATGACGCAAGATCTTGGCCATCTCGTCCAGATGCTCGAGGATATATGGTGGATTGGTCATGCCGACACGCATCATACAACCTTCCGGGATCACATCTATCAGTCGCCATAGTAATTCCGGCAAACTGAAGCCAATGTCTCTGCCGTAGGCACCTGTGTCTTCCGACGTGAGCCACAACTCGCACACACCTTCCTCGAAGGCCTGTTTAGCTCGCTCGACAATATCTTCCGGCTGATAACTGCCCAGTTCTCCTCGCGCGTGTTTCGTTTTGCAATAGGTACACTGATTCAGGCAACCCGTGTTGATGGCTATGATCTCGATGAGTGGATTTCGCCGCACCTTCGGAAGACTCAACGAAGCGCCACCCGTTTTCTTACCGGAATTCTTTTTCTGCTGCAAAAATCTCACTGTATTTCCTTTTAAAGTCTCTTCCACGACTTCCACCACTCGATCGATCTGTTGCACCCCAATTATACTCAATCCTTGAAGGAAGGAAGATTTCGGAGCACCTTGTGGTACACATCTGTAAAAGGTAAATAAAGTTATTTATTTAGGATATAATTAGTTTTATATATATAAATTTTATATATAATTAAAATCTTATATATTAATTTGTATTAGAAATCTAATGTTGAATAATATCTTCATATATATTGTATGTTACTTGCTTTATTATTGAATTGATTAATATTGATAAATTTATATATTCATGTACAATTTTATGAAATTTTTAAAATCAAAGAATAAATTAATTCTATAACATTTTCAATTAAATAAAAATATCAGATAATAATTTGCAAATAAGATTATGTTAAATATTCTAATACATTTAATTACGTTAGTAATTAAGTACTAATAAGAATACTAATAGTTCTCCGTCACACATTTCTACACAATTTCCAAAAATATTAAAAATAAAAAAATTTTTTTCAAAAGATGTTTTAACTCTCTTAAGTAAAATATCTGTGATTGTACATCCTCCTGAATATATATCTTTTATCTAAAATTCTTCCTCTCATGTAAGAACATACCCGGCAACTACAACATGTTTGCCTATTTTCTTCCCATGCTCGATTTCATTCCTGAACTGATCCTCTGCAGGATTCTTGACGGTGCAGGAATTCAGAAGCCATAGATCTGCCTTTAGCTTATCGTTGGACAAATTGTAACCATACGCTGCCAGCTGTCCAGCCATGTACTCGGTGTCCGAATTATTGTGCGTACATCCCCACGTTTTCACGTAGATGGTCTGCGTGCCAGGTATTACACTTGACAAGACAGACGGTTGTAAAACCTCCTCCTCCTGCACCTGCCTCCTTCGTTTCGGTCGTATCGTGATGTGCTTCCTCGAGTTATATCTCTCTTTGGGTGTTATATCTTGCGAAGCGATTAAATCCTCGATGTCCTCGATGATGTCCTCGCATGGAGCAGGCATCTTCGGCGAATACAAAAATTAATCACTAATAAAGTCTTCTTTATCTCTTGAAACGTCTCATGAAATACTTGGAGATTAAATCCACGTGTACGATATAGTCCTAGAAATGAGCAAATATTTGATATTTAAAAAAAACTCAAATAGATTATTAGACAATTATGATAAAAACCTTTCATTTTTATTATTAAATTGCTCACCTTCACTTATCATTTAATTTAAATATAAATGATCGGTTGGATTTGTGTGATAAAGGTTAGAATTAATAAATTAATAAAAATAATGGATACGTCATAAAGTGTAATATACATATACTCGAAACTCGGCATTTGAAACCATCTGCTTTCTGTCAAACGCGCCGATTCGTCATTGAATAGGAAAATCCCTATAATCTCGGCAGGGAAATTCGGTGACACTCGACCAATGAACATTCAGTACATATGCACCCTAAAATATGGTCTCAATTTCTTCGACGAAGTTTACTATCTTGTAATATTACGCTTCGATATATTTTGTGGTACTCGTTTATACACTCGTTCGTACGCCATTTCGGAAGGGGAAGGTTGTTTTAGGAGTTGACATAGCAAAATTTTGTTGAAGTAAACGATGGGCGAGGATTTCAACGGAGGTGAGTGTTTAGAAAAATTCCGCGCGTCTCACAGTCCAAATATTATTGTGTTATTAACCGATCGGCCGATCTGTTTAAGTAACGACTGGATATTCAAATTGGTAAACACAGGTTGAAGATGTGCTCTCGCGTAGCATTTCGTGATAACGGTCTTCCTTTTATCTTATTTAGATATACATTTACTTTCACTGTATATATAAAATTTTGCCTTTGTAATTTTTATATTATAACAAATGATAAACTATTGGAATCAACCCGAGAGCGGATATAACAATGGCGAGATTGTTCTTTCATTAGTTTTATTGAATATTGTTAAATTATTATTCTCTTATTTAAAGAATTGTATAGTAATATTGTATATATTTACTGTTATATAATTAAATGATGTTTCAATTTGTTTTTATTCTTAGAGCGTGACAGACAGGATCGGGATAAAGATAGAGATCGAGATAGAGATCGTGATAGGAGACATCGATCACGTAGCAGAGATCGTAGAAAGCGATCGCGTTCTCGCTCCAAGGATCGTAGAGATAGAAAGAGAAGTAACTCGCCCAAGAAAAATCGTAGCTCTAGAAGAAGAAAACCTTCTTTATATTGGGATGTACCACCACCTGGTTTTGAACATATTACTCCTTTGCAGGTAACATTATTTTTTGTGTTATTCGGATTTGCCTCTTCAGGACTTGTTATTTTAAATATTATATTTACATATACATTTTCTCTTTACAGTATAAAGCTATGCAAGCTGCTGGACAAATACCTGCAAATATTGTAGCAGATACACCACAAGCAGCTGTACCTGTAGTTGGTAGCACTATAACTCGTCAAGCAAGAAGGCTTTATGTAGGGAACATTCCATTTGGTGTAACTGAGGAGGAAATGATGGAGTTCTTCAATCAACAGATGCATCTGTCTGGACTCGCGCAAGCCGCTGGAAATCCAGTATTGGCGTGTCAAATTAATTTAGACAAAAATTTCGCATTTTTGGAGGTATAACATTAACTCATACGCATATATACACAGGATACAATTTTTTATATCATTTTTTTTACATCATTAAAAGTATGGTATAAATATATGATATCGTTAGTTTTGATCAGTAATTTAAATATAACTATGATATTCTTTCTAATTTTTTCCTCTCTTTTTAAATACAGTTCCGATCAATAGATGAAACTACGCAAGCCATGGCGTTTGATGGCATAAATTTCAAAGGACAGAGTTTGAAAATAAGGAGGCCACATGATTATCAGCCAATGCCGGGAATGACCGATAATCCAAGCATGAACGTGCCAGGTACGGTTCCCGGTATGTTCTAACATACATTTCCTTATATTTAACAATGCACTCGCGACCGTATCATGCTTAATCTGCGCTTATTTTCATTTTGTGTATTTTTCTATTTTAGATTCCCCGCACAAGATCTTCATTGGTGGTTTACCAAATTATTTGAACGAGGAACAGGTATGCACGGTAACCGTGAAATAATTTTATCTATTGCACACCTTTGGATGCAATTTTTTTTTTTTTCATTGAATTCCTATTCCGTATCAATCGCGCTAGTTTGCCAAATTACATCGCTCTATCGGATGTTGTGACATTTTTATCAGGAAACGATTTGGCTTCAATGATCAATGAAAAATTGCATTCCGTGATATCACAACGGTACAGGGTTATTATATATAGCACGGGAGGCATGTGCATATGCTAACCCTGTCGCGTTGTAAGTTACCCTCAAAGGAATAAATTATAATATAGGTATTTAGCTATTTAGCGGTGAGTGCACTCACACATACATACACACGACCGGAAACCCTCGTCTTACTCGAGTTCAACAGAGGTATGTATGCGTTTCCATCAAGATATTTCGGCGTCGGTTAGGCTCCTTATTAGATAGAGATGTATCATTCAGAACGTGACTTTTTTTTTTTTTACATTCGGACAATCTGCTTCTCGTTCTACTTTTCTACGAAACCTCTTATCATCCCTCGCATCTCGTCGCTCCAATGTGGCATACGTTGCTTAGTGTAGGAAAGTATTAGTGGCGTTACAGCATTTAGGTGGTATGCAGTCATCGACGATCATCCTCTCTCTCTCTCTTTCTCTCTCTCTCTCTCTCTCTCTCTTACAGCCTTTCTAGGCGTCGCGGACCCAGTCCATCACGAAGATACGAATTTCTAGGCAATTTTTTTAGGAGAGCCAACAGGGAAGGGGGGGAAGGTCTTTGTCTCTCGACTACGTTCGGAAATAAACCGAAGAAAATAAACAATCATTCATGTTTCGAATCATATGATAAAAATAAGCAGGATATAGAAGTACTTACGACATTTTAAAGCAAGTTCCTCTAAAATTTTTTTATATCCTTGGATATTTTTCCACGCTTTGAAATTTACAGAATCGTCCTTTCGTGCAGCAATGATACATGCTGCAAAGAAGGATCTCTTTTAGGTCTGCAAGAAAAGCATAAAGATCAACATTTTTATATATGTAGCAGAATTTTTTTTTCCTTTTCTTTCTTTTTGGGATTACAGGGTCAACACATAATTTTATGTGCATCTGGTAACAGCTCCAAGTTCTCCGGTATATATTCTTTTCAGGAATATCTCTTTTTCTCTTTTGCAGCTGTTCTTTTTACAGGCTTTTCAGGCTTTACTGCAGGTCTCGTCTTGTACCTCGTTATACGTTTACAGGTCGCCGCGAACGAATGACTGTCGAATATATCAATGCATTGAAAACTTCTTGAGTAAAAATAAGAATGAACAAAGAAAAACGTAAATAGTTAAAAAAAAAGGAATAGTATAGTAGAAATAGTAATAGTAAAAAATAATTAAAAAAAAGAAACAGCTATCTTTCTTATTGGATGATTTAATCGAATAGAATATAACGGTATTCTTACAACAAATAGCTATGTTTAAAAAAATTCGTAAAAGAAAAAAAAAGAAAAACGTATCATCTCATATAGTAAACTGTGGACTGATACCAGTACCCTTTCTCCCCATTTCTTAGCTTAGGGTCGTGCCGATCAAAAGCATTCGCTTACCACTACCACTACTTCTACCACTACTTCTACTACTACTACTACTACTACCGAACATGACAAAATACCACACTGCCTGAGGAGAGGCTAGCCCAGTCCCTCGAGGCAAGTACTTATACCATTCTCATGCCTTCGTACATTGGATTATGCGACGATTTTGTAGACCCCTTTCCTCGATGTGTTCTCGGTTCTCCTGTGCCAATGGTGCGTCCTTTGAATAATTTTACATCGATAAAAGCATATTGCTCTGCTAAATTGCTAGGTGATTGATACTACTTTGATGTAGAATTAATTTTACGACAAAAGGAAAGAAGAAAAAAAGATTTAATTTCTCATCATGAGAGCAGCATGCTGTTATCTAAAGTTTTATTTTCAGTTCCTTAGCTCATCGAGATATATGTAAGTAAAAATTCAATATGTATGTATATATATATTACATTGAAAAGTATGAATATCAAAGTTAAAGATTTTGTGTTTTGAATTAACAAAATGTAAAGAGTGACGCCGAAGCGCAATCGAGCGGAAATTATTTCGTCCGACACGAAGGCGATGTGTAAGGAGTTCTTATCGAGGAAAGATACGCAAGCATATCTATGCATTTATATTTCATTTTCTCATATTAAGACTATGCAACTTTTATTTCAAATTATTCTGAAACAAATTTATCACAGATCCAATTAAATCTTTTGTTATTAATTATCGCAAAAGATTGCTATTAATTATCTGAAAAGTTATCTCAATTAATATGTGAAAAAAGAAATTTTTTTTTTATATTAATAAATCTCAATTATAAATTTATACATATTTAGCTTTACAAATATACAAGATCTCTAATTATATGAAAAAGTCTCTAAGTTTTTTAAAGGAATATAAATATCTCTATAATACATAATTTTTTACACTCTTCATTTAATTGTTAAATTTTGTACGACTAATTAATGTCAGAGTTGCATAGTCTATACTCGATAGATTTGAAGATTATGTGTTATGCGAACGAGAAAGTAATAATTTCTCAATAATACAGGTGAAAGAGCTATTGATGAGTTTTGGACAACTGAGAGCGTTCAATCTAGTGAAGGATTCCGCTACCGGTCTCTCCAAAGGATATGCCTTCTGCGAATATGTAGACGTCTCGATGACCGACCAGGCAATTGCTGGGTTGAACGGAATGCAGTTGGGTGATAAGAAATTAATTGTGCAACGCGCCAGCGTAGGTGCCAAGAATCCCATGATAGGTGCACAAGCTCCAGTACAAATTCAAGTGCCTGGTTTGTCGATGGTTGGCACGAGCGGACCTGCGACCGAAGTAATATTTGCTACAATTCGAATAAGTTTATCAGAAATCACTAAATTATCATTTGAGGATTTATATAATCGTATAACATCTTTCAGGTGCTTTGTTTGCTTAATATGGTCACACCGGAAGAATTAATGGAGGAAGAAGAATACGAGGATATTCTTGAGGACATTAAAGAAGAGTGCAACAAATATGGCGTTGTGCGATCCGTGGAAATTCCAAGACCCATCGAAGGTGTCGATGTACCCGGATGTGGGAAGGTACATTTAATATTAAAATGAATGCGCGTATCTGCATATTACTTATACTTTTACTCTGTTACAGGTATTTGTTGAATTCAATAGCGTGATTGATTGTCAAAAGGCACAGCAGACCCTCACAGGACGGAAATTTAATAATCGCGTTGTAGTCACGTCGTACTTCGATCCTGATAAGTATCACCGCAGAGAATTCTAAATAGACTTCTCTTTTTCATACCGTTTAATAATTATATATATATATAATATGCAATGTATATGTGAATTTGAATTATCTAAACGTATCCTGAGAATTAACAATTACTAGTTAATAATAAACAACGATGAAACAATAACAATATTCGCGTATAAGTAATTAAAATTTTCACGATTGGAAATGCCGATATGTAATATCGATCGATCCAACTGCGTTTTCCCTCGTGCTTCGAAGACGTAACATGAATATGTATAATAAAAATATTTGGTCATTAATATAAACCATGGACAATGTGTAGTATCTCAAACACTTTTATATCACTAAGAAAATAATTCTAACAAATCGGTAAATAATTATTTCAAAAATAATAAAGCGAAAACATTATTGTTTCTCTAAAAAAGCATATTCTCTTTATAAAATTAATATATAATATTGTATATTATATACAATAATTTATAATGCAAATTATTTAAAGTGTATGCGTAAACATTTTTTACAAAACTTTGATTAGAAATTAATTTAACTTTCAAGCTGTAACACGAATTGATAGAAGTGACTCTTTATCATGTTTTTTTGCAATAATACATTATTATTTCATTAATTGATTGCTTTACTATCATCACGCATATACATATAAATTATACTTCATGTAAATTTGCAAAAACAAGGATTATAGTTTATTAAAAAAAAAAAAAGAAAAAATTTCTGCTATTTTACAAAATCGTATACAAAAGGACTGTCGGAAGAAAATATAAATCTATAAAAAAGTTTGAGAAATATTGCGCGAAGCGCGTGCGACGTTTGCTAACTATTGCACAAAATGATCAATTCAATTGGAAATTTTTTAAAATGTATATTTATATTTAAAAATATATTTACCTTTTAGAATTTACAAACATATTACATGCATACTATCTAAGAAAGCCACATAGAGGTTTTGTCCGACCGAGTTTATCCTCTTCCTCCAATACTTTTATCAGAACTTCGTTTAACTTGAGACTGATACCTTTTCCTACCTGTAAAATTGAAATCAAAAGTTTAAAATTTAGATTTTCAAATTTTATATATATATAAATTCCACATTACAATCAAACCCTTGTATTGTTTATTCTTTTTCTATCATTTAGCATGTAGAGAAAGTTCACTTTCTGACTCTATGGATGTTATCACATAATTATGCAAATCTAGAAAGTCAGTGGGAAAATAGTGCAAGAGAAATAATAACGAAGCAGAGAATAGGCAGTGCGGGGGCTTGATTGTATGCATCTTTAATCATGAGAATAAAAAAAAACCATTTATCACCTCCAACATCTTAATTAAGGTGTTAGGCAACAGGCTGCCATATCCCAGCTTGACTACAGACGTCACTTTGCCGTTCGGCATTACGGACATAACGAGACTAACTGCACTGCACGATTCCTCTTCTAACGTTGGATCTATCACGAAATTGTCACCAATCTGTTGAAGGAAGAAAATATCATTTTTTCAGACAAAACGTTAATATCTCTATTAATTAAATATTGAATTTTTACGTTATTAATGATTATAAAATATATATATAAAAGGTGACATAAATGTTAATGTTTTTTTTCCTTTTATATATATGAAAAATATATAACGTCATTTTTTTACAGAAATATCTTATGTATATGTAAAGAAAAGCTCATTTAATTTTTCAGATAAACACATGCTAAAGAAAAAGCAGAAAAAAAATACTTTAATACTATATTAATATATTCAATAATATAACAATATCGCATTGAATATATTAATATATTCAATGCAATAACAAAAATACTTCAAAGGATTAACATACCTTGCATACTGTTACTACCAATGGATATGTCGTAATATCAAGTTTGATACAATCGTAAGGATCATCCGAGATCTGAATATCCGGTTCACCACCATCGAGTGTTGCTGCAATTACCTTTGGAATCTCAGTATTGTACAACGCTGCCTTTACTGCGGCACCGACAGCGTCAAATAGATTTCCGCCACATTGAAGAATCTAAGAAGACAAAAGATAATAGATAGAGTGGACTTTCCAGCAGCATTCTATCGTCTGATAACCACTTACCAAAATATCCACATACATTTTCCAACACTTCTTATTAGGTATTATACACAACTGTCTTAAGTCAAAGGCATCTGGTGTCTGATAAGCCATGGAGAGAACATTGCTTATCTCGGTCGCCAAATCGTCTCCGCCTTTGCCTTCGAATGCTGGTGTAGCATTAGCGGAACTATGAAAGAGACGATAAAAATATGATATATTAAAACTGAATTCGATAAAGTGAAATAAAATAGAAAATCCAAGTCTAAGATGCATACCAGTCTACAAAAAAGTCCAATTTGCCTTCGTCCGGCTTTTCGGCATGCGGTGTGTCGATCTCCAGTTTTACACCGACTAATACATCTGTAATATTGCCAAGACGTAATCTAGCTGATCCATGTGCATGTGGCATCAGTCTGGTTTCTATTTCAATGGAACGATACTGACACCTAGATCGACCGTCATTTCTCAAATCAAGCTGAAATTAATATATTCAATTATGACATTGTGTATTATTATTACACACACAAAAGTAAACAATGGAATTAGAAAGCAATAAGTATATAAAGAAGTAAATATACAAACAAAAATTTGTGAAAATAAAATAATACTTGTAATAAAACTGTTTCAAGGAAATTACTAATTAATAGGATAAACTAGTTTAGAATAGCGGAGATAATTGAGTTTAAAAAAATAAACATTCGCTATTTCAGAATGCAGTGATCATATTGAAAACATTTAATACACTCACATCGACTCCGTGAAGAATAAATGTCTTTTCGCCTAAGCCCAAAGGAGTCTCAGCCATTCTGAACAGAGATTAATTTTTCCAACAATGTCTATTTTACATTAATTCAAGGATGAAATAAATAAATTATTTGTCGCCGGTTGTCGCCACACAAGAAAATATATACATTCTAATCCTAACCTTATTTAGGAAACCATATGTTTATTCTTTATAAGCTGAACTTTCTGCACTAATGTACACTGAATGGTGTAACAAAAATGAGATAGCATATATACGTAGAAGTTGGAGAAAAAGAGAGGAAAAACAAAAAGTGCAAATTTAACTACAAAGAAATAAATTTCATATTTTAAATTTAAATGATACTAGCCATCGATTTAAAAAGTATATGTAAAGAAAAGCATTAGCTGTTGATATGAAAGACTTTTGATTTGACATATATAAAAGAGGGTGAGTTGTCAAATCAACAAATCAAATTAATCGAGTTGTCTATTTATAAGTTTACAGCTATTTTTGACTTTGTCTATTTTTTATTTATGCTCGAATACGACTGAAAACTAATTAAAAATTTAATTTGGCAAAACTTTGTTGCGTAAGAATAAAGTAATTTAGTTTAGGAATATTTAAACGGAGATTTACTGACGAAAAATCATTAATTATTAGGAGAAACATATTTTAAAATTCGATAACACCAATTCTCTAAAATTTTAATTTAATTTTTTTGCTCTCCAAAATTGTTTAAAGTTTACTTCTTGGAGTAGAATAATTGATTAACTAACCAGGACAAAGAAACCTTTATTTTGGTCCTGATGCTCTACTCTACTTCTAGAAGTAAATTTTGGAACTCAGGAGAATATAATTCCAAAAAGATAAATGAAAACTACAAATTAAAATTTCACATCTTAAATGATAGCAATAAATTGAATTCTATTTCTTAAAATAAACCAATAAATTGAGTTCAATTTTATAAAACAGACGAGATTGTACTATCATTACTGTTTATTAATAACATTGTATTTTCTAACAAGATTAATATTAATTAAATAACTATATTGGAAATATAGTATATGTATTTCTAAGATTTATATAGGAGATTTGTCGAAACCATGCACATAGAATTGATTACCCTTCACTCGATATAAAGCCTCCATATCCTTGGTATCAGGAAACATTTGGTGTCTTGATGCAGTGATCTTCCATCCACCTTGTCTTGTCCAATTCTGGGAATCAAATAATATATACAAAATATATATCTTAAGATAAAAACTGTACGCGTTCAGTATACGAAATAAACTTCTATTACCATTGGATTATACTTCAGGTGATAATAGATGCAATATATTGCAGCAATACTCATCGCAGTTTTGGTTATAATGTGTCGCGTTACGTACGCACCCGTATAGCCCTGTAAAAAGACAAGATTATTATTTTTTTATATATATATATATATATATTATAAGTGCAATTGAATAATCTTATGCACGCATTGTTACCATAACCGGTTCCATCAGATTTTGAAATTTATTCATAGGTGCTTGGTAAAATCTCCTAATCGGATTGTACATCTCTTTATAGTAACCAGGTGGTGTCACCGGCTCCTCGGGAGCAAGCTTTTGTGCGTCCAGCCATTTCTTCCTCCAGGCACGTTCCTCATCCGTCATCCCCAGCATTCGTTCCCTTTCGCGTCCCATACGACGAACTATGCTCATGGGCCTCTCTCCTCCACCCTTCAGAGCCGAAAAGTCTGGAAGGTCTGGTACTCTGGAAATAGTAAGTTGCAAGAGATAATTATATAAAGTAATTATATATGAAATATATATATATAAAAAAGTAATTTATATAAAGCTATTGTTAACTATTTAAATATTGTTTCAATGAAACGGCGTTTCAGAGAAGCGTCTTGCTTCTTATAATTTTAAATACATGCGTTGTTGAAATCATTGAAAGAATAATTATACCATCTTTGCACTTGGTTCTTATTATCTTGAATAACATAAGAATTTATGTAGATACAGAATGCAAGCTCTTTCCAGCTACTTTTCATCACGATAAGCTTTTCATTATAATAAAAACAGTTTAAAATTGTTTAATGTCATGTCAAAATTATAAGTGCATGAAAACTGATACATTTCAAAATTTCATTCTTGTCAACATATTGTTATTTTAATCTAGGAATATATATAATTTGATGTATAAAGAATGAGAAAAATATCGTACCGCGACATGATTTTATTGACGAATAAGCGAGTTTAGAAGATAATAAATATAACTTCTTCAAACTCTGAAATAGAGGTTATATCTTCTTCGAGGTTATTACATCATACATAAAAGCGTCAATAGTGCCATCTTCTGTGAAAGGCTTCAACTTTTTAAACAAGCGCGAAAATTTGAAATGAAAACAAAGAGTACTTCGACAATTGATCTAATTGTAAGATTAAAATATTAAAAATCTAGGCATTTTTGTATGAATAATATCTTTACGAAGTTAGTGGCAACCACCTAAGATAACTTTTGGTACAAAAACATTTAAACTCAAGTAATATACTAGATTATTTTGCAATAAAAAAAGAGAATGAATAAAATAATTACATATAAATACAATAATAGATATGATAATAAAGACGAAAATATAAGGGAGTGACAACGATAAATCGGCGCAAAGCATATATTCTGATCATATAGGTATATCATTTATTTATTTAATCGATTTTCTCGCAGTATATTTTTTTCATTCATATACTTCATCTTTCGTAAATCAATTACAAGTATCATCATCTATTATCTAAGGGTATAGGTAGGTAAGTTACAGGCTCTTCACAGTATTGACTATATATACTATCCAGATAACTAAACTCTGTATCTACAAATATATCATTTCGTATCTCATATATGTATGTACAGGGTGTCTTGTGCAATACTTTCTCCTAACAGTTACATATATGCAGTCGAGAGCTGCGATTTGCTAAGTGAACTTTAAATGGCCTTAAAAATAGACTAAGCACACAAAGTATAAATTTCAGGTCAGAAACGTACATATCGATTCTCATGCCATTATAGAGAGTAATTATATAATATTTTATATATAATATATATTATATAATTATATTATATAATTATATTATGTAATTATATAATATTTTATATATAATTTCAGTTATATATTTCTAAGATTGCATATATCTTTATCGTCAAAATTACCTTCCGTTCATTTTTCAAACACATTTGATTAGTGATTTGATCTATTGCGGTATCTATTGTCAAGAGAAAGCAGACACCTTGTATACATATAGTATACTTAGTGTAGACCAAGAAAGGCGAGATCTATAACAGGAATACGTCGACGAATTTGAGATTAAATTTTTCTTGCCAAAGATTTCAATCGTTTCTAAGTACATAGTTATTTAAAATTAAAACTAAGTACATTCAATGAGTTATTACAAACGTTAAAAATATAAATAAGTTCTCATTTGTTTACATAAATATAAGAAACAATAAGTATAAGCTACTTAAAAAAAGCAATGAAAAAATGCTAGTGAAGAAAAAGTAATCTCAAATCTTCGCACATCCCTCTTGTCGACATCCACTTTCGTCGCTTATTCAGGTCCGCTCTGTATGTATATATTTATATAATAACATCTTTATTTCTCTAAATCAATATTTCTTTTTTTTTCTCTTCCCATGTAAGGGAATTAATAAATATATATATCTTTTTTTATTATTCGAGTCCCAAGGGCAGAAGAAATCGTCGCAGTTTCTGAAGTGAGAAGTAAGTCGTGTTAATTCCTCCTTTTGATGAGAAGGAAATTTGATCGGTTATACGATATAGGTAAAAGTAGATACTTGATTTGACACATATGATTGAGGTTTCGAGCAAGTTTGTCTGCTGCTTAGCTCGCATCTCACAGCCTAGAGGTGATTTAAATCCGGAGCGCGCGATTTCATTTTATAAACGGAACGCGCCCCGCAAATGCCACACAATAAATACCTCGACAAATGCCAAGTTTCTTACTATGTTATTCGAAACAGCCGAGTATCGATAAGATCGCCCAAAATTTATGTTCAAAAACAGAGCGCAAAGTGCAAGTGAGAGACAACATCTTCAAAAAGTTTTTCAATTACTTTTTGAATAATTTTTTCCGAAAGTCAGAGAATATTCTAATAATCTTCTATATTCAGAATACTTTAAAAATATATTTCGTAAACAGCTGAGAATATATTTTACAACCGATTTCGATGAATAAAACTTTTGTGGATATTCTCCGCAAGAAAGAATAATACATTCTCTCAACTTTACTTATCATGTTTGGAATATAAATTGCAGAAGCAGAACAATATTTCTGAATAAACTTTCAAATATTCTCTCTTGATCAATAGGTATATAGAACAAAGCGGTTGCATTGCGGTTGGCTTTTCACTTTCACACATCGTCTGCAATAGAACTATCTTATTTTCTATTTTGCATTGAGGACTTTTTTATAGCCAAAGTATTGTGCGCATTTTTATTTATCCGCAACGGCTCGCATACACCGATCTTCACTGTGTGTTTTCTGCCATAGCTGGCTTATATTCAGTCTTTTGCAATCTATTTTCTACAATGCAATTACGAAGAGAATAAAAAGACCCTATCCTGAGAACGCAAAGTATTGTTCTGTTTCCGCAGAGCAAACATAAACCGCGGACGCATCTCCGCTGTTGCCGATAACACATATGAGCCGAATATAGAATGAGAGTGATGTGAATCGCGCTTGTTATCAGACTGCGCTATTAATTAGATTAATCATCGGAACCGCCGGACTCTGAGAGTTTTCTCAAATTTTTATCAATCACTTTCATTCTCACCAGCTACAAATATACATCTGTATATATATATATATATATATATATATATATATATATATATATATACACATATATACATACATATATACACATACACATATTCTATTTATATATCACACATACGTTTGTGTGCATGTGGTCATTGTGCATTTAAAGTAAATACGACATAGTAAAATATAAAGCGGCAGCAGAATATACTGCAATACTGTTTGACCTATGAAAAGGATGATGCTTTTCGTTTCCTCATTTTTTCTTAATATTCGCCTTCTTTAAATCCTTTAGAAATAAACGCGCGGTCACATTTCTCTTTTCCTTTTTTTTTCTTTATCTATGTATGTATGTACAACGTATGTGTATTGGCGATTTTATCCGGCAACAATCGATACGTATTTGCAATAAACTTTCTCATAATGTTAACATGTCTCATATAAACTATGCAGTACCAATAATGCCTATCGAATAAGATAAGTACACATAAAATATATGCAATCGGTAAGTAACATAATAAAATTATAAAATATATATATCGCAAACATCATGGACGAGAGAGATAGAGATAGAGACGGAGAAAGAGAGAGAAAGAGAGAAAGATATGGAGAGAGAGTAATAATTTTTTATGTGTATATTATATATGTGTGTTTATATACACATTATATAGAGTCTCCTATATATACCCAGTTCTGTTGCAGATATTCGTCTATCGCACTCGGTAAAGATATATGTATATTGCTTATATATATATATATATCCGTTTCAAACTGGGATATTGAAATGCGAGCGCATTTCACTACTTATGATTATTTTATGAATTAATTTGTGAAACGCTCTTCGCTAATGCCTCTTTCTTTCTTTCTTTCTTCTCGCTTTAGGGCATCTGACGCGATTCACGCGTCCGACAAAAGTGAAACAATTTAGTACGAGATATATATATAAATCTCTTCTCCCTCCATTAATGTAAATATTCTTTTTTATCTAGACTAACGGATCAATGGCGATATCGGTTCGCGCACTCGTCCGTTTTTAATTCGATACACTTTCATAGATAATTAACGTTTTCACGTTTTTTTTCTTCTTTTCTTGTTTCTTCTTCATTTTCTCTAACTACTGGTATTGCAGGACAGTGCGTGCAATTTACAATGTGAATGTACATATATGTATATGAGGATGCTCTGAAACTATCGCCTTTTATTTCTTCTCAATAGCATTTCAATTCTCATTATATATTCATATATTACATAATCAAAAATATACAAAAAATTTATTTAATTAAAAAATGAGAATTGTCGTTTGTTTACATCCATAAAATTGAATGTTTCTTAAATTCTTTCCTTACTATTTAAAGTCATTAGATTGATTTCCTGAATTTGGAATAATCATCATTTTGTGCGATGTTTCGATATTTTTATAATCGAAAAAAAGCGATAGTTTCGGTACGTCCTGGACCTAAACGATAATTAATTATCATCGGCTCTATCATTTCATCAGTTACAAGAATTTGCAGAAATTTGAGAAGACGCAGTGCGTAATTTTGCGTAATCCTTAGCACAATATAATTTGTTCACGGACATTGATTAAGTATTTATATCGATAAATATTACACTAAACGCTAGAGTCCCACATTTATCTCTTTTTCAATCCTTTCGTCAAAATTTTCATTCGTGGAAGAAAACTCGAAGAAACTCGAATAACTCGATGTTAAGAAGATTTAGTCAAAAGATTAAAACAAAATTTGTTAATTTTTAAATCAATTCAAATAACAATAATTTATCGATTTTACAATGTGCTAAATTAATAGTCGGATCAATAATCTAAAAATTAGAATTAATTAATTTTGGCTATTTTAGTGACGGGAGATTATTTCAATAAGATTAGTTCTACTCTTGTCTTTCTTTTTATCAGCGTCGAACCAACTTATCGCGATTTAATAAAGAATTTAATAAAAACGTGTCGAATTTCTCATCGATCCCAAACGAAAGGATTGAGGAAAACGCGTGTGTATCTCGCGCTCGATTAACTAATATATTGGATAATACCTATCTAAATGAAGCGCGGCCGGAAACGAGGCTACGCACGAAACGTGACATGCACACGACGACACTTAATGCAATTAGAATTACTTTATACGCTAACGCTATTTATATATATATATATATATTTATTTATATTATATACGTATATATAATATAAATATATATAAAATCCTTCGATGAGATTCGGTAAAAACCGACGCACATTTTGAGTCTTTCGAGTTGCGCTCCTCGCATCATAATTCAACTTTACTTGGTGTTATCGATTAGCAAGTGGTAGTGGCATCTTGGACCGGTAGGCCTTAAAGACGATACAAACGCGCGCATGTGTGTATGTGTATTTGCATATATATATTGTGTATGATGTTGTGTGTGCAAAAATTTTCGCGCGAGACTGGAAAAGAGAGCGGGGTCCTTAGTAAGAGCCCTCGTAAAGAAATGCAATAATACTCGCGACATCCTGGCGTCGCGTCGTCTTTCTCTATTATCAAATACACATAATACGTAATCATAATAAAAGTCAGCGCTATCCTAGGCTACTCTAAATTCACCTCTATCAAGCAATAAAATTATATACGTACCTACTACTCTTATATTCTTTCTCTATTAACGACAATGCGTGTAGAAAAATGAGCCTCTCGCGTCTTTGGTTAAACGCGAAGCATTTAGAAAGTAGTCTGGCAGTGGTTTCGTAGATGCTTCGACCTTAGCCTCGGACCAAATTTTGATTCTCAAGTTTTTCATCCCTTTTTTTTCTACCACTTTCATTTTTGTTTTTTCGTTTGTTTTAGATAGTGATTTTAGCTGTCAGTTGCAAAGGAATCGAATCGAAGTGACGTTTACTCGGGACTCATGTCGTTGAGCTACAGTTTTTTATTCCGGTGATTTCTAAAAGATACCAACCACGGTTGTCCGGCGAGCTCAATTGAGCTTGACAGGTTGTCGAATTTGAATCTGAACAGTTCTCGCTGCGATTCTGATACAAGCATATCTGACACATAGGTAGACTTGTTCAGAAATCCATTTAAAGGAAACTTATCCTTTGGTAACGTCGCTTTTTTGGCTTCATTGGACGACGATCGGTCGTCCCGGTTCGCGCTACAAGTCGGCTTCGATGAAGCTTCGTTTTCCACGTCCAACATAGAGAGAGACGACCGCCATCGTCCTCGTCATATTTATTATCATCTCTTTCCTTAATAACTTTCAGAGCGCGCGACGCAAGTGACTACGCAGACAATGGCACAATGACGACGTGTTCCTTAAGATGGTGTCGTTTAGGTCACTGAGAAATAAACTAGAGCTCCGTTTCCGCAAGACAGCGGCATCAATTCCCGTCACTTTACGAATAGTTCACGAATAGATAGTGATCACTTCCCGTCCGCTACCCCGCACCATCAATACCCTCTCCAACCCTTCGGTGAGCACCTCGAGGAATTCCATGTCTGATTTTCAATAGTCAAGGAAATTTAATTAATGTTGTTGTTCAAAAAAATTTACTACTAATTTTTGGTTTCCAAAATCTTTTCAGAATCGATGTTGAGAGGATATTCTGCTATTTATTAAATTATATAACTAATAATTTATATTATTATATATTATTATAATATTAATATAATATAATATTATATAAATTAATATTAATATAATATAATATTACTATTAATTTATATTATAAAATCTATTACCACGATTACTTTTTGATATTTTTTCAAGATGATTGAAAAAAAGGATACAATTAGATTCACGTTCCATCTTGGTGTCCCGTGGTGGTCCAGGAAGATTCAGAATAACTAACTGAGCCTCGCTACTCATCTTCCGGATTACCTCATTCAACTTCAACGAGGTGTGCATACGCCTTACGTCACCCTCGTCGCTGTACAACAAAATCATTTGTTAAGAAATAAATATCGACGCTAAAATTGAAAAAATCGTCGTGCAACTCACGGTGTAATCGTAGGTTTCTTAACTTCCGGACTCTGACTATTATTCTCCTGCGCATTACACTCTTTCTCCTCCTTCTCTGTATTCTCCTTGTTTTCCTTGTTCTCCGCTTTAGGTGAGCCGCTAGTAACTTTTGTCTCCTCGTCATTGTTTTCCTTGGCCTCTTCTTTCTCGTTCGCCTCCTCGGTGACCTCTGGTTCTTTATTGTTCGACTCGGTTTCCTGCATCAGTTTCTCCTTCGTGTCGTCCGTTACATTTGTGCTTTGGTTACCCGGCTCCTGGAATCTCACCTTCGACGGTATTTTGGCGTCGACGTTGTGGTGGTGGTCCACGATTGCCTGCACCTGTGTCACGGCAACGCAAGTAAGCAATGCGTACGACTGCGACTGCGTCCCGAACAGCGGAAAACAGTCAGTCGAGAGGCAAGACTAATAATCTAGCGTCAAAGCACTATGAAACCGCCAAATGAATGCTATCTATGTAAGCAATCGTGCCAATTAAGCCGAAACTGAGGGAAAATTCCTGAGATCATGATGGACAGAAAGAAACAAACTGTTGCCAGGCGCTAATAAGAGAAAAGATTTTTTTCAAACTAGTTTTTAATTTCGAAAATTAGATGTTTAAATTAGCAATATTGATACTTAAATATTTTTTTATTTATCCATTTATCTATTTGCAAACTTGTTACACTTACAAAATCATTACATTATTTTATCTCAGAAATCAGAAATCTATTTTTTCGCTTATAATTTTTAAACTATAATATTCTTAGCTTTATAAATTAAGTGTGACTCAATAGCGACCTCGCGACAATTTCTTTTCTCTTATGACATTATTTATTATACGTATGATCGTCGAGGAGGAATAAGACCGTTACGTGATATCGTGGAAACAGGGAAAGGTAATATATAAAATATAAAATCATTGGTGCAATGGAGCAAATGAGGGGAAAGAGAGGCATACATGGAATTTTGAGGGTTATCTGACAAACCAGAGGTAATTTTTCCTCGGCGGGTACCTCGTTGAAGTCCACCAATGACTGCACCTTTATCCGTGACGAGCACGCAACAAACAGACACACACCGATCAGTATCACCGTTTCTCACCATGTGTTTGTTATTATAATATGTATATATTTATACATATTATATACCATAAGCAGGTTTTCCCCTTTGTCCCGCATGCAATACTCACCACTCCTAGTGATTGCTTCTTATTCAGTTGTAACTCGCGCAGCATCTGGTTTCTCTGTTCCATGATCAGAGTACGTTCATACGTGTACGCAGAGATGTCGGTATTCGTCTGCAAACAAGCCAAAATAGAATTTTAATTTATAAAAATAATCGCATCGACAATTTTTTTTTCATTAAATATTTTTGTTGCATTAAAACTTTTTGAAGAATATAATCTTTCCCTATCTAAATTATCTATATATATTGTAGAATCGAATTACCATTTCAACGATTTCGACTTCTGCTTCAATTCTCAGGTCGTACAAGAACTTCTTTAGATCTTTCTTCATCTGTATAGAATTATCCTCCATCTGTGCAACCGTGAAGATTCTCATCTTGCAATTTTTCCAGGTGCGCTGCTGCTTCAACAAGAACGGCAACAGCATTAGAAGACCGCCATCGTGTACTATCCACCAAACATCAATGTTGCCAATTATCTTCTCGCTAGAGTCTGGGAAAAAGTTTATGCCCTTAGGTACCAGCAATGCCATCTTGGCGGCCGCAACACTTCTCACGGTTTGCAGGAAGACTCGCCAGGTTCTTTCTTCCTCTGATTGGCGCCAACCATACGGCCAACCCAGTATCACTGTATTGGGTTTCAAACCACCAAGTCCGGTGATTTGTATCAGCGAGCTTAGGCCATCGACGGCATTCTTTGCTACAAGAACTTCGACGAAACCCTTCACCTTTTCTTCCGCCGCGGTCTTCTTCAAGCTTTGTTTAGCCGCTAACGCTTCGCCCGAGTTCTGCGTATAGTCGCCAGCGATGCAACTGACACTGATGGTGAGACCCTTTCCGGCTTTGAGCTGACTAGCGAAGGCGAAAAGTTTACGATACTTGGGTACCAGATCATCGGTGAGTTTGGCAAGAATCAAGATCTGCGGACGCCAGTTCTTCGTGTGCGGCGGGCCTTCTTCGAGTCGGAGCAACGAGTATCTGGCAGCAGATAGCGCCAGACCGCGAATACCGTCGCCCCATTCCTTCTCAGCGCCACGATATTCGATATACTTGTAGATACAGCCGGCCATACCCATCGCCAACAGCGCGTAATACCAACTGGTCATGAACATGATAGCGATGCAGAGTGCCAGACCGAAGAACGACAAGCTCCAATGATAATACTTGAAGCGCGGCCGCCAGTTAGGCGTACGCAGCAGGGTCTGCAGTGCGCAGGCGAGGTTTACGAAACCGTAGCACATGAGGAAGAACATGGACAGCAATGGTGCCAGATAATCCACATTGCCGAGCAAGATTCCACATTGACAGATCAACACGGTAAGCACTAGGGCACGACTAGGTTCGCCCCGACTAGAACTGATGGCGAACGGCGCCAGGAAAGGAATGATGCCATCTTTAGCGATCGCCTGCAGTAATCGTGGCGCTCCCGTTAATGATTGAAGACCGGCGCCCAAAGTGGATAGGAAAGAACCGATCAGAATCACCCACTGATTCGGCCATGCCATATTTGCCACTACAAGCTTGCCGCCGATGCTCTGACCAAATTTGTCACGTAATAGCAAATTGTCAACGGTACCGGCAAAGAGTAAGACGGTAGACAAATAGACAGTGGAAGTCGTCAGAATTGCACAGATTGTGCCAATCGGTATGGATTTCTGGGCATCAGCTAAGTCACCGGATCGATTGGAGCCCGCCATGATGCCTATAAAATAATATCATTTATTAATTATGATTTGTATATATATATATATATAATAAAGAAAAATAATATATTATTAAAATACAATTTATTAATATTAGTATATAATATGGAACGAGATTCTTTGCTTACCTGTTACGGAGGGAAAGAATATACCGATGAGAATGGTGAAGGTCGTGGTGAGATCGACTTGAATCTGGTTGTAGGTCGAGCTTGTCAAAACATCCATGTCCTTTGAATCGGACCCGTAGGAAATTAGTTGACCCTCTTCTTGGTAACTGTCCCATATGTTCTCTGTATATCAGAAAATAGAACATTTCAAATCATTTATCTATCTTATATAATAATTACATAAATTGTAATTGTAATTTTACCTAAGAATACGCCGCTGGCCAAACCACGAATACCGTTGACGATAGTAACGTTGTTCTCGATGAAATACGGATCGCATTTACCGCGGACGGTGCTGTTACCGCAATACATATTATGTAAAGCGCCGTTTAAGTGTTTATTGCAATCGTTTAGAACATCAATGTCCTTTACCAGCCTCCTGCCGATCACGCACATTCTGAAACACAAGTGGAATTTTTAAGCATTCAATCTTCTTTTATAATTTGCTTGTTTCTTGCGATAGATATAATTATCATTTATCGTTTATAATATTATAATTCGCGACAGTGTTTCCACTGTTGATGACTATATGCATAATATGAAAATTAGTATCGTAATTAGTTTAGTACTTCAAAGCTTCGTTCCCGTTAAAGTTCACAAAGAGCCCCACGTAAACAGCAATGATGGAGAGAATGACGCAGGCCAGTGCTACTGTAGCGAACTTGTTAACGAACTTTACGCCAATGAAGACAATCGTTCCCATTATCATCAGCAGGATAGTGCCATATACCCGGAAGTTGTTGTACATAATATTGGCATCTTTCGTAAAATCGCCAAATATGCTAAGTCCAGGGGCCATGTAAGTCTACAAAAAAGTGCCAAAAAAAGGTGAGCGAGTGAAATATGTTCTGTTAGAGTATAAAAATTATACAAAAGTCTATCATAATTAATATTTTAAATATCTTTTATTATATGTTAGATAAGTTTTGATATGTTAGATAGTTTTATGATATATTAAGAGATGAATTATATATCATTTATATTTTTATTACTCACTTTACATAAGTGATCGAAATATAAAGTAATTTGATTAATCTCAACAGTTGCAAGATTGTGTAATACTTTTATTTCTTTACTTTAGATTTTAATCAATACGTCAGACTGATTAAAAGGCTAATTGAAGTAATGTCATTAAATTGCTGATACTTACGAGAACGATTTCGACGGCACCGATGATGTACATCGCGGCGGCCAAGGTAGTACCTGTATAAAACAGCATCCCTACCGCGCCGCCGAATTCCGGGCCTAAACTCCTTGATATCATGAAATAGGAACCACCAGCTGGAACCACGCCATTGGTGGCAATGGCACTCATACTTATCGCCGTCAGCATCGTCTGCGAGGAATAAACTGTTTGTTACAATCCATTTTCATATTCTCGAAACTTAATTCGCGAGAATTAAGCTATATTCATGCTGAGTCACTTATAATTAAATTTCTTAAGAAAAAAAATCCATTTTAGATTAATTCGAAAATTATCTTTTCATATTTTTAGAAATTCGATATTTTTATATGGATCTTGATATTTTTAATTTCATACATATTACATATTTTTTTATCTTTTACGTGACACGTTGTTAACATTTCGATTTTCCGTACAGTTCCTTACACCTTGTAGATATATACTCACTACGCAACAGCAGCAAAGCACGATGAAGAAAGCTTGAATGGCACCAGCCGTGCCGACTACCCATGTCAACCGGATAAAGAGGATCACACCAAAGATGTTTTGGATACATGGCAAATAGACGCCTATAAGGGTACCCATTCGCGCTCCACCTCCCACAGCTGGTGCCGGTTTGCTGTCAGGATCGGTCGCAGCCGGGATGGTGTTGCTATAGTTGGCCAGGCTGTTGAGCAACGTCGAGATCCTCGGTCGATCCTCCATCTCCTCCTACGATTCAATTGGATTTTTATCCATCCGTCAATCATACGTATAACATTACGGATCTTGAAGATCGCTTTTTACTTCACGCTTTTTTCTTGTATTATCTTGGTCGAGGATTTTAATTAAAAAAAGAGATCTTCTGAATAAAGAAAAGATAACAATATGATTTTTAAATTTTTTGTGCTTATTTTTTAAAAAAAGGAGGAGGCATCTCGAGTAATTTATTCGAAATTTAAGGGATATAGATTTATCATTTACGAGTCGCGAATTGTCTGATCATACGTAGACTTTCACTACTTCGCTATAAATACTAAGACTTTACTACTTTTATTCAGCTATGTCTATCTATTTTTTCTATTTCTGTCTCGTCGCGTATAGACTTTATTACTGAATAGAATTCGGAGAAACCATTTTCGAGACTAACGAGCCGTCCGACTAGTCATCAACTCTTATCACTTATCACATGCTTATTCCTATAGCTAAGAATCGCGA
Source organism: Prenolepis imparis (assembly GCF_030444845.1). Classification (NCBI taxonomy): domain Eukaryota; kingdom Metazoa; phylum Arthropoda; class Insecta; order Hymenoptera; family Formicidae; genus Prenolepis; species Prenolepis imparis. The sequence continues at coordinate 15,484,066 of NW_028141160.1, forward strand.
CCCTCGCTCGCGTTGTAATTCCATATAAGGTCCCTTATTATGCCGAAAGGGACGCAATCTCATTTGCAATTTTATTGATAAACTTGCGGAAAAATGTCGCGTAACTCCGTCCGTAGGGACATTTTTATGGAAATAGTTGCTCTTTTTTCATGTAAGTTCGCAATCTCGTTACGAGAATATTACGTTGTTGTCGATCTAATTTCGTGATGACTACTTTTCACGTCGAAGCATTTCGTTCTTGCTTTATATACAGGAAATACAGATTTACATCAAATATCGTCGTGGAGGATGTCGGAGAATGTAAGTCGAGAAGATCCGAGATGATCCACGGTGATTTCCTTCAGGAAATTGCAACGCGTCTTTCACGTCCTATCTTTAATCTATTTCTCGCGTGATGTCTTTCTAATTTCTTCTTTCATCATCACACGTCATACAATGTGTTGCTGGACATTTATGTCGATTTTCACGAAAAGCCGAAACTTTGATCTAATGGATAGGATGGAAATCCTCCACAAATCCATCCTTTTCTTGTTTATCTCGTTTCATGACTTTGAAGAAACTTAACAAGTTTCGAGTAAATGAAATAATAAATAATAAAATACTATTCAAGAATAGAAGTCTAAACTATTCTCCATAGATAGAAAGTCAGCTCTTATTTCTCTCTTTTTTTTTTACAAATTTAGTATTATTTAATATATACATAATTATTGATTAAATTTTTTTATCGGAAATTATATTTTTAAATAAAAATTTAAACGCATGATAAAAATGTATCGGTAGTTCATTCTATTAAGTTTAATTTTGATTGTGACATTCGATGTAGCCGAATGTCGAGAATTAAAGTCGCTGTAAAGAGAATTAACGGATTTGACAGGATACAATACTCGCTTCATGAGATTCAAAGCTTGATAATAGCTTGCAGTTTTTGAGCGGAACCGAGCGGAACAGATAAGAAAACTGGGCCGACGAAAGACTCAAGCTGCTCTCTTACGGTTAGAAAAATAGCGTTAAAATACCAAGGAGTAGAAACGAGGACAAGAGACCGAGAAAAAGAGGAGAGGCCAAAGTATGCGGCTTGTCGTTCTAAAGGAATGGTAATCCAGAAAAGAATTCTTAGTCCAAGCCTCAATTATGTCACAAAATTCCTTTTTGTTTTCTCCTTAAAGTTTTATAGTATATACTAAATATTATCAAAGAGGACATTCATCGATTTTAAGAGATTTTAAGTAAAGATTTCCTATATAAAAATATAATTTTATGTGATAGAGATACAGTTTTATGTAAGAGATAAATGAGAGAAAAAGAGAGTTTGATCTTCTTAACTTTATGATATATAATCTCTAACTGTAATTCCACTTATATAAATTGCTGTTTTCATAATAATAATTTTGCTAGTTAATTACACAATGAATGTTATACACATTCAAAGTAGATAATCTCTTAGAAAACTATAGTGATTAAGAAAATGATTAACATTTAATGGAAGTAATAGAGGCATTAAAAATTAATAAATTTTAGGACGTGTATATATACTCTTTCTTTTGAAGTAAAATAAAAAAGTTTTCTCTTTCCATGCATTAATTTTCAAAATAAAATGTATGTAAATTTAAAAGTTTATTAAAAGTAAACTTGTCAAGATTAAATTAATTCGTCAGACTTGTGTTGTACTTACACTGTAGAGATACAGATTCGTTTCATATCCTGATTTTTTCTCAGAATTAGTGCTGCCGACGATAGCATCGCCATCTCCGCCTGCGCCGCCTCCATCGCCTGAAAGCAAGAAAAAACATGCAATTAATTATTTGCTGCTTTGTCTGGATGCGAAATGCGTGTTTTGAAACTGCAGAATGAATTAAGTAAAATAAAATTTCAATTATACTTATTGTTAATTAGTCTATTTTCTTCAATTTCACACAATCTTGTTCATTATGTTTTGCTACTAAAAAAATGTAAACGTATTGATAAATATATTTTCGTGATTATCTATATATGCTGCAACTAAATGCTGGTAAATAATAAAAAATTAATAAACGTTTCACTTGTTGTAATATATGCATGGTAAGAAGTATACATTATTGTGGAAATCTACAGTGACAGTTCAATTAATTAAAAAGTCGTTCATGAAATACTTAAAGTGCTCAGAATACTTAAAGCTGTAACATTTACTATTTGCTGAATGGTTTATATATAACACCATGATTACTTTTAAGATTATTAAAAATTAATTGTCAAAGCCGTTACAACTTGGTAGAAATGATGTATAAATAAACTCTCTCTCTCTCAGTGGCAACATTAATCTTTTTCACGTTTCGACAAGTGTAAATGCGTTAAAACTTTAAATATGTTTATGCAATAAAATAATAATATTATTTATAATTATCTAAGTATCAATAACAACAAAAATCAATGATGTAAAAGTTGTCACAAATAAAAAAAATTATTACACACAATTCACGTTTACATTTTTTTTATTTTATGTTCAAAATGATCAATGTTTAAAAAAAGATTGCATTTTAGATATTTTATGTATGATTTCGTTTACGATATTTAGTTGTATTGTATTGTTCTACATTCGTTTCTTTTCCATGTATTTTATATGCAAAAGAGAAACATAGACTGGCGAGAATTTAACGATGTTACGCCCTTAAAGGGCTAACTTTCAATATAGTATCCCGCGATACAAATGGCACTAGTCCAACTGGCACGTACGATCGTTAATCGACCTGACAGAATTTTTATCAACGCCAATTCAGAGTAGGGTTTCGTGAGGAGAGTTCCAGTCTCTCGGCCCATTCGTTTCTCTTAGCGAATCTCGACTCTTTTCTGGTATTCCATGAAGACGTTCATTTTCTAATAGAAGGATATTTCTCATCTAATTCAGATTGAGCCGCAATACGAATATAGAATTTGTAAGTTTCTTAATTGTTTCTCGAAGTCAATACTTCTTTTTTTTATAAATGTAGATACATATTCGAGTTATGAATTATAAAAGTAAAACACTTGTTACAAAATACATTTCAATAAATTCATCGAATAAATTCGAGCAAGAGATTCGTTTCTTTAAAACTTTAATTTAAGATACAATTGTCAAAATATTTAATATCGAATATATACACATTAAAAAGTATATATAAAAATTAATATGTGTAAAATATAATATATATAAAGAATACATATTTATATTATATAAAAGAGAAGAAAAAACATAAATCCTCTTTAATAATATAAATATTATTGCTCTCTAAATTTACGGTTTTTCACCAAATTTAACGCGCAATATTTAAGCGAGCAATTTCTCATTCGTTAATGCAGGAAAAATAATGATAAAGGAAAAAAACCGGCGAAGGAAGAATAAGAGAATGCCAAAGCGGATTACGCAGTCTTATGTCATCGAGGTGGGCGTGCTTGATAGTCATGAGAAAAGGCTCTTCTTACCCTTGTCTACTTGAGAAGCTTCAACGTGACATATCAGAGCCGCGAATTTCGCTCGTAATCTACTTCCGTAGCGGGCGCGAATAATGTTACAGTAAAATGCGTTACGCGACAGATATTACGCGATCAATGTAAACAAGACAATAGCTCTTGGTCGACATATTTATAGTCGGCAGTTCTCCCGATATACGCAACGTTCCGCGAATTAAAAGGTACTTTTTGTAGAATATCCGATATTTTTTATAATTATACCATATATGTGACGTCGAAAATATATATATCTAGAAATATTTATAGCACAGAGGTACACGTCTAATGGCTGGAAAATTGAATTACGCCTTAGCATGATTATAATCTTATCAGTCATCTATATATCTGAGATGTATTTTCTTACCATCCTATAAGAGCGAGCGGGTAATTGAAATCTTCAGACTAAAATAGAGTCCCGCGATGATGTTTCACTGATATAACTGAATGATAGATAAAACTGCATCTAATTTTTTAATTATTTCTGACATAAGTCACAACAAATTGGACGTATAATTTTCGAATAAACATTAATAGAGAAATAAGTAAAAAGACGATGTATAATGTAAGTGTCATCGACATCTATCGAACAAGTGCTCGTTATCTTTTAATGATGTTGTAACGACTTTAGCGGCGAATAAATTTTATTATCAGAAAAGCATTGTTCCACATTTACGATCTCAGTTATCGCGCGCAATTTCCGTTAGTTTTATCGGCGATGTAACATAACGGAAAAACAGTAGAAGAGTATGAGAGCGATGCAAAGTAGGTCGATGATTTCTCGACGTGCGAGATGCAATGCCAAGGCTTTCCCGTGCGTAGAGAAAAGTAGATATAGTAGACACATAGCAAAGAGAGAGAGAGAGAGAGAGAGAGAGAGGGGTTTAAGATAATATAATGCATCCAAGAGGGGAAAAGTGTGTCACGATTATTGTTGGATGCTTCTTGACTGTCGTCTGCCGCCCGCGTTACTTTCCCTTGATCCCCTTTTATCTCGATACTTGGTGGACCACGGACGACTTCCCGTCGTCTCTACCCTTGTCCAACTTTATCAGATTTTGTCGGAGAAACCGCATATTTCGTCCGTGCATTCCGCAAGTAACAATTCCCAGGATAATCTCTCGCGTCGGTGGCAGTAGCTGTCGGCCCGTGGTCCAGAGATCTCGATCGGAATCCGTTCCCGCGAGAGCGACGTGATCGAAAAAGAAAACGCGCGCGGAATGCGAGAAATCGTTTTCGTGTTTCGCTTCTTTATAAAGCCGTGAGCGAGTATCGAAAAAAAGTAGCCGACCGTCTTAACATTAATTTCTAAATATATTTCGTTTTTCTTCAGATACTTTGAGCGCAGTTTTTTCTTTCATTTATTTGATATTCTTTTATTTAATACTTCTCTAGAAGCATATTTTTATTATTCAAATGGAATATTGGAGATTATGGCTCTTGGGCACCTATAGTCTCATTCAATTGTCGATATATATCGCACAATACATTATGGCATTATGGGTTTAGCGTTATCTAATGTATATTGGAATCGAATCTCAATATTTCATAAAATTAGTATCAAAAGAGTTTTTATCCGAATATATTGTTTTAATGATTCGTGAAGAGTACAGCAAGGGATTAACATCGTCTAGCATAATATACAATTATACATACAATTATGTATGCGATATTTCAAATCGTATTATTTCTTTCGCTGTGCTTGACCTAATTAAGGACTTTTTATAGACAAGAGAGAATAAAATAGAAGGAATTTTTTTAACAGACAAAAGGGGCGCGCACGCAAAGCAGTGTTTGATGCGTGCATTAATTTTTTAATTGTTACCAATAGTCTGCATAAAAGAAGTTTGTGCATTTAATAAAAAAGAAGTTTGATCATAATATTTCTATACTACAGAATTTTCCAATATAACAGTCAAAGGACAGGAGGGTGGAATGAATGAGTGAGAAAAAGAGAGATAGGACGAAAAAAGGAAAAGAGAGAAATGTCATTTTTCCGTGAACAAACACGATAAGAAGAAATATATCGCAAATAAATACACGTGTTCTCGATAGAACTGCATTTCTTTGACGGATGCTGCAAACGCCACGAGCGAACGTTGCAATGACGCGATAGTGCTGTCACGAAAAATGGAATTCTCTTTCGGGAGTATTTCCTGAAGCTCTCTCTTCTACAGGATGTCACACGTAAGAGTTTTATCGTTTAGCAAAAGAAAACGGATCCTTAATAAAGAGTAAGTTACCGTAAAAAATTCGATTCGATCTTTCATATTTCTTCCGCATTTTATTAAAATTTATTTTAAAAATTGCTCCAAAAATATAGAATATTTACAAAAATTAAATAATAAATATTGCCAGTATATATCATCTGCATATATAATATTGACACGTCGATCTGCATCGAATGTATGTCAAACATTTTGATGATTTCCCGTTTGATTTACAGATCACACACATACACACACACACACACACAACACACATGCGCCATACATACGAGCGAATAATTATGATCGAGTGTCACTTGCATGCCTCTATGCATCACGCTCGTACTTAGACACATATGTAACACAAACGTGAATCTAATCGACGAATTAAGATTATTTAGTGTCCGAATTAGTCCTAAAATCGACTCCGATCAGGAACAAACAGAATAAGAATTATACGATCCTGAACCGGTAAAATTTCATGCGCTTGAGGTCATAAGTTTCCCTCGCGGCCAGATCGTAATGATAATCGTAATATCTTATTGATGGAACTGTAAACGTGCACATTGTGTGAATAAATGATGATCGTAAGACTTGGAAGACCGTAAACCTTCCAACGATTGTCAATATCAGGTTGCACGGTTGATGACTTATTATCGCAAGATATAGGCTTCGTAAATCGCTTTAATAAAATTTTCCTTCTAGAAAAGAACTTATAAAAAATCAATAAAAAATCAGTTGTACATGTTGTGCATGCATCGATATTAAAATTTCAACATTTATTATTAGAATCTCTCTAACAATAAATAATAACAAGTTAATACTTATTTTTTTTTTAAAGTTCCAAGTTTTTTTATTTGAAAATATATATAATAAAAAATCCGTCTCGAATATTTCAATATCGAAATTAATTTTTAATTTTTAACTAAATATGATTTTCTTAATACAGAGTTTAAAAAAATATATAAGATTAGTAAATAATCATATAAATGTCGAATGTTTAAATACAGAAACTTCTTAAAGCAAATGAATTAATAACCATACTTTGGAGTTTAATATGCAACTGCAAAATGCACAGAAGATTAATAAAAAATCTTATGCAAATTGTTGGATTAAGTTGACAAGTTTTGTAACAAATGAGTTAATAACTATAGCGACAGAGACGTGGAAAATGGCGAAACTTAACAGTCGCAAAAGTAGAACAGCTAGTCTCGTGGTGAGAGAAGAGATATAGAGTAGGGTAGAGATTGGGTAAGAAAAGCCGTGTAAGGAACTAGAACGAGGGGGACACCAGTATCATGCCTGGAAAATAGAAACTCCACTTTGTGCTTGCACACGCGGTATTTGTCAAAAGCTGCCAAGTTCGGACCAATCTCGTGGCGGGAATTAACGAGAACCGGACATCAATTGTCCGACGTAACGCCGATGCAATTCCGACACGAGATGATCCTCGCTCTCGAAGAGCTGTTATCTTTTGGTTGCATCGTATAAGACCACGTTCTCGTTTACAGTCTTCATTTGTTTGCAATTTATCACCGGTGACGTGATTTTCCAAATATCAAATATTTTCCCCTTTAAATACATGTACATTAAAAATAGCTTCATTAAAATCGCGTGTGTTTATTTCTATAATATGAAATTTTCAGATATAAGTGAAAATCCATTATTATTATTAATTTATCACAAATTATTATTTATTACCGTATGAAGATGTCAATTTATTTCTTTCCCACGCAACTATCTTCCGAATCAAAAATTAATTGTCCGCTTTGCAATAAAATCCAGAATGACGCATCGTGATGTAAATCGAAGCTGCGATTCGCCTTTTGCACGCCAATTAATGGCTCAAATGCACCGAAGAGATGACAGTGTCTGGTGAAGACAGATCGGTTTACGACGCCGGCGAGAGATATAGTATCACCTCCCTTTCCCCTGAAATAATACATGAGATCGAATGTCTTTTATCTCTGATAATATCCCATATCGATGTTACATCGTATTTTCATGAAAGTATCGCAAAGTCATCTCTTTTCTCTCTTCTCATGAAACGCTGAGCGGATGCATCTTTTACGCAAAAAGGAATTTTTGAAACAGATTGTGCATGTTTCACGCATTCAATTATTGTTCCGAATCGCTCGATAGTGCGATATTTTTAGAAACAATGCATCTATTTTCATTTGATATACAATAAATAAAATCTCTTGTATAAAATTTTCTCGCACAAATTGTTTCCCATATATAAAAATATGTATGTCGCCTAGAGCAAAGATTTAATAGCCGTCTATTACTGCGATTAAACTGACAGGTAATTATGCATGCACCAGTGCTGCAAGATCCGTTTGGATCGAACTGAATACACTTGAATGACCCAAACGAGGATCGGGAAAATCAGGCTAATGAACAATCTTAACTAACGATGTTAATTAAGGACGATACGTTGTCTTCTGTAACTTTTCTCCAAGAGATGGCCTCTCGAAACTCGTGATCGACATAATTGTATCCGTTCAATATTCCAAGAGCGCGATCCACCTTTCGCAAACTTAGTCCGTTTTCATCTCGCAAGCTTCAATAAAACATGAAGTTATTATCTTTCGCAGAAAATATCAATTAAATAAATTTGGAACAGCTACGAGTATATAATTTATAAATTTATATATTTAATAATATGCGTATTCAAAAAGCTGTAAAGATGTAAAGCTTAAAAGTTCGAAAATTCGAACATTACTGAACATTACGTAATTAAATTTAAAATGTAGCGCTTTATGGAGAAATAAAACTTTGAAATATCTCAAATTTCCGAGTTATAAACGTCTCAGTTTATCGCATCGCCTGAAAAACTTTGCTCGACTCTTATAATATTACGAATGCCCGTGCCTATCTACATTTCATTTCATAAAAAATTCTATTTCGCGACGCTCATAAATAAAGTTAAACAGACGTGGGAAACGCGCGCATTTCGACGGCGACCGCCGAATTGAATTTCATATTTCAACCTTATGGCAATTACTGTGCAATACAGTACTTTATCGAGTGGGCAGCGGCTGGCGATTATTGGCCATCGACTGATTTATATCCCGATGGCATATGTGTTTCGTCTGCACGTTCGACATGTCTTAAACGACGTTTTATACTTTTACGATAAGACGTCTTCTACGAGTAAGATGGATTTATGCATTATTGCACGAGGAACTGCATATTCGAGTTGATCGTATCTAAAAATTGTGCAAATTTTATCTTTCTACCAATAATTCATAGTAACATTCGTATAGTAATATTATAGAATAATAATAATAATAATATCGAGATAAAATAATTTTGTCGCTTTTTGTTGATTTTCTATTTCTTTTTAAATTTCATTTTATAGAAGAGAATATATTTTATATACTTTGTTTCTTCTATATAGATCAGTTTTATTATTAATTTTAAAATAAGTGTCTATTATTCTATCTAATTATTAAAACTTATATTGAACTTCTTCTATATACATCGGTAAACGATACTTAATTTTGGTACAATGAGCAAATGAGTAATAAACGATCGTGCAAACAATAAACGGTTAATAAATGGTCGGCAGGGTACGTATCTAGACTATACGCCGAATGTTAGCTGGCTAACTCGTAAGTCGCAAAGCTAACAATGGGTTCAGTTAACTTGCTTGCCAAGCTTAACATCTACGTTTAATATATTAAGTTATCACGATGACAATTAAGTCTTCCAGTCCTAGAAAATTGTCGCGACGAACAAATTTTAGCGTAACAACAGCATATGTAAAGCTTTCTCTCTCTTGTTATTGTTCGCAGTAATTATTAACCTTTCCCCTTTCTCATTCAAACTGTGTGAACAAACAAAGATAATTAAAATACTGGATAACGCAAATACACTCTGATATAAATTACTTTTCAATATAAATCAACAAAAAAAGATTATAAAAGAATAACAAATATAAATAATATAATCAATATATAAAAGAATATAGAATGCACTAAGTAAATTCTCTAAAAATTAGAGATTAGAGTTATTCTTGCAAGATTATTGGGGACAAACCGCGCGGATTATCCTCGACATTTGTTCCGATCGAAGAATGGTGGCTAACGGGGAGATCCGATGAAATTTAAATAATCGGCAATTACGAATAAGCGAAGCGTGAATTTTCGCGCGAAAGCGCAACCGCCCATTTGAGCGCACCCACGCTATGCACGTAATTCCCCGATGCATGACGCCCCGATGCCGCAGCATCCGAAATCTGATGCTGCGGCGAGTATCAATCGACAAACTATGTGTCAACATAGGGTGTGTGCATACATACATGATCGTTGGCTCCCGGAATGGATTCCGGTAGTTTTTACTTCGCCAAGAGTCAACAAGATCAATTTCGATGTGTTTTCGGGAAATTCGCTTAAAATTGGGATTCATCTCGAGTAAGTAATTTTAGCCGAGTCTTAATTTAATAACCTGTCGGAGAAATTCCACTCAATGATTCCTTATCATTTTAGTTATTTTCATTACTCCTAGAATAACTGTTTGTAAAATACAAGAGGTGAAGAGAACTCAGTCTCTCGCGCGATTTAAAAAAATATCCGAAATTAGCGCTCGTCCAAGAGATAAGAAAAAATTCACTGCAGAGCATGAATACGAAAGTGACTATGATTTTCCCTTTGACTCGCGGTGAAATGTAAAGCGCTCTAATCGTGCGATGCAACGAACGTGGATGATAACGCTTCGACGATTATCTTCGGTACATAAACCGACGTTTGTTTACACGTGCGTATAGCAAGTGGAGGAGGTCGATGAATAAATTTCATTGCGCGCTACTCGACAGATCAATCATGACTACGTACACGTATAAGTGTGTCAATGATCAGATGAACGCATAAATCATGGAGACGTGCTGCAAAACGGTTTACATCAATCCAATAATATCCGATTAGTTTGATCGCGCGCGAATAAGACGATATAAAGCGAGCTTTTCGGGATATCGATTGGTGCCAAAAACGTTACTGATACTTTTTTTCTTACGATATAGAAAATTAAATATAATTAAAGGCAAAAAAGATATAATTAAAAGATATAATTAAAATTCGATATTCTTCAACCATCAATTTGTTGATTAACTTGCTGAATCTCGATTCGTTTCAATCTTATTTTGTATACCGATAATTATTTTTTGCGGAATATTTTTTTTCTGCAAAAACGAGTATCGTTTCGAAAGAAATGTCTGCAAAATATTAAGTTCTTCATTTAAACGTTGTTACGATCAAAGATTTAATCCATTCAATTTTGAATAAAATTTTGAATTAGTATTTCTATAATTTTTTAATATATAAGGTCTCGTGTTAACTCATGTCTCGAAATACTTTTATCTTATCACGAGATAAGATAGACAAAGTAAAAAGATATATGTTTCAGGATTTTATTTTATCTGACAATTTGTCATCGCTCGATAATAAAGTTTTCAATGTCACTCGACTCTAAATACATCCTGGCGAATACAGAATCAAAGATAGAAGTTGGAGTACACTCGTGTCTTGTAACGAGATGTAAACAAACGTGTTTTTGATGGCCTTGTGCTCCATCATGTGCACTTCAGTGTTGCGCGTGGTTTGTGGTTGTTCATTTTTATTTAATCTCTCTCCACTTCGCCGCAGAAATATGATTTCTCAATCAAATATTTCACATCAACGGGATGCGAACTGTAAAATTGACTTGATATCATTCCATAATATCATTCGCACTCGTCAGTTTCAATATAATAACTGCAGTTTCGTGCAGATTGCACACGAAATAGCAGAGACGAAAGAAAGCTCTAGAATAACTCGAAAGATGAATCGGCTTACATGAAAACTAAAATCACGTTTTTCTGCATTTGTCACGAATTCAGCATTTGTACCGAAAAGTGTCAACCCAACCCAATCATTATTTTTAAATTACATAGAAATGGTCTTTAAATTGAGATCGAATCGAAACCTTTACATCGCTCGCGAAACGAACTATGACCTTTGATTGTTGCCGAGTATTCGAAGCAATGCTTCACGTTCTGCTGATCAAAGGACGTTACTTCGCCCGGTGCATTTGCATGCACACGTATATATATGTACGTTACGCGTGTAGGTTGCTGACGGTCGCCGTTTTCGTGACATCCGCTTTGCGGACGAGTCGCTGAAAAAAGACCTTTGCTGACAAAGTCGGTATTTACGGCCATCTCGCTCTATTTAATCGTGCGATAGCCTACGAAAGTTCAAAACCTTAAGCAGAAGCTTTTAGAGAAACTCAACAAATCTTTAATATAAAGCTTTCAAACATTAATTTAGTTTTTGGTCAATTTCTTACACTGCACAGAGAATTTTCTCTTGGAATTTACCCTGAAAATTATGGTAATCGTGGGACAGTATGGAAAGAATTTTATGAGAATTTCTCTGATTAATATTTATCGCAATAAAAATAATAATATCTGTCACAATAAAATATAAAATATGTTTGATTAATTTTACTACATAGTTTAGTAAAATTAATCAAACATATTTTATATTTTATTGTAATTAATATTATTTTTTATTGTGACAAATATTAATCAGAGAAATTCTCATAAAATTCTTTTCATACCATATTGTTCCACGATTACCATGATTTTCAGGATAAATTCTAAGAGAAAATTCTCTCTGTGTGTTAATATTAATCTGTAACATGAGATAAGATGATTTTTATCGCGCGACTTGTTAGAGTATTTTTTTATTCTGATACTAAAATATAAGAGTAGATCACACTTTAGTAAATATTGAATTGAAATTAAATATGTAAAATTTAGATTATATTTCAATATTTTCAACTATAAAATAAGAATCAGTCTGTGCAGGAATTTTTCTGATGTAATGAACTAGTATATCTTTAAGATAGAATTTACATTTGTCAAGTAAATATTGTTCAAGTTTCACATTTTTCTTATCCACGAATACTCTATCTAACAGAAATTAAACCAAGCAGAAATTGTTCTATGTATTCGATCAATTTAGAATTAATTTTTTTCTTAGGCTTAGAATATTCAAAGACTCCAATTTTAATTCGCTTTTGATTGAAAATTTGAAAATTCGAGATTCTTGTGATTTAAATTTCACAAATAACTAATAAATAATCAAGTTTTTCATTTGATTATTTATATTTAGGAATCAGAGTTTTTTTTTAATTACAAATGTTTAACTATATGCACATCCTTTTGACATGTATAACAAATAATAATTATACCAGAAAGTTAGATTTCTGTTTTGTAAGTACATTAATAGACAGTGTATTTAACATTTTAATGTAATCCCCCATTAGTTTCATCTCTAATTTATGTAGAAATAAATCTTTGAAGATTATCTGTAAAATAGAGAGAGAAAAAAAAGAGAAAGAGAAAGAGAGTATGAGTATGTATCAATCATTTTAGAGCGCCGACTTTATATAAAATCGTAAATCTGATTAGTTCTATACGCGATAGATTGACACTCAACGGTAGATAAGGATAATGAAAGCGTACAGCTTCACTTTACTATTATATCGAACAATCGGATATATAGGAAGTTATCGGCATTAAAAACACACGGGGATACTCCGTAGTCGTATATACGCGCCTCCACTCTGTCTCTCGTGTGCACTATCGATTCACCTCGCGGCCTTGTGCTTAATTGAATTAGTATCGAACTAAAAAAGGATGACCTTGAGTCAATTAACGGCGAGACAGAATAAGACAAACGTTTCTCGCCATCCGTTCGGACAACAAAAAGAGAAAGTTCCTCTTTAAAATGTCGCGATTATATCCCGCAATTATGATCCTCTCAACGCCCACATTTTGCGCGAGCGCTATCCGGTGCAAAGTAGCGGCCATTAATTTGCCAACGCTTGCAGAAAGTTGATGAAATCTTGGAAATAGAGATAATTGATGTTTATCAATTTTTGTTCAAAATAAAAAATCTAACAATTCATCGACCTCATGTAATTTCTATAACCTTACTTGATAAAAATATCTTTTTAGCGATTTTTAAATGTTTTTAGTTCAAAGATCTATAGAATCCATATAATGTTACAAATAATAATTTTCTAACTTCTCTACTGCTGTATTATTATTCTAATTTTTATTTTTTATGAATAATAAAAATTTCTATTTTCATTAAAATGTGTTGTACTACAGTCGCTTAATCTATACAACACGAGGGGGATATTTTTTCCGGATAATGTTGTCGAATTTGTATCTTTTGCGAACGATCATATTTTGGGCGTATTTTGCGAAAGCTGAGCAGATCGGAGTTTGGAACAAAATTAAGAGAAATATTGGGAAGTATGAGAGAGCGTACCAGCTTGCGGACGCGCTGGCGAACCATCGGGCACGACGATCTTGGTCTGCGACTTCGGCGTGCCCTCGCTCATGGTAGTTTCGACACGTCTTCGATTTTCCACCGGCCCGGGGTGGGAAACACGAGACCCCCTCTTTTAGCTGCCAGCCAAAGCTCAGTGCCGTGCACGCTTCTTCGATCGCTGTGCAATTCGCAGGATTTTGCCGATCGGCGCGTGAGCCTTCTTCTCCCAGGAAATACCTTTTTATTTCGACTTTTTTTATTTTTTGTCTAAACGATCACTTTGATACGGACTTCAAGTGAAACACTTTTATGCCAATTTATGCATAGGGGCTGTTGATTTTTTTTTTTCGAAATCCTGATCGTTCTGGATCTTGCCTGAGACTCTCGATGAGATCGTAGGCTCTTGGCGAACCGAAAGGCGACCGAAGGGAGAAATTTGATGTACGTATTCCCTCACGAGCAAGGGCTGACGATTTAACGAGGATCGCAAGATCGTCGCCGTGGATCGGCGGAGGATTTAGATTTCTCGAGAGCAGTATTTTCGAGTATCTCGCGATCTATCGCGCTGGTTGTGGCGTACGATCAACGTGGAAATTCAAGATCGATCTGGATTTTCCAAAGCTTGCATCGATCAAAATTCAAGACGCTCCTCGTCGCACTCCGCGCGAGACTTGTCTTTTCGCCTCGATCCTTTTCGCCAACCCTCTCGCGATCTGGGAGGAGCCGACGCGCGGTGCGCGACACGGTGGCGAGATCGGCGTACGACCGCGAGGCGGGTGCTTTCAGTCTCTCAGTGGGTGCATCTCTCCCTCCCCCCAGGCGGTGTCACAAGGTCACGAGATCACTGGGTTCGGCTGGATTCACGCGCGCTGGCGTACGTACGTTCGATCGATCGGTTGGTCGGTCGGTCGGTCGGTCGGTCGGTCGGTCGCGGTTGCCACCAACGGGAAAATACTTGGTCGATCGCGACGATCGCAATCTCAGCTAGGCAAAGATAAACGTACGCATCACGATCGACGTTCACTTGTCGATATTTCGTTCGAGTTCGATACTAATTGTCCAAGAATTTGAAAATCGATCGATGGATCGTCCAGAGACATACACACTCAAAAACCGCTGTCGTGATTGAACGTCACGCGATAATCGTCGCGGAAACGCAATCCTGGCAAGCGAGACTGCGTCGGAAAAATCAGAGACGCATGGGAAAAGGCAGCACGCACGTCTGACCAGAGCGCGGAGCGTAGCTACTTCGCCGCGGCTGACTAGAGCGCGGACCGTCACTACTGAATTACGCGCGGAGCAGTGGTACAACCCGTGTTTTGTCGAACGGACTGGCTGCTCCTCCGGCGCGCTGCGGAGTCACGGGTCACCACCCTTGCGCGTCTCTTCCTGGACCAAATTTTCTCCTCCGTCTCTCACTCGTCGCGCGCTTCCAGTCTCATTCCTCTTCCGTGTTTTTCTCCCTTCCTCTCTCTTTCTCTCTCTTCACCCTGATCGCTTCAACGTGCAACGATTGCCCGATGCTGACTCTCGCACGACAGCGGCTTTTCCTCGCGGAAAACGTCGACTGCCGCGCGCACGCTATTGCGAGGGGGTCGCGGTGGCGGCGGCGAAACGTTCTCTCCCCGACTTTTCCAGGGGCTCCTCTCCTCTTCCGCCCCCCGCGCGTCCTATCGTCGCGCGCGCACGCTTTCACGCCCTCTCCTCTCGGCGATCTTTCTTCTCTCCTCTCGCTCCCGGTTACGACCACGATGCGCATTCCGTCTCGTTTCATCTCGTAACACGCTCTCCCTTCGCCCTCTCGCTTCCTCCTTTTGCGGAGAGAGGACCGCGAGGCATCCCGGGCGTAGTGAGCAGCTCTCACCCGCTTTTCCATCCTCACACGGCGCCTGCGCGCCCCGGGGATGTCCCTCTTGCTTACCCCATGCAATCTCCTCCTGTCCCTCCGTCCGTTCTGCGGATGCCCTCTCGGTCTCTCTTCCGCGGTCCACGCCTCCCCCTTCTCTTCAGCCCCATCATCCCCATTCTCATTTCATCTCATCTCGCCGCTCCGCAAAATACTCTCTCTCTCTCTCCCGTCCGTTACCCCGCTTTTCCTCTCTTTCCCTCTTTTCTATTAAATGGGCGACGCTTTTATCGGCCATTCTCTCTCTTCTGCCTATGTTATCTCACCGGACCATACATACTCCTCGACGTCGGTGAAGCTGCCCTTCCGGAGGGCACAGAGTTTTTTGGCCGGACATTCGCGGCGGATCGAATTTGAATGCGTGCGAGACGCGAAAGCAGGTCACGGTTTCGTATCTCGAAGAAAAAGTATAACAAACACCCGGATGAAAACGATTCCGTCGGCGACTCGATTTTTTTTTCATAGAACGGAGAACGCGTGTAACTAAAAAAAACCATAATTTAATTTGTCATTAAAATTCGCTTTGCACTGTCGCTCGACACTGGGAGATAAATTTGCAAACTGTGCAAGGTATCAAGCAACAAATTCTTCTATCTCGCGCAACATACATACATATGTATATAAAACGGGATATAAAGGAGAGCGGGATATAAAAAATGCGCAAACGAATTACTAATATGAAAAGAGCGAGAATTATCGCGCAAGAGGAAAATACGTGCATCGCAATTGTAACACGATAAATCTGGTCTTCGTTCGCTCGCGCAATTTTTCCCAACATTAATCGTCGAACGCAGGGCGCGTCTCTTTGCTCTCTTTCTCGGTGAATCATTCGGGCGTACACGAGAAAGAAAGAACGGCTCGACGCCAGCGTTATTTTCCTATTTACATTCACACCTACGGAACGTATACATAAACCGAGGCTTAAACCCCGACCTTAGATCGAAACGCCAGCTTTAAGCAGGGCTTCGCGACGTAAAAAAAGAAAGAATTAGAAGCCCGAGTGATATAGCTCACAGCTGTTTGCAGTTGCTCCGTTTATGCAATGCATCGTTCGTGAATTTATAGCGAGTGTAGATATGTATTGAGCGTTATACGGTATGCTGAAAGAGAGGAGAGAGAGAAAGAAAGAAAGAGATATATTCTCGCATTCTAAATGATCTTGGATATCCTGGATTTCTTGCATTCAATGCGCAAACATTTTCAGTATAAGTACAGTAGAATTTAATATGTATTTACGGTAGAATTTTATATGTATATGTATATGTGTGTGTCTATTTTTTGAATTTTTTCTCTTTAATAAAAAGGAATTTTTTTTCTATTAAAAAAGAAAATTAATTAAATATACTCCAGAATGGAACGAAAACACATTATTTTATATTTTGATCTCGTGTAAATAACGCGCTTTGTGTCACCTCATATAATGAAATATAGAAAGTAATACATACACGAACGACAATGGAAATTTGTTAAAATGAATTTATGTTGAGAAAACTGCTTTTCTGAGTAAATACTGTGCAGTTTTATTACATTGCGATTTTATACTATTTGACGTAGTAAAGGAAATTTAGCATTTCTGTAATTTTATACTGCGCTGCAACGTTGATCTCTTTCTCTGGTATTATCGGTTACAGTGTTGAATTTTCAAGACGGCCTTCTTTTTCTTTCCCTCCTCATCGTATTCAGCGAGCCGAATCATAGGGCGAATTAGAATTCCGGCGAATACCCGAATTCAGGAATAATCGGAACTACCCGGAGGCTCTAGCAAATTTGATTTGCATTGACAAACGTCCATCGACTACTGACGAATTGGCGTAACTTTTTTTGCGAAACAGTAAAGAACAGAGTAGAGAATTAAGTCGTTCGTGCAGACACGACTCGCGGTCTGACTCTCGCGTGTTCATTTCACTTACGTCGAACGTACGTCGTTGCGGAAAAATTGTGCGCCATTATACAAGGACACTTAACATTCATAGTTTATAAAAAAAGAGTATCGAGAGAAAGCTAAGATATTTAAAATTAATTAGCAAAAATAAACAACATTCGATTAAGTGTTGACTCTAATTTTATAAATTAGTTAAAGAGCAATCAATTTTTCAAATTAATTAATAAGGTTGTCGATGATGAAAAAGATCCGGGATAATTTGTATATTTATGCAAGAGAAAAATGGCGTGACAATAATAATATAGCATCCATAAAAGAATTACATTAGGGGAAAGCACGCGAGCGAATTCGAGAGCAGTGAGATAATTGTTGCGTTTATAATGCAATAGCAATTTAATTTTTCCACGTATGCATGGACACAAATCGGCGAGTTTGACTTGTATACAACGGTGGGTGCTTCGTGTTAAAATTTGCACGGCCAGTAAATTCGCAGGCGCGCAACCCAGTTGCGAATTTCATGTCCGCTGCCTTAATTAAGGTATGACCCGACCCATATGCACATGTTGATGAATGATATGCTTTCAAAAAAAAAAGATGAGAACGAAGAAAAGAGAGACAAAGAGAAAGAGAGGAAGACAAAAAGAAAGAGAGAGAGAAAGAGCATGAATTTCGCGCAGTGCGTAAACTTGTAAAAACATTATTATTGACTTTTGTGCACCTCCCACGGTGTAACCGCTACGATAAGCGAACGCTGGAGCAAGATAATGAAGCCGATGGCAAAGTTTTGTCAGTCTTTCGAAACTTCCACTTCGTGAAATTATCGTAAAGATGGTGAGTCGTCTTGAAGTCGTATAAAGGTACATTCCGAACCATCAATTGCATCGAGCGATTCGAATAAAAGTTTCGACTTTTCGTATATCTTATTCCCGGTTTTGTGTGTACAAGAAATATAACGATTTAATAATTCGTATTGAACTTTTATTGCTAAATCTTTTATTTGTACTGCCAGATTTCATGTAAACTACTTTAAAAAAAGAAAAAAAATATTGATTTCTTTCGGTTTTATCTGAAAACTGATATTTTTATTTGTCGCTGAAAGTTTTTCTTTCTTTTATAGAGTAAGTTGCTGCAAGTTGAAATAAATATAAAAGAACGTGTTAAATATCTTCTATTTATCTAGTATGTAAATTTAAAACCGGCAATTAAGTTATGGGCGAGGAAATTATTAAGTAAGTTTTCGATTATTTAGTGTTATGTAATAAAATAATAAAACAGACATGACCCAAATTATATGGGGAATCTCTATTGCAAATAGCCACAGTTTTGCGGAATAGCGATGGTCGCCTGCGATCGATACAACATGCGGTGTACCTATATCGGGAAACGTTGACTGAGTTGCAGTGGACCTTCGTAATTTTCGACAGGAGTTTGCAGAGCACGTGGAACGAACTAATTCGATTATGGACGATCTGACCGCGTCGAGGGAAAATTTAAAATTCGCTCTAGCAACGAATATGCAATACTGTAATTATCGATTCCATTGTTATTGCATTAGAATAAATGCGTAACGATACGAATTAATAACAGACATTACACAAAGTGCGTATTGCATAGCGACGTAGAGATATTTGCATCGAACGAAAAATTAAATGATCGTGATGTATTACATTTTAATTAGACATATCTCACGTATATTCTCAATATCATATTTGCAATTTAATCGAATAAAGAATCAATGTCAATTTCTCTATGTTGTATTAAAATCAGTCTGCGTATAACTTGCATCACGCGTAATAAATAATTATGATACGCGGTAAAATAAATTATTAAATATATAATGGACAATATACATATATATTATGTAATAATGCTGCGTATCACAAACATTGAATCGGATAGTTTATTTAATATTAAGTTCGCATTCTGTTAATTTTCAGTCATTTTGCGTTTAATTTGCATTCCTGGGAAACTATTCCGAGAGAGAGAAAGGAAAAGAGAGGCAGATAGATCGATAGAGGAAATCTGTGTGCAACTCTAGTCAAGTAATTTTGCTAAGTGAAATGCGCGCAGGAATTAATTCATCCGTAAACTACGGACGTCTATTTAAAGTTTACTCCACTTAAATTGATGTTCCACACGAACTCTGTACCCCGCTATGTCATTATCTTTAAGCGGCTAATTATTTGTCGCTCCTAAATCCGTTATATAAAGTGCTCGATTTATAATGATGTTATTAATAATTATTCATACCAAGATATATACCATTATATTTTATTCTATATGTAAAAACAAGTTCAAAATCTTATTAAAAATTCAATCATATGTAGTCCTCTCAAAAATGACAATAAATAAAGAAATTCAAATTTATGCATCAAATTTTAATCGCAGTTTTATAGGATTTTCTTTCTGTCACTTCTGTAGAAAGAAATAATCTTGATGTACGTTTTACCGATAATAAATTATTTATGTTATTATTTATATTATTTATATAATAAATAAGAAAATTATATTAGAATTGAAATGAGAAAGTTATTTGAAATTTTATTTTCGAGCTTGTGAAAAATAAGTAATTGATAAAAGAAGAAAAACGGATATTACGGTTGTTAGAGAGAAAAGAGATGGCTATAATTTAACCGCGAGAGGCCACCTTTACCTCGGCCACCCTTTACGATGCTCATACGTGGCGTACTCTTGTTGTCAGGAGTATTCGGAATAACGAGGGGAATATAGGGCAAAGACTTTGGACATGTTACGCGAACAGAGTTCTCATAGTACTGGTTGTTCAATTTCTGTCGAGTACGAAAAACGAATAAAAACGCCAACACGTTAGTATGTCACGTGAATCGCGATTTTATTTGAATAACAAATAACGAATAAAAAAGCGAATAAGGCTTTTTTTACGATTGACGAATTTTTAGATTAAGAAAGAATTTATACAGAAAATTGCATGAGTTTTTTACTTTTCAAATTTTTTTGTTTCTCATTTAATAAATTTTACATTTTTATCATTTATGAATTCTTCAATCACTCTGAAATTTATTTTTGTATTATAAGTAATCAAAAATCTAAAAAGTAAATAAACATCAGAAATAAAAACAGAAAAACAAAATATTATTTCTCCTATTTAATTAATTAATTGTAAATTGATTTTTCTATAGCAGAGAGAGAACTTTAATTTGACAGTCAATTATAGCGATATTTAAAATTCAATGTTATCAAAGCGAACGGAGAAAAACTGCCTTCGGGGTGAATAAACAGTTACAGTATTTAAATAAAAAAAAAAATAAATAACAGAAAGAGATGCGGTTAATTTTGAGAATACCCTCGTATATACTTTTCGATTCCGATGATGTATAGCCTCTCTAGATTTATTTTTCATGCTCTTATCTCCTGAACAAATTCTCGTGATCTATAGGAAAGCTATACTTTCTGGCTGATTTAACTAACCCTCTCTTAGGGAAAAGGGTGCCTTACTCATATCGTTGTACGTCATTAGAAGAGGGTAAAAGGTGAGAGCGCGGGAACACGGCGGCTGAAGCATCAGCGGGAGAGATGCCGGACTGTCGACGGGTTGGATGACGTCATTCCCGGGTGAATGATGACGTAAAACCGGGGTAGCGTTACGTTACGCAAGCGTGGAGGGTGCGCGTTGCGCGCGCTCACCCACTGCCCTACTTTCCGCCTCGCGCGCGCATTGCCCGACTCGGATGAGCTCGCCGCTCGCTTCACCTCTTCGTCCTTCTCGGGCCATCCCCTCGCTCCCCGCGTGAACCGCGTGTCGAGTGTAAGAGTTAACCCCTATTTTGAAAGGGTTTCTGTGTAAGCTCTATTTATTTAAACGCTTAGCAGCATAGAAACGCGAAGAACGGAGCATTTTTCTCTGTATCGAAAATTATCGAGATAAAAATTCCTTTTCATCTCATTCTTATGTGCTTAAAATTGCAAAATTTTTCGTAGGAAATCTCTTTCTTATTTCCAATAGTTATTTTTGATCTAATATTAATTTTTTTAAATACTTTTTTTTTTAATTACTTTAATATTCTCCAAAGTAAACTATATTATCATTTGGCATCTTAAGAGATATGAAAAATAACATATTTATTATATATTGTTGCACCAAGATATAGATTATATTTTTAATTTCTTTATTAAGCGTTGAGAGAATCACTTAAAAAATGTAGTAATTTCTTTTTTAATTTTAATAGTTGTCAATATAGTAATAAAATACAATGCACTTTGACATTTTTTAACAAGTTATATATCTGTATCATTATTTATCCAATAGTAGTATTCGTTACATTGAAACATCTCGGAAATATTATTTTTCATTTCTTTCATATGCATGATAAAAATAATAAAAAAATATTTGCAATAAATTTTTAAAATTTTTTATAGCTTTCGATATATAATATTAAATGCCAGCAATATTAGGCACAATAAAATCACAAGAAAGCTTGGATATCACGTTCTAACTAAAAGTGTAATAAAATCTGAAGTTTGATACGCAGCGTTTTTTCCATTATATGTGACATCAGATAAGAATTAATGCAGCGATTTTCAGATCGGTTGGTTAAATTGGCGAAAATTCCCGAAAATCGCCTCGAGCTTTCAGAGAGAGACCGTCCTCATCTTCATAAATTCAAGCTCCATTAAGTTCAACACTGTAGAAGGCGCCCTGCGGCTATGGACCCGGGATAAGAATCGCATCGACTTCCCCTTATCTGGGTCAAAGGTATGCACAACGCGTTGGATACATATATACGTATACATAGACATGCATTACATACATGTATGCGTACACATAGCATCCCGAGAATAAACAACATTGACACTGACGGTCGCTCCTAGTTCTCGATCTGCATCATTAATATACAATACGTTCAAGCCATTCACCCGTAAAAAGATGTATAATACGACAGGATAAACATGTCGGGAGACACAAGGATTAACAACTTCGTGGATCGTTGAGGTCGACGTTGAAAGGAAATTAAATACGCGGCTTTTAAACGATTAAAAAGTATTTGCTTATCATCAAGATAAGCTTCGCTTATAGAATGTTTCGAGTAAGTCGGTATTTAACTTGAAAGGATCAAAACGGCCTTTAACTATATCAAAGATTCATGTTTAAAGGAAATTTCACTGGATTTACGAAGATTAAAAGATACTTTGTGTGTGTGTGTGTGTAGTGCGTGCGCACTCTAACAATTCTGGTTTATTCATCTGATCTCTTTCACACGATTAAATTTTTTAAATATGAAAAATTGAATTTTAGGGATAATTCAATTTTCAGGTTCTAAGCAAAATTTCAAAAAAGGAAAACCAATTTTCTCACAAAATACTTCTAAAATTTATATAAAATTATTTTCTCTCTTTTTCTCGCTAAACATATTACAATTTTCTAATTTCTTGTAGTAAGTTCAAAAAATATCTAAGATTTAATGATTTAAAAAAATAAAAACATTTTTTATAAGAGAAAACACAACTCTGAACTTATCAAATTAGTTTGCGGTAACTTTGATGAAACTTTAAATTAAATTTGAAGATACAGTTAAGAGATAAATCTGACAATAGTTGCAAAATAAACAATATACAAGATTAAAAAGTAGCCGAAAGGCATAATGTTGATGCTCCATGACATCAGCGATTATAATCGCCGGTCACTTTGCCGCCACATCTTACACGGTTCATCGCATGTGTCACTTAAATGTGCAAGGTCGAACGGTGAATTATCGACTGGAAATTGCAAGGGACGGATTATCGGGCACCGAGGTCCTTAATAAGCATTCCCTCACGGCAATTTGCACGAACGTCAACGGTGTTGCATCAATCGAATGACGTTAAAACGCGCAATTTAGTCGTACGCATTGTGCACAGAATGTCCCTTCATCTAGAGAGATGGGCAGATAATTTAAAAGGACGAGGCAAAAATTATTTATTATAGTTATTTAAGAATAACAATTCAGGAATTTTGACTAACTCTTTATATGATATAACATTCCAAGCTTTGCGATGATATAAAATAGATAACAAAGTTTCGCTTTTTAATTATAATATTAAATAGGTTCAACACGGAAATAAAATTTAATATTTAATTAAGCGTTTCATGTTGAAAAATGTTGCAACAAATAATGGCATAGAAATAAAATTGTATATCACTCGTTCAATTTTTATCTAAATTAATTTGCACATTTATTAATTGAAAATATTATATGTATTTCATATAAAAGATAAATGCAAAGTTAAACGACCTATAATATAATATAATACTCCGCAATGCATAATTCAAATATGCGATTAACGTGTGTAGTATCGTGTGGAAATGAAATCTTAATTAACAGTAGCATTGGTCGACCGCAAAACCGACACACATCGCCGATCAACGATCCTAATTGACCGATTAAACAGGATAATTCACGACAGTTCGCGATCCATACATAGCAAGAGTATCGAGAAAAGTTCTATGGAATTTGCAGAATGTCCTGATTGAAATCACGGCTCTCGTCGTCGTTAAAAAACACAAGTCCTGCGACTTCATTGCGAAAATAAATTAAATGCGAGAAGGAAAAAAGAATATAAAGAGTATATATGACGCGTATCGGTATCATATTATTATATCAACACTATAACGTTAAAATTCGGACAATTTTTTAAAATGAAATTTGATAGTGCAATACGATGAGGAGAATTTTAAACGTATTAATACATATTGACTTTTTAAATCTTTAATAATTAATAAATTGTGTAATTCAATTTTAAGTTATTATAAAATTATTAATTAATAATTTGAAATATGTTTTATTTTTATCTCCGAAAAATATCAGAAAAAATTGTAGCTGACATGTGATAATAATTGTAGATTTTTTTAAAGCGAATCATTTCTCGGGTCTGCGCCCCATTTTGTCGATACGATTAAGATATCTCTTGGATAAATCGCTGTCAAATAACTCGTTTGAAGGATTTACTCATCTAGAGAAGCAAATAGCTCGATCCGTCGGCTGTCTGCGTCGGCGACAAGCTCGACCGCTGTTCGCGTCTCTGTTTCAAGCAGCAGATCGATACAGCGGAGTCTGCGTCTCCAATCCGCGTGTATATAGACTTTATTACCACGCGGTGCACCCGGTAAATATCCCGGGTACAAGGTGATCCCGCGACGACGACGCGAGCCGCATTTTAAGGATATTACCATGTCCGTATGAAAAGGGGTTTATTATTTGTTCCGAATGCGTCCTGATGCTTTTTGACGAATAAAAAGCGGGCATCAGGAGGCTTCGAGTTACATACTTTCCGCGTCCGAATATAATATATAACATTTAATCCTATAATCCGACCATGGATTAAACATAATATTGTGCACTAACAATATAATCCTACTCCGAAAATGTATGTTTATAAAATTAATTCTGTACAAAATGCATGTTTATATAAGCACAATCCCAAACAAATATCTTCAAAAAGAAATATTTTGGAGAAAGACAATTGATATTAATAAAAATTTAATTCTTTTTTATGAAAATATAGAAATAAAATAGCGCAAACGATAATTTCAATGTATTGTCATATAATTATTTCCTTTCTCTCTATTTCAGGAAATTAGTTAAAAAATTTTACACATTTCTTTCTGTAAATTCTACCTCATCATATACACACACATTTTTTTATCTTTATCATGATAATATAATTTTTAATGCGCTTTCTCATAGACATAAAAAAATTGTTATGTCAACCATATATATGTACTATAATATCGTTGCAATTTTTGTCACATATTAATAGTCGATATAAAAAATTCCCTCGCACAATTCTATGCCCTGTTTATAAACAAGTGTCAATACACAACCATTTCTTATTATTTATCTCTCTCTGGGCCTTCATTTCTTTTTCTTTCTCCCAATTATTAATTAACAAGGCGCTTTCCAAAATCTGCGTGCATATATTATATATAACTCACATTTTACTAACAATTATTTCATTAACAACCACAACCTTCTATCCATCAGAAAATAAAAAAATAACATTCGCAATTATGCCGCAGGGCTTTTATGTTGACGTGTTGTTACTTGATATTAATGTTGACAGTAAACAGTTGGAAACGATCGATAAAACGGGTTAATTGGCTGTTTCTTATATGTTATGCGAGCCCGGCAGATCTTAATTTATGTACACACTGATATATTTTTTGAAATTATAATGAGATATCACAAGGGAAAATAATATAAACGAGTGTATAATTCAGGAATAATGTGATATAATATACAATAATTGCGATCAAAATAAAAAAAAAAGACAAAGTGGCAACGTTAAAATTAGACGGGTTAGACAACGCCCTAGAAATGAATTATCCCGTGATATTATTCATCCCAAATTATCCACGGCACGTTATGCTCAAATAAGCGTGTGAGGTATAATCTGTATATTAATATCATGCAAAGAGAAGAGAAATAAGCCGGATAATTTCGGTATCTTAATTAACGCATAGAAATATCGCGGAATATTTCATTATTTCCGATCTCGGAAATAGTCGTTTAACAAAATTTTGTGTATCTTTAAAGGTTAATATTTCGAAACGATTCCTCTCTCAGCTTTTTGATTATATGAAATGTCGTATGTGCCAAGGTTTACTTGGTAAATCTAGGAGTTGAGTATAGAACTCAACATTTCAATTACATGAAGCCGGACTTAGCAAGTGAAAACTTAATTGCAATCGCGTAATGCTGCGAGGTAGGACGAAAGGAGACGAATGGATTAAAATTATTGCTCGATGTGTTGCTAAATGCAATCCTACATCATATCTCTCTATATACTCTCTTCGACCAGCGGAAATAACAGTGATTATGAAAACGAAAATCGATATGCTCCGAATAAATCGATCTCAGTAAAATTTACGGGACTGATTTACGGAACTGAAATATATTAATTAATAAATTATAAATATATAAATTTATATATTATTTAATCGATTCAAAATAAAAAAAAAGTACGGGCAGCACACATACAGATTCAATTTTTTAATTACCGATTAAAGTAAATTGTGTTAAACGTTTCTCGATTTTATTAATTCTGTATTATCTATATTATATAAAGGAAATATTTATACGCAAGAGAATGCATTTATTCGCTTTACATATTATCAATTGTATTTATAATATTAATTCAGTGTACTATCACGGAGCTAAAAGGGAATGCAATTACGATAAAGGCCGAAGCTACTCTGAATAATTCAATAAAGAGATACGATGCGCGAGAGACGTTTCCCTTGCTCGTTGTGTTTCCTGAACGAGGAGAAAAAGATAGAACGTTTTCGCGTGATATTAAATTGATAGAAAAGCGAGGGGCGCTCGTAAATCAGTACTATTTAATTTTTCATGCACGCGGCGGATTCCGACGCTGTTCCAAGAATGTCACGAAATTCGACAGAAGATATGCCGTCTTCTCTCTCGCGACAGAGCTAAATATTTGACGAAACAAGCGTGCGAATCGTCCGGCATGATTTAATGTTAAATGACGCCCAACGATTTTGATGGACGTCGATAATATCCGTCTGTGGCCGTGAACATTTTTAGCCGACTTTAAAGACGCGAAGAAATTGCCGAAAAATGTATGTATTGTGTTAGAAATGACGATAGATTCGTGGAAGAAGTTAAAAAGATTTAAAACCTCTGACGTAATTTTTCCCAAATGTATTGAGTTGTTTAAATTTTTTCTAGTGTCTTTTTCCTATAAATATATAAAATAAAATAATATAAAAATAATTAAACAATTTTCTAGACAGCTCAATTTATGGACAAAAACTAACATTTACATATATGCGTAATACTAACAATAAGATCACGGAGAAAACAGAATACATCTCTCGCTTTCATTTTATGTAAATAGCTAACAATATTATATATATATATATATATATATATATATATATATATATTTCTAATTATAAAATATAATAATTATATATTAAATTAAGTATTAATATCAGCAAACATTTTTTATATTTCGGCATTGTCGTGGAATTTTTGCAGCTTTCTTTATAACATGTCCGCTGATTAATCAATCATAACTACTAGTCTTAAAAAAAAAAACTCGATTCAGAGCTATGCAGTAAATATTGTACGCATTCTTCGAATGTTTTCATAAGACATAAATCAAGACAATCGTTCATTGCGATTCACGCTTATCAACTTTCGATTTTCACGAGAGTATATCTGGTCATTGCGCTTCCTGCTTTTATTTTCGCGCGTTAATCGTCGTACAACGATCGAAGCTCGCTGATCTAAATAAAACGCCGACAATAATTTTACGCGCTGTTAATTATTTCGAACATGTTTACTCGAGTCATGTCATTGCGGGATAGACAACAGCAGTAAAGTAGACAGATCATATTTTATACATAAACTTATTCATCTAGTTTTTAAAAAATATGAATTTATAAATGTGTGTATATATATATATATATATATAATTTATAAATTTTTATCAGATTTTAACTATATATTTGATCTGTAATGTGTGTGTGTGTGTGTGTGTGTGTGTGTGTGTGTGTGTGTGTGTGTGTGAAAAATCTATTTTAATTATAATTTTGTTAAAAAGAAGAAAGTGTTGTTACAAAGTGTTTCATTCAATATACCGATAATAAAAATAAAAATAATATACTTGATAGAGAAATTTCACGATATTTTCCTGCTTCGTATAAAGTTATTTCAAACAAGATAGGATGTGCAAGTATACATTGTATATATCGGATTCAATATTTCAAATAAGATAAATTGAGATATGGAGTTAGCTGCAGGGAATTTGACATTTAAAGGAATGTGCCCAGCCTTTAACATCTTATGTTAAAGATGAACCAGAACCGCTGATTCGACAAAAAATAACGCTAAATGTAGGTTTCATTGCAAGTAATTTTAAGAAACATACTCATACGAACGTCTATTTGTACATAATGTAGAAAAAATCAGGAAAGACCAAATATGATAACATAATCAAGAGATGAAGATCGAGGGGTGTTCACCCGTTTCGCTTTCTCGCGCGCCGAATGCTTTGTATCAATAACTATAATGGCAACGCTCGCAGGAATAAGCGGTCAATTGAATGGAGGCAACGAAAACAGGCAATGGAGTCTTCGGATGATAAAACATAGGGAAAAACAATGACGTAGGACGAACCGGAGAGAGAATTGGAGCGTGCGAACAGGGAACAGGGAGATCAGTTGGGAAGGATTTCCCAAAATTAGGGATTTAGGTCGAGAAAATATTCTTTCTCATGTGATTCTATCTTAAATAAATTCCTTTCAAATTCTGAAGATATTATTGTTACAAATGATATACATATTTTAAAAATATGTCGTATATTTTATACAGAGTTATTCAAAATGAGTCATTCAATTTCAAATGACTATATTTTTTAAGTTTAAAAATATATATTGATTAGTGATACATCAACCAAAAGAAAAACTGTCTATCGAGTACTTTTAAGGTGAAAAACAAAACTTGAATAGCTCTTCTTTTGTGGTTGATGTATTACTAATCACTATGTATTTGTAAATTTGAAAAAAATATTTATTTGAAATCAGATGCTCGCACCTGCACTTGCACACACACACATCGTGATATTTTTTTTTATATTATATTATATATTAATATATATTATTTATTTTTCTTTAAATTTCATCTAACATTTATTATATTTATAAAGCGTATTTGATAAATCTATTTATCTCTCATAATTTATAAATCCATAATTTTTAAAATTCGTTCATTTATTTTCTCTTTCTTTAATTTAGTTTAGTCATAATCGAAAAAAACACATGAACAAAATACATTATTAATTCCAAACCTGAACGTGTCATAGATACTGAATTTAATATTTTCGTGCTATATTTAGCTTCCGCATTATTAGGAAATCCCAGTATTATCGTATAGAGAATGTTGCAGCAAGAAATATACGAGAACCGAGATGCCAATTAGACCCCCGGGTGCTGTGCAAGAGTCAAGAATAAGTTTTTTCCCAACAAGAATTATTATGTCCATCGCGTCGAGGATATAAGTGAATCTATAGATAAAAAAACTATGCGCAATATTAAAGCAGCCTTCAACTATAGAGAATTGCTATGTATCTTGCTTTCTAGACATTTAAAAAGAAATGCTTAAATGACATCGTAATCTTTTATACTCGTTCGCGAATATCTTTTACATATCTTGCGGACTTCTGTTTAATAGTTCCGTGTTGTCACAAAAAATTAATGAACTAAATTAAATATTAAACACGCGGGGAAATTTGGTGCCAAGATTATTCCGCCATCGATCGCATATATAATGAGCGACGAACGGTCAACGAAAATAACCATGACATTGAACAAGAAGTCTAAATATCGAAAGAAGGAAAAGTTGAAACGATAAGATGAAATACCGGAAGAAATTTATTTTGAAGAAGGTTATATATTTTCATTCATTTCTAAAAATCTTGCAGAGTTATATCGATACTAATTGCTATACCTCTAAAGTGCCTTAAGTATTATTGTTTTGTTTTAATATAATTCGGTTATTTAAATTCAATTCAATTCAATTCAATTATTTCTGACGAGTTTTTAAATTTAATTTATAAAAAAAATATATCTTTTTCTCATTTTTTTTCTCTCTCATAAGAAAATATATTTATTGAGAGATTTCATCAGACACAAGATAGTTTTGAATATTTTGCCGGAAAGTTTCGATTCGAAAGTTTGAAAAGAGCAATCCAAATCAGTGGGGCATACGTACAAGCGCATCGCTGCGCATAAATCTTGAAAGATGTGGTCGAGTGCCGATCATATTTCTCGAGCATGTCGGAAAAACTGGCTCGAGGTCGATGGCGGTTTTCGGTGAAAATTCGCCGGCACACATTTCCCCCTCGCACGTCCACAACTACACTTTGCCTGCTCCATTATCCCGGCAATATCCGGCGCAGCATGCGCTTCTGAAAATCGGGTCGGCGCCGGGACTGATCCGGGCGCCCCTCGTCGAGGGAGTAAATTGACAAATTGGGCCAATCAGGTACGAATGTACCGCCAATCGTGCAAACAGCGGTTTATTTTTTGCTCCCTCATGCGCACTTAATCTTCCGCTCTGGGAATATAATCCTTCAAGCAAACTAATGACAATAATAACATATTTCAGATTGGTTTAACTTCGCGACCTGCGACGATTGAGAGATATATATTATAGATTAAAGAGCTACTTTGCAATGCTATTGATTTACATTGTGATACTCTCTATTTTTAGAAATTTTTATTCGCCATTCAATTTTCAAAATTTTTATTTTATTGAGGATTAGTTTTAATCTTTATTTAAATAACGAGTTATTTTTAATATAAATATTACTAAGTTGTAAAAAAAACTTTCGATAATTTCTGTTGAGAAAAATATATATTTGTCAAAAAAATACTATATTAATTTTCTTTTTAAATTAACATACAATGTGTACTTTGTAAATAACTATGATTTATATGCAAATAATATTAAATAATGTGTGCTCGACAATTTGATTCAAATGTTAGAACTTTTCCAACAATGTGTAAAACTTTCAAGGTTTGCAATTCGTAATTCAAAAGCCTACACAATTTGCACGATACTTTTTAACGCGATTAAGAAAATATGTAAGTAACAATTTTCGACTAAAATAGTTTTGCGCGACACAGTCTATGTAAAATGCATTATCGTAATGAAGGCATTACAGATATGGCCATGCGCGGCGTCTTTTATCATAGGCTATTTAATACTGCACGACGATAAGCGATGCAATAAGAATGTCGCGCTGGCCACACCACAGTCGCTATCATTCCGCGGCATCGTTACCAAGTTGTCTACGCTTTATCGATTTTCCTCGACCTTGTGCCACGCGGCGAAGGCATGAATTACCTCGATAAACTCTTTCGCCCTTCGGTTTCTCTCTTTCTTTCTCGTCATGCATGCATTACATAGACCTATATCCAGCACACAGGTATACACGTGGATCTACGTTTTCAATTAATTTCTCATCGTTGTCTCATCTCCTTCTACCAACAGAGACAATTGTTACGGATTTTAAAAATCAGCAGATAAATCACTGGTCTTATATCACTCGACTGTTATCAATGTCAAAAGTTGACAGAGAGCATATATTTCACGGAATTGTTTTTAATATTTTTTATATACACGATTTGTTCTTAATATTTTTATAGAAACCTTTTTTGTTTAAATTACCTTATCGAAATAAAAATATTGTTATTATATTTGTTTGATGCACAAGATGAATCTTTACTTTATTCTTGGTAAGGTAATCTTTATTTTCTCCTTGACACGCTTATATATTTCATTAAACAAGAGTCGTAACTGGCTATTTTATTGGACTACCCTTAACTGTTCTTTCTGTACACAGAGGACTCCATTTCTTCCATTTCGCCTACGAGTCCCATGTGAAGCTTTACGAAGCTGCGGTATAACAAGGCCGAGATCTTGAGTGTGTCACGAGCAAATCTTTACCTACTTGTTCGTTAACGATCTCGTTTACAACGTTCCAAAAAAACTTGTTAAAAAATGTCACATATATTCTAAACATTAATTCTACAATTTTAATAAATTTCATTCAAAAATAAACGTTTAGAAAATCATGACTTTCGAAAAAGCTGCAATTAAAGACTGAGCTTCAAGTAGGATCTGCATAAAGTGCAGGGATGAGGATATCGAATTGTAATGAGAATATTCGAAGCTTGTTCCTTTAGGGATGCGCGTGAAATGCCACGATCCGTTTAACGATTGAACGCTTCGAAATGCCATCGCTAATTGCTGACTTCAAGATTACCATCGCGATAGTAAAAAGGAATAGTAAAAAGAGCTGAAATACTCATTGCTTCATAAAAATATTTCTCGTATATTTCTATCGTCCTTTTTTATGAGGCGAGAAGGAAAAATTGCTCAAAGAAAAAATGGTTTTCGTAAAAGTAATGCATAAAAGACAAAGTGTTCAATAATTTTATTAACAATTTCGTTACTTTCCCCACACACGATTATTTCAATAAATTTTTTCATTTGATTAATAATTAGAAAAAATGTTGAGAAAAAAATAGAGTTTTATATAAATTCCTGTAATATATAAAAGCAATTTAATATCATTTACGATTCTAAATTTATCAATATCTGTTTCTTAACAAGTTTTTATCTTTGTTCTTATTTTTTATTCGTCTGCATTCGCAAGTATTCATGCTACGAGAGAACGTCGCGATTAAAAAGACTATACACCCGCGTATTTTTTTCAAAAAAGTTTTTTATATCGGCGAAAATCGATTTTCACTTGTCGAGTTACGCGATCATATTTGCGAGAATTTCTCCAACGAGATGTAATAACTCTCATCGTGTTGCATAACATCGAGCGTCTTGAAAATCAATTTAAAGATTACTGCTGCTGTGTTGAAAAATGCGCAGAGAGACGACACGTTCACTAAGTTGTGAACGCACGTCTTTCGAGAAAAACTGAATTTAGAAAATCTTGTCGAAGAAAGAGAGCGAGCGAAGTGCTCTTGGTGAGCTTTTAGTTCATAATACATCGTCGCAAATCACACTATCGAATATTTCCATTAATCTGGCACCCCAGAAAATTAAATTCCCGCAGATATATATATTTGATTTTATTTTTTATAATGCGGAAATTTGTCGAATCGTTTGTTTTCTTTACTTTATCTTTTCCTCTCTATCGTTTTTCTCGAAAATTATAATTATATAATTATAAAATAGTCGTGAAATACAAATATAAGTCACAATTAGAAGTCTTCAATATTTAAATAATAATTAATTAGAAAAGAAAAGTTCTGATTATTCTTCAGTGAATTTCAATAAATTTAATAACAAAGCCTGATCCAGCAATCCGCGATTGTAACGAGAATCATTTATACATCGCGCGACGATGCTATTGTGACAACGTCGTCGTTTTAGAGATTAACTGTCGTACCGTTTAACATCCATTGTCGCGTTTACGTCTGATTGCAAATAGCGTAACCGTGAGACCAAACAGACTATGAGAATCGGGAATAGGATAAGACACGTTTGTAGTTAGCTCGATCGACTCTCTGTCCAAGCTCGTTACTTTGTTGAAATATCGATGTGCCGTTCAGCAACACTTTATTGCTCGCTCTACCAAACGACTGCAAGCTTAAACGAAGCATCCAAGTTAACTTCCTAGCCGCGTTTTTGTTTCGGATGTAGATTAATTATAGAAGTAAAAAAAACAAAGACGCGAAATATTTCCACTTTGAAAAAGCATCTCGCTTTAGCAAAATGTCAGTAATTACAATATAAGGATAATTGAAAAACTATAATATATAAATATTTTTTAAATAAAAATATACATAATATTAACTCTATTTACATTATTTATGTAGATTTTTCAAAACCGATTAATACTTTTCTAGAAATATTTGGCTAAATACTTTTAATTATAAGATTGAAAGCAAAAGAAAGAGAGAAGAGAGAAGAGAAACTGTTGTCAAATGTTCGTGCAATGCATATAATATATGTCTAATCAGAGTGCTTAGAAAAGTATATACTCTGTTAAAATTTACAAATAAAATAATGTTAGATTAAACAATCGTTCATTTGATATTTGAAATTTGCTCCATACCATGCAAATTAAATAATTTATCGAATGACTTAATGCTGTATCGAACATTTTGATACAGTAACCAGAGATAGTGATTTGCCATCAAATATGTGCGAAAGAAAAATCGATTGCAAATTCGTCGAAGGATCAATCCATCGTTAAA
The DNA here is from genome assembly GCF_030444845.1 of Prenolepis imparis. NCBI lineage: Eukaryota > Metazoa > Arthropoda > Insecta > Hymenoptera > Formicidae > Prenolepis > Prenolepis imparis. Next base: position 15,518,612 of record NW_028141160.1, read on the forward strand.
ATTTGATGTGATAAAAGTGGGTCGCACTATTCCCGTGTCTACCAACGGCTCCAACATTCAAACGTACTTTTTATCGAGTTGTCGAGACTTCTTACTAAAGGGTCTGAGGGATTAATCGAGATTAACGACGAGATTAAATTGAAAACTCAACGGCAAAACAAGGTGGCGTTCCTTCCGGGCGAGAGATCATCGAGCAGACAGTTACTTCTGGATAGGGTTAATCCAGAGGGATTCGCCGCTATTGTTCCCGATGGCCCGCATTTACATATCGTTGCTTGTACAATGCCAGACCCGACGCCCCGACTCCGAACGCGAAACGTAAGGTAATAAACGAGCTTACGCCGTGAAGTACCCGCGATAAGAGCATAGTTATCCGTTCTACATGCATAACCGTTGATCTTTGAGTTTAATGTTTCGAAATCGATGCGTTAAATCGATTTATGGCGCATGTAATCATTATTGAAACATCAGCACATTGAGACATGTGCGCAGTAATCAAACATGATGCGAAATAATTATTAGGAGAGAGTTGCATTTAAAATTTTAAAGCTCTTTCAACGAAATTTAACAATTATTTTAAAATAAAAATTGCTGCAAATAAAATTTATTTCTAAGAATCTTTAATTTTAGATTTTAATACAATAGTGATATAAGTTTGCCTAAAACCGAATAGTTATACTATATTTAGCCGTGGAGTTGAATATATAAAGGTCATTTGAATTCCTTCCACGTGGAGAGTCTTCGTTCGCATATTGAATATTAGATAGATCGATGGATAAATCAATCGAACTATTACTGTTACTAATTGGGAGAACTTGCGTCGAAGATATTATTTTTACTATTTGATCTTAGAAAGGAAACGGCGAATATTTCCTTCCTTTATAAACCCGCTTATCCGCCATCGCTGATCTTTATCTTCGGATTCGCTACTCTTGGCGCATCACGTGATCTAAACCAAGAAATCCAGGTGGATAAGAATAGTCGCAATCATCGCGAGTGAGCGAGATTTTCCGCTGCCAGGTGTGCAATAAAGACGCGCTCGCACTCGAGAATGCGACGGAAAACGACCTTCTCGTGCCAAATTCGCATTTCGAACTGGTGCGGAAAATAATATAAAAAACGCATTGTCCCGAAAATTCAATTATGTCAAACCGATTAGAACGCCTCGCTTTCACGTGCCACCGATATAGATCGATTAATCGATCAACGCGTTACGCAATTAAGGGATTCCTCTACGTTGCCGTGCCATTCGATCTTTGTCAATTTGTAAAACTCCATTGTGATATCTGGTGATCAAATTATTTCAAAGAAAAAGTTTTTTTTTAAGTCTTTTACCGTTTCTGATATATATTTTTAGTTTGGAGGATTCAATGAATTACTTTATTTCTGTTTCTTTTCTTACAGAAAAGAGAAAATTATTTTGAGAAAGAAACTATATAGAAAATGATTCTTTCCGAGAAAGAATGCAATTTAGATTAATGTTTCTTCAGCATGCATTTAATTTCTTCGCACTTAATTGGTTCGACCTTTATTCCTTCCGCGGTATATTTTAAGCCGCGATTAACATAACATAACACACAGCATCGATTATTTCTACAAACAATTCATGAACAGCATCTACGCGATGGAAGATTTATATCTAGTGCTCAATCTATTTAAAGACCGTCTATTTTCCTCTCAAGGATCACACGTCTATTACAAAGCGTTTCACGCCGCATTATGCGGAATTTGCATACGTTAAATATACGCGAGCGTAATAATAACATGCTCTCTTAGAATTATCTAATCGTTAACTTTAGGATTACGCTATTATCGCGCATCACCGACGTAAAAACAGTATAAAAGAAAAAAAGAAAAAAATTGCCACATCGATGCCTCACGTCAATATTTATTATTACTTTGATCGATTAATGCTTAATAAATATATATAAATATATTAATGAAGAATTTTCGATGACATTGTCACTGTCGAATATAACAGTTTCAGACAAAATTGATTTTGTTGAATAAATTATACATCGATCCGTAAATATCCTTCATAAACTTGCATTAATATTTATTAGTACTTTTATAGGAATTATATTATTGATTTAATAATAATAATAAAAAGTTAATGTTTGAATCTTCGACAATCCGTACAAGACGTTTCAGACGAAATTAGTTTCGCCAAGAAAATCGTTTCCACGCTAGTCCCTTTTTTTGCCTAAAGAGTTGAACTTTTTCGAGAAAAAAGAAGAAACCAGAACAGTTACTTGCCTTCAACGATATGCTCCTTCTTCACCAGGATCAGAGGAATCGCCCCGGAAGCACTCATGATGTTCTGCTGCAGCTCACGTAGATTGTACTTTCGCACAAGGAAGCAACACTTTACTATACATTCACAGTTTCCTCAGACGGTAGTCTCGGCAGCGCGGGATCGATTTATTGAATGACAGTTTCTATTTTTGTACCGGCGCGGATTTCGCACGCGAAAAAAGAAGAGAGAGAGAGGTAGAGAATCTCGACCAAAGAAGACTCGCTCTTTTTTCTCCGCCGATTCGTCGTGAAATAGAACCTTCGACTAAACCCTCAACGGACCTTCGATCTTAAACTGCAGAAAATTGTCTGGATTTATCGTACGATTAATGAGAAACATTTACGCGATCGAATAATTCAGTGGAAAGCGCCGTCGATAGTCAGACAGATTTAATCCCAACATAACAATCTGTTTAACAATCGGCATTAAATTTTCGGAAGAGAATCAACAACTAATATTTAATGTTAGAAACCTGAGTGTCTTTTAAAAGATATTCCTATTTCTCACTTGGACTTGCAATTTTCCTTAGTTGATAAAAAATTAAAGTTTAAGATAAAAATATTTATATCTATAATTACAAGATTTGTCCAAATTATATACTTCCACGTTTTTTAATTAATTATGAATATAATGTTAAATAGTAATGCGCTTCTATGCATAAGTAAATAATCGTTAAAATAAATTTGTATATAATCAGAAATAAATTGGAAAATCATGGACGTCGTTTTTCAATTTTATTGCAAAATATCGCCCGAAAATGCAAATAAGATTTTGATCGAGCGTTACTAAATTGACTTTCGATTTGCTAATGCTTGATGAACACAATCAAGCACTCACGAGTCGACGAGATTTCGTTTCTTGCAACGTTAATAAATACGTACCGTTCAAAAAATTTGAAAAATGCATTGAAATGGCAATATGGAGAAAACCTCAATAAAATAAAAACCTCATTCGGCAAAGCAAAGAAACTAAATAGATAAAGAATCGTAAATAGATAAATAAAACTTATCTACGTTTAATAAATAAAAATTACCCAAGTGAAAAAAGGCAACTATAACGAAATTAACTGTTTAAAATAAACGAGGTACACGTGCATCGCGCTTATAAGCTGCCATTCATTCGTTCAATTTTTATCTTTTACCGTTTTATCTGCTTGATTAAAAGAGCGTAATACCGGTTTACGTAGCACTCGTTGCGAGTGACGCAGCATTATGGGGAGAGAAAAAAAAAGAGAGTAGTTAACGCACCACGTTCTCTGGGCTTCGCTATTTCTATTACACATCAGTGGTCGATAAAACCTAACGCTCATCTAGCATGTATCATATTATGTAAAAATCGTGCTCTCTCTATATATATATTATATATACATATATATATATATACATATGCATATATGTATATGTACGTATGAGTGTGTTAAGAGAGAAAAAGAAAAGAAGATAAACAACCAGTGTTCGTAATGCCGTTGCCATTGTGACTTTCGACTTTGGAAACATTAAAAAATCGTCCGGTTTAATTAGCAGCGATTAAAACTTGTGATAACGCAAGGTACACGAAACTGCAAAGTATCGTGTGTCATTAAGCATTAGACTTTATTCATCGGACGTTTTCTTTTTTACGAACATTTTGTTTCCCTCGCCCGTAATTGAGTAGTAGCACACTCCTTTTTACGCCTCCCGTCACGCAAACGACGATACAATTTTCTTACGACTTTAATCGTGACATACTCTATCTATATACATACTTTCATCACATTTATTCACGATTTTATAATTCATTCATTTGTATGCATGAAAAAATTTTCGTACTTTTATTTCAGATCGCGAGATTTAATTTACAATGTCACGCACGTAATTATGATGAGAGGAAAACGTGCGATATTAGATCTCGTAGATTAGATGATTAGATGAAACCGACATTGAGTTTCGATTCCGTTGATCGTTTTCATTCGTTTACACGCAACATCGATCCCGTATGTGACACTGTACATTAACGTACAAATAAGTTCTCACATATGTGCCTCCTATCTCTCTCTCTCTTTCTTTCTCGTTCTCGCTCTTTTCCTCCCGATTTCCGAACGAGGTCGAGGGGAAAAACGGTGCCGTAAGATGGACGAATCGAAAAAGTCTCGTGGTTACTACTGAAAATTGACAGCGACACCTCCCTCCCGAATGATAAATGGCGGATAAAACGATCCATGAGTTCGAAAGACCGAAAGCAGAGCCGCTATGCCGTCACACGGTGAATTATGATCCCCAGAGAAACGTGTTTCACCGTTGTTTGCAGACATATTGCACGATTCCATTAACATAATGTAATAATAACGATTGCGCGACAAAGCTTGCATTGTCAAAGCCGACAGATATTACAATAAAAATGGCGCAATATCAGTGAAAGAATCATAAAGAAAAACAATAATAGTAAAAAATAAAGGATAAAAGATTCGCTAAGAATAAAATATTCTCAAAGAGTAATATCGGTAATAAAAGTACAAGTAATAATAATGAATGAAGCATTCTGTGTATAAAGAAGTCAGAAGATATGCAAAGATGAAATTCAAAAATAAAATATTAATCAATTAACACACATTCGTGCAACAAGTCGCTGTCGTACGTTGCATTATGCCACATTTGTCGTTACGAACATTACGTTTGCGAAGATCAACTGCTATCGTTTAAACGGGGACTGTCGCGATTCTTCTTTAATTAATCGAACAGTGAATACAATGCGTATTTCTTCTATTTTCGTACGGTAGGCATCGATTTTAACGTCAATTCGTGAATCAACCTTCCTTTATAGTAGATATCAGAATAACTCTTATATACGCCGTGAATTTTTGTCTGACCCTCTTTTTTCCCGTTTCTCCTTCTATATCACGATTGCTTTTATATTTAAATATTTATTTCTCAATATCTCTACTTTCTCTATATAAATAATTAATTATCAAGATATGTTCTCAATGTTTCTCTCTCTATTTTCTATAAAAAATCTTGTCATGATTCATCATTTTCTATTATTTTTTATTATTATACTGTGTGTTGTGTGTGTGTGCTATTTTTTTATCAAACAATCACATAATCAATTTAAGAGCTTCAATAATAATATTATTACTCGAGAACAAAAATGATTATTTTTATTTATTAATATGACATCACATCATTTTCCGCGTAAAATTTCCTTGCAACCAGATAAAATAAGATTAGCATAATCCATATCGTATTTTGCAGCATTATTTTTTTATTTTTAATGTAATTGTTAGTATTATATAGCCTTATATCCTGGCAAAATTATCTGTGTTGCATTCTTTTTTCTATTATCCTACTTTTATCTAATAATTTAGCTGATATATCTTAAATAATAATATTAAGCTTTTTAAAGCGAAAACTTGATGAATTTTTATGTTTAAAAAACTCTTCGAAAAAAATTTTTATTAATTGCTATAGAGAATCTTTCTGTCACAAACGATTGATCTCTATCCTGTAAAGGAGTTTTTGAATTCGCAAAATATTTGAGACGACTTCCGAAACTCCTCTTCAGGATCTACAGCAGATCGTCCAAGGATTCTGGAAAGGCGGCCTAGTTGTACCCGGATAGGCTCAGAATGGATCGATGAAGCCGCTGTCTTTTCTGCTTTCAACGTCACGTGATCTTTCAAGAATCATTTCGACGATCCGCTTAGATCGAGTTTCGATTGAGATGATTGCTCAAAAATATTAAAGAACAATTCAAGAGTTTTTCATAACTCTTTCTATACGTCGCATAATCTTCCCGGTTAAAATTCGGGCCATTCTCATAAGAATATCTTTCAAACTAAAATTTGCAATAAAGATTCTCAGATTCTATTTTTGTCTATTTTCTACGAGCGCATTTTTTTTAAATCATGCAATTTTTTTTAATCATGATAACATGAAAAAATTTTTCCAATTTGAATTAAAACCAGATTTTGATATAAAAGTGTATATAATGCACTATGGTATTATAATCTATATTCAATGATATTATAATCCATCATAAGGACGTGTCGATAATCTTGGCCGGAAAGAAAACCATCGCAAAAAGGCACCTTTCCATTTAATAATTATGGCTCTATGAAAGTCATTAAAAATTATACAAAAAAGTGATTGATATAAAATGTAGAAAATTATGTGCGTGTCTCTCTACGATCAAATATAGACTAAAAATACAAAATAATTTAAATGTCAAAACATTTTTTTATTTTCTTTTTATTTAATCCTCTTATACTTTTTTCCTGTTATACTGTATCTTCTCTCTTATATTTTTTATTTACACTTTTATACTTTTTCTAACGTACAAATGAATTTAAATATATTTAGAATTTTTAACTCTACTTTTCCTTCATTTCTATACTTGAATACAATAGGATTTATATATAGTATATGTACAATATATACAATATATACAAATATTTCTAATAATAAAATGAAAAAGTTCTGATATATAAATGCAAAAATTTAGGTAGAAAATGAACTAATAAGAAGCGCAGAAATTTAGCACAACAAACTTGTTTCAAATCTTCTTTATTTGATTTGAATATTTCGATCCTCTTTTTGGAACATCTTCAGCAAATTAATTAATAACAAAATTGCATGCGTCTTAATCCTCATTCCCCCCTTACGACCTCGGTAAGTTTTTAAAACAATTAAAGACGAGTCTTTAATTGCTCTTTTCAATTTGCTGAAGATGATCCCAAAGGAAAGACTAAAACGTTCAAACTAAATAAAGAAAATTTTAAGACAAGTTTGTTGCGCCTAATTTCTGCACCTGATTCTTATATTACTTTTTATATTGTTCTTATCTACTTTTTATATTTATATATATTTCTATTCTTTACTTTTATGTAACATATATAACTTTTTTTTTATCTAAAAAATATATGAAATTTCCTTTTAAACTTACTGTAAAGACTTCTGTCAAACTTACATTATTTTGCATTTTAGTCTACAAACACTTTTGCTCGCCAAGATGTTTGATTCATTCGAGATATTTTTTTATCGATATCGAGTAGGACGTCCAAATTTTCGTCGGAGAAAAAAATCAAAAATCACCTTCGCGCTATGATCAGAAGAAATCGAATATTATCATTTTTTTCGCGACAAGCTTAAACGTACACTCCTTTCCTCTCTCACGTTGTTGTGTCTCGACGCTTTACACCTCACAACAATCTATATCCGCCCGCAACCGACATAGATCACTTTCGACCCGGCAAATGTCGCCCCTTGGACGGGACGACTTCCGAGAGCGTTCCGAGTGAGAATAGACAAAAGTAGAGAATCAGATAAGAAAAGATAGTCAGAGATAGACGCGGAAAGGCGTTTCACCTCTCTCCTCGAAGGGGGTCTCGAGATGTCGTAGCGCGGCGAGAACCAGAACGGATTATCGGACGAGCGATTGGAAACGACGACGCGACAACCAGGATCGACACACGCACAAGTGGTTTTTTCGTTTCGCGTCGGGTATCTCAGGGGTTGGCTTCTGCCCCACTCACCTGGTAGCCGCGTAGGGTGCGCACCTACTACTATCCGACTAGAGGTAGACTACCACCCGCCAGCGACCGATCCACCCACCCATTCGCCCGTCACCCACTCTGCTACCCCACTGTTCGACTTGCTAACGGCGAGAGAGTTAGAAGCTCCCTCCGACTGCAGATACATTAGGTACACACGCGCGTATATATGTATGTATATCTGTGTATATTTGCGCGTACATCTGTGTGCGCGGGCATATATATTGGCTACATGTACATGCCAGATACAGCCTGCGGGTTGTTAACGCGTTGCGCTGCCATTTGGCAAAGCAAACTGTCGTCGCGGTCCACTCGTTGGATCCGAGTCGAATGGCGCACCTGTTAACCTTTGGAGAACCAGAGGGTATTACGTTTTTTAGTAAACGAGGCGGAAAAAAAGCAACTGTGTGACAGCAATTATATCTTTATTCATGTCTGCAATCTATTGCGGACTGTTGACTTATCAGCGAGCTTTTGTGAAGAGAGGACGATATCTTTTCGCGAAAATAATTTCCTTTCTATGGAAAAAATTTAAATAAACACATCATACATTCTTTTACAATTTGAAATATGATAAAAGTACGCTAACGAAATAAAATATTTACTTTTTAATGTCCTTAATAAAAAGACTATTAATATGCGGTGTAAGATATTTGTTTTTGTGTTAATACTTTTCTACTACCTAAATACTTCATACTTTTTAAATTATTCTAAAAAGAAAAAAATTTCAGGTAGAAATAAAATTAATGAAACGTTAAAATAACTCGTTCCTGAAAAATGTTCGCGGATAGGATTCGATATCTCGTGCGAATGCGGAGGCATTACATTCTCTCCATTTCCCTACAGGAAGATATGCTAGCCCCGATATGACACATACATACACCCGCTATGCGTATATCGCGTAGATAGTTCTTAATTTAGTGGTCCCGCCACTGAGATTGCAACCCCCGTTTCCTTTCGCTTGACGATGTGCTTTAACCTGGGCAAAAATTGCGCCCTACAACTTTGCTGCCTACTTGACTGTCCCTATTTTATTTTGTAAGGCGAATTTTGTGCGCTGAATCGCTGATGATTATGCGTAATTGATAATAATTACCAAAGTGTCCATTTTTGGAACAAATAAAGATCGCAAAGGCAAAAAAAATTCGCGATTCCCGTTCTTTTTCGATATTTAAATTAATGCCGTCTTATCTCTGTGTCTTATTCATCTTATATATCTTATCTTATTTATCTTATTCTCAGATAAAAGAGCGAAAAACCAACATTTAGTATTTCTATTTTAATTTTGAAATGAAGAAGATTCATTCAATTTTTATGCATGTTTTTTTAACTTTGACTATTTAAATTTCGAAACATGATAAAGTGTCAATGTTGCATCAGTAATTGACACACAACATTTATGTAAATAACAGATAAATTCATCAGTGTTGAAAACAACGGCGTAATATTTCGATGTAATTTGATTATAAATTGATAACACGTATAAAAAGAAATAATGATTATTATAAATTAATATCGGCAGTAATTTGTACCAAGCGATCCCCGTCAAGCTTCCGATAATTTTGTACGTTTGTTTAATTCGTAACCATTCTTCGTCACCGCTTCTGGTAAAGTGGGTAACTAGTAATTATACATGATTGATGTCTCGAAATGAACGACGAGATTCGATTAATATAGAACCATTCTCATGATTTTGACGCACTCGTTTATCAATCCTTTACCTTCGTTCATTTAAAGCTTCCGTTTACACGTGAAACAGATCTTTTATTAGTATGAATCGAGGCATAAATTTGCTTTTATTGCTATCATATCCTTAGTATATTACATTGTAAAATATACATTACATGTACATATTCCACAATGTTAAAAGAAATAAAGAACTATTTCAGTTATATATTATACTAACAACCCAATTAATATCCGGTTTTGAATTAATTAACTTCGACAGTTATAATTATTATTGCTTAATTAATTTTGACAATTAATACTGATCGAGAAACTTTGCCAAATGCTGGTATCGTTGTTGATATAAAATTAATTTATTTCCGCAGATGTTTTGAGTTAGGGTTCGTTAAAGGGTTTGGCCTCTGAATGGGAACAATTTTTCGACGTCATTTCAAGAACAAGTTGATTCTTACGCTGACGGTGTCACGCGACCGCGATCAAGACTTCCGGAAGACTTCTCGGTCGCCCTTTGAGCCTCGAATCTTGGCGCCCCCAAAGAAAGACGTAGGCGGATTGCATGCCGGCCGCTAGTTAACAATCGAGGCCTCTACCGCATCCACGAATAAGACGATCGCTGCACACAGCGGGTGTGCGCTAAGGTCACAGACAATGAACCTCGTTTCCAGTTCAGGGTCTAACTTGGTCGAAGACAACGACGACGACGCGATGGATTATCAGCGTCACACCCTTCGTGCCGCAACAATCGGAAGGGAAAGCGATCGATCTCGTCGAGATCAGATCGCGTGATTATGTACGTCATCATTTGCATCGCGTGCTATAGTCGCATTTCATATGTCGGTTTCCCCGTGTACAATTCGATCTTCTTCGCGTCCAACGATAGACTATGCGACAAACGTATATACAAAATGTTAGGAACAAATTTCTTATTTAAATTGGAAATTTCCGTCGGGAATAAGAAATTCCTATGAAGTTTCTTAAGGAATTGGGGATCTAAATTTGGTCGCAGGGAACATTTTATAACAGGATTCAGCTAACAGATTCTTTGATTTCAATGAGAAAAGTTTGAAACTCTGAGCTCAAGAGAGAATCGACACTCCTTTTACATATAAAATCAATGCGCCAATATTATTTGTATGCGAATCTATATAAGAGAGATTCATCGTAAGCTTGTTTTTCACGACAATAAAAATTCATAACGATAAATAATAAATAAGAGAATTCTTCGGAAATATATTACAAATTTATAGATCAATCTGACATAAATAACACGAGAGAACTGCGCACATTCACAGTGGCATGTCACGCGAAATTAAATGCCGCTGTCGGCTGTCGGATTTGAATATTGCATTGCGACAACGTGAACCGGCAAGTGGGAGATCGCGATCAACTCGCGTCTGCGGATCTCGCGCGATAACGTGACGGACCTCGCGAAGGTCTAGGATAGAAATTGCGTGCCGTGCTCCAGTTAATCGGTCGAGGCCTACATTCGCTCGCGAGAGAGATTGCTTGCACTCTATGCACTCGAATAAGGTCGCAGACAATGAACTTCGCGTTCGTTACCTTCAGTCCCCATGCGAGCGAGAGCGAATGGAGTGGGTATACTGTTATCTGCGATCGAGAAAATACGTAATTGGAAACATCTCTCCCGTTTCGCGTGGAATTATATTTCGAGAACGAGAAGACAGAAGAGATGAAAAATGTCGAATGTTACGAGAGTGCCACGCCTTCCCCCCCCCCTCCCCCTCTCTTTGACATTTTTATTTTATTTTTTTTTCTTGTATATCATTCATCCAACATCGTTAATGGCTTATCGCTTTAAGTGCTGTTACACAAGGGATACGACGAGTCATCGATAAACGAGAAATGATCTATCTCAATTTGTTATTTTCGTGTCGAACGTTCTACGTTCTATTTTGTCTGACAAAAAAAAAAACTTAATGAAAAGAAAAGATTACGTCGAGATAGTATGAATTTAGTATAAAAATTTATTTATATTACTAAATCATTTTTGCAAGAATTTAATATTTTAATTTTAAATTCATTTGATAATTTTATTAATATAAATAACATAATCATTGAGACTGTTTAAAACTATTATGAGAAAATTTGAAATGATTTAGAATGATCCATTTATTAATTTATTTTAATCTGCATTTATATTCTAACAACGTAATATTTTAATTCCACATAATCTGTCTTCATAATAATTTTAAGATACTTTCTTTAGTCTTGGCAAGTTTTAAACTGGCATCTGCGATGGTACCGACGATTAATTGAATTAATTCGCGCGAAATTTACTTGCATAGGAAAATAAGATTAAATGCATCTCGCATATCATAATTGATAACGTATCACGAGATTAAAAAACTAAGTTTCTTTGCACGAGAGTTCCTTCACGGAACTTAAAAAAAAACTGTGAAAAGTATCTACGATAAAACGAAGAAGAAGCAAAGAACATGTTGGGAAAGAAATCGCATATGCGATACGGCTTGCATTGTGTATTATTTTCTCTGAAAATTTTCGCGGAAAAGCGGAGGATAAAAATATTTTATCCTTCGGGAAGATATTAAATGTCGGAAAAGTTCAGGAATCATTCTGTGGAAGACGTACTTATATGCATTATCGAAAAAATAAAGCCGGCCCTTTACGGAAAATCTATGTTGTGCAATCAACTTGGTATATTAATCTCCCGTTTGCGAGTTTCTACATTTTCTCAAAATAAGCGATTTAACTTGACAACGACGGAAGTGCATCATCCTTTTCGAGAGTCGCGTCACCCCGTTTAGTTTTTTCATCATAAAGATTCACGAATCCAGCGAGAAAGAAAGTTGTCTCAGAGTTACCGAGATGAAATACCGGATGATATATGTGTATATTTGACAAAGTGTGTGCCATAAAAGTGGACGGACTTGAAATGATAACTCAACGAATTTGTCTGGAAATATATGAGACTTATATTAAATTTGTCAAAAAAAGAAATAGCACGTGATTCTACGCATAAATGAGAAAAAACGAAAATTGCGTGTCTGTTAATTTATACGACATAGCTTTTATTACAATCTACATTGCAATATTCATGATATCGTACATAATCGTATAGGTATATATTAATTATCAATGTGTTTCGTATTTATTATTAATTATTTATTTTATAATTGATTATAAATAATATTCATGATATTATATTCGCATGATTCCTCAAAGAATTTCCGAGTGTACATTAACGATGACCAAAATCACACTATTGCTATCTGCTATTGTTATTGTGCGGCAATTTTACGCAAATATTCCCTTAAATTTTCTCTCGATTAAGTGATCATAATTAATTGTTGAATACACGTGTGTGAAATTCAGTGAAACGACGTGCGGACACGATAATGAAATTCATCGATCAGCTAGCGACAATATTCGCGCTGTTATGACTTAATCCTAAAACACAGAAGGCTTCACTTAGAAATCATCTATCGAAATAAGCCGGTTATCGAATTAACTGCATCGAATTTCATGAAATGCATTCGAATGTGCGATTTAGACGGGCGTACCGGATGAAGCGTGTTATTTATTTTGCACATCGAAAGAATGTATGCAGCCCTTCAAAAAAATTATTGCTTCGGAAAAAAATTTTATGATCAGTTTTATGCATAAATCTTGGCTCTCAGAAAGAATAAGTGAACATTTTTAAAGACATATACATATTATTTAATATGATCTAGCTAAATTTGTCTAATATTCCCTTTCTAATAATTTTTAAAATCTTTTGCACTTTTTTAAATATCACACACATTTTCATCATTGTGTCATGAGAAGAATAAGCATGCATTCGTAATCGAATTGACCCAGACAGACGCGGTAATCAACGCGGATTATCCGTTAACCTTGACTATTATTAAATGCATTAATCACTCGCGCCATGCGTTTGGAATTGTAATTAAAACAACAAGTTGTCGCTAATTACTATTTACCTAACAGTTTATGCGATTCGTGTCGCGAGAGAAGTGTTTTTTTCCTATTTACACTCTTGCCAGCTTGTATTTTTCCACTATTTTTTATCTTTTACGTATAATTGTATTTTAAATCTGAGAAAGTATGCAGTTAATTTCCTGCAAAATTGGCAATAAATCTCGTCATATGTTTTTAAATATTTCTTTTTCAAAAGATTTATATAATTTATAAAATTTTAAGATTAACGTACATATTACTATAACGCATAATTATATAATTAAATATGATAACATTGCATTTATTTCTTTAATTGATTGACTTGTAATTATCAAAATTTTAGTTTAATAGATTATCAATGTAACAAAAAAAATTTTGTCATAAAAAATATAAGAGTTCTCTCTATACTGTATTTTCTTCTTTTTTGCAAATTTTATATTCAGTAATATATAATGACACTTATAGTGCATTTATATGCGCGATTTTCCTCTCAATCGACTTCCGGGTCGGCGCAACGCAAAGCCCGGTCCTGACCCGAATCGTAGATTGTTGTTCGGCCGCGGGCAATAAATTCGCGAGTGCGAAGGATAGAAATGGGGTCTGTCTCCTCGACCCAGTTCGAAGCCGCGCCGATTACACGCACGGATTATAAACGTTTCGCATTTTTTCTCGAAAGCGTTTTTTCTCGCAAGAAGGCATCACGTGGTTTACGCGACTTGCGAATTGACAACGTTATCTTTTTTGACGTAAATATCGTTCAATAACTTAGGATAGCGGGAAAATGGGGTACACAATTGAAAATAAATTTCTCCATTTACGTGATAAAATATCGAAGTGACTCAAAAATTATGTCTTTAATTATCAAATGCATCAATTCATCCTGAAAATGCTTGTTCTATTAATCTATATAAGAATCTTTTAAGTTATCTTATTAAATTTATTATTATTTAATCTTTTGCAACACTATATATTAAAGTTATATATATGAAATCATAAATTAAGAATGTCGTCAATATGATCTATGTATATATTGAACAATGAATAGTACTGTAATTGTATTGCATTATTTTTCTTTTAGTGATAATTCGATCTCTCTCTCTCTCTCTCGATATGTATAAGTATATATAAAAAAATCTATTTTAAATTGATAAATTTGAAATTGTGTATTTGAAATTGAAGTCTTCCGATAATTAAAATGTCCATTTTTTTGTTGACTTTTACGTTTATAAAATTTTAAACCGATCCATATTGTCTATCAACGATCTAAATAATTGAAGCCTTTCTTTACGTCTCGCGCTTGTTACGTACCTATAAAACTTTAATGCGATTATTATTAAGTGCTGCAGATTACTTAGTGCGCTAAATATTGCCATCAGATGCGCTACTGCGTATTATTCAGAAATTGGTTTGTGACCAAAGAAATTAAAGATGTTGATAATTAATTGTTCACAACATCATAACATAATAAACATAACATTATTTCCAGTAGAAGCTAAAAATTATATATATATAAAACTTTAATATTTTGTTCCTGGATTTTATTCTCTTTAAAAAAATCTTAATAGATAAATTCATTAAAATGTATCTGTTATAGAGAGAAAATTCATGTATAGTATCGATTAATAGTTTCTTTCTTCCTTTCTTTCTTCTTATGTATTAATAGTTTCTTTCTTTCTTTCTTCTTATGTATTAAATTCTATCTACTTATATACATATACAATGCATTTTCATCAAATTTTCATATTAAAGTAAATAGGAAAAAGTAAAAATATTAATATAAATACCTATAACTGTTGGTCTTTAACTTTTTATTTGTGTGCGCTAATAATGTTTTTTTATCTATTTTTTTATTGATAAAAGATATTAGAGTCTGTGAAACATATCCGAACAATTCAACGACAACTTTCGATTTACCTTGACATTTCTTCAAGAAAACATGGAGCGAGCGATGCGAGTTTATTTCCGTTTTTCTCGTCTAACTTAAACAAATCAAAACTGAACAAAAACGTGTATGTAAACGTCCGTCTCGTAACTTTTAATTCAATAAATTATTTTATTCATATGCGCGTATTTGATATATTTCACATATAAAATGTCAAATAAATTTGCATTTAATAAATATTCATAAATTGATTTGGATTCTTAATTATGCAAATACATATGTATGTTAATTTATGTCGATTCACATATAATTTACAATTTTTCTTCCATTCGCTTTTAGAAGCAAATATTTATATTTTTTATATGCGTATGTAAAATTATTGCTCTTATCATATGTATATTATTATTTATATGAAAAAAAGTATTGTTATATCTTTTATAAATATGTAATTTATTACACGTATTAAGTATCGTATAGTATTTATCTTTAATATATATATAAAATTTTTCAAGCCACGACATTAAATGTCATTAAATCCTCTTACGTTCATATTAAACTGTCTGAAACCCTTCTAAGAAATCTCGAAAAAAAGTTAATCATGCATTAACAACGAAACTTGCAAATCCGTCTTAACGTACTTTACACTTGGCGAGTCGAAGAAGGTAAAGTTGGAATTGGATTATTCCAGCAACATCGGCAGTACCAATATTTGTTTTGCTACAGACTCGGTAGGCAGAAACGAATTAGAGAATATTGGATGAGCGTAATGATTAAACGATAATGCATGTATAATATGGTAAATATTTAGTTGGCAAACCGCATCCGTTTCTGTCACCGAAAATGCTTTTATTAACTCGCTTGATGCGATATCGCAATCGTTAATTAAATGACATAGCAACAAATTTTTTTATTATATTCCTTCACAATAATGTTATTGTAATGTTTTTGTGAATAATATCTGTGTGTATATACATATATAATAAATTTAAAAAATTTTAATTAAAAAACATTATTTGAAATTTATTTCCTTAGTTTTACTAAAATTAAAGTTAATCCGGTAAAGAAGCTTATTGCAGCTCTGCTGCATTTTGCAAAAGAGAAAGATGAATCAGAAGGGCGACATAAATCCTTTCGACGTGACGCTTTCGAACGAATTGCATCGCTTCGCAATGAAATCGCGTTTGATCATATTTTGGTTCCGTGCATCAACGCTGATGAACGTTCGCCACGTGTAAAGCACGGCGCAAACGACACGAATAAACAACATCGTCCTGTAATCTCCACAATCAAAGAGAACTGGTGTGGATGATGTCTAGGACGAGTGCATTTCGTGGATAATTCGCACGAGCAAAGTCCTGCGTCCTTCTCGTAAATGAAGCGCCTTGTAATCTCGCTCATATCAAGGCTACACCAAAGATTCATATGTCACACGTAGAAAGATTCATATGTCACGCGTAGAAATGCAAGTATTGAAATTATTTTCTTAGAAAATATTATTTCTGTATACCTACGTTGCAAAAAGCAAAAATATATGTTCAAAAGAACTCGTGGGAATAACGATTTCACAGAAAATATACTTTGTTATTTTCAAAAATAACAAGAATTTATAAACTCTGTTAAGTAACCATTAAACTTTACAAACTCATATTTCATCATTGTATATTAATTTAAAATCATAATAATAAACGTAACTGCAAAAATACTTGTTATTTATAGCTTGAAAAGATACTTGTTATACTTATAGCTTGAAAGATTTTTAGAATTTCAACTTGCACTAATAACATACCTATATATTCTAATTACATATAAGTTTCCTCTTTTATATACCATATACAATATTTCTCACAAAACACATTAAATTAAGCACATTTTATTGTATCAACATTTAATATAATAAAGAAGATTAGTCATAAAAGTATTTCAATTAATATTAAAATAACAAAAAAATTATAGTGTCAACTTTTATTGTGTCAACATTTTTAATATAAAAAGAAGAATCATAAGAGTATTTAAATTCATATTAAATTTCTAAATAGCAAAGAAATTTATAGTCTTTTAATATGCACACACATTTGTCTTTTTTCAACAAATGCATGCTTTTCTAATCCATAGCTTGTTTAACCGATGTAATATAGCTGAGGGATGTGCGTTTACCGAGTGGACGGATATAGACGACCGTAACCGTGTCCGGCAAAAGCGAGAGGGATAGGAGTTGCCCACGATTAAAATATTTAATGTCAAAAGGCACATACCGTTTCACGGAATATATTGCGCGCGAGGACAAAGAGCGAGAAAGACAAAGTATTAAAGCTCGATTAAAGAGCCTAGTGATGAGTACGCGTGCATTGCATAATACATTTCCATCAGGGATAGTTTAAGGTGAGGTACATAAGGTTTCATCGACCGATCTCAAGCTATGAGGTGGAGCTTAAGTCAGACGACAACGTCAGCAACTTTTTCGCGAGAAGGTTCTTTTTCTATATTTTGCCTAAAAAATCGTGCATCGTATACCGGAAATCGTTGTGAAATCTTGTCCTAAAGAAATTGGAGATACTATCTTTGCAAATTTCTTTTTATTTTCTACACACACACACACACACACACACACAATCACGAGATCAAGAATTTTAAACTTATTTTAAATTACAAAATTTGTTAGAAAAAAATTAATTGAACAGTATGTATGTTTATGTGTATTCTGTTCTTTTTTTAAATTATCAATTTCTAATCTCTTGCAATCAAAGAACTATATTTTGCTCTTTTTGACAATTTGCAATTTTAGAGAGAAGAAAGCGCGCGAAATTATTTTCGATACATAGTGAGCTAGCATATATGCAATAATTACTTCTTTCAAGGATTTTGTTGATCGAAATCAGCGATACTAGAGCACTCTGTGCCCGATAAATCGCCGGCACTGTATCGACTGTCGGAAGTCTGGATAACCGGAAACCGCTTCGAGCACACTCGCGAATTTCGTGGTCTACACATATTCGAGTTATAAAAAATATTTTACCATCCGATTCCCTTTGATACTTTACGATGTTTTCGTTAATTGATTGTGTTTTTCTATCACTATTTCGTCGTTATAAAAACAAAATATTTAAAATAGGAACGAAGTAAAGTCGACCCAACTAGCCAAAATTATATTTATTCAAAAAACACACATCTCTGTGCTACTTGTTGATCTGTTTGGATGGACAAGTAGACTGCATGTTGATATGGTTGCTCGGCCACAAAATTTTTCAAGTTTCTAATATAACTTTCTTTTAGGATTTCGAATCTCTTTGAAATCATTGATTTCAAAGAGATTCGAAATCCTAAAAGAAAGTTATATCAGAAACTTGAAAAATTTAGTGGCCGAGCAACCATATCAACATGCAGTCTACTTGTCCATCCAAACAGATCAACAAGTAGCACAGAGATGACAAGTAGCACAGAGATGATTTTTGAATAAATATAATTTTGGCTAGTTGGGTCGACTTTACTTCGTTCCTATTTTAAAATTTTACTAGCGACTTTTTAAGTATCTAATTATTAACAAAATATTTAGTGAAAAAATTTAGTGAAAAAAAAACCCCTTAATCACAAACACGTGCATACACACACACACGTACAACATATAATTTAAAAATCTAATATAGCAAAATAATAAAAATCAAATCTAAACTTAGAATATCTGTAACTAAGATATCACTAAGATAAGAAAAATCTAAATTAAACTTTCTTTTTATAAAATTTAGCATATTAACCATTTGCGATCAAAAGATTAGGATTCTAATTTCCTAAAACGAGATACTATTTAAATATCCCGTTCATATAATATATGCTAATTGCCATTAGCACGTCTGCAGCTATTATGCAAAAATTTTCTGGTTTAATTTCTCGTTTGAAAGTTCCTACGTACGATATGCCGCAATTGCGTAAGACGCGTGTTTGACGCGAATGAGACGCGAATGAGACGCGAATGAGACCGACATCTTTCACGTATATAAATGCATACGAAGATATGATGCAGAAAGAGAGCGAGAGAGAGGAAATATGCTGCGCCCGAGTATCTATAACGATTATTTTATTATTGGCCCAATTACGGCGTTATTGTTTTCACACATACACACACAAACACACACACACATACATACATACATACAACATACACTGCAAACCGGTTAAAGCTCTCGCGTCGCTTTATAGTCGCTCGACTATAGTCATGTCATCAGGGTGATTCAACCGCTGGCTGGATTTTTGCCTCCAATTCCGCCTGCCTGACGCGGCAGATTACGGCGCTTTAACCCTTTAACCCCGACTGAATTCCTATGCGCGACGCAGCATTATTTCATATCCTAATTCGAGATCATTCTGAAGATATGCTCGATTGCATTTTCTCCGAAAAAAGTGAGTTTTTCGCAATGTAATCAGCAGTAGATGTCATTAATATTGACAATTGATTTCTATACTCCTGTAAGAATTGATATCTTTTATATTTAAAAATGTATAATTAAACTTCAATATAATTATAACAATAATATAATAACAATATACGAATTAAAACTTTTTATTTTGTATATTTGAATTGATGCACTAAAATTGAATCACCAATTAAATTATAACAATTAAATTTTGTTTTTAATTTTATATCTATAAAGATTTTAATTGAGAAAGTCGAGTAGTTATAATGAAAAGTCGATTGAATAATGCAAAAAACATATCAAAAGTTATTTGCCATATAAAATTACATAATCTTTAATTGGGTTTTTGTGAAATTCCTGCCGAAATTCATGCGATAATTCGTTGTATTTTTTAGTATCGCTGAAAACCGAGGATTTTTCTATCTTTTCTCTCTCTCTCTTCGAACTCAGCTATTGTGTATTGTGATAGGAATTCGTGGTGACGTATCGTCGAGAATAAATGTCAATTGACATGCGGGGTCCCCGTTTTTTCTCATAACATTGCCGCAGCACGCGTTTTTGCGTCGAAATGCGCTTCGCGTCTCATTAAAATGAGAAGATCCGCTTTATGAATGAAAGGCCGCCGCCACCGACCACTTCTTCGCTTTTCGTGGAATGAGAATATATACCGAGGAATTGGCCGTGGGATCAAACCAGTATTGTCCGCTTAAGGCTCCTGTATACTCGATTGCCAAGTCCGTAAAATTTGTACGACAGCACCACATTTGGCAAAACTATAAACTATTAAAGCGTGAAAATGACATAAATTATTCTTGCGACTTACAGTGTCATTTATCATTTTAGTGCAGTGTTTCTATTTTTAAAGTAATTGTTATAGTGTTAAAATATACCGAAGACTCTCATTTTGTTATAATTTAATATGTGAAAGCAAATATTTATTTCATTTCGATACCTGTCAATCAGACAGCTGCTTTTCGTCCTTGATTAGGCTCAATTCAATTCGACATATACAATGTTATTTATTGCTTACCCAAACAAAAGGAGTTTTCGGTATATTTTACAAGTCGGTTCTATCGGTTACAAACCCTATTTTATTGAAAAACATTTTTATTTTAGCGTAAGTCGCAAGAATTTTTATGGTATATTTTCTCGCTTCTGACGTCATCAATTCAAGATGGCTGCAGTGAGTATGCAGGAGCCTTAAGCTCTCTCGCTCTTTTTTTCTCAACATAAAAGCTACGGATTATAAAATCGGCGCGATAACTTTCCCCATATGTTCGTATATCCGGATTTTTAGTCGGAGTCCAAAATAATTCTTTTGTTTGCGCGAATAGCGTGCATAGATATATAGTATATAATATCGAGAAAAATATAGAAATCTAAAAAATATTGAAAATCTTGAAGGGCGAAAGAAATATCCTTTTATACAAAAGGTATTCTGATTCAAAATGTAGATTAGTTTAATTATTATTCAATTAATTTAATCATTCAATTAATTTGTTTCTATTTAAATGTCTGTTTAACAAATACTGAATTTTATTTATGTCTTTGTCACACATGAGTGCGTACGTCATTTTCCGTCGACAGTGCGAAAGGATATTTAACATAATTTCGGTGAAGCGCATCCGAAAGGAATGTTTCTATTCTGGCGATGTGCCAAAGTTGCGAAATGTCGGTTCGTACATAATATCACACTGACATATCGTGTCACATATGGAAATGCATATCTTTTACGGCACAAGTTATTCTGACATTTCGCAGTCTTGTGTGCATGCTATATTTCACGAAAATAAAATATGTTGCTTGCAGAAAATACGACTGCAATGATTGCGTCTTTCGTATGCACCATCGGCATAATTAACTTATTAACTTGTATTATATATATTGTTTTCTATTAAAAATTTGGTATATGATTTTACTATTTAATTGAGCTATTATGTAATGTCAATTTGATTCATGGATTCATAAAAAAACAAATTAATCACAACAAAATTTAAAAAAAAAATATTCTTTTACATTTTTTTAAAGATATATATTTTAAAATATATTATGTAATCTTTTAATCATCTTTTTTTATATAGGAAAGGAAATTCTTGTAAAATCTATTTTAGAAAATTGATGAAAAACCGATACACAAAAATGTATTATAACAATACGTTATAATACTTGTATGGAAATAAATAATTCTGAAGATCCTAAGGCCTTGCGCACAATAGGAAAAATATTAGGAATAGGAATAAATATTAAGCATTAAGCTTCCTGCACAATACAAAAGTACAAGCAATAGGAACAGAAAATAGAAAATATTCATCAATAGAAGCAAAGAATATCTATTGTTATCTTCTAATATCTATCTGCTTCTGTTGATACATGGATATTTTTACTTTCTGTTCTTAATTTCTATACTTTTATATTGTGCAGTAGGCCTAATGCTTAATATTTATTCTTATTCCTAATATTTTTTCTATTGTACGCAGGGCCTAACACATCTTTCATCAAAATAATCCCTTATGTGGATAAAAAAGTTGCAACCAGCAGTCGTATCCTCTCTCTATCTTCTTTGTTCGAGGGCGCCACGTGCTTTACTTGACATTTACGCGAATTTCCTATATGTATACATATATATAGACGCATGTGTATGCAAGCATAATTAGATATATGTGCAAGCATTTTCATTAAGCAATTTCGCGTTAAATGTAACCGGCTAATCCTGTATTTGATTCGCCTAATATCAAAATCGAGTTCAATGTCAACACGAAACAAGAACTAATCAGCTGCATTTAACGTTAATTATCAGAATATGGATACAGTAATGAGAATAATGAAAAAGCCACTCACTATAAATATCTAAGAGAGATAGCTGAGATCATTAAATATTAGTTACAATAAAAAAATTATAAAAAATATCTCAATGTAACTAATTAAGTCGATTCGTTCGCATAAGATATTTAATAATCAGTAATTATAATTAAAGATAATAATAATAACAAAATTAGAAAACAGATGTTACTATTAACATATAATTTTGCAAATCTACTTTTTCAGTACTCTCTCTCTCTCTCTCTCTCTCTCTCTCTCTCTCCTCTCTCTTATTTAATATTCTAAAGTAATTTTAATTTCTATTTCAAATTCCTCTAAAGAAATTTTCTCTTCTATTTAAACCAACATTTTAATTTTATATATAATTTTATATTTAAAAAAATTTTTATTTTGATAAACTTGGATTTGTGGAGTATGAGAGTAAACTTTCTTCATAACATTACAAAAAGAGAAATAGAAGTAGATGAAAATAAATAAAAGGGAAAGATCACAAGAGCGACACGTGTACGATCGTAGGGGTAGGGCGGGGTTGCGCGATTATCGACCACCGTCGAATCTGCTTTGTAGCAGAGATGCAGCTGCAAAATCCTCCCCTCACGCTCTTCCAGGGCAAGTTTCCTCATCGACAAAGTTCGGCCTTCGGACCGGTCACGAGTGGTTCTCATGCGAAGCTTATGAGTCAGAGGTCAGACAATTTCCTTTTTAAAAAATATGTCACGTTGAATTCGCACAATCGAATTTTATCTTACTTCGCGAGATGACTCAGATGATATCTTTATACGAAACTTTATTCAATGTTCGTTATATACACAGAGAGAATTTTCTCTTATAATTTACCCTGAAAATCATGGTAATCGTGGGACAATATGATATGGAAAGAATTTTATGAGAATTTCTCTGATTAATATTTATCACAATAAAGATAATAATATCTATTACAATAAAATATAAAAAATAGTCATAATAATAAGTATAGGTTTAAAGATTAAGGTACAAAATTAGATATAGAGGAAGGTATGTGTGAATGGAAAGTTATGTGCGTGGTTAAGGAAAGATTGTAAACCAAGTCCACTTCGTGTGTGTGAAGTTAACACCTCAACTCTTTGCACCGCAAGTTTTTATGCAAGTTCTATTCGCACCCGCAATAGTTCTAGAGTTCCTGATAGGTTTCAGCAATAGTTC
Source organism: Prenolepis imparis (assembly GCF_030444845.1). Classification (NCBI taxonomy): domain Eukaryota; kingdom Metazoa; phylum Arthropoda; class Insecta; order Hymenoptera; family Formicidae; genus Prenolepis; species Prenolepis imparis. The sequence goes on from NW_028141160.1 coordinate 15,542,347, forward strand.
CGTTTATTTTAATAGAAAAAATGAAATTTGAAAATATGAGATGCTAACTTCCCGTGGCACCTCAACATCAGAATAAAGGAGTTCCAACAATGAAATTTTATAGTTCTCCAAGAGTTCTATAGTTCCTGATAGGTTTTAACAATAGTTCTGGCCTCTAAACATTTTTAAATAATTTTTTAATATTAACGCTGGCACCTCATCCAAGAGTAAAGTCTGAGGTGCGGGCTATTTTTGCAGTTTTTTTAACAGTTCCCGGTAGTTTTCGAATAGTTCCAATCATTTTTAAAATTATTTAAATATGTTTAAAAGCCGGAACTATTGTTAAAACCTATAAAAATGATTGGAACTATTCGAGAACTACCGGGAACTGTTAAAAAAACTGCAAAAATAGCCCGCACCTCAGACTTTACTCTTGGATGAGGTGCCAGCGTTAATATTAAAAAATTATTTAAAAATGTTTAGAGGCCGGAACTATTGTTAAAACCTATCAGGAACTATAGAACTCTTCGAGAACTATAAGATTTCATTGTTGGAACTCCTTTTTTCTGATGTTGAGGTGCCACGGGAAGTTAGCACCTCATATTTTCAAATTTTATTTTTTCTATTAAAATAAACGGAACTATTGTTGAAACCTATCAGGAACTCTAGAACTATTGCGGGTGCGAATAGAACTTGCATAAAAATTTGCGGTGCAAAGAGGTTGAGGTGCTAACTTCACACACACGTCCACTTCTTGGCAAATTTGTAAGCTGAAGTTAAATAAATACTACTATTACAATAAAATATAAAATATGTTTGATTAATTTTACTAAACAGTTTAGTAAAATTAATCAAACATGTTTTATATTTTATTGTGATAAATATTAATCAGAGAAATTCTCATAAAATTTTTTCTATACCATATTGTCCCACGATTACCATGATTTTCAGGGTAAATTCTAGAGAAAATTTTTTCAGTGTATATATATATTGTATGTGTTTGTATATGAGTATGTGTGTGTGTATGTGGGCGCGTGCATACTCATTCTAAAAATGCATCACAGTTGCAATTATGGAACGTCAAATAATTTTTTTTTGCGGGTATTTATCGCGTACCAAATTAAACGAGCTTTACAGAGAATCGGATTGATGCGCATAATCATTTGGTGTAAGAGAGATGCGAATCGCATGGATATTTTAATCCTGGATCATTGGCGATGTTCCGATCTTCTCGTATGAAAGTTTTTGATTCAGATGATATCAAATTTATACGAAAATATAAAATAAGATCGTCATAAAATAAAGATTGAGCAATATTAAAAGTTTAAATATAAAGTATATATGTATATATGTATATAGTTTAATTATTTTTTCTTTTCCACTTTTTATTTGAATAATATATTTCAATCGGCATATCTCATTATACAATACACTTGTGAAATCATAGTAACGATCTCTAACGTTTTATGAATCATCATTGAAAAATTCAAGGACGATAATGAAACGCTAATCGTCGATATCTCTGTTTTAGTTATCATGTATTGAATGATAAAATTCACAGGAGGCAATCACGAAGTGATATATATATATATATATATATATATATATATATATATAAGAGATATATAATAGAAGATGTAAACTTAAATGCAATTAAACCTCCCCTATCCATGAATATGATTTTAATACAGAGTATCTCAAAGAATCACTGTTCTTTCAGATAAAAAATTGAATAATAGAAAATAATAAAAATGATATGGCTATGATTAATCACAAAAATTTTAAATATCTTAAATATTTTAAAATTAAAAGGATTTCAATTTTTATATTCTTCCAAAAGTTTTTTCTAAAATTTTAACAAATTATAGCGCTACGTTATTTAAGTGTGTGCGATATTTTTTAAATTAGATATAAAGTGGACTAAATAATTTTGTATTTCAATGCTGCTAGGATATTACGTTTAAAATATGTAATATTATTGTAAAGGAAAATTTTTAATTAGATTTTTTAAATTTCAGAATTTAGAATGTTCGAGCATCTTCAAAGCTACATGGTGAGCATTTTCTGTTAGAACTTACCCTAAAAATCATAGTAATCATGGGACAATATGGTATGGAAAGAATTTTATGAGAATTTCTCTGATTAATATTTATCACAATAAAAATAATATCTATCACAATAAAATATAAAACATGTTTGATTAATTTTACTAAACTGCATGGTAAAATTACTCAAACATGTTTTATATTTTATTGTGATAGATATTATTATTTTTATTGTGATAAATATTAATCAGAGAAATTCTCATAAAAATCTTTTCATACCATATTGTCCAACGATTACCATGATTTTTAGGGTAAATTCTAAGAGAAAGTTCTCTCTGTGTACTGTATGCAACAATCGCGATGACAATTATCCTGTCATGGAACATGCATTGCATCGATTCGCGTCAAGCAATTTTGCTTGCAACTGATGTGATAAAGTGTTTATCTCATTGCAGTTCAGTGCGCTCCGTTTACGCAGATTAATCTGCAAGAAACGGGCGTGCTTTTTTGATGCTAGTAAATGTATAACCGATGCACCACATTCCATTTCCTTTTTTGACTGTTACGACAAAAATAGTATAATATCTTGCAAAATACATGTAATATCTTGCAAAATACATGTAATATCTTGCAAAATACTTGTGTTTAAATGGGAAAGTAACTTTCAAAGTGTCACGGTGCAAAATATAAATATTGATCACGCTGATAACTAAACAACGCGATAACTCGAATTCTTGGAACGATTTTCGTTATTGAACACAATATTGTTGGATTAATTTAATGACAAAGTTCACTTATTATTGTATGTCGCGTTGTAATTAATATGATGGAAAAATGATGCAGAATAATAGCACACATCAATGAAAATATCAGCAAGAGAATTAATTTATGTCCGAACCACCAATAAAATGGAAAAGCCATGTTATTAGACGGAAGTACCGGCAGCGCTAAATTGTCATTTATTAGTGCGTTTGAGACGATCGTTTCTCGATAAAAATAGCCGAGCTTTGCGCATGATGCCAAACAGAGTTTCGAGAAAAGCAACGCAAACTGGTCACAGTCGATCATAAATTCTCTGACATTATTATAAACTATGAACTTCCAAGATAATTATATATATTTTAATAAAAATTTATATATATTTATTTAATGAAATAGAACTTGTACACGGAGAGAATTTTCTCTTAGAATTTACCCTGAAAATCATGGTAATCGTGGGACAATATGGTATGGAAAGAATTTTATGACAATTTCTCTGATTAATATTTATCACAATAAACATATCTACACGTTAAAATATAAAACATGTTTGAGTAATTTTACCATGCAGTTTAGTAAAATTAATCAAACATGTTTTATATTTTATTGCGATAGATATTATTATTTTTATTGTGATAAATATTAATCAGAGAAATTCTCATAAAATTCTTTCTATGCGATATTGTCCCACGATTATCATGATTTTTAGGGTAAATTTTAAGAGAAAATTCTCTATATATATGATATTAATGCCTGATTCCTAAATGTTAAGACTTTTTTTTACTTAGTACTTTTTTCTTACAATTAGTTTTACTACTTTAAATATATCAAAGATTTCGTAATTAAGAAAAATAAAACAGTGTCATTACACAAGTTTGACTTCACTTATAGTCATGCGTTATACACAGTACTTCAAATATTTTGCATCACATTTCAAGTGTGTATTCTTTGACAAATTATTTATAATTGTAATTAAATTACTTAAATTTCTCCAATCATCGATATATTAAAATTCTAATAATTAAATTCTTTATTTTTAAAATAAAGTTCTCAATATCGGTGTACGGTGAATTAAGTCATTAAAATTAATTAAGAAAATTAAAATTATCTTATCTATTAATAAGATTAAATTTATATTAATATATAAATAAATGTTTATTACTACGCAATTAACGAAGGAAAGGTGGGCTTTCAATCCATCAAGGTTTACAAAGATTGACGTGAAGGAAATGCTTATGAAACAGTTTGTATTGATCGCAGCTACTTCGAACTTCTAACACGATCGGTCTTAATCTTTGTCGTGATGACAATCGATCGATCGACCTTGAAACGAAAGCTTTTTCCGACACGCCGAGTTATCCTGTATTCGCAACGATACGAAAAATAAAACATATTGGATGTTCACAGATTATAGCTTTCTGCGAGGTTCAACAATAAATCATCTAAATACGATAATGACGATAAATTATCAATAAGCCATTTACTTGTTGCTCTTTATCGCAAAAAGAGAACATCTCGCGTGTACATTTTCGTATTATTTGACGATAATACGAATGAAAATAGTTACGATTGAGCATGCAAATGCATGAATAATGTAACAAGAATAATTCATTGCGGATGTTTTTACGAGCATCTTTTATTAAGTCACGATTGATTGAATCCCTTCCCTGTTATATAATTATTATGTCTATTATCTAGCCAAGTGCTTTGTTTTGTAGCAGCAATTCTCTCCTGTTTTGATTTGCAATTAATTCCCGTTACTCGAAATATTAATATCGCCCGACATTGACATTTCCTCAGTCATCGATAAATATATAGTTTAAATTATTTATTCGAGTTTTACTTTTCAAAATATAATTCGTCATCGGACACCGTTAAGATCTTTACTTGACATTGAAAACAAACAATGCCTCGACTATGTTTTTCAAAGGACAGTATACATTTCGTTATTGCTACTTTCTTCGAGAGTGTCATGCCCGATTCCACCCCCCTTTTCCAGACGCCGAATAGAATCATGCGCTAGAGTTTTGACCCGCGACAGCAGCCATGCGCCGCCACCCGTTCCGAGTTCCGAGAACGATGGCGAAGTTAGCCGCGAGCGAGCACGAGCACGCGAGTAAGCGCAACATGGTGGATCATATTATATGTATAGATATAGCAACACATGCGACAAAATGCGATCGGCGTTAAAAATAGGAGAGATCCACGCGTCCGCTGTCTTTCACAGGGAGCACGTGGGGTTTCTTCATGTATGCAGGCGTATGTGTACGCCTGTCGCACGATACAAACAAACAAACATTGACTCACCGTAATCGTGTACCGGCGACTGCTGGGTGTAGCGCGTGGCGTTGCTCGCCGGCGTCACTCGAAACCTATCCATATTCCTCTTCCTGTTTCCCCCGTGTGATTCCTCGTTTCGCCTCCTTATTCCGGATCGAATGGCAAACACAACGGCTGATAGCGACACCGAAACACTGAACGATTAGTCGGTCGTGACGTAAATACACAATCGAGCGACACTCGAGATGCGAACGAATCGGCAAGTTCGCGCGCGGCCACTCGCGTGCGCATTTCCCATTCGCCGACGTGAAATTACAGAACGTTACTGTACGCAGCGCGACGCCGCGGCCCGGTGTTATCGTTGCACACGAGACAGCGCGGAGTGGGGGTAAGGGCACTGACTGGAGAAGGAGGGATGGGACGAGCGAGCGAGCGAGCGAGCGAGCGAGAAAGAAAGAGCGGTGCATAATATCGAAAAGCGAGAATTGTCTCTTATATTGTTACTGATATGCACGAGACAGATAGAGATAGAGATAGATAGAGAGAGAGAGAGAGTGAGAAGGGGGGAGGGGGACAGTAGAAAGATGAGGGCGGCAAAATAATGAAGAGAGAAAGAGAGAGAAAAAGCATGGTGCTAAAAGAGGAATGACAAAGAGAATATGATTCATGGGGAGATGAAAAGAGATAAAGAATAACGGACGATAGATAGATATATAAAGGACAAAAGATAGATAGATATATTATAAAATAGAAGGAATAAATAAAAGTGACAAAAGAAAAACTTCTCTTACCTTATTCTTCACAGATGATTATATAATAATAATACTTCTTGTATAGGTAAAATTGAAAGGTAGATATTCTATTGTAAGGTTACAGAGAGAGAGAGCGAGAAAGAGAGAAAGGACAGATGGTGCGATGACTGGACAAAGAGTAGAGTAACAAAGGGACAAAGGCGTAATACAATGAACGAACGAATGAAACTAATTGTAAGAACGAAAACAAAAGGATTAGATGAAAGCGGGAAGGAAGGAGAATAAAAGGAGACTGCTTCAAGAAGATGGTGGAATAGGCGCCAAAATTGTCTATAGATAGTTACACTCAATATATTTTCATGCACCTCTGCAGTGTCGGCTCGCCCTCTTGCGGACCCTTAACCATCCAATTGCACGCGCAGTGACGTAACTAGCAAATTCACAAAATATTTATCGATACGTCTCTAATAAAAATGCATAATTTCAGGATTAACCGATTGCACGGGGTGTGACGGGGTGTGCTATCATGTTACATGTTACGCTTCGTGGAAGGAAAATCTATTCGCGTACATGTTTCCGAATCGAAAGGAATTCTTACGGAAAGATACAAAGTCGCGATAATTGCAACAAAATACCTTTTTTCCTGAAACCTAACCGCAATGAACATTCGCATCACGTTCGGAACGTGTCGCAGAAAAATGTCAATTATATAAGTCATTTTCTGAGAAGAAAGAAGAGACTCGAATAATATTTCTCACACAATATTATTTCCCGACATATACTTCAAGTTTTTTTAAAGCTTCTTACTAACAGCCTTGTTAATTTTACGTTATTACATATATATTCACACGTCAATAATTAATTTTTATTTAACGAAACAGAAAGAGAAAAATGCTTTGTTAAAAGTATTCGATGTAAAAAAAATGGACTGATGCTTTATTTAGAAAATCTTTAATAATTATGTCATTATGCCGCTTGTCTCTATTTTGTTATATTCGCTTTATTATCATCTCGCATTCCACGGAAGATCTCCCGGAAAGGTACGAATCATTCATCGGTGACTGACGTCTCTCTGTACGGTGCAGTAACATATCGGGTATAGCACGAGACAGCGCGAGCGGTATTTTTTTCCCCGAGTTGCAGCCCGCAGGAACGCGTTTCTCGGTCTTTGTCCCTCCTCTCTCTTTCTCCGTCTGTCTATCTCTCGGCGTTTCGAGCGAGAAACAGCTGATCGCCGTCCCTTTAATCGCGTCGTCGAGCCGTCGCCGTGCGAGGTGAGTCGCTCCGAGATCGTTAAGTGCTTTTTGTCGTCTAGGAGTCGCGATCGGCGCAGGTGAGTATTCTGCCGCGCGATCAACAGTAACGGGTGCCGGTACGCGACGCATTTTTATAGGTTAGGGAGGGTTTCCTTCGCCCGCGAAGCTCTCTGTACGCGAACGGGTGCACGGACGCGCAAATGGCCGCCATGTTCGAAACGCGAAGTCGCTTTTTTTCCCGTCAGAAAGTCAGCCGGGACCGCGTTCTCTCTCTCGCGATCCTCTCACCTTCGACGTCGAGTGACCGAGATGGAAATCTCGTCGGAGTTAAATTTTCCGCGACGAAATACAGATATTAAGATCTCGTTACCTGTATACTCATTGATATATGAAACTTTTAATTCGCCGCAAGTCTCGCATCGTAAACTTTTTCCACACCGCGGTTATACTCGTATCGAGATCGATTTATTCAGCGCGCTCCAAAGATATCGTCCATAAACGGCCGCTATTCCTTCACTCGAGGAGAACGATGGGATAGCCGGATGATAGTTGGAGTACTTATTGTCGGAGTAACGCGAACACTGGTATCCGAATCGCGCGGGCGACGCGCCGCCATAACAGTCCGCGTCCGGTGTTTCGACAAGTTACTAGTCCGAACTCGGGCCGCGGTGGAACGCGGAACGACAGGCGAACGTGACGTCATCAATGGCGACTACCGTGTTGTCTGTATACGCAACGTAACGCGGCTGTTACGAGGAGGTAACGCCGAGAGACGCCGATTGTTGTATTTTCGCACGAAGCTGAAATATGGGTTCGAAGAAACACAAAAAGCATAAGCGCGAGAGACACGAAGGTGAGGAACGGATGAAAATATATACCGCGATTCTCTTGGCTCGAGACACTTTTCTTTCGGTCGTACTCCAGGATCACGTCCTGTCACAGTTGTCTACGATTTCTCAGCTCGTCGTTTCGAATTTTCCTCCTCTTCTATTGTTTATTCCGTCTGTCCGATTCTCGTCCAACGAAATTGTCGTTGATTGTCATCTAATGTCAATCGATAAAATAAACGAATGTTTAATAACAATAATGGGATATCATCCTCTGTTAGAATGATTTACTCTCTGTCAACGAGGAAACTTATTCCAAAAAGTATAATCTTCGAATAAGAGAGAGAGAAAAAAAAGAGATAGATAATTAGATGTAATAGGTTAGATTTGTAAGGATATACATGTGTTACTGAGGCATCATTACATTGCACCACAAAACTTCTGTGCTTATATGTCATTCATAAAAAAGGATTCGAATGAAAAGGAAAAATGCTCCAAAGTAAAGAGCTAAAACTGTTACTTTTTCATGTTCGGTACAGATGTTTCACACTCTTTGTAAAAATTTTCATTGGAATCCTTCTCGTACTCACTAGTTTAATGATGCACAGGAATTTTGACTACGTTTTCACCACGGACAAACTGAGAGTGAGGTTGGAGTAGAAGTGAGGTGGATTCGAAAGTATAAACGAAGCGTTCCACAGCAACAGGCGTGACGTAGAAGTAAGTGACGAATAACAACGGACATGGACTGGTTGCACGACAGAAGCTAGCTGTGCTTCTATAATTATCAATTGCCCCAAACCCTTCAATTTTTTTTTAATCCGTTGAATCCGTTGAAGTGCAACAAGATTTATGCAACAAGAGTTGTTACAACAGAATAATATGCATAGGACACATACATTTAGACAGTTACAAGAGACAAACCTGTTGCACTTCAATCGCATAATTCCTATGGCTGTTATGTATCGTGGCATTGAGAGCCATATATGCTTCGCTTCACCTCTTAGCGAGGTATTTTCAATTTTGATGATTGCTCTCCCTGATTATTCCCACCGATTATTCAGTCGATTTAATGTAACAATGGAAATTATTTTACAGTATATATTTCTATTAAGATTTATTTTAAGTCGAGCTACTTCCATCTCGCTTCCAGTTTGTTGAATGTGAAAACAAGGTTACTATCCTGTTAATAAAGTCATCTTTTATATTATCGTCGATATACTTCCCATCCACTTGTTTCTTTTATAATGTCCTGTAGATTTTATAATTATATTTATAATTTGCACTTCTTTTCGATATTACACATTGCAACATCTTTCGATGTCTCTTGTTTCTTGTGTTGCTATATTATGCTCCTATCCTGCATAATTTTCCGCAAGATTTCCTGCAAGATTGCTGCATGAGGCACACAACAGATCATGTGTATAGCTTTTATAGAAAGATTTTAGTACGCTGCTTTAAAAGATTTATTTTGAATGCAATGGCTAATTGTGTTTCTTCTTTTTCTTGTTCAACAGAGGGTCAATATACAACGACGGACAAGCCGCCTAGCTTGAAGTTAATCTTGAAAGTAGGAGGGAGTACTGGAACGCCTGAACACGGCAGTGAGTCGCCGAATCAGGCCACGATGTTGTCACAACATTATCAACAACAATTGGGCCTCAACTATTCTGTCAGTCAAGGAGACACGGAGTATGACAGATACGTCGGCCACAAGAAGCTCAAAAAAAAGAAGAAAAAGAAAGATAAACGGCATAAACATCATCATAAGGACAAAAAAAGACGAAGAGAAGAATCGAGTCAGGAATCAGTCGGCGACGCCGACGAAAATTTAGCCGAGCCAGTACCTAAGAAGACCTGTACTAATCACAATCAATTGTTACCGCTCAGGCCACCGTCGAGCGGCGAATTAAGGGTGGGCGTTAGTAGTATAAGCTCTCTATCACCACATCGTGAACCCAGAACATGCGTTCTCAGAAAAATAGCGGAGCGCACGCCTCTTCAAAGATTGCTGGAACACTTGTTGAGGTCGATGGAAAAGCGAGATCCACAGCAATTTTTCGCTTGGCCGGTTACGGACAGCATCGCGCCCGGTTATTCTCAGATAATCACAAGTCCCATGGATTTCAGCACGATAAAACAAAAGATAGACGACAACAATTATCAGAATCTACAAGAATTCGTAGATGATTTCAAGCTCATGTGCGATAATGCCATGACTTATAATCATAGCGATACTATCTACTATAAGGCGGCGAAAAAACTGTTGCACGTCGGTTTGAAAATGGTCACTCCCGAGAAACTGCGGCAGCTCAGGCCAGTCCTGATGTATATGAATGATATAACGAAGGAGGAACTTGGATTCGAATTAGGCATCGAGGATCCCAACAATCTGGATGTTCCCGTAACAGAGGAACAGATTGAGCGAGAGCGTGAGCAGGAAGAACGCAATGAAGAAGCAGAGGAGCTCAGGAAAGAGAATCAGAGAAAAATGAGACTGGCTAGTTTAGGCAAATTCGAGGCCATACCGGACGACCTGACGCCCGAGGAAATATTGAAGCAAGCGAGAGGGGCGGCCAAAACGGCGTCGGAGAAACTCAGTCTGAAGAGAGCCAACTCTAAGATGGGTTTTCTACGACAGAAGAAAGACGGCACTACCAGTCTACAGATTATCGTGCCTGGGGACGGAATCATTCCTGGGACCAATCAGAGACCTGTGTCGCTGGGCCAATTGATAGGCAAGTTGAATCATGGTACGGGAGTATTGGCTGGATTTAGAGAAGATCGTAGAAACATGTCGAAGCCAGTAAAACCATTATATTATGGAGCATTCGGTTCATACGCACCAAGCTTTGATTCGACGTTCTCTAATCTCACCAAGGAAGAAACGGACCTAGTCTATCAGACCTACGGTGATGACACAGCTGTACAGTACGCTGAGTCAATTCTGGATTTTGCCAAGGATTGTGATTACACATTGACTATGGTCGATGACCTGTTGGATATTCTCACAGGTGGCGATCATAGAAAAACAAAGAAGTTTATTGAAGAAAAACGAAAATTGAGGGAAGAAGAAGAAAAGATCAAAAATATACTGGAGAAGCCTATACAGGACATGAATCGTAACATTTCATCGCTGGAGAAAGTCAAAGTTGATGTCGAGCAACTAAAGACACTCTCAGAACTTGGTATCGACATAAACTTTTTAGAGAATTTAGGTAATTATATGAGATTATCAATAAAAATAAATGATCTAACATTTAATTAATTTGCAATAATCTAGCTTATATTCTAAACTTCTCAGCTTAAATATGTGTGTGTGTATATATATATATATATATATATATATATATATATGCTTTATATTCATGTTTGTAAATTATCTTTTATCAAAATAGAAAATTTTGTTTAATTTTGTCTCGTAAATTGTCAGAATAATTTAATAACTTTGATGCTGCTCCTTCGCATTATTTAATTACACATAATGATTTTTTTTCTATTTACAGAGGAGGAATGTAAATACAGTGAAGAACGCGCCGTTCTACAGAGTCGTCTAGATGACACATCGCAGATGCTGAACCGATTGAAACAGGTTCAGCATGAACGTCTGTCAGCACCACCGCCAGCACATTTGTCCAATGTTCCTAAAGCTACGGAAGCTGAAGTGATGCTGGCCGAAAAGATCACTGATAATCTCACCGACGTAGCAAAGAAATTGCCGCCGTCGGGGATTGCACCAGTTGACGGACTACGTAGGGCAATGGGCATAGCACCCTTGAGTGGATCGGAGCCCATCGAAGTCGAACCGATTACGCATAATCCTAGTATAGTCGCCGACAGTTCGTTATTGCCGCCGAATGCGAACAATGGCAACAATCAGGTGTTGTCCAATCTACTGCCGACCTCTCCGATTCAGAATACGAATCTATTGAGTCCGACTGGTCAACAGAATCAGAATATCAGTATTGTAGGCGCGAATCAGCCGCCGCCGCCGCCAATTCAGATGCAGATCGGTATGACGCACAGCAGTCAGACGCCACCGTCCCTGTTAAGCGCGACAGAGCCATCCGGCGTGACCGATCTCGAGTCCGAATTGCGTGAATTTCTGGAAAGTGATCCCACGTTGGGACACTCGCCTCTTCACGACGATAAAACTCTAGAGGATATTTTGTCTGAATCTTAGTGGGTATGAAAGTTTTAATCTGAGTGTTTTGCAATATATAAATTATGAATAGAGAAATATAAATTATAAATATACAGAATTCTGTACATTTTATTATCGACATGCTAATTTTTTCATATACAATTAATAAATTGAATAATATAATCCTATGTTTTATTTTAATCACTTTGTTTTAACTTTTTATTTTATCCTTTCTTCATCAAAAATGCGAAAAACATGTTAAGTTTGAGACGCAACAATATATTAAAAAAATGATAAATAAAATTTATTAAAAATGATATACATAGGATTATATATTTTTTTTCGTGATTTAAGGATACTAAATGGACATGTACATACAAGATTTAGGCATTTATTTTCTTGTTTTGCGAAGTTTAATTTATATATATTGATATCCGATATTGTATTATCAAGGACACAATGTTGATTCTGTATCTAATATAGTAACATATACAGTAGTATCTCAAAGTGTGCGCATAAAGGAAATACACAATATTGCTATCGATTACTGAAGTTTAGTATGCTGCTGTATTTTGTGTTTCAAAGCATAATCGAAGGAAGACGAGCAGCAACCGTAATGAGCTTTAATCATAAGCGAAAACGAAATTAGTCGTAGTGCATTCGATAAAGCAGATAAATACTTTGAAATATACTATATATATATATATATATATATATATATATATATATTGCGCAATGTACAAAGATACCGATATTCTGCGGATGTTTCGAGTTTGAAGCAGATTAATGCGCGATTCAATCCTCTAAGCTCGAAGTTGAAACCGCGGAATTATAGTAGCGTAGAAACTCCAAGCACTACTGTGAGAGTCGAAGGGATTATAACTCAAGGCATAATCTTCAATTTTTGTCTATAGTCTTTGCCTATAATTTTTTTCTGTATTTTTATAAAGAAATATTTTTGTTAAATCTTTTTTCTAACTTTCTTTTTCTCGAAACATGATTTTTAGAATTTTAAACGTATGTATAAATAGCGCGTAATAGTGTAATTTTGTTTTCTAATTAATTCAAGATAACAGAGAAAATTATTTCAAATTTACACGAGAATATTCCGCAGCAATGTAATGGGCTATATATTCCCAGTAGGGTAGCAATTGCATTAATCCGTTCATGTCAGGCAGTATTGTTTCAGCTATTGCATTTGACTACACAATTACGTGCATATGCGTATGAGGGAAACATGTCATGCATTCCTTTCTCATAGTTGCAATGCATCCTCGGAAATTGGTTCGATAATAGCTTTCGCCGCGAATGAGAGAGTTCATTTTCGGAAAGCGCGCGGACAGCCCTTCGCGCCACGTGCACTGTAAACCGAGCTTAATGACAATAATAGCTTGTCGCGAACAAGGCGTTCAAGGCACATCGTACAAAGGTAAGATCGCAATAAACACTAATTAACTATAAAACGTGTTATGCTACATACTTTGTAAACTATATATAGCTATGGCAAATTCTCTCAAACAAAGTTATGATAATATATGTAGTATATACAATCTCTTTCATTGCCGTGTCAAGTATTTTGCGGCAATCTAACCCTTTAATGATTCCTTAATTTTGCATTTATTTTTTACGGGATATAAAAGTTTTTGAAAAAAATGTAATATATTTGGGAAAAATTAATTTACATAAATACTTTTTGTATTAAAATCAGTTATATTCTTTAAATAAATATTGGATTTAATAATTTTATAAACGGAGTTATAAAAATTTTCATAAGAATTTTTATAACCTTAAAGAAAGTATTCAATAATGTTTGTATATATTAATTAAATAATTAAAATATTTATTATCAATAATATATATTTCTGTTAACGCATTCATAAAATATGCGATAATATATAAAATAATCATGAGCATATATTATTTATTATTCAAAGTACAGAAAAGTGCAGTTAAGAGCAACAGGTGTAGATAGTATCATCGCGTGCAGGTGGCGCGTAAAGTTGGCAGCGCGTAAAGTTTTGGCGCGTAATTTTCCCGCGCACTCTCCCTCTCACCCCACCCCTTCCACCAACGCCCTCTTCGTTTAAAATTTATTCGTTACGAAACGACGCGACCGTGATACATCGTGGCTTCGGGCGTTTGTAGTTTTCGCGTTATTTTTTCGTCCCGATATAATAAAACGTTGTTCATCGCGTGACAATTAATATCGAGAATGCCGTGCAAAAAACGTTGCGCGATTAATATCGAGAATGCCGTGCAAAACGTCGCACACGCAATTATCGTGTATTGTGTACTACAGATGAATTGTACAGTTAAGATAATCCTAATCAACTATTTTTATTATGAACATTGTAGAAGATCGAAGATTCTCTACTTTATGTTAATATATAAGGACTGAAAGGTAAAAAGAAAATAAAATACATACATATATCTTGTGAGATAGAGACGCTAATTTTTCTTTCTATCTGCTCTTTAGGCTATGTTACATTTGCAGTTATTCTTTCGATCTAATTATATCTATGGTTTTTGTTAACAGTTCCTAAGTATTATGCGAGTACCAGAAGAAGAAATAATGAAAAGAAAAGAGAGAGGGAGAGAGACAGACAGAAAGAAAAAGAGGGAAAGAGAAAGAAACAAGAGAGAGAGAGAGAGAAGAGATTCCGGAAAGCATTCAATAACGACAGAGAGAGAGAGAGAGAGAGAGAGAGCGAGCACACACAACCATCAAATAAAGTAATATATTAATTACTTTTTATTGTTATTTGCAGAATTAATTATTCATTGCCGCGCACAACATACTTTAAAAACTTTAATATATGTGTAATTAATAAGATTAATAAGATTTTTATTATTATTTAAATTTTTTATATAAGAAATTTTTTATTTATTAAATTTTTAATAAGAGAAAAAGAGAGCTTTCTTATATCTAAAATTTCTTTTCGAAAATTATATAATTTTTATATTAAATATTTATTTAAAGAATGCAAATTTAAAAAACAATATATATACATATATGTATATTTGAGATATATATACATACATACACACACACACACACACATGTATATATATATATATATATATATATATATATATATATATGATATTCATATATATACATATTCAATATATATATATATATATATATATATTTATCGAAACATATATGTATTTGAGATCTGAATCGATAGAAATTGAAAATTATAAATTATTATTTTATATATTACAATATTTATCGCCAATATAATTTCTTCTATAAATATATTTAGAGTCGAATATATGTATATTTCACCTCGCGTTTTTCGTTTATTTATAAATATGTAATTTTTTCATTATTTTTAGAATATAAAATACTTTGATATATTTCCGACATTTCATGAAGAGCTTTAGTTTTAACTTGTACACTGTATATTTATGTATTTTCATTATATCGCGAACAATTGTTAATAACAAAAATAGCATTGTTACAATGAATGATATGTAAATTTCATCGCATGATAAAATATTTAATTATGCGTAATAATCATTTATCGAAATATTTCAGACATTGTTTTGTAATTTGTATATTTTGTATTTTACAGATTATGTGTATCGAGTGAATCTTAACTTGTGCGACTCTAGTTTTCGCGTAACTTTTCTGTCGCAATACAAATAAAGTACGCGTCGCGTGCGATTAAACGTCGGGAGTGCCGTGCAAAGTGTCGTATAATCATCCTATTCTGCTAATTAGTGTATGCGCAATCGTAATTAACCATGTTTTCGCGAGTAAATGCCATGGAGGAACAGCAAAGGCTGAACTGAAGAGGTGACTCGGGAAGGGTGTCGAGCGACAGCGGAGCAACCGTGAGGTGAGCAGTTTATAATTTATTCAATTTTTATTTGTTATTTGTGTATAAAATTAATTGTTCGTTTAATTGTACTGTGGCCATCTATTTAACATTGTTGTGTAATATAATATATATATATATATATATGTATATATATATATATGCCATTTAAAATTTTATTTTAATATAATATTTACAATATTTATTATAAAATATATACATAATAATTAATATTTTTATAAATATGTATAAAATATTTTAAAATGGTTTTAAGAGACTTCATAATTATATTTAGATTATTAGATTTTATATTTATATAAGAAATAAATTCTTACTAACAATAAGCTGAAAATAAATTCTCGTTTAAAATATAAAACTTAAAAACAAATATTTTGAAAAGTAATGAATGTATGTATTTTATGTAAATATATATATGTGGTTTTTTTCAATTATATATATATGTAATATCTCTATTTAAAGAACATATATAAAAATTTAATTGAATCCAATAAGTACTTATTAAATGTTAATTATTTCGGACACTGCTTTATAATTTAAATATATTTTATTTTACAGATTCATCAACGTTATGTGTACAACAACTCCGCTGCGCATCGAAGTAGGGTGAGTGTTAAATTACTTTTTTGATTAAATAAAAATATGCAAATATGTACAAAAAATACTGAGAAAGAAAGTAAAAGCTTTTTTAAATGATTACTAGCATATATAAATTTAAATTGACAATTTTCGCAAGTGTTGCAATAAAATATTCTATAAGCTTACATCCAGTATGATTTCTATATTTATAATAAAAATATTTGATGCTCTTTTCAAGTAAGAACAACATGTAAAGACAAACTTTTCATATGGAATTAATTATAAAAATTAATTAAAAATAATTTTATATTTGACTAATGAATGAGCTACGGAACGTTTGTAATACATCTTTACGTGAATGTGTCGAGTTAATAATTCGCGAAGTGCACGACTTACACATTGTCACGTCGGATTTCAAAAGTGTCTGAAGTCTGCATGGTTCGTAGACACTACACGCACGCTGACAGGTTAATTAAGCCACATTCCATCGTTGTTTCGAAAATGTGAACGTGTAAATGACGTGTGCAAGAGCGGTTTTTACACCGGTCGGCCGCTGGTTCATATATCCGAGATAGAAAGTGGTTATTTTATTTCGTGCTTACACAGATTCATATACCGAATTTAATGATAATTTTCAGTAAAAATGTAATTTGAATCAGGTTAAATTAAATTTTTAAGAAAAGTTTGGTATTTAATCGACATCGATTAATATTATTATATATATTATTTTTATGACCTGCTTAAAGTGTTACGGACATTTATTTTACAAACTTTTGCGAAATTTTAATCAAGAAAGAATGAACTTAATTTTTTAATGAAATTATATTTATTTATAATATATGAGATTTTATTTTCATAATTCGTAGAGATGAATAAATTCGATGAATAAATTCGCGTATTTTTCTTTTAATCAATTTTTCTTCGAAAATTATCAAATGTTTTATATAAAAATTCACATATACGAGACAAACAGATTGTTGATTTTTCGCTTCTGATGTTCGAACCAGAATGCAAACAAGCGACGCTTTTCTCGGCGAAGTTTTATGACAATTTAATCATAGAGAATCACTCTGATTTGCGGTTGACTATACATATATATTTGCTATTGTGACACGTACGGAAGTATGTTCTATATGTAGACGCGTATGTATATACAATACAAATACATGATCAGCCGGAAATGAAGTTCCAGCTCGATTTGCATTCGCAAGTTGATTATCACAGTAGCGAGATGCGCCAGGATATTTTTGTGTCGCCGGCGACATATACCCACGGGAGAAATTGCCGCTTTTTCACGTCGATGAAGAAAGTGCATCGCGATCCATTGCCGACTATAATTTTACATTGCACTATCCTGTGTCTTTTATTTTTTATACAACTATACTTTATTATTCCCACGAGAAACCGTAGTTCTGTCGAGAGGTCGATGGATGGATAAATTTTATTCCTCAGCTTAAGATTATAAGGAATTTTCGGATATAAAAATTTCATAATGATTTGAGTACAAAAATTATTTGCCTAGCAAAATAAATTTTTTTCCCAATCGTACTTCTCGAAAAATTATATATTTTCATATTGCTATATTGCATAATTTGAAATAGATACAGAAAATGTACTCTGAAAGTTTTAAAGGAATGCATATACCTGGATAATTTTAAATCCTAGAAAGGATGAATAAAATTAATAGATTGAAATGTTCGCTACGATAATTTTCTCTCTTTCTCTTTTCAAGAAGCTTCGTTTTATTAATTTACCGCGGTGTTATTACGGAAGGCTTAAAATTCTGATCTCATTACTGAACGTGCTCCAACTGAGTTTCTTGCGATTCGTTAAAAAAGAATTATGATTAAGAGTACATCGGGGACTTTTCCCTCACGCGTTCCTCATTTAGACTGGTAAAATTAGTTATACATTACCTCATGCGCGCGGACTACTTCGAGTAATCTCATTAGAGGATTGAGAGTAATGAATTAGTTACACGCGCGGAGAAGTCTCTGCTACCACGATACATTAATAGACATGAATAATTTAACGTGCGCGCTATACATTTTGTTATGCAAACAATTAATTCCATTTTTATTCCTCCATTTAAATGTCGCTGGAAAAAAAGAATTATGAATTATTACAATGTCTCATAAAGTATATATGTATACGTATGTCGAGAATTATATTGTAGATTAATTTTTTATTAACAAAGTTTTACTTTTTCAGAAATGTTAGCGAGAAATAAAGGAATATCTTTTTTCGCTATATCGCTTTGTATATGTTATATCAGATTTATGATTATGTATTGAATTTAAATGCATTGAAAATTTTAAATGCTAGAATTTCAATAATAGAATTCATATTTATATTGTATATTTATACATTTTTATTCTTGATTGATTATATGAATAATACGTTTTACAGTATTTATATAGGTTATTGTATAACAATAACGTGACATATTGTGAAATTCACAAATAAGTTAAGAATAATAAATTAACAGAATACTTCACGAGAATTTACGCGAAGCGTAAAAGTATCGGCAAAAGTCCAATAATTAAGATTACGAGAAACGTCGCTTAAAGCGCCGGGTGATTAGATTAGTGTTAATTATATGGCATATCGCCGCGGTTTCCACGGATCGCGACGCTTTATTTTAATCTTATTTATACATATAGCTCACGCGCAATCTCGTAGAATCAATTAAAACTTGATCGAGAAATCGAATACAACATCGCAGCGTGTTATATGATGATCAAACTCCATCTTTCAATTGCGTTTATCGAACGGGTAAATTACACCTTTTGTGCAAGATTGTAATTTAAACTGTTTGTGACTATAGATAAAATTCTATTATTGAAAGTAATATATCAGTTTATTATTACTTTGTTTTAAGGCAATATTACGTTTTTTATGATTTTAAGAATTTAATTTTCTATGATTCTTTGATACGTGTATACATATATCGAGCTGATAAGGAAAACGCGAAGTGAACTGAAACGTGATTTGGTTTCCTGAATGCTAATTAATTTCTTAATTCATTATATATATAACGTTAAATTTTTGTCGGCATTTTATAAAAAAAGTAAAAGGACTGAGTTTATATACATATAAACTTGAGTTTGCATTTGAAGTTTATAAATAATTCTATTGATGATAAATTAAGCGGATTAAAAGTGATTTTTTATTTTGATTGAAAATTTTCGATGTTATAATATATCAAAAATGGATTTTAAGTTTGTTCGTGACAATGGTGCTGCTCCTTTACATTTTTGCGGCATTGAACATTGAACTCACGAAAATTGTAACAGTTTCAGTAGCTCAAAACATCCTTCGTGAGCAACTACGTTATTTCCCAGGGTTGAGAGAAACCTTGTCTAGAGAAAACGTCTTTTTCTTTTTCACCACTGTGGTCGGCTACATGTACTTTTCCGTAAAATGAGCATTCATGTTTTCATTGCAGCGAAGGAGATAATACAATCTCGCTCTTTACATAGTTTAAATATATGTTCACATACATATGCGCCACATATTGCGCTCTGAAAATTTCAATACGCTGCATTTGCATCCGGTAAGGTGTTACTTTAGTTGGTAAAAGCTGTATATATTCCGTTGAAAAGGACACCACTGGTTTGGCTCAAAAGCAAAGTGACTGTTGTCATGTAAAATATACCAATACGAATACAAACTTAGAAATATAATCAAAAATAGAAATATAATACAACTTGCAAACTTACACTTTTGTATTACTTCATAGCAAGATGGTAAAAACAATATGTTATAAATTAAAATGCTTAATTAATAATTATATTTTATATAATACAGGATATATTTAAATCATATATAAATATAAATCAAACACACAAATATATTTAGATATATTAAAGATTCTATTAAAGATTTTGAAGAATTAAAAAATATTTATATTTAATTATATTTAATTATATTTAATTATATTTAATTATATTTGATAATTTAAAAGCTTGTTTTTTTTTCAATATACATGAAAGAACTTGGTAAATTATATAATATAAATTACACTCTTTTGTGGCAGATAAAAGATTACTATTTTTAAAATTTTGTGATTAATGGAAAATTCTCGTACAATCGAGATTTTTCAGAGAGAAAATATATCGAAAGCGTGGAAGAAAGTCATGTCATTTTTATGACGAACAGCTTCGAAAATCCGAATGCTTATGCGTTTGATTTTTCGTTACTTATTCTCTCCAATTCTTTATTCGAAATTTTGAAGACATATGTAGCTCTACGTTTAAAGCGTGTTGAATATCTAACTTTATATAGTCAAATTTACAATCAATTTACAATATCATTAAAATTAGAAACTAAAAATTCTTTGAAATAGTCAACATTAATTGTTCATTACATAAATATTATCTTATTGATAAAAAATATTCTTCGGAAATTGTGATAAGAAAAGAATATTTCAGATATTGTCAGGAATACATGTCGAGAGGTAACACAGAAAGAAATAAGAATTTTCTTGGAGAAAAGCTCTTGTTCTACTTTCAAAAAGGCAGCCTCATCGATGTAGCATATCGTCAAGGGAAAAACAGTCATAATTTTTTATCCGAATGAAAAAAAGATAAGTCGTGAAGAAAAGCGCCGATTTCGGATAAAAGAAAATTTTGCTTTGTAATGTTCGGAAAATAATTTCCGCGTTTATCATACGTCATACGCGTTTGGCTTTCTTTTCGACCCTCGGGTCGTTCGTCATCCCATCGACACTTTCTTATTTTCCAGTCTTTCGGGGAATGCGGATTTCCCAATGCGTCTAGTCATCGTGCAAAATAGGCATCTCGTAAAATTGGTAAAATTGCTTAGTAGAAAAAAAAATTGTAAAGTAAATATATACAAAAAAATTGTAAAGAGAAATTTTTAATAACAGAATCCACACGATAAAGATTTCAAACTTTTTTCCATTATTATTAAATATAAAAGTATTCTCTTTTCTAGTTATAATGAGAAATAAGAAAAATAATTTTTCTTACTTTTTAATAATACATCTATTTTTTTGCATTTGAATCTTTTTCTATGATAGTTATACAAGATACGCCGCGGTGAAGGCTTTGTCGATTTAAGAAAGGAAGTGGAGAGAAAAAAGGAAGCGAAAACCCGTAAAGTATGGATTTTCTTGCTTCGTTATAACATATGCATGAACGGTTTGTTCCTCGCGATGACGGCTCTCTTTTGTTTCGCCAAATAGAATAGTGACGGCGATATATGATAGTGGTTTATTTGATCTTACGAAGACAGATTTCTCAATGCAAGCATAAATCATTCATTGTGTATGCAAGCCGTGCATGATTCATCAATATTGAACGAAAATGCTTTATTTAAAAGATGAATAATTCATTACACACACATACACACAGAAATGTATCTATATCTAATTAAACATATTGAACTCTAAAATTAAATCTAAATTTCTTATTAATAATTAAATTTTTATTGACCAAGTTCTTTTATAACATTAACTATAGTTATATATAATAATATAATTATATTGTCATTAATTAGAATATTATCTGCGGTATTAATCTGATATTAATGGGTATTGGGAAACATCTTTATGATTACACGAATATAGCAAAGATCTGAGATTCTCTCATTCGAGAGGAACTTTGCACGGTTTCTCATATCATAACGTTAACTAGCACTTCGAAGTTTACGGAAACTCCATTTCGTTTCCTGCAAATGACAAGACGACCAGTGCTTTAATTTTGTCTCGAAAGAAGTAAAGTTTCGTTCAAGTTTGAATTATGACGAGATATATCTTTGGCGAGAAGCTCTCACTTTTAATTCAAGATTATTCGTGAGATTTCTCGCATCATGCTTCAAAATATTCTGAAAAATTGACATTTTGCACAATTTTTGTATTCTATTAGTAACATTGAATAATAACTTTGAAGTGTTTTTTAAAGTGCGAAAAGTATAATTAAAATTACACACACACACACACACATAGGTGCATACATATGTTACATAGATATGTATCTGTGTGTGTTAATACCAGATAATATTAATTAATGACATTAGATATTATGATTATATTATTATATAACAATAATTAATGTTAGAAAAAATTTAGTGAATAAAATTTAATTTAATTATTTATTAATTAGAAATTTAGATTTAATTTTAGAGTTTTAATTAAATTAAGATATTTTTCCGTGTGTATATGCAATGAATTATTCATCTTTTAAATATATACATATATGTTGTGTTTCTTTCAGTCTTATTTTATATTGTTTTATCTTTTATCAGTCTATTTTTATATTTATTACGTATTTTGAATGCATCTCGTCCTTTTGAATTGAGCCTACAACATGATAAAGCGTGAAATCGCTCGCTTGCGGAATAACAGAACTGGTGAATTTAAAGCTTGTAAACAAGCCAAACACACACAATGCTGAACACGCATTGTTTCAGTGATAAATTTGCTGAGGCAGCAGGTGTATCAATCTGCCTGGAATTGACGAATAGACTACGTCGCGATTGTCAAGGGAAAAAAATGATAAATTTCACTGATCATTCCTTTTAAATTTATTATATAATTTTGATTTTATTTATTTATATTTACATAAAAAGAGAAATTTGAGAATCAACCAATATGTTCAGTATCGTCGCGATGTAAAATACATAAAGATTGTTTGGTCGTATGATTATATTTATAGCATATTGTCGAGCTTATTTTTTAAAATTCTTCAATCGTCAAATGTGCTTTCAATTAATATATATTTAAAATTTGGAGTTGTAATATAAAAAAATCTAATCTTATCTTGATATAATTATCTGATATAATTTTGACGTTAGCCTTCGATTGCAGCTGTGAGTGCAAATATTGTGTAGTTGTGCGATATTACGTAAACAAGAACAGAGATGATGTACGATTGGTTTATTCTTGCTTGTTGATTAAAAGCCATCAATCAGTCAGGTCCGTTTAAATGGCTGCGATATCTCGACTAGGAATATGCAATTAAACTGTAGTGACAATAGCAACAGTCTGCAAGACAGAATGCCGGCTTTAAATGTTAATCCTTGCATTGTACGACGGTAAAACGGAATCGCGTGATTATGAATGATTCAGTGACGGCGTTGCGATTACGAGTAGCAGAATGCTAACTCCACTTGGCTTTAAAGTATAAACCCTTTTTTCTATTTCTTTTATATATCCACGAATACCCTTTTATTCTTCAATGATATTCGGAACACGGTGCTGAAAGGAAGTTACCAGTTGCGGTGTATGAAAGTGTAATTATGTACTGTGAAAAAAAAGTTTAATTTTAATTGCTCGTAATACAACGTTCAATGCACCTTATAGTTTCTAAACGTACGCTGTATACTGATTTATCGTAGAGCCGATGTTTTGGTCATAAATATTGCAAGCTATATTACTTGCTGTTAATGTGTGTGAAATTCTAAAATTTAATAAATGATAAATTTAATCAAATATATAATCTGTAGCAATTCAGTAAATTAATAACTAAATATTTTCTCTGATTTTTTTTAAAGGGTTTGAATTATTAGCGGCGATAATTAATTTTTTCAAAATTTTAGGGTCGCCATTTATATATCATAACGTTAGATTATCGTCGTCTTTTATAAATATTTTTTATTATCCAACAGAGGAATATTTTATTAATATTTTCCCATATTTTTAAACACGTTCTTTCATTTTTTAATGTTTTAATTATTAAATATATTTGGCGCTGCTACAATTTGAATTCTATTTGTATGTCACAGAACTTCAGCTGTCGACTCTTACAACCTGAGAGGATGAGGAGACATCGGGCACCGGCGGAGCAACCCTAGGGTGAGTATCGTTATTTGTATTATATATTTTAATCGTAAAAGGCGATAATTAATTTCTTCCTAATTTCAGTGTCGAGTATATATCCTTACGTAATATCTCACGTGTTTCTTTCTAATAATTTTTATTTAAACACACTCTTTCATTTTTTAAGAAGATTTAATCATTAGTAGCGATAATTGACTTTTCCAAAATTTAAGAGCCCCCATTTAATTAATTAATTATTTATTGCATTGCTATAATTTGAATTTTATATTTGTATGTTACAGACAACGTAGCTTCGATATCAACAACTCCGCTGTTACGCCGCATCGGTGCCGGTGAGTGATACATTTTTATTTAATAATTGTAGAATGTAGAATAACAGATTTGTAGAAATTGTAGATTGTAGATAGATTCGTTGCCTCGAAATGTATGAGTTATAAAAAACAGATTAGTTTAAATAACTCTTAATAAGTCCAAGAAATAAGATATCTTGCTTCCCTTTGATGATGATAGTTCGATTTAGTTTCTTTACATTACGCCTCGTAAATAATTTAAAAAAATAATGAATGAATAAATATATACATATACATATATGACATACAATACATACGCGCGTGTATGTGTGCATATGTTATAGATACAAGTTACGTACTCATACAAATTTAGATGGATAATTAATTTTGATACAAATTTAAATGGATAATTAATCATTTCAATTAAAATTCTTATGGATTCAAAAATATAATATTATATTTAAAATTGAAGGCTAAAAAATCTTTCTTTATATCTGCTAGATGAAAATTATTTGCCTTGTAGATAATTAGTCTTACTGTTAATATCTATTCTGCAGTAACGCGCGGGGGTTCTCACGTCAACATTCTCGCGTCTCGTGTTTTTGAATTTAAGCTCTCCTCGACTGACTGAGATATATACGCTCGTGTGTTATTCCGCCCGATTTATTAATTCCAAGTGTAATTTTCGTGTAAAACAAGCTTCGATTGTAAAATTCGGGAGTGCCGTTAAAAGTGTCGCGCGTACAAGTGCGGGAGTGTCGTTAAAAGTGTCGCGCGTGTTAGTTAACGAACTTTGACAACTCTAACAACCTGAGAGGAGGAGGAGACCTAGGAGAGGCATCGGGCACCGGCAGAGCAACTCTAGGGTAAATATTTATTATTTTGTATATTAACTGTTATGTAAATCGCGCATTAATTCAATTGTTTATTTAAATTATTTAAACAAGAAAGAATTAGAGAAACAAACTTTTTTAATTAACATTTCTTACAAGTCCTGTAAAAGTTTCTATTTAAAAAAATAGTTATATAATTATTTATCCGCTCATTAATGTACGCATCAAATATAAATAACAATATGTACAATAACAATTTTTTGTAATAATAATTAAATATTTTTGGCGCTGCTACAATTTGGATTTCATTTGTATGTTACAGAACTTCAGCTGTCGATTCTTACAACCTGAGAGGATGAGGAGGCATCGGGCGGAGCAATCCTAGGGTGAGTATCATTATTTGTATATTTTAATCATAAAAGGCGATAATTAATTTTTTCTTAATTTCAACGTCGAGTATAATATCCTTACGTAATGCCACGTGTTTCTTTCTAGTAATTTTTATTATGTTTCGGAAGACTATTCTATTAATATTTTCCCATATTTTAAAACACGCTCATTCATTTTTTAACGTTTTTATCATTAGCGGCGATAATTAGCTTTCTCCTAATCTTAAGGTCAAGTTTTATATCTTACGTGTTACGACACGTTTTTTTTTCAATATTTTTTATTATCGAACGGAGAACTATTTTATTAATGTATTTTGATATTTTTACACATGCGCTTTTATTTTTTAAGAAGATTTAATCAATAGTAGCGATAATTGACTTTTTCAAAATTTAAGAGCCCCCATTTAATTAATTAATTATTTATTTACTGCATTGCTATAATTTGAAATTTATATTTGTATGTTACAGACAACGTAGCTTCGATATCAACAACTCCGCTGTTGTGCATCGGTGCCGGTGAGTGATAAATTTTTATTTAATAATTGTGAGGTAACGGATCTGTAGAAATTGTAGATTATTATAAATAGTGATAATTGTAGAAATTGTAGATTATTATAGATAGTGATAATTGTAGAAATTGTAGATAGGTAAAATTCTTAAGGATTAAAAAATTTAATATTTAAAATTGAAGATCACATGCTTTTCTACTATTTAAAAAAAGCTTTTGAAATATAATGTATATTAAGAAAAGAGAAAATCGATAATTCACATAAATATTAATTATAATACGAAATGAACGAAACAATATGTAACAATATATAAACGCGGCCTGTGAATAACAGTAATCACGACGAGGATTCTTTTAAGAATATATTGGGCGGGCTGATGACTAGCTCTTACTATCATCTGGCATCTTATCCTGAACTTTTAATGGCGCATTTACATTTTTCAAGCATAATGAAATGCTCGTCGAGCTGCATTTTGGAAGTTAAGCACTCTGACGGTTTACCCCGGCGCTCCTAAAAGTTTAGACTTTCAAAACTTCTCAGGGACATAGTTTACGATAATCTTTACTTGAGTCTAATTAATTTTAATCAACTATACTCAGAAATATATCTTACGGAAAAAGAGAGAAATTTATATATATACAAATTATATATATACAAATTCAAATTTATATATAGATATATAACATATTTTTAATTTGTATCATATTTTATACGAAAGTCTTTGTGTACAGAAACTCAATTATATTTAATTATAATTTATACTTACCTACAAGAAGGTAGAATAATGCGAACAAGTTAACTGTGTTACAATGTTCGAGAATAAAATTTAGATTCTGCATTAGTTCTTGTTGCTGCTCTCTCGTTGCATAGCGAAAAAATTCAATTATCCGTTCGAAGGTCCGTCGTCTTTACTTATGCGATTTCTCACAGTCTTTCAATTCTATCTTTTAAATAACGCTTTTTTTCCATCGGTCTTAAAGACAAAATTGCAATTTTCCGCGACGAACATCCTCGCGAAGAAAATCCCAAAAGCTTGCGGAAGGGCCCGGCTTTTCCGGGTCTCTGACTCGATCGCCGCGATTTTGCATTTTAAAACCGGCGATCTTACTTTCAATCAATTTTTTCTTGCGCTCGCAACTGCTTTACATTAAAAAAAAATTGCATTCTCCGTTTTTTCCCCCGTACCTCATGGAAAGATCGCGCGTATAATTTCAAGAGATTACGCCAAAGTATTCGCGTGGATCCGGACGTTTTATCTTTTTTATACCGATAACGGAATTTTACATATATCTGTAGATAAAACGTGCCAAAAAGCATATGATTCAGCAATTAGAGTAATCGTGCGACATTTTTCGACCTTAATCTATTCTACTGCACGTTCCGACGAGATAATCATGTTATATAATTTCTTACATTTTATCGTCGTCAGTCTGCGTTTCACGAGTTAAGCAGAACGAAGGAAAATAGCACATGTTATTCTCACGAGAATACCCAAGCGCTCGTTTCGCGACCGCACTTTTAACAACTTACGCAGTTACGCTTGTTTTACTCCGAAAGAATCTTGATTCATTCGTTACGAAGTTTGGATGTGAGGCGTTCGACATTATTGATTTTATCTTTTGTTAAGAAAGAAAGCCGTTTCAATAAAAATAGAGATAAAGAATTAATTAAGTAAATATATTAAAGAATACTATAAGTTTATAATATTCAAATTTTTAGAATATAAAAAGACGCTTTCTATTGTTTCATAATTTTAATATTAATCTTTTAACAATAATAACGTTTTTTTATACTTTGATATATATTTAAAAAAAAATAAATAAAGCTAAGGAATTTTTTATTAAACAGAAAGTTACGTGTGACATATTTATCGAAAATTATTTTTTATTAAAAGAAGCTCTGTGTGCCAAAGCCGATAGTACTTCAAAGATTGCACAGCTTCTAAAGAATTAAATTTCCAGCAGCTAGCAGCGCGATTATTCGAGAGAATTCTATTGAGGAGAGACACTAAAGAAAGAGATCGTTTCTTACAAAAACGTAGCGATTTTTTACGGAAGGCAGGCAAGCAATACGGCAGATTGTTTCTTAAAGCAATTTTTGACATAGTGGCTTAACCATGGAGAATATTCATGATAATAATGTTAAGTGGTGCAAGTGGTTGAAAAAAGGCATAATTTCTACACGTAAGTGGCGCACGCTCGAAATTACGTTCTTTAGACGCAAATAGGTTCGAAAGGTCAGTCTCGTAAGAGCTTAAGGAGATTTGCAGAAAGAAAGTAATAAAGTCGCGAGCGAACACAATAGCCTTTCAATGGAGGACTATAAGAAATAAAATGCTCATCTCGAGTCGATCCTCTCTCTTTTTTTTCTGGTCAACCTTCGGTATGTCGTGAACGTTAGATTAGATCGTGAGCGTCATGAAGTCGGAGTTCGCGTCCTCGAAGAGTGGAAAATCGAGTGTCCTTTACATTATACGTGATCTGAATAAATGTATCTGACGTATTTTCTCACTTTAAAGTTCAAAACGAAAAATACTCGACGATAAACAAATTTGAAATTTATACCATCACAAAATAGCTTTATTCTGCATTTTTATTAGCACTTGTGTTTTTGCAATGACTTAATGATGAAATATTTTCTCGCGAAATAAAATCTCACAAAGCAGTCTATTACTGAAAAATGATAATACGCACAACGAAATTGAAATCTTGATGGATGAGGAAAGGGAGGATTTTTAACGAGAATTCTGAACAGTTTTTCGGAATCACAAAGACGCGAAATGCACGTCAAAGAATGATGATGTAATGATACAATGACCTCTTTCAAATATCGAAGGACTGAGGTAATATTGACGACTAGGGCAACGTATGCGATGGCTTCCTTTGAAATCGATAAACATCAGAGGAAAACCGGCGACTATTCGATAGCCAATATACAGAGGAATGGCGGTAGGAATTGGGAGAGAGAGAAAGAGGAAGAGAGAGAGAGAGAGAGAGGGGGGGGGGGAGGTTTGATATTTGCGAAAGTTTATCGACATGCATGGTCGAAGGATTTCATCCACAATGAAACCACACGCGTGCACTAAATTCATGCTTCAAATAATACGATTATGTATCTGAATAAATTTTCTTAATTTTATAGTAAAAATAAAGTTTTTCATATATAGCAATATCTCTCCCTCTCTCAGAAAAGAATTGATTTCTACAATACTTACACTGAGAGAATTTTCTCTTAGAATTTACCCTGAAAATCATGGTAATCGTGGAACATTATGGTGTGGAAAAAATTTTATGAGAATTTTTCTGATTAATATTTATCACAATAAAAATAATAATTATCACAATAAAATATAAAACATATTTGATTAATTTTACTAAACTGCATAGTAAAATATTAATCAGAGAAATTCTCATAAAATTCTTTCCATACCATATTGTCCCACGATTACCATGATTTTCAGGGTAGATTCTAAGAGAAAATTCTCTCTGTATATTCTTTGAAGCAAAATATCTTAATTTGGAGAATCTTGAAACGATATAATGATACATGAAAAACAAGTCAGCAAATATAAATAAAATCAGCAAATATGTATTTTTAATTTGCTTTGGCAATTTGGAAATATGTTTATTTTAACATAACTTATTAATAATACAATGGGGAAAATCTTATTGTTTTCGATTATTGTTTCTCTCTTTATAAATTCAAATTTGCTTGAATTGTCGAATTTATTTATTAAGTTTCCACGAGTAAAAATATATAAAAACCGTAATATAATCAAAGATCAGCTATCGAGATAAACAGTTTATATTTCATCTTATATGTATATAATATAGAGAACAAAAACATAATTAATTACGAATTTTTATTACGGTCGTGCAATAATGACACGAAAGAAGATTATTTAAATTGGTGACTGATTATTAAATTCTCCGGGGCCGCAAAAGTGCATATTTATATATGTGCGATATTTGCGCAGCGAAATGAAACGCAGGTAGAATATTTCATACGGTACTCATTACGATAAACAAATTTCCAGCGGCATGTGTATATGTTATCTGTGAGTGTGAACGTGCCGGATTATAGGATATTAAAGAGACGGAATGTTATAGAGAGTATTGTTATTTTTAATTTTTAATGATAAAAAATCGATATTTGCTTGCACATTTCAGTGATGTTTGTGACTGTTTAAATTGTAGCTTATTGAGAAGACAATGAATATAAAATTATAAACAATTGCAGACAATTACAAATATTAATTATATAATTATGTATAATATAATATAAATATCCAAATATACAATGAGAATTATATATTTTAAAGTTTAACAAAAGCTTTATTGTGTAATAATTACAATGAAAAATTACAATAATAAGTAGCGATTATACAATTATAAATTATATTGCTAGGAATTATATTATAATTTCTTTTTTCTTATTTGTGGAAGAGTGACGAAGAGAGAGTGTATGACGTTATATGAAATAGGTGTCACTTGAACAAATTCCGCATTCCGAGTATGATTTACAAGGTGCGAGTACTCGAAAACAAGCTGTTTAGGAAACGCGACGGTAGTATTGTCTGATGTAGGCTTTAAAGGGATAAACTTTAATGCTTTCTATGCACTATGTTATCTTTATCGTCGGATTTGCTAACATTGTGGGAAGAGATGCAGCTGCGAATCCACATGCCGAATTTCTAGGATATCCGTATGTTTTCTCCCTCTCTTTCTGTCATTGAGAAAGCAACTGTTATATAAACTAGACATTTATCAAAACAAACATTTGTCACAACGCGGTGACTTGCTGTAAGAAAATTATGTTGCTTTCTTATACACATGTGATTTCTTATCAATCTCAAATAAATGACTATACTTCTATTTCTATTAAAGCACTCTGGCTCGAGGAAAAATATCCTCATCAATCCTTACATCACCCTAAAAACTGCCGTCAGAGTTATTGACATATTGATTCAATTATTTTTTCTTTCTCAAGTCAATTTACAAGCTTCCATGCCGTTTCATATTTGGCCTATGAATTTAATAATAAATATAAGATTGTTATATTTTTTCCTCGCGCATTTAATATTAAATTTTTAATTACCTTTCCCAAAATAAGATGAATACCTTTTAAACAATTAAAATGTTTATAATTTACCGTGATTACAAACAAAACATAAATATATATGGACGTGCCAAAAATTTTAAGATTTGCGCAATTTGAGTATTGAAATGGTGCCAAAATTTTTCTCTGAAATACCTACGAATTCACTTTATAAAGGAACGCAGATGCTTTTCATGAAAATTTCCGCTTTTCGGAACGATGAGTAATATCAACACTTCGTAAAATTTATGATATTTTCTAGCTGAAACTGTGGAAAAACACGTTTTTTCCTTTTGTATTTCTTTGTAACTTAGGTTTTGATCGGGGTTTTAATTAAAGAGATTTTATCGCAAGCAAAATAAGAATTGAATAATACTGACTGTATCAGTCATGGACAAAAGTTACAACCATCGCGGCAAATCTTCAACTTTCTCTCCCATCCTCTTTCTACAACATTTGCGGAAAGCCGACCCCAAAAGGATATTCGGGCGAACGACGTGTCCGGGAAATCCACTTTAACCGTACAAATCCAAGCGAACCGCGCGTGGCAAAGGCTGTCTTTATCTACTTCATCCTCGATTACCTAACGCGATTTTGCACGCTGGAATTTCATTAGTACGGTACATAATGTAAACGAGTAATGGCTCAAAATTATTTCTCACCTAAGATGCTTTCGTGTAATTCTTTGACAAGAGTAATCGTATAGCAAAAGCACGGTACGTACGGTAATGAACAGTAATTATTCGTACTCGTTCTTCATTTTCATCTAGGAAAATGTATCAATAGTTATTCAAATAATTATTTGAATAAAGAGCAATATTGAATTATTTATTAACGTCTCAGTAATTTATCGAATAAAAAATTCGGTGAACAATGATCTAATCAAATCTAAAAATTTCCTCTAATTTAAAAAATCACGAAACGAAAATTAAATTTGCTTTAAATTTAATAATCTTAAAAAATTTTGAAGTAATTAATAATTTTAAAAACTTATTACACACACACACACACACACACTGGTGGATCCTGGGGGGGGGGTAACCCCCCCCCCTGCAAATTAAAAGAAACAGTTTTGCTGAATTTGTTTAAAAAATATAAATAAAGAAAAACAAACATTAAAGAGCTATCGACGTCAGGATCCGCTAGTGTATATATATAAGATACACTGTAAATTATACTCATTACGCATTCAAGGAGTGAAGTATAGATTAAGTCAGACATAGGACGAAATGATGAGATAATTTCATTGCACGAAAATAATTAGGTGAAATTCTTTATATCTATATTATATCTATATAATATATATATAATATATATTATATTGTATATAATATATATTATATAGATACAAAGAATTTAGCCTAATTATTTTCGTACAACAAAATTATCATTATTTCGTCCTATGTCTGACTTAATCTACACTTAACTCCTTGAATGCGTGATGAGTATAATTTACAGTGTATCTTATACATACATATTGTATATATTATATAGATATAAAGAATTTCGTCTAATTATTTTTGTGCAACGAAATTATCTCATCATTTCGTCCTATGTCTGACTTAATCTACACTTAACTCCTTGAATGCGTAATGAGTATAATTTCCAGTGTATCTTATAATTATATATATATATATATATTTTATATATATATATTTTATATATATATATATATATATAAGTATAACATACACTGTAAATTATACTCATTATGCATTCAAGGAATTAAGTATAGATTAAGTCAGACATACGACGAAATGATGAGATAATTTCGTTGCATGAAAATAATTAGGCGAAATTCTTTATCTATATAATATACACATATATATATATATATATATATATATAAAAGTATAAGATACACTAGAAATTATACTTATTACGCATTCAAGGAGTTAAGTGTAGATTAAGTCAGACATAGGACGAAATGATGAGATAATTTCGCTGCACGAAAATAATTAGGCGAAATTCTTTATATCTATATAATATATACAATATGTATGACTTAATCTATACTTAATTCCTTGAATGCGTAATGAGTATAATTTAGAGTGTATGTTATACTTTTATATATATATATAATATATATATAAAATATATATGTAAAAAATATATATATATAATTATAAGATACACTGGAAATTATACTCATTATGCATTCAAGGAGTTAAGTGTAGATTAAGTCAGACATAGGACGAAATGATGAGATAATTTCGCTGCACGAAAATAATTAGGCGAAATTCTTTATATCTATATAATATATACAATATGTATGTATAAGATACATTGTAAATTATACTCATTACGGATTCAAGGAGTTAAGTATAGATTAAGTCAGACATAGGACGAAATGATGAGATAATTTCGTTGCATGAAAATAATTAGGCGAGAAATTCTTTATATCTATATAATATATATATATATATAATATATATATACACTGGTGGATCGGGGGGGGGGGGGGGGTTAACCCCCCCTTGCAAATTAAAAGAAACAGTTTTGCTGAATTTGTTTAAAAAATATAAATAAAGAAAAACAAACATTAAAGAGCTATCGACGTCGTTGATCCTGGAATGAAAGCTAATCATGAAACCAAAAATATTAAATAAAATAATTTTGCAAACCCCCCCCCCCCCCCATTATCGACGTCAGGACCCGCTAGTGCACACACACATAAGTCATAAATTAAGTTATTAAAGCTACACTAGAAACAGTAGT
This sequence comes from Prenolepis imparis, assembly GCF_030444845.1. NCBI lineage: Eukaryota > Metazoa > Arthropoda > Insecta > Hymenoptera > Formicidae > Prenolepis > Prenolepis imparis. The sequence goes on from NW_028141160.1 coordinate 15,576,453, forward strand.
ACAGTAAAATTTAATAACGAAATAAAAAATTAAACGTGAAAACTCTCGCAAATGCGAGACCTGGCTTTTTGACGAGATCAGTTTCGGCGAACGTAATAATTTTGCAATGCGTTACCTTCCACGCGAGAAAGTGGTTTTTGATAGACGACGAAATTGGAAGCATGAAAATTGCATTGTTTCGCTTTTCCACTTGATGCACGTCGACGACTTAGGGTGCGTGGGGTAACGACAAAATGCGCAGGGGTGCAACACCTACGCACGGAGGTGCGTGGTGCCATTCAGTTATATAAATCACAATGTCCGGCATACGCGTTTTCCTCCACGCGAAATCGTTGGTTGGCGATCTATTTATATTTCCACGAAGGTCTCCCTGCGCGGAAAGGGGGTGAGAAAAGTCGAGGCGGCGTCATACGACACCAGATACCTCCCTTGCATAGAGTTATTTTTAGAACTCCCCCTGTTGAGTCGCTTGCTTCGAAAGCGAGTAAGTCCAGTTTTGACAAAATATGTATCTTATTCCTTTTCTTAGACTTTAAAAGCTGAATTAATGTGATGTATTGATTTTAGCACTAGATTATTATAATTTTAATTATAACATTTTAAATTATATAAAGTACATAGTAGTATATTGGATATTTCTGTAGAAAGAAAATTTCAATTAAAATTATATAAATAATAATATATATTATATAATAGCGTTTTATACGAACGAGAGACGCGGAAAATGTGACAAGCGAATATTGTCAGGAATATTAATGATATAAAAAAATAAAAATTGGGAAAAATGAAGTGTTTTAAGGGATGCAGCTTCAGAAATATTATAATATACTACTTTCTTTGTAAAGCTGCTGTGATGGGGGGATTTTAAGGTAAATTTCCCTTTTTTAATAAAAAAAATGTATATTTATCAATTTTGAATATGCATATTCAGAAGAGTAGAGTTCATGATTATAAGAGATGATTATATATATATATATATATATATATACTTATATATATATATAAAGAACAGTTGTAGTTATATTGTCGATCTCAAAATTCCCTTAGCGACTTCACATTGAAAAAGTAAATTTAATATGTGAAAAATTGTTTCCTAAAATATTACAACCTAACCTAACAAGATTAAATATCATATAAATTTTATAATTTACAAAATCATAAAATTACACAACAAATACAATTTTATACCAATTTATTATTCTTCTCTTCTCACATTTATCATACAAGTCGAGCTTTGTAAAGAGGTGAAAGACACCATGGAGTCGAACGATTCGTTTGACCCAGCGGTGGCTTACCTGCCTACCTGCTTACTCATCTACCTGCGACATCCGAGGTCGTGACACCTACGTGACGATGCTTACCTCGTTTAGCAAGGTGCGTAGAGGTGTCCGTGAGAGAGCGCGCGTCCCCCGCACCTGCGGCCACGCTTGCGCGAAGGACCACGCAGCCGGGAATGGTGGTGGCGGGTGACCAGGAGAGAGGGTGCGAGGTAGCCTGCTACGGCCGGGTCGACGTCGACGAGAGCCGTCAGAGCGGCGTCGCGACGCGAGCTTTCCGCGTCCGTCGGTTTCGCTGATAGCGCGCGCTAATAATTCAAATCCGGTACAGGTGTGCTCCGCTCGACCGGAAGGACCGAGAGGAATCCTTACCTGTTACATTAACGAACGAAGACATACCGCGACGGACGGCCGTCGTGGCCGCGGAGAGGTCCACATCGCGACGTCGTCGAAGGCGCCACGGCGGCGTAACAGGTACGCGTTATCATCCATCTTTCTTTCTTTCTTTCGCGATACCCTCAGATCTCTCGAGATTCTGAAATAAAAAAGATGAACTCGGAGCCATTCGTATTCCTCATTCGTACAATTCATGATACGATACTGTTTTCCTACGACGGAACACCGCGTTTCGCGGTGGATTTCCTGTTGCGTTGCACTACAGCGACGTCCTGCGCCTTCGATATTATATCGCCTATCGCACATCGATGTTATATCGCCAAATAATCGATAACGATCAAATGTAATCGATCAACCCAATTGACCGTGGTGACTAATGAACATTCGTAACTTTCGTGTCTCGTTGAATTAATTGCTATGTCCACGTACACAGTTTGCTATCTTGATTCGCAGCGTAATGGTCGACCGTTTTATCTCTGATCATGAATGGTTGCAAAAACGTTGAAAGTTAACGATAGCTGTATATACATATAACAAATCAATTTCAAAGATTAAACTTCTCTCTCTCTTTCTTTTTTCTTATTTAATTGTAATTATAATTGTCATTTCTTTAATTATTGAGATTAATGATTTGTCTTTACATTACTTAAAGCAATAATTTTCATTTTTTTCTAACTTTTTAATTTTACAAATTGTTATAAAAAGTTATTAAAGATTTACTTCTTAATTATTAATATTATTAAAAAATATATACTATTAATTTTTGGCATTAAAAATGATTTTATTTTGTAGTTACTTAAAAATATGATTATCGCTTAAGATTAGAACTTTTCTCATTTAATTGTTGTCTAACTATTAGAATATTTTATTATTTTGGGACATAAATTGTGTAATAAAATCACATCGCGTAGTTTGAAACGTAATTCTCATAAAATTGTCCGCAACATTTCGATAGAACAATCGAATATATACACTATATTTAACTTGGTATTATTGGAAAGTAAATAACTCATCGACCTAGCTAAATCAATTCTATCTTTTTGATCGAATTGAAAATAAATTTGTTCAAATATTAGTTAAGTACCCCATTTTCAACAATATTCGCGAAAATTCGCGACCTTATAATGAACTCAACGCTTGAAATAATTCAAAGGCATGAAATCTCTCTCGAGAAAAATACAATAAGTCGGATCTAATGAATTCCATGGATATCTTTATATTAACTAATCGTGTCATATTTTCTATATTTGTAAAATACAGTTTACATTGAAATATACTATCGCTTTGCGGTTTGACATACTGGTCGAAACAGAATCCACAATCATGTAATTTTGTAGTGAAAATGTATAGTAAATGAAATTTTAATATCTTGTATGCATAAGCGAAATAATCTGTATTGAAATATCAATGAATAGTGATAGTATTTTCTTTCAAAATTCATTATTTTCAAGGGAAATTGAATCTCTCATTACGAATAATTGATTGTTTACCAATATTCATACACAAAATTATCAATTGCCATATACAAAGTATAAAATATCAAAACTATGATTAATTTTCACGATAAATTTTTCCTTGAGCAAAATTCTTTTGTTATCACAAAAAATTTCAATTATATATATCTCAGAGTAATATAATATATAATACAATATAATTATATAATAGTATATAAAACAACATACAAATAGTTTCAGAGTGCTTGATTTTATAATGGGAAAAAGAAAAAAAAAACAATTTTTCTCAAAATAATCAATTGAATTTGTTATTAAAATTGAAATTAGTTTCTTGAATTATATGACAGTTATTTACATATGTAATGAATCGATTGGTTTCATATACGACATCAAAATTTACACGGGTTTTAAAAATTTATAATTAATATAGTGAGAAAAGAAAAAAATTTATAGTCTCTGTTTTTCTCTTTCTTTTTCTGTGATATCTTTCAGAAATATATTGACTATGCTTGTGAAGAGCTCATAACCGTAGCTCTCTAACCGGCTAATAAAGATCCAGAATGACTCTTTAAAAAACGCGTTTCTATGGGATATCAGTTCTCGAGTGAATGCGTTCGGAGCATTTCTGTAAGGTTCTATGAAAGATTTTAATAGCGTAAAATATGAAACACTCGCGCTTTTTCACGATTATTCAGTGACACGGATGAGCGTTGCATTCGATACGAGAGCACTCAAGTAATAATAGTTATTCGAGCGACAATAATTCTTATTAGGACAAGAATCAATATCGATTATTCTGCCAAAAAAAGGATTCAGATGATGCAATCTTGAAATAAAGAAATATAATGCTGAATACGATGTTAGCACGATAGAATAATATCTATAATTATATATAGATATATAACATAGATATATTTAATAGTATGACTATACTTTTTCTATAATTAATGAGTTAAATAAAAATATAATAAGTTTCGATCATATAAATTACTAAAATACGCAAGCAGTAATAAAAGGTTTATCTCTAATGTATGATTATCGCGAAATAATATTATATTTTATAAACGCACTTGTGTTAAGCGATAAGAATTTTATAAATTTTTAATAATTTAATTTTAATTCGTTGCTTTTATTTAAATTACTGCTCGAAATAATGTTATTCAAGACTGCTGTATTATTGTATGAAAAATTATTCCAAGACAAATTATATTACTAGTGAAGAACGATATGTCGCCTCGTGAGAACTTTGTTTAAGGAAGATTAGTGCCGATCAGGAACGACAGTTGTTCAAACAAAACTTTATACGGATAAAGAGCCCTATTTTTCTGGAAGATATAGATCCATTCATCATCGTTATCCGTCACTCGAAACTTCGCTAGTCTACGCTACTCTTATTTGTCGCAAACTTTAGTTAAAACTTGCAAGAGATGAGATTTCCCTGAGAAGCTGGTGGCTATGTTTCGCATAAAAAACACACCGTTGTCGTGAATTAGGCCGCGACTGTCGATGACGAAACACCGACGAGCGAAGAAATTGCTACCGTTTAGGAAGCAGATCCGCCATAAATCGATTACGCGATAACAATATTAAAAAGCTATTCATGAAGTTTCGCTATCGTGCCATAGCCATGCTAATATTTTCGCTCTTCACAAAAGATACTCGCATATTCGTATGAATATTGATATTTCAGCGAACGATTATACGAGTATCGGTTATTAACTTAAAAGAGAGGAAAAGAGAGACAGAGAAAAAATCTCGTGCCTTCCAATATTTATGGTAATCATAATCGCTGTCCGAGTGAATTCTCTGAGTGCATCGAATCATCTTACAACTAAATCATATGAGTCGCAAACCTGAGATTATCGTTCCATAAATGCTTTCCATTAATACGAACCATAAGGCAGATCAGTGATGCGAATAATTCTATCTTGCCAGACAAAGAAAAAGCTCATGAAAGTACATTTTATATAAAATTTAACTGCTACATGTGATTTTTATTTTTACAGATATGAATCTATAAAATTTTTTATGTCATCCTCAAATTTATTGTGTTATGCGTAAATAACTCGGAAGTAAGGAAAGATTTTTATTTTTTCTCACTTTTTTCGACATAATATATAATAATTTATATAATTACAAAATTTTCCTGTTAAAACAATTAATAAAATTTAAAAAATGTATCCGGAAAAGATTCGTGTTTCCAAAATTACACGTCTTTTTACAATTTCTGAATATTTCAGTAGAACAAGTCAACGCATATTCAGCCAAAACTGTACTCTCAGTTGACTAAAGTCAATTTAGAATGCCGAAATGTATGAAAGTGATATCATACCACACATCGTCGTCGAGCAAGTTGTTGTTGCTCGAGATCTATGTGACAGCTGCGTATCGAATTCCTGTTTCGAGTATTCAACAAGTATCCTGCGAGAGACGGTCGGGCGAGAATCGAGCCGACGCGATGCATCGATGTACTCCGAAATTCCGAGTGCCGCATCGAGTCAAGTCTTTAGCCAACACGCGCGCGTACCGGACATTCCGCAATTTAATTGCCCTCGATCGTTCAACATCAACTATCGATAGAAAACTAAAATAAAAAATAAGTTTCGTAAAATATTAATTTCGAGAAGCGTTGCATCGCGCGCATAATACAACAAAATTAAAACCATAAAGTTAGTATTTGTTAAATTCAAATCTGACTGTTGTTTAATTTAAAAACAAAAATAAAAAATTAATAAAATTAAAAAGGAAAAAACACACACACACACGTAAATTATTTTTAATTATATTGTACAGTAATATAATGTTTCAATTTTTATTTTTTTGATAGAATTGAGTGTCTAAGAGAGAAAGTAGTGCATTTCTAGGCACTATATTGAACTACATATCCGTCTTTAATGTAATAAAGCATGTTTAATGATAGTGAAGATTGATAATATGTGAGGCCATACTAGGCGATATTCGCCGTATAGTAAAACGTGATATCATGATAGCATGAAAAATAAATTTTTAACGAGGTCCTTTCCTTCAGGGAGAGGGTCCAATACGTTTAAATGAAGTATACGAGCTACGATGTCACCTACATTTTAAAGAACGCATGCCTCAATGTCTGAAAGAAACTAGTGCAGGAAAGAGAACGTGAGCGGAGTATTTTATACGCTAACTAGACTGAGATTTCATATTTTTGCTATTACGGTGGACATCACACGTTTCACATAATCGAAAATTCTGCTAGAATTTTGCTCGATTACGACATGTATAATATATAATAAATACATCTCTTTCTTTAGCAACAATATAGCTGTATAAAATAATGTGTAAAGAGATATATATTTTATATCTCTACATACGTCTTGCTAGAAAAAAGATATAATCTCTTTATTTATCTCTTTATTTTTGTTTTTTTTACTGGCACAGTTTTATTCAAAAGATTATTTAAAAGATTTATATAATATAGTCTCAAAATTTATATCTATAATTTAATTTCTTTCTTGTCATAACATATGTGCGTTTCAGCACGGATTATGCAGATTTTAATTGCGCTCGTCACACAAACAATTCAACTGAATTAATTATAGATTATCACCGCGTCGCAACTTAACGCTTTAATGTCGAATTTTATTAAGCTGTACAATTGGCTTAGCTTACACTAAAGATAATTTTTCGAGGTTGAAAAGCTCTCATTCGTGCCGTCAATTGTACCAGAGTACCATTTGCAGCAAACGAGCATGGCTTAGCCGAGGGTAGTTCTCAAGAAAATGCCGTGACCAATTAACGTCAACATTATCCTTTACTGGGAGGGAAGATACATTTAAGACTAGAAAAAGGTAAAGAGATCAGACAAGAAAAGGAGGATATAGATACGATTTAACAGCAATAATAAATTTATCAAGGAGAAGCGAAAAAAGGGACAAAGTGGACATGTCTCTCTTCTCTTATAAAAATTAAATAGATTAAAATGGATTAATAGAAATTTATTTCTGTGAAATTTTCGCGAGTGAAATTCTTTGTTTTATACAATTTTATACATGATTTTAGAGGGCCGTTAGATCTATTTTGTTATATTCATTAATTAATATAGTATATGAAACACCATAATATTGAGTCAATATTTTAAATAATATATATATATATATATTTTTTTTTTACGAATGAAAAGTAAATATTGGAACATCATTATCATTAAAACGTCACATTCGAAAGGTCGTGCTTTTTAACCCGCGACAGTTTACGAAAGTGCGAAATGCTGTTCGCCAACATTCTAACGGAATGCGCAATCTCAAGAACGTAAACTTACGGGAAAGAATGTCGTCAAAAGATGTTGGCTTTTCGTGTCTGAAAAAGAGAGAGAAAGAGAGAGAACAAAGAGAGGAGAGAGCGCACGTCGCTGCACGTCGTTCAATTAATCCCTTCGCTGTAATTGCAACTCGCTCTCGTTATACCCGCGGAATTAAATTCCGCATCTCTTTGGCGCGCGTCAGCCTCCTTCCCGAACATTAAGTCGAGTGAGTCGATTGCTCACATTTCGAGACGGCTCGTTAATCATGCCACAGCTATTTAAGCTGCGGACGAAAGTTTCGTCACGGCGCGGCGCTTCTCTTCGGTGAGGATGCATCTCGACGACAATGATGCCGAACATGGCGAAGTTATACTAATCCCTTTTTAGAAGTTGTCACGAGACACGTTTTAAAGGAAATTAACATTATAGCGAGCTGTTTCTTCTCACTTGATTTCATAAGTATCTTTCTATCATAAGTCCGGATCGAGAAAAATATTTTTTGAAAAAATTTGTCTTTCAAATTACATTTCACATAATTTCTCTCTAAATTCAGAAAAATATTGATAACTCAAAAAGAATTATAGATCTTCTAATTTCCAAAAAATTGTGAAACACTCTCGATCTAATAAGTGTAATTGGACTTCGCATTACTTTATTACAAAATGAAAACAGAAGAAAAATGTGCACGATAGATAAATTTAGCGATCCACTCGCGGCAACGAGTGCGCTTGTTGATTAATGAAACTCGTTTTATTTTATACAGTTTTTTTTCATCGAGCCACTTTTTCGAAATAATGCTCGTCTCTCTTTTCTACTCCGGATACTCGTTTGTAATAGATAAACCCCGAAATTACGGTGAACGTTCCGCTAATGAGGATTTCGTATGCGGCACGTATCTCTCTAACGATTTCATCTTATACATGCAGCACGAACGTGAGTTTCAGTTTAGTAAACCGACACTTGTATACACTTAACGACAGTGTTTCCCTAATTATTTCTCGGCCGTTATCGGTCCATGAGCCTTCATTATTAAATTAACTTCTGCAATTTACCTAAATATCGATTATTAATATTTACGTAGAGAGAGAAACGTAGAGTTTAAATATTTTAACGATGGTAATAATAAAGTTTCCCGAAGCTGCTAGAAATCATTTTTGTGTTGTTTTTCTTATATATAGATACTATAATAAAATAAACTAAGTACTTGTTTTTTTATTTAATTCTTTATCTTTTCAGTTTTTTAATGAATAAATTATTTTTTATTTCTCGACCATTCTCTCTGCATTTCTAAAAGATGCAAATGTTTAGCTTTTAGCCGTATTTTTTTGATAAATAAGTAAAAACATTCCATTATCACGTGCGAGCTAAATTGCATCTTGCTATCAACAGATTAAGGCATTCTATGTAGGGCACTATCTTTTCAATCAGCAATATTGCGTACCATATATACGCGTACGAATGTGTATGAATATTGCAAGCAATCCTAATCTTTTAGATTGTAAGAATCTAAATATATAGATAGATTTTATTTAATTCCAGTTATTTGCCAAGGAATGGACTTGGTTTACAATCCTTTGCCTTAATTCATACATTCATCCACACCATATTATATCTCTTATCCTTAACATCTAAACCTATTTACATACTTAAGCCTATAAACTGTACATCAACCATCTATTCCTTTTCTTATTTCTCTTTCTCTACAATTTTTTTATACCTTTTAACCACTTATACTTAATTATATCCATTTTCTCTAATATTTAATAACCTTTTATACAGTTATTTATCCTTTCCTTCCTCTTACCACCTTCTGAGTCCATTTACTCTCTTTTTCTTTTCCAACCTTTTAAATACATTTCGAGAGGTCCCGGCCACGACGACAGATCGTGTCCAAGTCCTCGTGCCGGTGCTCTTCCGTTTTTCCACTTTCAGTCGGTAGTATTACAAGAAGAATCTAAATATACATTGATTGTGGACAAATTAAAATGCAGTCTGATGACTTTTATCGTTTAATATGTACATATGAAAGCAGCAACAGGTTCCTTTACAGCCTTCGCAAATGTATGTTATATTAGCATTTCCGCATTCTCAGCAGATTTTGTCGAGATATTTTTATTTAACATATATCTATATGTGTGAAATGTAGATTCGGATTTCTCAAAATAATCTATGTATGAAAATTCTCTTCCGTATAAGAAATATTCCTACTATTTGTAGGAATTAAACGCAACTCACGCAAAAAATTTGAATATTTGTAAAAGTAAAAAACCTTTAATTGGGGGAGTTAGATCTAAAAATTATTACAATCACACGGGAAGAGAAGAAAGACGAACATATGTAAGAAAAAAAAGAAGATCAGACTTTTAAATAAATGGAAATCGAAGTCCCTATGCGGAGAGGATCTAAAATGCTGTACATCCCGCATGTTTGATAACGACGTTGCATCTTATTTGTCTTTGCCGTTGAGTATTCGAAGCACATTCGGTGTACGGAACTTCAAGCGCGAATTTGTAACGAACTTGCCGTGCGAGTTGGAAGTGCATCGTGGTCGCATTCTCACCGCTGAGAAACGCGCGGACAGGCGAAGAGGGATGCGAACGCGAACGCGAACGTGTGTTTAACGTTGTCCCGATGTGTAAAGGAATGTCAGAATGGCACCCGAGCCTTCGTGTCGCTATCTGCGTTGCCGCCTATCATCTTTGTGCTCCATTGGCGTGCGCGAACGCGTTGTTCGTCTTGTCTTGAGAGAGAAACCGTGACTCTGCTAATGAATCGACGCTATACTCGTCTGTAAACGGTTATTTAACAAAAGACACGATCGACGAATTCTCAATGGTGTCATACTAGTCTGAATGAATACATTTAGATGTTGGATTTTATTCGCGCGATATTGATTGGTTCTTTATACATATTTTTACCCACGACTCAGCTTCTAAAGAAATTTTAATTAATTCTTAAATTGCAATAAATTATTTAGTAAATTATTTTTAATAATATAGGCTTAGATATATGTATTTATAAATTTTATATCGAAAATACTGAATAAAACTTTATAACTCACAATTTTTGAAAATTACCGAATTATAGAAATTATAGACTATACATAAAAAAAATGAAAAAAAGATTTGTCGCGCGACATTAAGGAATCAATACAATAGCAGATCCTCTAGCTGTTTTCATGACGCGAAAAATGTCAAGAGAAATCATTATTTTTTGCAAGTTTTTAATTTTTCATTAATCTTTGTAACTCTAAATCTCAATTATAAATCTATTAAAAAAAACTCCACCTGAAATTAACTAAAGAATATAATTTTGTTATTTTTTCAACTTTACAAAGTTTAGTTTGCGAAAAGCCCTTTGTTTTAAATTGCTTATCTCGGAAATTATTAATGCCTTATGCTATTTTTGTTCAGGAAAAATTATTTTTAAATCGGCCAGATAATCTACTATTAATAAAAGGACTTTCGACCGTTTTGAGATACTTTGTGCACATATATACATATCATTATAGTTATAATTATAAATTACATTTTATCACAATATCCAGGACGCAATGTCTCCAACTTGACACATTAATCGCGGATTATATAGTCGTTTCTGTTTTCGAAGAACAAATGAAAGCTTTTTGCCGTCCTCTCCGCGTCACTTAACTATCTCATTTCGACCTTTCTTACTGTCATTACTCTCCGTCTCTGGTTTCTGGGAACTTACTTTTACGATTCATATGCCATCTCTCGTACTTTTGTGAACGGACGCGGTTCACTTGGCACGCACAAAGGACGCAAAGAATTGTTTTAGCAGGCAGGTCGATTTCTTGACTTCAGGGCAAGTGAGTGACGGAAAAAAATGGATTCTTCCAGATGAAGCGAGTCGAGGGACTTTATTCCAAAAACGAGCAGTAACATTACGACAGGTCTGTTCTAGGCCTCTTTCATATCGGTCCACTTCGGCTATCAAGCATGATCCCTTTAAGAGCCGCGTAACGGAGACGCCCGATACGTTTGACTCCAATATCGCGATGCGTGATCGATTTTGACGAATAGGTGGCCTCGATTCGGCGTACGCGCATCTTAAAAGTCATAACGTACTTCCCTTATTTTGCCGCACGCGATAATTGCTTACAGTTATTTCCTTGATGTTTCAAAGCGTAATTTCGTTTATTTTCTTTGTTTCTCTATCACGATAATAACTATTAGCTAAAAGCTAAATCATTAGGTAACAATGTAAAGATAAATTATGAGTTATGAGTAGCCTATTTTCTCGCACGCGATGATCATCTAAAATTGTATTAATATCATTTAAATTCTGTTTAATTTATTAACGCTGCGCGTTCTGGTATTATGCATAATAATATTGTATTTTATCATTAAAAGAGAGTAATCTTGAACTAACAATATAAAGCGATATCGTGATTCGCGCACGCGATCATCGCATGACAGTTATTGATATGTCAATTAGTAATAGTTTGATTTATACTACAAATGGAATATTATTTTTATAGTTAAAGATCAAAAAATTTATTTATTCCAAATTGTCTTTCGATCTTTCGATTATTCTGATAGTAATACTTGAATAGATCTACGCATATTTGTGATAACGATCACTCTGTCAATTTTATTTATTCAAATTCTTATTAATTATTAATTACTAAAAAATTTATTATAATACATATAATTATGAAAAACTATCACATTTGATATTTTTATAAAAATTTCTCTAGCTTTTAGAACCATTTTTTTAAAACTCTGTAGCCTTTTAGTAATTTAATTCATCACTGCATGTTTCGAATACCAAAATGATAAATTACTCGGTATTGCTGCTGTAAATGATTTGAATTGAATGCATTGTTAAATCGAATAAAACAAAAAGTTTGTAGACTCTTTTCCTGATTGATCGTGATATTTGTTCAGGAAAATTCTTTCATTGCCTCTCTGCGGCGCGCAATCTTTTTTCGAGAACAACGAGAAAATTTCGCGCGCGAGAAGATTCTCTCGTCGCATTTGCTGTAACACGACGGCCGCAATTACACGCTCGGAGGTTGCACACGGAGATGTTGTATTATAAGATATAAGCTACGCGTGGCATTGGGGAAAGCGAAAGCTCTTCTAGAGCTTCGTCGCGCATTTCGCCTTAGGCGAAACCGTGGTATACACAGGGTGTCTGAAATCTATTTTGCATTTTTTTTTTTTTTTAGAAGTTGAATTTTCGACATTAAATATCTCGGTAACTCGGCTTCGAAAATTAAGATTCTATTAAAACAAAATTCGTTTAAAAAATTTTAAACGAAGAAAATAATGCTTTGTTAAAAATTCATGATTCACGCAGACTCAAGAATTTAGCTTGCGAACAGGCCATTGTTTTTATAATTAAATTTGCAGTTGAAGTTTCGACATTAAATATGTCGGTTAGCCAAACTTAGTCATGAAATTTCATTATAAAAAATACAAAGTTAACTTAAAATTTTACACGAGACAACTAATGCTTTATTATAAATTTATACGATTCAAGAGTTTAGCTTGTGACAAGCGAGTTTTTTATTTATTAATTATTTTAAAACTATCAGTTTTTAAAATTTTATTTTAAATTCCCATTTTACAAATAAGACAAAAAGCAGATGAAAGAAGGAACGATAAATACGAAACACCCTGTATAATGTGAAACAACAATCTTCCTTGCTCAGTTACACGCACGTGGTCAAGAGCTCGTTATCTCGCGTTTCTACCGCACGAAATTGTATTACGAGGAAAATGTTCTTAACGATCATTTAACAAGCGCCTGATTTCATAAAAAGTGTCAAAGACATAGCGATTAATTTAAAATGAAATGCGGTTAAGTTTCATGAGAATGAGTCCTGGGGAGACGCGATTCATAATGAGGCACAATATCATGAACTCTTTTTCGCGATGTGCGCGCACGCGCTCGGAGAATGCTGAATTAAATTAAATTAATGAGGTAATAATCGTAAAAGACACGAAAAAACGCTTTTAATCAGATTAAATTACAGTTCACGAGATAAAAAGATTGTTTTTTAAATAAAAGGATACCTGAGATTAGAACAGTTCATATAAAATTAAATTCAGTTGCTGTAGCATTCACCTATTTATTAAAATTTTTTAATTCTATAATAGAGCTAATTATATATATATATAAAAGTATATTAATTTTGCATATAGATGAATGCTACTGCAGCTGAATTTAATGCACTTTACGTTGAATTTTTTTCCACGATTCACAAGACTTTTTCTTGCGCTGTAGCAGTATTCAAATTCTTCGATTACGGATCAACCGGTTGCTAATCAGCGAATTTTTTGTCGCGACCGGCAACCTCGCGTCGCTTCTGAAATCCGAGATTAAATTCTACTCGATATCGAAGCTGGGTTTACGTGTCCTCAATTCGCTGGCCGTACATGGATAACGTCTTACTTAACCGTTCTGTTGGCTGCTGCCGTCGAGACGAATTTCCATGCATTTGGTTAACAAAATTGGATCGCGGCGAAGCGAGCAGCCGCTGACAATGCAGTTGGTCTCTTGCATATAAGGTTATCTATGTAGTATTTCGTTATCCGCGTTTCCCTTTATCAGTATCATCGATTGCTTATGTCTATGCATTAATTATCTATTAATAATCTATTAATCATACTATACAAAATATTATATTTTTATATCCGAGCAGTCAACGTATACTATATTATTGTATATTTTTTAAAGATTTTTAAAATTTATTTAAAATATGCATACATAACTTTTGTAATTAAAAATAATTTTTGCTTTAATTTCTTTATAATATCAAATTTAGTCAAGTATACATGACTTATGTCTAACGTAATATCGAGGCATTATATTATCTACTCATATCGGATATTAATTCAGATTACTAGTATCGTAGTTAATTATTATTTAATTAGATAATTTTACTTTACTGATCCATGTTAAATATTTTTACGAACATTTTACAAGTAATGTGAAGCATGTAATCTAATTAGCGCGAACGCTATAATAAAATATTAATACGGAGGACTTGTTTAATAATATGAAGCACCGACGTTATTATTTGAACGCATTATAGGATGGATTAATTCGCGCGATATGGAAAGATTGACAATTTTAGGGGCGGAGATGGGGGGGAGAGAATTGATACGTCATCAATATTCGTGAATTGACCGCAAATCATTATGCCAAACGGATCACAACATGACGGGAATAACAAGCAGGATATGTGTAGCGCGTTATCTCGATTCGATTAAAGATTTAACGTGTTACCTCATAAATCATTCCGCCGTAGGAGAGGAACGTGTGCGTATGTATTTTTCAGGAACAGTCAACAACGTCACGCGCACACTGTGTACGACGAAATATTGTGTAAGATATACCGAATGTCAAATTTTAGATAAATCGAGCGGCAGAGATTAGAGATTAAAGCGCGACACTCTTTTTATATATAATTTAAAAGAAAATGAAAAGTTTTCTCTCTCTCTTTCAAATATTGTCCTTCGTGTCTTAAATTAGTTTAAAAAATGTAAAGGGAATATTATTAAAAAAAATATCATGATTAAAATTACGTTTGTAACTGAAGTATTAATTTGTTAGTTAAGCAAAAAATTTTAATTATTTAAAAAAATAAATAAAAAGAAGATATATATATTTAGTTTCTAAACGGCACAAATAATTTTTATTTGAGGTTTCTCTCTTTTTGTCTCACAAAGTGTCTATATTATGTAGCTTTTATGCTAAAATGCGTGTTTTTAGATTTATTTCAAGTACGATATATTTTATATCAAAATGTTAATTTTATATCACTCACATACAATTCTGTAGAAATGTCTGAATATGCGACCCACAAACGCTTCGTATACTTTGTTCAGATATCCCTAGATCAGATATCTATTGCGAAACCTCGATTTCCCAGGGTGACTCACGCGCCGTTGGAAAGACAAACTTGCATCGTCGAACGAAAAGGCAGACGACAGAAATAGTTTTCGAGGATTACTTTCGCAAGTTTGTGTATATATGCGCGAGTGCGAAGTGTTTATACGCGCGCAATCGGAGACACTGAATGTATCTCAAGAATGGGATGCACTATCGGTATTGTTTGGATTCTCGAATCGAAGTGTGAGAGATATTTGTCGTTGGTAAATTGCAATTCTGAAAGAAAGTAATATTTAATTCTAAATTAATTTTAGTTTTTTTTAAGGACGTGAAATTTGTTTTAAATGTGCGAAACGTCAGTGTAAAATAATGACCGATAAAAAATAAAAGATTTAACTGTTGCCATATATAATTTCTAATATCGATATTTACAATAACGAAATTACTTTTTTTATTTGCTAAGAATAAGAATTTTGAAACGCCAAAAATTTTATTATTTTGATTAAAACGTTAATAAAAATCGAAAAATATGAAAAACTTCAATTTTGTTTTTCGCGAACTTTTATAAAATTAAGCCATTATTGCATTGTTTGATTTATATAGAATTAAATTGAAATTATTAGCTTGAAAAAGACACTGTTGGCGAGACGATGATAAAAATCGCTTGTATTGACTTTATTCTGGTTTACTTTTATATCTCGCAATGTTGCACCGTAATGCAGAATGAAGATTGCGAGCTATCTTAGCATCGTTGTTATATATAATTATGACAAAGTATCCTTCGGGACAGGTCAGATTACGTGTACCGCGTTTACTTAAGATATAACAAGAGTTGTTTGCGATCAAAACAATGATGGAATAAATATTAATTAATATTGGAACATAATATAATTCATAATGTTCTGACTTACTCGTGTAATAATCACCGTGAAACTATGCAATTATATAACTTCTTTATTCTTGAAGAAAACGGAGATTTTATAAATGATATAAACGATAATAATAACAAAATGAGAAATATTATTAATATATGATTATTATTAACATTATAGGTATATTATTCTTCATAATGGTTATTATATCATATTTATTGTATCATTAAAGAGAAAATCGTTTTGCGAATTCTCTGATACTTCAATCCTATTTCACAGCTGTACTTCGTTAGCAGTTTTTAATTTTCGCGAGCGGCCTCCTTTCGAAAATTCGATTTTGTTCTTTCGAATATCCTCTGCGTGTGTATGCTTGTTTATATCTCTGGGGAGCGCAATCGGGCGAGAGACGAAAGGAAGAACCGAGAGTAACGAGAGTGTAGGATGAAATTGGTGTGCTGATTGCATAGCGAGTGAAATATCAAATCGATCGATAACCAATTCATCGAATGAGTCGAGAGAGACGTGTTACGAAACTCTCGGCGCTTATGATACGCGTCCTGGAAAATAGATTTTAAAGTTTCAAAATTCCAAACGGCATTTTTTTGCTAAAAATTTTTTTATGTATATTTTTTTTTTCTTTTTTAGACACGCGTCGCCACAAACTTCAAGAAATATGGTTCGCTTTGCCAGTCCAATTTTATTGTCCGGTAATACATGTCACTTTTGCGTGACTTGTAGCCATTAAGAAATGAGAAGGGTAAAAAATGAAATGTGTAGAAGTATAGTACAATGTGTTTTGATGATTAGTCGAGCACATTTGTTGATGGGGTACCGGAGTATTCTAAATATCGTGAAAATGCGTATTGCGCGTACACGTCTGAAAAGGGTGAAATCACTTGAAACAGAGAATTATCTACGACGTAGACGTAGAAGATGGCATCACAATGCTAAACAAGACAATGAATCATGTCGCTATTATGTACTGGCCGATGAAAGACGGTGTAATAAGCGATAATGCGAATACCGGCAATGTATGAACGAGATAGCTAATAACTGAGCGAAATAAAGGCGCGGTCTGACGAGCATCAGATGAAAATGATCGCGAGAGGGAAATCGGAGCGTTTATTAGAACAATCGATCGACCAATTCGCCGTGGTCTATATGAGAACAAGCAAAACACTCTTAATATTGTAAGAACTTACAAACTACCGAGAAATAAATAGCAGGATGCACAGTAAAAGGATAATAATAAAAACTGTCTCAAATATTACTCTGATTCAATTATTATTTGAGCTATAATATCGTGAGCTATAATATAATATCTACAATATACTTCAGTAGAATATTCAATAAAAAAAGAATAATAAAAGTAGCAGTAAAGAGACAGTAAAAATATTATTTTGTATATATATGTTGATATACATTAATTGATTTTAACGATTTCTTTTTATATTTTCTTTATTTAATTTTGTTTATATTTTCTTTTATAAAATAGTAAAAGTGTGTAACTATAAAATATAATTACAGTTCTATTGATTGAATATTTTCACACATAATTTGTGTGTGTGTGTATGATTTTTTAACATTCAATATACCATTGTTTTATATATCAATAACGCAAAACAGATTTTTTGTGTATTTATAGTTTTGACGATATCAGTTAAATATTTTCCCACTTCTCAGAAATCACAATTAAAACTGATTCCAACCTCTGACAAAATTAATTTCGAATCTTTATTCTATATGCGAGCTTTCGATCGGAGTTCCGGTAGGTTCAAAAAAGAAATCGAAACAATGAAGACAACGAGTTAAAATCTCGAAGAAAAGTAGAAGTCGTTCGCTTTGTTCTCATACGCGACTGTGATCGACATTATCGCGGATGATCGAATTTATTCCCGCCTTTTCCATTGTGCCGTGGATGGGTGGCGCACTGGTATATATGTGAGAAAAGCTGGGACAAACAAAAGTATTAAACAAACCGACTTTGTAGAGAGAGAAAAAGAGATAAACGGACCGCTGCGATAACGATAAATCAGAGCTTACTTGAGTTATCGAACACGCCATTCGTAGTGGGATGCGCTGAGAGAATGTTCTCTCATCTATATCTGAAGATATAAAAAGTCTTTCTTTTTCTCTTTCTCTCTGAAGACATAAGAGCTGAGTCTAACTATATATATAAATTAGTTTATATCTTATATACTTTTATCTTTTCACTACTTTATATTTCTTATATTTTATTCAAATCTGTGAAATACATAAAAAACGAATTTTAATTCAATTCACATATTACAAAAGTCTTTATCTAAAATTACATTATGTAATGTGTTATTTTAGAACGAAATCTTTTCTCTTTTAACAGTTGATAAATGATATTTTATTCAAGATTTGCATTAAAGTTTTTAAAAATCAGGTAATTAATATAGAAGTTAATTCAGATCCTCGGAAAACGAAATTAGTGAGATAAAATTTCCCTGACAATGAGAGTGAGTAAAAATATGGATTGAGCGATAACCAATTTATGGGAATAGCTCGTTAACCATTCGTATTAAAGTTATGATGATACGTCGTGAGGAAATACCAATGTCGAAAGTGAAGAATTGATAGCTCCTTTTCACATTATTCTCGGTTATCCGATCAATAAATCGATGTTCACTTTCTTTGCATTTATCGAATAAAGAGATGAAACATGAAACCTGAATCTCAAATTAGAAACCTCGCATCGTCTCATGTTGACGCATCGAATCATGAAAGTTCGACGCTACGAATTTCCAACATGTGTCACCTGTTACTTCTAATTAAAATGCAACAATAAATTTTGTTCCACATATTTGAAGTTTAAATAAAGTAAAAGACGTATATAAGAAAATAATTATTAATCAAATAAGATGAAATATTATTTAAATAATTATACTGAGTCATTATTGTATAACTTAAAAATAATTTAACCTAAATATCTACATCTAGACTTGTTCTTAATTATAACATTGATACGCAAAGAGATTTTACTCTAGCGTACTTTACAAGTTTACACTCCATTAAATGCAAATGACGTCTTGAGAGAAGATCATATTTATTTTATTATGTATATTGAGCAAAAAAATTAATCCAATATTAAAGATAATTACAGTGATGAATTTGAAGCTTAAAGCAGTAATGCTTAACGTTTACAAATGTTGCAATAATAATCTGTGCAAAACTATCATCTTATCCGCAGGAGATACGGTCGGCCATGGTCAGACAATCCCGTCGGTTTGTTTCACTTGCACAGTATTCAGGGTACAATACTGCGTAGTTTATTAGTACATAATGAGGTGTAGTAAAACTGTAACTGACGGGTCAAGGTTCGCTTTCACGGTGTTTAAGTATACAATATATATGATACGAGAATATACGAGAGTACGTTCTCTGCGTCTCGATTTGTGATAACGGACGACATTTGCAATAAAAGCGCGCCATAACCCAGTAAAATTGTTAATAAAAACTATATGAGAGACGAAGATATTCGTCTTGTAAGATTCTTGTGATTGTGACTATATATTAGAGATTTTTTTATATCGTGCAATGTGCGAATATAAGAATTACAATGAAATGAGATACTTATAATTTTTTTAAATTAGTTTTTTTCTACAAAATAAAATAAGCATCACATTATAATTTATATTTTTCTTTGTTATTTTTCGAAAAAAAATCGGAAATATTATTGCAGAGTTGTGAATGGAATTTGTGACTTTATCTTTGCAAGTTGTTTTTTCCTTCAATCTTTAAATAAGAAAAGATATCTTAATTTAATCTATTAAATTATTAATTATTGTGAACAAAAGAAAATAAATATTTTAAAAGTAAATTTTATAATCATTATAAGAGAATATGAAAATCGTTTTCGGACTACCCTATATATATTCGTATGTCACGTACAACGTGTTACAAATTTAATGCAACGAATTTTCGGTGGAGGACAGACATTCCGACAGAGATATAAACGAGGTTCTCGACTTGGCGCACGTTAAACGTTAATTGCCATTACGTAGCGTGTTGCTAATTGCGACGTCACCGCAACACAACACGACGTGAATAGGAGGTCACGTCGCGATCTAAAGCTTCAAATATTCGAAGCGACGTTTTCGCAAGATTGATTCAGGACTGGAAGGTTTGGGTTAGTTATTGCTCACCGTGCGAGGAATTGCATTTGTGGTGATATCGAAGCAATTAAAAGTTATTAAAGCCGTGGGAATACAGCCATCGACGATTGCAAATATAAAATCCGTATAGCACAGATATCCGATAGATATTTTTGGATGAATATGTATTTTCCTCGATAGATATAATCTTCATATTTAATATCTAAATTCTAAATATATAATATCTAAATTGTAACACGCTCTTATATGTCAAGTAAGGAATTATTATATGCTAATAAATATCGAATAAAGTTAATTTTTGAATTTATCGGAAAATCGAATATTGTACGTGGAAAGGCAGTTTTCGTTTAATTCGGTTAAAAGCAATTACGTCGCTCATCAAATCGATCTTGTGATATGGAAAACTATTCCGATAACGAGAAAAATGACGAAATTAATAACCGCGATCGATTTTGTGGTGAAATTTTCGCAAGATTAAAGCTAATTCTGGCCCGCCGTGTAAATTGCAGCGAATCTGTCGAGACTGAGCCGCAATCTGAGGTTGTTCGCATCGCCTAACTGGCGATGTTGACGTATCAGTGCGGCGTAGGAAGCATGTCGAGTATGCAAACAGGATCAAGACGCACTTTGGATCGCGAGCACCATGGTGGTCAGACATAATAGGACATTGATGGTTCCACGCATCCCTTCCGCCTCCATTGTCCGCCCTCTGGCCTTTACTGCCTATATTACGTTTATCCATTTCATCTATCTATCGTGTCTTGTTGCCGTGAAATGAACGGTGAACCCGAATCTCGTCTTCCGATAATCGGATTTCCGTGTAACGAGACGTATCATCGACGTGTGCTGCTGTTGACGCATATATTCGCGAACGTGCAACTTTAGATTTGAAAGATATCACATCCACGACTCTTCCAGAAATTCTGACTTTAACTAATCTGAAATAAATTTTTCTGCAACTAAAATATCGAAGCATTAATAATTTTTAAATGAAATAAATAATGGAAGATGTAGATTCTTCTGTGCACAAGCTAAAGTTGAATAATAATTTCATGTATAAATTATTGAATAGATAATTATTTGATAGATAATTACTTAGAAGATATTATTCTTTATAATTGAATTTTTTTAATAATCTTACTTTTTCAAGAGATTTTAGTGAAAATGTAATTTACAAAATATGCGAAAATCTTGATTTTCGCGGATGTGGACTGAAACTTTACTGAAACTTTAGTTATCATTGAATATTCGTCGTATTATTTGAACGTGACATTTCGAGATAAGTGAGACGTAACGCTTCGAGGCTTTATGCGAACGACAGAATGAAAATCCCCCGAGCGAAAGGTAAACGCGCATCGAGTTTCAAGGAACATATCTGCTTCTTGTCCTGCGGTCAAGTTTGTGCCAGACCGGAAGTTCCGCCGATACAAGCGAATAATGCGCTGAGGAAGCGATTCTCCTCCGGCCATTTGCTATATAGAGGGACGTGTCCCCAAGAGATATCATGCTCTGAAAACGTGAGCAAAGCTTAATATTTTATGAATTTCTTTTAAATTTTAAACCAACTTCTTGCACAAACATACACCCACAAAATATATTCTATAAAATAATACGAAATAACGAATCAAATATTGATTTTTTATTATATTTTAATTATATTTTATAAATATATAAAAGGGAAGGAATAATATAGTAAACTAAACATTTGAAAAAATACGTTATTGACATTACAAATATAGAAAGATTTATAAGTTTATCAAAATTGCTGCTCCGAACACGCTGTTATAAATTAATATATAATATATTATGACATATTTTATATATTTTATTTTAAATATTTTAAATATGTAGATATATAAGAATTAAGAAAGAAAAAAAAGGAGAAAGAGGCGCGTTTTATTTGACGTCTCTAGATTCATCGATGTGACAAAGGGTGACAAAAGATTCGCGGAATTATTCCACGTCGCCACAGGACGCATATTAACTCGATCTTTTTCATTCTGCTCGTCTTCTGCACGTCGGAGGAAAAAGGTGACGGCTGATCGTCGGGGCGTAACGCTTTCTAAGACGGTGGGTACGTCAGCCTCACTCTTCTTTCTCAAAGCAGCCGCAGTCGTCGTTATTTCCGCGCCGGGACGACAATTTGCATGAGATTTGCAAGAGATCCTTTTATGACCTTCACCCTTTTTGATAGTTTAGCATTTTTAATGGCCGATTTACAATGAAATATAAAAATAACGTACGATGAATAACAAAGCGATTAGTAAAGAGAAGATGTAAAGCTAAAGTAAAATTTATATTAAAATTCAAAGTAGTAGCCTTTGCTTATAAGAAAAGGTTTGTAATCTGTTATAAAAAGATATGAATAAAAAAGATATTTACTTTCTATAAAAACAAAGGTAAAAGTTAATATCATCGAAATCCCTTTGTGTTTTGAACTCTTTCAAATTATCTATATTAGTGTTAGCTATAAATGCAAGTTAGAAGTGCATTGAGTTACATATAGGGCATCGCGAAAGAGGAAACGCAAATACTTTGTCGCTAAAACATAGATGTAATTCCAGATGAAAAATGTATCGATTATTGATATCACTTTTTTCTCCTCCGAGACGTGCAGGGAACGAGCAGAATGAAAAAGATCGAGTTAATATGATGACATTCGATAACATTGCTCTATGTTTACATAAGTTTTCATGAAAGAAAGTTTCGAAAAATATGACACCATATATCGAGCTGTCGCCTTTACGAGCACTTTTTTACGAACATGAATTTTACGCAGAGAATACGTAGTGTGACGACAAACAATGAAGACTGGTCGTGCAAATATTGGTGCGAGAACATGTGTAAATATTGCGAATAAATTCTCTTCGATATTATAAGAGACCGAGAAGCGACGGACCGTTCTTATAATGATTCTCGACACGGGAAAATCCACTTTATATCGACTTTTAATCAAAACAATTAAGGGGAGATTTTCTTAAGTTGTTCGACTCTTGACGAGACGCGCCGTTTGACCCTTTCAACGCCACAGCAATTTCGCGACCCGGAAAAGTACGGGATTTATGCAAAAGCATAAATATAGCCGGGATAAATGCACCGATGCATTTATTGCTCTATTGTTGAGATAAATAAGAGATAAACAAAAGGTTGTAGAACTGTGTATTTCTAGGAAATTCGCATTACGTGCATAACTTGTGCGGGTTATGTATATTTACGAGAAATGAGAAATTGTATATCGTGTTTGAAAATGTTAAAGGTTTTTGATTCAGACGCTCGAATATTTCTGCGCGATATTATTTGTTCGTTTCTTATTGCGGCGGTCGCAAAGAGTTTCAATAATTTTTTTCGTTCCTTTTCATTCCTTTCGGTGTGAACCAATATGAACCTTTGCTATTTGCGCAACAAGCAGGAATAATACACTGTTGACATATCATGTATAGACCATGTGTATTTGGCCGATTAGGTATTGATTCAGCAGGATATCATAATATGATATTTGCGCCATATAAAGAAAGTCTTGAGTTCGGGGAAACGACGAGCAAGTTCTTTCTGCGAGTGAACTTTTATTCTTCCTTCCAACGATCAGTTTCACCAATCGAATCGTGTATAGGAAATGTTCTCGATTTGATTTCTTTTATATCATATAAACGAGACTTCATAGGGTTTCTCGCGATACTGGTTTTGAGGGCTTTCTAATTTATAAAATGGAAAAATACAGAATTATTCTCATATTTCTATAGGAATAATTTTTATTTATATTATTTATTTCTATAATAACTTTTACATAATGTTTACGAGTGTTTAAAAAAATTGTATTCGATATAAAGTTGAAATCAAAAGACTTTTCTTATATTTTTAATTTTAATGTAATTTTTTGTCATTATATTTTTTAAATTTAGAATTTTTGCCAAATTCAAAATTAAATCTGCTAATAATAATAAATACTGGCCATCTTAAAAATATATCCATACGAATTATCGCGAATTATCTGTCAGCTACGTGGACGTCTTTCTCAGTTATTGGGCAGGTTGATGAATTTAATACACGACGGCGGCATTCGTCGCATTAAATCGATAAAAATAAGAGCACGTCGATGGTACGAGGTGAGCATTATTGCGTTATGCGCACTTATTAAAGCGTTGAATAGCACCGCTAATAGACACGCGTCGGTTATTGCTCTGATATTTCGCTCAACAACATCAACGCGCAAAATTGGCTCACCGATATCAGGCGGATGTTTCTCTCAGGGTTCATTTCGCTAGCTCTACAGGTGAAGTCGTTAGATTAATCGTTTCCGTGTGGCACGCGTTATAAAACATTTCGACGAGTTCTAACTTCCCGTTGGAGACGACAAATTAATTGCAATTGCGTGATAGTCAAGCGCATAACACTTAAAGCTCGCTTCGCGCTCGGACTGGCGTACTTCGAATTATTCGTGCAACTATAACTCCACAAACCGGAAATGGCAGTATGGAATTATATGCTTGAAGTTAACGCACGACGGAAATTATTCTGAGGTAATTCTATTTTTAGTTCTACCTCGCACGCTGCATATGAAAACGCTATTTCTTGTCTCCTTAATATCGTATAATTTTTTTACACTCTGATATATAATTAAATCTGTAAAAAAACATTATAAGAAAACATCGCGCATTGAGAAAAATGTTGAAAGTAAAAAGTGAAATCGTGTTAAATTAAGAGAAAAATATATATCAAGTTTTTCACATAGAAAGCACCGCTTAATCAAAGCGATTTACTATATAATTCGGTAATTTCGTGACCTCGTAGTCGTCGTTTTCTAGACGACGAAATAAGCGGGTAGAAATCCAGTAGAAATGAGTGAGTTTTTACCAAGTTAAAACTCAAGCTCTTGCTCGTTAAGGTTATTAATATTAAAATATATTACCGTTTCCGCGCGCATACGTTATTGCAGATTGTACACATAACGAAAGATAATTTAAGCAGCCGTGTATGTGTTGTCGAGATATGTTTTTTTGACGCGAGACAACGATATTACGGAATTATAAGTTACATATACATTCGGAACACATACATAGAGTGACTAAAATGCACACGCGCTTTCAGTCGAACCGTTCTTGTGCACTTACGTCAAAGCGCATTATGCATGCACGTTTTAACTAATCCGATGTTCTTGGCGGATAACGAGAGACATAATTTGTTTTCCCGGATTTTATCAATCGTGCATACACGAATAACCACCCTGAGTTATTCGGGGTTTTTTAATCGGTTCCTTGATATTAATCGATCGACTACTCAACCGCAATCTAAATTTTCTTCCTTTTACATAAACATAAAGGAAAAAGCAAAAAAAAGGTCGATAACACAAATAGCAAAAAATTAATATAATCACACTTTTCTCTATTTCTCTATTGATTCTCTTTTTTGAACTTTATAGTTTGTTTCTATTTTACGTATCTTTTTTATTACTCTATTAATATATTAATATAGTCATTATTCATATTTTCTACCTTATTTTTAGTTATATTATCGATTATCAATCTAATTTATTTTAAAATAAATGTATGAATGAAAACAGTGTGAGAATAAAATCGCAGAGGTACATTTGCAATTACAATTTTAATTCTTCACTTCGCCAGTCATTTTTTAAAGCGAAAAGAGAATTATGAATGTCATATTTTATATCGTTAACACGTTTTAGATCAAAGAATAGAAAGAGAAATGAGCTCAAGGGCTTTTGTGGTCGTGCGGGTGTAACTATATTTTATCTCCATCTCGTTATACGATAACTCACACCTTGCCATCCGGATTAAGGTCTATATCTTGTGCGTATCACACGATCTGTCCTAAAATTCGTGTTCCTTGAGAACACTGTTTTCCAGATCATTCGCGGCGCGTGGATATTTCCTCTGTCTCCCATGGGACCTGATAACGCAGCAGACCTTGACCTTGACCCCAGCTTATGAATGAACATGAGTAACCTGGAGCCCCCTTTTACTCTCGTCTCGATTACCTTTCGCCTTGACGCTTCGCTGGTTTAGCGATAAACATGTTACGAGACGTAATGTGCCATTCACATTCGCGTTTTGCGATCGAATATTCGCAATCAGTATTGAAAAGTGATTATTGGCTACTTTGATTATATCCAGCTCTTAAAAGCCATGATTTGGTGTAATCATCATTGCGAAAATATCTTCCATTATTTCTATTGGTAACTAAATGTAATATATAAAAAGAGATAAAACAATTTTATTATCATTGCTTGAATTAAAAAATCATTATCGTACATGCATTTAATATATGGAAATAAGAGAAAGATGTATTTTTCTCTGACAAAGGTAACTCCATGTTGCTTAGATATGAATATCTCAGATACTGAAGGCGATATCGAAGGCGAAAAGTAATGTCTTAATATCACAAGCATCTCTATAATCGCTATATATTGCGGCGCGTGGCGTCGCGGCCTTGACCGATGTCGTCCTCGGATTCCGACCCGATTACGCGAGCGAGCTGCAGATGGTATTAGTTTCCCCCCTCATCCTTGCGGATGCGAAAACGCATCGGGCGATCCTGAGCGAGCGGAACGCAGGGCAGGCGGAATCGATACGCAGCATAATAGTGTAGTAGTTATGAGAGCGCAATTGCGAGAGCACGGACGAGTTTGCTGAGCCGCGAAGAACGTACGGTATGTGCATTGATCCATCTGGTAAATTAAGCTCTATTAATATCGCGAGCTGCACCTCTCGATGGAACGGCAGAAGAATGTTATAGCTAAAACCGAACCATGTACCCGAACCATGTCCCGCGTCATCTTGAGAGTCTCTCGCTGTTATCGGATAATTTCGTCGCGAATCTTTATAAGAGTTGATGATATATTAATAAAGTTAACTAACTAAAAACAGAACTTTTTCTACAACGGCAGCGACGGAATATTTGTCAGTTTGATATATGAAGCGTATGTGAAGGGATCACATTCTTGGCGACACGTGTCTGATATTATTACTTTATATATTATTAAAGGAAAAATTAAAAATTGTGCTACTTTTAGACTTAAAAAAAATAGTGAGAGGAAACAATGTCGCACACACACAAACGCGAGAACCGTCTGCTGCGTTATGGGAAAAACCGCTTATATTTCGGTGCAATTGTCGCGACGTAGTATACTATACTTTGATCAAATCTCGCCATGTAATCATCATTTCGATCGCCACAAAACTAGTTAGTAAAGATTCTCGACGAGAGTGTATAGCTCCCGCGAATGTGTACATTTCGAACGCATAAACTTACCTCCACCGCGCGACAGAATGGCGGGATAAAGTAAACTCGACTTTACATACCGAGAGTAAGAGCCGAGAAGAGAGAATCGTGAATGCTGAAATAAGTCCCTCCGTTTTATGCGAGCAACTTTGCCGAGGCCAACATATACGACGGTCCGTTTAATACATCGTCATAACTCTTCACAATGTAGACAGCCGTTAATAGAAATTTCTGACAAAAGTTCTCCGACAGGCGAACCCGCATTGCTAATCCCGACTCGCGCGAAACTTTCCTTCTCTCGCCTTCCCTTCTCTTGCTCTCTTTCTTTCCTCTCATCAGATTGTTTTGTGTAAGGGAACTTGCCTCTTTCGCACCCTTTCTCTTACGCGCCGCTCGGCTTCAATCGTGGGAATTGGGTAACATCGGAGTATTCGCAAGGATTAGCATGAATAGAACGTATTTTAAAGGATTCTCAATGGACATTAAACGGGATTATGGTTCTATGTATTTTCCAGCTATACATATTTCTCTCTGCAAACTTAATTATTTTCATCACGTAAACACAATGTTTCTTGGAAAGAAATACAAATATTCTTCAATAAACTTTAGAACTCTAGAGATTTTAAAGGAAGAAAATGTTAAAATTTACGTTTGATCAAAGAAATCTGATTTACTTAATAGTTTTCTTTGCGTTTGCACAGCAATAAACAAAATGTCTACGACTACAATTTAAAATGTAGCTCTAATTATCCGATTCTATTTTCCCAACTTCAATCTAAAGTTTTTTATCAAAATATTTAATACCAAGTAATTAAAAGTTTCATGATAAATGAGATCCTCTTTTAACTCGGAAAATCGGTTTTACATTTACCGAAGCTTTGAATCGTGCAAAAAGTTGCAAAAGTCTGCGGTTTCACGACACTCTGTATACATATAATCATAGATGCTACACCCTTCTTAAGTATCAACTCCACCGAGATTAAAATCGTGATGCAGATGGTGGCTACGATGCAGCCAAAATGAAGCTCTGTTGACAATCGCCGCGACGATCAGGAATGTTAACGAACGCGCTGTAGAATTACGGAGGGCAATTAGAGGAAAATTACAATTCTTGTGAGATAGAGAGTGCAAGCACATTGTTAAGGGACAAAGTATAGCCGATAAATCGTCGTCAACGTAAGGAGATAATACGGAAGAATTTACGCGCGCGAGGAAGATTGAACATTTAAGGACACGCGAGAGTTATCGCGCCTCGACGGAATCGGAGTGGAACGAAGTGGTTAGCTTGCTGTTTCGGGAACCAAGAGCCGGCGGAGCTTTTTACTCTCTGGTGAGAATACGATGTGAAAATTGTAAAGGAAGAACGCGTACTGTCGTCTCTTAACTTTTATTAAACGCGCGCTCGCACCAGTGAATGAGCTTATAAAAGCTTCCCAATCATGATTCCCCAAAGCTAGATCGCACACTGTGGGTGTGTGTGTGTGTGTGTGCACAGAATTCGTGTAATTGAGATTGAGTAATTTCATTTTGTTAAAATGCTGAGAAATGTTTAAAGTGCTTGAAATTAGATTAAAATTGCAAATTCAAGTTTCGCTCTGAATATCGCTGCCATTACTACGCGTGATATCTTTCTTTTTCACTGAGAATATATATAATAAATTTTGTTTTGTAAAAATAGTAACGTGTGATTAATATAGCAGTTACTGTATAATATAACGAAGTAAAATATTGAACCGAAGGTAGTTGATTGAATTTATATATTTTACCGAAGCAATGTCTGACCATACATGGACATGTACTACTTCCGATTCAATATTTCACAATAAATATATATATAAAGAAATTTTATTATTTTATCTTCTACTTACTAGTTGCTATAAATCTCTCTATTATAGAAAATACGGAAATATAAAAATAGCATATTATATAAAAATATTTGAAACAAAAAATATTAAAAAAAAAAAAAGAATGCGGTTTACAGTTAGAAGGTTTACGATTTAGAAAATACTGATTTTTTTAATACTTTGAGTTTCATGCATGTGAATATTTATATAAAATTTGCGTTTTTAATATTTTTACATAATTTATTTAATTCGTTTTACATACTTTTTATGGCGCAATAGCATTGCAAATTTTATGTAAATGTATGCAGAAGAACGAGTGGAACGGTATATATATTTATATCGTCGATTGAAATAAATCGCTTGCATGTAATTGCACCATAAAAGATCACCTTCGTAAACATTGTCATCGAGCATCACAATGCGCGGAGAGATAGATCAGCTATAAATAAAAATGCCGTCATGTAAAGCGAAGCTTATCCAAAGGTCACTGATAGACGTTTTCATCGGAATTTTTTTATAGAGTTGATTATATTCGTTATAATGCATCAAGGCTTAATGAGAACGCGGCTGGCAGATGTGGCGTGTGGGAAGGAAAGGGGACGAAGGAAGGGATAGTTAGATAAGCGGATAATCTGCCGTGCAATCAGCCGAATGACTGATCGTACAACCAACTCGAGGAGAACTGATCCTTCTTAACCCGCCCCGCCTATCTTTTACCAGTTGGCCAACGTCTGAAATATAATATGCGACGTTAATCTACAACGCATTCAACATGACCCGCGAAATTCGCAACTGCGACTGAAGACGGATTATGAACAGGCTCTTGAGCTCGGTTATCAGTTCCTGAATAAGTATGATACATCGAGATGCCGGATTCTCGGACTATGATCTAACCGCTACACGATGTGACGACGATCATTCTCGAGGAATTCAATTAATCTAAACGAAGCGTCGCGCGTAACTCATATTAATCATGCCAAAACTGGGTCGCTTCCATTAACAGTATTAATAATTGTTATCATACTCGCGAAACACATTAAGAGAATCGATTGACAGTGAATTATGTAGTTACGCAAGATGTTCCGAACCTTAATTAAAGGAAATTTTTTCGGATCGAATGTCCATTAAATGCAGCACACGTTGCATTTTGGTTTAGAAATTATTATTACTACAATACACGTTAAGAGAATCGATCGCCAGTGAATTATGTAGGTATATAGAGTGTCCTATTCATTTAAAATAATCCATTTAAAATTCTGTCAGATAGAATATTCATTTCGCAATACATGTTGCATTTTCCCGCAATTATCGTGAAAAATCATTGCAAAGACTAAAAAACGCGTATCGAGATTTTATTGCATACGTTGCGCCAAAAATATAATTCTCTCTAATCTCCAGAGATTATACTATATACTATCATATATAACTGTACGCGTGTAGGTGCGAACATGCACGTTTTACAACCATTACGGTAATATTCCATATTTCGCGTAAACTTCAATCCCCGATTGCATACGCGCGCTGTACATACATACATTCGCAATTTGTTTACGCGCGACAAACTTTCAGGCGCATCGGTTTTGTCTGACAACTATGGTATCCTCGCATCGGTATGGCGATGACGCCCATTAAAAGTCGAGGCTGCTCATCTGATTCGCGTTTAGCTGGCCGAGTGCATATTATCCGCAGCGCAGATGCGGCGGACGAATCGTAATCAGTAATCTGCAAACTTTGCTAATACGAGCTACACGTGACGTTCTACCATCGTGTCGTTTTATCTGCGGATATATCACGACCGATAATAAACTTCGCGTGCATCCTTGCGAGCACCGGATAACGAACAGTGTTTCTAAATTAACGAGACAATTTCGGAGTATCGATCAATCAAAAAAAAAAAACTTGAAATTTTGCGCTAACGCCGGCCGGGTATATACATACGTGATTTTGCTAAGAAATAATTTTGAATTTTCGGAGAAACGCTTTAAAAATAATTTTTAAAAAATGCTTGGCAAATAAAACGTTTAAAAATATTTTTCTAAGTTCTTTGCGCAATTTTAATAAAGTGACTAAATTAAGTCATACACTCTAACGATATTTAAACTTTTCGGACTATTCAGACTTTTTTGATGCTATTAGAGAAATATGCACACACATACGGATATATATACATATATATATCCGTATATATATATATATATATATACCGCTTTATTTAATCATGAAAATGTTAAATTGAGGAAAATTTACGAATTATGCGCGGAATGTACAGGCAGACTTGGCGGCGGAAACTGACTGAAACGAAACGAGCAAAAGTATCTCGGACCACAAAGGGCTATCCGTTTATCGCATTCCGTTCCTACATTCCTGCGCAGAAAATGGATTTTCAAATAACTTCTAACATGCTGAAAACAAGAATAAATGCGACGTTCGCATCCGAAGTGCATCCGGATTGCAATGAAGTAGATATTCGAAAGAGAGATGAGAGGGTACTCTTCGCAAAATATTCGAGGGAACGATAATTCCCTTGCATATAGTTGGATAGTTTGCCCGCAGGATTACATATGCCGTTCAATGAATTTCAGGACCATCTGCGAATGCGTCAGTATATGGAGCATATTGACATATAACCGTAGTTATTATTCGTTAGAAGCTTAACGCTCGGAAGCTCGACACGATTATTATCTTTGCGGATCCTATGATTCCAATCGAATGAGGGTGGGATTACTTTGAAATAGCCAACAAATACTTTCCGCAAGGTCTAAGATTTTACATAATAACTAAATCGACTGAAAAGGATTAATTATTAAAAGAGAAAAAGATAATTACAAACAAAATTTCAAAAATAAGAGAGTTAATTCCGTATTCTATGTATATTATATATCTCTTTAAAACAGTGCATATGTAACCTCAACTAGAATCGTGTAAACATTACGTAAAATTAATTTGTCGCAATAATTTGATGCATTAATTAGAGTAACGATTTAAACAGATGTCACTTCAACTTGGATTTAAATTACATTTAAAATATATATCGTGAAACTTGACACTAAAAATTAGGAAGTCACGACTAATAATGATCTTGCACGATAATATTACCGCTATAAAGAAATTATTCCAAAGTCTATTGAGCATAACGAGCATTACATCGATTAACGTGTAACTCGTCATTACTTACGTGAACGCGAAATTGCGCGCGCGGTAACCCTTTTAACACGGGAAAGGGGGAGGAAGAGAGAGGGAGGCCGCAATTACCTGGCTAGAATTATGAATAGCAGAGCTGCATCGAATGGATGCTTATCGAACGGATGCGATAAAGATCGATTCGGGTCGATTGAACTCGGAGATGCGCTATGATGGTAGCAACGAGAGATGAGTCTGTATCTGATTGGACTGATTATTGCGAGCCGACAATTAAGCTCGATCAGAGGATCGCGAATAAGGTATTCGTACAGATCTATTCGGGCTTGAACCGCAAATGGCATTAACGTGATCCGTAACCGTTTGAAACATTTTCGTTTTTGATTCGCGAACGTAACTCGCCCGGGAACACTTATTCGTATCGAGCTAGATAATTTACGAATTATAGTACACTTAGAGAGATAGAGAACGAAATCATTCATGTTTGCTCCGTGTATATGTGGGTAGTAACGCCTTATTACATATCGTAATTACGCGCGATGACACGCGTAATTTCATACGAGACGATGTTGCAAACTTATCGGATTTCTGTCACTAAATTCCTTTAGCAATATAGAGTCAAGTTTCCCTTAAGATCGAGAGGGATGTGTGCTAGAGTTCCGGTATTATAAGCATGTAAAGGAGTAGAAAGCTAA
This sequence comes from Prenolepis imparis, assembly GCF_030444845.1. NCBI lineage: Eukaryota > Metazoa > Arthropoda > Insecta > Hymenoptera > Formicidae > Prenolepis > Prenolepis imparis. Next base: position 15,609,646 of record NW_028141160.1, read on the forward strand.
TGTATTTCATAAATAAAAGAGCAGCGTATGTTTCCTTTTCTTTAAAAAAGAATTTATCTATTTAATTATATAATACGTTTTATAATGTTATATATAAAAAAAAGTATGTATTTATATAGAATCTTCACGTGTATTATATATTATATTATATTATTAAATATTTATTATAGATTAATACAAAATTCCCTAATTCTCCGTCAAAATAGGTAACTTTAAACGTTATTTCGTTAAGAGTTTTATTATGTAAATCCACTTATATACCAAAACGCTAAAGCGGAAAAGCTACAATCCTTATTTTCTTACAAGAAACAGGTCGAATTTAAATGGAGATTGCGAAGCGGCTCGCGTTATCTCTTATTTTATGAAAAATCGCCTTGTCAAGCGCGATTAAAGGAGAGCTGAATTGAATAAAGTCGCCTTCCATATAATATATAATTGTATAAAAGAATATTACAAAAGATAACATGCGTTTAATATGATTTTTAATTCGCTATCGTACAAAAGTATGAAAACGTCACGTCGTAATTTTTTCTCTCAGCATTATTTCGTTGCCATATCATCGCAACGATTGAACGTAAATAATTCGTTCTTAATCAATCAAATATTAATCGAATCGTGTTGCTTGGGACACGTGTATCCCGTCTATACGTAGATAAACGTTTACGCGTACGGCTTTACGGTCGTTAAAGCTCCAACTTTAAGCAACACCAAGTTTCCCGAGGCCGCCGAGTGGAAAATCCGCGACCTTGACACGTTACTGTTAGCAGTTGCGGCGTGTCGCAGTTGTAACTTACTCCGGGCTACAACAACGCGGTCCGCAACCGGAGGCGTCGCGTATCGCGTTTATTCGCAGACTATAAGCTCAAGTTAAATTAGTTTTGTCGTCAGAAATTAATCACGGCGATATAAGCCCGCGTAGTAGCCTCAATATTATCACCGCTTAAATAATTTCGCTTCCATTTTGCACAATTCCACGGATAAAGTATATTACGCTCGTGAAATTCAACGGGAAAGAGAAAAATTGTCTATCAGCGAGAATTATTTCGAATTAATTCGGTGAGACTCGTCATTCTATCGTAAGCTCGTTATATTTATACTATTATTGTCTTTGTTGTCTTAGAATGTATATTTATTTTTAAATTATATACATTTCTCCCTCTCTCTCTCTCTCTTTCTCACTCTTATTCTCTTTACATAGTAAATTGTTGTCGTAATTTTATTTCGCGAATTTTTAACGTTAATCAATAACTTTGAATTTATTGTCGTTAAAACACAACATGAAATACAAAATGAAAAATCCAAATTGAATATCGAAAATAAACAAGCGAATTAATTTTTCTTTCGATTGAACCCGTTGACCCGCTACTTCTGCGCTTACAAAAGAAAAATGCAATTCCCGAAGCGACACCCTTTGACCGACTTTTCACCCTTCTTTTTTCACGATCGTTTCTTCGTCACTACACCTCGTTTTGGCCTCGGCACGATTCGTTATTTGACTTTTATCTTTGATAAGTTATGGCAGACTTTATTCTCTATATACACATATATATTTTTAATCAAATTCTTTAACGAGCATAATTCAATGTCACGTAAAAGACAAAGACATTGTCGAACTTCTCATTTCTCTGGGATAATGTTTTGGAGCTAATTTTATTATGATTATATATAAGTTTTGAAAGAGTTTCGAATTCGCGTATAAAATAATTTCACTGTTGAGTAAATCTTTTTTTTCGATAAATACAAGTTTTTTTAGTAAACTGTATATTATATATTTTATGTATGTATATGTCTGTATGAGATGTGACATTTGATTTGTAAATTATTTATACTTCTCGACTATAGTATTTACAGTTCCAGACTCCCGAGGGGCCTCGCGAATGCCCTTATTTTCTCTCCCCTTTCGAGCGTATGTACATATCCCTTCTGTCGTTCATATTAGCGCTATAGTAATTTTAGAGAACGCAAATTCTGAGACAAAGCGTCGTGTAACTGCAGGTTGATTTGCGAGCAGCTTCCGACTCAGTGCACTGAGTCGTATCGCAAATGGGAGCAACAGGCGATCGTCAACGACCTCGTCTTTCACAGTCTCAAGAATACAAAGGCAAGAGCGGCACATCGATCACGCGCCATTCTGAATTGTATTCACCGTGTATGCAATTCAGCGTAATGCACCACCGCCAACGGAATCAAAGATATATGCACGCATGAATGATCGATTATCCGAAATATCAGAATTTAATGATTCAATCTTTCTCGTTTTAAGATGAGGATATATATTGTATATGCTTTTATATTCAAAATTAATTTGGCGAATAAATTTTGCATAGAAAGAATATAGCATATTAAAAATCCAGAATAATGTTTGAAGATGTAAGAAAATCACCGGTGAATTATCTATAATTGCAATAAGTTACTTCGTAATATGTTTTCATATCACGTATACTTCGCGTATATATGTCCAATAGTTATAAACTAGAATTATATATAGAATTAAACTCTTTCCAAGCATGTTGTAGGTGTGCGATTCGTCTATACACACTTATTATGATAGATTTACAATGCAAAACGGGCAATTCACATGTACGGATTGGAACGAATATAAATATTCACTGAATATTTATATTTCGATACATGTTTATTGCGAAAGTTACACAGAAAAATAATATATCTCTCTCTCTATTTATTTACGCGAACAAAAAACATTGGCGTAAAGTACTTTTTTTTCTGTATTTGCAGCGGTGTCGGAAATTGGATTCAAATACCGGAATTACACCGGTCAAATCCGCGCACAGCGTTACACCTTCGGGGCAAAAAATTCAACGAATTATCTCGTAATTTTTGCGCAACGCTGTGCACCGGCCGGCATAAAAGCTTCAATAGTCGCTAACTGGGCAGTTTCCGAACTAACGTATCGTATTTATACATATGCATGTCTACAATATATATGTATGTATGTGTATACATATAGAAAATAGCAAAAAAGAGAGGAAAATAATAAAATAAAATAAAGTAAGAAAATAAAAAGATAAAAAAATATATTATGAGGAAAATCGATAGCAATGACGAATATAATTACCGACTAGCTTATGCAAATGTTTCATCTAATAATGATTAAAGATAAATAAGAATTATATGAGATAAAATCAAACGTTTACCGGTATTATCGCTCGACGTTATCCTTCTTTTCATTGCGAATAATATGTACTTATATGATACATGTATGTATCTAGGTTTGATATATCTTTAAAAGATATCTGGAAGATATATTCGATAAATATCGAGGCATTTACACAAGCCTTAATGTTACAAACATTTTTAACATATATGACGGATCTGTCGATCACGCTGAAGACCTAGATGGTTTAATACTTTCTCTCGAAATCTACAGGTCGCCTGTTGCTCCACTCCACCAGGTCGGCAGTCATCGGCCAGAGACTAGCCCAGATTTCTTGCTAACCGACAAATAACTCGTCTATCGTTGTTTTTTCCTCTCTTCTTTCCCTAAGTCTTCCTCTTCCGCGATCGTCTTTACTTCACATTTATTCCCGACCTCCATATATCGCCTCAGTTCGTTCACATTCGCTTGCTTCTTCGCCTGCTGCTCGTCCCTGCTGCACTTTCCCGACGATCAATACTCACCTGCACCCTGGAGGAGATGGAGGCGTGGATGCCGTTCGCGGCACTGCGTGTTTTGCGAATGGCAGACGAGACCTCGACAGCTTGGGCGACTAGGTCATTTTCATCTCTACATGACAGACAGCGGTCGCATAAATCTCGGACTGCCTGAAGCTACATAATTATGATGCGGGTCATGATTGATGTAATCGAGACACCGAAATGTGACTGAACGAGCGATATTTCCCAACGGTATCATTCATGACCGAGTTAGCTTTATCATAATTTCTAATATGATTTATGTATATATTAGAATAGACCAGGGTTTGACTAAGTGGGCCCAACCCAATAAAACCCGGTGGGTTTTATTGGGTTAAACCCACTTTAAAAAACTTACTTAAAAACCCATTTATAAAACCCATCCAAAAATGCTAAAAATTTAATAATATTATAAATGAAGTATTTAATATTAATTAATTTTTATTTAATTTTTCTTATTTATTAATGTAATAGAAGGTCTATTACATTAATAAATAAAAAAAAATTAAATAAAAATTAATTCATAATAAGAAATTGTGCCAATTAAATAGCCAATTTTCTTAATCATTAGCGAATTATAAAAAATAAAATTAAAAAAATTAAAAAACCCAACAAAATACCAAAACACTCAATAAAACCCAAAAAACCCAATAAACCCCAAAAACCCCGGTTTTTAAAAAAAAACCCACGGGGCTGGGCTTCTTAAAAAAAACTCGGGTTTTTTCAAACCCTGGAATAGACTGTTATCTTTTTTAACGATTTTTTAAATGACAATTATTAAAAAAAAGTTTAACGTTGCAGAAACGTTACAGGTGTCGTACACACTTTTACAATACAACAAGTTATTTATATCGCTTAGTGGAAAAATATTTCAACATTTCAAGCCCGCACGTGTGCAGAACGGGAGAGAAGAATTTATGACGGTAATCTTTTCTTTTCTCATTAAAATCCATTATTGTAATTCATTACTGTAATTCACATCACTACGTTTTATATCATACGCCGCGGATGAGATAAATACTGGCATTTGAGCAGAAAAGCTTTAACAAACTTTCTCATTTTCTTTACTTAACGTTTCTTATTCGATTGCACTTTTTTTCGCTGTAGTTAATTGAGAATGTAAATACGGGTCGGGTCTGTTATTGTCAAAAGCGAGACAGAATGTTCGCACAGGCATATTGCTTTCGCAAATAAGTTGAATCGTAATTGCGAATATATACAATGGATTGTTTGTCCCTACACAATACTTGGCGGGATAATTGCTCATTTAGGCGATGTATCGATTATACAATTATCCAGTCATGTTTGATGCTTTAGCTACTAGCTAATTGAATTTTCCTCGCGATATTATTAAGAATTAAGTTTTCGCGGTGAAAAACATTTTTTTCTGGAATAATATTCCTCTCGAAGCTTTTATGTAAAACTGGAGCCAGACGTAAAAAAAAAAAATGTAACTCTACGGCGGCGTTTCCGTCCGGAAGATATGAGAGCGCGGTCATACCTATGTATCATACGGTATATAAAATATCTTATCCTCGTGCCGCGGCTGTTTAAGGCGTATACTGTGCATTTTATAATAGCAATTTATCATAAAGTTCGAAAATAACACGCAGTGGACATGTCACTAACGAGTTACGGAGATTGTTGCCTGTCACGTATCATATGAGACTTTCGCCATCACGAAAGGGATGGATCTTATGCATATAAATCATCGGATATTCTAAGTGTAAGTCTTTCTCCATGAGATTTCCTTATAAAGAGACGCGGTTTCGCAAAATGTAACAGTCTATACAGTCTATATACGTTAAAAACACACGTTTTATTCAAACGGAAGTTGTATTTCGGAAGTTATATAGTATACGTATACAAAGTGTGTATTAACACAAATCGAGCTATCATGTCGCTTCTCGATTAAAAAAAATTTTAAAAAAGATTTTAAAAAACGGATATTTTCAGATTATATTTATAATATTTATATTTAAAAAAAATATTCTCATGCACATACAAAGAGAGGATAATTTTAAAAAAATATTCGCGACTGTGGTAAAAATTTTAACGATAAAAGATTATTTGGAAAATGCATAGAAATCTAAAAAGCCTTTTCAGAAATTGTGCGACCCATCGATCATTTCGCTAAATTCGAAACACGGACGCGGAGGCGCACAATATTTATATAAATTGAATTCGCGCTTGTGCGTGCTAAATTAAACGTATAATAAAATTACGTCAAAATTCAAAACAGAACGATGTGTGCGCAGGCCTGTAACTCACTTTGAGCAATATTTCAATGCGAATATTATTTTTCTCTTTTGGCTCGAACAAATCTTTCGGATGTGAGAATGAAATTTCTCAACTTTTATTATTTTAAAAATCACATTTAATAACAATGTTTATCAAAGAAGAATTTCTCCGTGAAGAGTTACGTCAGGTCTGAACTTGATGAACTTTATATATACGTAGCCCGAGATCCACTAGAATATACATATATACGTAAATGCGTTTTAAAAGCGGAGATATGTATTTCAGAACTTTACTTTGCAAAGTGCAGGGCAAATGTCGTGTAAACTTCTGACATGCGTAAACGGCCATATCACGGATCAATGATGCGCTTATATCTTCCTTTCCGCCTTTCTCACGTTACACCAAGCATTTTATTAATATCCGTACCCTAGAGAGATTGTTTATCATAGCCCACGGATATCGCGTCGTTGTTATTAATAGTAATATGTTCTACATACACAACGAATGATAGAATAAAGGACTTGTACCGTGGAATAATAAAGGAAGAATAAAAAGCCGCGGAGCGACTTACAACTTGTTAGTATATCTTGTAGTTTATGTAATTTTCAAAGTATTTTGCAACACGTTCGTTAAAAGTACATAATCCTTACCGCTGAGCAATATGTACCATCCGATGTCTTGGAACCAGCTAAATTTAATATATTACATGTCTCTGTAGAATATATGCCCCTTCCTATTACGTAACCTTCGTCATAATTCTCTTGTGATTCAGAAAGCGCTCATGCTTGCACTTTATTTTTCCTAATATATTACTTTAGCTGTCTTTTTAAAGAATTTTTGCTGAATAATTTTAAAAAATTGAAATGTATGTAGATTGGATTTTCTAATTGAAGTCGAAGAAGTTCATTTTAAAAGCTTTTTGTGTTGTATACATTTTCGGGATAATAAGTAATGAGACGGAAATATTGCGACATATTAAATATTTGAAAAGTATATTTAAACAGCGGAAAATATATCTTTGGGTATATTCACGAAATAAATGCTTAGCTAGGTAGTGAAAGTTTTATGCTCAAAGAAAAAGAGCGAGAGATTATGTGTGTGTGGAAAGGAGAGTGTAGTGTGATGTAGATAAATCGAAATATGTCGGAAAGCAATCTAATTATGATTATACGAGTCTCTTTTTTGCAAGAAAATATTTTAGATACATAAAGTGAATGCATAACTACAGGAAAGAATATAGGTCAAATTTTACGAAAACGAGTCGCGGTTTCTAGCGATGTTCACCATATTGAATATTTCTGATAGCGATATCGTATCTTTAGTATTAGTCGATAATTGAACGGCAACTTTGAATAGAAAGTATTCGGGTTCGGAGCATTTTATTGTGGACAATAATTACATAATATTTAATATATTTTTATATAATACATATTAATTTATTATGTTGATTAAAATCTTGAAAGTTGATTAAACAACGATATCTTATTTTATAAAATAATTATTAACATTTAAAAAAATAATATTTAATTTTAAGATAATAAAACTTTTTTTATTTAAAACATATTTATATTTGTATCACAATTTAAATTGTCAAAATAGTTTATATTGAATATATGTGTAACTTGCAAGAGGGAACAATGGTCTCCGCGAAATGATATTCCAAGCATTGGCACTATCTTTCTGCGAAATTCGAGTCATCGATGATGGTTTTCAATTCGTAAACGATCGATGGAATATTTAGGCTCGATAGGACATTACGTCATCTTCCGAGGCTTTGTTTTCATATTTTCCTATCCCTTCTGACGGAGCGGAAGTGCCAACTCTAGTCGACCTATTTTTCTGGATATATACAAGAGAAATACGCGTTATTCACGAAAATCCGTATTCGCGGAGCGTGGATGACTTCCTATATACGTGGATGTTTATGTAAATAAAAAAATTGAAGATACGATATTCTCTAAGAAATTGAGAGAAAGAGAGAGAGAGAGAGCAATGTGTATGCGTCATTGAAACATTACTACATGAGATTGATCGCCTTGACAAAAGTGACGTCTCGTATCTATTGATAGTATTCCCGATGGATCGAACACGCCATGTGCGAGGAAAACTTGGGATACATTTTGCATTGCAAATATGTGCGCATTGTATATCGGGATAAAACGTTGAAATATTCGAACACACGTTTCGCTGAACGATGCGATGCGTCCGAACGCAGGATGCGCGCGATGATTTATGGCTTATTAGATCGGCAAAATTAACGATGGCGTTCAAACAGTTTGTGTAAGTCAGTATAACGTTTTATCGTAATTACTGCGATATAAAAAATAAACGATATTCATCTGTATAACGTGATTAATAATCGTAACTGATATGTCGGCAATTGTGTGCTATACGATTTCGTATTAAATTATCGCACAAATAAGGATCGAAGCACTATTTTGCTTGTGTTGCGTCTTTTCGTATTTTATTATACATTATTCCATTCAATCATTGTAGTCGAACAATGTTGAAGCTTTTTCTATAAGCAATACCAGTCTCTCCCTCTCGGCTAATGGCGATTGAAAATCTCAGAAGGGATCACCGGCATTGCAATTTATTTCATGTTTGGTTCTTGTTCTCTTCACGGTGAAACGCTAACGGAATAACTCTTGCAACGCTTCCGTCTGCTCTTTGTATTTCTTTTTAAGGCCAATCTCCGGTTTCAAGATTTTCCGCCAATACTGATTTCTGTCGGGGAAAATTAATATCGATTTTCACTTGTTTCGCGCCGACCACGCGCATTTTTCTCTCTTCACCAATCACAAAAGTCGACCATCGCTGTTACCTTTTGACCGATATTTTTCAAATTTATCAACTCTAACGAGAACTTAATATCGACGGCATTAATTTAGGAATATGCATATATAATTTGATTTTTGTTCTATTTTTTATCGCAGAATTCTTATTTCTATTAGAAAATTATTTTTGCGTACAATTATATACCTTCTTGTCACAGTTTCGATTTTTAAATCGTACAATTGTAGGTTTCACGACTTGATTATGTTTACTTTAACTCAAATACGCATTACTCAGCTTCTTATTTCACTTGATGATGCGCAGCCGAGTGGTTGCGAGACGCCGGCACATAAATCTCTAATGCGACTGAATCTGCGAGCCAACCAGAATTCGTTAGCCATTCTCTCGCGGCTGTCTTTAATGATGCACGCGGATGCCCTGATTTCATAGATCTCTTTACTGGAACGAAACGGATTACCGACGTTATTTGAATTTCATGATATCCAACTGGAATACGTGCAGCATTTGCAAAAAAATAACTTTTGATGCAAAAATGCATTTAGTGCGTGCAAATAGAAACAATTATACGATCCATATTCCATATTCTAACACGAGTACGTGTTTCTTTCACTCCAGCATAATAAAGAGACACGATGACATTCTCGTCGACGGCAGAAACGATTGCGTTTGGTTGAGAAACTCGCCAACTTTACAAATGCGGTAAATGCAAGTAAATGCAGACAGAGCAAAAGCAAATTGGGACATATACATATATGTATATGTATATATATATATATTTTTGTGTGTGTGTATATATAACAGATGGTTCGGAAATATAATAGGAAAGCTGGATTACGCGTCTATATCCAGGCCTGAAAGGATCAAGCAAATATCAGTCAGATGCGTGAGAAACTAAGAACCGAAGAAACGAGGCATTCTCGTTGCCGGATTTTCCGACGATATCGACTTGGGAAGTTTCTTCCTACTCACTTTGCTGATCTTTCTCTTTTATCGAAGAAACGACGAGACTTTCTTCCCCTTTCCACTCTGTACAACCTCATAAATCCCGACAAACATCTCCCATTATCAAGAAACGCTGGACGTCTTCGAAGTACACGTTGCATATAGCTCTTTCGTGAAAGATCCACTACCTACGTGTATTTCTAGGATGACACTTTGAAAAATGGTTACTGCATCTTTGGCGATATCGATTCATACGAGGTAATACACGAGCAATGTGCGGAAAGATCCAACAATGTGAATTTTTCTAAAGAACAATGCATTTCGCGATACATAAGATGGATGTATTTATAAAAGTATTTTAAGAACGAGACGTAAGATTTAAATTTCAAAATATTCTGTAACGAATAGTATAAATATTTCATAATCGAGCTTCAAATATATCTGAGTTTATTCGAGATACTCGAGTATCTGTAGCGCTGTTTGCGATGATTATTCAAATATTCAGAGCCTCCAACGCTTTGGCTACAATTTCTCGCGGCGCGACACGTCGAACGTTTTCGTACAATTTTGCTCTTTCCCGCTCGATTTTTATTTAAATACAGCACGAGGGACAAGTTATTCGGTAACAATTTTACGAACTGAGAGAACCGGCTCGTCCAGGGAAGCACTTTGCTCGATCAAGCCACAACCCGAACGTAGTTCGTACATAGTTTGGATTCCTGTAAATTACTGCCGCCGCAAAGGAGAAACCCTTCATTCATGCATTAGCGAGGAGATAGATTTAGTAACCGTTTGACTGCGAGCGATTTACGAAGATTACGAAGTTAATAGCATTACTACAATCGAGTCACCAAACAATTGTTATCTCTAAAAGCTGAAAAGTGTGTATATGTGTATGTGTACGTGTGTGAAAGCTAGGAAGATTATTACAATTTATTTTAATTTTTAAACAAAAATTTGCAAAATTAATATTCTGCGCAAATTAATATTGTTAAAAAATTAAGCAATAACAATGATTGAATATATTTATATATATAAAATGCGAAAAAATTAATTTGCGAAATTCAACTATATTATTTGGAAATAATATTAACCTCTTTCTCTCTCTTTCTCTCGAATTTCCATATTGCGGCAAGTTAATTTTGAACGCTGCGGTTACAAAAAGATTGCACTTTGAATTTATAAATTTTCTACAATTTCGAGAGTCTCGCGACTTATTTGCATACGAAACGAGTAGAACGTAGTTCGATTTTGTGACAGCTCGTGAATAATCGTCAGATCACCCCACACAATTGAGGCTTATCGCCTGACTTTTCCGATTCGAGATTCTTCGTTGATCGAAATTACACTTTTTAGCGTCTATGTGGAGTCTTACGGAGCGAAGAGGATTTCTCGCCATCTTAATTTGAATCGCGTCAATTATCCGGCGAATCCACAACGACGGTAGCTATAACGTACCTACAAATCGAAATCATTTAACACGATTAACAATGAATTTTATCCGACTGACTGCGAGTTCATTTATATTTCTGATAGCGATGAGCCACGGGGGATTCAACCGATCGCGATTGCTTTGATGACTCTTTCGCCAATTCCCGCTTATCCGCAAGTCAAACTAAATGAATCGTTCTCATCTTTCTGCTTTCTAATAGCGAAAATTTGATTTAAAATAACGAATGCTTTTCTCTCCTCTATTTCTTCTACGAGATTTTGATAGTTATAATAGATTTATCTTTGAATAGGTTTTATAGAGAAGAAAGAAAATTTTTTTTAATATACATATAGACTATAGATTTCATATATAAATTTGTATAAATCTCGAATGTGATATTCTTGATTTCTTTCAACAATATTATTTCACACGAAAGGTATAAAAGCCATGACATCACATTCATCAATCGCGTTTAATGACTTTGTCATGTTATCCGCGCAGTTGTTTGAACTGGAAAACGGATCGAATGACCCCGATCAATTTTACATTTTCCACTACAAACTGCGAACGGAAATGCGTAAAACGAATGCAGTATGGACATAACTTTTAATTACTGTCTCTCAATATGAAAAATTAACTTTTAAATACAAAGAAGATATAATTATAGTTATTGATAACGATGGTTATGCATTTTACTGACGCCATTTAATTAATAATGGGTAAATAAAACTGCTTTCCTACACTTTTCTAAAATGCCTGGAGTGTTTTATGTGATAAGAATAATTATTGTTTGTGTAGACCGTTATTTACATAATTGAAAGCTTTGATTTATAACAGAATTATAACAGATTTTCTTTTCGTTTTCGGAAAGCTCATCAATACGTTGTTTTTTTTAAACGTCTGAGAGTCGCGAGTAATGAATGTCTTATCATATCGTATTCTTTTCCACTTATTCAGCTCTGACATGATTTCATATGAATTTATATGAATCCATTATTCTTTTTCTTAATAACTCCTATTAAGATATAACCGAATCTGCTACCTATAATGGGACAATGACTAAAGTCTTTAATTGAGTTGTCGAAGGGAACAATGATAAAGATTATTAATATGCTATGTATTCGCATTACTATTATAGCACTTTGCTCCCGCGGATTCTACCTTTCTTCGTTTTATCGAAGTTGTAGCATGCGCTCGGAGACCGGCGCATCGTCAAACAAATCGATTTAGCTACCGCGAAGTCTTCTATCTTCCCCGTGGAAGTCGTAGATGAGAGCAGTAGGTAACATTTTGGAAAGCTGGCGTAGAAGCCACGGATGAATTATTTGAATGCCAAAGTTAAGCAGCAGATTTCGTCGAACTATCGCTTCTGTTTTTCGCGTTCCATTTAATCTGTATTCGCGACCCAGACGTGATAACGCTTGTGCAACTTTAATACGGTGAACATACCATAAAAAAACTCGCTAGAATTATTGATTATGTTACATCTATTGCTATATGTTTTGTTTGTTTATTTATTTGTTTATTTTGTAATATGATACATACGATATACAATTACATTTCATTGTTTTGTTATTTTATAAAAATGTCCGGAACATAACAACGATCATTTGTTCACTCACTTTGTTCATACGATCTTTTTTATTTTATTTCGAGTTGTTTTCATTATATAATCGAGTATCAAGAATGCTTGCAAAATGTATAAGTCGTTACATATAGTAACTGATATCCATCGGGTACAGTGTTTATCTGTAATATTTGTATTGTAATCATAACTCACATGCGGTGATAATGAAAGTAACAAAAAGGAAAATAAAAAAGAAAAATAGTTTTGACTGCGCATAGTCGATATCTTCTTGACAATGAAATACGACTGATATAAAAATTCATTTTGCGATATATTTTTTTCGCGAAATAAAAATGGAATTATGAGAATTTTAGTAACATTTTTCTAAATCTAGATTTTTGGTATAACTTGCACAACTTTAGTGAATGAAAAATATATTTTAGCTAAATTCCACTGTCAATCTTATGTATAAAATACATTCAATGTTGGGCAGATCGATAAAATTATGCTCAAGATGGCTGAATAATCACACAGTGGCATTCTATTTAACTTTCGAAAACTTTAAATATTTTCCTGTTATTATTTTTAACGCTACTTTATATTATCAAAGCGCTTTACTTAAATTGATTTTACAAAAACTCACAGCCAACAAAGAGATGTAATAATTTCTTTTCGTTCGAGGCTCTAAGGCACAATACACGTTCATTGTTCTTTACGAATGTGATTAAATTCCGTCTGAACGAGTTAACAAGAAACTCGGAATTTGAGTTCGAGAAACATACTGTGTAAGAAGACGCATCCCGCGGAGTTTCAAGAGTTAAAGTTGGAGAGGTGGTCTTAACCGCGTTTGCGAGATGAAGCCGAGTAGTTCGTTTTTCTCGTCAAATTATCTCATGTTGCCTCGTTTGCTGCGATGAAATTCGAGGGAAAGTGTGTGCGAAGAAAAATCAGTTGATTAAATTCCACATGTGAAGAACATGGGTCAGCCTAACTGGCCGATGGTTAGAATAAAGCGGCCAAACTTAATGAAGATCTGTCGTATTATTGAATTAGCGAACCTAGTGAGTGAAGGCGAGGTGAGGAAAATGGTAACCCTCTTTCGATGAGTTGCCCTTCTCAAGTAATTTGTCGACACTCTTGAATGGAATTGTTTTAAACGAAATTCCGATCGATACGAGTACGTGCATTCATTCGTAATTAGGGACGGTTGAATTAAATTTTACACTGCGAATCGTGCGAATATAAGAAACTTTATATTCTAGGAAGAAAAAGGATAAAAGCGTTTACATTTTTCCGAGTAAAAGAACGAGACAAGTTACCCTATATTTTCTTCGTACAAATTATTTTCGGTATTTTTACTACTGCGTTTGCCTCATACTTTGTCCGAAACGTATTGCGTCATCGTTTTGCCGTGGCACGTAAGCAGTAAGTTTACTTTTGCAGATATTAAACGCTTCTCCTCGTATGTTTTCACAATATTTGCTATTACTTGCAAAACTCCTTTAACTTCGAATATAGGCAAGAGGATTCTGTAAACGACCGTTTTGCGTTTATTTATTTATTATTTTTCGAATAGTTCCTATAAACTATAAAAGCAATAGCAATTACCCCACTTTGTTCATATGATTCATTATTTTTTTTTTCCCAGACACCTAGTCAGAACGAGTCACGCGAAAACCAAGACGTTGCTATTTTCTTTGCACGTACGAGTTGAATAACAACGATCGTGTTTCTTGTCTATAAAGTGGATTCTTTTTCACTCTTTTTCTCTTTTTTTCTTTTTCCATTATCTACTTCTTTCCATTTCTCAGAAATACAGTTTCATACAAGCGAAAGACATACAAGTGTTCCAGAGCCGCCATCCTCATTTTTGATGATGATTTTTTACAGTAAATTTCTTTCTCTATCTTTTTATCTTTCTATTTTTCTTTCTTTATAATTCTTTTTTTAGATTTTGAAATTTTATTACAATTTTATACTCTTAATTATTTACATTCGCATTTCTCTTTCTCTACGATTTAATATTATTAAATTTTGATTTACTTATAATTTCCTAGACATATTTTATCTCAGATTATATTTTTTTATATTGCAATAACTGAAACATTTTCATGCGATAAAAATGCATATGATGCTAGAATTCTACTTTACATAACTAGGTTCGTTTCAATCCAATGTTTCAATCTCACTGGAAAATAATTAGCTCATTATACGATATTTTGAAATTTACACTTTTAGTCGCAACCTGAAACAGCGATTGAAAAGTTGCAATCGTGATTTTGCATACTATAGATTCTCGTGTGTCACAACTTACAAAGTTTCCTCACCATCTTGGCAGCTCGACAAAGAGGCCTCTGCCGAGAACACATAGGTAGCTCAACAGGTAGTTTTGAGAACCCCGCGCCCTTCTCTCTTCTTTCCTATATTTTTCTGCCATTCTTTCATATTTTACTATGCTACAACGACGAGCTGTCACGCCTACACGCGTGAATTGCCCTTCGAGGTTGATACTTTCCATGCCACTACACCCTTTGACATCGAATTTGATTGAATTTTGGCGGCGCGTATATCTATCCATAAGCGCGATAAACGCGTTTAAGTAAACTCATTCATGCTGGTTTATCACATTATCACGATCATTTTGCATAGCTAACTATTTGTAAAGCATCAATTTTGAATGCATTAACAGTCGCGATTTGAAGTAAACTCTTTAGAAATTTTATCTGAATATATAAAGAATTTTTTTCTAAGAAAATCCCTAGTAAAATTAATAGCGTGGAAAAAAATATCAATGAGATATTTATAACTTCACATTCTATAACATATAATTATAGCATAAATATTAATTGCTTTCAAGAAAATTTTTTTCTATTTATTTTTAATTTATTTTCTATGACATGAGTTCGAACTAATACTTAACCGTAACTGCAAATAGATAAAGAAACAAAAAAGAAAGAAATAAAGATTATTTGTCACGCTATATCATCAGCTAAATTAATTTAAATATCAAGTTCCAGTCAAAATTGCACTGCTTCGACACGAATATCGAGAAAAAGCTAATTATCATCGTACTCATTAACGACGCTCGACAATTTATTTGATGTTCACCGATGCACAATTATATGAGCGATATACCTCGAACCAGTAAATAAAGCTTGACTATACACGCAAACATCGGACGGATGCAATCAGACGCGGTTCGTAGATATGAAAAAATGCACAATTAAAGTGCCATCACGATTCATTAATAGCAAGTCACAAATTGCGCGGTTTCAATTTATCTCTAATTTATTATATCATGAATTTTGAAGATTACATTAAAAGAAATAGAAATTTAAGATTTTTTTTTATCGAGCTTAAATTGCTTCGTGCTCGTAAAGACGTTCGCCTTCTCCTTTCTATTCTTCGTTGTAACGTAATTTTAAACTCTCCTTCTTAGTTTTAGCAAATTTAACTTCGAACAAGTACTGAATCGAAAAATATCTCGCGAAAATCTTTTCGTTGTCTTCTCTTCGTTGTCCTGTTCGCGTTTTACAAGGTCCGTAGCGAGATTCGAACGACGCGACGGCGTCTTAATACGTCCTGTCAAAGGTTACACCGTCTGTCCTCGCAGGATTTCGTGATCCTGAATGTCTTGCATTCAACTCGTTCACCACTTGTCTCGACATTACTGGAACACGTTTCAATTGATTGTCTTAAAGAGGCGGATGTTTTCTCTTCGTCGATGAAATGTCTGGACTCTATGTAACACGTTTTGAAGGTTGTATGTGACTCGCGTGATAAAAGTTCCGCCAGTTCATCGTCGTATATTCCTTCGAGTTTGCCTCGACTCGAAACATCCGTTTGCGATTCGATTACGTACGTTAGATTAGTCCTTTTGCTCCTGAAAGATCTCGCACTGTCCAACGAACTCGACTCGTCATCTGCATTAATATTTCCCATTGAAATTTGAATCTTCTATTTTCATTCAAGTAATGTATATTTTGAAAAGAAAGGTGCGATATATACAATATAATAAAATTAATTTAATATCTTATTTCATAAAAAAAAAACAAATAAAAAATATATATGTTTATATTAATCTTGTAGAATAATATGAGTTTTAAAATTTCATATAAAGTTCAGGTTACACATTCAAATAACAGAGTTCAATATTTTTATACTTCTTCAAATAAACATTTTTCAGTTTCTCGTATACGTTATTTTTTTTAATCAACGGATTGTTTTTACGCCTTATATTTTTTAAATAAAAAAAAATGTTTATAAAATTTTTATAAATAACAGAAGTCGATATCTCTCTACTCTGAGATCTCTGATACCTATTTGATGCCGATCGAGGATTTCGCCCTCCAAGCAATCGGAATAAAACGACGGTATCAAAGCGTCGTCGCCCTTGCTGCCCGACGTTCTCCTAATTCCCGAAGTTGTTATCTCTTCGTTCCCCTCGGATAGTCCAGTCTCTTTGCTCCGTGGCGATAACCTTCGAAGAGTACCCTTTAAGCATTGATCCTCGCCGAACGTGACTTCGCGCAGAGCGCGAGTCAGCTGTTCGATTAAATCTCGAATGTAAGACAGCGTCGGGGTGTCACCCTCCTCCTCGCTGATCTTCGTAGCGATTCGCAGCTCTTCGAGTGCCTCTGTGTAAAGTAGAGCTCATCTTAGGGATAGTCATGCACGGAGATCTCTTTCCATAATTTTGCATTCACATACATAAATTCATGCTAGTTTACACGAACGGCGAACGGATCTATCCGCTTCTTATATAAATTACTGCGCGAAATCAGTAAAGTGATATTGGATTGAATATTCAGATATATTGAATTGGATTCAGATTTTAAGATATATATATATAAATCTAAAAATATACGCGTTATATATCACGTCTTTTTCCACAATTTTTTGCGAAACGAACAAGTCTGAAAAAATTTTAATTCCCCATTCTATTGGTTATTAGTTGAAAGCTGCAAACAAAAACATTCGTACATATTTTTAAATTCTAAAAGTCACATCTTATTGTTAGAGATTATTTATACGTTCTTTATGATGGTCTACATTTTGATAATCTTTCACAGGCATAGCACAATAAAAATGCCTCGTAATAAAAATGTCGACATATACATCACAATATATAGTACATACAGAGGAAAGTGTTGTATTTTTCACTCTGCTTCTCTCTTTTTCTTTCTCTCGTTTTTTGCAGCTCAACCATACATTTCTGATATAACCAGACATTTTAGATATCTTTTTCGCGCAGTTCAAATAACGTAAAATTGTGGAAAATTGCACGTTATTTTTACGAGTTAAAAATGACGCAGAGTACAACGTGATATTGTATTCTGTGAAAAAATTCGGAAAAAAGTTAAAGATGATTTAGTTTCAAAGTTTCGCTAAAATTTCGAGAGAGAACACAACGCGGGTATTTGGCAACGACACGTCACAATTTTCGCGAGAGGATTTTGCGAGAGAAAATTCGTTCGGCCGAGAAATTCAACCAGGAAGAAGAACGGGGGACGACGTTCTTGGAGGGACTCGGGGCGACAGGTTGAGAAATGGAGTCATCACCGGCGAAACGACCCAACGTCGCCAGGCACTGCGCTCGTAGTAGACCGGCATGGAAGGTCCACTTGTTCGAGCTCGCCTCTTCCGCACATTCCCGGCACTGCGATGCCTTGCGCAATGCCTCGACGTACTTCCCCGTCTCCAAATGGCAGCGTCCGATCTCGTGGTGCACCCAGGCTCGCGGCACCGGATGATCGATGTGGATCGACAGGTTTTCCCAGGCACGAGCGGCGGCCTCGAGATGACCGAAACTGAGATGTACCTTGCCGAGAGTCACAAGAGCTTCTGATAGGAGAACTACATCCTTGGTGTTCTTCGACAGACGCACCATCATGGCGACGTTGCTGCAAGCTCGATCGTGCCTTCCCAAGGCTGTGTGGATCAGAGATAAATATCGGTACGCTGGTATTGTATATCGACGAGAATCTTCCAGACCGGACGAAAACGTCAGCAGATCCTCGGCGAATCTCAAGGAAGTCTTCATTTTGCCAGCGTTGAAATTAGCTTCCAAATTCTTTAGCATGACGTTGGCACGATTATTTATGTGCTTCAATATCATTCTGGATCGAGTCAGTTGGGAGGTCAACGACCCTAGCGCGCAGGAAGTTTTCTGAGAAATCTTCTTGCTCGTATCAAGATATCTAAAGAAAGAAGAACATCCTCTCTTTGATTGCAGTATTGAAAATATATTATCTTAATATAATATCAAAATTTAAAGTCATTAAAAGTGAAGCCCTTTTAGCGAATTAAACTTCTAAAGGGCGCAATTAATTAATGCAACCCCATTGTTCGGTTAAATCAAAGTGGATTTTTTCGATTTTTAAGAACTTTAATATTCTAATTATAATTTTAGATTTTATTCTGAGATGTAGGAGATTTCTAAGAAAGAGGAAGAAAGAGAGAAAAGGAGAGAGATTTAATCTCTTGAAAAGATTGCAATGAAAAATCAGCTTCAAATTCATGAAAGAATCTTTGAAGTTAAAATTAGTAGTGAAATAGTTGGATCTCATTGCGAGATTTTAGTGCACTTTGATTTACGTTAGTTATAAGTTATAAATACATTAATTCTACACTTACTTGAGGATATCAGGATTAATCGATAGATTATTACAAGATTTCGAAACATCGCGTGCTTTGAGCGTCGAGCTTTCGGAAACTGAAGTCGCCTTCGAGATTGCATCATGTCTCGTACTCGCCGGAAGCCTGACCAGGCTCTTCTCCGGATTATTCCATGAGTTTATCGTGGCCGCGGTACGTCGTGCCGCTACACTATGGCTGCTGTCATGCGGACACACAGTAGCTGCTCGATGATAGAGCACTAATGCGGATTCGTATTCGCCACTGTGCGATTTATAGAGGCGAAATTTTAGATTCTCATTATGTATTCTCAAGTTTGTCAAGCTTTTATCATTAATCTTTTATGTTTACGTACAGATCAAGTAATATAATATTTAAACTCATAAAATTTTATTACATTATTTTTAATAAATATTGTTATATTAAAGTAGAATTTTATAATTAATATTTAATATAAATATATATAAAATAAAGCATATAATATATACATATATAATTTATATATTTAAATATTAACATATTTAAAATATGATTTAATAAAAACACAATAATTCTTCACCTCAGAAACCGAATTTTCTATGGAAAAAAAAGTATAACTACTACAACATTCAAAATTGTAAGATTATAAAAAAAAATTTGTTATTTTATTAACAGTGAAATTAAATCGCAGGCTATTTGAAGATTTTTTCTTGAGGAAAGAGATATATGTATATATTTTTTTATTTATTTGTAGAATTAAAATGGTCGTGGTTATCCGCAAAAAACTAAACATTGGTCATTTGTAAAGCGATATTCTCATTGAATGTTCTTTTAAAGAAGTGATGTATTGGCAACATTTCCGATATTCCCCATGACCTATTTCTCGCAGTGACCAAAATGCTTGTACTTCAGTGACAATAATGATAGGTTATTTTTTTGTAGTAAATGTTAAATTTGAAATGCTTGATACGGCAAAATATTAATGGCTTTTTTTCGATAACAAATTCATCTTTCTATAATCTTTCACGTAATCCGATAAAAGCTTCTGCAGTTAACGTAAACATAATAAAACGAAATATAACATGAATATCTTATCAAATGAAGAGAGATTTTTATTTTAACTAAAAGTATTAATTGAATGAAGGCTTTAAGTCATCACTTTATTCAAATGCACTTGAGAAATGTTTTTAATATAATATTTAAAATAGAAAATTTTTAAACTTTTTCATTTCGCTTATATGTACATGTTGATCGATCTATATCCGTTTAAAATATTGACATTTCTGACGTAACTTAGATAATAGGATTCATGCATCCAGATCAAATTTCCAGTTGAAAATTACAAACGTCAAAGCAGCACAATAGGCTTTCCTGTCTCATTGTTATACTGTATTCACGATCCGATACAATTGAACATCTTTTTATACAACGGCATGAAAATGTTATTAGGAAAGCGGTTAATTTAAATTTCCATCATCACAAAAAAAAACAGTTAAGGGGTTAATGCACTTTCAATGTAACCCCAAAAATGGCGATCCACCTTGGAATTATCCAACGTGGACTCCCGAGACCAGCGTCACGCTCGCGTCAAATTAACCGAGCTAATCGAAAGTTATATGAAGCGGGACGTAAGATTATAATACCGTCCCATCCACTTAATATCCATTAAACAGATATTGATTACATTACCGTTGATACAAATCGTCCGCTTGACGATGTAGAGCTTGGGCATACTGCCGGTTATTTTCACGCGACAACTTCGAAACGCTTGTCTTTATCTGAAGACGCGCATAATTCTCCGCATTCTCCACGGTCCGTTTGGTGACATCAAGATCGCGCGCGTTAAGCTCCCATCTACCAGAAGTAGCCATTCATACCGTCAGTTAAGCTTCTCTCTTCGAGCGGAGATATCTGCGATCTGCGATTTGTCTTTCAGCCGGAAGTAACTCCCGCAACCAATTTCGCTCGTTCAAATCGATTCCTCATATAATATGCTACGAACTGTTTACGATACAAATATTATATTAAAATAATTAATTCATGATTATTATATTAAAATAATTAATTTCTTAAAAAATAAAGTGCTCTCTAATTTAAGTAGAAAGGAATGGTAATTTTATAAGATATTTTGCATAGAATAAAATGCATAGATAAAATAAAATTTTTTTAACATATATATTTTTTATAAAATGTAAATACAATTTTTCTAAAGAGACAAATAATTTTTTTATTTTCAAAAATAAAGGATATGTATCACGAAGACTAGTGTAACTGCGAGGAGACTCTCTATAAATATTACTTCTATAAAAATACATACTTTGTATACAAGAAATAATCTATCTTCGTAAATTTCATGCGTAAAGCACATTACTTAGCACCTCGCTTTTCGAGTGTTCTAAGCTATCCATCTTGCGTTATTTTTGACGCACAACTTCAGAAAAATGCAACACACGAGATGTGACATTGTTCTCGTATATCGGTCAAATGTCAGAGCTTCATATCTCAGAAATATGAAGGCGTTTATTAAATTCCAAAATACGCGATTATAAAAATGCATCATGTATTTTACAACATATATTTATTTTAAATATATATTACATTAAATTTTCTCTCTTTCCCTCGTCGGCTCAATCAATTATTATATTGTTTCCACGAACGCGGTTGCTAATTAATTACTGTCGCCAATTAACAGCCGGTGTACCGTTACGGTAAAATGTTACTGGAGAACTTTACCGAATGAGAGGCGGGGAAACAGAAAAGAGAGTAAGACTGGAGTTTCAGGCGGTGATAATGACTGAAAAAAAGAAATAAAAGAAAGGGAGGAGAGTTGAATCCGGAGTGTCGGCGCGGTAAAGAGATTTCCGCTACGACGCTTCCGGTAACTCTCCGGCCAGAAAGTTGCTCACCTCGGGTTGAAGAGGCGCGATGTCGTTATTGGAAAACGACCGTATGCCACGGCGAAATGGGCTTCACTAGATTGGAATGCGAAGATAACGGAAGATGCATGGCGAATAAAAAGAGAAATCATCATATACGCGATCATGATTAAAGTATCAGTCGTAGTAAAGTAGCGAGCTGCGACATCGGTCTAGAATTCTTAATATCGTAGTGATGGCACGATGTTCGAAACTACCGGAATATTTATTCGACACATTGCAACTTCAAGATTTAATCTTTTAAAATTTTAAACAGAAATTTAAAAATTTATTGCTGGATACATTTCTTTTTGCGAATATTAAAGAATAGGCTTATTAAATATAACACAATTTAACAAAAAAATTATTTCTATTTTTTTTTATTCTAAATACGACATACGACACTAATTCTGACGTGCAAATTTTTTCAACACATCATAACTTTGAGAAATTTGTGATTGAAATTGCAAAAATAACTATTTTAATAAATGTATTTTATAAAATTATAGCTACAGTATAAAGTGTTAGAAAAGTTTCGTTCGAATCAAAGTTATATTGTTAAGACTTTGTCCTCAAAAGAAATTTGTGTCGATCATAATTAATAAGATATTATATATTGTTAACACATAGGAAAATGATTATTCTCTTTGTTGTGCTAAAAAAAATTATGTTGAACTTTCTGTGTAATATATATCTTTTCTGTTGTGTGTGCAAGTCAAAAGAGTAGAATTTAAAAATGCGGGATTCTTTAAATAAATTGTCTAGTAAATACTCGCGAGAGAATATATAATTTGTTCGACAAAATCCATAGTTTTTAATAGCCTTCAGCAAAGTGAACGAATTAATTAATAATAGTAATGGTTGATCGACTTTTATTAGCAAGAGTCTGTATCTCGATTATCGAGTGACAATTTGTCTCGCAATGAATAATATGCCACGCGAACAATGCAACGAAAATATTCGCATTTTCTCGACGAGAAGCTCATTTGAATTCTTCGAAATTCACGAAGCCCGGTCGCTTGTAAGACGGGGCATGCTGCTTCAGCAGAGCGATCCTGGCGTTCCTTTCCGGATCCTTCGGCGGGCTGGGCAATATGGTCCTTCGCATGGAGGGCATTTTAAACTTCCGATCGATCGGCTTGCAGCCCGGCATGACGGAGAGTCGTCTCTCGGCAGGCACGACGTCCATACGCCGCCACAGAAAGTCCACCTCCCTCTTCATCTCCTTCGGCATCAGCTCGAGGATAAGCTGCTGCCTGGCAGTGACGTCGTCAAAGTCGCCGATACGCTCTACGTCCAGCTCGTCCACAGCTTTTATAGCTCTTTCATAAAAATCCATCTACGGAAACGTTATATGAAATCGATTCTTGAATTAACCGCGTCTCTCTAAATGAGAAATCCCTTTACCCACCCCTAGCCGTCAGTGGTTCTATTGTGTCCCGCTGTAACGGAGAGAACTGCTCTCGACGAAAGAGTCTATTTTTATAAAGAGAAGGCATTTTCGAAACGACTTTTTCGCTTTTTACGTGAAAGTCGTTTCGAAAATGCCTTCGACGTGAGAAAAAAAACTCCGGCGACAAGCAGCAGGAATGCGTAGCGTTTTGAATAAAAAGAAGAAAGAAATTTTTGATCATTAACGTGTTTAAAGAGATGTAACGGAAGTGCAAAACTGTACCGAGAAAAAAAATCTCACTTTTTGCTTTGTTATAACAGATATAATAACTGTGACTCGTATAATAATGCTTGAATGAATATAATTTGCAAACTGTGCTAGACATCGCGTCCATTAAAAAATTCAAATCGCGAAGACGAGCGTTGCTCCAAAGAGAGGAAACATATTAATGTAAATTGCTGAAGATTGCGACCGAGTAAAGATTTCTTCGAGATTACGAATGGGTTCGATATTATTCGCCATTCGCCGATATCTTTTTTACACGCGCGCCGCGAACTAATTTTAAAATGATATGTAATGTGGGTATCGATCGGTGGAATAAATTCGACGGCAAAGTGGCGACGCTATTATTACGAGCGCGTGTTGTCGCAAAACTGTGGAATTTTATTTTTACCAGATAATCGATACCGAGTTTTCTGGCGCACGCGAGCGCTAAAACCGCCGCCTCTCTCGCCTCATTCCGATTATTCTGATGAATCTCAAGTCGCAGTATCAAATGATCGATGTTTAGGACCCACTCTTCGCAGACCGCTTGCTGCGCTATGTCGCGGCCCTTCTTCGCGTAGAATCTGGCCAGGTCGAAGCGATGAATGTCGATGAGAAACTTACAAAATTCATGATGCAGCCAGGCGAGTTCGAGAGGCGCGGATGCCATGGCTAATCTCCTGCTCTCCAGATTGCAAATATTGAAAACATTTTTGGGATATCAATCATTTAAATGGAAATTATTATAGCGAATTAATTAACCCCGCGCGCGCGGGTATATAATTATAATCAGAAATTCTATGCATAAATTATCTATTTATATGATGTTCATAAATATTACATTACATACAATTGTATAAATCATTATTATAATTATGTATGCTATAAATGGAGAGATAAAAAGCAAATATATTATTTTAAAAAGAAATATAATAAAAAAATATTTTTAAAAAAATTTAATTGTGAAAAATACATATACGTTGATGGATGAAATAAAATTTAGAAAAATATAAAATGAGAAATTAATATTTCGGAGAAATCAATGTTTCCTATAACTAAACATCTCTCTAATAATAAATAAAATCAACATTATACACACGTGTAATTCTATTGGTATATAAAACATGCAAAGAATTTATCATAGATATTCTAATATATTCTCTTCAAAAGGAGCTGCTTAATGAATTATAGCTGAATAAATTATATACCTACGAAATATCTTCAGTGTCTCCTTCGGGTTCACAGTCCGCATCCACGCAAGATCGCTGTCTCGAGGCAATATTGCAACTCGTATTCCCAAGTGATGCTTCAAATATATCTTCTTTAGTTCCTCGTTGTCCAGACATGTCAAATTACGCGTGTCGGTATATACCCACGCCACTATTTTATAGAGCACGTCCAGACATTTTTGCTTCAGCGGAAACATCTTGTTCGAGTACGAATCGAATTTATTTTTGATACGATCGACGAGTCTGAAGAAAAGGAATAAAACGGAATTTTGTAAATTGAATTTTATAAATTGAATTATAAAGTTTTATCAAAACTTTACTATAAATATTTTATAAATATAAAATTTGACAAATGTATTCCGATTTAACGAAGGAAATCACATAATACAAGCATACGTCGAGAATTTATTGAATGATTCAGATACCATTACTGACTTGAAAAAGGTAAGGTAATCCTTGTTGATCCTTGCGACGTGTAGGCGGTGCAACAGCAAATCCGCTTCTATGACGATGATATTCCTGCGCAATTTTTGCTCGCGTTCAATCATCATTTTGTGCCCTTTCAAAATCTGCCTTCGCTGAAAGAGCAGAATGTAGAGCGGCCGTCTTATCCGTAGAAGTTCTTGCAGATTCATCGCGTTCCGATGGCACGTACTCGCGAGAGCGAGCAGCTCGGCAGTCGAGCTCTTACTAGGTGAAGCCACGATTTCCGGATGGCTTACAATCTTCTCGAGAAAATCCTTATCGGTCGTCAAGTAACCTATATCCATTTTCGCTATGATACGCTGCAATCTGTTCATCCGCGCTTGACGTTGCACCTCCGGATCGTTTACTTTAAATCTTGCCTTATCCTCATCGATACCTACGATTAGAACCAATCTACATCCACTATATCATCGATAAACAACCTGGTAAATAATTTTTTTATAGCAACACTTAAAGCTAATATTTTATAATTTATAATTTGTTAAAAAAGGACATAATTGTAGTACTGAAAAATATTGATCTCATGTACTTATCTCATAATTACTTGGATTAATTTTACAACGGTAAAGATTTGATAAGAACTAAAATATTTTCTTGCTTTATTCTATCGAGAATGTTGAATCTCTCTTCGTAAAATATAGTGAGCGCTATTCTACGAGACGGCTATTTTCTCACCTGATCATCGCTTGAGGATGAATAGCGTCGATATCTGCGAGATTTGTTTTAAGAACACGATACACACCTTCTAGCTCGTCTTCCTCTACTTCGAGCTTGCCAATCAGGCGCTCACGGTGCTCGCACAATTGTTGTATCCACGGATACAGCAGCAGAAGCGCTATAGGTGACGTATTCCGGCCGATGCAATCTTCGACGGTCTCGTTCGCCAGATAGACGCCGTGCTCAAAGGTCATCCCGTGCCGTCGTATGCCTTCGTAGGCGTGAGCCAGGCTGGGACCAAACTCACCGATCTGGAAAAGCGCTTCCACCCTTATCTGTCGCGCTTTGTAATGACCGGGATCTGCAGCCGAGATACGAGCGCAGAGATCAAGCGCCCGCTGATTTATCGAACAAAGAACGGTTTAAAAGATGCTATGCTAAGTGAATTTTTTCTGGCACGGTTCTTTACAGATAGGATATTATTCATAGATACATTATTCGATATTTGAAAGATTATTTGTAGATTTAACATGTATGGAACGAGATGTGAAAAAGAAGAATTCTGAATAAACTGAAGACAAGTATATCACAATTATAAACGTAAATAATAGAAATAAAATAAATAAAATACGATAAAGCAATTTAATAATTATATGATACATACAAGAAAATACAGAGAACGCAAAAAGTACCTTCAGCATTTATACCGTTTTATATTTTACTTTATAAGTTTCTTGTCATTGTACCTATTTTTAAACATTTCTCTGACAGTTTTTCCGCGTCAACGTATCTTGTGTGTTTGATGAGAACTCTACAGAGACCGATTAACGTTCTAAGATCCTCAGTCGTTTCAGATGCCTTTTCGAAATAATCTATGGCTATGGGGTATATGCCCAGACTAGCCAGTCGATAGCCCCATTCACGATAAAGAATGGCTTCCCTGAAGACTTCGGGAGCTTCTTCCCTCTTCGGCGCTGACATGACGATTTATTGAATCTTCAAGAAAAAAAAGATGTAACTCACGTATGGCACATTACCAAAAATTAATATCATCCCCTCGAAGAATAGCAATTCAAAGTAGAGCGAAAAAAATTATTAGAAACCTACCTTTTCTCTTTTTTAAACAATAAATTTTTCTTAGAAATATCGAGAATATCTAAATATTTTATATGTTCAATTTTTACATGATTGCTTTTTTTATGTAATTAATATGTTTTCAATATTATTATAATCCACTGGATATGTATCACAAATTTTAGACATTACGTGACATCCAGACATGGCGAATGGATAGAATCTATTGTGTGAAGATAGACGAATATAAGCGAGGATACACAAAGGATACACGATACAATTCCGATTCTCGCTAGATTCCAAAATGTAGCTCAGCATGGAATGTAATTTCATACAAAGCAGAGTGTGTTAAATTCAATTTAATTTTACATATTTATGAATCTACATCACTAGTGTAGATAAAATAACACAGCATGTCAAATATAACTATTTAATGACTTTTATATTGAATCTACTAGTTATGTTATTAAAACATATCAAAATATTTGAAATTATGATTATTTCTTTTCACGTGCAAAAAATATACGTCACTTTCAAAGCGAAATTCAAAATGCGTATTCGCAATGATGTCGTTTTTAAAAGGCAACGTTAAAGATAGTTGCTACTCGCGAAATCAGGTCGCTTTTCTCCTCGCTTTTCTCCTCACATTTCGCCTCGCTTTTACCTCATTGAAAAACCACCGTTGGAGTCTCGTCCTCTCTACTTGGAATTTCAATACCGGACAACGCGATGACAATTAATACCACAAAGGCTACTACGTGCAGTTTAGAAATAAAAACGGATTACAACTACGGATTAATTCTCGAAAACTGCAAGGAAACTCGGGTGCAAGAATTTTTAGTTACCGTATTTTAAATCTCAAAGAGAATATTCGACTGAATAAAAATTTCACATTTCCGAGATTTTGCGATATTTATGAAGATTATTAAATAAGATGTTAATTATCACTTATCGTTAGACATCGCTTAATATTCCAAAATATGCAAGACTAAAAAATGTTGAAGAAATTTCTAAAAAAAGCGTTTGAAACACAAGAACATCTTTTTCTTTTAAAGGTGTAATATGAATTTATTTTTAATCATAATAAATCATTATAATTTTTATTATATCGTTAAAATAATGATTATTGTCATTGCGATTGACAGAAGATATTACACTTCCAGAGTGCCACAAATCAATATCAAGACGAATCCTTCTTGTAAACGCGGACCATCCGGGTTAGAGGTGTCCTCGAGATGCGGTGATGGCTTTGTTGTATAGGTTCGCGCAGCTGCACGATCGCAGTGGCACGCGGGTCTTCTCCTTCGTCGTCACTAGGACCGTCGTGCGCGATCCTGACAGGGACGTCACGAGTAAGGAACTAGTATGCGGTTTCCAGAGATGGGCCGTCGCTTTCTCGCGCGGGGAAAAGGTAACTCGATCAATACAGGCTTAAATCATCGAAATCATGAAATTTATATTTTCACAAACTTCTAATTAATTTTTAATAATATAAAGGGTATTAGAAATCAATTATTTTCCTTGTATGTGAATAACCATTATCTTAAAAATCTCCCTTGGTTTGATCTTCAAGTATTTCGATATTAATTTGAATTTTTATCCCGAGAAATACTATACATATTTATGATATATATATAAGAATAAATAGAGAATAATAGCGAATCTCGCTATTTTTATCTTTTCAAGGTCCTGGGCGTGTACCTGGTATGGCGTGGCGCGTCAAGAAACCTCCGCGTATACGTGGACTTTACGTTCACGTTGCTGAATCGAGAACACTTCTCCATGAACGAGAGCTTTTCCGGCAAGCGTGTCAAGTTCACTTACGAGGCGCCTGCCCAGGGCAATCGCAGTTACATCGCCGTGGCGGATCTCTACAGCCGTAATTTCGCCGATACAAACAGCGAGTTCCAGCTGGAGTTGTCCATGGCGAACGTGCGGACGGTATACATGACCGAGGTGAGAATGCCGACGTCGGTATTCTCGGCCGGCCAGACGAAGCCGAGCAAGCTGGAGACCGACTACTTCGCGTTCGGCGGTTTTGACTGGAATCTGGTCATCTATCCGCACGGCAAGGACACGGACGGTTCTCGCGGCCAGGACAGCCGCGTGAGCGTTTACCTCATGAGGCTGTCGGGCTTCGATCATCGATGCAGGGTGAGGTACAGTCTGGCCCTGGGCGAGAGCGATCGACGAATCGACTCGGGACAGATCGAGGACATCTCCGATGCCGAAGGCTGCGGCTTTGGCTGGCACACGCGGGTCAGATGGTCCGACGTCGCGCACAAGAGCACGCTTCGCGTGTCGCTCGAGATGCTCGAGGCAAGAACCATCTGCGAGATCGCGGTGCAGGCGTTGGGCTCGTCGGTCCTGCCGGCTGCACCATGCTACGATCGCGACAAGCAGGCCTGGGCCATACGCGCCGATCTCAACTCAGATACCGTCAGATTGCACTTGGTGTACAAAGACATCCACAATGTGCCGAGGAATCATTTAAGGTATTGATCTTATTAATTATAGCACATGATCTAAAATTGACATTATAATAATATTAAAATAATATATTTCAGACGATAATAAAACATTATTAAAAATAGATGTTCTTAGATAAATCAAGCAATCAATAATGTCATAAAGATTTAGAAAACGCTAAATCTTTGAGACGTTTTTCATTTGTGCAGGTACGTTAGTTGGTCGGCATACTTGCTGAGGGGCGAGGGACCAAACGTCGCGGCGATTGGACTGCCCGGCGAACCATTCAGCCGCTACTATGTTCAAGAGTCCACCGACGAGGGTATCATCATGGAGACTAACGTGGATATGAACGAGGTGAAGGAGAATCACTGTCCATACCTCACAGACAAGGGGCAGCTGAGGATCAGACTAGAGTGGAACGAGAGTCACCTGCTCTTTCAGGCGACCTATCACAAGTACGACGATGTATGTCGCGTGCACAATCAGCAAATGCGGCGTGAAATCATGTCGCTGCAGGCGGAGAATTATAGTCTCGAGCGGCAGCTCTTCAGCTATCAAAAGAGTCTGGCGTACGCGCAGGCGCAACAACAGCAGCAAAACCCAAATCAGCAGCATCACGCAGTGGGTCATCAGGGTCATCTAGAGCGATCGGCATCTAGCGACACCGAATACGCTTGACAAGTGGAACGCGAGTTACCAATGTCACCAACACCACCAAGTAGCCGACGTCTGCTGCCGCCGACGACGACGACGACGGCGGTGCCGGACGACGACCAGCAGGTGCATCAGAACCTGGTCAGGATGATGGACCGGCGGCTGAGCAACGTGCAGTTGCAGCAACATTTGTACGAGGAACAACGGCACCGTCATCGACACAGCAACGGCAGTAGCGGTGTCTCTTCGCCCAGACGGAGCATCGATCGCAACAGCCAGGAGTATCGTCACAGTATCCTGCAGCAGCCCAGATCTAGCGTCGGCACCAGATCCAGCAATGGCGGAGGAGGTATAAACGGTGCTTACGAAAATCGCAACAACGATCGGTATGCCGGCTACTATCTGGGATACGTGGGTCAAGCAGCGCATAAGCGACGCAGGACCACATTCTGGGAGACGCTGACGGGTCTGGTGTGTTCCCTGGGCGCTCTGGCCTCCAGAGCAGCGAAGATGGCAGCTAGACGGAGCGATCCTCTCTGAGGGTACGATCGACGATCGAGGACTCGACGTGATGACCGCGATTGCCGAGGATGGGCAAACGCACGGAATGTAATGTGGAGCTCGTTGAGATGCACATACAGTGCGTTCTGTCTTCTGTCTCTCGGTGCAATGTCTCTCGTCGAACGGATTTTGAAAGATATGGAAAAAAATTACGTAACCAATCAAAGGAATCGTATAAGCTTGATATAAAGCCAGATGGTGTGTATGCAACTTATTTTTTTTACATTTATATATTTCTCTAAAATTTAAAACATATATTTTTTCTCTTTTTATTAATTATATTTCTTTTTATGTAGTTTTCCTTTTTAATTTAATTGCGCGCGCGAGATAATAGAAAGCAAGATAACAGAAATTAAAATTAGTTTGCTATAATTAAATCTCTTTTGATATAATACATCGTATCAACGAGATTAAAAATTTATCTTAATTTCATAGTTTTCTTTATTTTTATGAGATAATATATTATATATATATATATATATATATATATATATAAATTCTCTCTCTCTCTCTCTCTCTCTCTCTCTCTCTCTCTCTCTCTCTCTCTCTCTCTCTCTCTCTTTTATTTATATATAAAAAATATATTAAAAATATCTTATTATCTTTTAAAATTTTAAACATTGAGGAGATATGCAACATGAAAAATGCGTTATACGCGCCATGTATTCCCTTTGGCCAATTTTCATGCGAGGTCTGTATGCGAATGGTTTCTGTTGAATCTGTCGAATGATTTAAGAGATCACCGATTTTATGAGACAGAACGTCCCGTATACATGCAACGCGATAGGGAGCAAAAGAATAAGAGAAAGAGGATTGTAGGGGAGAATTTAGGGTCGTGTTCGACTCTACATCTTGTACGCACACATACACACACAGACACAGAAATTTACACACACGAATCTACACACGTACACAAATCGCGAACACAAATCTATCTACTTGTCAATTTACTAAAGAACCTATTTTCCTCTAAAGACTTTTTTCACCTATTGTGTACATCGCCGTGGAAATAAGAGGATATGCGCGTTGGCACATAGTCGCCAAGCCAAGTAACAGTACTGTAATTATCGTAGTATATATATCAAACAGAATTAGAGTACAGTTAATGTTATATAAGCGAACAAATTCCAGGAAAGAGAAAGAAATAGAAAGAAAAAAAAAGAGAAAAAGCACAGACTCGTGCTTCTTTGGGAGCTCTCAAAAGACCGCTTCGTATAATGCCATCGCTGTGCGAATTAAGTTCACTCAAACGCTTTAATCGACTTTGTCCCCTTCAAATTGATCTTTTTACTACGAACGTTGAGAACGTCATCGTTACATAACTATGGTTCCATTGAATCTATCACCACTTGCCATATAGATACTTAATCGAAAGATTGAGTCAGTTCTATTAATTATTCTGAAACGATTATCCAAAATATATGTGAATTAATAGGAATTAAAAATAGATATTTTGCGAAGCTGAATTTCATATTTTTACAATTGGAGATTGGCTTCGATACTATATAGTGTCATTTTCTTCCTTATAAATTGAAACAAATTTAACTTATAAAATTGATTACAAATTTTTTTAAATTAAATTGTTTTCTTTAAATTAAAATAAATTTTCTTTTTATTTCATATTTTGATATTGGAAATATGATGTTAACAACGCAATGTAAGAATATAAGCTAAAATTACACAGTTTTTAGACAAATTTCTGACTTCAAAGATCAGAAATACGAAAATTTACAGAATAAATTTTTGCGCGTTCGTGTTTCTTACTATATATTTCTCAAAGAAATCAATCAATCTGTACATAAAATATCACACGACTATTAAGACATTTAAATCGAAAACGATGGCGTCATACGCAGCCTGTAAGCACAGACTGCATTCGCCTGTCGTGGAAGATTAAATGATCAGGGTAAAAAAGACAAAAAAGCGAACGAATCACTCTTCCACTGTTACATATTCATGAATTTGATGTCATTGAGATGATCATGGAATCGCCTAATTATTTTTCCAAAGACTCTCTTACACTATTACAAGGATTTTAAAAGAGATTTTCGGCGAAGTTGCGTCGTGCTCTCGTGTCTCATCTAATTTCCTATTTGTCGCGTACCGCCGTCGAGTATTTTAGAATCAATATCTCGGTGTAAATGTTTCGCGACATCCTGCAGCCTAATCGTGCACGCGAGCAACTGGCGCCGATATAATTTTCATCTTATTTATCAGCAGTGTGTCGTATCTCTCGCGCCGACAAAATTCTATTCCGAGATGAGAAATTATTATGCGAGGAGACGAGAAGACGTAAATGTAAAGTAAGAATGAAAAATCTTGCAGTATTTTTTTCCTTTGCAGTTATGCTTATTTCAGAGTCTCTTCATGCCGTCTCTGCAATGCGTACCATGCAGAAATGTATTTGTAAAGAATCTGCAACGGAAGACGTTTTTAAGTCATTCAATACTTTCTCTGTTGCAACACCTGTACTATTTGGCAATTTGACAAAAACATCTGCGGTAATATTAATCTACCGTTGAAATTTTTATATTATAAAGAAATATAACACACACATATACAGGGTGTTAAAAAAGTGGCGGATACGCTGTACAGGGGTGAATTCCTGAGGTTATTTGGAGACGATTTTTCCTCAGTGAAAATGTCGAGGCACCAATAATTTTCGAGTTGTAAGTAATTGAAAATAAAGGGCTTTTCGTAAACTAAGTATTGTGGAATTAAAATATTAACAAAACTACATTCTTCAATTAATTTCAAGTCGACTTTAATTTAATAGAATTTTAATTTAAGGCTTAGTTACCAAGATATATGATGGCAAAAATTGGAAGCTTGCAAAAAATGATGACTTCTCTCGACATTTTCATTGAGGAAAAATCGTCTCCAAATAACCTCAGGAATTCACCCCTATACAGCGTATCCGCCACTTTTTTAACACCCGATATATGTATGAATATCTATCGTATTTTTTAACACCCGAGATATGTATGAATATCTATCGTAGTTTAAATTTTTTATTCAAACGTGATTTTTTCTCAATTACAATATTCGAACGTATTTTCTCAGATGCGATATTAACATTTCTCTTATTCATAGAATGATATTTCATTCGGTGTAATTATATAATTTTGCGTCGGCGTTTTCATCTTACTTTACTCCCTTGCCGCCAAAATGATGCAATAATTTCCGCCTCGTCTCACCGCGACGATATTTTCTCATATACATACGAGCGCCGTACGTTAGCGAAATATATAGCTATGCGAACCATGTACCATCCCCACAGATGCACATGTGTATTTGCGACACCGACAGGTAAAACATTTGATCGATACAGTATATACGCCGAATATTCCGCGCAAACACACATACGTGCATTTATGGACAACCGAAATTGTCCTGCGTAATGTGTATGCGTATATGTGTGCCCTTAGGTGACACGTCGCTCACATCTAGAATCTCGTCTCTCGCATCCATACGGCACCAGCAGCAAACGTCAATTTATCAGGAGAAACTGTTGACACCGGAATCGCCGGCGGCACATTTACGTGTCAGTTTCAAAATCAAAGTTTAAAGGCTGAATTCTCGATTGGCACATTGTTATTCTCGCTTGCATTTAAAAAAAAAATCCTCCCGTGTTAGATTGTCTGATTTTTAATAGAGAAACAAAATGTATTTTTAAGGTGGAAGGGATTTGACGTCCTGATCAACTTGAAAGATCGATGGAATTTAGTGTTAGTTCGATTAACACCGGAGCAAAACTTGAACAATTTTTATTGAAAGGGAAAGAGATTTTTGCAAATTAATTTTAAATTAAAAAAAAATGTATTTCTTTCTGACTGATCGCAGTTCTTCTTATAATCATTAATTTATTTCACATTTTTATACATTTTAATCCTTGTGTTATTAATTAAAATTTACATAATACAAGAGTGTTGTCTATATGTTACATATTAAAATATGCTCCAGTTAATCTTGACAATGATAATGGCAAAATACCTGATTGTGGAGTCGAAAGTATTAGCAGTCTGATACGTAGTACTATACGACGATATTGTAAACGATTTTGTCGAGAAGCTATAACAGAAGATGTTAAGGCTGCGAAAGGACCAGGCTCGCAATAGTAGCTCGTAACAATACGCCCACATCGCGCACAATCCATGTCCTAGTACTGCAGTCAATTTCATCGGGATTATATCTGTCCTGCCCGCGTCTCTTAGCGACAAGATTTTCTCAGCATCCTTCGGCTGGAATGGACGCTTCGAGAAAAGCGCTCCATCCGAAACTTTCTACTCGAACACGCGCTCGTGACAAGCGTATATAGCAGCAGCAACAGCTCTGACAATCGCACCTAATCTCTTCATCGCCACGATGAAGATTAAATGTTTGTTCGCCGGCGCGAATTTTCGTCCCTTTCGTTTTTGACGTTAGTTAGTTCTGTGTCTTGTGTCATAGAACAAGCGAGCTCAAACTGACAGCGATTGTCGAATTACTAAAAATCAATGTGTTAGAAAAAAAAAACTGATAAAGAATGATATGAGACATAAAATAATTTGTTTCAAATTAAATTAAATTGAAAATTTTTTTCTTGTATAACAAGAGGATTTATATTCGTATATAAATTCTACCAAAGTTCGTAAACCTTGCTTATTTTTTTTTATTGCGTTTATTTATATGTTAATAGTTTTTACGTCAACTTCAACGTTACTAAACAACTACTTGTTACGTAAGTAACAAGTTCGTCAATCATTTTTCCATGATAAATATTTTGAGAATTGAACGAAACTTGATATAGACAATCGTGAGTGCTAAGTGACACAGATATATGATCACGAATTTGTAAATAAAACTTCTCGTGTAGCTGTCACGATTCAACAATTCAGTCAATTAAATTCACTCTCGCGCGAGAACACGCAACGAAGTTTATCATTTTAGTCGATTATGTAATAAAATATCGTACGAGAAACATATGTTTGATGCTCGCAGAAAAAGCATTGAAAATTCGAATTAAAAATAAAGTATAATCGATAAAAAAATATCAAATTACATATTCTTTAATAAATTATTATCTTTCATTTAATATTATTTTTGCTTACAATACAAAATATAGAAAAATATCTATTTTTTTGTAACATCAGAAATTTATATCAAGTTAATTCTGAATGAAATTTTAAACTTTGATTTAGATCTATATTATCAATCATGATTGATTCGTTTGTAATGTGACTTGTTTAAAAATTAGCGAAGAAAAGCGCAGACGAAACAGCTCCGGCGAACAAATATATATATATATATATGCAGAAAATAAGTTTAAAAAACGCTCTAGTGATATAGCGACAGTCGCGCGATCGCGCTTGTTAGTTTGTATGTACAAAAAAATCGATCCGCGATCGATCTTTCTCGCGTGCGTTTTATTCTACATTCATCGCGCTCGTTTACTTGCCGATACTGTATTCGTTCACACACGTTATAATATATGTGTATATACAATTTTTCGATGTGTACATCGTCGTTTTAAGCGCCATTGTGTCGCAGCCGATTCAATGATTCGCAATTACAAGCTGCCTATAGTAATTGATCGCGAAAGTAATCGCAATATTTTATTACATTATAATCGATCATTTGTGTACTTATCGATGATTTCGTACTTGACAAATTACAAATGATGTTTTGAAGTACTTTAAAAAGATTCTATCGCGGTATTTTCCATTGGTACCCTTAATCTGACGAATCTGTAGAACAAATCGATCAATCGAGGGTCAAGGTAACGTGCACCGCACGAAATTGCGAATAGAGAATATGGTTAAACGAAAGCCGTGTACATATACATATATGCATATATACAATGCATATATACATGATAAATGACACGTATATTTGTATACTACATGTACATACATTTGATATCGAGCGTGCACACAATATACATATATTATCTAGTTGTTCTATAAAGGAAGGAAGAAACATTGTCAAACGTCAGCGGAACAAAACAAAAAAACAAAAATAAAACAACGTTATCTTTGTTTTCGCGAAATGTCGTGATAGGGATTCTACTTTATTGTTTATGTATATTCATTATCCATAGATAACAAAAAAGAAAAAAATAGGCGACGATACTATGGCGCAATAGGAGGAAGCTTATGTCAAGTATAGTTCGGCGTTTCCTTTTTCCACCTGTCATTCAAAAAACGAGGACTCTCCTTTAAATTAATGTTATCTATATCCGTATAACTTTCGAGCACAATGCAAGAGCACATTTTCTGCGACCTTTTTTCATCCGTGTGTGATTCTATTAAAAATGATTAAAAAAAAAAAGAAAAAAACAAAAACAAAAGATGTGAACGCAAAACACATTCTCAAGAGTTTTGAGACAAATACTAATGTACTTAAACCATCTGTGAGTCTGCCTCGTCTTTTATAAAGTTCTTGCTATATTCAATCTATTGTATTCTCAATTCGTATGATATCGTCCCATTATCCAGATAATCCTCTCTATTAATTTAATAATTAATTAACAGATTGACAGACTGCATGATCCAATTTTTAGAAAAATATGTATACATTTTTTAAATACGATAATATGAAACAATATTATTTAATATTAATTAATATCTTTCACTGTGTGTGTAGATAATCCATAATAATTTAAAAATTCTAAAAAAAATTAAATATTACATTTTAAATATTTTACGTAGAAAAAAAGAGTGCGAAAAAGTTATTTTTGTATAGAAGATCTTTTTACTTTTTTTCTTTTTTTTAGAATAATTTGTTACAGTCGTTAAATTTTTATCTACTTTTTGCAAAGCTGATAATTCTCTAGAAAATGCGTTGCAAAAGAGCCATAGCCATCGATCATATCGGGTGACCTGATTCAACAGGTGCTTTTGGAAGGGGACATACTCCCCTTCCTTTTTCTCTTAGTCCTTAGTCACTTGACATACGATATGCAAGCGCTTGTCCAAGATCATTCGAGATTTTGTGATCGTGGTGCACGTTAGTCGTCAGTCAATGGGACACGCACCTATAATCGCGAATATATCCGAACAAAATATTTTTTATTAAAATTTTTTCCGACAAGTGCACTACCGACTACAATTAAAAGGCGCAAATTAAGTGATATCGCTGTCGAAACGCCTGTGCAATTTATCTAATTGTAAAAATACACGTGCATTATATGTAATCCCCACCAACTCCATTAATTACGCTTAGTTGCAGAAATAATTGCATATATATTGCACATTTATGACTCGTCAGTTATATTCTTTGTGGAACGAGTCCGCTCGTTCCACAAACTACGTTTCTCATCTTTGCGAATTTGATAAATAAAAGTGAAGTTCAGAGAGAGATATTATGGAGAAATATTTTGAAGAGAGTAAATATTTTTAATAAATTATCAAAAAAAATTGTCACATACTTTTTGTGTGACAGAACGTCAGAACTGAACAAACTGAAAATATTTCCAGTGAATTAGGAAGAAATAATAAATAGTGTGTCACTTCTTTGCAGGTTTTAATCATGCAATTATAGATGATGACGAAATCTATAAGTGACAGGTGATTCTTCAAATTTCGAGACATCGATAAGAATCGCAGATACAATCGCAACTATCATCGAGTCGATTATCGTTCGGAGACACGTGGATATTCGAAAGTCTCGAGTGGGGGAGTGGGGCATTCATTCCCGCATGCAAGGTTATGGCAGTGACAAGGAAAGGAAAGGAATGATATATTTCGCCAAAAACTGTTGATCATATCATATACAAAGAGATCTTGGCATTTCAATTATCAGTGATTACGTTTCCGAGTGATAGTCATCGCTTTTATGTCGAGTAATCTTTGTTGTTCCATTCTTGCTACAAAAATTTCGTTATCTTGACAATGCGATAACTAGTATCTGTTTGATATCATCGTATTTTCCAGCAAAAAAGAAAGGTGAATATCAGAAAAAGTTTGAAAGATTTCACTGGCAAATGACTCGAGAATCGACAATCAAAGACATTCCTTACGTGTGTAATTTTAGAATACAAGCACATTCTGAAACAAACGCAAACAGCAAGATGCTGACTCAACGATTAAGTAATCGGAGATTGCTGGTCGATTTCCTCGCGTTGATGTTCGGCCTGGGTGCTTGGATCGGTGTAAATGGCATATATGTACAACTGCCACTTATAGTACACACTGCACCGGAGGAATGGAGCCTGCCTGCGCACATGGTGATGTTGGTGCAGTTCGCCAATTTAGGACCTATACTGCATACCCTGTACATAAAGTAAGTCTCTTTTATCTTAGGATGACTAGATGACAATTCTGATATTATATCTGATATAAAGTTCTGATATAAATATCTTTTTCAGATATACTGCTTGGGCATACGATAGATATATTATTTATGCTCTCCTGAGTGCTGGAACATGTTCCTGTATCGCATTGAGTTGGCTGTACGATCATACTTCAATTGTCTTTGGCAAAGAGCACTCGACTGCCCTCCTGTCACTGATGTTTGTGACCGCCCTCGTTGGATGTACAAGCTCTGTACTCTTCATGCCATACATGAGAAACTATCGTGAGATTTATCTAGTATCTTATCTGGTTGGGGAAGGACTCAGTGGGTTTGTACCCAGCGCGGTTGCTCTAATTCAAGGCGTTGGTAGCAATCAAGTGTGCGTCAACGTTACTAAACCAGGATCGACTCATCTAGAGTTCATCCCCAAATCAGACCCAAGATTCTCTTCTCAATTATTTTTCATTTTTATCGGCACTCTATTATGTCTGAGTTTCTTGTCGTTCTTAGGCTTAAATTTTTTACCTATAGCACTTGGAGAAAGAGTCAAGCTTCCAAGCAGTATGGAAATGTTGCCAACCGACACAAACGCACCACCTAGTTATAAAACTAATTCCGGTTGGAAAATTCCGAAACATATATACTATTATTTATTAATAATGATAGCCATAGTCTGTTTTCTCGGCAATGGTACTTTACCAAGTATACAGTCGTATTCCTGCCTACCATATGGCAGCATCGCATATCATTTGACAGTCACATTAGCTTCCATAGCTGGTCCATTGGCCATGTCCTTAGGATTCTTTATTGAAACGCCGGCAGTTAAACTCCTTAATACTCTTACAGCAATTATTTTAATACTTTCAGGCATTGTTTTATACTTGGCGGCAAAATCGCCTCATCCTCCTCTTCAACATTCATGGGTGGGTGAATTGATGGTAGTCGTTTTGTGGATAACTCTGTGCGGTTTAATAGGATTTGTAAAGATGGGCATTACAACTTTTTATCGGCCCGATCCTGGAAGAGGTCTTTATTACACTGGCGTTGCAACACAAATCGGATCTCTGATAGGTGCAATCACCACATTCTGTTTGGTCAATTATGCAAAATTATTTCAATCTTATTCGCCTTGCGCATATCTTATGGAAGATTAACATAGCCTGTACTTAGTCCTTTCAATTATTTGCACAGATAATATTGTTAGAAAATTATTTTTAATATGCTTTTTTAGTTTTATTCAAAATTTTATTTATATATTTGAGATATATTATTCAATAATTAAATTTATTAATTTTTAACTTATTTTTTTCTGAAAATAGGGAACAAATTTTTTATCAATGCATTTTATGATTTTAATCTTTATATATTTGCACGAGATTATTGTGATTATTTTTTCATTATTAGTTATATAATTAATTACATATGTTATATATAATAAAAAATAAATTGAATAGTTATAATAATAATTGTATGCAATGAAACGCATTTTATATATGTAGCAAATATAATTCGGATGATATACATAAAATTTAGTAAAGAGGATATTAAAAAATTATTTTTATAAAAATAGAAATATGTCAAAATAATAATGCATTTTTATATTAATATCTTAAATTATATAAATTCCATCATTAAAATGCATATGTAAGAATATTGAATTATATTTCTGTAACAATTTTCTCCTCGTTATATTTGCTTTTTTCTGATTATTCAAAATTTAGTAGTATAAAACAAGTAATTAAAAAAATTCAATGAAGCAATCTCGATTTTTTCTGAGTAAATAAAAATGTAATCTTTGCGTTCTTTTATATAATTTATATAATATTTATAATTATCTACATTAGGTGTTTAGTATTTGAACACAGCTGTGTTAAATCTTCCTTTTATAATTAGATCTGTACCAGATTATGCATCATACAGTGTTTGAGTTGAACTTGTGTATAACTTGTGTATAATCTGTCCCCTTTCATGATTGCACAACTCATGCTCAGTTTTATCTGATAAATTTTATTGAACAGATTAAGAACAGATGGGTGAGACGCTTCTTTTACTTTCACTCTTATTATAGCCTCCTGACTCTCTGCTGTTCACAAGTTTATGCAAAGCAGAGTTCGCTATTGTTACTTATTGAATACATATATCTGTGATATTTTAATGCTTATTAATACATATTTGGATTTGAATTTTCGAATATCAGTATTGGTGTGAGTATCAGTTTATTTCATTCAAAGTATATGTCAATAATTATCTTTTAATTATTGACAGAACTATGTGTATATATAAAAACAAATACTAATTGTTTATTGTTGTACAGGAATAAATGAAGAGATAGAAAATATGCACAATGAAGGATGATTCACAAGTTAATCATTATCTTGGACATGTCAAATGTGGCCGTGCAGTCATCCATATTCTCGTAATCTTATTCGGTGTGTCCACGTGGATTGGCGTCAATGGAATATTCATTGAATTGCCGTTGCTTGTCAATATCGCTCCGGAAGGTTGGAATTTACCCGCATACATAGTAATAGTGGCGCAATCCGCAAATGTGGGTCCTGCGATATATACTTTCTTACGTAAGAACGAACGCGAGTTGAACGAATCGTTGTGCATATTGTGCTTACTGTTCTTACAAATCCTCGCTATGGGGCTACTGATCTTTTTTTACGACAAAACAACTGTCATTGGTGGTGAGAAACACAGCCTGATCTTGCTTGTCTCGGTATTCTTTAACGCTCTGGTCGGTTGTTTCAGCTCTGTACTGTTCATGCCTTATCTTCGTGACTTCGATGATATTTATATCGTGTCCTACTTCATTGGGGAAGGTCTGAGCGGTGTGCTGCCAAGTATAGTAGCATTGATACAAGGGGTAGGAGAACGCTTAGAATGCAATACAACGGAAATAATTTCTCTCGATACGTCCCAAGTAAAGTTTCCAGGACAATATTACTTCCTGTTTCTAACTCTTGTGCTTGTTTTGTCGCTTGTCGCGTTTATCATTTTACAATATTCTTCGTTTGTACAAAATAGGAAGAACTCGCGTGATTCTAACTTTTTCACACAAACTAAAGTACAATTAGTAAATTATAAGCGATACAACGAGCTTGATATTAGCGCTGATATCTGGTACATTGATCAGATATTACCAAAGAGCAAAAACGAGGAAGCAAATTGTTCTTCTTTAAAGAAAGCAGATAATTTGTACGTATTTAGGAAAATTTATTTGTACATTCTGATTGGAATTTGTTGTTTTTTTAATAATGGATTTCTTCCAAGTATCCAATCATACTCGTGTCTACCATACGGCCACCTTGCTTATCAATTATCCATCACTTGTGCTCAATTCGTCAACCCACTTGCATGCTTCTTGATATTCTGGATTATGGTGTCAAACATGAAAATTTTCAATTGTTTATCTCTAGTATGTTTAATTACTGGATGCTATGTTATATGCATAGCTTTATTGTCTCCTACTCCACCGTTGCAAAGATCGATAATCGGTGTAGGATTGATCGTTTTGTCCTGGATCATCATATCGGCAGTCGTTTCGTATTTAAAGCTTGTAATCGTGTCCCTCCTGAAACATATATCTTCGTCGAAGGCTCTTTTCGATATAGGCATAGTTATGCAAGCGGGTTCGGCGAGCGGTGCAATTATTTCGTTCATTTTAATCAATTTTACCAATTCTTTCAAGATGTATGACTCTTGTTCTAAGTAAAGAGAATAATCGAAAAGCACCGTATATGTACTGATAATGCAAGAAATTTAGATATGTAAATTAAAGTGCAATAACGAAACTAAGACAATAGCGCTTTTTAAAAAAAATATAAAAGTGTCTTTATAAAAATATCAATAAATAGTGATGTTTTACATTTTTATTCTTAAATAGTCTGAAAAAAATGAATGAAAAACGATATGAAAAAGATATATTATACAAATACTGTCAGTATGGTATAATATATATATATATATTTTTCACGTTAATTTTTTTTCGCGTGTGATAAAGTATTTAAAATTATTCATTCAATTAAAATGAGAAGCTAAGTTTTTATATATAAAAGACTCGTATATATATATATATATATATATATATATATATATATATGTAGTATATATACATGAGCATTTACAAGTATTTTTAAATATCCATACACATGTATATTTAATAGTAGGTGATTTAATAATTCAACGAAATATTTTAATAGCAAGAGTGCATTTAGTTTTTATATAGAATTGTGTCTACATAAACAAACGGGTATTGTTACTTATTGTTAGTGATAATAATAATATATCTCACACATACAGTATATTTTAATATAATTATAAATAGAACACGCAAATATTGTTGAAAAAGTTTATATATATTCAGATGTAGATATTTACTAATATAAATTTCAATAAAAAAAATTCTGATATATTTTTATTGTAATTTTATAAATTATGTGTATAGATACATAATTGTT
This sequence comes from Prenolepis imparis, assembly GCF_030444845.1. Classification (NCBI taxonomy): domain Eukaryota; kingdom Metazoa; phylum Arthropoda; class Insecta; order Hymenoptera; family Formicidae; genus Prenolepis; species Prenolepis imparis. Next base: position 15,653,335 of record NW_028141160.1, read on the forward strand.
ATTTCCAAATAAAAAATATTTCTGCGAATTCTTTCATTGGCTAAAGAATACTTAAAATTCTATAATCTATTTTTTTTTCAAACAAGAGTAATTATTTAAAAATTAATTAAATTTCTTTAAAGAGAGACAAATTTATATGCATTTTTTCGCAACATCCTGTATAAATAGATGGCGTAGCTCTGCATTCATGCACGATGCAGAGTGATATATATATATATATATGTATGTATGTACTTATGGCACAGCTGTTGATAGCTGTGTAAGTGTATACAAGAAATTTGCATCGACTACTTCGTTTGACAACATCGACGACTAATCCTTCTTTGTTGACTCCTCGCGTTATTTTCGAGCAGATCGAATGAGAATATTCAGATTCGCACGACGCGAGGAAAAATGGACGATGAGAACGCAGGTTGTGCGTACAGCGAGGAAGATGCACAAGTGTCATTGTTGGATCTCCCGGTCGAGGTTTGTACAGAAAGATGTCAATTTCGTTTCTTTCACACACGTACACATTCGCGCGAAATTCGCCCTTTGTTGCTGCTGTCATTGTTAATCGCTTAATCGATGTAGTAAAGTGTCAAAGTAAGCGATGTGATCGCTTCTCACTTTCCTTTTCTCTCTGGAGTATTTATTTTATTTTATGTGTATGTGTTTAATTTATCCACATAATAATAGATCACTTTATTCATATATAATTTAATTTATCTGTGTTGCATTTCAGATATTCCTGCATATATGCTCCTTCTTAAAGGCGTCGACGTTAGTGCACAGTTTGAGCCTAGTATGCAAACAGTTCTATTTCATTTTAAAGGATGACTCATTATGGAAAGCGCGTATTAATCGTATGTGGCCGGATGCTAGCTACCCGCTTTTGCGTCCTGGTTGGTTCAAATTATATTTTGCACAACTATTTTATAAATAATATCAAACACTGTCTATATCGTTATATTATAGCAGTTTTATATTAAAAATGATACATATAATTTCAGCCAAGCCTGACAAACTGTTTTGGAAATTGTCATGTGTTGCGATTGAAAAGCAAAAAACTATATGGGGATCGAAGGAATGTTCTATGAAGAAAATTAATTCACACGCATGTGGCAGCACAGTAGATGCTCTACTACTGATGCATGTAAGTAATATATTATTTAAGTATCTTTGGATACATATCTTTTTTTATAAAAACTGATATATAATGTGATATCTATTGTATATAGGATGGCACTGCTTATATCGCTGGTGCAAGAGATCGCTCTCTGATTTACCGTAATTTTGCTTGTAAGATGTGTAAAGATGTGATTTGGAAGGACAGCCTCACTAGCATAGGCTCTGCGCATAACGGATGGATTTGGGATGTGACAGCAATAGATAACACTATTTATAGTTGTAGTTGGGATCAGAGTGTAAAATCATGGATGCTTGCCGACGTTGGTCTTGTGCATCAGAAAACTTACAAGATGTACGCAACAACAAAATGTTTCTTTCGATTTTTCAAGAAAAAGACAGAACGAATAATTTTTATTTCTAAAAAACAATTGCATTTTTATTCAAATTATTTAAATATAAATACTGCAATCTGCTTATCAAAGACAAGAAAAATAGTGCAATTCTAAAGTTTATTCGCTCTATTTAAAATTCTTATTATATTCATTATTTTGTGCATATTACTATTTTGTACGAGTAATTTTCTAACAAAAAAAAATCTTTCAGGAATGCGTCGGGTGCGCTGCTGTGTATGGCGTCGTGTCCAGAACGGGCTCTTTTCGCGACTGGTTCGTATTTGAGGACTGTATTTATCTTCGATTCGCGATTGGGAGACAAACCAATGAGGCAATATCGACCGCACGGAGGAGCTGTTATTAAACTGGCAATGAATTCAGAATACATTTTATCTGCCAGCGAGGACAAGACGGTGTCTGTTTGGGATCAGAAAGCCGGGCGCATCATGAAATATATCACAGTAATATTTCACTTATGTATTTCAACAACATCGAGCAAAGAAAACATATACGATATCGCAGATATTTTGTAGATTCCAGGCGAGGCATTTCCCATGTGCATAAACATGCAACGAGATTGTGTTTGCATCGGGGACAGCGGCGCCAAGCTGCACGTATTAAATCCGAAAAAGGACTTTGAATTGGTGAATTCTTACTCTACCGGGCATACAAAAGGGATAACGGGAGTGCATCTAACGCGCGGAAATCTAATAACGAGTTCTACGGATGGTACTGTCAAAATCTGGAGTCCTACGGATCCACCAAAACTTATGTCTACTTTATGTTCATCCTTTGGAGAGATTGCAAGAGTGAGTATCACACATTATATAAAAAATATTATATCATGAGAGAAAGCCACTATAAATTCTTTTGCATGAAATGTGAAATAAAATTTGAAAACAAAGTTTTATTTACAATTACATCTTGTAATCAGATTTCATCACTTTCTATGAAATATATATTACAAGTTTTCCTAAAATCTTTAATGTACTCTTATAGGTTTATGATATCTAACACTGATATTATAATAAAAATATGTGTTTTCTAATAAAAATATATTATTTCTAATCTAGCTTTTCATTTTATAGATGGATTATCAAAATGGTGTTCTCGCGATATCCGGCAGCGAAATCGTAGTATATGAGTCGATGTGTTCAATAAAACATTAATTAATTAATGGAATTTCTATATACATATATATATGTATATTCTATAATTCTTCTAAGTATATTGCTTTGATATATAATATATTCATAATTTTCTCTCTCTCTCTCTCAGTAAGACTATAATATAAAACGCGCGCGTGATTCCAGTCTATAATATAATATATATCGTTCCAAAATTAGAAATACGTATCATTTTGACGAAAATTCATTTAGCGATTAATTAAAAAGCTTTATTAACATACTAGATTAGAAATAATGTATTTATATATACATATATATATATATATATATATATATATATTAATATTCTTATTTGTTTGCAAATTTTACGAAAAACTTTTGATGTAAATTGTTTTCTCTGTTAGAATATCTTTATCGTTAGTCTAATATTCGTTATCAACAATAATTTATGAGTTTTAGAAATACAATTTATATTTCAAATAATAGACAAAATAAATTCTATCCTGAGATCCATCGAAAAACTCATATTTTTCTCAAATTATCGCATTTTTATAGCTTAAATCAGTTTTAAAATTTGAACTTTTCAAGCAGATGTCACGTGACGTGTCGCACAGTGTCACGTGACGCAACTTCAAGCAGCTTCACGCAGCAGTTTATCGTAACGCAGCGAGCCGTAATCTGCGTCGGTTATCGTGTGTTTTTTATGCAAACGAGTTTCGCAAGTTTATTATCGCGCGTACGCATAAAGTGTAATTTTGCATCGTCAGTTTCGCGATCGGATTGTTGGTTCGTTCGGCTCGCTTCGTCGCGCGCGTTTATTCGCCGAAAAAGCGAAACGAGTTCGCGGTCGCGAGTGAAGAGGTTAGTGTTCGTTGATGGCGCGATGGCGCCAAATTCATCATCGATAAATCAACGGCTGGAAGAGATTAAATTTTCGAGGACCCGATAAAAAGACAACAGCGATTTCTTCGTCTGGTACATCGGAACTCCTGGGTGACTTGCGACATCGTCTGGGTGATAACGGTGAGTCGTGAAATTTCAATATAAAAAGTAAACATGTGTGTGTACGTATATAACGGAAAAATACATGGAATAACAAAAATCTGAGAAATAATAGTTAACAATTTTTCAGAATATAGTGGAACCCCTGATAGGAAATTGAAATATATAAGAAATTTATATATAATACGAAAAACAATTAAAATGCTAAATATTATAATTAATAAAATTAAATAATTATTATAATGAATTCTAGTATAATTATAATTAAATATATTAGAATTCATTATAATAATTTAATATTTAATTATATTAATTATAATATTGATAATAAATTCTAATATAATTAATTATATTTAATTATATTTAAATATGATACACTGATTGTGAGAGAATTTTCACTACGGGACAATATGGTATGAAAAGAATTTTATGAGAATTTCTCTGATTAATATTTATCACAATAAAAATAATATATCTATCACAATAAAATATGAAACGTGTTTGATTAATTTTACTAAACTGCATAGCAAAATTAATCAAACATATTTTATATTTTATTGTAATAGATATTGTTTTTATTGTGATATAAATATTAATTAGAGAAATTCTCATAAAATTCTTTCCATACCATATTGTCCCCGATTACCATGATTTTCAGGATAAATTATAAGAGAAAATTCTCTCTGTGTATAATTAATTATAATATAATTAACTTTAATTATAAGCCAGAAGAGGGAATTATAAAGGAGAAGAAACGAAAAAATACATATAATAGCAAAAATCTGAGAAATAATAGTTGACAATTTTTCAGAGTCTAGTGAACCTGATAGAAAATTGAAATATATAAGAAATATATAATACGAAAAAAAAAAATTAAAATGCCAAATATTAGAATTATAATTAAATAATTATTATAATAAATTCTAATATAATTAATTATAATTAAATATAATGAATTCTAATATAATTATCTTTAATTATATTATAATTATAAATATTATTAATTATAATATAATTAATTAGAGAGAGAATGGAATTATAAGAAAGGAGAAGGAAAAGGAAACATACGACGTTTACAGTAAAGTAAAGTACAGATCTGTAATAATGACTTTTGATTCACCCGTTTATTCACGCAAAACAAGAATAGACTTAGATATCCGTGTCGTTAATTGTACTGATGTGTACACATCTGTCCATATACATACAATATACGCATCCTCGAAATGCGCGTGTATACATACACACACATTTTACATATTATATGTATATATAATATAATTTTACATTAATTGTGGATAGGATACGATTCCTCAGCCCTTTCTCATCTTTATTCTCGTATGCTCGAATTTAACAGTTGCGCGTATATGCGTATATCTGAGTTATACGTGTGTATGAGTATTTTCTATATATTTTTTCCGGACTGGCGCGGCGTGTACTAGCGTGTACACGCATGCTTGCCTGTATCTTAATATGTCCCTATGTATATATCGTTGTATTCGCACGTGTACATACAGATAATCAACATCTAAACGCGCGCGCGCGCGTTGTCATCGTTTACAAGTGAATAAAAAAAAAATAAAAGAAAAATTACGCGTCCTCTCGTACCGGAAGGAAAGAAAAAGCAGAAGAACAACTAGAAGGAAACGTATCCGAGCACGCACGCTCTCGCGGCTTATTTCCCGCGCGCGATCGACAAAGGACGCGCGAATCGCGCGCGAGTGATTACAGCTTGTATCTTGTATGCATTCGCATCGACAGGTGCGAAACGGGAAGCGCTCGTTACGCGCGATGCGTCTCGAGAAGCGGCGAATTAACGCTCTCAAACGAGTCACGAACTTTCAACGCTCTCGGTCAACGTTCGTTTCGCGGGAGCATTCGCGATCCTTCCTCCCGGAAATCTCTTACCCTCTTACGGAGAGACTCGAAAAATGTACGGAAATATAAATACCTCTGTGTGTCGAGGTACGATAAGATTTATACATGTAAAAAAATGTAAAAAATATTTCTACGAGAGATATGCGAAAGTATCATATTGGGGGGGGGGGGGGGGATATTCTCTTTGAATTTTATATAAATATATTAATATAATTATGAAATTATATATGACGAAACTTTAAAGATTCACACCTGTCGATACTGCTGTGCGCAATTGCGTGCATCGTTGGAACGATGTGTTTATGTTGCATAAATAAGATTCTCTCAGATGCGTGTACTTGAGGATCAGGTCGGCTTCGGAGTACCGAGCACTTCGGAGTATACAAGACAAAATTGCACGATGAATTGTATATTTTCAATAAATAATGTAAAAAGATTGCGGAACAAGTAAACAAAATGCAAAGCACGATATGTGTTATTTAAACAACACATATGCTAAATAATATATCTTTCTCAAATTTGCTTTTTTCTTGGCATAAATAACATATTGAATGTGTAGCTCCTTTTGTAATACGCAACACACGAATCTAAAATTAATAGATGACGGAGTATTTATATAAATCTAAGTTTTGTCTCTTAAAATGCGCGAGTTTCCGAAGCCGGACCTGCAGATCGCAAAGAAATGGAATGATTTCAATACTGATTTTGGAATGGTTCGTGATTCTCTCTCGGTCGGAGTGGCGATGATGATAGAGCACGGCGGGATTTTCGTGAGACGCGCGTTTTAAAAATCAAAACAGACGTATACAGAAAAATCAGACTTTAGGTCTCGCTATAGCACCGATTAATTTTAATTTTAGCAATTAATCTTTTTCATATCTTCTCTCTCTTCCTCTCTCCCGAAAATAAAATTAAAAGATCTACCTCTTTCTCGACTTGTCTACAGTACAAGTTAAATTATAAATTATCATTTTTTTCCGACGTATAATTTTTATTATTTTTAAAATAATATTTAAAAGTTAATTCCTCCGAAGTTTATGTATAGTAATTCTATTAACAATCAGCCAATATTTCTCGAAATACGATTTTTTCCTAAACCACTGATTCTCCATGTATATAAACTATTCTTCTGTACTCGTCTTGTCTTGGTGGAAGATAAGTAGTCTCTGATCGGATCGACTTTCCCCCGGGGTTGTTTCGCACATCGTACACTCGGGCAATCATCCAATTGGACGTGGCTTTGAGGACGTGTCCGCTTCCCCGCCGCACCCGCTGCTCTCTCGGTTAGATACGCGCGCTAATACTTTTGCTTCGTTTTATGGGTCGCTTATATAACTTAAGAACGTGAAAAAATAAATAAATACTACGCGTTTTATGCGCGATCGGCTCCGTCCGAGCCGCCGAACCATCACGAAGGAAGAGACCACTGTAAAACATTTGCGATGTCGCACGTGTTCGGCAAACAAATTACAGGAAGACCTCTTTATCGCTCTTTCTTTTTCTCTCTCGAACGAAACTTTTGAGAATGTGCACGCGTACAATATGCATCCATATTCGACTCACGTAATTGAATATTGTTGAATATTATTGCCAGTGTCTCTTCCATTGTGCTGCCAGTGCGTTCACCCGGGCGGAGACATCGCGATAAATTGCAATAATAACAACAATAATTCTACTATATGACATAATAGTAATACTAATAATAATGCGATCGGTTTGAACAATCGGCGGACCTTCGATCTCTTCGTAATACTTGCTTCGAGAAAAATATTTAGAAAAGGAGGATTTTATCCTGATCAAATTCGCGCGTTTATTTCTTGCTAACTTTTTTTGTACGTTTAGCGACCTTACCAATGTGCCTGCTACGCAATTTTTTATACAAAGGTTTCAAAATTTAACTAGATATCGATATCCTCTTCGTCTATCGCGCGCACGTTCTCTATATAAACGACTAAAGGCTCAATCTAACTAAACAACGAACGGATGAAAGATGGCGATAAAAATATAATCGTGACATAATAATAATCGAATAATAATAATATTAATAATAATAATAATATAGAATACTACCATTATTACTACGTAGTGATGAATGACGACGATTAATAATAATTAATGATTAATCGAATTTTTTAAAACGAGTGCGTGGTGCGCGAGAGCGCAGATATTTTGTCGACTAGAATTCGTATGGATTTGCTCTGTGTTGTATGTGTATGTGTGTTTGCTTGTTTGTTGTATGACTCAATCGTATACCGTCTCGCTTCTCATGTCTCGTTATTTAATATGTTATTGTTTAACTTCGTTCTTCATCGTGTCTATAGCAACGACGCGACTCATCGCGAAGGATCGCCGAATTTCTTTTCCTCCCACGAATTCTCTCAATTATATACTCTTATCGCACCGCGCAAGTACTCGCCGATGTTAACAGAACGACAACGATATTCAGCTTTCTACTCACTTCTGGTTAGACACTAAAATCACATATTGAATCGACGAATCGCACGTTCCAGATGCGATCAGAAATATCTTTCGCAAATCTTCTTATATCTTCGTGAATGTCTCATAAGTATTACCGCGTCGTTCTCCAAATCGTCGTCTCCAGACGTCGATTGATTTTTACATGGAACTCCTCGGAACCTTTCAATGAACTCTCCGAAATTTCAAGTTTGTTCTCCAACGCAATAATCTGGACTTTCTCGAACGTTCTTCTCTCGACAGGTGAAATGATATTAAATCTCTAAAGTTCCGGGCTCCTCGAAATTCGCAGAGTGACGATCGACGCGATTTAGGGTTCTTTCATCGTTTTCCTCCTTCGAGACAGGAACACTGCGTTTTCCGTCAATCTCCTTCTTGGTCTTACGTAAGTGTACGTGTGGTTGTGTATATGTATGTGTGTGTGTATGTGTGGGTCTGCCGCGTGGTGTTTCTCCTTCGTGGTGCGGCGCGTCGTTGCTCCGACTATGTCCCGTTTACTTGCGACCTAGGTACTCGACCATCTCTTGCAACCTTTCCATCTCATCCTCAAGCAGCAGCGCTTGGATGCAGCTCGTGAAGTATTGTGTGCTGAAGCAGTCTTGCCTGTGGCGGGGACAAAGATTGAGAACAGAACTCGATTAGTCTATTGTTGGATACGGAGTAATCACCGACGTTCTCGGTGTCGGGTGTGATATGCATTCACGGACCTATTCGGGGATCGTTTCGATAGAATTTTATGAGCTGGACAAAATTGGATAACATAAAAACAAATTTTAATTTTAATTGCCAAGAGACTTTAATTAACTTTATATTGATTTAGCAATGGTATATATTTAGCGCACTTGATCACATCTCTATTTATAAATCCTAAAAGGCAGAACAAGAATTGTTTAGAATTTTACTCGCAAATAGTACTTAAATAATTTGAAAATTTTACATATGATATATTATGTAATTTATACAATTAAAATATTTTTAGATGAAACGAATAGGTCTGTGAATTAGCAATTGTTAGTAGGGACATATACAGGATATGTGTGTATGGAAAGGTGTCGATTGTTTCGCACTCTACATTTCATAATATCAAGAATTTATACACCACAAGTAGAGTGCGAATCGTTTTGCTTTAAAAAATCGCAAAAACATTTAAAAATATCAAAAACTGCAAAATCATAGATATTATCACCTAGAAAAAAGTATTTTTACGTCGATCTGCCGTCTTTCATCATCCTGAAAAAAATACGACGCTGCAAAAACACCAATGCAAAAATGCTTCAAAATGTAAAACATTCCCTAATAAATTCGTTGCCAAAAAAACGTTCAAAATCGTCGCCGCAAAAATGCACGTCGAAATGGATAATATGAAGTCAGAATATACGAGATGATGCTGTATATTACATCGCTAGCAGTGCTGCACTTTTGTCAAACTAAATTAAACATAGATATATGTGATAAAATGAATATTGCATCTATATTTATATTTCCAATTTTCCAAAATTTATAAATTTTTATGATACGTCTGATTTATCGAGATTCTTGACGAACACGCAAAGTATGGTTTCACCCTTTTCTATATTGCAGCATTGCTCGCTAGTATAAGATTGCGCAGAATTACCTAATTTCTCATACTCATTATCTCGATGCGAAGATACTATAATACGCGCGAGTATTTGTCCAGGGGATGGCATTAAAAAATGCAACAAAAATATAATAGAAAGTAATGGCAAAAAGGAATAATGAAAAATTAAAACAAAGAATATATAAGTATAAATTCTATTAATCCGCGATATCTGTTTCTTATGCAACATTTCAATTTCCTTCTTAAATTGCTAATACATTCGATAATGCTTTTGCTTGATATTTTTCTAAATGAAACAACGACCAAGTTACTTTTAATTACTTTTTATATTGCCGTTTATTATTAATCGTTTGCTTGAAATATCTGTTACGGTTTTCGATTCAAACATTTTGCTGCGATGAAATCAAACTCAACCGTTTAATTATATATTCATAATTTTTACACACTTTACTCATTATACGTATCGTGTAATAAAAATAAGAACGCGCTGATTTTTCCGAACTTTACTTTGCAAATATTACAAGACATACACTTACACTTAATTCACGCGAAGATTATGCAAACAAATCGGAATTTACGTTTTTTTTTTCCGACGAGTGGGCGTATATCAGAACGAGAGCAGATGAGGAAGGATAATGTGGAAAAGCAAGCGGGCACGGTTAGTTCTTTATATTTGCGAAAAGCGGAGAAAAGAAAGGGGCGCATAAAAGGAAAAATCATAAACTAAAGAGAAAAGGCTACCTAAACCCCCGGATCGGCTCCGTGGAGTTGCTTGATCCACATTTGGATCTTTCCGACCTCGTCCGTCAGTAGCAGGACGTCTAAGCATCCTTTGAAGTAGTCCGTGGTGAAACATTCTTTCCTGCAGAAAGTTAAAAGAAAAACAAAAAACACGTGAATTATATTATAATACAGTAGCACAAGTTTGTAAGCAGCAGACCGGAAATTCTGAAAAATATTCCGGAAACATGTGATATCGAAAACATTTAACAAATCCAGTCCAATCGTTTTACTATTGAATTATGCGACAATATACTGAGAATAAATGCTTTCGTGAGTAGGATAGATGCATCGTTAAAAAATCTCATAATTTAAAGATTTTATACAAATCTTAAAATATCTATAAATTAACATTATAAATAGTATTAACAATAATTTAATATTTTGTTTTTATATTAAGTTTAAATTTTTTTTCAAGTCAACACAGCATTAAAAAATTTCAACATTAATTTCTATCCGTAAGAAGTCCAGAAAATAAAAATGCATACAGAAAAAAATATTTTAATATGTTTGATAAAAATCGATTATCCGACATATTCTTCAAATCGATGATTCACCGATGCATCTGTCCTTTCTCGTCATCGTTGATTTTTTTCGAGAGTAAATTTTCTAAATATAGCGCTGTATGCTGTAAATGTACTCGAGCTAGAACATCAATTCGTTACTTTTTTTTTTCACATTGTGATCTCGCTCGCTGTTGTACAATAGCTCTTACGTGACGGCCGTTAAGCGGCTCGGCACAAACGGCAGGTAGCAACGGATGTGCGTTGGCATTCGCTCGTACGAGCTATAAATAGAAGAGAAATCTCATTCCATTTCGATACGCGTGCCGACGTGTGTGGTGTACGCGCGGTACCGAGAGCGGAGCACGTGTACAAAGGTATATCCGTGCGTCCACTTTGGCCGTTGATATTTTTCAAGGTAGAAATCACGCGGCGGAAGTCGTTCGCGAAATCATTTCGTTGTATACACCAAAGACTCTCCGAACTTTAACCCGTGAGATCAATCTTATATATTATATATGAGAGATGAAATCGTTCTGAAAAACCTACATCTACTTCATTTTTCTTTATATTTATTCATCCGCCCGGAATTCGGAGATTAAACACAAAATATGTATTAGTTCATTTGTTTTTATTAAAATCGCGAAATAAGTTTTTCTAGAAAATAATGAAAAAAAAAAAATATCCCAAATCGATTTTACGAATTAACAAAATAAAAATATAACAGAGAAATTGATAGAAAGTTTGATTACCGATTAATTATATCTCCAAAAATAAAACCGCAAATATTTGTACGATAATATCCAAGTGTCAGATTATTCGCCGTGTTAATTCATGATAATATATTATTAAATAATTAGCAATAATCATAAATTTTTTTATTCGTGTAAAATTGCAATTTTTTTCATAAGATCAAAGTTTTATTATTCCGATACTCTTTGTCATTAGAATCTTTTAATGATTTTTACTTCTCGATTCCGAATTAAAATTACCATTTATCGGATTTATTTATTCGAATCAATTTTAAAGCATACTTGACAAAAATATTTCTCGCATCTGAGTAAAAATCAAATAGCTCGTGTAGTCTTATCTCAAACTTCTTCCCATCTCAAGATTATCACGTTTCTGCTGTTCGCATTATTACACAAACGTGGACAATCTCGTAAGCAAGAGTACAATAGACAGTAGCAGCACGTGCGGATTCCAACTGTCAACCATCATTTCGTAGAAACATCATCGTGGATAATAAGACGTACTTGCAAAGCATGTGCAATTGCGGTTCCCGGAACAGGTTGTAGCAGTCTTCACAGATACGGTCCAGACGGGCGAAGATACTCTTGTCGTACACGCCCTTGCACTGAATGTCGAAGAACGACCTTTTGCCCAAGGGATGGCCGTTAAGAGTGGCGGCGTCCGCGCCTAGGTCGATGCAAGACGAGATCAGCAGGAATGTCAGTGACCACGTGAGAACGGATAGCAGGAACGGGCAGGTCGTGGACGACGATCTCGACGACGACGACAGCGTCGACGTCGACGAAAGTAGCGTCGAACACGAGGAATGATACGCGGCCGACGGATACATCGCGAACTCGTCGTTGGACGACGACGATTGGGCGTTTTGCTGTCGATGCATCATCTGAAAAAAGAAAACCGCGGTCTTTAACGATATCGTATTTTTTATTCTATTTTTTTTTTTTTTTTTTTAATTGTGTATAGGGGTGAGGAACATTGTCCGATATTGAAATCTTAGCAATGAATCGATGAAAACGCTACCTCCGTTTAAGCCGAACCGTTTTATGCTGCTTACAAACTTCGTGTTTATTAGGTAGGATGCATAAAAAAAAAAAGATTTTCGTGTTAATTATAACTTACAACTGACATCTACTGCTAATAGCTTCATATTTATAGAGCTCGTACTATTTACTTCTATACATCTGTGTCTGAATTATTGAAATGATTGATAGATAACGAGAAAAATGGATCTTATCTACGCGCACTTAATATTGTATGAAATTCTATTTAGGTATCATATTTTTTTGCATTATTATTATGGAAGACTCTTATAGGCATAGAATCATGGGCACTGCAATTATATCTCTGAAAAATTAAGTTGTAGAGATCACAGAAAGAGACAATGATTATGAATATTTTTTTTATAAATAATGTCATTTTCGATAAATTGCACGAGCATTTTTCTTTTTGATTAGTGACATTTATTATATATATTTGTGTATAGCATATTATTAAAAAAGAAGATATATATTTATTTTATTTTATTAAACACATTTTTTACGCGATATTTAAAAGATAGGTGGAGTCAGTAACTCGATTCATACTATAATTAAGCATTAATAAAATTCATTTTTTGTCTTGATGAAAAGTTACACATAAAATAGTTAATTAAAGATATAATAAGAGCAATAAAAGTTAAATTAAAACGATAACGCAGTAATGAAAAGACAAGAATGATTTGTTATTTCAAATATAATCTATATTCTTTATATACAGCTGAAAAATCATTTGCTCATTGTGATTTCGATATATCGAGGATTGTATTTACTTCCGTAATTTCCAAGAACCGGTTCTTTCTATAGTGACGAAAGGCAAGCGCCGCCGAAAATAAAATATCTTAATTAAATGATAAAGTTGTGGCGCTCTCTTAGACACGCCCTCTAAGAAAGGTGAATGGATCTGAATTGAGCGCCCCGTACACGCATCTATGGGGCCTCAAATAATAAATTACAGTTTTAGTGCCGAATCACCTTAGCACGAGAGTGGTTTTTCGAGTAGTTCTTTCAAGAAATCTCTTCTCCATTTTCAAATTATTCCTTCAATTAGGTCGACTTCACGCGTCGATTTCCTCGTAACAGGACGACATAGCCGAGACGATTCAGGTAGACGCCTTTAAAAATTCCATTTTACTCGAGAGAAACCGAAATGCCGACTTTGCACACATCATTTGTACGCGAACGCAAGATCGCTCGTTATACGAACGTAAAAGATGAACATGTACACATTTGGGTATATCGATATACCTCCCGTCACCTTTTCGTCCTCCCCCTCCCGACTTGCATACACCAGGTTGAGATGTAAAGCAACTCTTAACCAGTCTTGGTGCAGCAGTGAATGGACCACACGCAGGTAGGCCCCACCTGTAAACGTCCTCAACCGACAACTTCATTAACCGGGGCCCCAGCGCACGAGATCCACCACGAGAGGGGGGCCTTCCTTTCTCACTCTCTTTCTTCTCGTCCCCTCTTCTCCTTCCCCTCTCTCTCTCTCTCTTTGTCCGGATATCATCGTACGATCCTCGCCTCATCCCACCGCCACCTGCACACACGAAGAGAGCGAGCGTTTCGCCCGGTTCTTCTTTTTTCGGAACATAATCACCGCTCCCGGGTGGGATCTTATTTTTAGCCGCCAGGACGATTCTCGGAACTCTCCGGCAACCGCTCTCTTCTATATATCGGCGCCTCCACCTGGTAATTGGCCGTAGGCCGATAATTTGCCCCCAAAGTCGTCCGGAGATCGTTAAGACTCTCCTCTTTGTATCTCTCGTCTTCTCCTTCTATCTTTCTCTCTTCTTTCCCTGCATAAGTTTCTCCAAAGGCCTCCGCGAGAGAGAATGGATACGTTCCGAGATCTGTCTCGTTCTTTTTTTTTTCTCAGAACGGATATATTCGGTGTGAATGGCGATCAGCGGCGTCGTATCAAAGAAAGCCGGACGATTCTCTCCATCTCTTTCGCTTGGATTCTACTTAATTGATTTTGTGAACACGAATCCGCCGTCAGTCGCGCCGCGGCTATCGCGTAATGGCAATGGTTTACCTAGGATTGCCAGCCGTCCTGGATAAGGTGAAAGTAAATACGTATTCCCAAGAGACAAATGTGCACTTATATCTCAGTATCTGCATATAATAAATTTGCATGTCTAAATATTCTTTCTTATGCTCCTCCATCTCCAAATATTTATATGATATAAAATTCCTTAGATGCATAAAAAATAAATCATTTTACGCAAAGCTTACTATAATTCGACACAAGTCTTATCAGAAAGAAAATATATTGCTGATTTTTAATCAGAATTTTATAACAAAGTATTAAATAAAAAACGTATTAAAACGCGACAATTAAACGAGAAGCGTTTCAAATAGCCTAATTGATGAATACGAATTATATCGTTAATATTTAAGCAAAATTTTTAAAAATGTCGGATATTTTATCGCAAATTTTTTGTCTTATATCAAAGAGAAAAAAATGGAATCGTGGATCCGCTGTATTCGTATATAAAAAATCTCTTTGCTTATCTTTGTACGACTCTCGCTTCTTCTTCGCCCCGATAAGCCGACCGGAATTACACGCGTGAGAAAATCTGGGGAACCACGACGCAACACCCAGGTCGCGTAAGACGTCATAAATTAGACCCAGTTGCACCGGTACATTTTAAAGGGGACTCAATTCTTTTGCTCTCTTGGCCCCGATTCGATAACGGCGCCCGGCCGGATTTTTAAGCCCATGGGGCCCTCTCTCCCTTTCTCTTATTTTAAATTTCGCGGTGAATTGACAACCGGACCACACAGAGACATAAAGTGCGTCAATATATGCGTTCCTCTCGCCTCTGACGCGATTCTGCGCGGTCCGGTAATTGAGTTGGCTTATATAGAGAAACGGTATAACGCGTACAGGAAGGGGAGGAGGAGGAGTTCAGCTGGATCTCGATTCTACGAGGCGAGACACAGTATTCGATTTACTTACAGCCAGATTGCATTATATTTTTGCATCAGCGCAGGCTCTTTTGCGAGTATCCGCGTCCCGATGTGTAAGTAATAATGACACTTTAACCGGCTGATATACGCGGCTTATAATCGCACGATAATGCATCGCACTGTAAATTACATGGTGGAATCTCGGTTAGCAGTTAATGAAATAAGACAGAATCTTTTAGCCGATGTATGCGCGAGAAATAACGACATTGCTTAAGGGTTCGACAAAATTTTCACCAAAAGCTCGCTTTGACAAAAATCAGATTTTAAGAATTAATTTAAAATTATGTAGCTTGTTTTAATTTAACAATAAGTTACATATATACGTTTATATTTTTTATAAACAAAAATTTAATTGCATTCTTTGAATTAATGGCAATATTAAAATAAAATATGCATCGGTTTATATAAAATTAATTAACAATAAAGTTGCATGAGGCACGCGCAAAAATATATTTCGCAAAAGGCCCGCAGAATGTCTTGTCGGGATGACAGCGTCTCGATTGTGAAAAATCGTCGCTATATTTAGACTTTAGACAGAACGGTCTGTGGGCGTAACACAGACATCAGGTCAATGCGAATCATACACGCATTTCGCTGCAGAGATTACTCGTGTAATCCAAACGAGGAGGATTAATAGCCATTTTAATATCGCACTGACGCAGAACGAAATAAAATATCCAGATATCTCGTATCATACTTTTTTACTTTCACTTTCAAATTTTATATTTTATATTTTGTCTGATATAATCGAGTTATCTTTGCGAATGATGATTAGAATAGTTATTGTAGGATAATAATTAATGTCTTTTAGCATTTAAATTGATAATAAAAATAAAATTTGAAAGTATATATCGTGAGAGAGAGATAAAAAAATAATCTTATTTTTTTATCTCTCTCTCAGTATACTTTCAAATTTTATTTTTATTATCAATTTAAATGCTAAAAGACATTAGCTAATTATTAATCATCATGTTCGTAAAGATAACTCGACTATATCAGATAAAATATAAAATATAAAATTTTATTTTCAAATTTTATATATCTATATATAAAATCACATTATCTTATGGAAGCCAATTAAGTTCAAGGGAGAAAAACAAAATTGAATCCTGCTACAAATAAATCGATATTTTAGACAAGCCTATCTTTTCTTGTAGATGCAATTTCAGATTCGATCAGAAAAGATTCACACTTTATGCGTTGCATGTAAAGGAAGGTGAAATATGTAGAGGGTGGTATTGTGCGAGGCGGACAATCGCGGAAAGAGAGAAAAAGGGAGAGATAGAGGGAAAGAGCATGTAAGCGTGTCAAGGTGTGCGCGGGGAGATGCATGAGGGAAGAAAAAGTCTATGGAGACCAGTTGCTCGATAGGTGAGGTCTTTCCTCGGCTCGGCCACGCACAGGTGTGCAATCTGCGAGGCTCCTTTGGCAAAAAGCCACACGCTCGCTTCGGCACTCCACCCTGCAGCGGCTCATTCGCGCATGATGTATAGAGTATCCCGCAGCGATTGCACTGTCCTCGAAACGTCGTGTGGAAATTTTAGCTTAAGAATTAGGTGCGGTAAAATGTTGGTATCCCAGCTGTTTTAACCCTTATGACGTATATTTCTTCAAGATCTTACTAAAATTCCGATCGTACTGTTCTCGTATTTCTTTTAATTCATATTCTTGAAGTTCGATGAGGATTTAATTATCTCAATGTTATCTCTTCATATATATAATATATAAATAAAGGTTTCCTCTCGTCGAAGACAACATTGTTCATTACAATTTTTCAAATTATTAAGGAATTTTTATTTTTCAGATTCAAAACAAACAATTATTTTATAATTTTACAGAACAATATATTTTGCAAATATTTTTACTATCAGTATAATTATAATTAATATACTGTAGTAGAATGATTATCTTCTGCTTTATGATATTATTATACAATTGACACAACACAGGCTATCTCTACGATAACTTTTTTTTCTTGTAAGAGTCGACAGATCGATCTGTCTTTAATTTTTGGGATATGTCGTTTGATGGAATAATTTTCGGTTATTTTCTTATTACCTACGCGACGACGTCCAATCGGTCCAATTAGCGCGGCGCGTTAACAAGATCGTCGCGACACGCGTCTAATTTCCTCGCGCGCACGAATTCCGAGACCTTGTACGCTCAACAGGCCTCCATCCGGGGCCTGACGGAATCCAGCGCAGCGCGAAAGACGTTTCCCGAGGGTGAATGGTTTCCGTGTATCGCGGTGCGCCGGTCTCAAAAATCCGGAACAGTGACGCGATCCTAATCTCAATCCCCAATCGCTCGGGCCGAGTCAACGACCTGCACTCGCGGGACCTGGTTCACGTCGTCGTCGTTTTACGTCGCGGTGACATTAAGAGGATCGGTGGTGCTTCAGGTAGGCATATTCAGGTGCGTGTACGTCATTACCTCGAGAGAAAGAGAGATGTAAAAACGGGAAACAGCGTACATCGAAAGAGCGGTGACTTAACAAAGTCACCGTTCGCCAGCGGGGCCTTCCGCAAAAAAGCACCGCGGCAAGGAGGATAAGAAGAAGCGGCGAAACGCGTGCAATTACCGAAACGCGCTCTCGGGGCCCCTCGGGAGAAGACGAAGAGCGTCCGCGTGTCCTACACGCTCGTCGAGGGCAACGAGGGGGAACGAGCGAGGAGGTAGGGCCCGGAGGGCAGTCAAAGAGATGGAGAGAGAAAGAAAGAGAAGAGAGGATAGGGGAAGTTCCGAGGAGCCGCATGGCGGTATCGTTAGATATATCGGCTCTCCTCGCCAGGTGGTCCTTTTCTCGTGCCGGATGACTCAATCCCGTGAGGAGTTGCCGGACGAGCTATAAGGCCCCCGTGAGAGCTCCGTGTGTGCTCGCGCGGCCGTTCGCAATACATATATGTAGATACACATATATACACACATACTACAGTGGACACTCTTGTATACGAGCGGTATACATCGTGTGTCCCACGTTGGACCGCGCGCTCGTACATCGCCCGACAGTAATGACTCGCGCACGGCGGAATTATCTCAGCCGGAGATAGTTGTCGGAGATATCCCTCGGAAAGAGCCTGTCCATTGAGATACAAAGTTTACGCTTCGGAAATCGAATCAATGGTGCGAGTCGAACTTGAAAGTTTTACCCAAAGTCGCATTCTTGCGAAGTAATACTAGATCTAGTAGTTTTTTAATCGCACTCGCGAGTTATATATATATATTCGAAATAGCGATGCTATCAGTTATATCACGATAGCGATAGAAATTATTTTATTTAAAGAAACTAACTTTTAATGGATGTCCTTACCAATTAAACTAGAAAAAACATGAAAATTTAATGATTATGAGTATACAAATTTTTTATCGCGCAATGTCCAACTTGCTTCGTACTTTTTCTTCTTTCTGGCTTGCATTTTTCGGGCATCGATAATTATCATGCGTCATAAAATAATTCCTAAAAAAATATCTACTCCGAAATTGCATAAACTGTGAAATATATCCAAGTAATGAGGTTCTCCAGACATTATCGTCTATATCACGATATATGCTCATCTTGGCGAACGCACACACGCGTGTCGCGTGCATCGAGACGCACGCGCGCACCAGAGTTTCTGTGGCGGAATTGTGGTTTTTACACGCATGTGCAGCAGGGAGAATGAAGCTTCGAGGCGGGGAAGAGAAGGATCGAGAAAAACGAGAAAGAGAGATCAAGATCGTCGAGAGAGCGAGCGAGGGGAGGGAGATGAGAAGAGGGGCGGGCCCTCTAATTAGGCGGTCGGCCGCCACCGCCGTCGGTGTACCATGTACCACATAACATATGCCATGTGATACGTGTGCTACACACACGCTATATACCGTTCAGAAGGAGGAGAGACGAAGATGAGAATATCGAGAGAGGGCGGCGGAACGAGAGGAGAACTCGGGGGGAAGAAAAAAAAAAGAGAAAAAGAAACGAGGCGGGCCGTAAATCAAGCGGCAACGAGGCACTCTCCTTCTCTCTCCAGGGGCCCCACCGCGATCTCTTTGACGTTTGCGGACCTACCTGCCTACCATCCCGCGTGCGCGCGCGCGCTTATGCATGAATAATAACGCCTGTGTGCAAAAAGCCCACCGTCGTGTTTCTTCCCACTGTGATTCGGGCCCTCGATGCGGGCCCCAAAGCAGTGTCGACGGTATCGCCGCGAATGATTTTCTCGGTGAAAAACGTGTTATTAGAGAGGGATCTCTTTGATCCTCTTCGCCAAAGGCACCGCGGCGGTGTTCTTCTTTTACACAGGGTGATTTCGAAACTGGTTACGTTTGTTTTCTTGTCGATAATGAGAGTGTCAAAGGCGTAACGAGATAAGAAACAACCGAAGGATTTGCCGGAAGGAAATTATTCGTACGTATTTAAGAAAGAGGGAGGGAGAGAGGATGTATTTTTTTATTTAATCTGGACCATCTGTGGCATTATACTATGTAACTATTATATGTAAGCATTTACTACCGAGAATTTCTCCGATATCACGAAGGTATCATTATCGACTATCACGATCAACTGTTAGAGCACCCGAGTATAAATCTAAGAAATCGCTAAGATCCATGCTATCTATATTTAAATAACACTTTGTTTATCAATTTATTCTCGTATGGCAATTTATATTATTTTTATTTTCTACTTTCACCACATAATACAGTTTATCGGCAATCTATTTTCTTTTGAATAATAAGCGCGAACGAAAGATATTTTCTCCTTAAAAAGGTATTCTTACGAATTCTTACTTTGCAAACAATCTATTTATGCTACGTTCCACACTTTGTGCAATTCCAATTGTTGACGCGACTTGAATCGTTAAAAAATTAATTGCGGCAAGAGGTCACAAACCGCACACTGCGTAGACAAGTGAGAAAGAGAAGAATTTGGAGCCTCCGTGGCTAACAATAAGTTTGTCCGAGGGGAACGGAAGGATTCTGTCGAGGTCATCGCCGATCATTTTCGTGGAAACGAATCGGTGGGAGGGAGAGAAGAAAGGCAAACCGCTTTGTTAACCACCGTCGTGCGAAAGCAGACAGCACTGTGTTAGAATCAATGACGTCAATCGCGCTCGCGGTAATTATATAAGGACGGTTCTTTGCCGACCTTTGCGCGATGATTAAATGCTAAGCGATTCCGATCGACGCGGCCCATTAAATCGAATGCGAAATTTTTCACGCGAGAGACATTCGCGGCACCTTCGGCCTCCCGTGAGATCCTCGCGATGGAGAAACGATTTATCTTCCAGCCGCCTCCGGCTCCTTTCGCGCGTTTGTAATTAGCGACGATGATGTTACCTTCTGATATCGAGCTCGAAGTTGTATCTCGCGAAGCAGAAATCATCGAGAAAAAAAAATTTTTCAGGTGTAAAAAATGGAATAGAAAAATGTACATGTATATATACTCGGGTACTTAAAATGGACAGTATAATGCTGGTCAATTTTAATAATATATTTTAATAAACCGATCATATCAGACATCTCTCTCTCTCTCTGTGTGAATGTTACTTGAGAGACTATCGATAAATTCGTATCGTCCATCGAGCACCGCGCTTAATGAAACAGGAGATTCATGTCCCTGCATGACTTTCTTATTAAAAGCTACTCAAGGCTGACAAGTAGAAATGATCGTAGTACTTATTAAGACCATTGTACAAATATAAACATATTTAGGGAAATATGATCCATGTCCGTGAAATCCGTCACACGTAAACTCATATACATCAGAAAATATTATATTTCTCCAATCGTAATTATTCCTTTCATTCGCAACGATTTTCGTATTTTCTAGCGTATAATAAATAAAATAATACATCCAAACTTTTTTCCGAAAAAAAAAATATATAAGGAGTGATTTTAAATTCTTTTCTTTACATAATTTCCGTCATCTATTCTCTATTTAGCCCATTAGTCTTCTCGTATCTAGTAAATCAGACCGACAATCGACAGCTGATCATCATAAAGACAGTAAATAGCGTCGTGAAATACGTTCGCGCTTGCATACAATAGGTGTCTAGTAAACGTCCGTCATACATCAAGTCAATAACCGTATTTCTCGTCATCGGGGCGGCCAGGACACAACCGGTCTCCATGCGGCAACATTATCTATTCAAATAGACGTTTTTATCTCTATCACCGATATCTCAATTAATTACTAACCGCGTGAACGTCGTGATCATATCTCATGCTCGAGATTTAAAGAGCGATGTGTTCGACTCTCTCTTTTCGTATTAATAAATCAAGCGTCCCGAGAAGTCGCGTTTCATTATTTTCCACTTTTCCTCAGAAAAATCGTTCTACTTATTGTTAGTGAAGCTATCAGTTCATTCAACGTGATTCAAGAGGGAATCATCTTACGATAGATTCTTTAAAATCCCTTTTCTTCATAAATATGTAATATACGCAATTAATTAAATCCAAAACACAATTTAGTGAAAAAAAATTTCCTCTTTATTCTCCAATTTTTTTTTAACAACTTGTACATGACTTTTCTTCCTCCGAAGGGTACCATTATACGTTATATTTCATCTGTGCGTGAAAGCAAGAGAGGCTAAACCTTCGCGCCCCTGATGCGCGCTTATCAGCCGATATCGATCTTCGGTATTCTATCCTTCGCGTTTTAATTTTTCTTTTTTTTTTTTTTGTTCTTTCGCAAACGATCCTCGAACGTGGACCTCCATTCTCGGCGCGCAATGCAACGGAATTAATGAGCGCACCTGTGGACCGCGCGTATGTGACGCACGTAGCAGCAGCGGTGGGCTCACACGCGCGTGCACTCGTGAAGGAATGCTCAACAGGTGTGCCGCCGACCCCTGCGCGCGCTCACGCCCTTCCTTAGCTCGCGTTGCGTGTATGCACGTGTGTACGTAATTGCACTGCATGTTGTAGG
Organism: Prenolepis imparis; assembly: GCF_030444845.1. Lineage (NCBI taxonomy): Eukaryota > Metazoa > Arthropoda > Insecta > Hymenoptera > Formicidae > Prenolepis > Prenolepis imparis. The sequence continues at coordinate 15,675,848 of NW_028141160.1, forward strand.
TCGCTATATTATACACCCGTCATCACCGATCCCGGGCGTTCGCATCCTAGATCCTCGTTTTCCTTTGCAGGATCGGAATCGTTATTTCGTCGTCGGAAAACGCGGAATCCACTCGCGAAAGCTGAATTACGACCGAGTGACGCAATATTTTTCATTTAAATGCATAGCATAGAATATTTAAAGTTATATCGACAAATTTCTGACATTTTTTCAAAATATATGCGTGCAATTTTTTGAAGATAGTTCGCCTTTGCGAATTACGCGAATGTTTTTCGGCTCTACTGGAAAGATTTTACAGTAGTTTTTTTTATGATTGAGAGAGATTCGTCCTAGAGATGCGGAGAGCTTGATTTGTGCGAGCCGCGCACAAAACGATGCGTTGTGCGTATATACACGCCGTCTCTCGTTGCAACGACGTGAACGGGTGCAACGAACCTCTCTCCATGCCACAAGCCGCTTCGTGAAGAGGCGACGCGAAAGAAGCGAAACACCAACCGAAACGCATACATTGGTAACGATCGATCGGGTTGCGCGATTCGCAATTAGAAAGCTTGACAAAAGATTCGCATCATTCTCCCCTTCTTGACAACATTGCGCGTACTTTCCTATCGCTTTACGATTCACCTTATGTTCGTCAAGTGCAACGCAATCTCCCTTTGACATGCAAAGGCGTAAATCCGATTTAAATAATTGTGAAACATAGTGTCGAAATGCCACATAAATCACACGTTTTTTAAATAAAAATAGCATTCTTTAATAGGATAATAAAATAATTAAAAATCTCTCAAAACGTAATGTGTATCTGTTACTCTCTTACTCTCTTACTATTGATACAATTTTTGTCGACAAGAGCCCGGTTTACTCTTTCGCGTCTCGCCACTCTGCACTTGAGTAGCCTCCAAGGCAAGACTTTCTACCATCGAACTCTCGCGAGTTCTAGATCGAGCATACACCATGCATACATCGGCAACAGAGAGCCTTCTGTCTTTCTGCGCGGCATGAATGTGTCGAGAGAGGAGAGAAGGACCGAGTGAATCCGCGCGATTTATTTACACACGGTCTCCAGAGAGTTGCCCCTAGGCTGCGCGTCAATATCGCGCAGAAAGAAGCATTAACCCCGTTGCGTTGCGAGCTAATCAATTTCTTATCGGCAGCAGTATTTTGCACCGTTTATTGATATATGATATTAATAGCAGCCGCGTCACGTGAGAAATTAATAGTACTAGATATTGATATGGTTTCGCGATTATCCGAAATGTAAATGACGAATTTGCTAAAATAGGAAATAATCGGCTATTACTTTCGTTTTACAGAAATTATTTATCCCAAAAATATCGAAAGTATCAGACGTCAAATATGCGATATCTTTTTTTATCCAAATGCACGAGGTTATTTCTCAATTTAGAAATTTAGGATTTTAGAATATACTTAATGTCGTTTGCTAAAATCGATTTGATTGCCGGTTCTCATCATCATTATAGCAGCGAAAGAATGCGTGTACTATCTCGCGTATATAGGGCAGAACTGGCTCTGTTGGCCGCATCTCTCTTCATATCAACTCTATCATTCCACTCGTACGCTACAGACGCTAAAATATTGCATCGCCATAGTCAGTGGATGGTCAATCGAGAAGGATAGGATAGAAGGACATTCACTTAGGTATAGAAGCTTGGACCGCGAAAGATCACTTCCTAGATCATTCTAGATGCTGTAATTTAATACGAATGATTGTTATAATAGATGAGAGCGCGGATGGATGATAATCTTTCGAGAAAACTACATCAATATATATTTTGCTGTTACATTAATAATATCTTTATTCGATATTCCGAAAGACATTCTTGATGCATTGAAGATACGCGAAGAGATATTCGCGAGATATAATTAGCGAAGACTTATTATTTCGAAGGAAATAAAAACGTCTACACGAAGTTTCGAGTGATTTCAAGCAAACTTTATTTTAAAACTTTCATCCAGCTCAATCTTTAATAAATTCTACTGCAAAAAATATTTAAATATTAATTCTGAAAGAAGAGAAAAAGAAAAATCTATTAATTGTCTTATTTGTTATCTGATAAATGAAAGTTCTCATAACTATTTGGAACGAGACTCCTCCCACGTCTTCATATAAATACTTTTTTCATATTTAAATTTTGTATAATTTTTTTAAATATATTTTTTTATATTTTTTATATTTATTATGAAACACTCTATAGAACGTTTAGTCCGAAGACTGTCTAGATGGCAGCAGGACGATCCGATGAGAGAAACGCATGACCGGACGGATCCCTCCGCGTGAAGGGGACCGCATCCACGCCGGTACCACCACCACGATTACCACTGCTGCTACTACTACTTCGCGGCAGCCAAAGTAGTGGGGTATACCGGTGTCCCGGCAGACAGCTTGGCGTCCTACGGTTCGCATTACGAGAAACCGTAGCCTTTCTCCGTCTCTTTCGCCCCCTCGCGCTTCGTACCCCCCCGTTCGCGGTACCGGATCTCTTGCACGCTCTCGACTCGCGCTCCGCTCGTCGGCTCGGTTTCTCCCCGAAGGGAGCATTGTCTATCCTTTCGCTCCGATTTCTCGCTCGATTCTCGCCGTGCGATTTAAATCTCGCGTATATTCCGCGTCACATTGGCAAAGTGCTCTCGGAGTCTATCTGATTAAAAAAATTTATTTTTGATTTAAAAACGCCCACGTATATGTTAGATATAATTGAAAGATCAATATTACGCGAATTTTTTATTATTATTATTATTTTACGGGGGATTTTTTAATAATTAATGTTATAACACACAAAATTAGAATGTAAAATAAAATCTATACATATATTGTTAATTTTCTTGAACAAGATTTGTTTGTTACGTAAAGATTTTGCATCATCCTTATGTTTGAGAAAAGCGAGACGGCTTCTCTACGGATGATTATCTGTGTATTGAAATGCGAGAATGTTTTGAATGACTGCGACAAGCTAGAAAGACATTGAATGCGTGCCATTCATTGGATGTTTGGCGTATTTGACATTTGACATATTTAGAAGAGAGTAAATTTTTCTCTTTCTTTTTGGTCTCTTTTCTGCACTTCTTGCAAGAGCAATCAGCTGATTAAAATCCCACTCGACTTCGAAAATCGATCCACCACTGACGTACATGAACCGTCACCGGTGAAGAGCATCGCGCGCGATATCTAAATAATAAAAAAAAATATTTGACAGATACTCTGTTCCGAGTTTGTATTTTTCTTTCGGCTGCGTAAGACGCCAAACTGTCGAGATCCCAGAATAAATGCACCGCGAGGGTAATCCGAGCGGACGTAAAAGCGATCGATCCAAGAGATCTCGAGCTCGCTCGTGCGTAGAGGACGGACGTGAGAATACGCGTGCTCCCGTGTCTTCCAACGATATGTAATCTACGCCCGGTCGTATGGCAGGATATCGAGACTCCCCGAGAAAGCTTAAAGTGGATAAATCACTCCGAGAACTCTTCGACGAGATAAATAATTGATCGTAACGGGGAACGCGCGCGCGAGAGATGTATCCGGCGGACAAGGCTGTCGCCGTAATAGGTCCCGTTTCCTATTTTCGAGATGTAGGTTCGCGAACGACGCTGATCGATGACCATTAATGGTCGTGGTGAATGTAAAAATAGTTTCTTTATACGACTACTACGTTGTAAGAACGATTCTGACTCGAGATGTTCATCTCGCGAGAAAATTAATAGGCTTGGCGAGATCGATTTCTCGCAAATTCTGTTTAATCGCGACCAACAATCTAGAGAACAATTTATCGATTTATAGATCGACGCGTTATTAACTTACATAATTTTGTAATATAAATTATTTATATAAATTTTTATTCTATATAGTTAGATTAATTAATTCGTAGACAGATTTTGGTTTCTCAGTGATCATATTAAACTTTCATTTCAATATCTCAAGATTATTAGAATTACGTTTAACATCAATTCGTCGCTTATTAATCACTCCCCAAGTACGTTCCATGCGATACGTGACTCCAATGTGATTAAGCTTCGCCTAATCTATCGGAAGCGATAACTCGCGTATCTCGATTACGTTTCACGGCCGTTTTCGCACGAGGGTCAATAACACCGCGAGGAGTCCTCGGATGCCTAAACATCTCGATGAACGTTTCTTTACAGAGAATCTCGCCTCGAGCGGCGGCATCGCGCGACTTAATGCAATTCTCGCGGCGCGGCTCGATTCGTAAAGCAAACTGTAAAACGATGGGCTGCTGCATGCGCGGTAAACGCATTCCGTTCTCTTTAAATAGGCGGCTCTCGCGCGAGATGCCGATGCGCGCTAAGTAAAGGACGCCGCGCGGTATTTGCGGATCTCCCTGAAGAAATGTCGGCGGCGTTCGATGATGCGACGAGTGGCCTCCGGCCGCGAAAATTATGAAATTTCTCTCTTCCTCTCTCTCTCTCTCTCCGACTGCGTTTGATCGATTAAGACTTTCCGTCGCGTTCGCATATCCTCGTGGATATTTACAGTATCTACGGACTCGTCCGTTTGTCACGCCCAAAGATTTCTTAAATTGAAATTGCGGTCTAGATATATCTGAGATATATTTTGTGTAAACAAAAGTAAACCTGATTGAGTGTGATAAAAGTAATTAAATTGATAACAAAAGTTTTTGCTGCATAAATTTTAATACTTTGTACGAATTAAATGTCAGTTGAAATATTGACGAACGGTATTTTTTCTTATTTGATTAAAAAGAATACGCCTCGTAACAGACAAAGAAATTTGGTCCCTTCGCAATTTATGATTTATAATATATGATATAAAAGTCCTTCAGAAAAAGCACGTAGTCATTCCTTTAAAAGATCCGAAAAACTTTGGCGGGAACACTACAGCGTTTTACAACGTGAGAATCATAAGATGAGCAACTTTGATGGAAAGCATGCCACAGGTGCCCTATCTGCTCTTCCCCTTTTCTTCTCCTCTCTCTTTCTCCAATGAGATTTATGCGCATCTTGGATCGCAAAATTACCGTATATAAGATTAGGAATTACGAGATGCTGCATCATGTTGCAGAGATCGAAAATCGGTTTCTCCATTTCTTTGATTAATCAACGAATCCACTCGCAAATGTAAAAAGTAATGATTCTTAACTGAACGCACAGTTAATTAAAATTAATTTGTTTAAGAGCTCAAAAGATTTTTATAGACTCGACTTTATAAAAGTGTCGATGGAAAATTTTGTACATATATAAGCTCTTTCTATATATTTTATTTTCAAGTCATAGTCATTATAGAATTACTGTATATATAATTATAATTATTGTATAGGTGTACTTTTTTACGAACATTTTATTAGATGTTTGAACTAGTTCTCAATATATATTCACAACTATAAAAAAATTGAAATTAATAAAACTTCATTTTGAAACGGAGACATTTATAGAGTCTCTTTAAATTATCCGTGTCGGATGAGAATCTGCCTGAGAAACGCGAATTCTCCACACCTGTTAAAGCGTCACATCGCCGCTGTATTTAGGCCGCGTTTAACGAGCAGCTATACTACATCGGGAAAGAACACGCGCATGCACACACGCACGTGTGCGTGTCGTCGAGTCATAAGTCGACCTTACGTTTGGCCCTCACCCGGCTGTGCGAGAGCAAAAGATTCTCTGAATGAACTCTAAAGATAGACCCGGCAACACATACGCCCTTCCCTTTCACCGTTTCGCTACGTCTTCTTCCTCGATCTCCTCGGACGCTCTCAGCTTCCTGCCTTTCTTTGTCGGTACAAGCTTCCGCTGACAGATCTATCAGATGTGTTTAGATTCGAGCGTTTGATTCGCATTTCGCGATAAAACTACGATCCGTTTGCTCTCTTTATTTAATCTGTATTTGTGTAATTTAATACTTAATCGGCATTCTTTCCTGACCGACTCTATCAAGATTAAATATCTATTAAAAATATCAAATTTAATTTTCTCTTAAGATTGATACGAAAGTTGAAAAAATTTCATTTATTCTAAAAAATTCTAAAAATAATATAACCTAGGTATATTTAAATGAGAAATATATATAATACAATTTTTTGTACCCCCCCCCCCCCCCGGCCCCATTGTTAGAAAACTGAGAAATATATATTCTTGCACTATAACTTAATTATCTAACAATAAGAATAGTACAACTGATTTTAACTCACAATGCAATTTCGTGTAATTCCGAAAATAATACGCTTTAGCAATTTTTAAGATACAATGTGGCTTCAAAATAGACTTTGAAATAACATTTTCCTCTCTCCCATCTACTCGATCCTATACGTTTTATCAATCGTTTTAATTTAATTCAATGAAAATTATAATTCAATTCACTCTCAACTTACTCTAAATTAGCTTAAACTAGACATCGCTCCAATCTGCTTTGAAAATAAACGATTTACTCGTGTTACTCGTGTATGTAAACGATACACCGTAGAGGAATCGATGATCCCACGCACCAGAGTGGTCGATCGAGAACGTGAACGGGGCTATTATCCGGGGCGAGGATCGTGACGCAACGGGGCCTGAGGCCCCCCGATTCTAAAATTTCCCACGGCGCGTTTGCGCGCCACGATTCTTCTGACTTATATTTTTCTTTATGGTGACAACGAGAGAGATACTTTCTCGAGGAGAGCGCGTGGGTGGGCGGCTCGACCATTTTGTCGGTCTCGATTTTGATCGCGGGATCGATCCACCGCGGATGCAGAAAAAGCGCATCTCGTCTCGGCGACGAGAAACGCGTGGGCCGCGATAGAAGGACAAGGAGAACGAGTGACTGAAAACGAACGGGGAGGCCACCGCCGTGCGTTTGCTGTCTTATGTTAGCCACGGTCCATGGTCGGTCACCTAGCATACTATGTGTGAGTGTGTGTATGTGTGTGTTGCTTTCGCCTTTTTACTAAGAAAGAGGAAAGAAGTTCCGTGCACGCGTGTATGTATATGTGTTTGCATCCCAATATAAATAAATACCGCCTAGAAGAAAGAGAGGCTAATGGAATTAATTATATGTAACTAGCCTTCATATCTATAGACACTATATTATTAGAAACTGCATTTATTCTTTAGTCGCGAATACTATCGAACCGACTATCCACCAATAAAAAGTAAAATTTGAAAGAAATAATTAAATCTTTTTTTTGTGTCTTTAATTTATTTATGGAAAATTTATTTTCATAAATTTTATTCGGTCGTAAGATTATATCGTGTACTACAAAGGAGACTGATTGTGAGATATCATTCGCCACCCTTGAATATGCTCCAGCGTCACACAAGTGCGCAAAGGTCAAGTGCATGAAGGGTTAACCGTGCTCTTTAACACTTTAAATTATGTGCTTACTATTTTAAGTGAAATCATGTGTCGTGAGATACAAGATGTTTTCCTCTACTCAAACATAATAATATCTTTAATATTTTTGAAAGTAGTTTTCTCGATACAATTCGAAAAAAAATTACGTGAAGGAAAAAAATTTTACTTTATTAATGAATTTAAGTAATAGTCTTAGCACTTTAGTTCGCAAAACTTAATTATATCAAAATAAACATTAAATTATACATGTTGAGATTAAAAAATCATGAGAATTAAAAATCAATTTTTGATTATAAATTCGACAAAAATTAATTTTTTACTTTTAATTTATCTGCTTAAGACCTGTTCCCGAAAAGAGATAACTTAAGAGAAAAATTAACAGATTAAAATTGCGAAAAGCAGCGGATCGTCATCTATTTGACCACCTGTTTTCTCCTATTTCTCGTTCGACTAGGAAAACACAAATGCACTCTCTTTTACTATCTTACTCTTCATCTCCTCGTATTTATCTTATTTTTTTTATTATATTATACATCTATATTATATTACTCTGTATTTTTTTTCCTTTATAAATACCGTTATGTATATACATACACGCAATATGCTCTTAGAAGATTTGCCCTAGAATGTGTTGATAAATATTGCTCCCTCTTTCTTACATTTTCCACGGAACCACGTGGATATCGGAATTATTTTTTCAATATCTAGGATGACATTAGAAATTAGTGTGGATCCACTCTAATAATTATTAGAATTTCCTAACTTTGAAATACAGATTTTAAAAACTACAAAAACGAAACATTTTTAAATTGTTTGTCAGAGCAGAGTGTTACTTTTATTATTAGAATATATATTATTATTAGAACATCTTTTAGAATACATATAGGTTTAACTCTCTCTGAAATTTATAAATCGCAGTTCAATAAGCGGGAAGAGCGAACAATTGAAATTTGCGTTCTCGCATTGCAATGGATATCCATATTCATCCTCGTGTTGCAATCTATATACGTATCATTATGTCCTCGCGTTATAAGCATCGTCAAATATATATAGCTTATAAACACATTATGTCAGCTACATATGACTGATAAGAATCGAAATATGAATAACGTAGCACGTAGCTAATATCGACAAGTTTCTCCAATTTCGTTCTGCATTGTGCAAGGATAATATGCAACGGGACTTACTTCGTTATTGCTTTCGAGCTCCTGCGGCTTATCCTCGCGCTTCTGGGTCTTCTCGCACCTCTCACTGGTTTATGTCCAAAGAAACTAAGGTCCCTCTCTTACTTTTGTTCCTCCTTTCGCACTGTAGGGTTCGACGAAAAATTCAAATTCCCGTCTTCGCTCACTTTTGACACTCGCCGCCTCAATCCTATGATCGACACGCGACTCCGATACCAAAGAACGCGAACACAATTGGATCGATAAACACGGAACTATTCTCGTATCTCGCGGACGAGATCTCGAGTATCGAGTGTATACGTAAAAAAAAAAAAAAAAAAAAAAATCGAAAGATCTCGGATCCTTTTGATGCAGCCGGCTGTGCGTCTTATCAACGTATGCTGTCTTCGCGAGTTGACAGTCGTCTCTCTCTCTCTCTTTTTATCTTTCTCTCCTTGTACACACGGTATTCGTAAATGCAAAACGTATCGTACGACTCTCACGCGGTACTGCGGGGCTATACAGACGCGTGCGTGTATACAGTAGTAGTAGTAGCAGTAGTAACAGTAGACGGTAGTGATGGTAGTAGTATAGCAGCGGTGCAGTGGCGGCGGCGGGCAACAGAGATGCGTCGTCTCGCGTAGAGGCTCGAGCTAACATTAACTAGCGCGGACTGCAGCCGCTTATAATATGGCCCGGTCGCGAACCAATGGGATCCCGCGCTCTTTGCCAGACCCCCACCGACCCCCCCGGGCCCTCCGGACCCCTCTCTACTGTATCTCCGTCGTACTCGGACCCCCCTCGCGCTGCTCAATCGCCCTCCTACTCCACCACCGACACCGCCGCCGTCGTCGTCGCCGTCGTTGCTCTTTCGTTCCTCTCTCGTCTCTACGCGCACCCTTCCTTGCTACGTCCACTCTCTCCCTCCGTTCTCCGTCCACCGTCGTGAGAGCCGAGACCCCCCGCGTGTTATTCCCGATTGTCGTTCCTCCTTCGCCTTCTCGTCTCTCTTTGCCTCTCTTTCTTTCGCTGTCCGGATTCTCGTACCACATACTTTTTCTTCTCATCTTTTTTCTTTTTTCTTTCTCTCTTTTGCCTTTCTTCTTTCGCGTTATATCCTTCCGCTTCATCTTATCAACGTGTCTTTGTCGATTCTATTGGTTTTTCTTTTCTCTTACCTATGGTACCACTAGTCCATGTTGACAGAAATAGAGAGAAAGAGAGAACGATGGAGAACAGATCGACAGAGACAGAAAAAGAGAGAGGGAACGAAGGGGACCGACTCGTGGCGGCTCTCAACATGGGTCGGGGACCGAGGACTCCCGGAACGAGCGCGGACTTCTATAGAGTGCTAGAGAACGCGATATTACGTGAGCGCGAATAGCGAGTTGTACGCTATAGTAACGAGAGAGTAGTAGATACAAGAACAAGAGCGTCCTCGCAGAGAGAAATGCGGTTACTTCCTTCCGGATCGTAAATTCGACGATTCCTCGACCTTCCGGAAGTTATTTATGAGATACACAATATAGAAAATAAATGTAAACCAGTTCCCGACTATGTTTCCAATCTCCGTTCCATGCTGAAGTAGATTAAATTGTGTAAAGGTCTTAATCTATTCTTTTTATAACATTTGTTTGCAGTATCATAAAAAATAAATATAGTTTTCTTCACTTAGTAATTTACTGTAAACTCAATAAATTTATTTTTGTTGACTGATCTCATTATATGAAAAGTTTCTTACGAGTTGATTCCGCAACTTAATTATTATCGGTTACAGAGAGAAAAAGAGAGCAACTACAAATTGGCGATTAAAGAATAATAAAATATACATCAATATATACATTTGAATAAATCAGAATCGTGGAACATAACGATGCGACTATAAAAATGTAAATTGTACTGTGATTAAGATATTATTATAAAATTCATTATGTAACCGCGTAATGCTCCAATAATTGTATTACATGAAGAATGACTCAATGGAAAAATGAATTGCGTAAATCTCGTGGACGCAAACTCGTTTAATGTATTGGAAAAATTGGAAATTTATGTATTGAAAAAAATTTGTCAAAAATCTATTTAAAAATTATATAAATATATATAAATATATTTATATAATTATATATATAATAAAATATATATATATTTTTTCCAATATATGATAATCCTTGCTAAAACTGACACATTTTATAAATTTTAAATAAGATACTTTAATAATTTTTAAATTATCAAAAAGTTTAGGGTATATATAATTAAATATATTTGAATATTTTATGAGAGAGAGAGGGAGAGAATATGCTTTCTCTACAAGTATCTGATGCAACTTTAACAGGTGTTAAATTTAAATTCGGCGTAGCAAACTCACGACTAAAAAAAAGACAGCTACCTGCGATTTATTTTGATGAAGAGTAAGCATAAAAATTTAGACGACTATAAGAATTTGGACGGCTTTAAGCGTTTCGCGCAAACTCGTTTAATGGTTGCATCAACCAAACCGAGACTGCCGCAGCCGTAGCGGCTATTAAGAGTGTCGTACATAATGACACGGTGTCCCCTCTCTACTGTTTTTTTCTTTTTTCTGTCCCCTTCGAGGCAAGAAAAAGAATTCCAGAGACGAGAGCAATTATTCTATCCGTCTGTCCGTTCGTCTAATTGAGATATTGCATTTTCATTTATGATAATCGCTTTGTAACCGGCTTATCGTTTCGTGACGAATTAAGGATACAATAATCAATAATTCAAGTATCAATTATCAATAATTACGAACCGATAATCCAGAACGTGAAAAAACATTAAATTATCTTATCTGCGAAAAAATATCGGCGATTACACGTGTCGCGTGACGTAAGTTACGTAATAAAGTCTACTATTGTCTCATGTCTGATTCTTAATTGGCACGAAGAAAAGTATTTAATATCGCAATGAACCTACATTCGCGAAAATAATCAATTTCGTTAGCCTTGAACAAGATTACTCGATGGTGTGTTAGTAGCTCAACCTTGCTGAAAATTCAAATTAATATGCTCGATGTGCTTATATACCAGCGTAATAGCGGGTGCACCTTGATTTACGTATTGTTGCATATAATCCCCGGTTATTTCTGGCCCGGTTTAACGGCGTACCCGAGATAAGGCTGATAGAGATAAAGCTTCATTGTAGCTTAAGGTCGATAACTCGTGACGAGTTGCGAAAAGAGTACGATAAAAGTGTGGTGTAGAACTGAAAGGGAAAATGACGTACGAGAACGAGTTTTCGGATCGTGCCATAGAGCGACAGCCAATAACGAATAAGTTTTACGTTACGAGCAGAACGGGAGATAAGGCGATAAAAGAACGTTTATTATGAAAGACACTCAGGTCCGGCCAATTTGCCACGTCCGGAAATATCAATGACAAATGCACACACAACACTTTTCTATATCTATTTAAATATTGTTAGACTTTCCAAAAAATATAAATTTCAATATGCTCTTGTTTTTAGGAAAAAATATCATTGTATTTTAATTTCATTTACGAATTTAAAATTTAATTAAAGATATTTCAAGTACGTATTTACTATTGTAAATTAAAATCGACTGAAATTTTAAGAATATAAATGTGAATGAGAGATTATGTTATAAATTTAATTTTTGTTATTAAAAATCCCTAAAAATACCGACGTGGGCTATTCCTCTCGAATAACAATATATGAAAGAAACGGTTTTTCGCATTCGTTTGTTCGACGACTGTATTGACTGCAACAGTCGGAACAGTTCCGTGCACACAAATGCACACAATACAAATCGTGCGATTCAAACTTGATCGAACACTTTCCCGGTCGGCTTTTGCGTCGATCACTTTCGCGTTTGTCTGTAAACGACGCGTTTGTAAGCGCGCCGCAAACAGATCCGCCACTTCGCGGAATTAATAGATTCCTAAGGGCTCTTTTCCTCTTTTTTCCATCGTTTAGCTGCCGGCTAACTTTCAGTTTCAGCGAAATTTTTTGCAGCAAGTCTAAAGTCATTCTATAATAAAAAAAATGTACGTCATAATAATTATTTGATTTGATTCCGAAATAAAATTAGACAAACGAGAAAATTTTTTGATACGTTTTTTTTTTATTGTGACGTTCCTCTGGAAAATACGGAGGCTGATGACTAGGATGACGACACAACGGATGCGACGTATGCATCATTTAATCATACGCGATCTTTGTTATTACCCGTTAAGATGCGATGAATGACGATCGCACGAAATCAGATAACCGACGCAGAGTATTTCTGGAAAACTACGAATATCCGCATCCGCGCGAGATTCATCAACATCGATCTGCTGATCAATCTCATCGAGATGCACCAATGGCATCGTGTGGCCAATTATGTGTGGATATTTATTGCCGGTTTTTCAGAACTGCGTTCTAGCACTTTTTCTACAGTTTTATCTTTTCTTTATTTATTTATTTTTTTTTGCATTGTAGAACGATAAAAAGTTGCATAACGTTACGACTCGTGTCGAGAAAAGCTACGAATGATTCACTTAACTAAATTGCTGCGTAATGTCGGGGAATCTTAATTAAGTGTAATTACGCTATACTCGCTAAGTGTAGCGGCCATTAATTCCATTTTATATGAAAAACTGCGAACGATGTGATATGGTAGAAAATAAATTTCTGAGAGTCGATTTATATATAGATCTGAGTAAAAAATGACGAATGTCTTTGCCTCAGGGAATTTATTCGAAATCGCTTCTTATACGCAATTAAGATCTAGTACATTCTAAAGACAGAAGTCTGTCGGAATAGTTATTTGTTGAAATAGCTTAAGATGATTGCAGATAATTTTTCACATTACTTGAATTTATGAGTATCGAAGCAAAGCGGAAAATTAATTTGTTTAGATTATTTGATAAAATACAAAAAATAATTTTATTTCAGAAAAATATTAATAACTTACTGAATTTTGATTGAATTTAATTGATTTATGTTCTGCTATAATTCGCGCGTGACGTTAGCTAAATGCACATGCATTTTATCACCGTACGTTATAATAAATAAAGAGTGTAATAAGAAATTTTTTTTATAGCCGCAAGTAAAATATCGTGTCTGAATATCGAGATTAACATGTCTGTGAAACTTTGCAGTAAAAGCGAAAAGATACTTATTCAGTCTCGTAAGCATTCGCGCGAATGATAAATTATACCGATGTGTTTTCGGTCTGCAGATTTTTTGCAGATTTTTTGCCGACAATCGTTTTTCTTATTATGAATGTATGCATATAATCAGAGGAAAATTACTATCTGCAAAAAAATGATAAAAATGAGCGAAGAAATATTATACTGATATCGTACATATCAATTGTATATCGATAGTCATTCGCATTGGTCGCACGAAATAAATGTGTAATCGTTGCTTCAATTTAAAGATGATTAATTTAAAAAAGAAAAAGGCCGAGAAAGGCGTACTTTTTACTTTTTCGAAAATGACGAAAGTTTGAGTGCGTAATATATAGGAATTAATTTATATGATTAGAACACCCTGTATTAACCCGCGAACGCGGAACCTAGTCGATTGATGTATCAACATTTTGATTGCCTCATCTTTGCGATGAAAAACAGCAGCGGATAACTGTATTTCAAGTTTCCTGCGATTTCTCGTTACTTGAAGGTACCGCTATAATACATTACGCTAATCTTCATTAGTTAAATTGTAAAAAACTTAGAATATTTTAAAATAGCACTTTAAATTAAGCAACAATAGGCTTGACATTTAGCAATCAGTTTAAATAATGCTATCAATTTAAATAATATTTTAATCAATTAATGATCTCTCTCTTTGCACAATATCTCCTCCAAGCCTTAAATTAACTGGATGGAATATCTCTATACATAATATAATTAATAATTAATTTGACTATATGTGCCTCACTGTATTATAAAAATTTAAATAAAAACTAAAATTACAATTAAATAAAAAAATTAAAAATTAGGTATGTATAATATATATACATGCACATGAATTGCGTGCATAATTAGCAAATAAATTGCATTGCGAATTAGTGCCATTATTTTCAGCCGGTCGAGCAATAAATAATAGATCAATAATTAAGATGAAAATTGAAGCTTATTCCATGTAAACTAACTTGCATACGATGCTTATTAATATGAATAATTCGCAGTCAATTCAGCCGACTATTTGACGATTTATTATTTCGATAATGTTGCGCGGCAAATCGATCGTCGATCCGATCTTTATCCCGACTTCCTCCTTCGCCAATAACGGCAATAAGGAAGGAATATCGCGGCCGCGTGGCTATCTTTGCTCGAGACCTTCTATAGCACGTTAACCCGAACTCGTAGGGTTTATTCTGGCGACAAGGTTAAGGAATCGATGAGACATAAAAATAAAATATCAACAATGTAAGATACGTGTCTTGAAAATATAGCAATCGCTGTAAATGCAAAAAAATAAAAATTTCTAATTAAGCATCTTCCGTAAATAAATTTAATTATTCTGTAAATGTTTTTAAAAAATTTCACTCTCGAGAGCCTAGGATTTATTTTAACGATAAGATTAACGAGATTCAAATAAAATTATAAAAAATAAGATAAGCGAAAAAATCAGAAATAAAATATATACAGATCTAATGAGTATAGAATTTATATACGCTAAAAAAGTAACAATTATGAATATTTTAATTATTTTTGAAAAAAATAATAAGGAAAATGCTCTTTCATTTCGAATTAATTTCAAACATCATGAATATCATATATGATGTATTTTGCGAATATTATTGGCCTCGATATTTTTTGTCTTTGACGAAAATTGCTCTCCTTTTTTTTAGGAAAAATTTTTTTTACGCGTTGATAGCTCTTTTTTTACAACTCTTTGTATTTTTCGCAATTGCGACTGTTTATTAAGCTTAAATCACTGCGTGCTCACCTTGTTTGAGATCATAGCCGCACATGTATCGGCGGACGAGAACGGTGAGAGGCTCGGTTGCGGCAAGAAAGCGTCCTAACAGGATCGCACAAACGTGTACGTACAAACTCGCCAGGAGAAAAATTCCTGTACGAAACAAGGTTTGAACCAGGGGTCCCAATTCAGGTTGCCACGTGCTTCCTCGCACACGCACGCGTTTCTTTCACTTTTCCTCGATATTATAATCACCCTCCCCCCCTCGTCCGGTCCACCGTCGTTCTCACTCTCGGAATACTCGTGTATAGCGACGTGAACTTGGGGCCCGAGGGGGTTCGTTCACATAATCGTCAGAATAATAATTTTTCTGCACTTTATCAGTTTCACGGCGATCTCGACCAATCGGCAGATCTCATCGTTCCCGTAAAAAAAGAGTCACGTGATGCACAAATTCCCGTCACTCTTCAATTTTTCACTCGCGAGGATGTTTCTCGAATTATTGTCTAACGTAGGGTGAAACTGCGCGATCGATCTCTCGCTTATAGGGTATCGACACTTGTCGTTCTCCATGTCGTTTTTTTCACAGATATTTTTTCATCCGCTGGAATTTGCGATTACGATCGAATTTTACATTGGCAAAGCTTGTTCATAATTTCCAGAAATAGAATAAAGCTGCAACCGGAAGCTGACTGCTCTCTTATACAAATGAGAAAGAGACTTTCTCGTATTTAGGATCGTGTCACGGATCGGGGAGATATTTCGACGATTCAGTTTGTCGAGTTGCGCTCGCATAGGGAAGAACCTTCGTATCGGGGACCGTGCACGAGTCCGGACTCTCTCTGATGGGTTAATAATGTCCGTATCCGTGCTAGTCAGCGGTCGGTCACGCCGATTTTCTCACGCTCACGAAGCGAACGAGCGCGCGCGCGCGGACAAGCTGATCACGTAGCACGCAAAGAATTTAATTCGCCTTTAAAATTAAAAAACGCGCAATGCCACGCACACGGACGTGCGTATTTCGGAATATGTTCCAAGAGTCGTGTTTTATTCTCCCAAAAAGTTTAAGCGCACTCTCGCCGTAATGTCGAGAACAAAATCACGTAGGAAAGAATTTCAAGAATCTCGAGGAATTTCACTGCGATCTCTTGCGCGAGAATCTCCGTAATTATCCGTGATTACGCCAACGCACTATAGCTATTTCCGATTTTCTGTCTTCTCGCACAAATGTGTCTCTCTTCTTCCGTCCTTTTAAAAATTTTGCAGAAAATCGAAATCTCGTAGATATACGAGAATGTATCATCCACTCAAGAATCTTTAGATCGAAGAGAGATTCGAATATCCCGAGAATTCGAAGCTCCTTCTTCTCTTAGACGTGACGTGACGAAAATTCCCGAACACGTAACTTCCGACAGTTCCACGAACTCTGATCACCCCCACTCGGATCAGACTCTTCATCAAAGAAAAAGAGTGAAGCGTGTCTCGTGCACGAATGATTTCCAAGAGTTCGTATATCTAGGAAGGTCTTGATTCCTTTGACGTCATATACAAGAATAAGAACATATAAGAATTCCAAGACACGTGATTCGGCGGCTGACAAACAATGTATAGAAGACACAATGTAGACTCAATTTCGGCGATCACGTCAAATGCGAGCTGGTCAAACACAGGAGAGACTCAGCGCCGAGCACTACTGACGCATCACTGACTTTATCCGTCGTCATGTAGTGTCCTGCATCGGAGAGTATACGGGCTTAGGTCGCGGACTCTCTTTCTCTCTTTGTCTCTCTCTCTTCTTCTCTCGCATGATATGCTCCCGGTAGGTACAGGGCACTTAACACAGTTAAACGGACGAACCCTCCCGCTGGTGTGTGCCAGGCGACGTGACAGGCGACGCGTTATGCTCCCAGCTTCCGCGAATAGCTTCTGCGCCAGAACGGCCTGGATCTTCGTTCGTGCCATGCCATGCAAAATCGCAGAAGCGTGCCATACCGTCTCGACGACGACGACGGAATTTCGGGAGAGACTTGTTTGTTTGTTTAGCCGCGCGAAGAGAAAGAAACAGAAAGAAAAGGACAAAGAAGACTTAGAATTTCGACGAGTTGAAAAATGTAAACACGGGAGATGGGTTTCGTCCTTACGCGCTTTTGTAGCGATGAATGAGTAGACATCGATGAACGACTGCTAAATCGGTCCTTATTTTTTTTTGTCATACCTAACGTTAAAATAATATATGGTGTTGTCAGTTTTTTTTCCATATTATTTAAAGTAATTATTTATGGGAAGTTTATTCGCGATTTTCTCTTCATCTCTTTTTTTTAATTATTAATTTTAAATAATTCCAAATATATTATCAATTATTTCGCCATAACGTAAAGCTTCAACTTTCTCAAAGCGAGAGACTTTACATCTTTTACACGTCACTACATATTAATGTCAATCGTCTGTATAATGACTAACATTCCCGACAAAGGAAAATCTACTAGGATATCCATATACAAATTTGACCTCGCTGTTTAGTTCCGCGACTCACGATTTATGCATTTCGCATACTTTCTTCCGCAAAAGATAAAAAATCGATAAGAAGAAATCATCGTATATACAATATTCATCGTCTGAGAATCTGGATCGAAATGTCCAAATTCTCTGACCCGGGGGAACGGATGCGTGGTGAGCGACCTCTGAACAATAACATGGGCAGGAAACTATCATATGGGAGTGATTCATGTATACATTACAGACGATGATCTCGCAAGTTGAAAGACGTGCACGCGAGAGAAAGAGAGAAGAGTGAGACAGGCGGCGAGATTCGAGCACGGGATACAAGCAATTCATTCATCAATGATTTATCCAAAAGGGAATACCCGCGCACTAGATTCGGCGCGCTTCTAAGAAACAGAAAGCTATATCAGTCAAATGCCATCCCTCTAATGAATTCTTCTGGAGTTAAGCATTTTCGCGAGAGAACACTCTATTTCTAGCTTCCCATCGTCTCATCTCAAGCATCAAAAGATTATCCTACGTGATACATAAATTCTTATAATATAGATGACTTAAAAAAACGTGCAAGTATTTATATTATTTATTTAAATCAGACTAAATAAATTGGTATAAAAGCGCGATTAAAATTGTTTCATGATAAAAAAAATCCCAAAAACGAAGATACCGATAATAGCGAATGTCGTGAGGATGGTTGTTAAGAATCTCCCCGAGCGATCTCATCATCGTCATTACATTTTCGCCGATATTACAAAATCTCGCGAATATACTTCCATCATCGCCATCGTCGGCGATCTCTTCCTCCAGGCTACGTTTTTTTTTTTTGCCTGTGTCGAGGAGAAGGTGGACCGATACAACACTCGCTCTCGCGACCAGAGTGGACACATGTATACAATACATACATATGGGGACAGAGATGCCGAAGGTGGCTGTGGAGAAGGAGAACGAGAGAGAATTTCCTTTTGCAGCCTATGCGGCGGCGGGTAGGATGCTATAAATAACCCGACAGCCTCCCTGAGAACAGAAAGTAGCTCGCCTTCGAGTTCCGTAACGAATTCCCGGGATTACTTTCTGGATCAGTGGCCGCTCTCGCGAACGCGGTTCTCCGATCGTCGATTAATGAATCGCTGGACATTTAAAGCCTAACCGCGGACGTATTTGATGCGTCGTATCGTCGCGATAAGATTGAGCGAAATCGCGAAATTTATATCGCAACAACATTGTCAGAAACGAAATACATGATATACGTACATCGTATGTTGACACTTTACCTGCTACGCATTATACAATACATGTAGAGATAATGCCTGCATATTTCCTTGGAAATTATGACATTCCTTTGGCGGTTATTACGATAACTTTATATCCTTTTTTTATAATTTGTATTTGTTGCCTTGAAACCTAAATAAGTAAAATTACACAAAGTACCAAGAGCCTTAATCATATCCGAGCATCTTTCGAAGAAAAATGCATAATATGCGATTTGTATATGATATTATTGTCAATTAAAATATTAATTGCATGGAAAAATTGATTCTTCTTTTTTAATTAAAGCTTTCTTAATAATAAAACAATTTTTTAATAAATTTTTTAAAAAATTGTTTAGTTAAATCAATTGATATAAAAAATGACATGACTTGCTCTTAATAGCCCGAATTTTCCCGTTAGTTAAAAATATATATAGGTATGCACTAGCGGATCTTAATAATGGGGGTCGATAATGGGGCGGGTTTCTGCAAAATTATTTGATTTAATATTTTTGGTTTCATGCTTAGCTTTTACTCCAGGATCAACGACGTCGATAGCTTTTTAACGTTTGTTTTTCTTTATTAATATTTCTTTATTAATATTTTTTAAATGGATTCAGCAAAACTGTTTCTTTTAATTTGTAGGGGGGGGTTACCCCCCCCCCCCTCCCCGGATCCGCTAGTGGGTATATGTATTTAAATTTTCATTCACTTTATTTCATCGTAGACGCATAGCAGTATTGCTCGAGAGAAAAATGAATGAATCACTTATTCACGCGATCCTTGAATGATGTTATTAATAGACACCGTCGAAAGTGTTTTGGGGGGTTGGGGGGCACGAGCGGGAAGAGACGCGGACAAACACCTGCGCGTGGGAGCGTGCCTCGGAACGTATGTATCTTTTTACCGAGATCAGCAGTACTCGGAAGAGAATTATCTGCTAAATGTAATTCGAAGACAGTGAGAGAGTTCGAGCGGTGCGTGGCAGAAGGAATCGGCGAAAGGGAGTCGCGTTCGTCTCCGCGTTTGTCGCGATGTCGAAACCGCGCCGCAACGTTACGTCGATAACGCGTGTCCCGATTTACTTTGGAAGCGAATTTATGTAGAAAGTCGGAATGTGCGTTTTACTTATACCATCGTATTTAAATGCCAACTCTCTTATAGCTATCATAAAAAGCTGTCCGTTTGGGAATCATCCGGATACTATTTTAGCAAAACGAGACCCTCAAAGCCATTTGAAAATAATCTGTATTAATTTATTGATAATTTGTAAATTGTTTTTGTATATATTGATTTTATATTAAAATTTAATTTATTTTATATTAATTTTATTTATTTCATATATTAATAATTTTATATTTTATTTTATATTAAAATTCTATGTTTGTTTCTCTCTAAGATAGATCGATTATATCACGTTTTTTCTCTCGAAACCGTTCATGCTGTTATTATTGGGTTATCATTGAACGATGGGTGATATTAAATAATATTTTTAATACAGCGAAGCACGCGTCATTATTGACGTCGATGTTTTCGCGTATATATGAATTAGATTTATTATCGAATGACCGATATTGCGTAACATTCGGTTTTCTTCCGATCGAGAGACGTGTTCATTCGACTTTGGCGATATCGGCGTGTGCGTGTGTTTGTGTGTCGCGTTTATTATGTATATAATTAATATAAATCACTCACATTGCACGTCGATAGATCGGCTTGCTGAAGCGATCGCGAGTTATCGCCCTGTGACTAACATTGCGTAATCGACGACGTTTTCAAACGATACACTTCCGAGACGATAAGCGCGGGCGTGTTATCGTTTTTATCGCAGATTTGATTAACATCATCCACAATATTTACACTCGATCGTTCATAAATAGTCACGGTTTAAGAATGTCAGCGTATAATCTAGGCTTGTTTCGCGATAAGAGATTTCTCTCCCAACATTTATTATATTTAGAATTTAATTTCAAAAATATTTGGATCTCGTAATATAAACGTTTTTATAATTAAACAAGAATAAAATTAATTACATATACATATAATTAAAAAGATCACAATAAATAATCTTCGACGATTTTATTAAGAAGAAATCTCATCTTTACTTTCCTCGAAGAATTTGTCATAAAAGTTTGACACAATGAACCAAAAAAATTGAAATGCGCATAATTTAAAAATAGAAAGAAATCTCTGGCGTTTTCTTACCACTCAAATTACGGATGAAACTTGATCTTCTATTTGTCGAAACCGCTTCTATTTGTCAGCGGATCAAGAGCATGCCGGAATGACGTAATGACGAGAGGGACATGCGTTTCGTGGCTATAAACTTCGCGCGACGAAATCAAGACCAGGGTCCTGGCATCGCGTGTCGACTTGACGATCATTATGATCGGATAAAATATATAAAATAAAATATCCGAATCATACATGCAAATATATTTAAAAAATGCGAAATAAACAATGAAACATTTTTATAGAATCTTTAATAAAGTACTATGAAATATATCTGTATTCAATAGCGAATAGATTATACTGAGAAAATATAAAATAAAAAGACAAAAATATGCCGGATATAAATGTTAAAAAAAAATAAAATAGATATCGTTTTATTTTAGTATGGAGTTATTAGTATGAGATTACTTGCTTATCTATGTCGGATATCGTGTTATATCATTGAAATTGTCTCGTTACGATCAATCAAGTTTTTTGTTATCGAAACAACTGTATGTACGACCGACATAGCTTTGTCTACTTTTAGAATGACTTAGAATTTAGATTGACAGTAGTATATGCGCAGTCCGTTCCGCCCAATTAAACACGGACATTTAATTCGCGAACGTTCCTACATTGAACTTCGCCGCTACGGGACGGATCGAAATGACGCACGTTACGTTGATCTTTCGCAAGTGAGCGAAATGTCATACTATAAAACGCAGATAACGTAATGGTCAACGATCCGAGAGCGATTTTGTCGGAGAGACAGCAGCGCGACAGAAACTCGGCCGCGGTCGAATGCGCGCACGACCATTTGCGAAAGAGATTGTCAAGTCGCGCTTTGACATTTTTCGCACGCTGACGAAACAGCTTGTTTTCGCTAGCGCTCGCTTGCCACCGAAACGCATTCCTCTTCTGCACAGCATCATTATACGGTACCTAAGTGCGCGTCGCCTTGCCCACCTTAGCCAGGCTAATTGTTAAGCTGAAACCGAAGCGATGACGGGAAGCGATGATGGGTCGAGCCCTCTCATCCGTCACCGATGCAACGTCAATGCAACGTCGATGCAACGCCGTCATTGCAACGACACGGTGACGTCGCGCGATGAAGTCGAAGTCATTCGTATCGGCGATCGTAAAAGTTGCGAAGTCAAAGTCCGTCGTCTCTCTGTTATCATCATTCAGCGCGGTTCATTCAGAACTTTGCTCGTTATGCAGCAAGCTTGTACGGATAAACGACGCAGAAATGACACGTGCGTTTTTATCGTGTGGTTTATCGTAACGTTGTTTAAATGTATATCGTACGTATCTCGATATATTCGATTGCTGACACTTCAGGTTTCGCTGAAAATTCTGACGCCTTTGTAATCAATACGTATATAAATTGCATTCTTATGTCTGTCGCACATATGGTTTTGCGCTTATGTAATAATGTTAAAAGATCATTCGAGAAGCAAAGAGTATGAAGATGAAAGTTCTGATGGGAGAAGCCCAGAACACTCTCTTTTATCCTTTTTTTCTTATTTTATCTACAAGTTTTTTAATAGATATTTAGAAATAACTTTTAAAAATAGCTTTAAAGCTATTTTTAAATTTATTACAACGATTTTTATCTTGCCGCATGCAATTATCTTTCCTTCGTGTTTGTGAGCAAAGAAAAATAATTTTATAAATATTCTCTAACATATTGCGAAAAAAGAGAAGATGATACTTTCTACATTCATTTTTTTAAAACACTAGAATAATCCAAGCGCGTGCCATTCTTCGGTTTTTGTATTAAAAAATAATATTTAAAAAAGTCGCTAAAAAAAAGTAATATAAAGTTTATTTAAACTCGACTCATATTTTTTTTACAGAAATCAGTTGATTAAAGCGTTAATTTACTAATTAAATTTTAAAATAAAAATGTTATAAAAATTAAAATAGTAATATGTTGTAAATACTATGTCATACTACCTTATTTTTGATTAATATTTTTTGACAGAAATCAACTGATAACTGTCAAAAATATTAATCGAGTCAGAAAATATAAATAAAGCGAAAATTTGCTAATTAAATTTTAAAATAATAATACATATGTTATAAAAATTAAAATAGTAATATGTTGTAAATAATGTTTTATATTTTATAATACCTTATCCGCGATTAATATTTTTTGACAGAAATCAGCTGATAACTGTCAAAAATATTAATCGAGTTTAAAATATTATAACATATTATTATTTTAAAAATTAATTAGCAAATTAATTATATTCTAGCTTACATATTTATATTTATATTCTATATGTTATAATGCGAAATAATAAGATTATTCTAATATATGTATGTATTTTATTTGTTACAGATAGCATTGCGATTCACGCGTCGTCTATTGCTCGTATCGGTGAGTGAGAAATTGTTTATTTTATAACATTTTTATAGCGGTAATGGGAGTGTATGTAATATATATGTTGAAAATATTAAAATAATAATATGTTATAATATACCTTATCCGCGATTAATATTTTTACAAATAATATAAGAAAAAATGAAGACCAAGGGGGTCTCGCACGCGTACGCGATTCGAGCAGGCGACGTGCCTGTAGCCTTTCGTCGGATTCCTCGTGATATCATTCTCGCGCGACCGTGCCAAGAAGCAATTGAGGCGAATTAAACGAACAATTAGGCGAGCCCGGGGCCTCGAGCAGACAGCTGGACGCAGAGACGAGAGACTCGTCGACAGATGCATCGGCGCTCGCATAAATTTTTACGCGTGAAAATAAATTTTACACGCTCTCGATCTTATCCTAATCTTTATGCAATCAAACGAAATTTTTTTTTAATGATTAAAAATATCAAATTGAAATAATCGATACAATCGATAATAATACGATCTCTGTGGAACAAACGCGAAGATCGGATGTAAGTTTTCTCTATTTTGTTTAATTTTTTTTGTAGCTTTGCTCGAAGTCTCGAGCAAAATATTGTTCTCCATTCGATCATTAAGTAATTAAAAAATTATTAAATGAGAAGATATATGTATATATTTATTCTATCTCCCTCGCTACGTACGCCCATGTCGTACGACGTGCTCACGCCCCGGGTCTAAAGACGATCGCGCGATCCTCTCGAGTCCGTCGACGCGATCTCGTTTCGTTGGCTACGTCATCCGAGCGACAATGGAATCGCGCAATTTCATTTTCTCCTTACAGCTAGTTTGCGACGCGTTACTTTGCGGTTCACTTAAATCGCGGCCGAGCAATTTCGCCGCGTGCTTGCGCGTTTAAGCGATTCTCCGAAAGCTGCCGTAAATATACGCACTCTTCTTAGGGTCGAGACATCATGAAACGCAAGAATAAAATATGAGGATAAGGATAAAAATATAACAGTCTCGGATCTGAAAAAATCATCGATTTTTATGCTCGTCGTAGTTTATTTTTGATTAATTTTAATTAAATTTTTTTTCTCAAAAATACATATTTATTTTATCTTTCAATAGTATCTTTCATTGTTCGATTATATTTTATACACCTATGTTTAGTTTTATTTCTTGTATTATTTTTATTTTTTTTTATTTTTACACGATATATTTTACTTTTACACACACACAAGTCACAGATCAATATTTCTCGCAATGTTCAAAATCAACATGATATAGTTGACTCATTTATTCAAGAAATTTCACATTTCTAAGATGTCGAAAGTTTTGATGGAAAGTGTCGCGCATATATGCATCAGACACGTATCGTATAAACCAAAGCGATGTGAATGCATGGCAATATTTCTAGGATATGTCCCAAGTTCCATATGATTACATATCGTTACGTTCTTAGTATGTTATTAAAGGAAACGTTATATGTGATGCAAAGTTTCAAGTACAATTTAATCGTTCGAGATATACATATTTTAGAAATATGTATTAGATTTTTTTGCTTTGAATCTTCTAAATCAGTCTACGGAATTATTTTTCAAGTAACTGCTACATCTTGCGTAATTCTTTTCAATCAGAAAATATAGCCGTGTAAACACGTGCTCGCGACGTAATATTATAATGACGCAATGAAACGCGTCAGGAGAAGCATAAAAGTCACGGGAGTCAACGATTGCACCCCGGACTATTGTCGGCATCTCGTGATTCAGTTTCCATTGACACGCACGCGACCGGTTTCGTAAGATTTGCTGGTGATCATCGCCGCGATTACCGGAAAGTGCACCTCGGTTCAAATATACAATCTATTAATAAAGCCACTGACGTACGAGCATATATTATGAACGCAATAGCCTTTTTATTCATAACGACGAATACGACAAGGAGCTCGCGTTATTTAAGTAATGCGTGCGTTTCACGCATGGCGCACCGCGTGTGACCTGAATTGTTTATGCAGACACGACCGTCTTGTATTAAGTCTGCGAGAATAATTTATATAGATAAAGAGAAAAAAAACTTTGCTCTTTGCCTCCTTTCTTAAATAACGTAATTTTTATTCGAAGAAAATTAAGTTAATTTGTAGATGTGCAGAGATAATTTTGAATTTCATAACACAATGTTATTGTAAACATTGATCTTTTATACGTAGTGAAGAAATTGTTTTGATACATTATGCATAAGCGTTCTGAGTAACGCAAGTAGTGTCACACGAGTTTGTTGACTTAAAACTAAGCTATTTAAATTACTCGAAAATTCATACTGTTATCTTCAAATAATTTTTATGTATGCTATCTTGAAATGTATCAGTGAAATATTTGATCAATGAAATGATATTTTTATTTCTACTAAAAAAAATAAAGATAATTCTATAGTAATTAACAAGTTTAAACTTTGAGATTTAAAGCATAAATATTTGATAGAATAAATATATACATATATGTATATTAAAAATTTTATATTTTACTTTAAAATACAATTTCAATTAAATAATTAAATTTTATTTGATTAAGTGTATCTAGAAATATTTTAAAAATATTTTATATTCTATTAAAAAAAAAAAATTGAATTGAATTCGACATTTTCGGTAATTCACTGTTTGCATTTATTCTAAAATGTAAGTAATGTGAAGCACTTACCATGCTAGATCCTTCTGGCGAATGCTTGATCTCTCGATGGTCTCTCACGCAAGAATTATTCCTCTCGATCGTCACGTCTCTCGATCGTGTCCGGCGTCCTTCTGATGCGTGCGTCGCGGCGCATCGCGTCTAATATACACCACTCTACGGGGTGTCTCCGCGGCGTTTGTGCCTCCTTCCGCGTCTTCGCCCCCGCGTGTATCTCGTCAACGATCGCGTTATCGTCGCCCTCTTACCACACATGTACCTATCCAACCCCCGCGCCGTCGTCGCTACTACCACCATTGCGGCGTCCATCGCGTTGCAAGGATGCCCCAATTGTACGATCCGAACAGAAATAGAGTCTGCAATCTTCCGAGTAATGAGTAGCCACTGTCTACACTCGCCTTCTTACGTCGTCGTCGAGTGGAAGCCTCTTGATCTCTCTCCTCCCTCATCTCTCGCAGCATCCGTTTTTTCCTATCTTCGGAAGACGCGTGTTTCCTGTCATCCTCCTCTCGTCCTGTTTACTTAATTTACCCGCACGATGATCCCTTAATGCCACGGCGTTCATGGTGGGTGTAAGCTTTTTAGGTACACAGACAATTACGTTATATACACGAATAATCAAGCAATTTTAGGGCACGTGGAGACCGATGTCATACGGTGAAATTGCGCTCCACGTGTCGGCGCATTCTGAGATGACGCGTGTCCGCGTTGACAACATTTTTCTTGAATAGAATTTGCGAACGACAGGTATTAACGAAGAATTGCGATTAACTGAGCCGACATATTAGGAGCTATTATTATTATATAATATGATCGTTATATATTTAGCTACAGGTGGCTGTGCGTTCTGGAAAAAAATTATATTTTTACAAAAATAATATAATAATACAGATATGTAGACGCAATACATATATAAAGAGAGAAAAAGAAGGGGGGGGGGAGAGAAAAATCTGTATACTTTGGTCAATCGTGCGTGTATTATGATCCTACACGTTTTTTTCAACATCTGTGATGAGATGTCTGCTCTGTAATCGAGATTCATCTTCATTAGTTGTGTGATGTGAGTACTAAATCCAATTTATTCAACGTTGATTGGATGGCACGTGCCCCTTCAAATCTGGCGAATCAGTTTTTTATTCAATCTTTGACGGGCTCGTAGCGCTATTATTATTACTTTTACAAAAATATATGTATACGGAATGAATATGTAGGGTTCAAAATAATTTGGAATAAAATGAAATTAATTTTAAATGCATGAGCTATCTATCTGTAATTTATCTCTAAAATTAATATTTTGACAAATCATGTACGAACATGGATAATTAATTGGTGGTGACTTTTGAAAGAGTCCAAATTAAAAAAATATACATATAATACATTCTCGAGAATATATTTCTATATTTATATATGTGTGCTTTATGAAATTTATTTGAGAGAGTCTGCCATATTTTATGAGTTCGTTTTCGCCAAAAAACTTGTGCGAATTTAAGTTGTGAGAATCTCTTATGGATATTTAGTCACACAATTTTGTTTTGATGTCATAATAAAAAACCGATTGACGTAAGCATCGATAGTTGATCCTTAAGGAATATGGGTTTACATAAGCCAATCTCGCGAACACGCGATTAGCAGAATGCTCGTGAGATGACAGAGTGTGAAATACATATTTAATTCGATTAGGTATGGTGTTAAGTTCGGTTTAATTAATCAATAATGACGTAGATCACTTTTGCGCGTAATATACTTCGATTTTCATATAAAAACATTTCTCTAATTGTAAGTTAAAATTCCTAAAAATTTGTGTGAGGCGAAACGACTTCAGCATATCGGAGAAATATATATTTCTGAGCGCGTTTATTAATATGTAATGACACGTGAAACCGAATGTGATAATTCTGTTCAATTGTAGCGAAAAAAAAAAGTTTCCTGAATTAGCACTCGTTCGATAAATGCAGAAATAACCATAGACTTCGCACATAATACTACCCAGCCATTTTTCTTGAAGCGCGATGGGGTTTCTGTTTAGTCCAGAACACACAGTTCCGAATACAGAATGTCAAGATTAAAGTAAGATTAAAATTAAAAAAAAAAATTTTTTTTGGAGAGATGCAACTCAGAGAGAGACTTGCAGAGATCTAGCTTGCAATCAGTTTGGGAGAAAATTCTATGTTCTCTATTATTTATTTAGAAAAATTACATTTGATCGGAAATGAGAGATCGTGAAAAAAAAGATATTACTCTGAATATTTTATTATAAGTATATTTCTGTTTTATATTCTATTATTATTCTAAATATCACGAGTATGTATTTCGAAATAACGATGCACATTTATTATTATATGAACGCGACACATTCAAACGTGAATCGAATCATTCTCTTGGCGTGTCCCTGCCGTTTCTGCGACATATCTTCGCGGAGAAGATTCCGTTTGTAGCTTGTAACCACGCGGTGAAATCGCTCGACGAGTCTTCGCGCGCGAAGCCGACAAGTCCTCGCAGCGTCGCGTGAATTGCATGAATTTATCGCACGGAAAGCCTTTCCAATTCTTGGCGTGTTTCTATACCAGCGGCATGTGCCGCTTCTTGCGGCCGCGAATACACACTCTACAAGCAGTTGTTAACTAGCACTCGAGGTGTCGAGATTTTCTGCGTCGTCGCGCGCGTTCACCGCCCTCGCAACTAGAAGAGATTTTTCCAAGGACGATATAAATATACATATATGCTAGTCATTTCGATTAAATATTTTATTCGTCTAATACTACGAAGAAATTTTTTATAATGTTACCCAAAAGTAACAATCCATCATTTTTCATCGTATAACATTTTCTAGTAGTGTTGAAATCATTATCCATATGTTTGCAGAAAATTTCTTTGAGTCCACTCCGGAAAGAGGATATGATTCGGATCCAGAATGCGCGCGCGCATTAATTTATTTTATTTGGTAAAAGAAAGGCGCACACATGCATTCCTCGCGATGAAGTTACTTGGCAAATATATATAAATCGGCCCCACGCGTCAGTTTTTCCATATATATCTCATTATATGGTAAATGAAAGTCCTCCGGTGAGAAGGGGTGATTATATCGCGTGGAACGATAGCTGCCATATGGGAAGCTTTTAGAAACGCAGGCGAGTTATGCGCGTTACGTCGAGAGTCCAGTTTAATTCCCATTCACTTGTGCTAAGATGCATACATGTACATCAAGCATGATACAGCGTGCGATAAATTCGATGAACACACAGTCGAGATTAAAAATTCCGCTCGCGTTGTTTTTGCGCGTTGATGTACGCTAAGGACGTGACAAACGGCGCATGTTTACGACGATGGTGTAGAAAAATCGCCGGAATCACTGCCAGCCGGAAATCAAATATCGAGAAAATGTTAGGTGACTAGTTATTCACGAGCGAGATATAGAAAGAGAGAGATTATAATCATTGAATCTACATCTATGTATCCGAGCACTTTCTTACACTGCAAACGAATAGTTCGCGTTTACTTCGTAGCCGATGTTACACAGGAACGTGTATTTGCCCGTAGAAAGCCGGGTTCTACGAGGAGTTATGCTAATCCTACGCTAATCCTACCGTAAACGAAGTAACCGATCGCTAATAAGTAGCATTGCGGTGCCATCGTTGTTTGTACGGTACTTGTACGTGCGACCACTAGTATCGGGTGCAAATGACATGTGTAAATATTAATAGATCACATATGTCGGGGGGAAAGTTCTCTATAATTAATTAACTCCAGAAAACTAAGTCCCGCGACCCACGTGACACCGCGACGACTTGGATTATCAATCTTGATTACGCTAATGTAAGTCAAATTAACGCATCGCGTCATGATCAGATGGACACTGTTCTCCCTTAAATTATAGTCCTATTCTAGGTTTCTTGACTTTAGATACAAGGAGAGAATTTCCTCTTAGAATTTACCCTGAAAATCATGGTAATCATAGGACAATATGGTATGGAAAGAATTTTATGAGAATTTCTCTCGTTAATATTTATCACAATAAAAATAATAATATCTATCACAATAAAATATAAAACATGTTTGATTAATTTTACTAAACTCTGCATAGTAAAATCTTAAATTAATCAAACATATTTTATATTTTATTGTGATAGATATTATTCTTCTTATTGTGTTAAATATTAATCAGAGAAATTCTCATAAAATTCTTTCCCTACCATATTGTCCCACGATTACCATGATTTTCAGGATAAATTCTAAGAGAAAATTCTCTCTGTACTTTCGGTCCTCAGAGGACCATGCATGTATCTGACATCTGTCTTATGGGAGACTAATCTTTAATTACTAATTATGAGACAGACATAGAGAAATTTATATTGGATCCAGATCGATGTCGTTCGCCATATCGAATTGTCGATATACAGAGACCAAGATATCATTGCTGTCAGGCACTGTACCATGTGGTTACGTACATGCGCGAGCTCTCGTTTTATTTGATTTCTGCCGCCGCTGCCACGCTGTCTAGGCGACTAGCTCGGGCTATGTTTCTGCTCTCTCTCTTTCTCTCTCCCTCCAGTCATGCAGCGCTTCCTTCCCTTCGCCTCGTTTCCTTCACTTCGTTCCCCTCACTTCTGATTTACTTTGCTTCTCTTCTCGGTATCTTCTCTTTTCTGCATCTTCCAGTTCCCTTTTTCTTCCTCTCGCCTCTCTCTCTCTCTTCTTCTTTCAATTTGTTCTCTTATATTTTCATCTCTTTTTTCCTCTTCTGCCTTCTTTTTCTCCAATCCTCTATTTCTTCTTTCCTCAATGTCTCTCCTCTTACAAGCTTTCCTCAGACCCCTTGCCTTTCTATGGCAAACTTGTTCAAGCTCCCTTGACGTCAATGATGGTATTCTCTTGGATTCCACGGATATAAATTTTGTCGAGTTTTAAAATTAGATACATTCATAAATCTGAATCTTCTTAATGATACTTAAAGCCAATTTTGGCCAAACCTTGATTAATGATTAATTCTTTAATAAACTAATTAGCGATTAATTCCATTACTTTGTAGAATTGCCTATATAGCAAAATTTCTAACTATAGAATCTGAACTTTCTTTTTACATATTGAACAACAAATAATTAATAATAATTATTTTATACCCATATTGACAAAATAATATCAACAAAACGCATACTATTTGGCTGATTCAGTTAATCAGAGTTGAAATAATTCTTATTATTAATGAGATTATTTTATATTAATGTAGAATTATATTTTAAAAAATAATGCCAAAAAAAAAGAAAACGTTCGCTTGGGGGGACTCGCAGGATAAAAGCAACCAGTCACACCTCGAAGCAACTTTTCGAAGCGGCTCTTCTATGTTCCTTCGTCTCTTTTTCCTTTTCTTCCCGATGCTGGGCTCTCGCCATCGCTCGTTTTCCGTTCGTTAAGATGCCGCGGCGAGAGCGTGGACGATTTCTCGGTAAGATAAGCGAGAGTCCTCGTGCTGCATCCTCACCTCGCACCTGCGAATCTCATTGCGAGACTCCTCTGTCCTCCGATCGGACAGCGTGCATCGTAGATACTCTCTAACACCTGGTGAGAGACTAGCTGGCAGCTGTGGTTCGAATGACGAAGGCCTCCTCGTTCTCGTTCCAGGCCGTTCTCCAATTCTAGTGCTCGCTGACGTAACACCGAAATCAAGGCCACCTGACGACATCACGCGACAAATGTTAACATCGAGCACTGTTGATTAACTCTTTTTAAAGTTAGGATAATAATTCATAATCTTGCTGTATTCATTTTCTGGAGAAGTGTATGAAATTCTCATCTAAAAATAATTGTGAATGATGAAAATCATGCGTGAAGAAATCAGAATCTTAAGCCAGAAAAATGTTTAAGGGAAAAATATTGCTAATAATATGTGGATAATTACATTTAATTCCTGATCAAAATAATTTAATAAATCAAACTAATATAACAATTTCTCTTCGCGATCGACATTGAAATCTCCTGATATCTTGCGTTTTAAAATAGATTTTTTCGCGAAATATAATATATATTCTTTCATAAGAATTCCCGTTGCTAATCACCGAACAGGCATCGAACTCACTGATCAAGTGACGGGACGACGACTAGTTCTCGAGTTCGATGTCATATATCGACGATTGTAAACCCTCTAAAAAATGAAGTTCAGCGAGAGGAGAAGTAAGAAAAAAATACAAGAACACTTTATCGAACATATCGTCAGTCAACGCGGCCGCTGAAGATATGTTCGATGTTCAAGTGTATCCACTGATACTTCTAAACAATAATCCATTATCGCGGTCCACGATATGATCTTGTATAAAACATGGTAGACGATATCAAAGATCTTGTGCTGAAGGCAAATCTTTTCTTTTCCTCTTTCTTTCTTTCTCGGCATACGCGAAATGAATTTTATTATAAGCACACATCTTATCTAAATTTATTTAGCATGCTAATAATAAAATATTTTGTCATCTCAATAGTTCGTAACTTCTATACATTTAAGTGCAATAATTATTTAAAAAAAAAAACATTATGCAACCATTCTTGTAAAGCTCGACAGGAAGATTTACGAAAACTAAAGTCTGAGAAATTTACATCTTAATTTATTCCTCCTTATTAAAGCATACAGACTTCTTTCTGTGGAATTATTCTGTGTACGCTTTCACGTCATGCCAAATATTCGTTAAATGCTGCTTAAACTTTCCAGAGAATGCAAACTGTCAATTTATCGAGAATCGCGTCAGATGTATTTATTTGAAAACGTTCGCTTGTACTATTCCGATCATATACATATGTCACCTTTATATATATTCACGAATGATCGGCGATACGACGAGAGTGTATCGTTAATTGAATTATGAAACTGTCGCAGTGATTATGTGAAAGCGCGTTTTTCTGCTCGAGCGATCGAGAATCGAGAAAAGGGGAAAGAGAGAGTTTCGTCTCATGAAAAAACATTCGAGACATCGTGACGACGACACGCGGCTATTTATGGTTACTTTGCTGGAGGTGGATATATTTGTCCTTGCGTACCAAGGCCTCGAATCTCATTTTTTTAGGACTGCCAAGCACGCTTTGCACTCGTTTCGTTGCACTCTTTCGACGCCTTCCTCGAGTCTGTAGCGAGTCGGCAGCTTCTCTACTGACGACTATCCTTGCGATGTCTTAAACGATTTCTGTGATCAATATTTCCCGGTTCATATAACTCTCGTTCTTTAATCTCGTTAACTCGTAAGAATACGAATTAATTTGTCTTATTGATCAGAGGAGATACAGAATAAATACTTACATAAATTTAATAAAAATTTAATATAAATTATTGTATATAATATACATTTAATAGCATAAATTCTCAATTATCTAATCAAATTGTCGCCTTTTAATCCTGTTTCGATATCTCTTAATTTTTTCTATTAGTTTATATTTATTTGATTAATTTTTATAATGTTCAGATATAATATATAATTATTATAATAATTGATATATGTATATAATTTCTCAATGAAATAGACGCGATAGCGGAAAAAATTTATAGCAAATGTACCATTTTAGTAAAATAAAGCTTATACATATTTTCTATATAAAAATTGTTCCAAGTTTTTTGTATTTTTGTATAATTATTTATATATTAATATCTATATTAATATATAAAATAACTATATATTATATCTGAAATTTAAGAGATTAGAACAACACAAGCGCGCGCTATTCCTCGATTTTATATAAAAAAAAGAATGATATTTTTATATAAAGTTTGTTTAAACTTGATTGATATTTTTCGACAGAAATTAGTTGATTAAAGCGATAATTTGCTAATTAAATTTTAAAATAAAAATATGTTATAAAAATTAAAATAATAATGTTATAAATAATATGTTTTATTATACTTTAAATTCGAATAATTTTTGACAGAAATCAGCTGATAACTGTCAAAATATATTAATCGAGTTTAAAGTACTATTAGCAAATTAACTCTTTAATCAGCTGATTTCTGTCAAAAAATATTAATGAGGTGTTAATTTGTGAATTAAATTTTAAAATAAAAATGTTATAAAAATTAAAATAAAATAATATGTTTTAAATAATATGTTATAATTTTCCTTAAACTCGATTAATATTTTTGACAGTTATCAGCTGATTTCTGTCAAAAAATATTAAACGCAGATAAAGCATTATAACATATTATTATTTTAAATTTTATAACCTATTATTATTTTAAAATTTAATTAGCAAATTAATGCTTTATTAATATTTTTGGACAGAAATCAGCTGATTAAAGCGTTAATTTGCTAATTGAAATTTAAAATAATATTATGTTTTAAATAATATGTTATAATTACTTAAACTCGATTAATATTTTTGACAGTTATCAGCTGATTTCTGTATCATTCTTTTTAACATAAAATCGAGGAATTGCGCGCACATAGAACGCGCTTGTGTTGTTCTAATCCGTTTCTAAAAAAGGCATTTTAAGTCGATTCTCGCAAGTATTATTGGCTCTTTTTCGCGATGTTGATTAGTTGCTCTCGACTTATGTTTTGTGTGATATTCATCGCATCGAGAGACTGTCATCGCGAGAGTTAGCAGTTTGACAGTTTGTCCAAAATAAAATAAAATAAAATAATAATATGTTTTAAATAATATATTTCAATACTTTAAATTCGATTAATATTTTTGACAGTTATCAGCTGATTTCTGTCAAAAAATATTAATCGCGGACAAAGTATACATATATTATATTATAAGTAGGTATATATTATAACATATATTATTTACGGGTGAAGTTGGCACCCCTATGTTATGCTGTCATAGTTCTGTTAAGAATTATAAGTTATTTATAGAACCATAGGAAGAGTTCTTGATAATTTTTAGAAATAGTTCCGGTCATTACGATAACGAAAATCAGTTTCAAAAAATAGGTGCCAACTTTACATTTTTTTATACATCGAGTTCTAATAGTTTTGAGCAGAGTTTTAAGGTTCTTTTAAATAGTTATATAGTTCCAGATTATTTTTTGAAAGAGTTCTGCAATTTTTAGATAAAAAAACGTACTTTCAATATCGAAGATATTTCTAATATTTTAGAAATATCTTCGATATTGAAAGTATGTTTTTTTATCTCTATAAAAATTGCAAAACTCTTTTAAAAAATAATCAGGAATTATGTAACTATTAAACAATTTAAATTTACTTACCTTACGGTTGCTCCTTTGTTGCCCGATGCCTCCCCAGGCCTCCTTCTCGTATAGAAGTTTCGAAACACTTGCACTCGTGTTATTTTTTTTCGTTCGCGATGCGCGGCGACGCCCGGATTTTAGCTATCACAATCTTCAACGCGTTTCGGTAAAACGCGAGACTCGCGAGAGCTTATTCGAAGGATGCAGCGAGACGAACATTGAGCGCGATTCACGATCGACGAGATCAATTTCACGTGTGCGATCGCGATTACGATGTCGGTACGTGCGACGCGATCGGATTTATACGATAATTAACCGCCAAAGACGCTAATTAATACACTCGTCCTTTCGCGGACCGGCAAGAAGGGCGCGACCGTTGATCACAAACAATCGAAGAAGAACACTGGAGGTGGAGCTAGACTGGCACTGCCAGGTTCGGAACGCGCAACGATACGTCGCGCCGAGCCGTAGTGGTGGGGCATTGTAGGGCTCGCGACGCAACGATACGTGCGAGGTTCAGCGAATCACGTCGCGACTACATACTCCCACCAGGTCGTAGTGGGGGTATGTAGTCGCGACGTGATTCGCTGAACCTCGCACGTATCGTTGCGTCGCGAGCCCTACAATGCCCCACCACTATGGCTCGGCGCGACGTATCGTTGCGCGTTCCGAACCTGGCAGTGCCAGTACGTGCGAGGTCGTAGTGGTGAGGGTATGTAGTCGCGACGTGATTCGCCGAGCTCCCACGTTGTGACCCCTACAATGCCCCACCACTACGACTCGGCGCGACGTATCGTTGCGCGTTCCGAACCTGGCAGTGCCAGTCTAGCTCCACCTCCAGTGCTTTTCTTCGATTGTTCGTGATTAACAGTCGCGCGCTTCTTGCCGGTCCGCGAAAGGACGAGTGTATTAATTAGCGTCTTTGGCGGTTAATTATCATATAAATCCGATCGCGTCGCACGTACCGACATCGTAATCGCGATCGCACACGTGAAATTGATCTCGTCGATCGTGAATCGCGCTCAATGTTCGTCTCGCTGCATCCTTCGGCGACTTCAGTGCGTCGCGGCGAAGTCGCTCTCTTGATCATCTTCGTTCGATAAGCCCCTGCGAAAAGTGGGTCTTGCAAAAAGCGGCGACGGGAAAATGGAGCTTCCGTTTTATTCGCGCGCGAATAAGCTCTCGCGAGTCTCGCGTTTTACCGAAACGCCTCGAAGATTGTGATAGCTAAAACTCGGGCGTCGCCGCGCGTCGCGAACGAAAAAAAAATAACGCGAGTGCAAGTGTTTCAAAACTTCTATACGAGAAGGAGGCCTGGGGAGGCATCGGGCGACAAAGGAGCAACCGTAAGGTAAGTAAATTTAAATTGTTTAATAGTTACATAGTTCCTGATTATTTTTTTAAAGAGTTTTGCAATTTTTATAGAGATAAAAAAACATACTTTCAATATCGAAGATATTTCTAAAATATTAGAAATATCTTCGATATTGAAAGTACGTTTTTTTATCTAAAAATTGCAGAACTCTTTCAAAAAATAATCAGGAACTATATAACTATTTAAAAGAACCTTAAAACTCTGCTCAAAACTATTAGAACTCGATGTGTAAAAAAATGTAAAGATGGCACCCCTATTTTTTGAAACTGATTTTCGTTATCGTAATGACCGGAACTATTTCTAAAAATTATCAAGAACTCTTCCTATGGTTCTATAAATAACTCATAACTCTTAACAGAACTATGATAGCATAACATAGGGGTGCCAACTTCACACACCCATTATTTACAACATATTATTACAATTAAAATAATAATATTTTGTAAGTAATATAATATAAAAAAATATATATATATTGAAACAGAGGGATTAAAAAGGATGACAATTTGATTAAATAATTGAAAATTTCTAAAAACTTTGCAAAGAAGAAATGTCTATCGATTCCTTCGAATTTACGCCTATTTTTTTTTTTCCGGGAAGTGCGATCGTACTATCGTACAAATGCTGAAAAGTGAGCAAACCGTTTCTTCGAGAGCTTCTCTTTCGCCGGCAATGAGATCATGTTCCACGTCGAAGTACGATAACGAGCTGCACGAGTTGCACCGTATGTTTCGAGGTGCCAAGCGGTCTACCGGTGCAAGACTCGAGCAAAAACTAGTCCAGCTTACCAGTCCCGGACACGCCCCGTGTGGTTACTCCCGCTGTAACTGCTCTTCCTTTTGCCAACGCCGGCGATTTTCCATCCCATCAGCGAGAGAGCCCGATTTTTCGATTCATCGCGAAAGGAAGTCGATCCCGCGACGATGAGAAGAAAACGAGTAACCCCGCTTGATGATCATCGAGTTAGCGCGACTTAGCGTGTTCTTTTCTGAAGACGGTCGATCCAAGGGTGGCCTTGGATCCGAGCGAACCAGCAATGACCTTGGCAGGTCGCGTACTTATGTATATAACGTATTCCTTTATAGCGAAGATAAGATATATGGCCCTTTAAGCGACATTAATAGCGCATAATTAGAAATTATATGAATATAATTTATACATGAATTTCGTTGATCTCGAAAAAGTTTTAAAATATTGCACACATACATTTTTATTAAAAGTCTTTTATCATCTAATTATTACACTTATGAAAATTTATTTATTTATTTATTTTTTTTATTTACCTTATACGGGAAAGGCTTTCCCTTTAATACACAGAAAGAGATTGACAACTAGGAAACAATGTCACGCTACAATTAAAATATTACATATTTAACAAATATAGTCTCATCAGTATAGGGATCGCTTAAATGAATCTATGGAGCCATGAAAGAAATCGACCAGATCCACACTTTTGTTCGCTTGTATACAGATACGATTGTGTTGAAAATATTTTATCATCGAATTACAAGTTATTTCTTTTATTTTAACAGACTGATAAATTCTGATTATATCTTTAACGCAAGAATTTAACGAGATGATAAAACGCGGCAATCAGATATATACATATATAAAAAAAATATGTACACGGATTTCTCTAAGATTCAAACGAGATAAAAATCGAACTCGAATAACCACTACCAGCGGCTTGGACCACTGCCGGACGATCGGCAGGTACTTATTAATTATCGCATAAATTGCGAGCTCGGTGCGGAGAGGCCTGTTTGCGAAATCCGATTATCCTCGCAATGTTTCAGTAATTGAACGTGCGGCGAGCGCGACTTGCAAGTCGTACGGAAGACCATCGTTATTCGATCTAAGTCACGAGCAGAAAATTAGATAGCGGCACGCAGTCTTGCCGCGCTCGCAAGTAGAACCGGTCAGTTATCGAGCAGGCGCGGCGAGGAGAAGCGCGAGAGAAGCGTTTTTCTTTCTCTCCTCTCTTCCTCTCTCTCGGACACGCTTAATTATACAAAAGAATTACTCTGCGCGTAATGGAAACGAGGAGGGAAAATCGCGATGGTCGGCGACGCCTCGGGCTCCTTCGCGAATGTTCTGAAACGAGAGAATATCGTGCATTCAACTTATTTCATTACGGTATATATGAATATATTGAATAAGTCGTAAAACGCGAGTAATTGCTCAGGATTCTTCCCACGCTTGTCTCGTATACGTTGGATCTTCCGCGACAAAGGGACATTTGTGAATTTTCGTATTTTTATAATGGATCTATCTTTCGGAAGAGTCCAGGATGAGATAGTTTCTCCCCCGAATCTCGAATCCATTCGTTCTCTTTTATAGATTTTGCTAATGTTCGCTTGTTAGACTTAATTACGGCGATATCTTTTTCGCGGGATTGTAGCGGAATTAGTTCGCAAACGTTAATTAGACGTTTATCTAGCTTTGCCGTATTATAAATGAACTACGTATCCGTGATTCATTAAGTGACGAGACTGGTGGCGTAAAAAACGTTTTTAGACCTTTGAGAAGAAAAAGATACGCACGATGGATTATACGTCCATTAGGCTAGCCAGTTTGTTATCGTTGTATTTTATCCCACTCTCGAGGGATTGTGGATAACAGTCAACAATTAACTTAATGAGAATTATCGTGGAAGAAAAATAGTCGTCACGACTATTTCATAAATCAAATCTTGTTTTCGCTTTCTTATTAATACTACTAATTAAAAAGATATTGGAATATTGTGTTACATCGCGACATTATTGATACTCTCGAGGAACTTCGATATTTTTCAACAAATTTACGTTATATCGCCCATACACATGCGGTTGCCGATGCAAACTTACGTAGGTTCGCATGCGTTTATCCTGTATCGCGAACGGTCAATACACAGAAACAGAAGAAGAAGAAATACATGCACGGGAGGACCGGATAGTCGGCAATCTTCATTGAAGATCGGCTGGCAAGTGGTCGCACGGCCATCATCATCGGGAGAGGGAGGAAGTAAGAAGAAAAGAACGCAGAAGTCGATCGGGAAGAGGCACCAGGATTCGAGGAGAAGACCATGAAGTTCAAAGAATTGCGAGGTTGATTCCATCAACGAGGTTTTAGATATCTTCACGTGTGACTGCATTCTCTGCTTGAAAGAGAAATAAAGTAATGCGCGAGAAAAATAACTTCTATTCTCTAGAAGAGAAAGAGATATATTTTATAGCTTTTTATATAGAGGTCCATAATAAAAAATATAATAAAGATTATTTTAAGAGGATGAGAGAGAGATGCTCAAGTTCGACAACCTTGAGATTCTCGTCTGCGATATATTACCTGGGATAGGTCGCTATATTACTGCTTAAAACATCTTTAGAATAAAAACACGGTCGGGCCGACCGATTTATCTTTAGAAGTCGCGCGTTGACGCATTTCGCACATAAACGCACGTGTGTTTTTTTTCCTCAACCTGTAGAATTCATTTATCCCAATATCTATAGACGTCTATAATTGGCGCCGACTTTATTTGGTGCCGACTTTATTTCGTATACGTATTATACGTCATCATCTCATGGACTCTTCAACTTCTGTTTGTTGTCGCGTTTATTTTTGGATGTCTTGTTCTCTTTCCTCCTGACCTCTGAGAGTTTTTTTACATTTTTGCGACACGTGCCAAGTGTCAAACCAGTTTCCTACTAGCGTTCCAAGAAAACCGGATCTTCTAATACATCACACACACTTGCTACAAAAATGTGACGTGTTATATTCTATGCACTGTTATGGCGTTTTTGACCTCTTTTCTTTTTATCGCATATATGTTTCGTTGTCTTCGCTGAGTCATGATTATTTTTAGCTTTTTTTTATGATCCTGGAAGAAGACTTTCCTGTTCCACTTTGACTCCGGACAAGCAGAAATGCGACGGATTATTGCCGCTTAATGTGTTGCACGAGTTTTGACATATTTCTCTTTTTAATGTCAGAAAAGTCTGAAATATTCCCGAGACGACAGCTCCTACAACAATGCAAATTATAAATTTGATTTAATGACTTCAATCTAGGAATATCGTTGCTAATTATTACATAATGCAAAATACGATTAATAATAATGATATAATAATTGTATTATAAAATATGACACAGTAATTAATATAACAAAAATGACAAAAAATTGCAATAAAGAATGCAAATAATTTGTCGTGTTATATAAGTGATTGTATTTTCTACGTTAAGTGGAACATTCTTAAAATTCTATCACTTTCGAGGCTAAGGTCGTAAGAACCATGTTTTTTTTTACAGTCGCGTTATCATTATGTGATTTACAGAGGGATACAAGTCACGTAGACGCACATATCATTTTTAATTTTATCAAGTCTCCTGATCTCGTCTTTTTCAATTCATTGCATATGACGCGCGAACTCGTGGATTTATGATTATGCGACATAATCGCGACTTTTCTCTTCTTTTTTCTCTTTTAAGCGTCGGATTTTTTTCTATCGAGAGAATATTGCGATTTCACGGGGTGTTGCGCTCACGACAATTAATTCTTTCACCGCTAAATTGTGCGGTGGATCAGACAGCCTGCAAGAGAGAGCAATCTCGATGTTTGATCGTTTAATAATATACATATATATCACGTTGTTAAATGCTAATTAGTTATGTGTAACACAGCAATAATATCGATGCACCGTACTGATTCACTACACACGCAAAGATTAAAAGCACATTATTATGTAAAATATCTCATCATTTCATTAAAAATTTTAATAACATAATCTTTGATGAGAATTACCGAGATATTTTTAAAAAGTTTCTGTCAAAATTTTATTTGCAATGTGCA
This sequence comes from Prenolepis imparis, assembly GCF_030444845.1. Taxonomy (NCBI): domain Eukaryota; kingdom Metazoa; phylum Arthropoda; class Insecta; order Hymenoptera; family Formicidae; genus Prenolepis; species Prenolepis imparis. The sequence continues at coordinate 15,717,574 of NW_028141160.1, forward strand.
ATGTGCACAAAAATAATATTTTCAATAGAAATTAAATAATAATATGTTATAATAGTATATACTTATATAATATATACTTTGTCCACGATTAATATTTTTTGACAGAAATCAGCTGATAACTCAAAAATTTTAATCGAGTTTAAAGAATTATAACATATTATTAAAAAATATTAATCGCAGATAAGGCATTATAACATATTATTTACAACATATTACTATTTTACATTTTTTAACATATTATTATTTTAAAATTTAATCAGCAAATTAACGCTTTATTAACATTCTTTGACAGAAATCAGCTGATTAAAGCGTCAATTAGCTAATTAATTTTTTAAATAATAATATGTTATAATTCCTTAAACTCGATTAATATTTTTGACAGTTATCAGCTGAATTCTGTAAAAAAATATTAATTGCAGATAAGGCATTATGACATTATTTACAACATATTATTATTTTAATTTTTATAGCATGTTATTATTAAAAAATTTTTAATTAGCAAATTAACGCTTTATTAATATTTTTTGACAGAAATCAGCTGATTAAAGCGTTGATTTGCTAATTAAATTTTTGAATAATAATATGTAATAAAAATTGTAAAATAATAATATGTTTTAAATAAAATGTTATAGTACTTTAAACTTGATTAATATTTTTTGACAGTTATCAGCTGATTTCTGTCAAAAAATATTATTCGAGTTTAAGGTATTATAACATTATTTATAACATTATTATTTTAATTTTTATAATATATCTTTATTTTAAAATTTAATTAGCAAATCAACGCTTTAATCAGCTGATTTCTATCAAAAAATATTACTCAAGTTTAAACAAACTTTATATAAAAATATCATTCTTTTTTATATAAAATCGAGGAATTACGCGCGCTTGTGTTGTTCTAGTAAATATATATATAATTCAACTCATTTACTATGTACATATACTTATTAATATATATGCGCATATGCATATATTATATGTTGTATTATATAAGCATTATTTCAATTTTAAAAATATGTTTACCTTTCTGTCGACTCGGACATCATTCAAAAACTAAGATATTCCGCTTTTTTTCTATTTGTAGCATCGTCAAAAAAGATGAATATTCCAAGCAGCGCACTTTTACTGCACTCGCCGATCGATAAAGATTTACGAATCACACCACGAGGAAGCTGTGGGATCTCGATCTCAAAAAATTGGATACTGATGCACGGCACCGCATTAGGCCCAATTATCGACAAGTTTCACGCGATTTCGAGCTTCATCACGAATATGGTACCAGGAGAACTCACGCTCACGTCGACGGAACTCGCGAATGAATTGAAATTTCGAGTCTACCGCGATCTGGAGATCGACGATGGTTCTCGATCGAGTGATAATTCGCACGTTCAGGAACATCTCGGCAGGGTCGTGGCCGCTTGGAAGTGTCCACTCCTGACGAAGACCTTTGACGAGTTCTTCGAAACGTGGAACTTTCCTAAATCGTCGATTAAATTCGATCGATTTCTGCGACCGATTTACCTACTCGTCTTCATCGCCGATTCTGAGGGAAAATCGATCGTGGAAATTCCAATGGTCAAACAAGCTCTCTCTTGTCTGCTGGACCAGATTCTGCGGAATCCTATTCGCGGATCATCTGTCGAAATCGAGTCCACACCCTTCGGCAATCCCGTATTCATCGGCTCGATCGCGCGCGGTGTCATCAGCAATATCGTCGGTGACGAGGGCTGCATCATCATGACGGACGCGTACGCATTTCCCGGTAGCGAGGGTGGTCCCGTCTACGTCATTTCGCCAGACTGGTAATTACGATTCTTACTTACTCTTTTTACTCGAAAGACATCCTCCAATTTCTTTACTGTCAAAAGACTTATAAAATACGATTCGCAAGTATCACATAAATTAGAATTCGAGAAGCTTTAGATTCGAAAATTCTCTCTTAATTAGATTTCGATAGAGATCACTAATTGACGGTCAAATCGATGATTATACATATTTTATTATTTTATCGCTTTTGGAATTTTTTTTTATACAGATGTTTTTCGTAGCAAACGTCGAATTATCAGCGGGATGGTGATCGCGCCGTTGAGTTGGTGTCGTGGAGAATGGGTGGATTACACCTTCGCCACCAATCTTGCTCCGTGTTTGCTTAATATTTTACGGACGAAAAATCCTCATTCCCTGGTCACAAGTTATCAGAAAGATAGTACGTTAATATAAATGTTATTTTTTTCTGTCGCTTTTTAATACATCCATATGCAATAAAATTTTTATCTTTTTTTCTGACATATAGAAGCGTTAGATAAAGGTGTCGTGCTTGTAAGATGTGGAATTAATTGGGGCACGGGTGTTCTCGTGGATAAGGATACCGGTACATTCCTGACGTGCTCGCACGTCGTCGGCGAGGTAAAATCAAACTCTTAGAAGCTTATGCGAAAACGTAATAGAAAAGTATTCTAGTGTGTATCTACATTTAAAAAAAAAATACAAACTACATTTTAGCACGCGACGTAAAAAAACTAATCGCATTTAATGCAATAAGCTCAGCATGTGGCAATGGTATTATCGCGTAATATAGCAAATGGATAACTTTTTATGTACGACAAAATTATAGCTAAGTCAAAATAAATTCCAATAGGCGCCAGAAAGGGAGATATCAATCGAAATGAGCACAGACAAGACCAATTCACGCGCGTGGGCGAAATTGTTGTATAGAACCCCGGAGAATCAGCCTTACGACGTGGCTGTATTGAGAGTAAATCCACAGGATATGGATCCATCATTGAGGTCGATACGATTGTCTCGTGCTCCGGTTGTAAAAGGTAAGTATTTCATGCTTTTTTTCATTTCCTTTATTCTTCAATTTTATCTCTAAAGATTCGAAAGCGAAATATATTAGTCTTAATAATTTTTATCACTTCGAATTGTTATCTAAGAAGAAAGAAGAATTGTTATTTAGAACGATAGATCGAAGCTTACTCTCATAGCTTTTCTCAATAAGAGGAAATTAGTGATATATCCAGCAGCGTGTCAAACGATTTCCTGGCGTCTCAACGCCAGGAACATTGACCTTCTTCCTCATCAGGATAGAAATAACGTATAATTGCGAAAAAATTGGGTCAATTGATCGTCGTTAATGGTAAAATTGATATTTGGCCTCCTTCTAACTTGGAAACCAACACATATAAGTCATCCATTTACTCGATCGCAATAAAAATCTATTTACTACACGTTACCATAAGAATCTTGCTTTTATTGATCATTTTTATCACAAATTACGGTGCGAAATTTTTAAAAAAGTCTCCGTCTTACAAATGAAAACGAAATTATACTATGTCTAAATTATTATCTCATTATTAAAGCAAGCATCATTTATTAAAGCTATACTTATAATTCACTGGCGCAATTTTTTCAGTTTCTACCATTATTATTCTTCTATTATTTTAATCTTAGATCTTTTTAATATGTAAAAAACTAACAGTATTAAAATCTCAAATCTTTTAATTGAAAAAAATAAAACATATATAAAAAAAATAATATTTGTTGAAATAAATTATATTAATTATACATGTATAAAACACCTGCAGGCGAGCCGGTGGTGTCCGTGGGATTTCCGTTCTCCTCGTCCATCCGGCCGACCATCAGCAGCGGCGTGGTCTCCAAGTCGATGGACTGCGCGCTCCTGACAACTTGTTGCGCCCAGAGCGGTACCAGCGGCGGGCCGATAGTCAGCCGCGCGACCGGCGAGATGCTGGGAATGATTGTATGCAACGCGCTCTCCTCGGATGGTGCCGTGCTGTACCCGCGGATGAGCTTGGCGGTACCGGCCGCCACGATGGACCGGCCCCTGCGGGAATACTTGCGCACTGACGGTCAGTAAACAAATCTAAATTGGCCACTGACGACGATCTAACGACTATATAATTTGGACGATGCCTGGACTATAAGCCTTCCGCACCGCAAGGAACGAAAGATACTACAGTAGAGCCGCACCGAAGTGCGATCCGAGCGAAAATCTTAAATCTTTAATAAATAAAGTTAATCATATTAAATTATATATACATATATTTTTGAGATCAGAGTAATTATAAAATTAATTAAGACAGAGCTAAAATATTTTAATTATTCTGTTCTTCGGTTTTTTTTCGATTTTAACTGTTATTTTTTTACATTGTAGAAACTAGATAGAATTAAAGTGGTTTATCTTTTGCTTCTATTTTCGTTCCAGATCCCGACGTGCTTCAAGCTTTCACATGCGACGACGCGATAGTGCGCAACGTTTGGAACTTCTACCCTTTGTTGCCGTCTAAATTGTGAAAAAAATAATACGCGGGATAAACTTATAAACTCGACACATATACTATATGTATATTCAAGCTCTAATCGTATGGTGGATTATTTGTTATTTGGGCTATTTTTATTGCGACTATCATATTGCGTGGATAAGATATTGGATTATTTGCATTACGGAATATTTGTCTGCGAGTCATGCTGGACCTGCCAATCTCGAATTCGACACGCTGTTGCGAACATAATCTCACCTTCGAACTCTGATTGAATAACATACGCCATTGACCGAGTTTAATATAAAGAGAAAGTTTTTCGTGACGTTAAGTCGTAGCGATCGGCACACAAAGCATGACACGAGTCAACGATCCCTTCATATTTATGCTAAAGACTTTGCTGATGAATAATATTATCTTATATCGTCGCGTACTGAATTTTCAAGCGATGTTTAACGTTGGTGTACATATATTTGCAAAGGTTGTATTTGCCTTGTCAGAAAATATGATTTCTACAAGATATTATTAGATATATAAAAAATATCGTAATATAATATATTGATCTATTATAAGATGCATATTATAATAAATCTAAATTAATTTGTAATAAATTACTATTTGTCATATATCTGATCCTTTTTTGAAATAGCATGTAGCATAATTCTCAGATATACTTGTTTCGCCATCTGACACATGCTCGTACAACTTCCTGCGTAACAGCTTTAATCCATACTCGCTTCCTGTATTTAATTAAACACAAAAGTTTCTCTAAAAATAGTTTAATTTTATTTATATCTAATAAAAGAGTTATGTTCGAGATATAATTACGAATTAAGAAAATATAAAACATGCAGAGAATTGTAATTTATTTTTTTATTTTATCTTTCTTTCAATCAAGTATAGCTATATGACGCGATCACATAATATTGCCTTATACACTGCACTCGATGCTTACAAAAGAATCACACACGGTCAGACGATCGCAGGTAACGTTCGTGAAGAGTGCGGGGTGATTGATAGTCGGAGATGGTAAAAAGCAATTGCAATTGACAGAGAATTAACGTTGTATAACGCCGTTCCATGCTGTTTCATTCCGTTTTATATACAAGTTCAAATGGCTTAAATGCTAGAAAATACGTAGTTATGTTATCACTTGTGATTTTTCTTTCGCTCTTAGTTTTCCCTCGTCTAAAATGCACGTAGGAAAACGGAGGAATCTACAACCTCGTGAACTTACAATCGCGATCTCGGACATGATGTGATAAACATTTCGTCAATTCTATAATGCTAATTTTGTGTATATTTTCTCTTATCTTTCCTCCTGCGTAAGACTAATAAAAAAACGTTCGATTAAAAAAAAAAAAATCGCAAGCAACGCAGGAGTGAATGAATCAGATCTGAATCGTCAGATTACGGAGATACCTAATATCGATAAATATATGTATGTATATATATTAATATATATATAAATAGTACGATATCCTTTACATTAGAATACAGATCATGTATGTACATTATGGATGGAGTCTTCAGTAATAGTTATTGGAGTGTCGAAGAGTTTTTCTTAAATCTAAAAAAATTATCTCCGCACATTTAATCTTAATGACTCCTATTGTCCTTATATAATCGATCTAATGATTTTCGATGCAAAAGTAAGAAAATAGCGAGTGTCCGACTTGTTGCTGGCGCGTAGTTTCACACGCAAGAAGGATCACTTTCGAACAATACGACGACGTCCACTTTGATGAGGACGGAGAAACGATAAGCAAGATTCGAAAGTTAAATCTAAGTGTTTCATTTTTGTCTTATTGATTAATCCGCATAATAATCCGCCACAATTTTTGCAGTTTTCAAAAGAAAATAATAAAGACGGGAATAATATTTCGCTATGAGATTGATCGCACTGCATATATAGGACATTGCAAAAGTCGCATATTACGTAGTTATTGCGTAATGGTGACAATTAAAAAAAAGTGTTGATATGAATTTTTATTTTCTAATTATATCTTATACTGAATTCTCTTTACTTGGACGAAGATATTTTGAGTAAAAAAAAAAAAGATTAACGACTAATGAGAATATGTCTGCGTTCGAGAGGCAGTATGCGAATCCTAAAACGACCTATACATCTTGTACATGCTTTAAGGCCATTGCACGTACAAAAATTTTAGTCGTAATAGTAAGGCCGTAAGCAAATCGTCCAATCACAATCAAGCATTCTTATTACGTTATGATAATTCTTCTCTATGATTGGACGATTTGCTTACGGCCTTACGATTACGACTAAAATTTTTGTACGAGCAATGGCCTTTAGGATAAATGCGTTTTGCTGAAGAAAAGTTCTATTTTTCATGTGCTATAAAAAATTCACTCGCGCGACGATCTCACACAAAGTCTCTATTTAAGTACAAAAATAATATAAATTAACGCTATACCTTCTAATTATCCTTCGAGAAAAAACCTCAGGCCCTAATAATAAAGCAAATTAAAACTATCTGGAGATTCTGAGTCTCTACGAGATTTCTTCCAGCGTTTTGCGATCACAATTTGGCGCATCTAGTCAACTATCACATGAAGACCGAAAGCATCCGTGTTTATTACGGCCTTGAAAATTCTTTAAGAGCGACTAGAATCCTTCCTTAGACTCGCGACAATCTTAACGCTACTTTCACTCGAATTTCTTTCGTACGACACGCTCCTTTCAAAGAAAAGTAGCGAATTCTTCTTCGTATTTAGAAGGGGATCTCACAAAGTTCTTAGTAAAATTAAATAATTTGATCGTTGAAATAATTGTTCGTGTGTATCCAGGTTCGTTCTGTAGCTTTTTCTGTAGCACATCGCGAACCGATATGCGCGACAGTTCATTGTTGATAACCATTTGGCGGGTTCGGCGCTTCTTGACTGTCTATACTGTAACCGGTAATACTATCTGGGCTTTGAAGAGACGCCGCGTAGAGCGGGTTGATTGGCGTAGCGTTCGTGTCGAACTGGGTCGAGTCATAAACGCTGTGATTCTGTAAAGAAAGAAGAAAAAAACATTCCCCTTTGCATTCCGAGGCAGACCTCCAATCAATCATTTAATTAATTAATTTTAAAAAATTACCGTGGAGCTAACATAACGCTGAAAAATTGAACTTTGCGATAATTGAGCATCAAAGCACATTTTGTTAATAACAAAACATCGTGTCTCGCGTGTACCAATGCATTATTGAAGCACAGTGCAAACAGTGCATCACACACGAAATATCGCTTGAAAATATTTACAAGATTCCATCCATAAAGAAGCAGCGTGATATCGTTGTCAAGGGGGAAATTGCCCGAAGTTAGTGTAAATAAATGAAACCAAATGCATTGACTACATCAATACGTTTAATCTTATATACGATATTTCTCTAAACATGCTAAGATATATTTACAGTTAGATAAAGCTCTCAAATGGTCTTACCATTATACGTTATAATGCGTAATATATAGGGATTAATAACTATCAAATTATCAATCAAATTAATAAAATCAAAATGTAAAACTTGGAAGAATTATCCATGGTGTACAGATAGTGAACCACAACACTGCAACGATAACAAGCTATCTACAAAGATTCAGTTTGCGTATCTGAATCGTGAGAGGGATCAGGATCTTGTTGTGTTTTGTTCCTTTTGTGTTTCTCGAATTTTGGGGATGTTATAGATAACAAATAATCACTTAAGCCGCCCGATTCTCCTTCTTTCGAATCATTTTTGTTCTTTCGATAGGCGACGGTTGAACGAGAAAAACTCGATCTAGGAAGTAATTGTTGCGTGATGTTCGAAGTATTGGATGTACTAGATAACATATCGTCCGAATAGTTTTTTGAGAAATCAATGTCTAAACGCGTCATTAAATAGCTCGGATTTACGGAGGCAGCGCTCTCTTGAAGCGCTAAATCATCACTTATTTTTAATCGAGATTCTTGGAAATCCAACGTTTCAATTTCGTGCGTGCCGCTCTCCAAAATGGACTGTAAGCTATTTTCTAGCGCTGGAGCCTGAGGTATTTCCGAAAAATTACTATCTCCATGCGGAATGTTCTCAACTATAGCCACGTGATCTACAGTAGCGTTATCCAACACACCTTCTAAGCTATTTTTTCTCGTTTGAGAGTACAAATTAACGTTACTGTCGATTGTTTTCGGTTTGTAGAGAAAGTTACTAGCGGTATCGGGCGAGAAGAGCAAATTCGAGACACTACTGGGACCATCGTACTTAACATGCGTTACAGAAATGGCTTTTCTGCTCGGGCTGGAAAGTCTTAGATCCGGTACACTCTTTTGGGCGGATAAGGATAAGGCGTCGGATCTAATCAAAGGATAATTAGCCAATTCCGAGATATTCTTTTCTGTGCTGAGATCTCTATCGAAGCTTCTAATACCGGTTGTCGAGCGAAACGATCTAATTGGTGAACCGAAGGTGCTCGAGTCGCTATTTTTCGGATCTTTAGCTGATGTTAAGGAATAAAGAGAAGCTCCCTGCTTGGAGGATTTCAATGCTTGAGAATCATACAGCGGTATGTGAATAGAAGGAGTATGGACCTGATAGATGTAATCGCTGTCGGTTTTCAAGGATGAAAAACTCTGTTGATGCGGTAACGACACCGTGTCTTCATCCATTGCGTCGTCCACTTGTGCCTTGTAAGAGAACATTATTGATGGTTGTGAAACCCTGAAAACAGAAATTTCCAAAATATATTAACCAAACATCCAAACGATCCCCCAATTATTCAAATTGCTAATGTATTATTATATTGCAGAGAGTAGCTTACCCGAAGAATTCCGATAGGAATGTATGATAAACCAAAGGAGTAAAAAGAGTTAAATACACTGCTGCTGTGAAATCTACAATGCATAATCCCACTGGATTTTGCGTATAGTTTAAAAAGCCTGCACCAATTGATTGCACTAGATCCAATGTCGCCAGCGTTCCAGCATAAATGTAAAAGCTTTTCCGTGCTGTAACAGGAAACAAATATATATTGTATATAGTCACAATCAACGACAAAGCATTATATAATGTGATGAGAATTGCTTACTAGGAAGTGCTAGGCGGTCTCGTAACCGTGTCCATGGCAGTATTAATATGAAGAGATATATCTAGAAGCGATATCGATATATTCAGCAATCTATGTATCAATTTTCTAACAAAAAATTTAAAAAAAAAACGGCGTGCGCAAGCATACCGTAGTAAAAACGAGACTGCTGCAAAACCAAAACATCATACCGCCGTGACCAAATACGTAAAAATCACGGCTGGGAATATGAAATGTATCATCTGGCAAAACTAATTCCAATGTTCCTTGAGTGATCGTGAAAGCCAATGCTATAAATGACGTTGCAAGTAATACTCTACGAATACTAGAACGGCTGTCCAAGTGACCTAAAGTGAATAAAAGTTGCATGTTAGGAAATATTGCAGGAAATATTCCCTTTTCTTTCTCTGAATATGTCACTCACCAAATGCTAAACCAAATATAACTACACTCATCTCGGTGGATAGTAGAAAAAATCTCACTGTGACCCACAAAACTTTGTCAGCCTTGCCGCCAACTGTTGCTGCTGCATTTACAGTCATCGACACGATGCAACGTATCACTGATATAACTACATTACAAATAACGAGACCATAAAACGCTAAAAATATCGGACTACTCGTTGCACGTAATTTAAGCCTTGCTCTGTTGAATCGCATCGCGATGAATAGAAGGAACAAGAGATTTGGTACCAGAATGATGACATCCCATATTCGTACTCTGAAAGATAAACGCAAGATGAAATTTCTCATAATACCGATTGTATTATGCCGTATGATAAGTCATGACACATACCTTGAATCTTTGATTTCCTTATATAGAATAAGCTTGCAGAAATGCTCCTCGTCCTCAACCGCCGTACTTATATTGGGAATCATAGTACTGCTCAGATCATACGTATGTAACCAACTTTCAGACACTTCCTCCCTCTCGGCGCCGTACATTTCCTACCTTCTCCTAGCGTAGTATCAGATTCTCCTCCTATAGTTTCACTAATGGAAAACAATTCGCAGAATGAAATGTCAATAAACAATATAATCACACAGTGTGCAGTTTCTAGAGATCTCACGTTGAGAGATCTCAAACAATCTCTAAGCGATATACTAGGTACAGAGTATTATACAAAACAAAATACGATATTGCACAACATAACCTAAAATATTTTCAGAGTCACTGGCATTTTTGACATTTCGATTTGCGAAGCGAAAACGAAGTGTCAAATAAACGGAGGTCGAGATCGAGCTCGAGTCTCTAAAACTTTTCTAACATAGGCATGAATATCACGAACGACGTTACGGAAAAATCGATAAATAGCTGCCTATTGTGTACCTGTCAAACGATCAGCCTGACACAACGTCCAGTCTCGGACAACCGACTTAGCTAATTGGATATAAAAGACTGTTAATCAGTTTACCGTGCATGAAGACGTCGCTCTCATTTTTCCCCGGGAAACGGCGCGTTTTTTCCAACCAACCGTGGCAAACACTCGATGCGTGACGAACGCGTACTTTGCACAATTCTGCTTTCCGCCTTTCCACAAAATATCTACGCTCCACTCTCCTTCTTTCTCACTCGCTCGCTTCGCTTACTATCTCTCTCTCCCCCTCTCGCTCTCACGCTCTCTCTCTCTCACTCTCTCTCTCTCGCTCTCTCTCTCTCTCTCTCTTTCTCTCTCTCTCTCTTTCTCTCTCTGTCGTATCTTTCCTCACTCTCGTGCGCTTCAATTGGCGTTGCTACGATACTACGAGATTCCAATGACTCGAGTGTTCATTCACATCAATGCTTTGTGCGCGCGTCTTTGCGATGTCCGATTAAACTTAGCGTTAAATTCGCGCGGATAAGTAAATGCCAGAGAACGAAATATTTAATTATGAATATTGAGAGTTTGACGCGATAATTTGTCGAAATTGCCAAAAATTTGAGAAATAATCACTGGACAAAACTTGAAGAATAGGTCGATACGTCGTTTGTCGATAGGTCGCTCATCGATAGATCGTTCGACGATAGATCGTTTCTTAATCTGAATTTACCGCAGCTGCAAGTATCGTGGATTGTGTAATAAATAGCATTAAATCCTTATGAAAAAATTAATGTCAACGCGAGAAGTGCGCGTTTAAAGTCGATACATGTATCGTGTGTATAGTTGATTCCTTTCCTGCGATTCTGCGTATGTGATTGATCAATTGTAGCAGATCGAAACTACGATCATGATAATGACAGTTCACGTACATATATTTTATTTTTTCATATTTACGGTATGGGCCACATTTAAATATTCTTATAATTAATATAAATGATCTGAGATTGTTTTAATCACTTTAATTTTTTATTTGGGCAAGAATTAAAGCATTTTCATTAAGTTCCTGGATTACGTAATCGTAAAAGTTATCAACTCAATTTATTCTGCAATTTCCTATTATCGTAACAGTTTCCAATCCATCTAACTATTATAATAATAGCATTTGGCAGAAAAAATCCATAACGTAGTTTTACACGAAGAGGCTCGTAATAGACGATTTTTTAGGCTTAGTTCGTTTTACGAAATTTAATCATATAGCTTTTACTTATAATTATTATAATTATTTATATTAATAATCACAATTCACAATGATAATATGTTATAATTATATTTTAAATCAATTAATTTTTTGGTTAGAATCCATCAAAAAGTGCTGTTGAAAATGTCCGGATGATGTCCAGTGCGTCTAAAGATCGTTCAGATACCGCTAAGCCGACAAAGAGATAATCGGATCAAATTGATGTGATTATTCGCAATAGCACTGTTTTATGAATCAATTGTGAGATTATTTCGTAATTTTATTGCGTATTAGAGCGAAATTTCAAATGGCAAAAATCGAGCAATATTCGGTAAAGATAATCGAGTCATTAGAGTCTCTCAGTGCTTGAACATTTAGAGGCGAGTTTACATATAGATTTATATATGTATGAATTATATATCGCATTTATTATTATATCTACGTGTTGTTTTTTATTAAAATTTTGCTCAAAAATTCTGCTTAAGAATCGATTGTTACTATAATAATGTTATTAGCCGACAAAGAAATAATTGAGTAAAACAGAAAACAGATTATTCGTAATAACATTGTTTATGAGAAAATGTAAAATTATTTAACAATTTATAGCATACTAGCCAAAAATTCATCGATTATACATTTTAATAATACATTGATTACAGAATCTTTTGCTACCAAACAGACACCAGCGTACAAACTTTAATAATTGATATACGTAAAATAAGGATGCGTCGCATAGGGTCCGCGTCAAAAAGTATCGATCTCTAATATTTAAAGACGAGCCAAAAATTCATCGATTATACATTTTAATAGTCCATTGATTACAGAATTTTTTGGTACCAAGCAGACACCAGCGTACAAACTTTTTCGTTTGATATACATAAAATAAGGATGCGTCGCATAGGGTCCGCGGCAAAAAAGTATGAATTTCAAATATTTTAAGACGAGCCAAAAATTCATCGATTATACATTTTAATAGTACATTGATTACAGAATCTTTTGGTACCATGCAGACACCAGCGTACAAATTTTTTAATATGATATACATAAAATAAGGATGCGTCGCACGGGGTCAGCGGCAAAAAAGTATCGATTTCTAATATTTAAAGACGAGCCAAAAATTCATCGATTATACATTTTAACAGTACATTGATTACAGAATCTTTTGGTACCAAGCAGACACAAGCGTACAAACTCTTTCGTTTGATATACATAAAATAAGGATGCGTCGCATAGTGTCCGCGTCAAAAAGTATCGATTTCTAATATTTTAAGACGAGCCAAAAATTCATCGATTATACATTTTAATAGTACATTGATTACAGAATCTTTTGGTACCATGGAGACACCAGCGTACAAATTTTTTAATATGATATACATAAAATAAGGATGCGTCGCACGGGGTCAGCGGCAAAAAAGTATCGATTTCTAATATTTAAAGACGAGCCAAAAATTCATCGAATATACATTTTAATAGTATATTGATTACAGAATTATTTGGTACCAAGCAGACACCAGCGTACAAATTTTTTAAAATGATATACATAAAATACGGATGCGTCGCACATGGTCCGCGTCAAAAAGTATCGATCCCTAATATTTAAAGACGAGCCAAAAATTCATCGATTATACATTTTAATAGTCCATTGATTACAGAATTTTTTGGTACCAAGCAGACACCAGCGTACAAACTTTTTCGTTTGATATACATAAAGTAAGGATGCGTCGCATAGGGTCCGCGTCAAAAAGTATCGATTTCTAATATTTAAAGACGAGCCAAAAATTCATCGATTATACATTTTAATAGTCCACTGATTACAGAATTTTTTGGTACCAAGCAGACACCAGCGTACAAACTTTTTCGTTTCATATACATAAAGTAAGGATGCGTCGCATAGGGTCCGCGTCAAATAGTATCGATTTCTAATATTTAAAGACGAGCCAAAAATTCATCGATTATACATTTTAACAGTACATTGATTACAAAATCTTTTGGTACCATGCAGATACCAGCGTACAAATTTTTTACTATGATATACATAAAATAAGGATGCGTCGCATAGGGTCAGCGGCAAAAAAGTATTAATTTCTAATATTTTAAGACAAGCCAGAAATTCATCGAATATACATTTTAATAGTATATTGATTACAGAATTATTTGGTACCAAGCAGACACCAGCGTACAAATTTTTTAAAATGATATACATAAAATAAGGATGCGTCGCACAGGGTCAGCGTCAAAAAGTATCGATTTCTAATATTTAAAGACGAGCCAAAAATTCATCGATTATACATTTTAATAGTCCATTGATTACAGAATTTTTTGGTACCAAGCAGACACCAGCGTACAAACTTTTTCGTTTGATATACATAAAGTAAGGATGCGTCGCATAGGGTCCGCGTCAAAAAGTATCGATTTCTAATATTTAAAGACGAGCCAAAAATTCATCGATTATACATTTTAATAGTCCACTGATTACAGAATTTTTTGGTACCAAGCAGACACCAGCGTACAAACTTTTTCGTTTCATATACATAAAGTAAGGATGCGTCGCATAGGGTCCGCGTCAAATAGTATCGATTTCTAATATTTAAAGACGAGCCAAAAATTCATCGATTATACATTTTAACAGTACATTGATTACAAAATCTTTTGGTACCATGCAGATACCAGCGTACAAATTTTTTACTATGATATACATAAAATAAGGATGCGTCGCATAGGGTCAGCGGCAAAAAAGTATTAATTTCTAATATTTTAAGACAAGCCAGAAATTCATCGAATATACATTTTAATAGTATATTGATTACAGAATTATTTGGTACCAAGCAGACACCAGCGTACAAATTTTTTAAAATGATATACATAAAATAAGGATGCGTCGCACAGGGTCAGCGTCAAAAAGTATCGATTTCTAATATTTAAAGACGAGCCAAAAATTCATCGATTATACATTTTAATAGTCCATTGATTACAGAATTTTTTGGTACCAAGCAGACACCAGCGTACATACTTTTTCGTTTGATATACATAAAATAAGGATGCGTCGCATAGGGTCCGCGTCAAAAAATATCTATTTCTAATATTTTAAGACGAGCCAAAAATTCATCGATTATACATTTTAATAGTACATTGATTACAGAATCTTTTGGTACCATGCAGACACCAGCGTACAAATTTTTTAATATGATATACATAAAATAAGAATGCGTCGCAAAGGATCAGCGGCAAAAAAGTATCGATTTCTAATATTTAAAGACGAGCCAAAAATTCATCGATTATACATTTTAATAGTATATTGATTACAGAATTATTTGGTACCAAGCAGACACCAGCGTACAAATTTTTTAATTTGATAAACATAAAATACGGATGCGTCGCACAGGGTCGGCGTCAAAATGTATCGATTGCTAATATTTAAAGACGAGCCAAAAATTCATCGATTATACATTTTAATAGTCCACTGATTACAGAATTTTTTGGTACCAAGCAGACACCAGCGTACAAACTTTTTCGTTTGATATACATAAAGAAAGGATGCGTCGCATAGGGTCCGCGTCAAAAAGTATCGATTTCTAATATTTAAAGACGAGCCAAAAATTCATCGATTATATATTTTAACAGTACATTAATTACAGAATCTTTTGGTACCAAGCAGACACCAGCGTACAAACTTTTTCATTTGATATACATAAAATAAGGACGCGTCGCACAGGGTCAGCGGCAAAAAAGTATCGATTTCTAATATTTAAAGACGAGCCAAAAATTCATCGATTATACATTTTAACAGTACATTGATTACAGAATCTTTTGGTACCAAGCAGACACCAGCGTACAAACTTTTTCATTTGATATACATAAAATTAGGATGCGTCGCACAGGGTCAGCGGCAAAAAAGTATCGATTTCTAATATTTAAAGACGAGCCAAAAATTCATCGATTATACATTTTAACAGTCCATTGATTACAGAATCTTTTGGTACCAAGCAGACACCAGCGTATAAACTTTTTCATTTGATATACATAAAATAAGGATGCGTCGCACAGGGTCAGCGGCAAAAAAGTATCGATTTCTAATATTTAAAGACGAGCCAAAAATTCATCGATTATACATTTTAACAGTACATTGATTACAGAATCTTTTGGTACCAAGCAGACACCAGCGTACAAATTTTTTTATTTGATAAACATAAAATACGGATGCGTCGCACAGGGTCCGCGTCAAAAAGTATCGATTTCTAATATTTAAAGACGAGCCAAAAATTCATCGATTATACATTTTAATAGTATATTGATTACAGAATAATTTGGTACCAAGCAGACACCAGCGTACAAATTTTTTAATATGATAAACATAAAATACGTATGCGTCGCACAGGGTCCGCGTCAAAAAGTATCGATTTCTAATATTTAAAGACGAGCCAAAAATACATCGATTATACATTTTAATAGTCCACTGATTACAGAATTTTTTGGTACCAAGCAGACACCAGCGTACAAACTTTTTCTTTTGATATATATAAAGTAAGGATGCGTCGCATAGGGTCCGCGTCAAAAAGTATCGATTTCTAATATTTAAAGACGAGCCAAAAATTCATCGATTATACATTTTAACAGTACATTGATTACAGAATCTTTTGGTACCATGCAGACACCAGCGTACAAATTTTTTAATATGATATACATAAAATAAGGATGCGTCGCATATTGTCAGCGGCAAAAAAGTATTAATTTCTAATATTTTAAGACAAGCCAAAAATTCATCGAATATACATTTTAATAGTATATTGATTACCGAATTATTTGGTACCAAGCAGACACCAGCGTACAAATTTTTTAAAATGATATACATAAAATACGGATGCGTCGCACATGGTCCGCGTCAAAAAGTATCGATCTCTAATATTTAAAGACGAGCCAAAAATTCATCGATTATATATTTTAATAGTCCATTGATTACAGAATCTTTTGGTACCAAGCAGACACCAGCGTACAAACTTTTTCATTTGATATACATAAAATAAGGATGCGTCGCACAGGGTCAGCGGCAAAAAAGTATCGATTTCTAATATTTAAAGACGAGCCAAAAATTCATCGATTATACATTTTAACAGTACATTGATTACAGAATCTTTTGGTACCAAGCAGACACCAGCGTACAAACTTTTTCATTTGATATACATAAAATTAGGATGCGTCGCACAGGGTCAGCGGCAAAAAAGTATCGATTTCTAATATTTAAAGACGAGCCAAAAATTCATCGAATATACATTTTAACAGTTCATTGATTACAGAATCTTTTGGTACCAAGCAGACACCAGCGTACAAACTTTTTCATTTGATATACATAAAATAAGGATGCGTCGCACAGGGTCAGCGGCAAAAAAGTATCGATTTCTAATATTTAAAGACGAGCCAAAAATTCATCGATTATACATTTTAACAGTACATTGATTACAGAATCTTTTGGTACCAAGCAGACACCAGCGTACAAATTTTTTTATTTGATAAACATAAAATACGGATGCGTCGCACAGGGTCCGCGTCAAAAAGTATCGATTTCTAATATTTAAAGACGAGCCAAAAATTCATCGATTATACATTTTAATAGGATATTGATTACAGAATAATTTGGTACCAAGCAGACACCAGCGTACAAATTTTTTAATATGATAAAAATAAAATACGTATGCGTCGCATAGGGTCCGCGTCAAAAAGTATCGATTTCTAATATTTAAAGACGAGCCAAAAATTCATCGATTATACATTTTAATAGTCCACTGATTACAGAATTTTTTGGTACCAAGCAGACACCAGCGTACAAACTTTTTCGTTTGATATACATAAAGTAAGGATGCGTCGCATAGGGTCCGCGTCAAAAAGTATCGATTTCTAATATTTAAAGACGAGCCAAAAATTCATCGATTATACATTTTAACAGTACATTGATTACAGAATCTTTTGGTACCAAGCAGACACCAGCGTACAAACTTTTTCATTTGATATACATAAAATAAAGATGCGTCGCATAGGGTCAGCGTCAAAAAGTATCGATTTCTAATATTTAAAGACGAGCCAAAAATTCATCGATTATACATTTTAATAGTACATTGATTACAGAATCTTTTGGTACCATGCAGACACCAGCGTACAAATTTTTTAATTTGATAAACATAAAATACGGATGCGTCGCACATGGTCCGCGTCAAAAAGTATCGATCTCTAATATTTGAAGACGAGCCAAAAATTCATCGATTATTCATTTTAATAGTCCATTGATTACAGAATTTTTTGGTACCAAGCAGACACCAGCGTACAAACTTTTTCGTTTGATATACATAAAGTAAGGATGCGTCGCATTGGGTCCGCGTCAAAAAGTATCGATTTCTAATATTTAAAGACGAGCCAAAAATTCATCGATTATACATTTTAACAGTACATTGATTACAGAATCTTTTGGTACCAAGCAGACACCAGCGTACAAATTTTTTTATTTGATAAACATAAAATACGGATGCGTCGCACAGGGTCCGCGTCAAAAAGTATCGATTTCTAATATTTAAAGACGAGCCAAAAATTCATCGATTATACATTTTAATAGTATATTGATTACAGAATAATTTGGTACCAAGCAGACACCAGCGTACAAATTTTTTAATATGATAAACATAAAATACGTATGCGTCGCACAGGGTCCGCGTCAAAAAGTATCGATTTCTAATATTTAAAGACGAGCCAAAAATTCATCGATTATACATTTTAACAGTACATTAATTACAGAATCTTTTGGTACCAAGCAGACACCAGCGTACAAACTTTTTCATTTGATATACATAAAATAAGGATGCGTCGCACAGGGTCAGCGGCAAAAAAGTATCGATTTCTAATATTTAAAGACGAGCCAAAAATTCATCGATTATACATTTTAACATTACATTGATTACAGAATCTTTTGGTACCAAGCAGACACCAGCGTACAAATTTTTTAATTTGATAAACATAAAATACGGATGCGTCGCACATGGTCCGCGTCAAAAAGTATCGATCTCTAATATTTAAAGACGTGCCAAAAATTCATCGATTATACATTTTAATAGTCCATTGATTACAGAATTTTTTGGTACCAAGCAGACACCAGCGTACAAACTTTTTCGTTTGATATACATAAAATAAGGATGCGTCGCATAGGGTCCGCGGCAAAAAAGTATGAATTTCTAATATTTTAAGACGAGCCAAAAATTCATCGATTATACATTTTAATAGTACATTGATTACAGAATCTTTTGGTACCATGCAGACACCAGCGTACAAATTTTTTAATATGATATACATAAAATAAGGATGCGTCGCACAGGGTCAGCGGCAAAAAAGTATCGATTTCTAATATTTAAAGACGAGCCAAAAATTCATCGATTATACATTTTAACAGTACATTGATTACAGAATCTTTTGGTACCATGCAGACACCAGCGTACAAATTTTTTAATATGATATACATAAAATAAGGATGCGTCGCACAGGGTCAGCGGCAAAAAAGTATCGATTTCTAATATTTAAAGACGAGCCAAAAATTCATCGATTATACATTTTAACAGTACATTGATTACAGAATCTTTTGGTACCAAGCAGATACCAGCGTACAAACTTTTTCGTTTGATATACATAAAGTAAGGATGCGTCGCATAGGGTCCGCGTCAAAAAGTATCGATTTCTAATATTTTAAGACGAGCCAAAAATTCATCGATTATACATTTTAACAGTACATTGATTACAGAATCTTTTGGTACCATGCAGACATCAGCGTACAAATTTTTTAATATGATATACATAAAATAAGGATGCGTCGCATAGGGTCAGCGGCAAAAAAGTATTAATTTCTAATATTTTAAGACAAGCCAGAAATTCATGGAATATACATTTTAATAGTATACTGATTACAGAATTATTTGGTACCAAGCAGACACCAGCGTACAAATTTTTTAAAATGATATACATAAAATAAGGATGCGTCGCACAGGGTCAGCGTCAAAATGTATCGATTTCTAATATTTAAAGACGAGCCAAAAATTCATCGATTATACATTTTAATAGTCCATTGATTACAGAATTTTTTGGTACCAAGCAGACACCAGCGTACATACTTTTTCGTTTGATATACATAAAATAAGGATGCGTCGCATAGGGTCCGCGTCAAAAAGTATCGATTTCTAATATTTTAAGACGAGTCAAAAATTCATCGATTATACATTTTAATAGTACATTGATTACAGAATCTTTTGGTACCATGCAGACACCAGCGTACAAATTTTTTAATATGATATACATAAAATAAGAATGCGTCGCAAAGGATCAGCGGCAAAAAAGTATCGATTTCTAATATTTAAAGACGAGCCAAAAATTCATCGATTATACATTTTAATAGTATATTGATTACAGAATTATTTGGTACCAAGCAGACACCAGCGTACAAATTTTTTAATTTGATAAACATAAAATACGGATGCGTCGCACATGGTCCGCGTCAAAAAGTATCGATCTCTAATATTTAAAGACGAGCCAAAAACTCATCGATTATTCATTTTAATAGTCCATTGATTACAGAATTTTTTGGTACCAAGCAGACACCAGCGTACAAACTTTTTCGTTTGATATACATAAAGTAAGGATGCGTCGCATTGGGTCCGCGTCAAAAAGTATCGATTTCTAATATTTAAAGACGAGCTCAAAATTCATCGATTATACATTTTAACAGTACATTAATTACAGAATCTTTTGGTACCAAGCAGACACCAGCGTACAAACTTTTTAAAATGATATACATAAAATAAGGATGCGTCGCACAGGGTCAGCGTCAAAAAGTATCGATTTCTAATATTTAAAGACGAGCCAAAAATTCATCGATTATACATTTTAATAGTCCATTGATTACAGAATTTTTTGGTACCAAGCAGACACCAGCGTACATACTTTTTCGTTTGATATACATAAAATAAGGATGCGTCGCATAGGGTCCGCGTCAAAAAGTATCGATTTCTAATATTTTAAGACGAGCCAAAAATTCATCGATTATACATTTTAATAGTACATTGATTACAGAATCTTTTGGTACCATGCAGACACCAGCGTACAAATTTTTTAATATGATATACATAAAATAAGAATGCGTCGCAAAGGATCAGCGGCAAAAAAGTATCGATTTCTAATATTTAAAGACGAGCCAAAAATTCATCGATTATACATTTTAATAGTATATTGATTACAGAATTATTTGGTACCAAGCAGACACCAGCGTACAAATTTTTTAATTTGATAAACATAAAATACGGATGCGTCGCACAGGGTCCGCGTCAAAAAGTATCGATTGCTAATATTTAAAGACGAGCCAAAAATTCATCGATTATACATTTTAATAGTCCACTGATTACAGAATTTTTTGGTACCAAGCAGACACCAGCGTACAAACTTTTTCGTTTGATATACATAAAGTAAGGATGCGTCGCATAGGGTCCGCGTCAAAAAGTATCGATTTCTAATATTTAAAGACGAGCCAAAAATTCATCGATTATACATTTTAACAGTACATTAATTACAGAATCTTTTGGTACCAAGCAGACACCAGCGTACAAACTTTTTCATTTGATATACATAAAATAAGTATGCGTCGCATAGGGTCAGCGGCAAAAAAGTATTAATTTCTAATATTTTAAGACAAGCCAAAAATTCATCGAATATACATTTTAATAGTATATTGATTACCGAATTATTTGGTACCAAGCAGACACCAGCGTACAAATTTTTTAATTTGATAAACATAAAATACGGATGCGTCGCACATGGTCCGCGTCAAAAAGTATCGATCTCTAATATTTAAAGACGAGCCAAAAATTCATCGATTATACATTTTAATAGTCCATTGATTACAGAATTTTTTGGTACCAAGCAGACACCAGCGTACAAACTTTTTCGTTTGATATACATAAAATAAGGATGCGTCGCATAGGGTCCGCGGCAAAAAAGTATGAATTTCTAATATTTTAAGACGAGCCAAAAATTCATCGATTATACATTTTAATAGTACATTGATTACAGAATCTTTTGGTACCATGCAGACACCAGCGTACAAATTTTTTAAAATGATATACATAAAATAAGGATGCATCGCTCAGGGTCAGCAGCAAAAAAGTATCGATTTCTAATATTTAAAGACGAGCCAAAAATTCATCGATTATACATTTTAATAGTACATTGATTACAGAATCTTTTGGTACCAAGCAGACACCAGCGTACAAATTTTTTTATTTGATAAACATAAAATACGGATGCGTCGCACAGGGTCAGCGTCAAAAAGTATCGATTTCTAATATTTAAAGACGAGCCAAAAATTCATCGATTATACATTTTAATAGTATATTGATTACAGAATAATTTGGTACCAAGCAGACACCAGCGTACAAATTTTTTAATATGATAAACATAAAATACGTATGCGTCGCACAGGGTCCGCGTCAAAAAGTATCGATTTCTAATATTTAAAGACGAGCCAAAAATTCATCGATTATACATTTTAATAGTCCACTGATTACAGAATTTTTTGGTACCAAGCAGACACCAGCGTACAAACTTTTTCGTTTGATATATATAAAGTAAGGATGCGTCGCATAGGGTCCGCGTCAAAAAGTATCGATTTCTAATATTTAAAGACGAGCCAAAAATTCATCGATTATACATTTTAACAGTACATTGATTACAGAATCTTTTGGTACCATGCAGACACCAGCGTACAAATTTTTTAATATGATATACATAAAATAAGGATGCGTCGCATAGGGTCAGCGGCAAAAAAGTATTATTTTCTAATATTTTAAGACAAGCCAAAAATTCATCGAATATACATTTTAATAGTATATTGATTACCGAATTATTTGGTACCAAGCAGACACCAGCGTACAAATTTTTTAAAATGATATACATAAAATACGGATGCGTCGCACATGGTCCGCGTCAAAAAGTATCGATCTCTAATATTTAAAGACGAGCCAAAAATTCATCGAATATACATTTTAATAGTCCATTGATTACAGAATTTTTTGGTACCAAGCAGACACCAGCGTACAAACTTTTTCGTTTGATATACATAAAGTAAGGATGCGTCGCATAGGGTCCGCGTCAAAAAGTATCGTTTTCTAATATTTAAAGACGAGCCAAAAATTCATCGATTATACATTTTAATAGTCCACTGATTACAGAATTTTTTGGTACCAAGCAGACACCAGCGTACAAACTTTTTCGTTTCATATACATAAAGTAAGGATGCGTCGCATAGGGTCCGCGTCAAATAGTATCGATTTCTAATATTTAAAGACGAGCCAAAAATTCATCGATTATACATTTTAACAGTACATTGATTACAAAATCTTTTGGTACCATGCAGATACCAGCGTACAAATTTTTTACTATGATATACATAAAATAAGGATGCGTCGCATAGGGTCAGCGGCAAAAAAGTATTAATTTCTAATATTTTAAGACAAGCCAGAAATTCATCGAATATACATTTTAATAGTATATTGATTACAGAATTATTTGGTACCAAGCAGACACCAGCGTACAAATTTTTTAACATGATATACATAAAATAAGGATGCGTCGCACAGGGTCAGCGTCAAAAAGTATCGATTTCTAATATTTAAAGACGAGCCAAAAATTCATCGATTATACATTTTAATAGTCCATTGATTACAGAATTTTTTGGTACCAAGCAGACACCAGCGTACATACTTTTTCGTTTGATATACATAAAATAAGGATGCGTCGCATAGGGTCCGCGTCAAAAAATATCTATTTCTAATATTTTAAGACGAGCCAAAAATTCATCGATTATACATTTTAATAGTACATTGATTACAGAATCTTTTGGTACCATGCAGACACCAGCGTACAAATTTTTTAATATGATATACATAAAATAAGAATGCGTCGCAAAGGATCAGCGGCAAAAAAGTATCGATTTCTAATATTTAAAGACGAGCCAAAAATTCATCGATTATACATTTTAATAGTATATTGATTACAGAATTATTTGGTACCAAGCAGACACCAGCGTACAAATTTTTTAATTTGATATACATAAAATACGGATGCGTCGCACAGGGTCGGCGTCAAAATGTATCGATTGCTAATATTTAAAGACGAGCCAAAAATTCATCGATTATACATTTTAATAGTCCACTGATTACAGAATTTTTTGGTACCAAGCAGACTCCAGCGTACAAACTTTTTCGTTTGATATACATAAAGAAAGGATGCGTCGCGTAGGGTCCGCGTCAAAAAGTATCGATTTCTAATGTTTAAAGACGAGCCAAAAATTCATCGATTATATATTTTAACAGTACATTAATTACAGAATCTTTTGGTACCAAGCAGACACCAGCGTACAAACTTTTTCATTTGATATACATAAAATAAGGACGCGTCGCACAGGGTCAGCGGCAAAAAAGTATCGATTTCTAATATTTAAAGACGAGCCAAAAATTCATCGATTATACATTTTAACAGTACATTGATTACAGAATCTTTTGGTACCAAGCAGACACCAGCGTACAAACTTTTTCATTTGATATACATAAAATTAGGATGCGTCGCACAGGGTCAGCGGCAAAAAAGTATCGATTTCTAATATTTAAAGACGAGCCAAAAATTCATCGATTATACATTTTAACAGTCCATTGATTACAGAATCTTTTGGTACCAAGCAGACACCAGCGTATAAACTTTTTCATTTGATATACATAAAATAAGGATGCGTCGCACAGGGTCAGCGGCAAAAAAGTATCGATTTCTAATATTTAAAGACGAGCCAAAAATTCATCGATTATACATTTTAACAGTACATTGATTACAGAATCTTTTGGTACCAAGCAGACACCAGCGTACAAATTTTTTTATTTGATAAACATAAAATACGGATGCGTCGCACAGGGTCCGCGTCAAAAAGTATCGATTTCTAATATTTAAAGACGAGCCAAAAATTCATCGATTATACATTTTAATAGTATATTGATTACAGAATAATTTGGTACCAAGCAGACACCAGCGTACAAATTTTTTAATATGATAAACATAAAATACGTATGCGTCGCACAGGGTCCGCGTCAAAAAGTATCGATTTCTAATATTTAAAGACGAGCCAAAAATACATCGATTATACATTTTAATAGTCCACTGATTACAGAATTTTTTGGTACCAAGCAGACACCAGCGTACAAACTTTTTCTTTTGATATATATAAAGTAAGGATGCGTCGCATAGGGTCCGCGTCAAAAAGTATCGATTTCTAATATTTAAAGACGAGCCAAAAATTCATCGATTATACATTTTAACAGTACATTGATTACAGAATCTTTTGGTACCATGCAGACACCAGCGTACAAATTTTTTAATATGATATACATAAAATAAGGATGCGTCGCATAGGGTCAGCGGCAAAAAAGTATTAATTTCTAATATTTTAAGACAAGCCAAAAATTCATCGAATATACATTTTAATAGTATATTGATTACCGAATTATTTGGTACCAAGCAGACACCAGCGTACAAATTTTTTAAAATGATATACATAAAATACGGATGCGTCGCACATGGTCCGCGTCAAAAAGTATCGATCTCTAATATTTAAAGACGAGCCAAAAATTCATCGATTATATATTTTAATAGTCCATTGATTACAGAATCTTTTGGTACCAAGCAGACACCAGCGTACAAACTTTTTCATTTGATATACATAAAATAAGGATGCGTCGCACAGGGTCAGCGGCAAAAAAGTATCGATTTCTAATATTTAAAGACGAGCCAAAAATTCATCGATTATACATTTTAACAGTACATTGATTACAGAATCTTTTGGTACCAAGCAGACACCAGCGTACAAACTTTTTCATTTGATATACATAAAATTAGGATGCGTCGCACAGGGTCAGCGGCAAAAAAGTATCGATTTCTAATATTTAAAGACGAGCCAAAAATTCATCGAATATACATTTTAACAGTTCATTGATTACAGAATCTTTTGGTACCAAGCAGACACCAGCGTACAAACTTTTTCATTTGATATACATAAAATAAGGATGCGTCGCACAGGGTCAGCGGCAAAAAAGTATCGATTTCTAATATTTAAAGACGAGCCAAAAATTCATCGATTATACATTTTAACAGTACATTGATTACAGAATCTTTTGGTACCAAGCAGACACCAGCGTACAAATTTTTTTATTTGATAAACATAAAATACGGATGCGTCGCACAGGGTCCGCGTCAAAAAGTATCGATTTCTAATATTTAAAGACGAGCCAAAAATTCATCGATTATACATTTTAATAGGATATTGATTACAGAATAATTTGGTACCAAGCAGACACCAGCGTACAAATTTTTTAATATGATAAAAATAAAATACGTATGCGTCGCATAGGGTCCGCGTCAAAAAGTATCGATTTCTAATATTTAAAGACGAGCCAAAAATTCATCGATTATACATTTTAATAGTCCACTGATTACAGAATTTTTTGGTACCAAGCAGACACCAGCGTACAAACTTTTTCGTTTGATATACATAAAGTAAGGATGCGTCGCATAGGGTCCGCGTCAAAAAATATCTATTTCTAATATTTTAAGACGAGCCAAAAATTCATCGATTATACATTTTAATAGTACATTGATTACAGAATCTTTTGGTACCATGCAGACACCAGCGTACAAATTTTTTAATATGATATACATAAAATAAGAATGCGTCGCAAAGGATCAGCGGCAAAAAAGTATCGATTTCTAATATTTAAAGACGAGCCAAAAATTCATCGATTATACATTTTAATAGTATATTGATTACCGAATTATTTGGTACCAAGCAGACACCAGCGTATAAATTTTTTAAAATGATATACATAAAATACGGATGCGTCGCACATGGTCCGCGTCAAAAAGTATCGATCTCTAATATTTAAAGACGAGCCAAAAATTCATCGATTATATATTTTAATAGTCCATTGATTACAGAATCTTTTGGTACCAAGCAGACACCAGCGTACAAACTTTTTCATTTGATATACATAAAATAAGGATGCGTCGCACAGGGTCAGCGGCAAAAAAGTATCGATTTCTAATATTTAAAGACGAGCCAAAAATTCATCGATTATACATTTTAACAGTACATTGATTACAGAATCTTTTGGTACCAAGCAGACACCAGCGTACAAACTTTTTCATTTGATATACATAAAATTAGGATGCGTCGCACAGGGTCAGCGGCAAAAAAGTATCGATTTCTAATATTTAAAGACGAGCCAAAAATTCATCGAATATACATTTTAACAGTTCATTGATTACAGAATCTTTTGGTACCAAGCAGACACCAGCGTACAAACTTTTTCATTTGATATACATAAAATAAGGATGCGTCGCACAGGGTCAGCGGCAAAAAAGTATCGATTTCTAATATTTAAAGACGAGCCAAAAATTCATCGATTATACATTTTAACAGTACATTGATTACAGAATCTTTTGGTACCAAGCAGACACCAGCGTACAAATTTTTTTATTTGATAAACATAAAATACGGATGCGTCGCACAGGGTCCGCGTCAAAAAGTATCGATTTCTAATATGTAAAGACGAGCCAAAAATTCATCGATTATACATTTTAATAGGATATTGATTACAGAATAATTTGGTACCAAGCAGACACCAGCGTACAAATTTTTTAATATGATAAAAATAAAATACGTATGCGTCGCATAGGGTCCGCGTCAAAAAGTATCGATTTCTAATATTTAAAGACGAGCCAAAAATTCATCGATTATACATTTTAATAGTCCACTGATTACAGAATTTTTTGGTACCAAGCAGACACCAGCGTACAAACTTTTTCGTTTGATATACATAAAGTAAGGATGCGTCGCATAGGGTCCGCGTCAAAAAGTATCGATTTCTAATATTTAAAGACGAGCCAAAAATTCATCGATTATACATTTTAACAGTACATTGATTACAGAATCTTTTGGTACCAAGCAGACACCAGCGTACAAACTTTTTCATTTGATATACATAAAATAAAGATGCGTCGCATAAGGTCAGCGTCAAAAAGTATCGATTTCTAATATTTAAAGACGAGCCAAAAATTCATCGATTATACATTTTAATAGTACATTGATTACAGAATCTTTTGGTACCATGCAGACACCAGCGTACAAATTTTTTAATTTGATAAACATAAAATACGGATGCGTCGCACATGGTCCGCGTCAAAAAGTATCGATCTCTAATATTTGAAGACGAGCCAAAAATTCATCGATTATTCATTTTAATAGTCCATTGATTACAGAATTTTTTGGTACCAAGCAGACACCAGCGTACAAACTTTTTCGTTTGATATACATAAAGTAAGGATGCGTCGCATTGGGTCCGCGTCAAAAAGTATCGATTTCTAATATTTAAAGACGAGCCAAAAATTCATCGATTATACATTTTAACAGTACATTCATTACAGAATCTTTTGGTACCAAGCAGACACCAGCGTACAAACTTTTTCATTTGATATACATAAAATAAGGATGCGTCGCACAGGGTCAGCGGCAAAAAAGTATCGATTTCTAATATTTAAAGACGAGCCAAAAATTCATCGATTATACATTTTAACAGTACATTGATTTCAGAATCTTTTGGTACCAAGCAGACACCAGCGTACAAATTTTTTTATTTGATAAACATAAAATACGGATGCGTCGCACAGGGTCCGCGTCAAAAAGTATCGATTTCTAATATTTAAAGACGAGCCAAAAATTCATCGATTATACATTTTAATAGTATATTGATTACAGAATAATTTGGTACCAAGCAGACACCAGCGTACAAATTTTTTAATATGATAAACATAAAATACGTATGCGTCGCACAGGGTCCGCGTCAAAAAGTATCGATTTCTAATATTTAAAGACGAGCCAAAAATTCATCGATTATACATTTTAATAGTCCACTGATTACAGAATTTTTTGGTACCAAGCAGACACCAGCGTACAAACTTTTTCGTTTGATATACATAAAGTAAGGATGCGTCGCATAGGGTCCGCGTCAAAAAGTATCGATTTCTAATATTTAAAGACGAGCCAAAAATTCATCGATTATACATTTTAACAGTACATTAATTACAGAATCTTTTGGTACCAAGCAGACACCAGCGTACAAACTTTTTCATTTGATATACATAAAATAAGGATGCGTCGCACAGGGTCAGCGGCAAAAAAGTAACGATTTCTAATATTTAAAGACGAGCCAAAAATTCATCGATTATACATTTTAACATTACATTGATTACAGAATCTTTTGGTACCAAGCAGACACCAGCGTACAAATTTTTTAATTTGATAAACATAAAATACGGATGCGTCGCACATGGTCCGCGTCAAAAAGTATCGATCTCTAATATTTAAAGACGTGCCAAAAATTCATCGATTATACATTTTAATAGTCCATTGATTACAGAATTTTTTGGTACCAAGCAGACACCAGCGTACAAACTTTTTCGTTTGATATACATAAAATAAGGATGCGTCGCATAGGGTCCGCGGCAAAAAAGTATGAATTTCTAATATTTTAAGACGAGCCAAAAATTCATCGATTATACATTTTAATAGTACATTGATTACAGAATCTTTTGGTACCATGCAGACACCAGCGTACAAATTTTTTAATATGATATACATAAAATAAGGATGCGTCGCACAGGGTCAGCGGCAAAAAAGTATCGATTTCTAATATTTAAAGACGAGCCAAAAATTCATCGATTATACATTTTAACAGTACATTGATTACAGAATCTTTTGGTACCATGCAGACACCAGCGTACAAATTTTTTAATATGATATACATAAAATAAGGATGCGTCGCACAGGGTCAGCGGCAAAAAAGTATCGATTTCTAATATTTAAAGACGAGCCAAAAATTCATCGATTATACATTTTAACAGTACATTGATTACAGAATCTTTTGGTACCAAGCAGACACCAGCGTACAAACTTTTTCGTTTGATATACATAAAGTAAGGATGCGTCGCATAGGGTCCGCGTCAAAAAGTATCGATTTCTAATATTTTAAGACGAGCCAAAAATTCATCGATTATACATTTTAACAGTACATTGATTACAGAATCTTTTGGTACCATGCAGACATCAGCGTACAAATTTTTTAATATGATATACATAAAATTAGGATGCGTCGCATAGGGTCAGCGGCAAAAAAGTATTAATTTCTAATATTTTAAGACAAGCCAGAAATTCATGGAATATACATTTTAATAGTATACTGATTACAGAATTATTTGGTACCAAGCAGACACCAGCGTACAAATTTTTTAAAATGATATACATAAAATAAGGATGCGTCGCACAGGGTCAGCGTCAAAATGTATCGATTTCTAATATTTAAAGACGAGCCAAAAATTCATCGATTATACATTTTAATAGTCCATTGATTACAGAATTTTTTGGTACCAAGCAGACACCAGCGTACATACTTTTTCGTTTGATATACATAAAATAAGGATGCGTCGCATAGGGTCCGCGTCAAAAAGTATCGATTTCTAATATTTTAAGACGAGCCAAAAATTCATCGATTATACATTTTAATAGTACATTGATTACAGAATCTTTTGGTACCATGCAGACACCAGCGTACAAATTTTTTAATATGATATACATAAAATAAGAATGCGTCGCAAAGGATCAGCGGCAAAAAAGTATCGATTTCTAATATTTAAAGACGAGCCAAAAATTCATCGATTATACATTTTAATAGTATATTGATTACAGAATTATTTGGTACCAAGCAGACACCAGCGTACAAATTTTTTAATTTGATAAACATAAAATACGGATGCGTCGCACATGGTCCGCGTCAAAATGTATCGATCTCTAATATTTAAAGACGAGCCAAAAACTCATCGATTATTCATTTTAATAGTCCATTGATTACAGAATTTTTTGGTACCAAGCAGACACCAGCGTACAAACTTTTTCGTTTGATATACATAAAGTAAGGATGCGTCGCATTGGGTCCGCGTCAAAAAGTATCGATTTCTAATATTTAAAGACGAGCCAAAAATTCATCGATTATACATTTTAACAGTACATTAATTACAGAATCTTTTGGTACCAAGCAGACACCAGCGTACAAACTTTTTAAAATGATATACATAAAATAAGGATGCGTCGCACAGGGTCAGCGTAAAAAAGTATCGATTTCTAATATTTAAAGACGAGCCAAAAATTCATCGATTATACATTTTAATAGTCCACTGATTACAGAATTTTTTGGTACCAAGCAGACACCAGCGTACAAACTTTTTCGTTTGATATACATAAAGTAAGGATGCGTCGCATAGGGTCCGCGTCAAAAAGTATCGATTTCTAAT
The DNA here is from genome assembly GCF_030444845.1 of Prenolepis imparis. Taxonomy (NCBI): domain Eukaryota; kingdom Metazoa; phylum Arthropoda; class Insecta; order Hymenoptera; family Formicidae; genus Prenolepis; species Prenolepis imparis. The sequence goes on from NW_028141160.1 coordinate 15,748,910, forward strand.
ATTTAAAGACGAGCCAAAAATTCATCGATTATACATTTTAACAGTACATTAATTACAGAATCTTTTGGTACCAAGCAGACACCAGCGTACAAACTTTTTCATTTGATATACATAAAATAAGTATGCGTCGCATAGGGTCAGCGGCAAAAAAGTATTAATTTCTAATATTTTAAGACAAGCCAAAAATTCATCGAATATACATTTTAATAGTATATTGATTACCGAATTATTTGGTACCAAGCAGACACCAGCGTACAAATTTTTTAATTTGATAAACATAAAATACGGATGCGTCGCACATGGTCCGCGTCAAAAAGTATCGATCTCTAATATTTAATGACGAGCCAAAAATTCATCGATTATACATTTTAATAGTCCATTGATTACAGAATTTTTTGGTACCAAGCAGACACCAGCGTACAAACTTTTTCGTTTGATATACATAAAATAAGGATGCGTCGCATAGGGTCCGCGGCAAAAAAGTATGAATTTCTAATATTTTAAGACGAGCCAAAAATTCATCGATTATACATTTTAATAGTACATTGATTACAGAATCTTTTGGTACCATGCAGACACCAGCGTACAAATTTTTTAATATGATATACATAAAATAAGGATGCGTCGCACAGGGTCAGCGGCAAAAAAGTATCGATTTCTAATATTTAAAGACGAGCCAAAAATTCATCGATTATACATTTTAACAGTACATTGATTACAGAATCTTTTGGTACCATGCAGACACCAGCGTACAAATTTTTTAATATGATATACATAAAATAAGGATGCGTCGCACAGGGTCAGCGGCAAAAAAGTATCGATTTCTAATATTTAAAGACGAGCCAAAAATTCATCGATTATACATTTTAACACTACATTGATTACAGAATCTTTTGGTACCAAGCTGACACCAGCGTACAATTTTCTTAATTTTATAAACATAAAATACGGATACGTCGCACAGGGTCCGCGTCAAAAAGTATCGATTTCTAATATTTAAAGACGAGCCAAAAATTCATCGATTATACATTTTAATAGTATATTGATTACAGAATAATTTGGTACCAAGCAGACACCAGCGTACAAATTTTTTAATATGATAAACATAAAATATGGATGCGTCGCACAGGGTCCGCGTCAAAAAGTATCGATTTCTAATATTTAAAGACGAGCCAAAAATTCATCGATTATACATTTTAATAGTCCACTGATTACAGAATTTTTTGGTACCAAGCAGACACCAGCGTACAAACTTTTTCGTTTGATATACATAAAGTAAGGATGCGTCGCATAGGGTCCGCGTCAAAAAGTATCGATTTCTAATATTTTAAGTCGAGCCAAAAATTCATCGATTATACATTTTAATAGTACATTGATTACAGAATCTTTTGGTACCAAGCAGACACCAGCGTACAAACTTTTTCGTTTGATATACATAAAATAAGGATGCGTCGCATAGGGTCCGCGGCAAAAAAGTATGAATTTCTAATATTTTAAGACGAGCCAAAAATTCATCGATTATACATTTTAATAGTACATTGATTACAGAATCTTTTGGTACCATGCAGACACCAGCGTACAAATTTTTTAATATGATATACATAAAATAAGGATGCGTCGCACAGGGTCAGCGGCAAAAAAGTATCGATTTCTAATATTTAAAGACGAGCCAAAAATTCATCGATTATACATTTTAACAGTACATTGATTACAGAATCTTTTGGTACCATGCAGACACCAGCGTACAAATTTTTTAATATGATATACATAAAATAAGGATGCGTCGCACAGGGTCAGCGGCAAAAAAGTATCGATTTCTAATATTTAAAGACGAGCCAAAAATTCATCGATTATACATTTTAACAGTACATTGATTACAGAATCTTTTGGTACCAAGCAGACACCAGCGTACAAACTTTTTCGTTTGATATACATAAAGTAAGGATGCGTCGCATAGGGTCCGCGTCAAAAAGTATCGATTTCTAATATTTTAAGACGAGCCAAAAATTCATCGATTATACATTTTAACAGTACATTGATTACAGAATCTTTTGGTACCATGCAGACATCAGCGTACAAATTTTTTAATATGATATACATAAAATAAGGATGCGTCGCATAGGGTCAGCGGCAAAAAAGTATTAATTTCTAATATTTTAAGACAAGCCAGAAATTCATGGAATATACATTTTAATAGTATACTGATTACAGAATTATTTGGTACCAAGCAGACACCAGCGTACAAATTTTTTAAAATGATATACATAAAATAAGGATGCGTCGCACAGGGTCAGCGTCAAAATGTATCGATTTCTAATATTTAAAGACGAGCCAAAAATTCATCGATTATACATTTTAATAGTCCATTGATTACAGAATTTTTTGGTACCAAGCAGACACCAGCGTACATACTTTTTCGTTTGATATACATAAAATAAGGATGCGTCGCATAGGGTCCGCGTCAAAAAGTATCGATTTCTAATATTTTAAGACGAGTCAAAAATTCATCGATTATACATTTTAATAGTACATTGATTACAGAATCTTTTGGTACCATGCAGACACCAGCGTACAAATTTTTTAATATGATATACATAAAATAAGAATGCGTCGCAAAGGATCAGCGGCAAAAAAGTATCGATTTCTAATATTTAAAGACGAGCCAAAAATTCATCGATTATACATTTTAATAGTATATTGATTACAGAATTATTTGGTACCAAGCAGACACCAGCGTACAAATTTTTTAATTTGATAAACATAAAATACGGATGCGTCGCACATGGTCCGCGTCAAAAAGTATCGATCTCTAATATTTAAAGACGAGCCAAAAACTCATCGATTATTCATTTTAATAGTCCATTGATTACAGAATTTTTTGGTACCAAGCAGACACCAGCGTACAAACTTTTTCGTTTGATATACATAAAGTAAGGATGCGTCGCATTGGGTCCGCGTCAAAAAGTATCGATTTCTAATATTTAAAGACGAGCCAAAAATTCATCGATTATACATTTTAACAGTACATTAATTACAGAATCTTTTGGTACCAAGCAGACACCAGCGTACAAACTTTTTAAAATGATATACATAAAATAAGGATGCGTCGCACAGGGTCAGCGTCAAAAAGTATCGATTTCTAATATTTAAAGACGAGCCAAAAATTCATCGATTATACATTTTAATAGTCCATTGATTACAGAATTTTTTGGTACCAAGCAGACACCAGCGTACATACTTTTTCGTTTGATATACATAAAATAAGGATGCGTCGCATAGGGTCCGCGTCAAAAAGTATCGATTTCTAATATTTTAAGACGAGCCAAAAATTCATCGATTATACATTTTAATAGTACATTGATTACAGAATCTTTTGGTACCATGCAGACACCAGCGTACAAATTTTTTAATATGATATACATAAAATAAGAATGCGTCGCAAAGGATCAGCGGCAAAAAAGTATCGATTTCTAATATTTAAAGACGAGCCAAAAATTCATCGATTATACATTTTAATAGTATATTGATTACAGAATTATTTGGTACCAAGCAGACACCAGCGTACAAATTTTTTAATTTGATAAACATAAAATACGGATGCGTCGCACAGGGTCCGCGTCAAAAAGTATCGATTGCTAATATTTAAAGACGAGCCAAAAATTCATCGATTATACATTTTAATAGTCCACTGATTACAGAATTTTTTGGTACCAAGCAGACACCAGCGTACAAACTTTTTCGTTTGATATACATAAAGTAAGGATGCGTCGCATAGGGTCCGCGTCAAAAAGTATCGATTTCTAATATTTTAAGACGAGCCAAAAATTCATCGATTATACATTTTAATAGTACATTGATTACAGAATCTTTTGGTACCATGCAGACACCAGCGTACAAATTTTTTAATATGATATACATAAAATAAGAATGCGTCGCAAAGGATCAGCGGCAAAAAAGTATCGATTTCTAATATTTAAAGACGAGCCAAAAATTCATCGATTATACATTTTAATAGTATATTGATTACAGAATTATTTGGTACCAAGCAGACACCAGCGTACAAATTTTTTAATTTGATAAACATAAAATACGGATGCGTCGCACATGGTCCGCGTCAAAATGTATCGATCTCTAATATTTAAAGACGAGCCAAAAACTCATCGATTATTCATTTTAATAGTCCATTGATTACAGAATTTTTTGGTACCAAGCAGACACCAGCGTACAAACTTTTTCGTTTGATATACATAAAGTAAGGATGCGTCGCATTGGGTCCGCGTCAAAAAGTATCGATTTCTAATATTTAAAGACGAGCCAAAAATTCATCGATTATACATTTTAACAGTACATTAATTACAGAATCTTTTGGTACCAAGCAGACACCAGCGTACAAACTTTTTAAAATGATATACATAAAATAAGGATGCGTCGCACAGGGTCAGCGTAAAAAAGTATCGATTTCTAATATTTAAAGACGAGCCAAAAATTCATCGATTATACATTTTAATAGTCCACTGATTACAGAATTTTTTGGTACCAAGCAGACACCAGCGTACAAACTTTTTCGTTTGATATACATAAAGTAAGGATGCGTCGCATAGGGTCCGCGTCAAAAAGTATCGATTTCTAATATTTAAAGACGAGCCAAAAATTCATCGATTATACATTTTAACAGTACATTAATTACAGAATCTTTTGGTACCAAGCAGACACCAGCGTACAAACTTTTTCATTTGATATACATAAAATAAGTATGCGTCGCATAGGGTCAGCGGCAAAAAAGTATTAATTTCTAATATTTTAAGGCAAGCCAAAAATTCATCGAATATACATTTTAATAGTATATTGATTACCGAATTATTTGGTACCAAGCAGACACCAGCGTACAAATTTTTTAATTTGATAAACATAAAATACGGATGCGTCGCACATGGTCCGCGTCAAAAAGTATCGATCTCTAATATTTAAAGACGAGCCAAAAATTCATCGATTATACATTTTAATAGTCCATTGATTACAGAATTTTTTGGTACCAAGCAGACACCAGCGTACAAACTTTTTCGTTTGATATACATAAAATAAGGATGCGTCGCATAGGGTCCGCGGCAAAAAAGTATGAATTTCTAATATTTTAAGACGAGCCAAAAATTCATCGATTATACATTTTAATAGTACATTGATTACAGAATCTTTTGGTACCATGCAGACACCAGCGTACAAATTTTTTAATATGATATACATAAAATAAGGATGCGTCGCACGGGGTCAGCGGCAAAAAAGTATCGATTTCTAATATTTAAAGACGAGCCAAAAATTCATCGATTATACATTTTAACAGTACATTGATTACAGAATCTTTTGGTACCAAGCAGACACAAGCGTACAAACTCTTTCGTTTGATATACATAAAATAAGGATGCGTCGCATAGTGTCCGCGTCAAAAAGTATCGATTTCTAATATTTTAAGACGAGCCAAAAATTCATCGATTATACATTTTAATAGTACATTGATTACAGAATCTTTTGGTACCATGGAGACACCAGCGTACAAATTTTTTAATATGATATACATAAAATAAGGATGCGTCGCACGGGGTCAGCGGCAAAAAAGTATCGATTTCTAATATTTAAAGACGAGCCAAAAATTCATCGAATATACATTTTAATAGTATATTGATTACAGAATTATTTGGTACCAAGCAGACACCAGCGTACAAATTTTTTAAAATGATATACATAAAATACGGATGCGTCGCACATGGTCCGCGTCAAAAAGTATCGATCCCTAATATTTAAAGACGAGCCAAAAATTCATCGATTATACATTTTAATAGTCCATTGATTACAGAATTTTTTGGTACCAAGCAGACACCAGCGTACAAACTTTTTCGTTTGATATACATAAAGTAAGGATGCGTCGCATAGGGTCCGCGTCAAAAAGTATCGATTTCTAATATTTAAAGACGAGCCAAAAATTCATCGATTATACATTTTAATAGTCCACTGATTACAGAATTTTTTGGTACCAAGCAGACACCAGCGTACAAACTTTTTCGTTTCATATACATAAAGTAAGGATGCGTCGCATAGGGTCCGCGTCAAATAGTATCGATTTCTAATATTTAAAGACGAGCCAAAAATTCATCGATTATACATTTTAACAGTACATTGATTACAAAATCTTTTGGTACCATGCAGATACCAGCGTACAAATTTTTTACTATGATATACATAAAATAAGGATGCGTCGCATAGGGTCAGCGGCAAAAAAGTATTAATTTCTAATATTTTAAGACAAGCCAGAAATTCATCGAATATACATTTTAATAGTATATTGATTACAGAATTATTTGGTACCAAGCAGACACCAGCGTACAAATTTTTTAAAATGATATACATAAAATAAGGATGCGTCGCACAGGGTCAGCGTCAAAAAGTATCGATTTCTAATATTTAAAGACGAGCCAAAAATTCATCGATTATACATTTTAATAGTCCATTGATTACAGAATTTTTTGGTACCAAGCAGACACCAGCGTACAAACTTTTTCGTTTGATATACATAAAGTAAGGATGCGTCGCATAGGGTCCGCGTCAAAAAGTATCGATTTCTAATATTTAAAGACTAGCCAAAAATTCATCGATTATACATTTTAATAGTCCACTGATTACAGAATTTTTTGGTACCAAGCAGACACCAGCGTACAAACTTTTTCGTTTCATATACATAAAGTAAGGATGCGTCGCATAGGGTCCGCGTCAAATAGTATCGATTTCTAATATTTAAAGACGAGCCAAAAATTCATCGATTATACATTTTAACAGTACATTGATTACAAAATCTTTTGGTACCATGCAGATACCAGCGTACAAATTTTTTACTATGATATACATAAAATAAGGATGCGTCGCATAGGGTCAGCGGCAAAAAAGTATTAATTTCTAATATTTTAAGACAAGCCAGAAATTCATCGAATATACATTTTAATAGTATATTGATTACAGAATTATTTGGTACCAAGCAGACACCAGCGTACAAATTTTTTAAAATGATATACATAAAATAAGGATGCGTCGCACAGGGTCAGCGTCAAAAAGTATCGATTTCTAATATTTAAAGACGAGCCAAAAATTCATCGATTATACATTTTAATAGTCCATTGATTACAGAATTTTTTGGTACCAAGCAGACACCAGCGTACATACTTTTTCGTTTGATATACATAAAATAAGGATGCGTCGCATAGGGTCCGCGTCAAAAAATATCTATTTCTAATATTTTAAGACGAGCCAAAAATTCATCGATTATACATTTTAATAGTACATTGATTACAGAATCTTTTGGTACCATGCAGACACCAGCGTACAAATTTTTTAATATGATATACATAAAATAAGAATGCGTCGCAAAGGATCAGCGGCAAAAAAGTATCGATTTCTAATATTTAAAGACGAGCCAAAAATTCATCGATTATACATTTTAATAGTATATTGATTACAGAATTATTTGGTACCAAGCAGACACCAGCGTACAAATTTTTTAATTTGATAAACATAAAATACGGATGCGTCGCACAGGGTCGGCGTCAAAATGTATCGATTGCTAATATTTAAAGACGAGCCAAAAATTCATCGATTATACATTTTAATAGTCCACTGATTACAGAATTTTTTGGTACCAAGCAGACACCAGCGTACAAACTTTTTCGTTTGATATACATAAAGAAAGGATGCGTCGCATAGGGTCCGCGTCAAAAAGTATCGATTTCTAATATTTAAAGACGAGCCAAAAATTCATCGATTATATATTTTAACAGTACATTAATTACAGAATCTTTTGGTACCAAGCAGACACCAGCGTACAAACTTTTTCATTTGATATACATAAAATAAGGACGCGTCGCACAGGGTCAGCGGCAAAAAAGTATCGATTTCTAATATTTAGAGACGAGCCAAAAATTCATCGATTATACATTTTAACAGTACATTGATTACAGAATCTTTTGGTACCAAGCAGACACCAGCGTACAAACTTTTTCATTTGATATACATAAAATTAGGATGCGTCGCACAGGGTCAGCGGCAAAAAAGTATCGATTTCTAATATTTAAAGACGAGCCAAAAATTCATCGATTATACATTTTAACAGTCCATTGATTACAGAATCTTTTGGTACCAAGCAGACACCAGCGTATAAACTTTTTCATTTGATATACATAAAATAAGGATGCGTCGCACAGGGTCAGCGGCAAAAAAGTATCGATTTCTAATATTTAAAGACGAGCCAAAAATTCATCGATTATACATTTTAACAGTACATTGATTACAGAATCTTTTGGTACCAAGCAGACACCAGCGTACAAATTTTTTTATTTGATAAACATAAAATACGGATGCGTCGCACAGGGTCCGCGTCAAAAAGTATCGATTTCTAATATTTAAAGACGAGCCAAAAATTCATCGATTATACATTTTAATAGTATATTGATTACAGAATAATTTGGTACCAAGCAGACACCAGCGTACAAATTTTTTAATATGATAAACATAAAATACGTATGCGTCGCACAGGGTCCGCGTCAAAAAGTATCGATTTCTAATATTTAAAGACGAGCCAAAAATACATCGATTATACATTTTAATAGTCCACTGATTACAGAATTTTTTGGTACCAAGCAGACACCAGCGTACAAACTTTTTCTTTTGATATATATAAAGTAAGGATGCGTCGCATAGGGTCCGCGTCAAAAAGTATCGATTTCTAATATTTAAAGACGAGCCAAAAATTCATCGATTATACATTTTAACAGTACATTGATTACAGAATCTTTTGGTACCATGCAGACACCAGCGTACAAATTTTTTAATATGATATACATAAAATAAGGATGCGTCGCATATTGTCAGCGGCAAAAAAGTATTAATTTCTAATATTTTAAGACAAGCCAAAAATTCATCGAATATACATTTTAATAGTATATTGATTACCGAATTATTTGGTACCAAGCAGACACCAGCGTACAAATTTTTTAAAATGATATACATAAAATACGGATGCGTCGCACATGGTCCGCGTCAAAAAGTATCGATCTCTAATATTTAAAGACGAGCCAAAAATTCATCGATTATATATTTTAATAGTCCATTGATTACAGAATCTTTTGGTACCAAGCAGACACCAGCGTACAAACTTTTTCATTTGATATACATAAAATAAGGATGCGTCGCACAGGGTCAGCGGCAAAAAAGTATCGATTTCTAATATTTAAAGACGAGCCAAAAATTCATCGATTATACATTTTAACAGTACATTGATTACAGAATCTTTTGGTACCAAGCAGACACCAGCGTACAAACTTTTTCATTTGATATACATAAAATTAGGATGCGTCGCACAGGGTCAGCGGCAAAAAAGTATCGATTTCTAATATTTAAAGACGAGCCAAAAATTCATCGAATATACATTTTAACAGTTCATTGATTACAGAATCTTTTGGTACCAAGCAGACACCAGCGTACAAACTTTTTCATTTGATATACATAAAATAAGGATGCGTCGCACAGGGTCAGCGGCAAAAAAGTATCGATTTCTAATATTTAAAGACGAGCCAAAAATTCATCGATTATACATTTTAACAGTACATTGATTACAGAATCTTTTGGTACCAAGCAGACACCAGCGTACAAATTTTTTTATTTGATAAACATAAAATACGGATGCGTCGCACAGGGTCCGCGTCAAAAAGTATCGATTTCTAATATTTAAAGACGAGCCAAAAATTCATCGATTATACATTTTAATAGGATATTGATTACAGAATAATTTGGTACCAAGCAGACACCAGCGTACAAATTTTTTAATATGATAAAAATAAAATACGTATGCGTCGCATAGGGTCCGCGTCAAAAAGTATCGATTTCTAATATTTAAAGACGAGCCAAAAATTCATCGATTATACATTTTAATAGTCCACTGATTACAGAATTTTTTGGTACCAAGCAGACACCAGCGTACAAACTTTTTCGTTTGATATACATAAAGTAAGGATGCGTCGCATAGGGTCCGCGTCAAAAAGTATCGATTTCTAATATTTAAAGACGAGCCAAAAATTCATCGATTATACATTTTAACAGTACATTGATTACAGAATCTTTTGGTACCAAGCAGACACCAGCGTACAAACTTTTTCATTTGATATACATAAAATAAAGATGCGTCGCATAGGGTCAGCGTCAAAAAGTATCGATTTCTAATATTTAAAGACGAGCCAAAAATTCATCGATTATACATTTTAATAGTACATTGATTACAGAATCTTTTGGTACCATGCAGACACCAGCGTACAAATTTTTTAATTTGATAAACATAAAATACGGATGCGTCGCACATGGTCCGCGTCAAAAAGTATCGATCTCTAATATTTGAAGACGAGCCAAAAATTCATCGATTATTCATTTTAATAGTCCATTGATTACAGAATTTTTTGGTACCAAGCAGACACCAGCGTACAAACTTTTTCGTTTGATATACATAAAGTAAGGATGCGTCGCATTGGGTCCGCGTCAAAAAGTATCGATTTCTAATATTTAAAGACGAGCCAAAAATTCATCGATTATACATTTTAACAGTACATTGATTACAGAATCTTTTGGTACCAAGCAGACACCAGCGTACAAATTTTTTTATTTGATAAACATAAAATACGGATGCGTCGCACAGGGTCCGCGTCAAAAAGTATCGATTTCTAATATTTAAAGACGAGCCAAAAATTCATCGATTATACATTTTAATAGTATATTGATTACAGAATAATTTGGTACCAAGCAGACACCAGCGTACAAATTTTTTAATATGATAAACATAAAATACGTATGCGTCGCACAGGGTCCGCGTCAAAAAGTATCGATTTCTAATATTTAAAGACGAGCCAAAAATTCATCGATTATACATTTTAACAGTACATTAATTACAGAATCTTTTGGTACCAAGCAGACACCAGCGTACAAACTTTTTCATTTGATATACATAAAATAAGGATGCGTCGCACAGGGTCAGCGGCAAAAAAGTATCGATTTCTAATATTTAAAGACGAGCCAAAAATTCATCGATTATACATTTTAACATTACATTGATTACAGAATCTTTTGGTACCAAGCAGACACCAGCGTACAAATTTTTTAATTTGATAAACATAAAATACGGATGCGTCGCACATGGTCCGCGTCAAAAAGTATCGATCTCTAATATTTAAAGACGTGCCAAAAATTCATCGATTATACATTTTAATAGTCCATTGATTACAGAATTTTTTGGTACCAAGCAGACACCAGCGTACAAACTTTTTCGTTTGATATACATAAAATAAGGATGCGTCGCATAGGGTCCGCGGCAAAAAAGTATGAATTTCTAATATTTTAAGACGAGCCAAAAATTCATCGATTATACATTTTAATAGTACATTGATTACAGAATCTTTTGGTACCATGCAGACACCAGCGTACAAATTTTTTAATATGATATACATAAAATAAGGATGCGTCGCACAGGGTCAGCGGCAAAAAAGTATCGATTTCTAATATTTAAAGACGAGCCAAAAATTCATCGATTATACATTTTAACAGTACATTGATTACAGAATCTTTTGGTACCATGCAGACACCAGCGTACAAATTTTTTAATATGATATACATAAAATAAGGATGCGTCGCACAGGGTCAGCGGCAAAAAAGTATCGATTTCTAATATTTAAAGACGAGCCAAAAATTCATCGATTATACATTTTAACAGTACATTGATTACAGAATCTTTTGGTACCAAGCAGATACCAGCGTACAAACTTTTTCGTTTGATATACATAAAGTAAGGATGCGTCGCATAGGGTCCGCGTCAAAAAGTATCGATTTCTAATATTTTAAGACGAGCCAAAAATTCATCGATTATACATTTTAACAGTACATTGATTACAGAATCTTTTGGTACCATGCAGACATCAGCGTACAAATTTTTTAATATGATATACATAAAATAAGGATGCGTCGCATAGGGTCAGCGGCAAAAAAGTATTAATTTCTAATATTTTAAGACAAGCCAGAAATTCATGGAATATACATTTTAATAGTATACTGATTACAGAATTATTTGGTACCAAGCAGACACCAGCGTACAAATTTTTTAAAATGATATACATAAAATAAGGATGCGTCGCACAGGGTCAGCGTCAAAATGTATCGATTTCTAATATTTAAAGACGAGCCAAAAATTCATCGATTATACATTTTAATAGTCCATTGATTACAGAATTTTTTGGTACCAAGCAGACACCAGCGTACATACTTTTTCGTTTGATATACATAAAATAAGGATGCGTCGCATAGGGTCCGCGTCAAAAAGTATCGATTTCTAATATTTTAAGACGAGTCAAAAATTCATCGATTATACATTTTAATAGTACATTGATTACAGAATCTTTTGGTACCATGCAGACACCAGCGTACAAATTTTTTAATATGATATACATAAAATAAGAATGCGTCGCAAAGGATCAGCGGCAAAAAAGTATCGATTTCTAATATTTAAAGACGAGCCAAAAATTCATCGATTATACATTTTAATAGTATATTGATTACAGAATTATTTGGTACCAAGCAGACACCAGCGTACAAATTTTTTAATTTGATAAACATAAAATACGGATGCGTCGCACATGGTCCGCGTCAAAAAGTATCGATCTCTAATATTTAAAGACGAGCCAAAAACTCATCGATTATTCATTTTAATAGTCCATTGATTACAGAATTTTTTGGTACCAAGCAGACACCAGCGTACATACTTTTTCGTTTGATATACATAAAATAAGGATGCGTCGCATAGGGTCCGCGTCAAAAAGTATCGATTTCTAATATTTTAAGACGAGCCAAAAATTCATCGATTATACATTTTAATAGTACATTGATTACAGAATCTTTTGGTACCATGCAGACACCAGCGTACAAATTTTTTAATATGATATACATAAAATAAGAATGCGTCGCAAAGGATCAGCGGCAAAAAAGTATCGATTTCTAATATTTAAAGACGAGCCAAAAATTCATCGATTATACATTTTAATAGTATATTGATTACAGAATTATTTGGTACCAAGCAGACACCAGCGTACAAATTTTTTAATTTGATAAACATAAAATACGGATGCGTCGCACAGGGTCCGCGTCAAAAAGTATCGATTGCTAATATTTAAAGACGAGCCAAAAATTCATCGATTATACATTTTAATAGTCCACTGATTACAGAATTTTTTGGTACCAAGCAGACACCAGCGTACAAACTTTTTCGTTTGATATACATAAAGTAAGGATGCGTCGCATAGGGTCCGCGTCAAAAAGTATCGATTTCTAATATTTAAAGACGAGCCAAAAATTCATCGATTATACATTTTAACAGTACATTAATTACAGAATCTTTTGGTACCAAGCAGACACCAGCGTACAAACTTTTTCATTTGATATACATAAAATAAGTATGCGTCGCATAGGGTCAGCGGCAAAAAAGTATTAATTTCTAATATTTTAAGACAAGCCAAAAATTCATCGAATATACATTTTAATAGTATATTGATTACCGAATTATTTGGTACCAAGCAGACACCAGCGTACAAATTTTTTAATTTGATAAACATAAAATACGGATGCGTCGCACATGGTCCGCGTCAAAAAGTATCGATCTCTAATATTTAAAGACGAGCCAAAAATTCATCGATTATACATTTTAATAGTCCATTGATTACAGAATTTTTTGGTACCAAGCAGACACCAGCGTACAAACTTTTTCGTTTGATATACATAAAATAAGGATGCGTCGCATAGGGTCCGCGGCAAAAAAGTATGAATTTCTAATATTTTAAGACGAGCCAAAAATTCATCGATTATACATTTTAATAGTACATTGATTACAGAATCTTTTGGTACCATGCAGACACCAGCGTACAAATTTTTTAAAATGATATACATAAAATAAGGATGCATCGCTCAGGGTCAGCGGCAAAAAAGTATCGATTTCTAATATTTAAAGACGAGCCAAAAATTCATCGATTATACATTTTAATAGTACATTGATTACAGAATCTTTTGGTACCAAGCAGACACCAGCGTACAAATTTTTTTATTTGATAAACATAAAATACGGATGCGTCGCACAGGGTCAGCGTCAAAAAGTATCGATTTCTAATATTTAAAGACGAGCCAAAAATTCATCGATTATACATTTTAATAGTATATTGATTACAGAATAATTTGGTACCAAGCAGACACCAGCGTACAAATTTTTTAATATGATAAACATAAAATACGTATGCGTCGCACAGGGTCCGCGTCAAAAAGTATCGATTTCTAATATTTAAAGACGAGCCAAAAATTCATCGATTATACATTTTAATAGTCCACTGATTACAGAATTTTTTGGTACCAAGCAGACACCAGCGTACAAACTTTTTCGTTTGATATATATAAAGTAAGGATGCGTCGCATAGGGTCCGCGTCAAAAAGTATCGATTTCTAATATTTAAAGACGAGCCAAAAATTCATCGATTATACATTTTAACAGTACATTGATTACAGAATCTTTTGGTACCATGCAGACACCAGCGTACAAATTTTTTAATATGATATACATAAAATAAGGATGCGTCGCATAGGGTCAGCGGCAAAAAAGTATTAATTTCTAATATTTTAAGACAAGCCAAAAATTCATCGAATATACATTTTAATAGTATATTGATTACCGAATTATTTGGTACCAAGCAGACACCAGCGTACAAATTTTTTAAAATGATATACATAAAATACGGATGCGTCGCACATGGTCCGCGTCAAAAAGTATCGATCTCTAATATTTAAAGACGAGCCAAAAATTCATCGAATATACATTTTAATAGTCCATTGATTACAGAATTTTTTGGTACCAAGCAGACACCAGCGTACAAACTTTTTCGTTTGATATACATAAAGTAAGGATGCGTCGCATAGGGTCCGCGTCAAAAAGTATCGTTTTCTAATATTTAAAGACGAGCCAAAAATTCATCGATTATACATTTTAATAGTCCACTGATTACAGAATTTTTTGGTACCAAGCAGACACCAGCGTACAAACTTTTTCGTTTCATATACATAAAGTAAGGATGCGTCGCATAGGGTCCGCGTCAAATAGTATCGATTTCTAATATTTAAAGACGAGCCAAAAATTCATCGATTATACATTTTAACAGTACATTGATTACAAAATCTTTTGGTACCATGCAGATACCAGCGTACAAATTTTTTACTATGATATACATAAAATAAGGATGCGTCGCATAGGGTCAGCGGCAAAAAAGTATTAATTTCTAATATTTTAAGACAAGCCAGAAATTCATCGAATATACATTTTAATAGTATATTGATTACAGAATTATTTGGTACCAAGCAGACACCAGCGTACAAATTTTTTAACATGATATACATAAAATAAGGATGCGTCGCACAGGGTCAGCGTCAAAAAGTATCGATTTCTAATATTTAAAGACGAGCCAAAAATTCATCGATTATACATTTTAATAGTCCATTGATTACAGAATTTTTTGGTACCAAGCAGACACCAGCGTACATACTTTTTCGTTTGATATACATAAAATAAGGATGCGTCGCATAGGGTCCGCGTCAAAAAATATCTATTTCTAATATTTTAAGACGAGCCAAAAATTCATCGATTATACATTTTAATAGTACATTGATTACAGAATCTTTTGGTACCATGCAGACACCAGCGTACAAATTTTTTAATATGATATACATAAAATAAGAATGCGTCGCAAAGGATCAGCGGCAAAAAAGTATCGATTTCTAATATTTAAAGACGAGCCAAAAATTCATCGATTATACATTTTAATAGTATATTGATTACAGAATTATTTGGTACCAAGCAGACACCAGCGTACAAATTTTTTAATTTGATATACATAAAATACGGATGCGTCGCACAGGGTCGGCGTCAAAATGTATCGATTGCTAATATTTAAAGACGAGCCAAAAATTCATCGATTATACATTTTAATAGTCCACTGATTACAGAATTTTTTGGTACCAAGCAGACTCCAGCGTACAAACTTTTTCGTTTGATATACATAAAGAAAGGATGCGTCGCGTAGGGTCCGCGTCAAAAAGTATCGATTTCTAATATTTAAAGACGAGCCAAAAATTCATCGATTATATATTTTAACAGTACATTAATTACAGAATCTTTTGGTACCAAGCAGACACCAGCGTACAAACTTTTTCATTTGATATACATAAAATAAGGACGCGTCGCACAGGGTCAGCGGCAAAAAAGTATCGATTTCTAATATTTAAAGACGAGCCAAAAATTCATCGATTATACATTTTAACAGTACATTGATTACAGAATCTTTTGGTACCAAGCAGACACCAGCGTACAAACTTTTTCATTTGATATACATAAAATTAGGATGCGTCGCACAGGGTCAGCGGCAAAAAAGTATCGATTTCTAATATTTAAAGACGAGCCAAAAATTCATCGATTATACATTTTAACAGTCCATTGATTACAGAATCTTTTGGTACCAAGCAGACACCAGCGTATAAACTTTTTCATTTGATATACATAAAATAAGGATGCGTCGCACAGGGTCAGCGGCAAAAAAGTATCGATTTCTAATATTTAAAGACGAGCCAAAAATTCATCGATTATACATTTTAACAGTACATTGATTACAGAATCTTTTGGTACCAAGCAGACACCAGCGTACAAATTTTTTTATTTGATAAACATAAAATACGGATGCGTCGCACAGGGTCCGCGTCAAAAAGTATCGATTTCTAATATTTAAAGACGAGCCAAAAATTCATCGATTATACATTTTAATAGTATATTGATTACAGAATAATTTGGTACCAAGCAGACACCAGCGTACAAATTTTTTAATATGATAAACATAAAATACGTATGCGTCGCACAGGGTCCGCGTCAAAAAGTATCGATTTCTAATATTTAAAGACGAGCCAAAAATACATCGATTATACATTTTAATAGTCCACTGATTACAGAATTTTTTGGTACCAAGCAGACACCAGCGTACAAACTTTTTCTTTTGATATATATAAAGTAAGGATGCGTCGCATAGGGTCCGCGTCAAAAAGTATCGATTTCTAATATTTAAAGACGAGCCAAAAATTCATCGATTATACATTTTAACAGTACATTGATTACAGAATCTTTTGGTACCATGCAGACACCAGCGTACAAATTTTTTAATATGATATACATAAAATAAGGATGCGTCGCATAGGGTCAGCGGCAAAAAAGTATTAATTTCTAATATTTTAAGACAAGCCAAAAATTCATCGAATATACATTTTAATAGTATATTGATTACCGAATTATTTGGTACCAAGCAGACACCAGCGTACAAATTTTTTAAAATGATATACATAAAATACGGATGCGTCGCACATGGTCCGCGTCAAAAAGTATCGATCTCTAATATTTAAAGACGAGCCAAAAATTCATCGATTATATATTTTAATAGTCCATTGATTACAGAATCTTTTGGTACCAAGCAGACACCAGCGTACAAACTTTTTCATTTGATATACATAAAATAAGGATGCGTCGCACAGGGTCAGCGGCAAAAAAGTATCGATTTCTAATATTTAAAGACGAGCCAAAAATTCATCGATTATACATTTTAACAGTACATTGATTACAGAATCTTTTGGTACCAAGCAGACACCAGCGTACAAACTTTTTCATTTGATATACATAAAATTAGGATGCGTCGCACAGGGTCAGCGGCAAAAAAGTATCGATTTCTAATATTTAAAGACGAGCCAAAAATTCATCGAATATACATTTTAACAGTTCATTGATTACAGAATCTTTTGGTACCAAGCAGACACCAGCGTACAAACTTTTTCATTTGATATACATAAAATAAGGATGCGTCGCACAGGGTCAGCGGCAAAAAAGTATCGATTTCTAATATTTAAAGACGAGCCAAAAATTCATCGATTATACATTTTAACAGTACATTGATTACAGAATCTTTTGGTACCAAGCAGACACCAGCGTACAAATTTTTTTATTTGATAAACATAAAATACGGATGCGTCGCACAGGGTCCGCGTCAAAAA
Source organism: Prenolepis imparis (assembly GCF_030444845.1). Classification (NCBI taxonomy): domain Eukaryota; kingdom Metazoa; phylum Arthropoda; class Insecta; order Hymenoptera; family Formicidae; genus Prenolepis; species Prenolepis imparis. The sequence goes on from NW_028141160.1 coordinate 15,767,090, forward strand.
GTATCGATTTCTAATATTTAAAGACGAGCCAAAAATTCATCGATTATACATTTTAATAGGATATTGATTACAGAATAATTTGGTACCAAGCAGACACCAGCGTACAAATTTTTTAATATGATAAAAATAAAATACGTATGCGTCGCATAGGGTCCGCGTCAAAAAGTATCGATTTCTAATATTTAAAGACGAGCCAAAAATTCATCGATTATACATTTTAATAGTCCACTGATTACAGAATTTTTTGGTACCAAGCAGACACCAGCGTACAAACTTTTTCGTTTGATATACATAAAGTAAGGATGCGTCGCATAGGGTCCGCGTCAAAAAATATCTATTTCTAATATTTTAAGACGAGCCAAAAATTCATCGATTATACATTTTAATAGTACATTGATTACAGAATCTTTTGGTACCATGCAGACACCAGCGTACAAATTTTTTAATATGATATACATAAAATAAGAATGCGTCGCAAAGGATCAGCGGCAAAAAAGTATCGATTTCTAATATTTAAAGACGAGCCAAAAATTCATCGATTATACATTTTAATAGTATATTGATTACCGAATTATTTGGTACCAAGCAGACACCAGCGTATAAATTTTTTAAAATGATATACATAAAATACGGATGCGTCGCACATGGTCCGCGTCAAAAAGTATCGATCTCTAATATTTAAAGACGAGCCAAAAATTCATCGATTATATATTTTAATAGTCCATTGATTACAGAATCTTTTGGTACCAAGCAGACACCAGCGTACAAACTTTTTCATTTGATATACATAAAATAAGGATGCGTCGCACAGGGTCAGCGGCAAAAAAGTATCGATTTTTAATATTTAAAGACGAGCCAAAAATTCATCGATTATACATTTTAACAGTACATTGATTACAGAATCTTTTGGTACCAAGCAGACACCAGCGTACAAACTTTTTCATTTGATATACATAAAATTAGGATGCGTCGCACAGGGTCAGCGGCAAAAAAGTATCGATTTCTAATATTTAAAGACGAGCCAAAAATTCATCGAATATACATTTTAACAGTTCATTGATTACAGAATCTTTTGGTACCAAGCAGACACCAGCGTACAAACTTTTTCATTTGATATACATAAAATAAGGATGCGTCGCACAGGGTCAGCGGCAAAAAAGTATCGATTTCTAATATTTAAAGACGAGCCAAAAATTCATCGATTATACATTTTAACAGTACATTGATTACAGAATCTTTTGGTACCAAGCAGACACCAGCGTACAAATTTTTTTATTTGATAAACATAAAATACGGATGCGTCGCACAGGGTCCGCGTCAAAAAGTATCGATTTCTAATATGTAAAGACGAGCCAAAAATTCATCGATTATACATTTTAATAGGATATTGATTACAGAATAATTTGGTACCAAGCAGACACCAGCGTACAAATTTTTTAATATGATAAAAATAAAATACGTATGCGTCGCATAGGGTCCGCGTCAAAAAGTATCGATTTCTAATATTTAAAGACGAGCCAAAAATTCATCGATTATACATTTTAATAGTCCACTGATTACAGAATTTTTTGGTACCAAGCAGACACCAGCGTACAAACTTTTTCGTTTGATATACATAAAGTAAGGATGCGTCGCATAGGGTCCGCGTCAAAAAGTATCGATTTCTAATATTTAAAGACGAGCCAAAAATTCATCGATTATACATTTTAACAGTACATTGATTACAGAATCTTTTGGTACCAAGCAGACACCAGCGTACAAACTTTTTCATTTGATATACATAAAATAAAGATGCGTCGCATAGGGTCAGCGTCAAAAAGTATCGATTTCTAATATTTAAAGACGAGCCAAAAATTCATCGATTATACATTTTAATAGTACATTGATTACAGAATCTTTTGGTACCATGCAGACACCAGCGTACAAATTTTTTAATTTGATAAACATAAAATACGGATGCGTCGCACATGGTCCGCGTCAAAAAGTATCGATCTCTAATATTTGAAGACGAGCCAAAAATTCATCGATTATTCATTTTAATAGTCCATTGATTACAGAATTTTTTGGTACCAAGCAGACACCAGCGTACAAACTTTTTCGTTTGATATACATAAAGTAAGGATGCGTCGCATTGGGTCCGCGTCAAAAAGTATCGATTTCTAATATTTAAAGACGAGCCAAAAATTCATCGATTATACATTTTAACAGTACATTCATTACAGAATCTTTTGGTACCAAGCAGACACCAGCGTACAAACTTTTTCATTTGATATACATAAAATAAGGATGCGTCGCACAGGGTCAGCGGCAAAAAAGTATCGATTTCTAATATTTAAAGACGAGCCAAAAATTCATCGATTATACATTTTAACAGTACATTGATTTCAGAATCTTTTGGTACCAAGCAGACACCAGCGTACAAATTTTTTTATTTGATAAACATAAAATACGGATGCGTCGCACAGGGTCCGCGTCAAAAAGTATCGATTTCTAATATTTAAAGACGAGCCAAAAATTCATCGATTATACATTTTAATAGTATATTGATTACAGAATAATTTGGTACCAAGCAGACACCAGCGTACAAATTTTTTAATATGATAAACATAAAATACGTATGCGTCGCACAGGGTCCGCGTCAAAAAGTATCGATTTCTAATATTTAAAGACGAGCCAAAAATTCATCGATTATACATTTTAATAGTCCACTGATTACAGAATTTTTTGGTACCAAGCAGGCACCAGCGTACAAACTTTTTCGTTTGATATACATAAAGTAAGGATGCGTCGCATAGGGTCCGCGTCAAAAAGTATCGATTTCTAATATTTAAAGACGAGCCAAAAATTCATCGATTATACATTTTAACAGTACATTAATTACAGAATCTTTTGGTACCAAGCAGACACCAGCGTACAAACTTTTTCATTTGATATACATAAAATAAGGATGCGTCGCACAGGGTCAGCGGCAAAAAAGTAACGATTTCTAATATTTAAAGACGAGCCAAAAATTCATCGATTATACATTTTAACATTACATTGATTACAGAATCTTTTGGTACCAAGCAGACACCAGCGTACAAATTTTTTAATTTGATAAACATAAAATACGGATGCGTCGCACATGGTCCGCGTCAAAAAGTATCGATCTCTAATATTTAAAGACGTGCCAAAAATTCATCGATTATACATTTTAATAGTCCATTGATTACAGAATTTTTTGGTACCAAGCAGACACCAGCGTACAAACTTTTTCGTTTGATATACATAAAATAAGGATGCGTCGCATAGGGTCCGCGGCAAAAAAGTATGAATTTCTAATATTTTAAGACGAGCCAAAAATTCATCGATTATACATTTTAATAGTACATTGATTACAGAATCTTTTGGTACCATGCAGACACCAGCGTACAAATTTTTTAATATGATATACATAAAATAAGGATGCGTCGCACAGGGTCAGCGGCAAAAAAGTATCGATTTCTAATATTTAAAGACGAGCCAAAAATTCATCGATTATACATTTTAACAGTACATTGATTACAGAATCTTTTGGTACCATGCAGACACCAGCGTACAAATTTTTTAATATGATATACATAAAATAAGGATGCGTCGCACAGGGTCAGCGGCAAAAAAGTATCGATTTCTAATATTTTAAGACGAGCCAAAAATTCATCGATTATACATTTTAACAGTACATTGATTACAGAATCTTTTGGTACCATGCAGACATCAGCGTACAAATTTTTTAATATGATATACATAAAATTAGGATGCGTCGCATAGGGTCAGCGGCAAAAAAGTATTAATTTCTAATATTTTAAGACAAGCCAGAAATTCATGGAATATACATTTTAATAGTATACTGATTACAGAATTATTTGGTACCAAGCAGACACCAGCGTACAAATTTTTTAAAATGATATACATAAAATAAGGATGCGTCGCACAGGGTCAGCGTCAAAATGTATCGATTTCTAATATTTAAAGACGAGCCAAAAATTCATCGATTATACATTTTAATAGTCCATTGATTACAGAATTTTTTGGTACCAAGCAGACACCAGCGTACATACTTTTTCGTTTGATATACATAAAATAAGGATGCGTCGCATAGGGTCCGCGTCAAAAAGTATCGATTTCTAATATTTTAAGACGAGCCAAAAATTCATCGATTATACATTTTAATAGTCCACTGATTACAGAATCTTTTGGTACCAAGCAGACACCAGCGTACAAACTTTTTCGTTTGATATACATAAAGTAAGGATGCGTCGCATAGGGTCCGCGTCAAAAAGTATCGATTTCTAATATTTAAAGACGAGCCAAAAATTCATCGATTATACATTTTAACAGTACATTAATTACAGAATCTTTTGGTACCAAGCAGACACCAGCGTACAAACTTTTTCATTTGATATACATAAAATAAGTATGCGTCGCATAGGGTCAGCGGCAAAAAAGTATTAATTTCTAATATTTTAAGACAAGCCAAAAATTCATCGAATATACATTTTAATAGTATATTGATTACCGAATTATTTGGTACCAAGCAGACACTAGCGTACAAATTTTTTAATTTGATAAACATAAAATACGGATGCGTCGCACATGGTCCGCGTCAAAAAGTATCGATCTCTAATATTTAAAGACGAGCCAAAAATTCATCGATTATACATTTTAATAGTCCATTGATTACAGAATTTTTTGGTACCAAGCAGACACCAGCGTACAAACTTTTTCGTTTGATATACATAAAATAAGGATGCGTCGCATAGGGTCCGCGGCAAAAAAGTATGAATTTCTAATATTTTAAGACGAGCCAAAAATTCATCGATTATACATTTTAATAGTACATTGATTACAGAATCTTTTGGTACCATGCAGACACCAGCGTACAAATTTTTTAATATGATATACATAAAATAAGGATGCGTCGCACAGGGTCAGCGGCAAAAAAGTATCGATTTCTAATATTTAAAGACGAGCCAAAAATTCATCGATTATACATTTTAACAGTACATTGATTACAGAATCTTTTGGTACCATGCAGACACCAGCGTACAAATTTTTTAATATGATATACATAAAATAAGGATGCGTCGCACAGGGTCAGCGGCAAAAAAGTATCGATTTCTAATATTTAAAGACGAGCCAAAAATTCATCGATTATACATTTTAACACTACATTGATTACAGAATCTTTTGGTACCAAGCTGACACCAGCGTACAATTTTCTTAATTTTATAAACATAAAATACGGATACGTCGCACAGGGTCCGCGTCAAAAAGTATCGATTTCTAATATTTAAAGACGAGCCAAAAATTCATCGATTATACATTTTAATAGTATATTGATTACAGAATAATTTGGTACCAAGCAGACACCAGCGTACAAATTTTTTAATATGATAAACATAAAATATGGATGCGTCGCACAGGGTCCGCGTCAAAAAGTATCGATTTCTAATATTTAAAGACGAGCCAAAAATTCATCGATTATACATTTTAATAGTCCACTGATTACAGAATTTTTTGGTACCAAGCAGACACCAGCGTACAAACTTTTTCGTTTGATATACATAAAGTAAGGATGCGTCGCATAGGGTCCGCGTCAAAAAGTATCGATTTCTAATATTTTAAGTCGAGCCAAAAATTCATCGATTATACATTTTAATAGTACATTGATTACAGAATCTTTTGGTACCAAGCAGACACCAGCGTACAAACTTTTTCATTTGATATACATAAAATAAAGATGCGTCGCATAGGGTCCGCGTCAAAAAGTATCGATTTCTAATATTTTAAGACGAGCCAAAAATTCATCGATTATACATTTTAACAGTACATTGATTACAGAATCTTTTGGTACCATGCAGACATCAGCGTACAAATTTTTTAATATGATATACATAAAATAAGGATGCGTCGCATAGGGTCAGCGGCAAAAAAGTATTAATTTCTAATATTTTAAGACAAGCCAGAAATTCATGGAATATACATTTTAATAGTATACTGATTACAGAATTATTTGGTACCAAGCAGACACCAGCGTACAAATTTTTTAAAATGATATACATAAAATAAGGATGCGTCGCACAGGGTCAGCGTCAAAATGTATCGATTTCTAATATTTAAAGACGAGCCAAAAATTCATCGATTATACATTTTAATAGTCCATTGATTACAGAATTTTTTGGTACCAAGCAGACACCAGCGTACATACTTTTTCGTTTGATATACATAAAATAAGGATGCGTCGCATAGGGTCCGCGTCAAAAAGTATCGATTTCTAATATTTTAAGACGAGCCAAAAATTCATCGATTATACATTTTAATAGTACATTGATTACAGAATCTTTTGGTACCATGCAGACACCAGCGTACAAATTTTTTAATATGATATACATAAAATAAGAATGCGTCGCAAAGGATCAGCGGCAAAAAAGTATCGATTTCTAATATTTAAAGACGAGCCAAAAATTCATCGATTATACATTTTAATAGTATATTGATTACAGAATTATTTGGTACCAAGCAGACACCAGCGTACAAATTTTTTAATTTGATAAACATAAAATACGGATGCGTCGCACATGGTCCGCGTCAAAAAGTATCGATCTCTAATATTTAAAGACGAGCCAAAAACTCATCGATTATTCATTTTAATAGTCCATTGATTACAGAATTTTTTGGTACCAAGCAGACACCAGCGTACAAACTTTTTCGTTTGATATACATAAAGTAAGGATGCGTCGCATAGGGTCCGCGTCAAAAAGTATCGATTTCTAATATTTTAAGTCGAGCCAAAAATTCATCGATTATACATTTTAATAGTACATTGATTACAGAATCTTTTGGTACCAAGCAGACACCAGCGTACAAACTTTTTCATTTGATATACATAAAATAAAGATGCGTCGCACAGGGTCAGCGGCAAAAAAGTATCGATTTCTAATATTTAAAGACGAGCCAAAAATTCATCGATTATACATTTTAACAGTACATTGATTACAGAATCTGTTGGTACCAAGCAGACACAAGCGTACAAACTCTTTCGTTTGATATACATAAAATAAGGATGCGTCGCATAGTGTCCGCGTCAAAAAGTATCGATTTCTAATATTTTAAGACGAGCCAAAAATTCATCGATTATACATTTTAATAGTACATTGATTACAGAATCTTTTGGTACCATGGAGACACCAGCGTACAAATTTTTTAATATGATATACATAAAATAAGGATGCGTCGCACGGGGTCAGCTGCAAAAAAGTATCGATTTCTAATATTTAAAGACGAGCCAAAAATTCATCGATTATACATTTTAACAGTACATTGATTACAGAATCTTTTGGTACCATGCAGACACCAGCGTACAAACTTTTTCATTTGATATACATAAAATAAAGATGCGTCGCATAGGGTCAGCGTCAAAAAGTATCGATTTCTAATATTTAAAGACGAGCCAAAAATTCATCGATTATACATTTTAATAGTACATTGATTACAGAATCTTTTGGTACCAAGCAGACACCAGCGTACAAATTTTTTAAAATGATATACATAAAATAATGATGCGTCGCACAGGGTCAGCGTCAAAAAGTATCGATTTCTAATATTTAAAGACGAGCCAAAAATTCATCGATTATACATTTTAATAGTCCATTGATTACAGAATTTTTTGGTACCAAGCAGACACCAGCGTACAAACTTTTTCGTTTGATATATATAAAGTAAGGATGCGTCGCATAGGGTCCGCGTCAAAAAGTATCGATTTCTAATATTTAAAGACGAGCCAAAAATTCATCGATTATACATTTTAACAGTACATTGATTACAGAATCTTTTGGTACCAAGCAGACACCAGCGTACAAACTTTTTCATTTGATATACATAAAATTAGGATGCGTCGCACAGGGTCAGCGGCAAAAAAGTATCGATTTCTAATATTTAAAGACGAGCCAAAAATTCATCGATTATACATTTTAACAGTTCATTGATTACAGAATCTTTTGGTACCAAGCAGACACCAGCGTACAAACTTTTTCATTTGATATACATAAAATAAGGATGCGTCGCACAGGGTCAGCGGCAAAAAAGTATCGATTTCTAATATTTAAAGACGAGCCAAAAATTCATCGATTATACATTTTAACAGTACATTGATTACAGAATCTTTTGGTACCAAGCAGACCCCAGCGTACAAACTTTTTCATTTGATATACATAAAATAAAGATGCGTCGCATAGTGTCAGCGTCAAAAAGTATCGATTTCTAATATTTAAAGACAAGCCAAAAATTCATCGATTATACATTTTAATAGTCCATTGATTACAAAATTTTTTGGTACCAAGCAGACACCAGCGTACAAACTTTTTCGTTTGATATACATAAAGTAAGGATGCGTCGCATAGGGTCCGCGTCAAAAAGTATCGATTTCTAATATTTTAAGACGAGCCAAATATTCATCGATTATACATTTTAACAGTACATTGATTACAGAATCTTTTGGTACCATGCAGACATCAGCGTACAAATTTTTTAATATGATATACATAAAATAAGGATGCGTCGCATAGGGTCAGCGGCAAAAAAGTATTAATTTCTAATATTTTAAGACAAGCGAAAAATTCATCGTATATACATTTTAATAGTATACTGATTACAGAATTATTTGGTACCAAGCAGACACCAGCGTACAAATTTTTTAAAATGATATACATAAAATAAGGATGCGTCGCACAGGGTCAGCGTCAAAAAGTATCGATTTCTAATATTTAAAGACGAGCCAAAAATTCATCGATTATACATTTTAATAGTCCATTGATTACAGAATTTTTTGGTACCAAGCAGACACCAGCGTACATACTTTTTCGTTTGATATACATAAAATAAGGACGCGTCGCTTAGGATCCGCGTCAAAAAGTATCGATTTCTAATATTTTAAGACGAGCCAATAATTCATCGATTATACATTTTAATAGTACATTGATTACAGAATCTTTTGGTACCATGCAGACACCAGCGTACAAATTTTTTAATATGATATACATAAAATAAGAATGCGTCGCAAAGGATCAGCGGCAAAAAAGTATCGATTTCTAATATTTAAAGACGAGCCAAAAATTCATCGATTATACATTTTAATAGTATATTGATTACACAATTATTTGGTACCAAGCAGACACCAGCGTACAAATTTTTTAATTTGATAAACATAAAATACGGATGCGTCGCACAGGGTCCGCGTCAAAAAGTATCGATTGCTAATATTTAAAGACGAGCCAAAAATTCATCGATTATACATTTTAATAGTCCACTGACTACAGAATTTTTTGGTACGAAGCAGACACCAGCGTACAAACTTTTTCGTTTGATATACATAAAGTAAGGATGCGTCGCATAGGGTCCGCGTCAAAAAGTATCGATTTCTAATATTTAAAGACGAGCCAAAAATTCATCGATTATACATTTTAACAGTACATTAATTACAGAATCTTTTGGTACCAAGCAGACACCAGCGTACAAACTTTTTCATTTGATATACATAAAATAAGGATGCGTCGCACAGGGTCAGCGGCAAAAAAGTATCGATTTCTAATATTTAAAGACGAGCCAAAAATTCATCGATTATACATTTTAACAGTACATTGATTACAGAATCTTTTGGTACCAAGCAGACACAAGCGTACAAACTCTTTCGTTTGATATACATAAAATAAGGATGCGTCGCATAGTGTCCGCGTCAAAAAGTATCGATTTCTAATATTTTAAGACGAGCCAAAAATTCATCGATTATACATTTTAATAGTACATTGATTACAGAATCTTTTGGTACCAAGCAGACACCAGCGTACAAATTTTTTCATTTGATATACATAAAATGAGGATGCGTCGCACAGGGTTAGCGGCAAAAAAGTATAGATTTCTAATATTTAAAGACGAGCCAAAAATTTATCGATTATACATTTTAACAGTACATTGATTACAGAAACTTTTGGTACCATGCAGACACCAGCGTACATTTTTTTTAATATGATATACGTAAAATAAGGATGCGTCGCATAGGGTCCGCGTCAAAAAGTATCGATTTCTAATATTTTGAGACGAGCCAAAAATTCATCGATTATACATTTTAATAGTACATTGATTACAGAATCTTTTGGTACCAAGCAGACACCAGCGTACAAACTTTTTTATTTGATATACATAAAATAAGGATGCGTCGCACAGGGTCAGCGGCAAAAAAGTATGGATTTCTAATATTTAAAGACGAGCCAAAAATTCATCGATTATACATTTTAACAGTACATTGATTACAGAATCTTTTGGTACCAAGCAGACACCAGCGTACAAACTTTTTCATTTGCTATACATAAAATAAAGATGCGTCGCATAGGGTCAGCGGCAAAAAAGTATTTATTTCTAATATTTTAAGACAAGCCAAAAATTCATCGATTATACATTTTAATAGTATATTGATTACAGAATTATTTGGTATCATGCAGACACCAGCGTACAAATTTTTTAATTTGATAAACATAAAATACGGATGCGTCGCACAGGGTCCGCGTCAAAAAGTATCGATTTCTAATATTTAAAGACGAGCCAAAAATTCATCGATTATACATTTTAACAGTACATTGATTACAGAATCTTTTGGTACCAAGCAGACACCAGCGTACAAACTTTTTCATTTGATATACATAAAATAAAGATGCGTCGCATAGGGTCAGCGGCAAAAAAGTATTAATTTCTAATATTTTCAGACAAGCCAAAAATTCATCGATTATACATTTTAATAGTATATTGATTACAGAATTATTTGGTACCAAGCAGACACCAGCATACAAACTCTTTCGTTTAATATACATAAAATAAGGATGCGTCGCATAGGGTCCGCGTCAAAAACTATCGATTTCTAATATTTAAAGACGAGCCAAAAATTCATCGATTATACATTTTAACAGTACATTGATTACAGAATCTTTTGGTACCATGCAGACACCAGCGTACAATTTTTTTAATATGATATACATAAAATAAGGATGCGTCGCACAGGGTCAGCGGCAAAAAAGTATCGATTTCTAATATTTAAAGACGAGCCAAAAATTCATCGATTATACATTTTAACAGTACATTGATTACAGAATCTTTTGGTTCCACGCAGACACCAGCGTACAACTTTTTCATTTGATATACTTAAAATACGGATGCGTCTCACAGGGTCCGCGGCAATAAAGTATCGATTTCTAATATTTAAAGACGAGCCAAAAATTCATCGATTATACATTTTAATAGTACATTGATTACAGAATCTTTTGGTACCATGCAGACACCAGCGTACAAATTTTTTAATTTGATATACATAAAATAAGGATGCGTCGCATAGGGTCCGCGTCAAAAAGTATCGATTTCTAATATTTTAAGACGAGCCAAAAATTTATCGATTATAGATTTTAATAGTACATTGATTACAGAATCTTTTGGTACCAAGCAGACACCAGCGTACAAATTTTTTAATATGATATACATAAAATAAGAATGCGTCGCACAGGGTCAGCGGCAAAAAAGTATCGATTTCTAATATTTAAAGACGAGCCAAAAATTCATCAATTATACATTTTAATAGTACATTGATTACAGAATCTTTTGGTACCACGCAGACACCAGCGTACAAACCTTTTCATTTGATATACATAAAATGATGATGCGTAGCATAGGGTCTGCGGCAAAAAAGTATCGACTTCTATAATTTTAAGACGAGCCAAAAATGCATCGTATATATATTTCAATAGTGTATTATTTGCAGATTATCTTGGTACCATAAGCATAGCAGCGTACTACTTTTTTTGTCTAATATATATAATATAAATCTGCGCCGTATGGGATTTGCGGCTAAAAAATTTTAATTTACCATATTTCAAAACGTGCAAAAAATTAATCTTATATATATTTTAACAGTACATTGTCTGCACATTATTACGAATTATGCGTGACTATATATCGCGCTATTATTTTATTTTACAATATTTGTCGAAACTCATTTCTGCTGCGCATTCGGAATTCGAATTATATCAAGATTATCGAAAAGTGTCGGACGAAAATATATTTGTGACTCTAATTAAGGAAATAATTATTGTTTTTAAAAATTATCTTTTCGAAACCTTAATTGTAAATTTGTATTCATGTCTCACTTCTATTCTTAACTTAATAAATATATTACTTCTTAATTAAATAAACATATTAAAAAATATTAATATAGCGAGGTAATTAATTGTTAAAATAATAATATGTTATAAAAATTAAAATAGCAATATATTGTAAATAATATGTTGTAATATCTTATCTTTGATTAATATTTTTGTTACAGAAATCAGCTGATTATAACGTTAATTTGCTAATTAATTTTTAAAATAAGTATATAACATTTAAAATAATATGTTTTAAATAATGTAATATATAATTCCTTTAACTCGATTAATATTAATAACAGCTATCAGCTGATTTCTGTCAAAAAATATTAATCGCAGATAAGGCATTATAACATATTATTTATAACATTATTATTTTAATTTTTATAACATATTTTTATTATAAAATTTAATTGGCAGTGTAATGCTTTAATCATCTGATTTTTGTCAAAAAATATTAATGAAGTTTAAACAAACTTTATATAAATACATCATACTTTTTTTAATAAAATCGGGGAATGGCATTACGCGCGCTTGTGTTATTGTAGTCTTTTTCTAAAAAAGACATATTAAGTCTATTCTCGCAAGTATTGTTGCCTCTTTTCCGCGAAAATATTAATCAAAATTTAGAGTATTATAACATATTATTTAAAACATGTCATTATTTTATTTTATTTTATTTTGGACTAACTGTCAAACTGCTAATTGCTAACCCTCACGATGACAGCCTCTTCATGCTACAAATATAACAGACAACGCGAATGTCAAAAATATTAATCAAGTTTAAAATATTATAACATATTATTTAAAACATATTATTATTTTATTTTATTTTATTTTGGACTAACTGTCAAACTGCTAACTGCTAACCCTCGTGATGACAGCCTTTCGATGCTACGAATATAATACACAACGCGAATCGACAGAGAGCCAATCAGCATCGCGGAAAAGCGACAATGTCAATAATATGCCTTTTTTAGAAAGGGGATTCATTTGTCGATGCTCGTATGTATGTACGGCGCGGCGCAACAATATAATTCACAGCGCTACCAGTAGCGAGTATATATATATATGTACTAACAAAGATAAGCGTCTCGCATTTGCAAGAGTAACGTGAAGTGTGTGCGCATATCGGAAATAAAATAAATACAGAAAAATCGGACCATAAAACAAGTTGTTTAATCATCCAAATTGATAAATCATCCTCGTTAGCATTTTTTTTCTTTTTAATTATTTGCGAAATGAAAGAATGAAAAGTTGCGAAAGAAAAGTCTAATTTTCTTAAAAATCGCAATTACACAGCGCGTTGAAACAGCGAACGATATGAGTGCACTCTAAAATTATAAATGCTTTAAAGCATTTAATTGATCAATTAAAAGAAAAAAATCCTTTTCTATTTTATCCTGATTAATCAAATAATTCAAAACACTGTAATTTTAGTAGAGTGTGATATTTATCACAATGTCTAGTGTTTTAATTCATACGATCGCGATTTGGATGCGATTATTATATATTTATTTATGTAATAATTTTTTTAAGATTTTTGAAACTGGATTTGATTAGCCTAAATAATTTATTGATATAATTTATTAAATAAATACATTTTGATTGACATTTTTAAAAGATATTTTTTGGAATTTTTGTGCTCTGATTTTTATATTATAACTTATATTTTTTTCTTATAGATACATGAGCTGACAATTTGGACACTTAATGGTCATCTCTGAAATTCAACGAAATTCATAGAAATTTGACGAGATTTGCAAAAATTTAGCACCGGTGAGCCGGTGAGTAATAAATATTGATATTCTCAAAATCTTTTGTTGCAAAAAACTACAACTGCCTATTTAGTTGGCTATAAATATAAAGTATTTATGTTTTCTGGGAGTTTTGAGGAGAATAGAAAATACAGTAACTTTGTATTTTTCGGAGACATTTAAAATAATTTAACACTTAACATTTAAATTAGTAAGAGATTTCAAAATACATCACAATATTCCTTCTCTCGATATATGAATAAATTAATTTTATTAGATATCATATATCATTAATTAATTAATTAATTAATTATTCTTGTTGATTAAATTTATTCTAATTATTCTTGTTTCTTAAGTTCGATTGAATCAATATGGATAAAATAAATTATATATATTGTCATAATAAAAAAGGAACATATACAAAAATTATATTATTTATCAATTTTATATGTATATTTTTATATATATTAAGTATATAAATATTTGAATAACAAATTTATCACCAAATATCAATTCGCCAAATTATGTGGCAATCGTATTTTTATCGTTTTCTAATGAGATTCTATTCATATATGCATATATTTTTCTTTTAAAATATCTGATGGTAAATAGATGATTAGCATTGTTATGCAAATAAGATTAATATAAAAATTTTATTTAAAAAAAAGTATAAAATAATTTAATATAAATTTAAAAAATATTTTTGAATATATGGCAATTTTTGAGAAAGCGTTTTATTTAATATTAAATCTAATTTAGCTCTTAACTTCTTTAATGATATCTAACAGAATCTTGCATTATCTTGCGCGCCATTCTTCAATTATGTTAAAAAAAATATTTAAAAAAAAAATAATATTAAAAGTATCTATAAACTTGATTAATATTTTTTTCACAGAAATCAGCTGATTAAAGCATTAATTTGATAATTAAACTTTTTAAAATAATAGTAGATAATAAAAATTATAAAATAATATGTTTTAAATAAAATGTTACAGTACTTTAAACTTGATTAATATTTTTTGACAGTTATCCAGCCACTAGCGGATCCTGACGTCGATAATGGGGGGGGAGGGGGTTTGCAAAATTATTTTATTTAATATTTTTGGTTTTATGATTAGCTTTTATTCCAGGATCAACGACGTCGATAGCTCTTTAATGTCTGTTTTTTTTATTTATATTTTTTAAACAAATTCAGCAAAACTGTTTCTTTTAATTTGCAAGCCCAGGATTCGCCAGTGTATATATATATATTACATAGATACAAAGAATTTCTCGCCTAATTATTTTCATGCAACGAAATTATCTCATCATTTCGTCCTATGTCTGACTTAATCTACACTTAACTCCTTGAATACGTAATGAGTATAATTCACAATGTATCTTATACATACATATTGTATATATTATATAGATATAAAGAATTTTGCCTAATTATTTTCGTGCAACGAAATTATCTCATTATTTCGTCGTATGTCTGACTTAATCTAAACTTAATTCCTTAAATGCGTAATGAGTATAATTTACAGTGTATTTTATACTTTTATATATATATATATATATGTATCTAATCTAAACTTAACT
The DNA here is from genome assembly GCF_030444845.1 of Prenolepis imparis. Taxonomy (NCBI): domain Eukaryota; kingdom Metazoa; phylum Arthropoda; class Insecta; order Hymenoptera; family Formicidae; genus Prenolepis; species Prenolepis imparis. Next base: position 15,782,628 of record NW_028141160.1, read on the forward strand.
CCTTGAATGCATAATGAGTATAATTTACAGTGTATCTTATACTTATATATATACACTAGCGGATCCTGACGTCGATAGCTCTTTAATGTTTGTTTTTCTTTATTAATATTTTTTAAACAAATTCAGCAAAACTGTTTCTTTTAATTTGCAAGGGGGGGGGGGGTTACCCAAAACCCTCACGATCCGCCAGTGTATCCAGCTGATTTCTGTCAAAAAATATTAATCGCAGCTAAGGCTATAACATATTATTTACAACATATATTACTATTTTAATTTTATAACCTATTATTATTTTAAATTTTAATTAGCAAATTAACGATTTATTTAAATTTTAAACTAATAATATGTTATAAAAATAAAAATAATAATATATGTTTTAAATAATGTCATAATTCTTTTTGACAGTTATCAACTGATTTCTGTAATAAAATATTCGAGTTTAAAATATTATAACATATTATTTACAACATATTATCACATTTTTATGACATTAATTTTATCTGATATAAATATTTTTAAAAAAAACTTTGTAGATTTTTTTTATAACGATAATTTTTTCACATTAAATTCAACAATAATATTGAAAGAAGTTATAATAAATTTTTTTTCGATATAACACATAATAAAATAGATTAATGTACACACCTAAATGATAATAATATATATAATTATTATATTATATTTGTATAACTATATAAAACTAAAAATTATGAATTAAAATTATTCAAATATATATACATATATATAATCGCATTTTTAAGAGCAGATGTTCCGATAAAATTATAGCTCATATTAGTGAATAAACTTTCGCGGTTCGGCATTCGCGTTATCGTGGCATTTTTCAGAATCATACATGATGTCGACAGAAAGGGGTAGACGTATGCCCATAATAAATATTTCACCTTGTAGACAACTACTGATCCGGCAGTATCGTCGGGGTGAAATATATATTATGATGCAACGTTCTCGAGTCTCGTGGTTTTGAATTTAGGCTCTCCACGACTGACTGAGACATACGTTCGTATGTTATCCCGATTTGTTAAATCCATGTGTGATTCTCGCATAAAACGGGCGTTGATTGTAAAATTCGGGAACGCCGTTAAAATATCGCGCATATTAAATTAATGCACTTTCGCGGATAGGAAATCGCGTCGTCGTTAATAAAAGTATCGCGCGTGTTAGTCAACGCATTTTCGCGGATCGGCATTCGCGTCGTCGTGGTGTCTGCCAGAATCTCACGTGATGTCGACAGAAAGGGATAGACGTATGCACATAATATATATTTGCCTTTTATATCGACAATTGAAGGTAGACGTATGCACATAATATACATTTGCTTTTTATAGATAGTTTTACTGTATCAGTAACTATTTATCCCAGCAGTAGCACTGGGGCGAATTGTTTATTATGATCAAACGTTCTCGAGTCTCGTGATTTTGAGTTTCGACTCTTATTCTCGATTTGACAGAGACATACGTTCACATGAATGTAACGTATGTTATTCTCACTTGTCGAGGGGATTATCGTCAATAATACCCCCCTCCCAATGGGTACACCTTGACGTGGTGGGAGGCTCTAGTACCTGGATGGGTAATCTTTTATGATATTTTTTATGATTTATCTTAAAGGATTATTCTGAATGGGAAGCCAAGTACTCAAATTTCTGGAAATTGCACCGTTTTCGATATATTTCATTTTATAATATGCCATGCTATCATTGCGAGGGTTAGTAGTTTGACAATTTGTTCAAAATAAAATAAAATAAAATAACATGTTTTAATCACGGTCGACCAAAAGAGGTGGAGGAGGCCCAGGGAGTTATCCGGGCGACAGCGGGGCAACTGTGAGGTATGCAAAATAAATATATAATAACATTTCTTTTGGGAAACACATAATTTTTGTTATATTTGTTTAAGTATCTTTTTATATATGTGTATTTTATTTGTTACAGGAACCATTGCTGATAAGCTGCGCGCTTGACTGCGAGGTTCTCGAGTATCGAATGGACGTTGATTCGTGCGATTATAGCTTTCGAATCGTTTCTTCTCATTGTGCAATGTACGCGAAATACGCGTGTAATTCACGCGTCGCGTAGGGAGTGCCGTGTAAAGTTTCGCGTGTCGGAAGTGCCGTGTAAAATGTCGGGCGATTGTAATTATTCGTGTTTTCGCGAGTGTCGTGAGTGCTACCATGGACCAAGAGAGGAGGAGGAGGCCCGGCGAGGCATCGGGCGACAGCGGGGCAACTGCGAAGTATGCAAAATATCTAAAAATATTTTTTTCTAAACTGTATTGAGATATTCGACCGTTTCAGACTTTCGAAATATATAATTATTCCAGATTTACGATAATGGTCTATCATCTGAATATTTTCATAATTAATACAATTGATCTGGGATCAATCTAATCATTTTAATTTCTTAATTGAGAAAGAATCATAGCCTTTTCATTATAAGAATTTAACTCCAGTTTAATTATTAATTTTTTTATATTTTCGACATGTGACACATCTAAATATTTTTATAATATATTTTTAAGTTCGATTAATATTTTTTGACAGAAGTCAGCTGATAACTGTCAAAAATATTAACCGAGTTTAGAGTAGCTAATTTCTGTCAAAAAATATTAATAAATCTTCTTGTCAATAAAATCGTAATTAGTTTCGATATGTTGTGATTATCTCAATTATCAAAAGATTTTCGTAGAAAATTCTATTTTTTTTGTTCGCACTTTCTGTTAAAGATTTAAATACTATATTTTTATGCATTGCATAATTAATATATTTTTTTATGCGTTGATTCCAATGCATGCATAAAAATATGTGACTTAATTAAGCAATGCATAAAAATTCATTATTGAAATCTGTAACAGAGAACAAAAATAAATAGAATTTTCTACAAGAATCTTTCGATCAAAATATCTTCGCTTCTATTAGATTTGCGCGAAACTCTGAGTAGCGGTATCGCCAAGCGCATCCCATACGTCCGCCACGTTGCGCGTCTCGCGCGAGACTGATTCTCGAGACATTGCGATTGCGAGTTGCGAGACTGATCGTCAGTCTCGCGCGAGACGCGCAGCGTGGTGGACGTATAGGCTGTGCTTGGCGATACTGCTGCTAAGAGTCTTGCGGTTAGTCTCGCGCGAGACGTGCAGCGTGGTGAATGTGTACAGACGCACGAATCTAATAGAAGCGCAGGTATTTTAATCGAAAGATTCTTGTAGAAAATTCCATTTTTTTTGTTCTCTGTTAAAGGTTCAAATAATGAATTTTTATGCATTACATAATTAATTCACATATTTGTATGCATGCATTGCAATCAATGCATAAAACAATATATAGGTATAACAATTAATTATGAAATGTATAAAAATTCAGTATTTAAATTTAAAACAGGTGCGAACAAAAAAGTTGAATTTTCTACAAGAATCTTTTGATAATCGAGATAATTACTACATCGAGATTAATAACGATTTTATTATGAAGAGATTTATTAATATTTTTTGATAGAAATTAGCTACGTTAAACTCGGTTAATATTTTTAACAGTTATCAGCTGAATTCTGTCAAAAAATATTAATGGAGGAGATAAAGTATTACAACATATTATTTTACATTTTATAACATATTATTACTTTGAAATTTAATTAGCAAATTAACGATTTAGTAATATTTATTGACAGAAATCAAGTTTAAACAAACTTTATACAAACTTTATATAAACATTTCATTTTTTTAATATAAAATTGAGGAATGGCGTGCGCGTAGCGCGCGCTGTGTTGTTCTAGTATATTGAAATTATACATGACATATAATATATAATAATTTCGAAAATTATATAATTTCATATAACATCTTTTTTTAAGATTTAATCGATCAATAAAAGATTGATGAATGAATCTGATATTTTCTGTTTTTCTTTTCTTTCACTTTATTCTTGAGTAATAAAAAACTTATGGAACTATGCATTTATAAAATTATTGCATATGATAAAAACGATAGACAAAATTATGACAGTTAAGAATATAATTTAATGATATATATATATATATATATATATATATATATATATAATTTAATGATACATATTTTTTAATGATTGTTTGTGTCTATATACTACGATTAGTTATTTGATATTAATTAACATGTGATATTAATACATAATAAGTATATTGAAGAATGCAGCGGTTCGAGCATTGATTTCAAGTACAAGTTTTAATCTGTATTTAACACAAGACAAACACCCTGAAGTACCCAGTGTGAAATATGTTCCGGAGTCGCCAAATCTGCCTCGAAAACCAAACCAACACCGAGAGCATTTCGCCGGTTTAATGTGGTATATACGGGAGTTTTAAACGTATTCTGCAATAAATATAAAAAAAATATCTTTCTATTTTTTTTACAATTCAATTTAATATTCCATTTCATAAGAATTACGTAAATAATTTAAGACATAACTTGTCAATCTTTTGATTCAAAATAAATCATAAAAAACAGTGTGATATTTGCTCTCATTATTATTTTTTAACGCGATGTGACATGAAACAGATAAAAATTAGCGTGAATTCGATACCTGTAATTTCAGTCTATGAATTTCAGTAGGTATGATTGTTAATATTGGTAACTCCTCTATCAAAACTTTCGGATGCGATCTTTTCAAACGACGCTCCTCGATATCCCATCTGGCGCCTTCCAAATATAATCCATACACATAACAGCCCTATTTATTAAACGCAGATGTATAGTAGAATAATTATTGACATTATTGTCTACAATAAAAATAATCTATAATAAAAAACGATGAAAAATAAGACGAACAAATATTACACGGAGGAATTCACCTGATCGGGTCTTTCTTCTACATCGTCAGGTTTGGAGAACCTCGACACCGTTGTGTAAATGACAGAACGATCGAGAGGCCAGTTGTTCTTGCGACAAGCTATCTGAATCAAAGCCGCCAGGTAAGTTTCCGGCACGTGTAATCCGGACAACCAAAGTACTACAGGCTCGTTCGCGCCGGACTGATGGAAATGAAGAAAAGTATCATTAATCAAAATAGAATGAATCGAATATAATTGTGACAATTCGCTCAATCCCTTACCCACTTAATGTATTGATCTATTCTTCTTTGAAAGTGATCTATCCAACCAGCAAGATTCTTTTGTGTGTCCGGTGCGAATTTGGCCCATTCTTTGGGCAAAGTACCGTTATAAAGAGCCACGGAAATGTTTTCCAGCATCTCGTCCATTCCAATTTCGCCGGCGATGGCCTAAAATTAAAGATGAAACATTTATTTTCGAATACCAAATTGCATCCTAATGTGATAAATTCTCAGCAAAGTTACAGAAATATTAAAATTATATTATATTATAAAAGTAATAAAAAAATAAAATTAACATCTATTATACAAAATTAAAAATTCGTCTCTTGTTTTCTTTCTTTAATATATAAATCTGTTAAACAAAAAGTAAATGCGATAATAAAATGGGATTTATAAGAGCAAATAAAAATATTTTTAAATTTATTTCGCGACCTTTCTCAGCTGGTTCAATGTCCTCGTTATCGTTTCTATTAATTTGTTGAATCTCTCCAATTCTTGAAATAAGACAATTGCGGTCGGTGTTACGGCCACGCCGAAATTTCTCTTGACCTTATTAATATCATATGGAGCGGGTATTTTGGCCGAGATCTCTTTTGCTATATTATCGATAAATTCATCCTTGCTGACACCGGTCACACTCACCGCTGTAAATTTAACACACGTCATTATGATTTATCGAAAAATGCAATGTTCTTTTTAATATGTACCCACTTACTCTTTTTCTCCAAGCGTGCTAAAAACAATCATCAATTATAAAAATAAAAATTTATATTTCTCTGCTAAAATATAATTGAAATATAATTGAATAATAGCAATAAAAAGATATGACTTGTTATTAATTTAATAATAATCACGTTTAATTAAATTTATTTTTACAAATTTTATTTTGATCTCAATCTTAATATAATATAATATTGTTATAAAATATTTCCAATAATATAATAATATAATAATATTTTAAATATCTTAAATAATACTTTAAATAAAATATCTTGAAGTATTTATAAGAATAATAAATAATTAGCTTAATTAGATTAAACGATAAATATTATAGACATATAATGTAAGACAAGAAAAAAATGATAGTATTCATACCGGTTTGTGGCTGAAGTTCAATGAGATGTCTCCATATTCTCTTGACCGCTTGCGTAAAGTATCCGATCTCTGCGTTCGGATGCAATCCAAACACTTCCGGAGTGTTCACGAGAGGAAGCTCTTCGATAAATTGCAAATAATTGTCGCGATCTCCTTCCGGTGGTATCACATAGTCGATGGTATCCTTATAAAAATAAAACGGTTGAAACTCGTCGAATAAAAAATCACCGAAATATTCGTCCATATAGGTGTAAGAGACGCGACGATCATAGCTGTCCATCACTCTTCCGCCGTACATCACCTGAATTATTTTCAAATACAAAACACGATGAATACTGTGGATTTATTTAAGAAATATTTAAGACAGACAATACGTAAGACAATAAAAAAAATGTCGGAATTAGAAAAGATCTTTAAAGAGAGATTTAAATCGCAAACACATACCTCTCCGATTAGATACTTGAGGCTGTTCCAGGGTACAGTAGACTCCATTGATGCTAATGCTTTTGTCAAATAAGTACTCAGGATGGTAGTACATACGTTAAAATCTGATTCGTTGAAATCGTATTTTATGTTCCATCCAATTTTGCCGTACCTTCTTCTCTCCTACGACGTTTTAAGCGATTTTTTAATAAAAATTTTACTGCATTATTAATTAAAATGTATCGATTATCTGAAAATTACCTGGATAACTGCGTGATAGAAGACTAGAACGTAAATTAAGTGCTTGTAAAGAGGATGAGAACAACTTTCCAAAAGCTGTGGTCGCATGTTGAAGTACGTGTTTTGCAAGTTTAGTTTTAACCCGCTCGGTGGTTCCATTACCACTGTAAACTATTTGTTGTAGAATACGATATAATAAAGAAGTATAATTTTATTATACCTTTCAGTGATTGTTGCAGTATTCCAATTGGAAAATTAGGAATGGGTTCAGTGGTGAGCCACAAACGAAAGTCAGGATGAGGTTTTCCTATATTCTCCACAATCTTTTCTAAATTTTTTGTGAAGGACAACAATAAATGACAATTCTGAAACATCAGCCACTGACCTCTCGTCATTGCTATATCCAACAATTCCATCGCGAACTGTTACATAAAAAAGATATATTTTCTATAAAAGTAATTTCTCTATAGGATATACATATTTCTAAATAAAATTTTTTCTTTCATTTCGTTTAATCTAATCGAATAAAATTAAAAATTAAATTCCAATTTAATTATTTCGTCATTTAAATTACATGCAAAGCAAAGTTATATTATTCTTTAATAATAAAATCTTAAAAATTGCAATACATGCATAAAAATATTTCCTAATTATATAATGCATAAAAATTCAATATTTAAACCTAACAGAAAATACGAAAACACGTGAGTCTAATAAAAGAGTAGATATTTTGAACAAAAGTTTCTTGTAGAAAAATCTATTTTTTATTCGCATTGTGTAAAAGATTCAAATATTGATTTTTTATGCATTGCAATATAATTATAATTAATAAATATGAAAATCAATTTACATGTGCATTATCTCACCTTGTCTTGACTTTGACCGAGCGAGAGATATCTAAACTTTCCTCCGCCACAGCCGTATCGATCAGCCAACTTCATCAGCTCCGAAGTTGGATCTGATCCTGGACTCAAAAGGAAGACCACGGGCATGGTGGATGTACTCTTCTCGAATATCATATCGAAGCTCACGTGAGGCGGCGTTATATACTGCTCATCCATGATATCGGTAATGTAATTAATGATGCTGCGATAAACGCGATCCACGCGGAAGCAGCGTATCAGCATCAGTTTTTCGAAGGGCGTCAATCGCGTGTTATAGTCACAAGGAAGTTCATTCGATTCTGGCGTATCTAAGTCGTACCACTGAAACGAATATCAATTAATTGAATATCACACATTTTAAGGGGACTTTTATTTATTGCAAAATTTTTTAATATTTTGAAAATGCTTTAAATATTTTTATAATTTTGAATTTGAAATTTGAATAAAAGATTATGTTTGTATGCAATGATGATTATTTTCTATTATTATTTAGTTATAAAATAAAATTCAATTGTTTGAATTATCATCATTTAGGAATGTTTACCTGTTTCCATTCGTCCTCGCAATCCCGCAGCTCTTCTGGAAGCTGTTCGAATTTATCCGGAAAATCGCTCGCCAGCTTGAGAATGTCCTCCCAGCCCGATTGCGGCAACCATCTGGTTGGATTCAATTGTGGCGATTTCTCCAAGGCCATGCTACCCTTGATAAAGAAATCTAGCTGCTTCTGATTTACGTTGCCCACGCTTCTTTCTATTCTTATGCAGATTTGCAGTGAGAAGAGTAATTTGTGTCGCTCGAAAATGCCGGTGCAGCCGTAATCATAGACGTTCTTCGTCAACGTCGGAATGATGTTCTGCAGTCGTTTAACGAGAACCGGATCCGGCAGCGATCTCTTGAGCGAGTGAATAAACACTTCGACGTAGCTGATCAGAGAATACTGATACATGGCGTTCACAGTTGCCATATCGGCCAGCACGGAAAACAGGATAGCGCCTCGTTCCGCCACCGGACGATAGCCTTCCCGAAGTTTATCTATGTCTGCCGAGGTGACCTCCGCGAGGAACAGCTTCGTCATCACCTCGCTGGCTCTGGACTTGATGTTCTCCAGAGTCTCGATCAGATCGATGTTGTCCAGCATGTTACCTTGATCTGTGGCGATTTCGCGCAGGAGACTGTCTTCCAGTTGTTGCAATAAATTCTTGTTTTCGCTCGTTTCCAGGATCAACGTCTCTCGTTGCTCCTCGATGTCCAGTCTTTCGATTCTCACAACGACTGATAAAAGTTGGTTCTCCAAACCCTGGAGAGACATGTCTTAGGAAATTTTATCGTGTAAAATTTGATATTAAAATACCGAAAATTTTTTCAAAGCTATAGATATATTTATATATTATCTTTGAATTTAATACACAAATATAAGATAATATAAATTATTACATATATAATATTAATTAATAATAAATGTAAATGATAGCTATAACATGATATTAGAAAATGTAATCATATCGTGTTACGTGATTAATTTTAACTCACAGCTGTGGTAACCATATAATTGATAATAACTGCTTTAGCATACAAGGCGGGATCCAGCATCGGATTGGTCATTTTGGTTGTCAGATATATATGGAATCTTGGATCATAATCTATTTCTTTATCACCGAGAATGACAAAAGTTCGTCCTTCAACGGCTGTAACAAAAAACAAATTAATTTGCTGAAATCAAATCAATTTTTACATTTCAACAAATTGTGATTATATAATAATTTTTTTGAATTTTGTAACTTACTTTGAATATTTTTTGATAAGACGTTATCTAAGATAGGATCGATCTCGTCGACATCCTGAAGAAGTACCGGAAAACCATATTTGATCGCCAATTCTACTTGCTTCAAGAAATCATCGTCCGTGAAGGACAAGATCTTCAGATTCTTTTTCTCCTCTCTCTTCTTGATCCAATTCTGCGCTTGTTGTTGCGGATCGATGCAAAGCGGAAATCTGGATGCTTTCATAGTCAATATGCCGTTTTGCACGGACAACTCGTCCGGTGGGAGACCTTCCGAGTTCCATCTTTAAGATGCCATTAAATGTTAGAGATATTTTTTCACACTCAATATTTATCACACGATTTTTTCAGTCAAAGTTAATACGAATATAAATAAATAGAATAAGATAACTGCATCTGTGCAAATAATTATTTTTATTTTATTGTTAATTTGAAAAGTTTAATAATATTTTTAAAATTATAATTTTAATCCATACATTAATATATTAAAAATTGATCGAATAACACAAGAGAGAGACTTGAATTAATATGGATGCATTTACAATTAAACGCTCTAATCTTACTTACGTGCTGATTTCAACGTCGTCGCTCAGTTGAGTCTCCAGTTTAAAGGGTTTTGACAGAGGTAGATCTCTCTCCAGAATGCTTCTCTGCCAGTCGCTGTACATTTCATTTCTGAATTCGTAGGAAAACGGTCCGCTGTAGGCGAGGAACGCCGCTCCGAACAAGCAATTTCCCGTGATCTTCTCCATATCGTCGTGCAGAACCGCTAGATCTTTCTGCCAACGTTCGTTCTCGGATGACAGTCCAGAGATGAGCTTATCGGCGGCCAGCAGACGTCGTTGTAGCAAGTCTGTTTCATCCTGTAATTCCTGTCTCTCGATTATTGCTATGGTGTATTTCGCATTTAGCTCCTCGATCGTTTTTTCCAGTCGCTTTAACTCTCGTTCTTCCTTTTCTAACGCACGTCTGGCTTTCTCAGACTCTGTTTCGAGTATCCGGACTCTATCTATCTTCGGCTTTACCTGAAGCAGTGAATTATTGGCGTCGGAATGTATCTAATATTTCTGTCTTAAAAAATTAAGAAGACTAGAACTTATATATATGAGAAATAAATGATTCAATGACAAAGAATGTAAGAGAATAAAGATGAGAATTAAATCAACATTTTAAAAAATTAAATCGATTAATGCTTAGGAAACTACGTGAGTATACCTCTCTATAAATGGTGCAATATTCCAAAACGGCGAGGATAAATTTGTACAGGCCGTATCCCGCTCTGCTGATAGCCTGCATTTGATCCAGCTTGTCCGTCTTCTTCAAGTGTGTCCGTACCGCTTGCTCCTGCTTCAGAGTGATCTGGTCGCAGTTCATCTCCTGCAAGGACCTCACGAATCCTGGATCGCCCATCATCCCTTTCGCTCCTTTCCAGGACACATCCTTGATGCCACGAAGCATCGCGACGCATTCCGAAACGATCTGCACCGGCTCAGGTGGAGTCACGAAGGATCTGAATTACCATCGCGAGTTTCAAGTTTGATTGTCTTCGTTTAAGTCTCTTAATTAAGCGCCTCTCTCTTTAAACTTTTCCAATTCGATATTAAATATTTCAGGATGAGATATTTGTATATAAAAGGAATATTCTTTCTCTTAAAGATTGATTCTGAATCACCTTATCTCCGTGATATCGGCTTTATTGAGTTCGCCTAGTGCGAGTCTGGCCGCGTCGAGAACCGGTTGAGCTTCCGCTAATATCTGCTTGGCCTCCGCTTGCTCCTTAGCAATTATCTTCTTCTTCTCCTCGATTTCCTTCCTTTTCTCCTCTCTCAGAGTCTTCTTCTCCATCGCAACATCCGTGCTTTTGCCGATAGACGCGAGCAGCTGCTCACAGTTCTTCGTCTGGTCGGCCACTTTGAGCCTCTGCTTAGCCAGAACTTTGTTCAATTCAATCAGAGTCCCTGAAGCCTCTGCGATTTTTTGCAATCCTGACGAAAATATTTATTGAAGAATTTATGAAATTATGCCTTTTCTTATTTTAAGGGATACAAAAATAATTTCTTGAGACTGTAAACTTGAAGAAGATTTAAAATATCATTAAACTTGCTTCTACATTAATGAAAAAAATATATAGAAATAATAACATAAAAATAGTTTGTAAGAAAATTAAGCAGCTATACCTCCGGAAAGACGCGCGCAGTGAAAATTTATGAAGTTCTTCTTCTCCATCAATAGTTTCAGGTAAGTGTTGATGAAATCCAGAAAATGTTTCGGCGTGACATAGTTTCGCCTCTTCAGCTTCGTCGCGAAATCTACTGTGTATTGCAACACGGACGTGTGTACATACACGATGTGATCTACAATCATCTCCCTGTGTTCCTGCGGCACGATCGGATTCTGGAAGAGAGAGATGAGTTTCTCATTTCGTTGAATGTTCCCTCGCTTACGTGCTTGCCTTAACTTACGTCTCTGAGAAGAACGTTCGCCACAGCGACCAAGGCCTGTTGCGGCCACGGAAACATCCAGTCCACGGTGGTGTTGTTGATCAAGCCCGGATAATTGCGGCATCGCGTTCGCAAAGCGTCGCCCGATGGATTCATCGTCAGCGCTATTCGCAAATTCGCGGTGCACGTCTTAATAAAGTACGACCAGATGCTCTTCCTGGGATCAAGAATAGATTTCATAATTACTCATACTGCGAGCAAACTGGATCGGAGATAACAAAAGTATAAAAGGACGTAAAAATCACTTTGCGATATCAAAGCCCGCGTTAACCGCCGCGTCTCTGCAGGAAGTGACAATCGCATCCCTCTCTTCGTCGTTGAAGAGAGTCGGCACGGAGCCCGACGTCAGCATGTTGTTCACCAGCTCGAGGAAGCTCTCGTTCTTGATGTGAGCGGACGTGAACATAAAGACGACTTTCTTATTCTCTACACCGATTATGTTGTACAGCCTCTTCATGTCCTCGCGGAAGAACATCTCGTTGTAGCCGCGACTCAGGACGATCTGGAAGAGCTGATAACCAGCGGCGAAGGACGCTAGCTTTATCACGGACTTTTTACCGTTGCCACCGATACCGACGACCAGCACGTGTCCGCGGTGCATTCGGAGTGCACGATGCACTCTGGTAAGATGTTCGAGCGCGTCGTTAAAGAGGACCATATGCAGTTTGGTTCTGGTCCTTTCGTTGTATTCATCGAAAATCTGCGAATAGCGCGAGATTTTCAAGAAAGTATAATTTTATTAGCGTAATAATTGCAAATTGAAATACACGTAGAGATATGATCAAAAAAGAAAATTAATCAAATTCAAAACAGAAGAACAAACTTCTAGGAACAAGCTGTAAACCGCCTCGTAGTCCAGCAGATCCTCGTAAAATCTAGGCTCATCCTCGTTACAAGCATTTCTGAAATCGCCGTAGAGCATCGGGTCTCGTAAAGTATATTGGATCACTTCTGACTCAAATTCCCAATAATTCTGTATCTTCTTCAGGTTCTCGATGACAAAATTCTCGTCCTACAACGGCGAAACTGTTTACAAGTGAAGTTTTAATTAACGGGAAAAAATAAAGACTTATTACTTGCACGTCAATGAGACGATCGCACATGACTCTGGTGACCTCGTTTCTCCATAATCTAACGAATTGTTTTACGCCTGGATAGAAGTTAGAATGACTCTGAAGGAGTCCAGCCATGATTCTCGAGAGATCACGCATGTTGAAAATGTAGTGAAACTTGGATGGCGTCGGTAGTAACGTCTTCCTAACTGTCTGAATAGCATCACATGTTGTTGATACTTTTATTATAATAAATATATTTGTTGCAAAATTACCTCGTAAAGTTCCAACGTCAATTGTACGAGTCCGTTCACGATAGATTGAACTTCCTCGGGAAACGTTTGCAAATGGCCAGAGAGAATACTCGTATAAATATAATTAAGAGTCTCATTCGATGGGACAGTCACGTTGTAAACTGAGAACATCGAGATAAATCGCGGATCAACTTCGTTCCTGCCACCACCGGGTTCTCCCATGGCAGCTAAATAATCTACATAAAAAAATATATTCATAACTATATAAACATAGTTAAAGTGCATAATAATCAACGTAGCGTATCCTAAAAAAAATATTGAAATTTTAATATTATAAAATAATGGAAAAAAAAATAATTTTAATTAAATCGCTGAAAAGAAAATTAGCTTAAAATTGCAAAAATAAGCGATACTATTTTCGGAACATTCTGTATGACGATACTCACAAATGTCTTTCATATACTTCCAGTGCAGATCGCGTCCGCGATCGTAAAAGCCGCCTCTTTCGAACAACAGTTTAAGGAGCGCAATGGATTGTTGGGTACCGTAAGTGTCCACCATTGGCATGTTCATGTCATCGATGAAGATGATTAATTTTTTTCCGGGCGGTGGTCCGAATATTTCTCTCGATCTTCTCTCCACTGTCGCTTCGATATTTCTCTGCACATCCATTGAAGTGGTTCTTGACGAGAAGTTTATTAGAAGTTGTTCCTATTTGGCATCATGACAAGTTGTCAAATATAGTCAATTATTATAAACAATATATAGAGAAATTTTTTACACACATATGTTATAATTTACATACATTATATTTTAATGTAATTATATATTTTTTTATATTGGAAAATATTATGAAAATTGAATTTATTAAAATATAATATAATAAAATGTAATATTCGTAATTGTGTGTTGAATTTATATTTTATGATATTATTTCTCACTCACGTATTTCTCGGGATTCAAGTTACTCAGAAACTCATGAATAATGGCCGTCTTTGAGGTGCCAATTTCTCCGACCAATAATACCGGTCTCTGCAGATTGCTCATATGATTCACGAACCACGTGGTACGCAAAGTGTCAATTGTTTGCACCAGGATATCCGAGAAAGTTTTTTCTCTATCATGAAAGTATGTGGGTACCAACCATTTCCACGCCATCCAAACTTTTCTTTTCACATCCAACACATAATCGTACATAGTTGGAAATGATATGGGTATATTTCCTGGTGTAACATACATATACACATAAACGTACACATTTATTTTCTAAATTCGAGAAAATACTAAAAATGCATGTATAAAAAAAGATAATAATTAATTTATTATATTTTTGTTTTGTAATTTTTAAACTTACTAGTGGTTGCCAGTTTGTCGGGTGTATCTTGAACTAGTATACGTCCAGAAATCTTCTTCATGTATTCATCGAATTTGGGACGCGCGTTGTCTACGATAGACGCGCCGAAAGACCAATAGCATGCTTGAATGTACATCGCCTCTAGGAGTTCCTCTTTTAATATCAGCGAAATATCTTGAGTTATTTCTGCGGATTTTTTATCCTCCGATTCTTCTTTTAACAATAGCAAGCCATCAAACATGTAGCAGAATTGAATTACCTTGAAAAACCGATGCAAAAAATATAATTCATAACGTACGATAATATAAATGGATATGTCCAATAAACAGTGAATTTTAAAACAAGTTTTATCCTTGTAATTGTCCGCAAATATAAATTAATCAATAGTCAATTAGTGAGTCTAGTGGCTACCATATTAAGATCAGTTTGTGGTATAATCATCCGAAGCGGTTCAACCGTCTGAAGGCCCAGCATTCCTCCGATAATCAGCTTGACCGAGCCGTGCACGTATTTTTCGCACATTCTGCGGAAAAAATCTTGGTCTGCTTTGCTCTTGGCTTGTATCCACTTGTCCATGTATGGCTGATAGCCTAGGTTCTTTGGGTCAACGTAAACCATACCTGCTCTCGAGACGGTCGCAGGTGAAGCGTATTGCAAGTCGCCTACCTTGAGCATAGAAAGCAAATAGTTATTCAAATAAAAATGTTTAGATCATATAATTCTGTTTTTTTAGATTTATTATATGTATTTAATAAAAATAATTTAAGACAAATAATTATGTCTATAATTCCTTAGAAAAGAACCACAAAACATGTAGTTATTCTTGCAATAATTTATTTCAAAATTAATTTAATACTAAATCACGATTAGATTCACTCTATTGTTTTTTTAAAAATAAAAGTAGTCATAAAAATAATTGTGCGAATAATGCTAATTCAAATGTTATTAGATTAATTTTTTCAAAATTGAAATTATCTTATAATATATTCGATATCTACGTTAAGTTACCTCGAAGAGCAAACTGCAATAATTCTGCAGTTTGATTCTCTCTTGATTAGCCAGAGTCAGCAGCTTGTTATCATCCATAACAGAGTTCATATTTTCGACCCAAAGTGCATCGACGTCGCCGTCGAAAAGTATGTATTTGCGTTCGTCCTTGCCGGAATCTAAGGGTCGGTTGATTTCACGAAAGATGCTACTTAAGAGGCCATCCGTCCAATCACGCGTTGTAGGCTCTAACATTCCATACAATTCAATGACGCTGCAAGCCTTGATCAATTTGAGAAACATGATAATTTAAAGAACAACAAAAATTAATTATACATATTATTATTACAATTTATTATCACTTACCTTGGGATTCAGAATGTATAGTTTCGTAGGTTTACCGAGATGCGTCTGTGCCCTGCATAGCGTTTCGATTATTACTGTCTTACCGCCGCCAGTAGGACCGATGAGCATCGTCGAATGTCTGGTAATCATCACTTCGTATAATTGAATGACTTTGTCAACCTAATTGTGAGTATTAATTTATTAATTTAATTTATTTAAAAAATTGTAATAAGAAAAATTGTATATCATTGTAATAGTAAAATATATACAAACGTAAAAACATGAAAAATGATATTTACTTGCTCAGGTAAGACGATGTATCCGTGTTCTGTCAGTACTGTCTCAACCGCGTCGTTAAAGTCCGGATAATGCACTCTGGGACAATCCATGTCCGGAAAGAGATCCTTAATCAATCCCAAAAAGAGCGGCACGTCATCGTATACGAACTTAGGTAAATTCATGTCTCTGAGGGCTCTCATCAGCACGACGTTCTCGGGCAAGTCACCGGAAGTTCTTTTCAATTGACCAGCCATGTTAAGGACGGACTTGAGAGCCCTTAAACCAAAGTCGTAATGCGTTTGTTTGCTCAGCTGCTCACTCGCGAGCTTATAGAGAACTGTCATTTTCTTAGCGAGTTGTTTCCCTGTGAGAAAACCGGCGCTAAAGAGCTTAATTTGGCAGATCAGTTCGTTGTCCGGCACTATGCAGACTACCGGTCTGAACAAGGCTTTGACGGACTCTGGTAGCTCTGTACGACCGGCATATCCTGGATTCATGGTGATGAAAATTCCCACTTTCGAGTCTAGCACGATGTCTTGACCTTCGAACTTTTGGAGAACGTTGTCTTTTATAATAAAAATGTAATAGGATTGCGACAGGAATTTATATTTATTGATACAATTAAGAAATAAAGAATATTAAGAAATTAATGTTGCCATTTTCAATATCCATGCATAATGTAAATGTACCGTAAATCTTCGAGCTTTAACTTGTAGGGCCGAGCGTATAGTTTGCAACTGGGTCGAGATAACCGAGAGAACGGAGGTATCGATACGATTGAATTCGTCGAAGCAACCCCATGCCCCGCATTGAGCCAGACCACCGAGAGTCTTCCCGATCGCGATATAATCCATTCCTTCTCCGCAGTTAGTGACAACGCATAAGAGGCCCAAAGCTTTTGCTAAATCCTTGACTGTCTCAGTCTTGCCGGTTCCAGCAGGACCTTAATGTTTAAAATCAAGATACTTATTAGTATTGTGTATTTAAAGAATGCATTAAATGCAAATTAAAAGTATTGATTTTGTATGAAAATTTTTTTAAATTGTCCGATGTTTTATTTCTTTTTTTCTCTTTATTTTTGTATTTTTTAATTATAATATAATTTTAAATTTATTTATTTTTTTTTTTATTGCAATGCATTTGGTTAGGTTTAGAATAGAAAAGTCATTATATTCGATTCATTCGAGAAATCGCAACTGTGCTACGTGTATGCGTTTCACGCACCCGCTGGAGCACCGCCTAAGTGCATCGAGAGAGCTTGCGTGATAGTGAGATATATCCTGTCTGTCAGAGGCGTAATGACCAATCTGCCGTTAAGGCCCATGTACTCGTAACCGTATTCGAAAGTGCCTGTGCATTGATTTATCCATATATTGTCCAGATCATGAACCCAGTAAAATCTGCATGTATACAAAAATAATTAGATTACAAAATTATTGCATAAAAAATAATGGTAAAATATTTATTAATAAAAAACAAAATATAAAATTTATTAATCTTATTTAGAATCTATTATATCTATGTATAATGTATGGTGCCGGAAATTACAATTTTTTTTTACTGAAAAATAAACTATAGACCTTAATTGGCTTTCCCATTCGAATTCCGAAGGATCTATAATGCTGTCTCTAACAAAGGTCTCGATAATATCACGAATGTGCACGTCGATGGTTAAAACCATGTCAATCTTTTTTCTATCGTTGTTTGTAAGCGTATCGCTGCCCATCAGTGTCACCACTTCGTCTAGTTGATTGTTGAGTTGTTGTAAATACTATGCACAAGGAAGAAATATATTCTTTTATTCTAATGTAAAAGAATTTTACTTAGGATTTTTCACCTTCTTTTTACCTCCTTCATGGCCTGTTTATCTCCTTGGGACATTTTATCGAAAACATTTTCGACCTCTGCAGTCCACCATATCTGATTAGCCGTGAGAACCATCATACCTTGAAACTCAAGTATCCACTCCGTTCTCGGTCTTCGCACCTGCGTTTACGATATTATACAGTTTTTGTTATTAAAAATATTGTGAAAATTATAACATAATTAATCGAGAAGTTTTAATCAATTATCACACTTTTTCTATATAAATATAATAACTTTTCTCGTATAACAAAAGATTAACAGTAAGGAATATAATTGTATAATTATAGATATGTTTAACAAAAAAAAAATATATTTTACTGAGAACAAAATCTGTGCGAAAAATAATGTACAATAATTTAATATAAACCTTGCCGTAATTGTAGACCGCTTTTTTCGTCAAGTATCGATTCGATCTTTTCATTTCTTCGAGAGCAAGACCCATCCAGATTTCAATCTTATCCTCCGTGGCTATAGGATTCCTAAATTCCATAATTTCCCTCTCGCAAGATATGAGAGCCGTCGCTATCAGTTTGTCTCCAATGTCAGCCACCAGTTTGAACCTATCAAGATTATCGAACATTTTTCCAACGTGCTCCTGGATGATAGTGGGATTACTGCTACCGAGAATGCTCAACAGCTCATCGTCGCTAATAAAGTTGAATCTCGGGAATATAAGGCGTTTATTGCGCAGGTATTCTGTGAGGGATTTTTGACACTTGTCGAGGGCTGCTATCATGGCTTCGAATTCATCTTTTCGGCCTAAGTACAGTTACAGACACACAGCAGTTTATTGTAACACATAATTTCTATGTTATTTAAAAAAATTTATATTAATTTTATTTTGATTTTATTTATATACATATATAATTTTTTATAATTTTTTATAATTAATTTGCACGAATGTGTGCGCAAATTTCATATATACCATAAATCGTGCAACATTCTAAAACATTGCGTCTCTTCGACGTGTCGATCATGACTTTCTTGAAGATTTGGTCGATGTCGTCAAATCTTTTCGTTTCATCCGGTAACTGAACCCGGATGTCGCCGCCCACGAAGATGCCCTCGAGATATAGCCATTTTTGCTGCAGTTCCACCCACACCTCCAGAACTTCGGAGATCGTAAGCATCGAGTGTTCCCATTTCTGAACGACGTTGAGGAACGGTCCAATAAATTGCGAAGCTGCCATGCTGTGCACGGTCAGCATATTGTCCTCGAGTACCAGATTCAATTCGTCGAGTGATCCAAGAATAAAGCCACGATCTTCCATACCTGATAAATATGATCATCGTAGAATTTTGCACACTTTATTTATAATTATATTAATATATATTAATATATATATTAAATTATATTAATATATAATTTATTTATAATTATAATAATATATAATAATTGAACATGATTTTTTTTCTAATAACTGAAATAACTGAAATACCTTTATAATGTTTTATGACATTGAATTCCGTAAACTTCCATACTTCCGCTAATTCTTTCACGCCTCTTTCTATCGCAAGCTCCTTCACGGCATTCATCACAATATCTTGCGCGATGTCTTGATACTTTCCTAATTCCATAGCGAACATATTTTCCAAGGTAAATCTGAAATAATCCGATATTTATACTCGTATTTTTATGTATTTAAATTAAACAAACAACGTGATTTTAAAAGCTTACCCCTCTAGCATAAAAGATTTTCGTTGCGCCATTTTTGTATCGGATTAAAAAGTGTCTATATATCATTAATTGTATTATTAAAAATTAAATATCAAATTTATGCACTCGCGAATTTTGCACTGGCCATTAATCGACTATGTCACAAGAATCTATAAAAAAACAGATGTGCAATCCAAAAAAATTATGAAATAATATATGCAATGTACATCAATTCATTTATCAGAAAAATTAGGCAGTTTTTCTGCAATAATTATTCTGAAATACAATATACATCTTTAAAAAATAGTGTTTACTATATAAATATTAAAAAATGTAGGTATACACAAAATTTGTAAATATTGCAATTGCACAATATAAATTAATAAATAAATAATGCACACAAACACACACACACACACACATATTATATATATATAAAGTAAATATAATAAAACATACAAAATTTTATTCCCCCAATTATTTAACGCCACACATTTGCACGTGTAAATAATATAATAATTATCTATATTCGTGACTAATTCTTCGCAATTAAAATCGCACTCTACTTGCGCTGTCCGTTTAAATCCGCACATATAATTAGTACTCATTTAATTATTCATCATCCGCACACCTGTCCGGGTCCATATCAAAATATTGTCCAGTTCTTTTCATCAGCTCTTGCCAGTGTCTCTCACGCATAGCCTCATTTTTCAGCTCAATGAAGAGCGGCACTGAATTCTTGAAGTTTCTCATATTGGCATACAAGGCATGACCGACGTTTATATCCCTCACGGATTTCGGCAGTCGTCGAAACTCTCTCAAAAAGTGTTCCATACCCTCCATGAGCTGCTGGGGATTCAAGTTCACCCAGAGAGTCTTCGCCCAGATTTCTCGTGCGTGTCTTTGTTGTTTGTAGAGATTATACAGCATCTCCATGCCCTCGTAATCTGCCTTAACTTTCAATAAAGCTGAGTAATCAGCAGGCGGCAAATCAAACAGAGCTTCGTACTTTATTAGGCTCAAGCGTTTTTCCTCGTGTTTGCTGATCAATTTGCCATATTCCTGTAAATATGCGAAGAAAACTGAATGCCATAGCCGACAAGTGTGACTTTCTCATCAAAGAAGTTGTTCAATCATTAAACAAAAAATATAAAAAATATAAGAATTTACGAGAATTTTAGATGACAATAAATTTTTCAAAAGAGTGCAAATTGTATAGTATTTTTTTCTTTTTAACGTACATCCATTTTCATCAGTCCCAGCTCCAGATCATCCCCAGTGCTTCCGGGACCATGCGCCTCAAAATCTTCGGCAAATTTCACAGTTTCTTCTAAGAATTGCCGGATTTGATCCTCGATCATCTCAGCAAATTTTTCGACGGTGCTCTCCAGAGTCGAAGCTCTGTAAAACACTCCGAGATATAAGGATTCCCATTTGCGTTGTAATTCGTACGCCATCGCTTCGTCCGATGGAGGGAACTCAATCGCGTGGGTGCGCATTGTTCGAAAACATTTCTGATAAGAAAGGTATTGCACTTCAGCTTGGATCGCCATATTTTTCACGTCGGTGATCGCCTGCATGATTGACATGAAACGATCCAATCCAGTCACAACCAGTTCGATCTCGCTGCGGAAAGTATCGATCTGAGTTTTCAATTGATTCATAGACTCTACGGTGTCGGACAGAAGATAATTTCCTAAAATCTGTTTCCACTCCTTTGCTTGACGCTCGATGTTTGATAAGAGCGGTGTCAGGTTGAGCCTTTGAAACGAAAAAAGACCTAAATTAAAACAGAGATCTATACAGAAAAAAATGGATAATAATTTAAGAAGCTAAATTTAAGTAACACATTTTGAAATAAAAAAAGAGTTAAGAGAATCCATTATTTATTCCAACATAAATTTTTCAAAACTAGAACAACACAAGCGCGCGCTACGCTCGCGCCACTCTTCTATTTTGTATTTAAAAAAATGATATTTTTAAAATAATAATATAAAGTTTGTTTAAACTAGATTAATATTTGTTGACAGAAATCAACTGATTAAAGCGTCAATTTGCTCATTAAATTTTTAAACAAAAATATGTTATAAAAATTAAAATAATAATATGTTTTAAATAATATGTTATGGTACTTTAAACTCGATTAATATTTTTGACAGAAATCAGCTAATAACTCTCAAACTATATTAATCGAGTTTGAAGTACTAAAACATTATAATTAAAACATATTATTATATTATATAATTTCTATTACATACACTATTACTTAAAAATTTAATATTATGTATATGTAATAAAAAAATTGTACGTTGGAGTCTGCAAGGGACCAAAATATTCTGCAAACAATGTATTATAAATAAATAAATAAACATGGATATTTTTGGCTCGTTTTATAATATTAAAAGTCGACTCTATGTCGTCGCGGACACTACATTCGCGCATTCTTATATTAGGTATATTTAATATAAAAATTTGTACCCTTGTGTCTGCTTGGTACGAAAATATTCTGCAAACAATGTATTGTCAAAATATATAAGAGATAAATTTTTGGTTCGTCTTATAATATTAAAAGTCGACATAATATCACCGTGGACTCAATGCGCCGCATTTTTATATTATGTACATTAAATATAAGAATTTGTTGATTTATTTTTCGTATATTAGATAAAAAAGTTTGTACGCTGGTATGCTGATAGTACCATCATAATGTGCATATAATGTACTGTTGAAATACATAAAAGATTAATTTTTGGCTCGTTTTAAATTATTGAAATATAAAATTTTAAGGCCGCTGACCCTATACGGCACGGATTTATTTTACGTATAATAGAACAAAAAGTTTGTACGGTGGTATGCTGATGGTACCATCATAATGTGAATATAATGTACTGTTGAAATATATAAAAGATTAATTTTTGGCTCGTTTTAAAATATAGAAAAATAAAATTTTTAGGCCACTGACCCCATACGGCGCGAATTTATTTTTCGTATATTAGATCAAAAAGTTTGTACGCTCGTATGCTGATGGTACCACAATAATCTGCACACAATGTACTGTTGAAATATATAAACGAATAATTTTTGGCTCGTTTTAAAATATTGAAAATTAAAATGTTTAAACCGCGGACAACATACAGCGCGGATTTATTTTACGTATAAGAGAACAAAAAGTTTGTACGCTCGTATGCTGATGATACCATCATAATGTGCATATAATGTACTATTGAAATATATAAAAGATTAATTTTTGGCTCGTTTTAAAATATTTAAATATAAAATTTCTAAGCCGCTGACCCTATACGGCGCACAATTATATTACGTGTATTTTACCAAAAAGTTTGTAGGCTGGTATGCTGATGGTACCATCATAATGTGTAGACAATGTACTGTTAAAATATATAAAAGAATAATTTTTGGCGCGTCTTAAAATATTGAAAATTAAAACTTTTAAACCGCGAATCTCATACGGCGCACAATTATATTACGTATATTGTATCAAAAAGTTTGTAGGCTGGAATTCTGATGGTACCATCATAATGTGTAGACAATGTACTGTTAAAATATATAAAAGAATAATTTTTGGCGCATCTTAAAATATTGAAAATTAAAACTTTTAAGCCGCGAATCTCATACGGCGCACAATTATATTACGTATATTGTATCAAAAAGTTTGTAGGCTGGAATTCTGATGGTACCATCATAATGTGTAGAAAATGTACTGTTAAAATATATAAAAGAATAATTTTTGGCGCGTCTTAAAATATTGAAAATTAAAACTTTTAAGCCGCGAATCTCATACGGCGCACAATTATATTATGTATATTGTATCAAAAAATTTGTAGGCTGGTATTCTGATGGTACCATCATAATGTGTAGACAATGTACTGTTAAAATATATAAAAGAATAATTTTTGGCGCGTCTTAAAATATTGTAAATTAAAACTTTTATGCCGCGAATCTCATACGGCGCACAATTGTATTACGTATATTGTATCAAAAAGTTTGTAGGCTGGTATTCTGATGGTACTATCATAATGTGTAGACTATGTACTGTTAAAATATATGAATGATTAATTTTTGGCTTGTTTAAAAATATTAAATATCAACACTTAGTCGTCGCTGATCTTATGCGGCGCATCTTTATATTATGTATATTAAATAGAAGAATTTGTACGCTGGTGTCTGCTTGGTACAAAAATGTTCTGCAAACAATGTACTGTCGAAATTTGCAAACAATGTATTTTTGGCCTTTTTAAATATAGTAATATACTTAATATAAAGATGCGCTCTATTGGGTTTGCGGAGACTTAGTGTCGATTTTTGATATTTTTGAACGTAAAGTATTGGACTTGATTCTAAGGTTGTGAAAGCCAACTATCGCTGCTAATGATTTAAACATTAAATAAAAAGCGCTTTTAAAAACAAAAGAAAATGGCTCTTCCTTCGGTTATAAAAAATATTAAAAGTTATTTAACGTAAGGTTATGATGTCTAAATAGGGACCCTAAAATTATGAGAAGATTAATTATCTTCACTAATGATTTAAACTTTTTAAAAAATGAACTAACGGATTTAAAAATATAGTTGCTGAATGTTGATAAAATGTTTTTCCGTTCGATAATAAAAAATATTTAAAAAATACGTGACATGACATAACGTTATACTCGACTTTATAATTATGAAGTAATTAATTATCGCCGCTATTGCTTTAAATTATGGGGGAAAAATGAAGTCGACACGATACGAACTGTCATTATCATGCCCATAGATTCGTTTTGCTGATATCGACCAATCACATATAAAGAAAAGAGTCAACAATGCACGCGATACATATTGACTCCAAACGCGCACTTTTCGCATCTACAACCCTTTTTTCATAAGGATATTTTTATCATCTATAAATATATAAATTTTTACATTATAATATAACGATATAAATTGTTAATATCACTTTACCGTACACTGCTTATGTCAAAGGAAGACGACATATCTTCGAGTTCCTCCAAAATGCTTTCGTAAAATGTGAATTTTTCGTCGTATTGTGCCAGAGTGGGTTTCGTCGCCACAAATTTCTCACAAACGAGATTTTTATCGAACGACCACAAATTGTTGTATTTCTTCCATTTATATAAATATCGCCAGCAATCCGTCGAGATTCTGTACGCTGTATCCTGAACTACTTTTATGAGGTCATTAATTATCTGTGAATATTTAGAAAGATATTTTTTTTTAATTGAAACAAACACTCTATGATATTTGTAATTATTTGCTTAAACATTTACTCTGCTAGACTAATATAAAGAGTATTTAGCTCGTAATTTTAACTTGTAAGCTTTACTCAACTCGGACACTCATCACGTCCTCGAAGAAACTGAAAAGAACCAATTCCTCCGAAAATTCTTTTCTCTGTGGTTTGCACTCCAAACAAGTTCCATTCATCCATCTCGAGAATTTTTTTAATCTTTCCAGTAGATCTCGCACGTCTTGACAAATAATGTTGTAAATCTCATTGGGTGACGGGCGTAATATTACTTCGGATGCTATTAATATCGCGTCTACTTGGAAGATTGGCTTAGTGCTGTTTAACATTTTGTTTAGAACCTCCATGTTTCTTACCATGCACCTAGAAAATAAAAAATATCTCAAATAATGACATTTATTAACGTACTGAATTTATTGCTTATTAACAAAAAAAAACATACATTATAAAGGCAGCAAAAATTTTCTTCTCGTATTTTTCATACAAGAGTTGCATGGCTGGACTTTTTCCAGTGGAAGTACCTAGCACCAAGCTTTCCAGTTTTACAAGCATTGGACTGATTGACTGGTAAGCCTTTAACATTAATGAAACCAGCTCGGACCTTCGATTTTTTATTTCCATAAAATATGTCTACAAAGATAAAAGAAATTAAATGTTGTTAAACCAACGAATAATTCTATTTATATAACATTTATAAGATATTTGAAAAAAATATATTATAAATTACTTATAAATTATAATTATTTCTGATATTACAAGATACATTATATTATCTTGATAGCCATTTAATCAACGATACCTAGAAATTTAAATCATAAGTTTATTTCTTTTCTTTATTACACAATTAAATATATTTATATTATCATAAAAATTTGACATATTAATCCAGAAATTTTTTTTTCGAAAAAATATAATTTTATTGATTTATTTAATATATACCTATACAAAAAAATTTTTTTAAGAAAATAAAATTTATTTAGTAAAATATACCTTGCACGGTAAGAGACTCTCTGATTCAATGATCTCTTTCTTCGTAGAAAACAGATGATACGATTGCAGCTCAGAATTGATTCGATTGTCAAGTTCTTTCTTTATCTGTTCGACTTGATTGATAATGGAATTCAAGTTCTTCAATATCCTATTACAACTCGCCGCATAATCCGAAATGCTCAAGGAGTTCCAATTAAATCGCGTCACACCAGGCTGAATATGCTTCTCGACATCTTGCAGAGTTTGCTTCATCAACTGTACATCCACTTTATCCAACGTTTCCAGAATATCGTTGTACTGATCGATCATTTTCCTGATGACGTCGATGTCCGTTCTCAACCGATTCTTCTGAATACCGACGTCTCTGACGGTCGTGGGCAATTCAAAACCCAATTGTTCCATCAGTTCCGCCTCTCTGATCACCTCAAACACTTCCCAATCGAAGTTGACTTGAAAGCGTAGCTGACACTCTAGCAGAATAGCGCCGCTCATGAACTCTTCCCAGGTTATCTTTGCACGAGTGTCGTGTCTGTCGGAGCACACGGAGGAGCTTTTGCTTGCATCTTTCAACGAGGATATTCTGGCATCAATCTTTCCTTCCGGACGCAACTGAACCGTAGAAACGATTTTAGAGCCCATACTTTCGATCTCCGCACTAGACTTCGATATTACGACGCCGTCGTACTTCAGTAGAGATTCACGTGAAATCGACAGAATAGAACTCGCGTTTTTAATTTTCGTCTTCGATATTAGATGGACTAGTTGAAGATCCTTCGCGGCTCGTTGTTCATCCGGGAAGGTCAGAGTAGCCGGGGGATTCCGTTCAACGCGTACTATCCTCAATACGCTCTTTTTCATGATGGCAGTTACTGTCGGTAAAGCCTTGTCGAGCCACGTGTTGAACTTTGTTTTTTCGAACTCTTTCAGCTGCTTCGCGAGATCAACGTATTGGCTGAACGCGAGAATCTTCAGCTCGCTGTGCTTCAGATCGCGCACTTTTTGGAAGATCAGCACCGGCCTATGCAATCTGTGGAATAGCTGCCTCACCCAGAAGATTGCTCCCGCCATCGGCGGGTGATACGTCAGCAATGGCGGATGCCGTTTGCCACGGTGATATATGTCTTCCACGATGTTGATCTCTTTACTAAACTGCTGCATAATTACATCGAATTTGCGTAGCAACTGACGTTGAATGGCGACACGGGTCTTTATATTCTTGAATTTGAGCAACATCTCTAGCGCGTTCTCGGCGTTGATCAGCACCGTGAAGCATTCGTCGATGTAGAACTTGGCTTGATCCTCCAGATATGTCACCTGCTCATAGAACCAGGCGGTCATGGCCTCCCAGTTTTCCTTGTTAAATACATTGAAAATGTCGAAGTCGGCCGCTTCGATCGGCACCACCAGCGCGTCTACTCGTTTCACCACAGCGTCGATCTGCGCCGGATCGTTTATGATGGATTTGAGATCTGGTCCGAAGATGTTGTAGAAGTCTTGCAGCACGTCGGCAATCTTGTAAAGATCGCTGCACACTTCGGCGATGTACTCCGTGTTCTGGAAGAGACGTTTCTGATCGAATTCCCAACGAACTCCCTTTCCCGACAGCTCGATATCCAGTCGAGTCTTCAAGTACGATCGTTTCCACTGTTTCAGCATCGCACTGGCTACGCTCGTTTTTTTTAGAATTTCTTCCAAAGGCTTCTTGAACAGTAAGACGATAGTCAGATTTTGCTTGACGTTTTCGCAAAGTTGCCACGATATCCGGTCCATCAGCAGCAGCAGTTTCTCCTCGCGACAGTAATAACTAGATAACACCCAGAGCATTCGCAGACCTTCCATCAACGAAGGTATGCACCCCTCTATAGATTCGAACGAATCCGATTCGGTAATCAACTGTAGTTTTAATAAAAATATATAATAGCCAATAAATATTATTAGAATATTTGCATAATTTTTTAAAGATTATATTCTTCGATTTATTTTTGAAACATAAATTTGATTTACTTTTTTAAACATTTAATATTTGTCATTTTAATTTCCTGATATAGTTAAACTTGAAATTAAAATTCTATTCCCTTTCTAAAAAAGGCATGTTAAGTTGATTCTCGAAAGTCTCGAAGTATTGTTATTTCTTTTCCGCAATGCTAATTGACTGTCTCTTCGCGTTGGGCGTTATATTCGTAGCATCGAGATTATCAGTTAATAACTGTCAAAAATATTAACCGAGTTTTAAATATTGTAACATATTATTTAAAACATATTATTATTTTATTTAATTTTATTTTGGACTAACTGTCAAACTGCTAACCCTCTGACAACCTCTCGATGCTATGAATATAATGTACAACGCAAATCGTGGCAGCTAATCAACATTGCGAAAAAGAGGCAACAATACTTGCGAGAATCGACTTAACATGTCTTTTTAGAAAGGGACTAGAACGACACAAGCGCGATTCCTCAATTTTATGTTAAAGAGAATGATACAAAAAAATCAGCTGATAACTGACAAAAAATATTAACCGAGTTTAAAGAAGCTAATTTCTATCAAAAAATATTAATACATTTTTCCGTCAATAAAATCGTAATTAGTCTCGATATTTTGATTATCAAAAGATTCTTGTAGAAAATTCTATTTTTTATTCGCATTTTTTGCTTTAGATTTAAATACTAAATTTTTATGCATTGCATAATTAAATAATATATATTTTATTATGCATAGATTGCAATGGATGCATAATAATATGTGAATTAATTATGCAATAATAAAAATTCATTATTATTTAAATCTTTAACAGAGAACAAAAAATAGAATTTTCTATAGGAATCGTTGGATCAAAATATCTGCGCTTCTATTAGATTCGCGCGTCTGTATACATCCACCACGCTGCGCGTCTCGCGCGAGACTGACAATGAGCAGCGGTATCGCCAAGCACAGCCTATACGTCCGCCACGCTGCGCGTTTCGCGCGAGACTGATCGGCAGTCGTCAGTCTCGCAATCGCAATGTCTCGAGAATCAGTCTCGCGCGAGACGCGCAGCGTGGTGGACGTATAGGCTGTGCTTGGCGATACCGCTGCTCATTGTCAGTCTCGCGCGAGACGAGCAGCGTGGTGGATGTGTATAGACGCACGAATACATATAATGGAAGCGCGCTCGTGTTGTTCTAGTATTATTAAAATTAAATATTAAATAAGAATTTATCGGTAATTTTCATTTCTGACTTTCGTGGCAAAAAGTTTTTACTTTATACTTTATACTTTATACTTTTTAAGTTTTTATTTTATTCGAAAGCTAGAAGTATCTGGATATTTTTCAAAAAATTCTAAATTGATCTAAAAATACGTCTAGTGTTATAGTTAAAGTTGTCAGCATTTTAGTAACATATATTATTATAAATTAAAATCTCTTTGTAATGTTACCTTAAAGTATCTCATCAGAGTTTGAATAAACTTATTATTGTCTCTAGCTTCAACGTAATGCTTCCATAATTCGGTTCGGAAATATTGAAAACTCGAAGCAATTGGCGAGAGTATCTGTTCCAGAAGAGCAAGGATTCTTTTAACAATAGGCATTTTCAATTGTTCGATCAACATTGTTAATCCGGTTTCGCAATCTTGCCAGTATTGGTATTCCGCTATTGGTCCTTTCCCTGGAGGCACTTTGCTCACGTACGATTCCATTACCTACGCAATAATAAATACGCAATAATAAATACATTAATACAATTTTTAAAATTAATTTAGAATTATTCACGGAAATAAATAGCTATTTTTTAAAAATATGTTGGGAATGATATAAATATTTTTTAATGCGATTATGTATATTTTTAACATTCAGAACATCGTATATTGTAAGTAATTCAAAATTGTATGGAGATTACACGAAAATATGAAAAAAAGAATTGAAATATTCACTTTCTGTATATGTTTTTCCCATGACATAACTCCTTCTTCCATCTGTTCGATAATATCTTTATTCTTTAGCAACATATCATCTGTTATCGCAGGATCGTTGAGCTCTGGAATTTTTGGCATTGTCAGCAAGATATCGCCTTCGACATGCTCCAACGTCCTGCATCATCAAAATAAAAAACACGAAACTATTAGTAAAATTAGCACTTAAAGATAGATAATAAAGGTAATATTTTTTTAAATTAAAATAATACTAACGATTCCGCGCTCTTGATTATATTGTCGAGATAATCTAAAATGTCTTTCTTGGCTTGCTCGATCATTGACTGTTTTCTCATTTCTTTCCAACTGATGATTCTTGATTCCGATATAGATATATCAGATCTTTTGCTTCTCACACTTGACTTTCGTCTCCTGTTTCTCAAATTTTCATCTTGTGAGATTGCTTCTTCATCGTTCTCCTGTGTTCTTGCGGACAGATCTTGTTTGGATAATGCGGATGATCTTATAAAAACGGATGGTCGTCTGAGCACCGATTTCTTCAAGGAAGAATAAAAATATTGAAATTATTCGCTATTAATAGTATATTGATTTTGATTATTGATTTGAATTAATGGGATATATTAAAAATAGACAAATTGTATGAAAGAGAATAATTTTGTAAATAGTGTGTATTTAAGTTATAATTTTATATAGATTCTATGTAATAAATTTTAAAATAGATAATATTTTTTACTTATTCGAGTTTTGATACTCGTTAGCGCAGATTTCTCACCGCTTCAACGTCTACTTTCTTTCTCTTTCTCTCTTTCCCATCGTCAACTTGTAATGACTCGCAAAAATCCGGTCCTCTGAATTGATTTTCCACCAATGGTTTAAATATCTAGTATTTTATTTTCCATACATTATTGAATTATTATTAGTTTTGTAGCCTTTAATACATACATTAACATAAGAAATTTAGTTTTCTAAAATTTACGAACCTAAAATTTTCATGTTTTCTATTAAGACAAAAATAATTTTCAAAGTATCGTAAATAATATATTCTAAAAATCTAAAATTTATCTTTAGAAAAGAGATATTTTAATAGACATTTAAAAATGTAACGCTACAATTTGGTTTACGATATACCGGAATATAGATTGTAAGTTGCAAAAGAATTGATGATATACGACTGGTAAAAAGACTATTATTGGAATCAATCGCGATTAGATTGAACAATCCTTACATTAACTAATATATTATTCAAAGAGGCCAGGAATCTGCTATTGAGCGAGCCGACCATCACGTAATTCGTGATTTCATCGAGGCACTCTTCGTAGGTATCGAAAGAAGGTATGCCTTCATCACTGGTGCGCATGAAGTAGAAAAACGTGATGTCCTGCAGGTCAGTTCTGTTACCGTCTATCTGGCCGCATATCATGTGAAGCACCGGTACCTGACAAACTTTCTCCACCAATTTCTGCAATTGCCAGAGAACGTTCTTTCTTTATGATCGATTTCACCCAACATCAATTTGCTTTTAATCGTGATTTAATTGATTGTTCTCTTTTTAAAACTAGGAAGAGACAAGAAAATTAAGATTAATCAATATTGGCAAAATTAATTCAAGTTAAAATTAATCAATTGTTAAACAATTTTTTCTTCTTTGGTGAAAATCTGATTTATGTTTTTATTCGCAGAATTGATGAAATTGATTAAGCTATAGTTATGTTAAAAAATTTATTATTTTTATTAAGTCTTCATTTAATAAATTAACCTTAGTCAGAATATATTTATCTTCTTCTCCAGGCGGTGGTGCAAACGCGGAACTGTCTGAAAATATAAATTATTATTATTATTATTATTGTCATATTTTTTAAAGCAAATCTATATTTACAGACATAACGTAATTTACCTGTAGGAGGACTTCTCGAGTCTCCTTTCTTTCTAGAATAAGTTGAAACATCACCACTACCGTTCTGTTCTCCCTCGTCTTTGTCTTTTTCTTCTTCCTCTTCGCTGGATTCTTGTGTACTAGGAGTATGCAAGGTGCTGGTACTCATTGCCATGCGACTAGTAACTTGATTAGTGTCCGCTTTGCCTTTTTTAGCTTTTTTTGCCAATTTTTTATCTTTTTTCTTCTTATCATCATCATGTTTTTCTACTTTCCCTATCGTTACCAAAAATGTGAAAATTGTTCTTCTTTTGTTGATTAAAACATTTATCAAAAATATTTAATAATATATCACAAGATTATTTTTACTACAAAATCTTTACAAAGAAAAAGAAAAGATAAAGAGAGATGAAAATTAAAGTAAGAAGCAAAAAAATAAAATATCATATGCTTTCTTTATGCTTGTTGCAACAAAATGCGTTCGTACATAAAAATAATACGTGATTTTCAGGTGCACAGAACTCAATCATTATTAAGTATAACATAATAAATTCGTTGTCGATCACTCTATTGCTAAACAGAATAATGCATAATTAAATTGCATAATTAAATTTATATATTAGCATATTAATTACAATAAAAATTGTGCGACTACGAGAGACATTATATGCATGCAGAATGCAATTTTTAAGGATGCTACGCAATTTTAAGACTCGCGAAATTTTTACCAGGAGCGCTCTTTGTTAATCTTCTGCTTTTCGAGGTAAATGCTGTCAATGCTGTTATTTTTGCACGCTGACCTAAAGTCACAATCGCCGTATATCGAAATTACATTTTATGCTATCTCTTTCTCTCATAAAATTTCTTATTATTAACTG
Source organism: Prenolepis imparis (assembly GCF_030444845.1). Lineage (NCBI taxonomy): Eukaryota > Metazoa > Arthropoda > Insecta > Hymenoptera > Formicidae > Prenolepis > Prenolepis imparis. The sequence goes on from NW_028141160.1 coordinate 15,815,355, forward strand.
CTAAATATAGTTATACTGCAAGGGATATCTCAGATTTAGGAGATTGATAACAAAATTTATGGTCGAAAGAATAAACTCGATAGATCTGACACACCCCTCTAAAAGCCTAGCTCTTCTCTATAAAAATACTTTTAGAGCTTACTTTCTTCCCACACTGAGATTTCCTCCTGAAATACTTCACTGACATAAGTTTTGTAGAAGAAAATAAGTTTTTTCTCCAGATCCGTCACTCCGTACAAATCTAATATAAGAAAGTTAAGTAGCTTGTCCTCGAAGTACCGATTATTCGCCTAATAATTAAAGATAATTATATATAATCTTAAAAAATCTTTAATAAATTATTTATCAAAAAAGATTAATTACATTAATAAGATTGTCGAAAAGATGCTCCTGATCAGTCAGACCGAGAAACTTCAATACCCTGTCGCGAATCCATCTTATTCTAATTAAATCAACGTCACTTAATAAATTCCATGAAAAAGGCTAGTTTCACATAACGATATAATATTATTAATTAGTACCTACCGATAGTCCATATACGCGATGGACGGTTTATCCTGGTCATCTTTGTCGATTAAATCTTTTTCTTCATCTTCTTTTCTTTCATCTTTTTTATAATCGTTCTCCATATTATTGATGATTTCTAAAATTTTTGTACTTTGCTAATATTATCCATTTTATCAAAAATAAAATTTATGATATAGAAAGAATATAACCTTTTATCTTTCACTTCAAAATAATATTTATACATCACACAATTTATTTCCTCTATATTCTATATGTGTAATCTTTTATTTTATTTCCTTAAAGTTTATCTCTTATAAAAAAATCAATACTATTTTACTTATTCAACCGATTAAAGATAGAGAAAATCGTCACTGTAAATAACTATTTTACAAATACTTCTCAACGATAGACTCAGACTTGATTGAATGAATTGTCTTCGAGAAATATCGGAGTGAATAAGTTTGATGCCGTCGTCATGGTGAAACGCTTTCTCGGTGTAAAAGGATATATAGGGTAAGCGAGTATTTATTGATTACACAGTGAAATTTGTATAACGAAATAGAGAAAGATATATTTAAAAATAATACAATGTGGCATTTTCTGGATCAGATAAGTTATACATAAAAAAATATTCATAACGCTACGAATGTTCTCCTACATAATACATATTAAATGCACACATTGTTACACACATATATTACTATGTTTCTTCTCTATACATGAGCAAGTATAAAATGCTGCTAACATTTGCGATTAAAGCAGATAAAATTCATTATAATTAATAAAATATAACATAATAATATAATAATTAATAAAATCCATTTTACAACTTCTGTAATATCTTAACTATATGATAACAATAGAGAAAATATATATTTTGGCGTGGAAAGAAAATAGTTACGCTATAGGGATTATACCAGTTTCTTTTATCATATATTACGATTAAATAATTCTAATCTTGTGGTTAATACATACTATAAATTAATATAAATTTTAAATGTGTACATATTTTGCTCTTCATTATTTACTTTAATTTATTATTTATTCATTTTTTATATTTATTTGTTATTTAAATGTGATATCAAATTAAGCTTATTCCTACTTTATGTGTCAATTAATATTAAAAAAATATATCGTTACGTCATTCTATAAATAATACAAACATCATTGGCTGAGTTTCCAATTCAATTAATTTTAATCTTTAATTATTTCTTCTAATTATAATTTTCTAAATAAAAAACTAATTATATTATAATCAATTGATGTTGATGAAACTGATTAGCCAAGAAAGATAATTATTTCTAACTTTTCACATTCTTCAGATATTTTTTAAGTGTCTTTCGAGTTCTCGTGCTGTTCGGAACTCAAAGTTTCATTTTTCGCGGCTTCGTTCGTCAATTGCGCGCTGCTGGATTCGTTCTTGCCGCCTTCATCTGTGCGCTCGTCGATCAATCCTCCGAGAACTGCCTGAACGTATTCCTCGCGACCTTCGTTGGTATCAAAGGAGAAACCAAGGGAAGGGACAAATTCGGTCTCGACGATGGTCTTCACAGATTCCGTTGTCGTTGTTGTAGTCGATTCTTGTGTCGTCGACGTCGTCGTCGTCGGTTCTGTTATAGAGGATGCTAAACTTTCCTCTTCAGATTCGCTAGTTACATGCTTGCTCTCTTCTAAAGGCAAACCGGTCTCAAAGTCTAAACTCCTCTGCACTTGTGGCAAATCGAAGACGAGTGGTTCACGAATCAAATTACCACGATACAGAGGCTGTCCAAAGTTCTCTGTTAATTGTTCAAGGATTTTCTCCTTCTGAAGAGGTCGAGTGGTCTTGTTTTCTGCTTTCGATTGATTCGTCTTCTGTTTTGTTACATTATTAGAATTTATTTTAGAGGAAATATCAGAAGGCTTAATAGAAGACTTGACAGGAACGTTAATAGATGTCAAAGTGTCTTCAAGAGAAGATATCTTAGAATCTGCATTTTCGATTGATATTCTAGTTTCTAACAGTGGATTTGTCGTAATAAATGATGGTTCGTTGAGATCCAGATTCGGCGATGTCTTCGGCTTGGTTGATGGATCGATGGGTGTCTTTAACATATCGAAAGCAGATACCTTGGACTTTGAGTTTTTGAATGGAGTTTTGGCTTGCTGACGAATCAATATCGGACTCGTCGTAGCATCTGGTTGTTCATCGAGATCTAGATTAAACGAATTTCTCAGTTCGCTGCTATATAGATCTTTCGCCGAGAATGGTCGCGGCAATCGATCCAGTTTTAACAATTCAGCCATCAGCTGGAGAAGATTCAGCATACTCATGTTTGAATTCGATTGCTTGAATTGATCGAGTGTATCATCGATAACAACGGGGAAACTGTTGTCTTCATTGTTCGGAGACGCGTGACTAGCATCGCGAAACTTCGAAACGTTAGCGACCTCGTCCTCCGGTTCGATTGATCTGATGATCTCGAAGTCATCTAGCTCGTCTTTCAGAACAGGAGCCGGTTCTTGACGCTGTGCGATTAATCGACTGATAAAATCGTCATCAAAAATGAGAAAAACGGAGAGAGAGAAAGAGAGAGAATATGTTTTTAAAACGAAACATTTGGCGTTAAAGATGATGTATCAATTCTCCTTGAACAAAAGAAAAAAACATAAGCATAACAACTACAAAAGAACGGAAGAATTTAAGCAGTATGTTTAGAGGACATTTCGAGGAATCGCGGGTCAGAAAAACCGTAAACGTTAGTTGTACACCTCTGTTTCTTTTTGAAACACATTGAAGAAATTTGAATTTATTCAAAGTGAACATTCTACCATATGAGTGTTATATTCGAAAGATAAATGAAAATTGATTAGCTGCTATAATTGTTTAATTTTGAAACAATTGTATTAAATTGAAGAATACAGAATGAAAAGAAATGTTTATGATTAATAATAATAAAATTTTGCAATAAATATGTATACATCGCAACACTAGTTTTTATATAAATAACATTATAGACTACAAGAAAAGCATTTATCTATTATTTTAAAATAAAAAACTGAATCAGTTTTGATAGAAATATATAAATATATTTTTTAAATTTTAAAAGAAATAGAGCTTTCTTTTAAATCATTTATTATCAAATAAATGAATTATTTTTTCGAGCACATTATAAGTATAGTTTTTTTTTTGTAGAAATAAAAATAATCCTAAGATATTATCAACGAGGAAGAATCAATTATGTTTTTTTAAAAATATTAATAACATAGTATTTATTACAGGTACAAAATTTTACCGTTACTTTAAGACATATATAGATAATTCAGTGGAAACTCGACGAGACCTGCAAGAATGCACAGAAAAAGTTGAATTTCTTTACTTCTTTTTAACAAAAAAGGTAAACGCGAATCCAAAATCCCATTAAGCAAGGTCGAATCCAAAAGAAGTCGTTATGCAAACTCGAATGAGAGTATATTCTATATGTTTATTTATTTTTTGTTTCAAAACATTTGGTCATTCTTGTTAATCTATGACTGTCCATGGTGCAGTAAGTGCTTTCTACAAAACCGAATTAATGCATAGAATATCAACCGATTCGTTAAGAACGACTAAAAGTTGTCTTTATATTGTGTTATATATATTTTCTCGCATAAATAATAACTACGATAAAAGATTTGCCTGACGAGATTATTATCACAATTCTGGAAAACGAGAATATTAGCTTAAAGGACCTTGAAAATTTTAGTTCCACGTGCACGGAATATCAGTTATTAATCCATCATAATTTCTTGAAGAAAAAGTATGCTCAGAGGTAAGTTTTTTATTTTTATAAACCTTTTTGTTATTTTACTTGATGAGCACATCGCATAAAAAGGAACTTTGCAAAAACCTGGCAAAAAATAAAATTAAGACTTTACGAAAAAAATTGCTTTCAGAAGCATTTCAAATGATATCACGACATTTAAAAAATTTCAAAATATAAATGTAATTTAAGAAATTTTAAAATTAATTTATACTTAGTTTTATATCAAATTCGCAAAATTTTTTAATATATTGTATCGTTTTAAAACATGACTTGTTCAGCCTTTTTGAATAAAATTGCATAAATTAAAAAAATTTATAGTTTGAACCTATAAGATAGAAAATATGTTCCGGTTTGAAAAAATATATAAAAATTTAAAAATTCTATAAAAAATATAAAAATAATTTTTTGTTATATTATTGATAACAACTCTCTTGCAAGATGTAAAAATAATTATATAACTGTTAGTGAGGTGATTTTTCGTGTAAGGATAATTAAAAAGCAAACTTGAAAATTTAGAAAGTAATTATTTTATATCAAAGAGTTTATATTTTAATTACAAGACAATATTTTAATTATACGCGTGAAATATTTTATACGGTTATTTTCAGTTTAAAAAAAATAGATAGTATATACATATACATCATATATAATAAACAAGAAAACTATGTGGCTATTAAATTATTCAGCCCGTAGAAATTTTCTATGAAACTTTAATGTGATTATCAATGATTCAGGCTGGATTTTTTAGTCAAATTTAATATTATAAGAATTTTTAAAAATTGTTAATATTTTATATTACTACTTTTAAAATTAGGCAAACGTTATACATAAAAACGACAAGCATGTAAATTACCGGTAACCTAATATTTGCAATATATAACATGTATAAAATAATTTATATATATGTGTTTAATATAAACTACATATTTTGTCGCTGTGTAGTAACAGTAAAATGCAAAATTTTCTTATCATACAAGGTGTTAAGAAATTAGATCGAAACTTTAAAGGGAGAAAGAAGACTTAAAAATAAACACTTTTTGTTTATACTAATCCTTTCTGCAACGTTTAGTTTTAATACTACATGATATGAGATATGATTTGTGATTTTTCACTTTATCACATTTATATAAAAATTAATGGATGATTTTTAGAGCATTTGCTGAAAAAACAGTGAATTATTTTTATATATTTGTTCCGTGTTTTGTTCAACATTAAAATACAATTTGATTTTTCGATTTGTATGTTTGTTTATTGTTTAAGTCACAAACTCCTACTTCATACTATGTAGTATAACTAAAAATCGTTGTAGAGAAAATTTATACTAACAAAACATGTTTATTTACAAATTTTTCATTTCGCTTAAAAATTTGTCGGTCTAATTTTTTAACACCCTGTATAACGCTTTATTGCAACATCGCTATTGAACATAAAATATTAGTTTGTTGTAATAAAATACTGTATAAAGCAAATCAAAATATATAGCCCGTGTATTTATAAATATGCATTTTAATATACTGTCTTGCGCAAAATGTTTTACATTTTTACAAACTTTATTAACATTTTAAAATTTTCAAAATTTAAGAGTCATTGAACATCGTCAGTTTTTTCAACTTGATTTGAATATATGTATAATAGTAGGGCGATGTGTTCAATTTCTTTAGTATGATTTTCGAAAATTATTTTAAGTATTTTGTGTTTTAAATTTTAGATGGCCTTCTGCAAAGGCATTTTATAAAGACAAAATGGACATCGAATTTGATGACGCCAATGTTCAAGATTTAAAGAAAGGTATAATATGTACGGACGAATTGAGGCATTATGTGTCTCGCATGTCTGGGATGTATTATTATTGGAAAGAAAACCAACTTATCGAACAAGATGTTCTAAGATTTGTCTGTTTGCATAAAGATGAGCACCTTCTGAATTTATTTGTCTCATTTGATGAGCTTATTAAAATCATATATAAACAAGATCTACGGTAATGTTTAATGTATTTTAAGATATATCATTAAAAAAAACATTAGTATGTTTAATTGATCAATGTATTAAATAAACATGTACATTTTTAGCCAATGCAATTTAACAGAGAGGTACCACAGTATTAAAGTTTTTAAATATCTGAATAAAGATATTTATGATTTAAGAATTAAAAAACTTAACGAAAAACCCAAACTAGAACAGCGTTTGGAAAATTTAATACTCGTGACACTACAATGTTATCATCCCGAAGCCACTGACTTGCTTATAGATAAGTTCATAGACAATATTGTGGAAAAAGTATTACAGGTTTTGAAAAATGAAAATACCTTGCATCCAATATTTTCGTTATTACCTGAACAATTCTCAATTTGGAAAAATAATTATATCGATAAGAATTATTGGAGCGAAGGAGACGCAAAGGCGATAAAGCGTGTTCTTGATGAAGTGGTTGTAAATTTCGATTCCTATAAATCATGGATGGAAGCGAGTCAAATAAATACGAGACGGTTCTATAGGCCGCCGGTTTGTCAATTATTAATAATTAACAAGCTCTCTGTTAATTGCAGTTAATTGCAGTTAATTGTGAGTACCTCTCTGTTAAATTGCATTGGCTAAAAATGTACATGTTTATTTAATACATTGATCAATTAAACATACTAATGTTTTTTTTAATGATATATCTTAAAATACATTAGAACCGTCTCGTATTTATTTGATTCGGTTCCATCCATGATTTAGAGGATTCGAAACTTACAAGAACTTCATCAAGAACATGCTTAATCGCCTTTGCGTCCCTTTCGCTCCAATAATTCTTATCAATATAATTATTTTTCCAAACCGAGAATTGTTCAGGTAATAACGAAAATATTGGATGCTGGGGCTACTTATCTTTCAAAAATACTTCTTGAATACTTCTTGCACGATATTATCTATGAATTTATTCATAAGCAAGTCAGTAATAAATTTCTCGGGATGATACCATTGTAATGTTATGACTATTAGATCTTCCAAACGCTGTTCTAGTTTGGATTTTTCATTAAATTTTTTAATTCTTAAATTATAAATCTCTCGATTCAGATATCTAAAAACTTCAATGCTGTGGTACTAAAATCTAATAATAATATATTATATTTAATATAATCAAGCCAGTTCTCTTATTGTCATTTTAAATAATGTTTAATGTTGCAATATTTAAATATATGTATAAAATATATGTATAAAAGCACGGAAGGAAGGGTGTATCGTCAAAGTACATATATGTAATATTTCATTTAAACATATAGAAATGTAAAATATTTTGATGCAATAATATATATCATATATGTATCACAAACCCGAGAATACTGAAACAGAATAATTTTATCTCTTTCTCCTAATTATTTTATAAAAAATTAAATCTTATATAAAATTGTAAAGATAGAGTATATAATACTGAAGATATAAAAAGGGAATAGAGATAAATATCCTTCTCCTTTAGGCAATCTTTAGCCATTGCGTAAATCCAATTGTACTAATTGTCGTAATTAATTTACATCTCGTCGTAATATAATCATATTCATAGAGACGTTATTAGCACAACAGAAAATATTACTGTGTCATCTCTCTCTTTTCAGATACTAATACAATTTGTATTTTGTTAATTCAACAAATACTTTATTATCTCTATTATAATTTCCGATTTTTTTATTCAAGTCATTTTGAATAATAAAGTTAAAAGTGAAAAAAAGACATTGAATTAATTTCAAGCGTTTATAAAAATAAATCAGTCTTTTCATATATACTACTTGTTTTCAATAGTATTAAAATATACCAAAAATATTATTTATTATTAACTTAATAATTGCATATATAACTTATTAAATTATATCTTTATATTTTTAAAAGTAGAACTACTGTAATAATTTTCATAATTCGCGTTTATGAAATATATAGCGCTATTACCTTAATGAAAAATGAAAAAGTTTGAATTATTGTTTCTGTGGATGCTTCACAGAAGAGAAATTATATTAAATAAAAATCACTCTACCAGCTAAATTTTTTACATAGACATATACATATATCCATAAGACATGTGTCGAATAGTAGCTATCATCCTCGCAGTTAACAGATAAAGGTCCTCTACTAACGAACAACGCTGATTATATGTATATTTTATTTCATAATTTCCCCTTTCTTAAAAATTGCACAGAAAAAATATAACTCAAAACCGTTTGACTCATTTTTCATTCAAATTGCATTATTGTATAATCTAAATTATGAATCATTAAGTATATCAAATGAATTATAAATCGAAAAAGGGATATTTTATTGCATATTATATTGCAGCGCATGATTTTAGCGTAACATTTTCATCACTTTTACTTTTGAAGTAGAAGGGGACAGAATACGAAAACAATTAACATATTCAATTTTGATCTTAATAAAATTTATCGTTATATCAAAAATTACTTACCGAAGAGAGAACTTTACACCTTCTTAACTGCCCTGGATTCGGCACGAAAGAGACCGATTATTCGACCACGAGGCACGAGGTCCTTCGTTTCCGCGATTGCGACCTTCGGGTGGGGGTAGTTCACACACATGGAGCTCGTTGATTGATTCGCGATTATAATCGCGTTGCGCGATGAGCGAAATAATCGCGGTGTCGAGTTCTGCTTGCGTTGCGCAGTGATCCAATTTACGCGCGACGCGTGCGCTTTTAATCCTGCGCGACGATGTAAGGATCACCGAAGGATCTATAATCGATTCCTATTGGGGCGCGACTCACCAAAATATCGAGATCCGGTACCCTGGCCGAAATAATCGACATGTTTCGCGTTGTTTGACCATTGAACGTTCATTCATAGCGCGTTTTTTTAACACTTTGTCTATTATATTTAAAATAATTTTCAATATTTTTTCAATTAACAAATTATATGTTATTATGTGCAAATAGAAAATAGTTTTTCTTTTTATCAGATTTTTATAAAGAATTATTTTTTTCTTGTCACAATTTATTGGATTACCTGTAAAATTCATAAACCATTTCACATTTTTTCTTTTTTTTTATCAAATTTTTATTCTTATATAATGATAGAGGAATAGAAAGTTCTGTTCTAAATAACTTATCTCAGTATTTACGTTCAATAAAGTTGTAAATCTGAAAAAATTTTATAGATAAATGTAAATACATATATTAATTATACCATACACGTAAAACAGGTGACCAAAACATAACATAACAATTAAATATTTTCTTGGCATTATATTTAGAAAAATGTTTATTAGGTGTTTTAACATATCTACAAATCTATAAACTAACATTTCCTGTTGTACTATATCATTCAGTTAACAAATCATTTGCATTATTTGCTTGATCTTCAATATATAATTCCTCTCGTGTATATAACAACTACATGGAACACTTATTTCAGCTGCATCCAACAAACTTAATTCGTTCAATAATAAAAAGAGACTAATAAAAACCAAACGCGAGATAAAAGTGCAAATAAAAAACTTTTAAGTAATTTCAACTATTTATTAGTTTAAATTAAATATTTCAGTTTCTAGGATAAATAATTCAGTTTCTGCTAATTTGCTAAACAATCCGTAAACATTTCATGTATAAACAAAAATAGTAACACAAAAATAAGAAGGAAAATTTATACAAGAAAAGTGAATGTCAGTAGAATGAAATTCATATACGTACATTTAACATGGACGATTTAAAATTATGATCACAATTTAATTCTATGTTGTAAACGCCTCGGATTTTCGATTCGTCTCTCTTCAATTTCAATTTATAAACGATATAGGATCTTTGACACCTGTATATCTGTAGGCAGAACAATCGCAGTTTGTTTCCAATGAGTTGCATCATCGCGAGGTAATGTAGATAATTCTGAACCATCTGGAAATTTGACCGCAAACCAAATAATGCATATCCCTTGATAATTTCCAGACTTCTCGCATAATATTTTTTTCCATCGTGTGTGTAAAACAGTGAGTTCTATAATATATCGACGTGAGTTTTTATGAAGAATGACTCAAACTCGAAAGAAGGGATACATACATTGATCGCTCTCAGGAACTTACTAATTAATTATTATTATTTAGAATTATACTATATGGTAACTGATTAATAAAACAATTTATCGGGTGTCTACTTGCGGATATAAGTTAACTTTGCACACCTGTTCACTTTTCTCGTTCAAAGTTTTTCTGTATTTTATTTTGTCTTCTGATCTCTCCATTATGTAGAGAAGAATTTATGTTTGAGCAAATACAAACATGTCTTTTTTGATAGATTTGAAAATGATATATAGTTATTAAATATGCGCATGCAAATTAAATAGAAGTTTTTGTAGTTTTTTCAAATATTATGAAGAGAATCTGATAGAATGTATATGTAAAGAATATTGTACACATTAAATGAAAGCCAAATTTCTATTTCGAATTATATCAATCTTTGCAGATAAAGAAGATTGTAATTAAGATGTAATTAAAATCCATTACTAAAAAAGTTTTAACGGTATAGCAATAAGTTGAAACAAAGAAAATTATGCACACAATATAGAAAGTTATTTTAATAATTTTAGCATTAAATGTTTGTATCGGTGAAAATTCGCTTAAGGACAATCATTTGACATCATTTACAGTGTTTCTACAAAAATTTATGGCAATCGGGCGTGGGTCGTATTCGGAAGTTTATCCATAATTAACATAATACATTATGTATTGATCTTAAACATTTGCCTTATTAATAAAAATAAAAATATAAAAATATAAATTATCCATTTGAAATTTATTGCTGTAAAACTATATATATACTCCATATATGTATATTTAAATCTATAAACTCGGTTATTTTTGTGATAAACATTTAAAATTTTAAATTCTTTAAAGTCGTTTTCTCTCTTCAAAAATTACTTGCCAACAATTAAAACATTATTTCACATAAGTTATTTTACTATCTATCATATAAGAATATTATAATAAATCATACCAACATACAAATAAATATATCATTATTTCGATTTTGCTTTACGACACTTATTATGCGATTGACGACATACTACAACATGTAAGTGTGAATTTTGAAAAATAAAATAAATAAATAAAACAGATGTCAACAACTTATCTATCGCAATATAATCATGCAACAAAATGTATAATTAAATATAAATACAATACTTTAATATATAATATATGTGTTTAGAATAAAACTTTTATAATATAATTATTATTTATTATATATATTTTAAAATTTGAAACTTACAAAAATTTTCTTACATTATCTTATATCATAAAATTTTTTTATTATCTTATTTTACCTATATTTTAAAATCAACCCGAAGGACGAGTGTGCAGTATAATGTTATTAAATGGCAAATCCGGACTTTTATACATAATCCCCATAAATAGCACAATAAATTTTAATTTGTCATATATTAGCCAAACAAATGAGTTCTTTTGCGTACCATCCCTAATATCAGAACGGAATGTTTTAAAGGATGATGATTCATCATATCTGCAGCTTCACCGTTACATGCATCGTGGATATATCAAGGTGACAGACACCGACGTCATTGTCGGCGCAATGAATATGTAAACATATTCATTGCGCCGACAATGACGTCGGTGTCTGTCACCTTGATATATCCACGATGCATGTAACGGTGAAGCTGCAGATATGATGAATCATCATCCTTTAAAACATTCCGTTCTGATATTAGGGATGGTACGCAAAAGAACTCATTTGTTTGGCTAATATATGACAAATTAAAATTTATTGTGCTATTTATGGGGATTATGTATAAAAGTCCGGATTTGCCATTTAATAACATTATACTGCACACTCGTCCTTCGGGTTGATTTTAAAATATAGGTAAAATAAGATAATAAAAAAATTTTATGATATAAGATAATGTAAGAAAATTTTGGTGAAGCTGCAGATTTTCATCAGTGAAGTCGTTCAACTTTGTTTGGTCGTTTTGCAATATTTCTTTTATTTTTAAGTTATTCAAGAGGTGATTAATAGCTAATTGTTCTTCTAATATAAATATATGCGGACGTATAACATGTCCTTCCTCTGTTTTTTCCGTTGATATACTGTTGCCTTGTAGCACATTACGAAATATATGAATTTCATTTTCCGATGATATTCTGTCAATTAAACTTAAAATATCTTCGTTAATTGCCCAGGCATTGGGTTCAGAAGATTTCTGTGCCGGAAATAAAAAATATAATGATAGGCTACAATTGTTTAAAAGCGGTTGCTCGGTAACGAACATTCCAAATAGAGGAGATATTTCTAAAAAAAAAAAAAAGAAAAAAAAAATTGTTGAGCTATAATACAACAAAAAGAGGTAAAAATAAATCGAAGCCAAAATAGGTTGTTGACTTGTCAATATTTTGACACAACATGTTGACTTTTTCATCGAAGATTAAAAATTAATATAAAGCTTACTGCATTCTTAAAATAATAATATATTTACATAAAATGACCAATTCAATCATATGTTAAAAATTTAGTAATAAAATTTGTGGATCTATTTCAGGAACGTGTGTATGTGTTTAATATTATATAAAAAGAAACCAATAGTCAAAAATGTTTTATTACATTATAATTTTGATCAGAACAATATTAATATTATAAAATTTAATGTTGAACTTTAGATATAAAATAAAATATTTTTAAATACATATATTACCATTTCAATTAATTGAAATTAATAGAAAAAAATTATTAAATATTAAGATTTGATTAAATAGAGCTTATGTAAATATATAAGTAAAATAATATTAAAATGAATAATATTGTTTACCGGTTTTAGGTTCCCATTTAAATTCATCTCCGAAGCGAAGTACAGACGACAAAATAAATTCAGTATTTGAAGTCATACTTGTAAAATTTAAGCATTGAGGTAAGTAATTCTGCATCTCATTTTTCAGTACGTTATTAATTTCTTTTTTAAATCTATAAATGGAAGGATCTATCGTTAAGCATTTTTGTGGATTAAATAAATGTGATAAGACACCTTTTAAATTTTTGTTTTTATGAATCCAACAAATGTTTTGATCATAATATCTTCTTTCGTACTCTGTAATCTAAAACAAAGAATGTCCAAAATTAGACAATTGTTTGCGAAATCCTTTTCTTTCTATATAAAATACTCTTATCTAAAATACTCCTATCTAAAATACTCCTATATAAAATACTCTTAATCGTTCGTATTTATAGAATACACAAGGCTTTCTTCACTTTTTATTATTAAAAATTTTACACAAGTGAAATGTGTGTATGTGTGTGTGTCAATATACATATATTTAATTAGAAATATTATATATTATTTTAGTATAATAATATTATTTTAGTATAATAATATTAATATAATAGTATATTATTTTTGTATTATATTATTTTATGTTATATTACGTTATATTATACTATATTTCATTATGTATATAATATTCTAATGTGACCAAATTGACTTACACAAGTAATTTATGTATGCATTTTAACATGAATTATTTTTATTAGAAAATAGTAGTTATTAGATTTTGTTTCAAGGACTTATTGTGCAAAAGTTTTTTAATGACGAAATTGCAATTTTTAGAATTTTAAAGCTTTCTTTCTTTTGTTTAAAAATAAACTTTTATTTTTGCCATTCAATAAATTATGTGCTATGAGACAGTTTTCGTTTAATTACAATCGATTTTACATTATTTTATACAAAACTTTGTAGAGAACAAATCTATTTTTACTACTTATTAGTTTCTGAAAAGCAAAAATCTGTATATATAATGTTAAAAAAATAATTATCTTAATATTCATTTATCATATAGTCAACTATTTAGCTGCGTTCTTACAATAAATCTTAAAGTTCCACAATTCTGAGATACATTGTTTATGAAAATCTTAAGAATTTCAATATGCAAATGTGACGATTAATCATGCACAAATGTTTTATACATATTTCTGACATATCTAGAGGATGTAATTCGATATAATACAAAATAAAATAAAACATGAAATTACTTACCTCTTTTCTCATGTCTTTGTAGTATAATATCCACTCAGCTTTTGTATAATTTTCAGGCATATGGAGAATTTTTTTCAACTGTTCTTCGGTATCATTACTAGATGCAAAGTAAACCATCATAAGTGTTTCATGTAAGCTATGTGGACTAAAGATAAAATGTTTCAATGTCATCGCCGTGTTATGAAACAATATCATATTCAGACATTCAAAGGCGAATTTGAAACTTTTTTTTCTATGTTCAGACTCTGATAAATATAAAAGACAAATAAGAAAATTAAGCTAAAAAATGCAGTAAACATATATATATATTACAGATATAATAAGTTACATTAATTATACTAATCTCATCGTAATTAAATTAATACAAAGTACAACTTTAGTGTGGAATTCATTCAACAATTATTTTGCATGTCAATTATATGCTTTGATTTATTTTTGTTGCAATTTCTAATTTAATTTTAAACTTGAAATATGATAAGCAGTGATTTATAAATCTGGATCAGTCATGTAGGTTTTTTATAGGCATTATAAAGTTTTTATATTGAAAGGTATATTGTGTGTGTGCGAGAAAAAGCATTTTTGAATCTTTTCCTCTCGTTTCAATCAATGCTGAATATTTTCGAGAAATTTCTTTCGATAATATTATGATGTGGTGACTTTCAATGTAATCATGCACGATATCATATAATGCTTATATACTTTTGTCAAAACTTGAAACTCTCACTTATATACGAATACAGAAATTATAATTTAATTATAAACTAAAAATAAAAATAGTTAACGTATAACGTATATATAATAATATATAATAATTTTCTCGCGGATTGGGGGCATAGTAGAAATTCTCAATATTTGGTGGCAATCTTTTTTTATGAAAAGAAGATTGTCCATAAAATGTTTATACGTACTACTATATAATAATTATTAATAAATATGTAATTTTACATATATATACATTTACAAACGTATAAAGCTATATTTTTTAAAATATGAGATTATTGACGTTATATCTCTAATATGACTTAAAAAGTTATAAACTTTTTTATGTTAATATTGATGATCGCTTAAGAAAGAAAAAGTGAATAATCAAACGTTTCTTGTTCTTCAAATTTTGTATCCTATAATTATGTTTTACGAATACAATTTTTGATAAAATATATATATATATATATATATATATATATATATATATTAAAATCAGTACTAAGAAATATTTTAAAAAGCGAAAAAGAGAAGAACTACATTTAACATAACAAAATAGGTAACGATATACGAATGACAAATATTGTCTACCTTTGTTTACTAATATGGCTACATAAAAACTTTGGATCATATGTAACGAAATCGAAAGACGGTTACTTGACTTTCTTTTTCAGAAAGCAAGATGAACAAAATATTCGTGATCCGTTATATTATTTGTTATTGGAAAAATTTGCTTATAATATTTAGTAATTTACGATAAAGAATTTTTATTTAATAAAATGAGTTTACCAACTTTTTTTACATTCGCTCAAATAAATATTTCTTTATCACATACACTAAGAACCGAAATTATAGCATTTTTCTTATATTAAATTTGAAACGAAAAATTTTCTAAAATACAATCGATACTAATACATTGCGAAAAAAAAGCACGTGATTCTGAAAGAGAGATATTTGAAATTAACCGATTGCAAATCTCTCTCTCTCTCTCTCTCTCTCTCTCTCTCTCTCTCTCTCTCTCTCATTAAATGATAACCATTAAAATGTAACATATAAAATATTTTTTATAAAGTACAAAATATTAATATAAAAAACTTAAACTTGGTGCATTGTGTATGTGTGTTTATGCGCGTGGTAACGAATATTTTATTTAAATTGTATATTCGATAAATTTGAGACAAAATTATGTACTTTAATTTAATTAAATTTAAATTAATTGAATTTTAAAATTTTTATTAACTCACCAATAAATTCATCTGTCTGATCCATACTGGTTTATACAATTGCAAAGCTCGACTGTAATCTTGAAAAGTAAGAATTCGATTAGTTCATCGAGATCGGAAGGATCACTTATATTGCTTAGACACATCTTATTTTACGGTTTTTAATTGGCTAACGACGATTCTGCGCAAGAAGCTCGCTATATTATTTCAATTTCTAAGAACATTATCCGTGAGATTTTTCGAAATAATTTTCGAAAATTAAAATTTTCAAACATTAAAAATGTCCTTTTCTCAATATATAAGTCTACAAATCAAATATAATATATATAAGTAAAAAAACACCACTCCAAAATATATATATATATAATTCAATATTTATATTTTGCTGGCAAAGTTTGAAGCATTCAATGGCACTTGCATATGGCATAGTAGTGAGCTCTATAATATAACGGCGTGAGGCTTTATGGAGAATGATTCAAACTCGAAAGGAATACATATATGATAGCTGGATCGCTTTTCAAGATTCGCTAATTAGTTGACATTATTCAGAATTATACTATAATACTATCTGACTATAACGAAACAACTTATACGGTGTCTATTTGCGGGTATAAAATAACTTTATATTTCTGTTAATTTTTTTCGTTTAAAGTTTTTTTATATTATATTTTGTCTTTTAAATAATCTCTCTATCTTGTTTTAATAAATATTAATATACAAGAGTCTTTGTTTGAACAAATTTAATTTACTCACAAACACAAATACATCATCTCTGTTAGATTTAAAAATGATTTATGCTATTAAATATGCACGCGTATGCAAATATAAATTGTTTTAGTTTTTCCAAATAAGAATGAAAAAAATATTTAAAAAGTATACGAAAAGAACATTTAACTTTTGTTTTTTATTTTTTTTTATTTTTATAATTATATCAATCTTCGACAAATAAAGAATATTGTAATTATGATATAATTAGAATACAGTATAGCAAAAGTTTGCTACTATACGCTAAAGCGATAAGTTGCAGCATTGAAAATTATACAAAAATGTAAAGAAGTATAAATATAAAGTTAAATTTATGATTAATTATAATTAATATCTATGTTCTTCATTGATGTTAAGCATTTGTATTACGATCAAAAATAAAGAAATATACATTATTTATTAAAGATATATTGCTATTAAAACTGCATTAAAACATGCATTTAGAAGTGAAAACTTGATTAACTTTATAATAAACATAATAAATTTTAATTTCCATTAAATTGTTCTCGTCCAAAGTAACTCTTGCTAATAATTGATACAATCTTTAACATAAGTGTTTCACCATCTTTATGACATTTTTTATGTAATAAATGATATATTACATTTTGTGAGTATAAATTTTGAAGAAGAAAGTAAATAAAAATAAATGTGAAAAATGTATCTACCGCAATACAATCATGCAACCATTTGTTGACATCTAAATTCAACACTAAAATTATATAATTAAATTGAAATACAAACTTTAATTAATATTTATATAAAAAAAATTAATCTTTTATATAAATTTATTATTTATTTATTATATATTTTGAAATTGAAACTTACAAAATATCTTATGATTATAAAAAATTTTTTATATTTTATTGTATTTTATTTTAACTATATTTTAAAATTAAACTGAAGAAGCAGTGTGCAGTAAAATGTTTTCTAGTTCCAGCTGAGGATTTTGATTGATAACGCCAATGGAAAGAATGCAGTAGTCATGTCTGTCATAGATCAACCAAATAAAGGAACTTGTCTTTTGAGTGTCATCGGCAAGTTTATTCAATGCCTCAAATATAGTTGTTTCATTTTTGGTAAGAAACATATTCATTGCGCCGGCAATGACGTTATCTTCTGTCACCTTGATATATGCACGATGCATATAACTGCCAAGCGTCAGATTTTCACGAGTGAAATCATTCAACTTAGCTTCGTCGGGTTCCAATAATTGAAGGATGTTTAAATTTAACAACAGGTCAATGATCGGCAGTTCCTCTTCCAGTTCGAATACATTTGGGCGTATAATAGATTCTTCTAACACTTTTTCTCTTGACGTCGGATGCATATGGTCATTTATTATATTACGAAACTCAAGGGTTCCATCTTTGGATGACAATCTTTCAATCAATCCAGAAATATTATCATTCATTTTCCATGCATTAGATTCAATAGGTAGCTTTTCAGCCGGAAATAAAATGTATAATGCCGTTGCCTTGTCCTCGAATGGTAACTCCGTCACGAACATGCTTAGTTTAGAAGATATGACTAAAATAAAACAATATGTTGATATATTATGCAACATAAAGAGATAAAAGTAAATGGAAGTCAAAATAGGTTGTTGACTTATCAATATTTTGACACAACCAATATGTTGACTTTTTTATCGAAGATTTTTAAAAATTAATATAAAGACTGTTATTGCATTCTTGAAATAAAAATATATTTGCATAATAACAATTCGATCACATGTCGAAAATTTAAGACTAAAAGGTATCTATATCAAGAACATGTGTTTATTCTTATATAAAAGATATGTGTTTATTCTTATATAAAAGAAACGAACTGTCGAACATATATATATACATATATATGTTTTATAATTATATAAAAATTTTGATCAAAACAAAATTAACATTATAAAATTTAATGCTGAACTATATGCATCTACAAAATAAAATATTTTGAAATATATTACCATTTCAATCAATTGAAATTAATTGAAAAAAATTTATTAAATGGGATTTGATTAAATAGAATTTAACGAAATATATAAGTAAAATAAAATGAAATGAGTAATATTGTTTACCGGTTTTAGGTCTTCGTGGATAATTTAATTTCGGATCGTTAGAAGAGATAGCCTGACGAAAATGGCCTCCAAAACGAAGAACGGATGACAAAATAAATTCTATATCTGCGTTAATGCTTCTAAAATTTACGCATTGATGTAAGCAGTCTTGCATCTCATTTTTCAGTACTTCATTAATTTCTTGCTTGAAATTAAAAGAGGAAGAATCTATTGTAATGATTTTATTTGGACCAAAAAAATCATATTCCTTTATGACATCTTTTTTTGAAATTTTTTTGAAATTTTTGTCATTGCGAATCCAACAAATGTTTTGGTCGTAATATCCAATGGCTTCCTTCCTATACTGAAACAAAGAACGTTTAAAATTAGGCGATTGCTTGCAAAATCTTTTTTTTTATATATATAATTTTCTTATTGTTTATATTTATAAATTATACATGGCTTTGTTTTCTCTCAGCAATAATATTATATATATATATATATATATAATTTATATTATATACTATAATAATATTATAAATATATATTGTAGCACATATACATATATATATATATATATATATATATATATATATATACAAGGTGTCCTATTTTAAAAGTTACAGAACTATCTCTCGCAAACCAATACATATTTATTAACTAAATAGAATCAAATTCCATGAAACAATTACATTAAATTTTAATCTTACAATAAATTTTAATAATTAATAATAATTAATTAATAATGGTTTCAATTAATTAATAATTTTGGCATGAGTTTAATTGGCATGAATAAATATAAGGCATTTTCATTACACAGGAAAACAAAAGTTTCAAACACATCTTATCAAATGTTTACATTTGTAACTATGATAATAAAAAATGACGAAAATTTAATGTAATTTGTTTTATAACACATTTAGTTCTATTAAATTAATAAATTAAATTGATAAAATCAAATTAATAAATGTATTCGCTCTTAAGACTGAACACGTTGTATTTTTATAACTATCCAAAATAGATCACATTTTATATAAATGTTATTACTTAAAATGATATGTACAATTATATCCTACAATGCTAACCATTTCTCCTAAAACACTCTGTATATTATTTTATATTACATTGCATTATATTACATTATATTATATGTATATGTAATATTCTAAAATAAATTGCCGAACTGCCTTACACAAGTTATTTATGTATTTATTTTAATATTAATTATTTACATGAATAAAACAGTTGCTATCGGATTTTATTTCAAGGATTTAGTATGCAAAAATTCTTTGTAATTGCAGTTTTTAACTTTTTAAGTTTTTTTATTTGTTTAAATATATATTCTCATCTTTCGTTTAATAAATTATTTAGCATAGTACAATTTTTGTTTATTATCAATCGATTTTACGTTATTTTGTACAAAACGGTCTATAGAGTTGCAAACTATAGAGTTGCAAACCAATTTTTATCATTACTTATTAGCCTTTAAAACAAAAATTTGTAACGTTTCATTATATTAAAAAATAGTAATCTTAATATCCATCAATCATATAGTAAAGAGTCAACTATTTTGTTGAATTCCTACAATAAATTTTGATGTTCCGCAATAAATTATGAAGTTCTGCAAATTTGAGATATATTGTTTATGAAAATCTTAAGGATTTTGATATCTCAATGTAACGATAAATCATGCACAACTTTTTTTGACATATTTTTGACATATATCGAGGATATGATTTGATGTAATGCGGCGAAATTACTTACATTATTCCATCTTATCATTTTTGCTTGGAATGATATCCAATCAGCTTTGGTATATTCTTCAGACAAATGGAGCATGCTTTTTAAACGTTCTTCGGTCTCATCGCTGGATGCAAAGTAAACCATCATAAGTGACTCATGTATACTAAACGGACTAAAGACAAAATCTTTCATAGGCGCCATCCGCATAAGCTTCTCCAGACTTTCAAAGGCGAATCGGAGACGTATATTTGACAGTTCATACTCTGATAAAAAAAACAAAAGACAAATAAAAACTTAAGCTGAGAAGTGCAGTAAACATAGATATTACAAGTAATAAGTTATATTAATTATAATGTAACTTGTCGCATCGCAATCAAATTAAATTAATGCAAGATAAAAATTGATCGATGTAGAAATTATGCGACTATTATTTTTCATATCAATTATTTGCATTGATTTATTTTTGTCACAATTTCTAATTTAGTTTTATACTTAAAATACGATAATAAATGAACAAAAATATATAAATTATTCATATAGTTTCTCTATAGACATTATGAAGTTGCCATACTGACAGACATATTTTGCAAGAAAAAGTATTTTTGAATATTTTTCTCTCGTTTTAATAAATGCTGATTATTTAAAAAAAATGTTTTTCGATAACATTACGATTTGCCGACTTTCAATGTAGCGATTATTGTCACAATATCATGTAATGCTTATAATTTTTGTCGAAACTTGAAACTCTCACTTATATACGAGCAAAAATAATAATTTAATTTTAAATTTAAAGAAATATTTTAACTTATGTATATATGTATAATAACTTTCTCGAAGATTGAAAGCATAGTAAAAGTTCTTAACATTCGCTGGCAACTTTTTGTTATATAAAAATAATGTTATCAAAAAATGTTTATTTGTATTTCTATATAATAATTATTAATAAATATGTACTTTTGCATATATAATTTTACATATACCTTTGTAAACGTATATAAAACGATTCTACTATAAAATATAACATTATAGATTGTAATTATATCAAATGTTATTTAACATGTTACATAAATTATATTGGAATATTAATAATCGCTCAAAAAAGAGAAAAAAATTGGATATATACAAATATGGTTCTTTGTTTTTCAAATTTTTTATCATACAGTTATATTTGACAAATCGAATTTCTGATGCAGTATATATGTATATATAATATATATATATATATATATATATATATATATATATATATATATGTCTATTAAAATTAATATCAAAAGATAATTGAAAGAGAGAAAAAAAGGACGAGATTAAACATAACAAAATAGGTAACAATATACAAATGTACGTTTATATATCAGATACTGTCTATCTTTGTTTCCTAATATGGCTACATAAAAACTTTCAATCATGTGTACGAAAGAAAAAAAAATCGAGAGACGGTTACTTAACTGGTCTTTCTTCTTCAGTAAGCAAAATGAATAAAATATTCGTGATCGATGGATATATTACTTGCTATAGGAGAAATTTAATTATAATATTTTACAATTAATGATAAAGAATTTTTATTTAATGAAATGAGTTTATCAAATATTTTTACATTCACTCAAATATATATTTCTTTATCACATACACTGGGAATCCAAATTATAACATTTCTTATATATAAAATTAATGCCAAACAAGAAACAATTTTATAAACAATTTTATAAAAGAATCAATACTAATAGACTGCGAGAAAAAACACGTGATTTTGAAATATTTGAACCTGCTAACCGATTGAAAATCTTATTAAATAATAAGCATTAAAATACATGAGGGAGTATACATTTATTTAACTTAATATAAAATATTAGCATAAAAAGCTTATACTTGCTGTGTGTGTGTGTGTGTGTGTGTGTGTGTGTGTGTGTGTGTGTGTGTGTGTGTGTGTGTGTGTGTGTGTGTGTGTGGTTGTGTGTGTGCGTGGCAACGAATATTTTATTTAAATTATTATATATTCAATAAATTTGCTGCCAAATATGTGATTTTATAAAATATTTATTAACTTACTCATATGAATTTCCGTACATCCTGCCATACTGGTTTATATAATCGCAAAACTATCGCAAGGCTCGACTATAATCTTGAAATTGTAAGAGTAGCCCAATTTTGAACGAGTTGGTTGGATGTATTAGTTCATTTACATATATTTATACAGATCTCATACAAAACAATGTAACTTCTTTGATACAAAATACACGATAAACGAATCTCACTAGATCTTTACGGAGCACGTCGTGGGGAAATTGTAGTAACGTACCTGTGAGAAAGCTGCAAGTCATCCCCCCGATTTAGGTCGAACCCGTATTTAAGATGTTTCTATGTCCATAATGGCCATTGGACAATGTCAGGTAACAAGCAATGGAAACATGGAATAGAAAATATCCACCAATAGGAAAAGGGAATAGATATTATTCCCTGTTCCTATATTGCCTGTTGCCTGGCATTGTACAAGAACCTTACAACGTGGACATTGAACTACATGGCCATGTCCGTCAAACATCTCAGCGCACAATGTTCACAATGTTTACAAATTATGATTCTGTTCCGTGCTATGCACGAAATGACGCATATATATTAATTAAATATAAAGACCTTTTTGTGTTTAAATTTAAAGGTTTTTTGTATTATTATTTTTAAAACAGAAATTATAAAAAATCTTCTATTTTTACGACTTGTAAGTTAAAAGTTATTAACAAATGCTGAAAAGAATTAATTCTATATGTATATTGTTTTCACGCTCTCGCGCGCTCTCTCTCCTACTCTCCCTTCCACTTTCCTTCCTTTTTTCCTATCCTTCCTCCCTTCCTCTCTCAACATCCTTATTTCTCTTAAGCAAACATCGATAAATCTTGAATCTTATTCTATTTATTTTACTTACCTTATTTTGCAAGTTTGCACAAAAATTTTTATAATTTTTACTTTATATTTTTAAATTTAAATTTACTATTAAATTAATAAGATTTTTATTTAAAATGGCAACAAACACATATATTATTCAAATAATTTGCAATTAATTATATAATAAACTTTTTTCATGTATTTTATTAAAATTTATTCGAATTATACCGTGTTTGATGTCATTTCAATTAAAAATCTTTGTTTACAATGTTTTTAAAAAAATAATAATTGAATATAGGCTTTTTTTCAAAGCTAATAACGCTGTCTTTTTTTTCTTAATTAGGTCGCGAAACAGAATTTGCATAAGGGGTCATTTAATTATATATAAATTAATATTTTGCTAAGAATTGATACATTCAATGGCACTTGCACGTCAGCTATGCAATAATGTGTAAAACAGTGAGTTCTATAATATATCGACGTGAGTTTTTATGAAGAATGACTCAAACTCGAAAGAAGGGATACATACATTGATCGCTCTCAGGAACTTACTAATTAATTAATATTATTTAGAATTATACTATATTATGGTAACTGATTAATGAAACAACTTATCGGGTCTCTACTTGCGGATATAAGATAACTTTGCACTCTTGTTCACTTTTCTCGTTCAAAGTTTTTCTGTATTTTATTTTGTCTTCTGATCTCTCCATTATGTAGAGAAGAATTTATGTTTGAGCAAATACAAACATGTCTTTTTTGATAGATTTGAAAATGATATATAGTTATTAAATATGCGCATGCAAATTAAATAGAAGTTTTTGTAGTTTTTTTCAAATATTATGAAGAGAATCTGATAGAATGTATATGTAAAGAATATTTTACACATTAAATGAAAGCCAAATTTCTATTTCGAATTATATCAATCTTTGCAGATAAAGAAGATTGTAATTAAGATGTAATTAAAATCCATTACTAAAAAAGTTTTAACGGTATAGCAATAAGTTGAAACAAAGAAAATTATGCACACAATTTTGAATAAATATAAATGTAAAATTAAAATTATGATTAATTATAATTAACATAATACATTATGTTAATTATAATATTGATCTTAAACATTTGCCTTATTAATAAAAATAAAAATATAAAAATATAAATTATCCATTTGAAATTTATTGCTGTAAAACTATATATACGAGTATACACTTGTAAAAAAAATTATCGCAACACGTAATTAATATCAAAATTTAGCATAAATTTAAATAAGCGTATCTCCGCAAAAAATTGTCGTATTTAAAAAAATTTTTTTTTTTGTTTTAAAGAGTAAAGTCTCTACTTTAAGGAACTTTCGTTCGATTTTGATTTTATTCTCTCCCCCTTTCACCATCCCTTTAAAAGGAGGGACGTGTTTTTTTTTCAAAAAATTGCATAGTTTGACGAACTCTACGGAGTGTACTAAATTTTTTTCGCAAATATCATCATTACTATCGTAAAATATGGACTTTTCTCTACAAATTTAAAAAAAAATTGAATACCGTACGATTTTTTTTCGCGATGTTACGGCGTATCAAAGTTACCTATGCATTTTTGCCTATATATTCAATTACCGCCAACATTAGCATTATCATCGTATTCGATTCATCATCTTCAAGTTTTTGTTCGTCATTTTAATTGTTTCAATACCGGGTCTAAATCGTTTTGACTGTGCAGATGCATCATTCTTAAAAATACAAAGATGATTCTGTGATAAATTTTATATCAGATCAGATAATAATCTGCAAAATACACATTTATATTTGGCCGAGTAACTTTTTTTAAATATTTAAAATAATAAAACAAATAAATTTTTTATAAAACATAAATTTTTATTTATTTGGCGCAATTTTTTGATATCATTATTTTTTTTAGAAATATTAAGTTTTTTTACAATAATTTAAAAACACTGTTTTTTGTATAACACTTTTTCACATGGCGTGTGGACTTAGCGTCCTTTTTTTACCTTTTTTTAAAAAGGTAAGTTTTTTTAATGATATAGTTATACTGCAAGGGATATCTCAGATTTAGGAGATTGATAACAAAATTTATGGTCGAAAGAATAAACTCGATAGATCTGACACACCCCTCTAAAAGCCTAGCTCTTTTCTCTATAAAAATACTTTTAGAGCTTACTTTCTTCCCACACTGAGATTTCCTCCTGAAATACTTCACTGACATAAGTTTTGTAGAAGAAAATAAGTTTTTTCTCCAGATCCGTCACTCCGTACAAATCTAATATAAGAAAGTTAAGTAGCTTGTCCTCGAAGTACCGATTATTCGCCTAATAATTAAAGATAATTATATATAATCTTAAAAAATCTTTAATAAATTATTTATTAAAAAGATTAATTACATTAATAAGATTGTCGAAAAGATGCTCCTGATCAATCAGACCGAGAAACTTCAATACCCTGTCGCGAATCCATCTTATTCTAATTAAATCAACGTCACTTAATAAATTCCATGAAAAAGGCTAGTTTCACATAACGGTATAATATTATTAATTAGTACCTACCGATAGTCCATATACGCGATGGACGGTTTATCCTGGTCATCTTTGTCGATTAAATCTTTTTCTTCATCTTCTTTTCTTTCATCTTTTTTATAATCGTTCTCCATATTATTGATGATTTCTAAAATTTTTGTACTTTGCTAATATTATCCATTTTATCAAAAATAAAATTTATGATATAGAAAGAATATAACCTTTTATCTTTCACTTCAAAATAATATTTATACATCACACAATTTATTTCCTCTATATTCTATATGTGTAATCTTTTATTTTATTTCCTTAAAGTTGATCTCTTATAAAAAAATTAATACTATTTTACTTATTCAACCGATTAAAGATAGAGAACATCGTCACTGTAAATAACTATTTTACAAATACTTCTCAACGATAGACTCAGACCTGATTGAATGAATTGTCTTCGAGAAATATCGGATAGTGAATAAGTTTGATGCCGTCGTCATGGTGAAACGCTTTCTCGGTGTAAAAGGATATATAGGGTAAGCGAGTATTTATTGATTACACAGTGAAATTTGTATAACGAAATAGAGAAAGATATATTTAAAAATAATACAATGTGGCATTTTCTGGATCAGATAAGTTATACATAAAAAAAATATTCATAACGCTACGAATGTTCTCCTACATAATACATATTAAATGCACACATTGTTACACACATATATTACTACGTTTCTTCTCTATACATGAGCAAGTATAAAATGCTGCTAACATTTGCGATTAAAGCAGATAAAATTCATTATAATTAATAAAATATAACATAATAATATAATAATTAATAAAATCCATTTTACAACTTCTGTAATATCTTAACTATATGATAACAATAGAGAAAATATATATTTTGGCGTGGAAAGAATATAGTTACGCTATAGGGATCATTATACCAGTTTCTTTTATCATATATTACGATTAAATAATTCTAATCTTGTGGTTAATACATACTATAAATTAATATAAATTTTAAATGTGTACATATTTTGCTCTTCATTATTTACTTTAATTTATTATTTATTCATTTTTTATATTTATTTGTTATTTAAATGTGATATCAAATTAAGCTTATTCCTACTTTATGTGTCAATTAATATTAAAAAAATATATCGTTACGTCATTCTATAAATAATACAAACATCATTGGCTGAGTTTCCAATTCAATTAATTTTAATCTTTAATTATTTCTTCTAATTATAATTTTCTAAATAAAAAACTAATTATATTATAATCAATTGATGTTGATGAAACTGATTAGCCAAGAAAGATAATTATTTCTAACTTTTCACATTCTTCAGATATTTTTTAAGTGTCTTTCGAGTTCTCGTGCTGTTCGGAACTCAAAGTTTCATTTTTCGCGGCTTCGTTCGTCAATTGCGCGCTGCTGGATTCGTTCTTGCCGCCTTCATCTGTGCGCTCGTCGATCAATCCTCCGAGAACTGCCTGAACGTATTCCTCGCGACCTTCGTTGGTATCAAAGGAGAAACCAAGGGAAGGGACAAATTCGGTCTCGACGATGGTCTTCACAGATTCCGTTGTCGTTGTTGTAGTCGATTCTTGTGTCGTCGACGTCGTCGTCGTCGGTTCTGTTATAGAGGATGCTAAACTTTCCTCTTCAGATTCGCTAGTTACATGCTTGCTCTCTTCTAAAGGCAAACCGGTCTCAAAGTCTAAACTCCTCTGCACTTGTGGCAAATCGAAGACGAGTGGTTCACGAATCAAATTACCACGATACAGAGGCTGTCCAAAGTTCTCTGTTAATTGTTCAAGGATTTTCTCCTTCTGAAGAGGTCGAGTGGTCTTGTTTTCTGCTTTCGATTGATTCGTCTTCTGTTTTGTTACATTATTAAAATTTATTTTAGAGGAAATATCAGAAGGCTTAATAGAAGACTTGACAGGAACGTTAATAGATGTCAAAGTGTCTTCAAGAGAAGATATCTTAGAATCTGCATTTTCGATTGATATTCTAGTTTCTAACAGTGGATTTGTCGTAATAAATGATGGTTCGTTGAGATCCAGATTCGGCGATGTCTTCGGCTTGGTTGATGGATCGATGGGTGTCTTTAACAAATCGAAAGCAGATACCTTGGACTTTGAGTTTTTGAATGGAGTTTTGGCTTGCTGACGAATCAATATCGGACTCGTCGTAGCATCTGGTTGTTCATCGAGATCTAGATTAAACGAATTTCTCAGTGCGCTGCTATATAGATCTTTCGCCGAGAATGGTCGCGGCAATCGATCCAGTTTTAACAATTCAGCCATCAGCTGGAGAAGATTCAGCATACTCATGTTTGAATTCGATTGCTTGAATTGATCGAGTGTATCATCGATAACAACGGGGAAACTGTTGTCTTCATTGTTCGGAGACGCGTGACTAGCATCGCGAAACTTCGAAACGTTAGCGACCTCGTCCTCCGGTTCGATTGATCTGATGATCTCGAAGTCATCTAGCTCATCTTTCAGAACAGGAGCTGGTTCTTGGCGCTGTGCGATTAATCGACTGATAAAATCGTCATCGGTCGTCTCCAAGTCTTCGTTTCTCTCTACTGTGAAGGATGCCTCGTACGGAGAGTTATGTTTATCAATCACCTCCTCGATCTGTTTTAAAGATCCTGGACGGATCAAGCGCGATAGACTATTCACTGTTGCATTCTTTTTGATTTTCTCTTCAGAAACGTTGATCTCTAGCACGCCTTTCGGTGTAACCGTCTTCAAGCTTGATGTCTCTACATTGACATTACTGCTAGTAATCGGAGATTGCGTGATAGAAATCGAAGGTTCGGGAATAAATGTCGCAGAATTTTCTGACATGCTGGTACTACTTGAAGAGAGCAAACGTTCTGGAATCCTCGTTACTTTTGTACCTATCGAAATTGTCCTTGCTTCTATAGTCGGCGTGGAAATTTCAACTTTGGGAGTAATAATTGCAGAGTTTGTCTCACAAGATTCCCCTTGTTCGTCAGATGTTGAAGAGTAGCACGGCAATTTGGTATTCGCTCTCGTGCTCAGTTGAGCCTTGATAGCGTCCCTGATGCTAAATTCGAATTCTCTGTTATACTGTATTAGGCTCTCTGTCTCGCTGTTGTTCTTCTTCAGGGTTGTCGAGGAGTTCTGCGTCTTTTGCGAGTCCACGTTTTCTGTGCGATCAGATTGTGTTGTGTACGAGTGTTCATTCGGCGGGACGAAGTCGCCGAAACCGTCGTTATAATCAACAATCGGCGGAACAATGTCGGTCGCGGGAACGTCAACAATCGTTCGACCATGCGATGTGGAAACGAGCCACGGAATAGATGTGGATACTTCAGGGACAGATTGAACAGTTAAATGAACGCCTAAATTAGGCGTCTCCGACAAATCGTCCGCGTAATCAACCAGCGACTGCTCCTCAACATTAAATATCGACGATCGATCTTGATTGTTCGCAATAGATCTGTCAAAAAATCGTGGAATCTCGGTGTTCGTCAATCCAGGATTCCAGGAAGTTTTGGAACTCTCGTCCATCGTTGTATAACGCGTCTGTTCGGGAACGTTAATGAGGAAGCTTTTCGCTGGAGGTCTCAAAAATCGCGCTGGTTGAGGAATCTCGAAATCGAAATTTAATCTGGATATCGGATTGTCGTTGGAAATCGATCTAGTCGACGATGTGTTTTGGTCCACAGATGTACGGCTATCATTAGATGAAGAACGAAGGATAACACTTTGTATCTTATCAACGCCTTTTCTAGTCGTAATTATCGGATTTGCAATTGCCGAAATAGTTGATGCTTGTGCAGCTTTTCTCAGCAACGGAGTCGTCTTGTCGCCGAAGCTTTTCGTATACTCTGTCTCCTCGAAACTCTTCGTGGTTTCTTCCTCCGTTGATCGATCATAGGCTGTCTCGTTGAAAATATCCGATTTCTTCGGGATGTGCGATGAATTCACCTCTTCTTCTTTCTCGTACGATCCTGAAGAATCATTTAAAATTGCCTGCGGTGGAAGAGAAGTCGTAAGACTTGCTCGATCATTCTTTGCAGGATTTTGACTCTGTATAATAATTCTACCGAGTGGATTATTCAATGCTTGAGCAATTCCAATACTGTCTTTCGTTTCAATGTCTTCCCAGTTATCCTCATTATCGGATTTAGTTATTGGTCTCTCGTTCTGCTGTCTAAATATCTCTTCGTCTTCATCGATCGGACCCGTCACGTTGATTCTGAAATTTGTCTTTGACTTTTCTTCAAACTCGAAACGCACTTGGTCATTCCTAGAGCCAACGCCGTTGTTTTTTTCATTATCTCTATCGGCTCTCGATGACGAGGCATTTTCTGATTTTTTCGGAACTTTGTATTCCGTTTTTCTCTCTCTCAAATTAATATTTCTCACGTCCACGTTCTGACGAGTAATCGTGGGAGAAGTCACGCTATGCGCATAGAGATGATCGGAACTGTCCATCATTAAATCCAGCTTGTTGTATGCCAGCGTGGAAGGTCGATAGGTCGTCGGCACCGTAGGCGAATAAAATCTTCGTGTTGTGGTAGTAACAGTGGGAACAGTAGGCGCGTAGGACGTCTGTAAGTGATTGGCGAATCTGCCGCCGGGTCTACGATAATCGTCCTGGAATTCATTATCGCCGCTTCGATCCTGATAATCGTGTTGAATAATTGGGGAAGCATGATAAGGCGATCGGCCCTTGTTTTCAAAGTGCAGTTTGCCTTGATGATATGCCGGATTTGTACTTTTCTGCTGATGATGATCATAATGGAAGATTCGCCGCTCGTCCCGATGAGGATAATCCTCGAATCTGCTTGGCAAATCGTTTCTCGTCGCGTCGACGGCGGCGTAATCCGTAATGCTGCGGAATACCCCGGGCAAAAAACCCATCACGATTCTGCCACCGAGCGCGGAATAGTCGATGATCTTAGCACCGCTATCGGGATCCACCAGACCGTCCTTGGTGATTTCTTCCGCAGAAGATTGCAAGCTGATCATCGCGTACGCGTTGCGGATCATCTCGTCGTCGTCAATCTGATAGCTATTGCGGTTCCTTTCGAGATATTTCTTGCTGGAGGAACAGTCGACCTTGGTCCACCAGTCGCAGGTCAGCAGTTTTTGGCTGAAAGTCGAACCGATCGGGCACAGGAAGGAGGATACCAATACGTCGTGGCACACGTGGAAAACTTGACAGCCGGCCGCTTCATCGGCGTAGTAGCCTGTTGAATAATCGTAAACGAGTCTCTTACGATTCTATCCATCTTTCTTTGGATTTTTTTTGGAGAAAGACGTATAATTTTTTCATTTCCGATATAATTTTTTACATATTTTTTACAAATATATCGAAATAATAAAATAATGAAATTTGAAGAATGATTGAAAATATTATAATAATAAAATTAAAAAAAGGTCAGCCCACCCTAAAAATTTTAAAAACTTAATTTTTTTTGCATTTTTAAAAAATTTGAAGTCTTAAGAAGATTTTAAGCCGAGTCCGATGTCAACATTGCAAAAATTGACCAAGCTATGTATATAGAAAGTTGAGTCGGACTACCACGTGAGTTAGTCATGGATCGAAGTCTTCATTAATTCAAGTTTTGGATATTGCATTTGAATATAGATTTTGAATTTTATGACTATATTTTGCAATTGATAATGTCATTAAATGTAAAACATATGATAGTAATGTATGTTTAAAAAAAACAAACATTTGTGGACTTGGATTTAAATTAATGATTTTTATATGACTCCTGTGAACCGATTAGTGTGAACTCTAGCCTTCTCATAAACAATAAAGCTTATAATATAAACCGGTTAATAGTAATCTGCTAAGGGCCGGTTTCACCATCTCTGATTAACTCAATCGGCCGATTAAACTATATCTTTGTCTCTTTTTAAGAACGTAGCTGAAAAGAGACAAAGATATAGTTTAATCGGTCGATTGAGTTAATCGGAGATGGTGAAACCGGCCCTAAGAGATCGATGCGATTTGCATCGCTACTGCAGAACCTCAGACATAAGCAATTATAAAAGAGGCTCGACAACATTACAGGACTCAGAAATATCTCTTTTTAATTTTGGAAATAATTTGGGAATAATTAAATTATGATAAAATTATGATAATTGAAACAATGTGATAAGATAAAGAAATAAATATTTATGAGGATTAGAAATTTGTTATATATTCACCGTTATGACATATCGAATACATAGATTTCGTAACACTTGTGTAACAATTTTACATAGTTTCATCGGCATGCAATGTTGTTTTTGTGACTTCATCTTTCTCTCAGATTATCTAATATCTGTGGTCAGCATAGTCAGAGGGCACTGAGTTAAACTAATACAACAAAAGCATGGAAAATTAAATCGAATTAAATATTCGCTCTATGTTATTAACGACAATGACAATAACGGCAATGATAATAATAATTCGTCGGCGCATCTACTTGATTCATGAAGAAATCGATAATAGCAAGTTTGATACTGAGTGATTCTTACATTAGAAAATAAAATCAAGTTATATAATTATCAAACAGAATAGAATTATATTAATTTTAATTTATAAAATCTCAATTTTTAATATATATATAATTTATAACAAAACATTACATTTTAATATAAAGTTAATGTTATAACAAAATTTAAGAGTTAATAAATATTTATAAAATTAAGCAGAACAAATTAAACCTTTGTTTTTATACGCGTTAATAAATTAAGAAAATGATTACACTAAAAATTTTATTTATGCATTATCTTATCGCGTCATTCGGTATCGATTAAGGATTAAGCCAATGAATTTTCTAAAATTAATCGAGTGCCTCTAACAATAAGTTAGCAGTTTCCAAATCTAAAGTACACATTAATACGTTTTTGTGTCGAAAAAGAAATTGATTGCATTCTTTATCAACAATTAATTAAATTTTCCCTGTTTCGCTATACGCCTTATAATATTTCTTATTGTTCTTATCGTTTACATATAGCTAAACTAATCGCTTTCTTGTGTAAGATAATCTCTCAATAATACAAA
This sequence comes from Prenolepis imparis, assembly GCF_030444845.1. Taxonomy (NCBI): domain Eukaryota; kingdom Metazoa; phylum Arthropoda; class Insecta; order Hymenoptera; family Formicidae; genus Prenolepis; species Prenolepis imparis. The sequence continues at coordinate 15,848,577 of NW_028141160.1, forward strand.
CTTAATACAAACTTATTGTTAAGTTATACAAACTTAAAGTTTTAGAAAGAAAAGAATAAATAATAATTTTATATAATTACTTATAATGCATAATAATATCAAAATAATCGAAATGATAACCAAAAGAATATGGGATGAAGCGGCATGTGATATAATTTATTCATATATTTATTCATATATATGTATATTTACCACGTGAGCGTCCTTCACATGTAAATCCTGTCTGAGGTAATATTGTGTAGGCGGGATAATCGACGCCTGGCTCACCCGGCACATTTTTTCTGATGTCAGATAAATCTAAAAAATACAAGAAAATTTATTTTTTCAGATGGTAAGAATTAAATCGCCCATTTAGAAACTATCTTTAATCTGATGAGCTGTCTAGAAAATTGATGAGAGAAATGCCTATTTCTTCATGATTTATAATCGCCGAAAAGTTTATATATATACATAATTTTTTATAACATAAAAAATTAGATTTTTCTCTTCTTGAAAATTACTTATAAATTAAAAAAAAATGCGTGCATAAAAGTCGCAAAAAATTAAATATCTTTAATTCACAACTATCATATAATAAGATCGACAATTAAAATAACTTTTCCATTTAAATGGCAGTAATCAAGTATATAGTATATAATTACTTACACGTACAATTAACAAAGAAAGAGAGAAAAAGAGATGTTAAGTAGTACCGAGTAGGTACAAGTTCCATCAATCGTCAATTACTGACCAAGGTCGTAGAAAATAGGCCGCAATAATCGTGTCTATGATATTTAAGTGTCTAAGGATATTTCTTTGCCCGTGGTCGGACAGATGTCTTGTAACTTAATGTATCCATATAATCAGCAAGATTTTACATGACCTATTCGTGACTCACCTTTCATATAAATAGGATAAATATTATACTCCACCTTTCACATCAATGATAATTTATTCGCTAACGTTGGCCGATTAATATTTATTCACGCATGCATTTATATTTATGATTGCAATAAAAAGATGGTTGTAGTGTCATCTGAGTATATAACGAGAGGATTAATTTTTACGAGAGTAAAAGAATAAATTAAAGTTTCAAAAAAATTCTAGTTATAATAAAGTGATGAAGTTTTAAATCATAATTTCCATACAATTATGACATCAAGAAGTATCTTGTAATTATTGTAGATGCGTCAACGCCGACTTTCATCATTGCGCGTAGGTTTAGTTTAAAGATATAACTATCCTACGCCTCACGAATGTGTAAATAATGCACAAAGAAAATAATTACGAAATGCAAAAGTGAATAATGCAATGTCCACATCTTAAGCCTAACTGCGAAATTTCAGTGCCTATTAAAGGATAGCCACAAAGACCAGGTATTTACAAGACGAGAATAAGAAGAATGAAAGATTAAAGGCGTAATTTTCAAAGGTTACAGATTTAAAAGTCCAAGGATACTTAGACGTGTCGAAGGATCCCAAAATCGTAAGATTGATGATTCCTAAAGGCTATGGATAGAAATCGATCCGCGATGGAGAATGATAAATAGCTACTCACCTGTCATATAATCGTAGGGATTATATTCGCCGCCCGCGGATCCATAGCTGTCGAATGAGCCGTCCTCATTCGGATCGAAGTACTTCCTATAAAAGGTAAATGGTTTAACCAACATTTGCAACATAATAAAGTATATGGAAAATGTCGCTTAGCGGGCGATGTACCTTCCTCTAGTTCCGTCAATCGCTCTGCGTGACAGGAAACTCCTCCGCGGAATTTCATGTTCAAGACTTCGCTCGACCGTGTTGTACAAGACCGCCGTTACAAGACCTACATGAATAATGTTCTTTTATAACAGTGCCGATCTTATTGTTCGATTATTCGCGGAAGTATTTGAATGAATATTATAGTTTGTGCGAAACGAGGCTATTAAAATGTCAAAGACCTCAAGACTTACGCACGACGATTCATGCTTAAAATATTAATAAAAAATTTTTAACCATTTGAAAATACACATTTAATATAATTGTATAATTTTTGCTTATATCTACTATAAAAAATTTTAAAAATATAATATATAGAGATAGGTATATGATTCATAAAATACATTTTATATATAATATTATTAAAAATTAAAATAATTTAAATTTAAAATAAATTAAAATGAAATAAATTAAATTAGTTAAGTACGTTAAAAATAATATACTTTTTATAGAAAAAAAGAAACATTTTAAAATTAAATTCAACTTAAGTTTTCACTAATAAATAAGGAAAGATGTTTCTGGTTTTTTCACCTATGTATTAAACCTGTGAATTTTGATTGTTCAAGAATACATAATGCTGGAGAGAAACGCGCGCTGTGAATATTGTTCGATTTTGGTTTCGTAATCGAACGAGCGTGGCGTGAAAGGTCGCTCGGGACATCAAAGATCGTCTCCTCCACGGTTGCACTTTTAAGGCCACGTTGAAATTTGACTCGCGCTCTACAATCGATTAGACAAGGTAAGGCCGTAATTCACGATTGACCATGAACGATCCTCGTCGTCACGACTGTACATCGGCTTGACTCCAAAGAGAACCCGAGACTCTTCCACGAGAATAGCGTCGATCGGTCTCTCTCTGCTCAACCTCTCGTGGCAAACAACTTTGTTTCTATCTCGTAATTCACATTTAAACTTAGAATTATGCTAAGCGGTGCATCGGACGATGTTATTATCACAGTTGGGATAATTTCGCATTTCTCTCAACTCGGTAAAATCGAATTTTCCCTGAAAAGGCAATGTGGCGGTAGATGCTTATGCGGTTGATGCATCTCAAAGAGCGCAACTCAAGATAATTGTTATTGCATTATGTAATACTGTTACATAATTATATAACATTATTTAATATTACGCAAGTAATATGATTTGAGGACTCTCGCTGACCGTTCGAACGGTCAACGATGAAATGATGATGAAGTTACATCTTCTCGACTGTGTAATAAATTATTTTATCTTCTGATGACTTTTCTCTTCAGACTAAAAACGCAAGTAAAAACTCGATGCTGAAAGGATTAAAACGTCAATTGCCAAGTCGATCGGAACTAGCTTTGTTAGAATTATTTTTCCGAAAAAATTGCAACATTGTACATATAATAATGCTATAAATATTTTATTAAAATTTTATTCTCAAATTTATTAATTCGTTCATTGTTATGCATTATTTTTTTCCTTCTTCGATATGTAGATAAAAGTCAAGATGTTGATTTTACTGTATAATATTATATGTGTACGAGTTGTAACGCATAGCTCAAATAATGCACTATTACACGCCTGTCATAAAGCCTGTCGAGGATTCCATGTCTATAATTTCGTTGTTATTACTCATAACAGTCAGCAATACGTGAAATCTTTTGAAAGGCCGACAATCCAGAGATGTTCTTGAATACACGTGCTCACCCATTGTGTCTGCCATTTTCAACGTCATCAATGACATTAAAAAGACGCAAAGGCCACGTAGAATGAGCAGAACAAAGACCGGTGGTCGTGATAGAGCGTGCTTAACTCTGCTGGTGTACAAATCGCCCGATCTGCGAGGAGTCACCCGTGAATTATTTTTTGTTCGAATCTTGCAATTAGCAGTCAGATGATCTGAAAAAGGTGCACGCGCGACCTTCTGGGAGAGAATGTATTGAATTGCGGCAAGAGAAGCCGAGTAATTAGCGACGTCAATTTCCGATGACGAAAGTGCCTTCTCGAACGTTCTTTTTTTTAATATACCCGCGTCACTCGAGATAAATCGGATTTCACAAATTAATATTTAAACCACCTTATTTCGAACAATCGTTTAAGCAGATTGTTAATAATTTTTGATCATTTGTAAATACCTATATACAATTTGAACACAAAATAAGTCAGAATAGATAAAGGATATACATATGTAATAATAAAATACAAATAATATTTTTCGATGAAATTTTTTTGTTGATTTAGTTTTGTTATGCATCTTTATAATTATTTTACATTTAAATATCTTCAAGTTAAAATTGATTATTTGCATATAGGTCAGATACAAATGAATAAAAAATTCATTTTTGTTGCCTATTTATCTCCATATTTAATTAATTGAAATATTAATAAAAGCAAAAGTATAATTATAATCAAGTTGTATGTCGATATTTCTTTCTCTCAATAGAGATATCTCAATTTAAACTTTTCGATTAAAAATACTCAAGATTGATAAATCTGCAAACTCGAGAATACAGAAATTTCATTTGGCAGCAATCAGCGAATCCGTGTGACATTATTATCATTTGTCACGAACTACACGTTCAATAGCATTAAATCAAAACGTCGACATATTTCACGCATAGGCAATAAAATTGTTCACGGTAATTACCGCAATTTACACGGCACGTTTGTAAATGGACGCGCGACGGATTGCCGAAACCGCGACAAAAAAACCATGTAAGACCTCCGATGTGCAAGGCTTTGGGGTACCTACGTCGTAAAATGATTCACTTTATGAGCATATTATCTTAGCAACGTGTTCTTACCAGCGTTGCGTAAACGTCATCACGAGTTTACGTGAATGAACTGTCGCGGCGAACGTAAATGAGTGGTCTCTTTAATTATAACGCGCGCGCCGGTGATTGATTAAAGCTGCTACCGGCAAGAACGCGCGAAGCAGCGTCGAGAGATCGGGCATTACATAATGTACGCGTATATTACGGATAGAGGAAGCACTTAAAATCTCCATATAAATGTCACATGAAACTTTAACTTTATCTCGCGATTAATTAAAGATCAAATATCTAATGTATCTACAGTCTAATGATAGTTTATTTTATCGTTGTACCTAAAAAAATGCTATTATTTAAAAATTTAAAGTAAAAACTGAAGTAAAATACATATAATATAAGAACAATACCAAAATCTTTTGATTTCGATCTCTGATTTAATAAATACATAATTAAAATTATGTACTTACAGAGAAATTTTGTCACGAAAGTAATTGTTTCCTCGATCCAATATATATATAATCCAATATAATCATAGAATGAAATTATAGCATTTATATATAATATAGTACATGACATGTGTAATTATAATTTAATAATTTAATAAAACAACGGTTGACAAAGTGCTTAATAAATTATCAGTTATCGAGGATTCTGTTTAATGACTTAAACAAAATCATCTCTATGTCTGATTTATGAATATAGCTAGAATGTTACAAGAATAAAAATGTTTTATGATGTTTCGTATCATATCATGATCTCGATCGTCAGAAATTTTAGCGAGTTCATGAGTCATTGTCCGATTGCCCGAGTCATTGAGTTCCCACCGTCATAACTATAAAACTTACTCCGGCGAGCACTTTCGTTACCTCTCCGTCACCGGTTCACTGCGGTCTCCGGCGATGTATGTACGTCGTTAAGAAATTATTCAATCTTGATCGATGAAATCCGCGTTCGATATATATATTCATAGCTCGTCTTATCTGCCTTATGGCCATAAACTAACACGCGATCAAAATAAACAAACAGCGTGGGGAAGAGGGAGGGAGGGAAGAGGATTTCACATCACTATCGCACGATAGATCGATTATTTGTGGGGGTCTGTTTCGAACTCAGACTTTCCCACACACGTGGACACTTACACAGAGTAGACAGGCGAATTTTTGGCATTTTGTCGCGGTGGACGGTGGCTCCGATTACGCTCGTCCACCGTGAAAAGCAACGGCGGATGCACTGTGCGCACCTTCGACGCGGTCCCTTCGACTCGACTCCGACTCTTCCTCTCGAACAGGGGCCGTCGCGTCTCCTCGCCGGCCGGCGCGGTAGGGATCCCGTGAGATCGTGGGACCTCTTACCTTTCTTCTTCTCGCGGGGGCCTCTCACCTGCGCCTATCTACGGGGCCATCCCTCGCGCGAGGAGGAATTCCGCGCGAGTCGCGCCTCTCGCCGGAATCTCTCCGCACGTTCAGAAGGATCCAGTTCCTCCGCTACGAAGATGGGACGAATTAATGGTCCCGGTCCATGCAAATTAGATTTTCTCCAGGCAGTCAAAGATACGGATGCTGATTAATTTAAATTCGGCGATATCTAGTTATACTTCAATGTTCGTTTCATTATTCCGTTTTTACTATCGTTAATTGGGAACCTTATTAGCCGGATATTCGGTTCGGACCCGAAATTAAAAATAATAAATGTTGGAATAAAACTTTCGTTACGTGGTCCATAAATATACTATATGAAATCGTCGGTGTTCCTGAATATAGAAAGCGAAGTTATACCGCATCCGTGAAGACTTAAAGCCGATAATATGTGCACGTGAAAAGCTATGTGTAATTGAAATAAAGCGACACGTTATATAAGTTCGATGACATTGCCTCGATTCGCGTACCATATACACGTGACCGTTTTCGCCTTTTGCATAAGCGGCGATCTCGTCTCTCCCACTTTCGGCTTTCCTCTTCGAAGCGCGCGAGGTGACCGCTGCTGCAACAAGTCATATACACGCACGCTATTTTCACCGGGTGCGTGCGACTTTTCGAGGCCGCTGGTTATAGCCTCTCGCTCGTGCATATGCTAGTTAACGATGGCGATTGGTATCTTAATTAAGCGAACACTTGCGTGACCCTCGCCTGAAGCGCGATCAGACTTTTTTGTTTAATTAAATTTTTTTTACAACGAGAAGGAAGGATGCTTCTTGCGCAGCAAACCTCAGGCGCTAAAATTAGAGCATACATTTCAACACGTGCGCAACATTACACATGCGGGGCATTGCGGAGAGATTCCGACAGATTTACGAGATACACAGGCTGTCCCAGAATCTCCAGGATTTTAATGTTAATGACAGATTTTTGATGCTTGGACCAGGCATCAAGCTTCAACGCGTGTTTCATAAAGACATTTAAAAAATGTTCTTGTATTTAAATATTCTTAAATCATTATTTTTTTTTATTTATTATCTGGTGAAGCTAATTTTTCGTTCGAATGTTTACGTTCTTAGAATGACGCGAGAGTGAATCCGTGCCTGTCGCGAAACGTTACGTGAAGCCGGTCAGTGGGTATACGCGCGTTGCATTCTCACGTAACAGCGGCGGGATGCTGATGGATGGTGAGATGCTCGCGCGCGTCCCTTTCGCCCGCTTCTCATCCTCGGTCAGGGGACTTACTACGGAACGGCAAGCGCAACCATTTACGATAACCACGCGCTTTCATGCAGAACGGTACCGTTATAACGCCCAAGCCGCGTTTGCTCTAATGGCAAATAGGCTTATTGTGCGTCTTGCATCACGCGAATGCGCATATACATATATCATATATCCGTACGAAGGCATAATTATTAAATACTCGTTTATATAAAGCTCGAACTCTGCTCCTCCTCGAAGATGGAATCTCGCGATTTTTTTCGCGGGACGTCTTACGAAACTCGAATGGAAACTCTTTGATAATTTGTATGTTGACAAAATTTATTGTTCCATTATATATTATTTACTTCGCTTTCTCTATACGAGCATTTCATGCGTGAATATTATTACTCGACATACATTAAAAATAACGATATAGTATTTATTTTATATGCTTGTTAAAATTAGTTTACTTGCCGCACTTAATATTCTCGAAATAAGCATAAAGTGTATTTTTGCGAGTGTGCTGTTTGAACGATTCATTGTCAGTATTATATAATGCAAATCGAATAAACGGGAAAAACGGAGGTATTAGAAAGGCCCGATCCATTCGTGTATTCTCGAGTCTTTTGTTCAGCCGAGAAAAGCTTATCCAAGGATATATTATAGATCACGCAGGATATTGTACCGTGACGTTAATGGAATTGCAACCGGCAATACGACAAGGTGGTTAAGTGGCTAGCCGCATATAATTCCCGACGAGCTAAACCGCAGGAAACGAGGGACATTAGAATGTCTGAAACACAAGCGGTTTTCTTATCCTATAAAAGCAGGTAGCGGTACAGAGGCGAATGACAGGAAAAAAGTCCTTTCGCCAAGGATGGTGATCTGTCCGTGCGTCTGTAATGGTCTCGTCAAGGATAGAATTTATTAACGTTCGTTAGCGCGCTCCTGTATACAGCGCGTTTGCTTATGCAAATCAAAAAAGATGCCGATATTTGCTCAAGCAAGTATTATTATTGACTTTCATCGGCATGACCCTGTTTGCAACTCACGTATATATAAACTCATGTAGCTTGAAAGGGAAGTTCCATGGAGACTTTCTTCGCTGTGAGAAGTCGTAAGTAAACCGAGCAAAATACCATCGCGAACATGCAATTTCTTTTTTACATTTCGACTCCGCACCATATTATGTCAAGTGAGCAGCAAAATCAATGTGAAATGATGCTCAACTCTATATCGCTTAATTGAATAATTAAAACAAAGATTACTTATATCGGATTAATTTATAATAGTTATATTGAATATACATATATAAAATAATTTATAATATTTGTAAAAGCAATCTAATTATTTTTTAAAAACCGTGACAATTTTTTAGATTATTTCTAAATAATGTAGATTATTTTTTGATAAAATATAATTTTTTAGAAATAATCTAAAAAAAATATTTTTTAAAAGATAATAGTTAAAAATAGTTTCCTCCATAATTAATAATATATGTCGAATAAATCAAAGACCTGGCGAAAAAGCGACGAAATACAAATGATATTGCGAGAATCGTGTGTTTTCACAGATTACAATCGAGTAGGATACATTTACGGTGCGTAAGTACCTTAACGAGCTGTGATGAATCGAGAAACTCGTGTAATGAGCCATCAGCTAATTTCACTGGATCCGATAATTATCGATACCATTACGTCCGAGATGTTTTCCCCGCTGAAGGCAGGCTGCGTTTGCCATAAGTTTACGCAAATTTTGCAATTTCCGCTCTCTTGTGAAAGCGCTCATCGCATGATAACCAATGAAGTAATAGAGACTTCTGGTTCAAAATCATTTGCCTTTAATTAGATCAGTATTGAACAAGGTAAGAAAAAAACGAAGGATTTTTTTATAATTAAATAAGATTGATGCCAACTCATTAGACATTCAGCTTAGGTGCAATTATTAAATTTTGAAATCATTCTGTGTGAAGCAATATCAGTGTATCTATATTGTAATATTATGGAATCAAATCTTTATTGCTTCAAATATAAATTTCATAATCTGTATTTTTCTACATATAAATAATTTAATATTCTTTGCACGAGAAATATATAAAAAAGAAAACAATTCTGTCTTTGTGCAATTATTATTTTTTGTCAAAGGGGGGAATGCAAAGAATTCAAGCATATTACAATTTTTCGTAAAATTGTAAATTCCTTCCTTTTATATATATACGAGCTTTTTATGACCTGCGATATATACTTTCTACTCTCGCTCGTTGATTAGGCGCTCCTTGGGAGACGCAATTAACGCAAGTGTAATAGCTTGCTGTCAACGTCCGTGAAGCGTGTCAAAAAATTACCTGCACTCTCGTATTCTTCCGGGTATAGGCCAAACGTATCCTGGATCGTATCGAAATAGAACACAAATATACCACTCAAATAAAAATATCATAAAATCATGAGAATAAATTGGATAAAGATTACGGTTCTTAGGAAATGATGAAAAGAACTCATCGGTTTTACTTTCCAAGTGGAAATCTGTTATTATGTTGTCACGATTCTATCAGCAATACGATCATTAGATGATAACATCTTACGCGAATGCAGTGGGTTAAAATATAATAATTGCCGCAATATTTCTCGCAATTTGTGCTGTAATCGAAAGAGTGAAGGGTGATACGTGACATATGTAACAAACGATTATATGTATATACATATATATATATATTCACACAATTTCACTACACACATTTTGCTGAAAAACAACAAAAATATAAATATAGTTCGAATTTATTTGACTACACATAAATACTAACATTAAATCATATGCATTTGCGCAATATTGTTTATGTTCTTCCATTTTTACGACCGCCTCGAAAGCAATCTTTCGCAAGCCGTTCTATTTCCGAACTTTATGTGAACGACTTTCTATCGGACCCACCTTTTCGACCCGTGCCAGTTCTCGGCATACAGTTGGCAAGAAAAAATGCCTCTTCAAGATGAGATTCGGTCACCTATGACATAAAGGAAGAAATCTTGATCCCTACAATAAATTTCGAAACGCAATAAAATTATATATAATTTTTGAAATCAAATCATATAAATTTTAAATTTTAATAATATGATACTAAAATGATTATGGCAGCTTAGTATTAAAATGTTCGAAAAGATTTATTTCTTTGAAAATTATTTTTAAAAAATATCTTAGAATTATGTCTTAATATAAATTACATGTTGCATTGCATAAGCACATTGAGTTTAGAGAAATAAATTTAACATTGTGAACACAATGCAAGTGTCTCTTTAATAACAAATGTTTTAAAAAATTAACAACTGTGCATCGCAAAATAATTCATATGAAATTCGCTATATCTGCGGCAGACAAAGCTAAATAAGTTTACACGTGTCAAGGAGCTTAATTATTTACGTTGGCGCTTGCTCCTTTCTCGACTATAGGCTAATAAATAAAATCACCGTTTCAACTTTCGACATTTTAATTCTAGAAGATTATCCGTTCTATACAAGAGCAATCGTCATTATTATCAAGATGTGTGCAATAGTTCGCAAAAACATGAATATTTTCTATTAAAATATAAAAAGAAAAACGAAGATATTCAGGGGTTAAATATATATAATTATATTATTCCTTAAACTTTCGACATTTTAGTCAAGATTGTTTGATTTGTTCAAACTTATAAGAACCTGTGATCTTTATCCAAACAATAAAAAATGTCGTCAGGAAATCTTCTATTTTGAAATATAGAAGCACGTTTGGTATTTATATATTATATTATAGAGACATATAATCGATATTTTATGTTCTTGACACTTTTCTAACAGAAAAAGTTGGCGATAATTGTTACAAATATATGTATACATATTTTGTACTATAATTATTTTACAATTTAGATTCTTTAATAATACTGTAAATATAAATATGTGTGCATAAATAGGAATGCATTATAGTAAAGAACAATATAAGAAATTATACATATACAAATAATTTTTTATATTATTTTTATAATTTCTTATAAATATTTTTATTACCCCGTATGTTTGCAAAATATTTATACATATATTTATACATACAATATAAAATATAAATAAGCCTTCTGTTTAATATATATTTTGAATATTAATTATTTTATGAGTTTATGAGTTTTATTTATTAGTTTATATGTTATTGTTTGTTTTTATTTTGTCTGTAAGTAAAATATGATAATAAATATCTTATTTTTAATAACTGTTATTTTAATAACATTTGCTATATACAATTATGTAAAAAATACTATTTTTCTTTTTTTTATTTAAATGTTAAAAAATATTTATAATTAAGATATCATAGGAAACTGTATTAAATATATGTGCATGTCTAGGTTGACACTTGCAACACCAGATGGTGCAAAGAGTCTGATGCAGCAATTTTATAACAGCTTTACATTTCATTCCTCGTAAATGATTTAAGAAACTACGGTCTCTATATATGTGCATAATTATTACAAATATAATATAAAAATATTCAAAGTTTGAAATGTATAATAAAACAATATTATATTGAATAATTTTAATATTTTTGATCCAGTATATAACGTTTCATTAAGAAATTTATTAAATCTGAAAGAAAATGTGATAATTTTCTAAAATTTTATATATGGTATAAGTTCTATAATGTATTTTATATATATTATATTAATTATTTTTAACGTGAGCCATTAAATGTGACTATGCGGCAACTGTAAAGAAAATATACAATGATTAGTACAAAGTTCAGATGAGTGAATAAAGTTAATCGCAGTCCTGTCGCAGTGATTGCACTTTGTACATTTGGCACAAAGGCATTCCATAGGAATCGAGAGTCGAAAGCGACAGAACTGGTCTTGACTCTTGAATGTCTATCCGTCCATCGATCTTATCTTGAAAGCAAACAATCGACTTTAAACGAGCGATAGGGAAACGAACGTGACATTGGATGGATTCTAGTCGGCTTAAATAGTTATCTTCTTCGATTCAAATCGATTATTATGTACAATCGAACGATACCGCTATGATACTTGAACAGCCACATGCGTTATCTGTCAGTCACGCATTTCTTTCGTACTTTGCGATTAATGCGTGATCCAGGGCACTATTAATCGCCCATTTAATATAAATATCTGTGACTAATTCATAATATAAATTTTTACTTTTATCTCATTTGATTAAAATTGATGAGATAAAATAAAATTGTTGCTAATGACATGTTAAAACGTTCACCGTCAGAAAAGCAAAACATTTAGATAATAGAAAAACAGATTTTAAAAAGGCAATCTCGAAGATAATATTTATCTGTTATGATATATACAATATATAGACGTAGATTTTTTCAATATAACGATAAACTCGAGGAATTCATATTATTTTTTCAGACTTTAATCAGACATGATATTAGGGAAGTAAAAATTTATCAAACATCTAAAAATTAAAGAGACACATTCATACATTAAGAGTACATTAAGAGAATATTAGATAACGGGACAAAAAAATTTATAACGAAAATTTAAATATAAAAAATACATTTTAATAAAACTAATCTGAAATCAAATAACGTTGAATGAAATAAAATAAATCACATGAGGTGATTTATTGAATCGTTCAATAATATTGTAAAAATGCACACGACCACCACTTGTTAATCTCGCGTGACATACGTGCGCAAATTAAATAAAAATTCTCGTGGATTCGATTTATCTCGGAGACAAATAAAGCGATTCGGAGAAAACTTTGTGCAATCTCGTTCGCTCGACGAGCGGTAAAATTTGTTGGCTGTGGTCCCCCTCCCTTGTCGAACTTTGCCACTTTATTGCGCAATCGACGAAGAAGAAACTAACTCGCTGAACTTGTCGCGGATTCTCGCACACGTGGACCAGAGGATGACTCACCTAATTTATGAACGAGGAAAGCTCCTCTTCCGGAAGCTAACTCAGTCCTCTTCCCCGGCATTGATGCTGGCCGTCTCTCTGCTCGGAAAGTTCGGGATCCGCAATATGACTCATAGCGACATACTGTTACGAGATTCATTTCAAGGTCATCGATCCGCCCACCAAACGCGACATCGCATGAACGACACGTTTTTCTCGTTGTGTGAAAAAAACGGACGGCGGAAAAATATACTGAATTTTCCAAAAATGCCACGAGAATCATTTAATTACTCTGTCATGAGACAAATGATATGTATATATAATATAATATTGATAACAACGATAAAAATTAAATAATATGATAATGAAACAATTTAAAGAGTAATAAAAATAATAGTAATGCTGCTCGAAATTGTTTAAAAAATTTGTTTCAATTAAGAACTTTCTTTTATGTGTAAAGATATTATATATTTCCTTTTGAATCTAGTAAAACAATAAATTATATAGATGGATTAATAAACAAAAAATCATAATTAATATACCATTAGTTTCTTTAATATAGCTATTCAACAGTGACGATTTTTTTTTATCATGATATTTTCAAGAGAAATTATCTCTACAGCTTTGTCATCTTTCGGACAATATCCGATATTCATTTTACCGTATGATAAATTCTGTTCTTTTCAGGTGAACGCACGCAGCTTGGTTTCAGTGAGATAAGGCGCAGGTTAAAACTTAAAGGCGACCTAGAAACCGAGTGCAACAGCAACAGGTGGTAGCAGGTAGGCGACTCAAGGGGATGGAGACGCGCGCGCGGGCGCGCGCGACCCGGTGACTCATGGGGTTGCTCCGAGAATGTTGATCGCTCCTCGCAATCCCCGCCGTCTTCACCTGGATGACTCACATACCAGTCGACACACATACACACATGCACGCATTCTTACCTCTCGAGGAAATATGTGGACCTACTTTTTGTCGAACGCCCGCTCATTCAGACGGATCTCTCTCCCCCTTATTGAAGGACCGTCGCTAAGATTTTCAATGGAAATCCCCGTTGGTCTCCTTCTTAAAGGTTGTCCGACACTCGATGCGGCCTGGACATTCTTTCGTAGATCCTGGAATGTAACACCAGAATTCTTTTTAATTCTTGCGTGAAATGCTTTTGTAGAAAAATATACGAGAACTTTCGGTTAGAAAAGAATAACTCACATAAATCAGTTGTTATATAGAGAAAAATTTTCCAATCAAAATAAATATTTTGATTTGGACAAGAAATATTTATATAACTTTTTTTGCAAATTACATCTAGTAGACCTGTTTTCATCGAAAGTTCAATTTTCTGTGAATGTTTGAGTTTATTGTTACGAATGTGTGTTTCAATAGTAAAGTCATATATAAATCTGCATATAGCTTATACAAGTTGCAACGAGTATTTCATGACAGAAGTAATCGAATGCACTTATGACAATTACATGCACAGTTGTTCTGTATTGATTACACATGATACACGACTATACACGATTCAATGGCTAGTAGTAACACTTATAGAAAAAAAAAGAATTGATGAAATCATATAACTACGACTTAGCAAACAACGCGGAGTAACATGTATGTATTAAAATGCATATATGCAATTTTATTCTTATATCATTTGTATTCAGTATTATTTTGCAATTACATAATAAGAAACCGATAATAAATATTACGATTAATTTTGAAACAAAAAATCCAGATAATTCATCTAAACCACGTACTTTTTCTCAACTTTAATCGCAGAAAACAAAGAATGCAGGTCTTGCTAAGGTTCTCGTTTGTGAATGTAAAAGTAGTAATTTGAAAATCGATACGGTCCATTAAACGCGTCGATGTATACATCGTGATTTTCGCGGAAGTCAGGTAGAATGTGAATGAAATGAACGCCATTGTAGTATATATTACACACGAGCTGTCGCAACTTCTGAGAAAATTTCATTCAGGACCCGTTCGCGATCTACAGTGTCGCTAGTTCCGGCTTCCAGTGATGATTCACGAGATACTTGAACGATACGTTCAAGAAATCAATCTTCCAGGAAACGCTCGTAAGACAGATCTTATCGAACAAAACGGATCATTCACAAATCCGTATATATTTGATGAATGTAAATCTAAATTATCTATGAGCCGACATAATCTGTACTTTCACCGGATGAGTGAAAGTCTTGAACGGAAAGAATCGATACCGTACACGATTTGGAAATACCCATAAAGAAATTTCCTATAACGTTAATCAGATTTCAAGTAACGAAATGTTTATTGCTTAAAGGAAATATTTATTTTGAAAGTATCCAATTAAAAACTAAAATTTGTTTATTCGACAATAGTAATTAACTTAATAATCTAATCAGAGAATCGGTAATTTTAGTGGCACAGTATTGTAAAAAATTAGATTATCAATTCATAGATTAAAATGAAAAGTCAAACGAGCTACAAGTATGAATAATCAAACGAAATGTTATGCAAGTTTATTTTTAAGTTGACCATCATTTTTGCGATAACTTTGCGAAATATACATTTCCTCCGACAGTTCTCGTGTCTAACAAACATGAAGCAGATGAGTCATGTATTGGCGATTGTGCAAACAAATACCTGCAAATGTTTTGAATAATGTTTGAATGATATCGAATGGCAAGTGCTGGCATACTGAACGATTAGAGTGCACCTGCTTCAATCTTTTTTAGCACATTAACAGTGATTAAGCGACGCTTCGCAACTGATGTAAGAGAATAAGAAACAAATCGCGTCAGCCAATCTATTGCTTAATATTCTTCGAATTTGAATCGCCTTATTCGCAAGAAGGAATCCAAAATTTACAATTTTCTGCATACTTCGATAAAGAGAACAATTCTTAATTCACGCCTTACGACATAATATATCGAATCGGGAAATAACGAGCGATCAATTCTTTCACATGCCTCCACATTGCGATAAGATTCCATCATATCAAAGATATCATATCTTTGACAGAGATAGAGTAATGGATTCCTACGATATCGAATATTTTTCCCATTTACTGTTATCGTGTTTTTCGTTCTTGCACGTGTCCATTAATTACGCGGAAATTATTATCTCTTCTATCATTTCTTTCACATTGACAAGATTATTAATGTTGCCTGCAAATGTTGTCACAGTTTCATCAATTTCCCGATTTGCTGTCTCGTTCATTAATTCGCGTAAATTCGCATCAAGTTGCATAAAGAATTAAAAATTTCAGCATCGGAGTTGTTGAAAATCAAAGGTGTACTTCGTTACGATGTATTAATCATAAGTTTTGCGAATGTCTTTCACCCGCGATACATTCGTCACGTTTGCATTATGTAATGACGCAAGGTGGATAACGGTTTTACGTGTTATCGCGGTAAACACGCAGCTACGTCATAGTCATCCGAGCTCCAGATGAATTCTCATCTTTCTCTTTTTTGCCGTAGCACATATAGACATTATTATTTTATCAAATAAAAGATAAGAAAAATCACGTAATCGCAATATTTTTCATAAAACATATATTTTGCATTTATCAATTATTATAAAATAATTCTTTCTAAAAATATCAGGAAGTTTATCGAAAGAAATATATTTTTGCAAAATTAAATATCTAATAATTGAGACACATTCCTGATTTCTAAACTTTTAAAGGTTGAAATCTTTATCTCTCTCTATATGAAGAAAAGTGAAGATTAGAATGATATTTTTCCCCTATTAAAAAAGATTCGCGGCCATCATGACCGGATGTATTCTCATCAATCTTTACCTATTTTTGCAGGATTGTCACAAGAAAGTTAATGTTTCAATTAATGACGAGACACAAAACGCTCGATCAGCTGGTCATGGAATTCCGTCACGGTAGGTAGGTAGGTTCTCGCATTGCGTAATGACGCACACACGACGTTTGTGTGTGGCATATAACTGATCTACGTCACTGCCGTAAACAGAGTGCGGCGTCATCACCCTGCAACGCTTAGCAGGTTTCGCGCCACGTTTTGCTCCTTTTTCCGAGCCCTCTCCTCTCGCCTCCTGGGACCACCGCCTCTCGTTCGCCAGCTTGCATTTTCTTCTCTTTCTCTCGATATTATGCGCATCTAGTGCTGCAACGTACCAACGGGTACGTCATCGCGTCTCCTCTTGCTGAGTCGAGTGACTCATCCGCTATATCAGCGTAATATGCAACGTATATACATAGCGTACTTGTAGGAATCGCGTGTAGGAATGAAAAAGTCGACTGGACTCGACATAGTGATTTAAAACGTTTATTAGAAGTTAAATACATAAAACGTTATAAAATTGTACACGGGAGAAAGAAAGATTGGAAATAAATATATTTTCCATTATTTTTTGTAATATTTGACAAAATATTAGCTTTAAAATTGCATAATAATAAGAGTCTTTTTTAATTGATATATTTTATTATTACAGGTATATATTATGTTTTTTAAGTCACGCGTGGATTTGTAAAGCCTACAGTGATTTGCGACAAGAATATCACTTTCGAAATAGTCGAAAAAGGGGAATCGCTGTTCCGGAGAATAGCTCGAGTCACATAAAAAAATTATGCCTTCCTGTGATAAGTATTTGTTTTGGTTCCTACCTCGGCCTTGGACATATATGTGCAATATGTCATTAAACCCGTTCTTACTCGTTATAAAAAGTAGTGCCATTAAAGGAAAAAAAAAGAGAATATTACGAGACGCCAGAAGAATTTTTAAATGTCTTCTCAAAAGAGATTGTTTGTGTAAATAAATAAATAAATTAGACAAAGTATACTTTAAAAAATACGGCGCTTTTTCGAAATTTCTTGTTCAAGAATCGAGAGATGTTCGGATACCTTGTATAGACGGAAACCGATTACAATGCGAATTGCGACGTCACGATCGTGACGTCGCGTAGACTAACTCACCGTTTATGACGTCTTCTTCGTT
Source organism: Prenolepis imparis (assembly GCF_030444845.1). Taxonomy (NCBI): domain Eukaryota; kingdom Metazoa; phylum Arthropoda; class Insecta; order Hymenoptera; family Formicidae; genus Prenolepis; species Prenolepis imparis. The sequence continues at coordinate 15,866,505 of NW_028141160.1, forward strand.
CGAGAGAGAGAGAAAGAGAAAGCTGAGGGTATAATGAAACGAGAGAGAGAGAGACTCGCGGCTGTGGGCGGACACGTTTCTAATTGCGTGGGTGGGACTAATGAGCCGGTAATTAATCGGAGCGCGATACGTCGCCGACTTGCTGTGCTGTGCTGTGCTATCAATCGGATGATTCAGTTCTCGTGTAGCACATCATCAGCTTCCGCGGTCGCTGCGGAGCGCCTCGTAATGTAACCGCAATGTCTCGCGTTACATAACGCGCATTAACGATCGCTCGCGCACGTCCATCTCGATGAAAAACCGCGATACGCGATTATTAAGCCGTAATGATGTAAAGCGTCTCATTAAAACCGCGCCGCTTCGGCATCGCGCCGATGAGATATCCGCGAATGACGAGAGCATCCGATGTAATGCATCGAAAGTCGTGATTAAAAGCGCAGTTGATCCAATAATAAAAAGAAATTTAACTGTAAAACATTTTCGTGCTTTCCATTTATTCTAAATGACTGACCGTACACTTGAAGTCTAGCAAATCTCTCGTGTGTGAAATAATAGAATACATATATCAACCACATCATATATAGAGATATACTTAATAAATAAAGTTGCCGCGCATGTATTATATAATTTCTCGAATCGTGCGGCTTCTCAGAAAGCGCAAGTAGGCGCGATGCGGTGAGAAAATACGTATATGTATATATATATATATATATATATATATATATATATATATATATATATGTATATATGCAGGATCTCGACGGAAAAGATCACGATTGCGAGATGTGGACTTTTGCGTGGGAGGATCGAGATGTGACACGGTGGCAGCACCGGGAAATCTCGTGATAATGAAATCGTCATTGGCAGAGCGTAACGTATGCGATAAATTGCGTGGAATTGGAGAAAAAAATTGCAATTGCTCCATGGGTTAGCGCCGAAACGCACGGAAGAAAACCTCTCGACGAGTCGAATATGGTCGATGGGGTTCGCGATTCGTGGGCGAACTGGTATCGGCCAAGTTCAACATTTCGAGTTTCCATATACATGTGCAAAGATCGAGAGAATCGCTTCCTACGCCTTCATCCTTAAAACATATCGATCGTTTAATCTGATGAAAAAATAGCAGCTTGAAGAGAGAGAGGAAAGCTATATTGCTGTTCGAATAAATAAACTATCATTCTTTGAGATTTAACACATTTTTATATGGTGGAATAAACGACGTCTTCCACTCAAATCTACATTAACGATGAACTCAAAGAGCGATGAATCCAAAAATTACAAGCTTGCTCTGTAAAGAAGATTCACACACAGTCAATATTTCGTTTTTCTATTTTTCAAATTAGAAGAAAGCCTCACAGGACTTATTCTTTTATTTCTTTCACAAGATTTATTTTTTTATATATCACAATAAAAATATCTTGCTTTAAAAATTTAAAATAATTAAAAATATAAATAAGAAAATATATTTACACATAATAATATAAGAATTAATCTAATCTCTCTCTTTTCGTCTTTTTCTCTCTCCCCTTCTCTCTCTATAATTTATTAAATTTTGAAAACAATTTTTACAGTTCTTTGTGAGAAAATATAATTAATCGACGAGAGAATCGAAAGAAGCAATCAAATATTTTGCTCACATGTTAATCGAGAATTGACCATTGCAAAGCATATAACGTTTTTAAGTGACTTCGAACTGGCTGAGATCATCGTCATGCTCGATTTGGAGCATGATCTAGAAGAGCGGATTTCGCGGAACCAAGATGGCAGACAGGTACTTTCGGTCCGGGGTAATATCTGTGTCGGGTATAAGCCGATTTATAGCGTTCGTAGAATGCGATCCCTTTGGCAGGCGGGATAAGAGAATTCTCAGAGATGCTGGCGCTAAATCCCGGCCTACATAATAGTCGTGCCAACAGGATCTCCTTCATCAGGGTTCGTTATAGAACATAAGAGGTCTCCGTTGTCTATGATCGCGAGATGTATTTGCAAAAATAATCCGATCGAATGTTACGATAACACATTATTCATTATAATTCGACAGAATCATAAAATCATCGAATATTATCATTTTGCAATCATCTGTACCTTTTTTGTTAAATTCTTTGAAACTTAATGACATAATTGAAAGTTTAATTAAATTTTCCTACATTTACATATATATTTTTTACAATTTGAATGCATTCAATATATATTTTATTTAATTTTAATAGAATTAATAATATAAAGTTTCTCCGTCCCTCAGAAATTTAACTTTCACCCCAAGAAGTAAGAAGATGCGATCGCAATTTATGTGTCTTGTTATAAAAATTTTAATTAAAATTGAATATAGAATTTTAATTACATTATTTAAAGTATATAAATATATTGTCGTAATAAAATCTTTATTATTGTATATAATATATATTAATTTTAATAAAATAAATAATGTAAAGTTTAATTATCAATAAATATGATTTGGGAAAATAAAATTATTAAGTTTTTATATATCTTTTATAGACTGTTTTCATTATGTCAATCTAAGGAATCATAAAGGTCTAGTTGGACAATGAAATCATTTCCTCGACAAGATTTTGCTCTTAGGTGTGCCGCAATCGGCGGCCTGTAATCGCGCGATTTGCCGGCGGCATTTGGAAATCTATTCAACCGGATGTCTCTTACATAAAACGTGGCTCGCAAAGTTAGCGCTCGGCTCGTGACTGTTTCGTATAATTTAGCTTTATTTCCATTCGAGAAGACGATATACAAATTCACGTGTCGTTACCACGTTCGACTTATGAACCCCAGAAACGACGACACGTGCAGGTTTTATCGCCACTTCGCACCGATCGGCGAAAATTGCCGCTTTATTACTTGACGATAAAATATCCAGGATAATGAACAGCTCGGCGACGCTTTTATCGCGGCAGTTGCTGCGTGCATGCGCTTCTGATGTAGATAAACTTTTCCGTAGAGGTTATTACAAGGTGCTAAATCAATTTTGCCGCTATGCAAAGCTGGCATACATACATACATACATATACGTTCGACGCGAAGTTTACAATCGCTCGCGGGGTCGCGACGGGCGGAGCTACTTAATATAATTTTGATGGCCGACGTATTTGGAAATTTTCCAAACCCGCCCTTGGGGTACTCGACATGTTTACACACCGTCACTCACGATTAATCCACGGTTCATCTTCCACCGAGATGATGCCCGTAATATTATCGACGACGATTGTATGTACATACAACGAAGATTATGGTACCATAATCCTCGAGAAGAAATTCCATCGTGCTAATAAAGAGATTCGAGTCGAATCGAGCTGTCATCTCGTACTCTTACTTATAAATTTATTTATAATTTTCGTAAATAACACGCGATTATATTTTCGATAAATATATTATGTGACATATTTCGTAGCAACATGAATGTTTCTCGTGAAATGTTTATCGATGCTACATCGCATTTATATGCATATATGTACGACCGAATGTTCGGGCGAGGGCACTCAAATCGCGTAATCTCGTAATGCAATTCTTTCGGACGACTAATTCGCCGAAGTCAGCGAATGGCCCCCGCATCGAGGGGTGAATGACGAAAATCAATACGTGCCACGAGTAGAGACCCCCGTTGGTCGGTTCTGTGTCTGCAAAGTACAGAGCGAGGGTTTCACGATTGTAAGTGCATCCGTCCCAGGAGCGTATCGACGAACAATTAAAACACCTGAAGTGTATTCCAAGAGGAAATTTTTATAAAGATTTGTTTTTTTTATCGACAAATTTTTCTCTTTATTTATTTAATGTCGGACCGTGAATCTATTTTCTCTTTAGATATTTTTCAGTATCTATACTTTCTTAATATATAAAAATAATTCAATGGATTAATATTATAGAGATATAACAACAATAATCGAGCCATCGCGGTAGAAAAATATTTTCGATATTTACAGTTGCATAAATAAAATCAGGAAATTACCAAAGAGATCGAAATAAATAATGATATCGATAGAAGTTTTCCCTTCTCTGTTTCTCGACAATTTTATAGCGATTGAAAAAGCATTTTTCAAACATACGAGAATATGTAATATAGCCAGGCAGAATAGTGATTTGAGGAGAAAAACAGGGAGAATGGAAAATTATAAGAGGAGAACAGTAAAGCCGACGTTACGACCACCGAAATATCGCTCGAACTTTCCGAAAGACGACTCCGAATTATTTATGTCGATTCTACGGCGAGACATCCAGGGTGGCCGACACGCAGTTACGAACTTGGGTATATAGTACCTCTAGGGGGCGAATCGGCGAAGCGTGGCCCCCCGCTGAATAACTCTGGCGGCGCCCCTTCGCTGACATTTCGGCTCGCACAAAAAAAAAGTGAGGCAAAAAAATAGTTTGCTTATTTTAAAGAGACGAAAAAAAGAGAGAAAGGGATGCTATTACATAAGAATACATCCCTTACATAAATAATATTACATAAAAATATATTTTCCATAGTACAAAATAATGCAAAATTTTTTTAAATAAAAAAACGAGTTATTTTTCTTGCCATTTGTAAAAAAAACATAAAATTAATATCAATAAAATTTGATGCCCTCTCATGAATAGATATGTAAAGATTTAAATTTTATTGTAATTTAATGCGATGTGTATATGCATGTGTGACGCAACGCTCGCGGATTAAAGATTCGCGATAATGATTTAACGATCGAGTATCGCGATTAATATTTTTCATTTTGCTTGACAAGCTGGCGGAATGAAGTGTTTGCGATGCGTGTGTACAATTTTTCAAAGAATTGTTATAGTGCCTAGCGTGATGTTGCACTTTGTATAAACAGATATCTTCGCTTCGCTCTGCAAACAACTTGCATATATTTCATTTCAAATACATACCAGAAGAAGAGCTCTGGTATTTAAAAAAAAGCGTCTGATATTTCCTGATCCTAAATTATTTCTCAATTAGCTATAAAAAAAATTACATAATATAGCGAGGAATCTTTCGAAATCTTAATCCTCGAAGCAAAATGGAATGAAAAAAACAAACAATTCGAAACGTATGAAAATTTCGACGGTATTGTAAGATTTACGTCAAAAATACTAAAAAGATAAAGTACGAGTGAACATATAAATTGCACGTCGAGGAGTCTGCAGAAACATCGTAGAACGATCGTCGCAGCACGCTCGTTGATATTCGTCGTGTCCGCGCGTTATTCCCGCTCGTGCACGTCGGTTGAATAAAAAAAAGGCAGAACGGTTCGACTTGTTTTGCACTCTATCGTCGTCCTATACTGCACATACAACGCAATTCACGCACAATTCAATACTGCAAAAATAAAATTTGTTTTCTTTTTTAATGATATTTGCTTTTAATAATTTTAATAATATATTTTACTAATTTTAATAATATATTTTATATGTATATATACACACATACATATATATATATATATAAGTGTATATTTATATATAAATAAAAATTTTTACATGTATAAAATTTTACATATATAATATAAATACATATATAAATATATTATATATGTAAAACATATACTTATATGAAAAATATATATAAATATTACACATACAAAACATATAACATATATTATTTAAAAAAATTTAATTTATATAAATTAAGTATTATTAAAGTAATCTATTTTATATATAGTAATTTTATTAACATAATATTATCAATTCATTATTATTAATATTGTTTTAGGAGTAAAAAAAATATATAAACACATTTTATTTTTGCTACGAGATTAAAAATTGCGGTTGCACGCATTTACATGCAGTTGCCTATTTTGTTGAAGAGTAATAATTTACTGCCGGAATATGCAACGTATTCTCGGGCTCGTCCCATGCATTCGCAATGTGCATCGTGTTAACAAGTCATAAGTATCCAAAAGGCGGCCCTGACCGAAAGAAAGAGATGCAAAGTTCGCCGGACTCGTCTGTTTGATATTCCGCACATGCACTCGATCTCGCATCGCGTTATTTTAACGAAGCTATGCATCGCCTTATTGCATGAAACGTGCTCTCTATGACTCCGTTGTCCGATAACGCGTGCTGCCACGCACGTCGCCGATTTACTTTGTATCTGCCGAGGAAGAGTGTCTCGTTCCTCGTGCGTCTTTGGGCTTCGATCGACCTTCGTTTTCTATTTTGTTATTAATTCCGTCGCGCGTTGAGAGAAGCGTGTCGAATAACCGGTTTCAGATTTATGTGTATGTGTACGATCTCTTAATTTCATATTCATGAACGGTTCTCAAAAGTGAGCGAAAAATCGAAGAAAGAGAATCAACAAATAAGTCTATTTCATTCTACGAATCTGGCAAAAAATGCTTGCAAAATTCTTGGATATAATTCTTTCGATTTCCCTCTATTTTTTTTAATATACATTTAGCCATGATAATTAAATATCAAATGTTGATTGAAAGAAAACGAGAAAGAGAGACTGTACAATATACGATTTTTCAATTAAAATTCTTTTCCACAGAAATAATTAGCAATTTTTCTGTTATTTTTGTCGATTGTGCGGACCATCATTAGAAAAATTAACGGGGGTGTGTTCGGAGAGCAAAGCCTCTCTTTCTTTCTCGTCCGTCGAGGAGAAAACGATTAAGATTGATTGTTGCCACGGTGTAGCGTTTAAGACGGATCGCGGGGAAGGAATGATCGAAGATTGAAAGACGAGCATTGAAATTCTCAACCACGTTTCTCACACGTGGGCGTCGAGCCCGAAATTGATGTACATATATTAATGATGCCGATAGCACATATAGGGATCCCCGTCTCGACCCCTGAGACCCGAATCCTTTGTTGCAGGTTTCGATGCGAGAGGGGAAGTGAAGGAGAAAATATGCCGGGTCTGAACGATCTTGACGCGTTTCTTTTTCTCTCTTTTTCTAGACTTGTCAAACGGCGACCTTCGCCGCACAGCGATAAACCGACTGCGGTCGCGTAGGAAGATCTATAATTATCGTGATTATTTTTCTCTCGCGTTTACAACACGCACTAACATTTATTTTCCATGCCGTTTATTGGCTCATGCCATTTCGTTCTCGTTAGATTTGCAGTGGAAATCGCGCGAATATCTGAAGCTCTTAGAAACGTATATTCAAAGCAATACGAATCTATTCGTGCTTGAAACTTCGTAAAATACGAAACTGCGAGAAAAATATTGCGCACCATTCAACAAAGTCTGCGAAGAAACCTTCGTAGGGTTTATTCATTATCGGAGACTCGATGGCTCGTAGTTCATATTGATTTCTCGACCACTCTCTATAGATAAAATGCGAAGCCCGGCTCGAGCAGACCTTCGCAGGCACCGCCATGGGGGTCAGCACGCGACCAGCTGTCTCTCTAACAGGGGTTACGTCTGACACCATGAAAAAAGGCTGACAGCAGGGGTGAGGCTGCTTAATGAAGGCACCATGGTGGCTCGAGGTCAATACACTCTAAAGCTCTCTTCAGTATCTCCGGCACTTGACTCGAAATTTTTCGGCTCTAAATTAGACGAATCGATCCGATTAAAATACCTCATCGTTGTTGAAACACGAAAATCGCCCCTCGCGATCCACTTAAAAATACGATAGTTTTAGCACGACTTTGAACCGATCGCGCGTTTGAAAGCTTTACCGATGAGCTGTCATCGCGATTGATGTCACGCGATATTGTATCTTTTAAAATTGGATTTGATCGGCATTTATATATCGCGCTGATACTTCAGGACTTACTTACGCTGATCATTTATTGAAGATGGAACGAGATTTGTTTACACAAGAGATTAATATTGCACAGGAGGGATACGAGAAAGTCTCGTCTCGTGTGCGTTAAAGTCATTATTAATAGCCGCACGTGATTCTGTATCGATGCTATTTTCGGAAGATATAATCGGTTATTCGACGACGACAAGGTCGATTTTTCTCGTTCAACCTTGCGCTTTTATCATTGCTAAACACGAAATCCGGTGACTACGATAATGGCCAATAGCTAAAATGGAAGCCCTTCTAGGAATTCTATGCGTATGCACCAGTGTGATTGTAATGACTCCACGGTAATTCTGTCCCATTAACGCTTGGTTTAAGTACTCTAAAGTGGCGGGACAACAAAACGAAACAAGATAACCGCGCTAAGATAGTTACTAACAGAATCACAAAATAGGAGAATATTATACATATATGTCTTCTGAAAATAAATGTTAATAGAGCGAAAAAGATACACGTAAAAAATAAGAATATGAGTCTATCAGAAGCCAAATTCCATCAATTCCACTTTTTGTATTTTCTTAAATGGAATATCAGTATGTTATCATTGATAAATTTCAGTTATAAGTATAGTACTGCAAACAGTGTAATTTCAATGAGAAGAGAATCAATTAGTGGTAATGACTGATTTTTCTGTGAACCATAATCATTGAAAATAAAATGGAGGAGCAAAGTATAAATGTTTTCACTGAAAATCAATGAAATATTCATTAATTTTCGGTAAAATTTTATCAGTGTTTTAATCAGCGGCATTTTAATTTAATTTAAGGGAATAAACTTCTTAAATTTAATTATGAAAATTAGATATGTGTATACTGATATTAAAATTAAGAAATTTATAAAAAGCGGAATTACATCTGGCTCATATAAGACCACTTAAATTATTATTATTCTTGGACATCTGCGTATCCACGTACAAAAGTTATCCTATCACAACGTGGTATCACCCTTCAGCCGTGCTCCTTACGTAATTCCGGCGGACATGGTAGAGGAACGTGGTGCGGTACCGCTTAAAAATAAACCGATGAATAAGACTCGCCATACACACAGTTCCGCAGTGTCAACAGAAGGGATTTATTGTTGACGCGTTGCTTTTCGAGGAAAGTCTAGTGACACAACGTTATGCAATTCGTGATCTTGCACGTGCTAGACCTTACCGCCACAAATTTTGCAATTCTTGGAAAAAATGGCGCCAAGAAATAATCGCGAAAGAAATTTTCGTCCATTAGCGCGGTGGAGAAGTCGCAAATTTATTTACTAAAATAATATAAAACAAATATATATAAAAAATAAATGATAAAAAATATATCTCTTTTTCTGTGTCATTTATACTATATAGTCTTCGAAACCAATTCTCCGTAAAAATTCAGGAGAAAGGTCGACCCACGTGATATCGAGATAAAGAAATTGAAGAGACACACACGATTCTGCGAGAGTCGGGAATAAAAAGGCAAGAAAAAGTACGATCGTTGGCGAACGACGAGAAGCGAAGGAAAAAGACACGGGAACCGCCCACAACATATACATATACACACGCGAGATTCTCAGCTTCTTTCGACGTTTCTGCCTGTGTGTGCCTGTGCCTGCGAACCATAAAATCGCTAACGCCTCGCGAACTTTCGCATCCACATATGCTTCTCGAGAGTTATTTGTGGAAAAAGAAGTCTCCGCGAAGTCACACCGATGCTCTACGCGAGGTCGTTTTCGGTCCACGCACTGTCGCGAATAATGAATTATTTAAACAAATTATTTTAATTTTTCAATCAACAAGGAATCATTTGCAAGCGAAATATGTATTTGTCGGGAAATTATCTAAGTTGTCCCTGCGCATTAGATGCGACGAATGAGAAACTTGTTTAGACATTACAGAAGTCTAGACCTACCTACGACGCCAACGAAAATTTATTCCGCCTCATTTTGTTATTGCGCTGTTAATAATTCGCTTCGCAAAGTATAATGCGTAGTTACGTATCCATCTGTTCTTAGCGATCGCGCATTCAGGCGATGACTAAAATGATTGATCGGAAATCGCGATATACGTTGCAGATTAGTGGAGATGAATATCTACCCAATGTCGCAGCTTTTAGTTCCATATATAGCGCTTATGCAATGCTTAAGCGGGTAATGCGATAATCCGAGAGCCTTAAATAAGTTCTTCTCGCGAATGTTGTAATACTCTACTCACAAAGAAAACTTGAAAACCAATCTCGTAAGCGTAAGCAATGGTTCGTCCTCCTACGCGCCCCTTAACGATAGTATTGATAGCGGAAAGAAGGATTCGAGAAGCAACAATGGACCACTTTCACCATTGTCCCGAGTCACCATTATCGCCGTTGCACAAACACACAAACGCCTTTTCAAACTTTTGACAATACATTATGTCACGGAGTTAATACACGAGTTTCAATATTATTAATAAATATATAGCCAAATAAATATAAATTTATCAAAATAATAAAAATATATGTAAAATTAGTTATTATATTAAAAATATTTGTAATATTTATTTAATATAATTATGACATGTTAGAGTATTTTTTTTATTGAAATATATAGAGTATCTAACAATATTATTAAACATTATTAAAAATAATTTTCTCTACTTTTTTCAAGAATTTGCAAAAATCAATCTAGAAAATGTAGCTTCTTCAATTTCAAGATTATTTCTTCACATTCTCTTAAAAAATTAATTCAAAATTATGTAAATTCTTTTACTTTTATATTTAAAAAAAACAAAAGATAAAGATTTAGAGTTTCAGATTCGCTATCTTATAATACTTTCAAATCATCGATTGTACCATTTTAATAGCTTTCGGAGATTCGACGGTGCTGCTTTAATTAGCATCTTAGGGTAAGTCGTTTCTTCCTTTAAGAGTCGAGAACACCTTCACGCGCGATAGTGAGTATATAGTGAGTAGCCTTCGCATAATGCGTAATAGGAATAATACGCGTTCACACGAGGAGCGGCGCGCCATGTGGATACGAAACGGTGACCCTGGCTCACTGACCCTTTTAACCGGAGAGCCTTCGCATCGTGTCTCTCGTAAACATTGAATTCGATGTTGCAATCTCGACGGCAGCCTCGTGGCCGCTCGTTCTTTTCTTTCTTTAACCCGTCGCGTTGTAGGCGAGACATGATGCTTAGCGTGACTAAAAAGCGATTAAAAATAGACGAGTGTTGGTGGAACAACAGTTGCCGCGACAGACTGCATCCTTATATTATCGCATTAATTTCACTACTAATACTATTATTGAGATCGGTGTGTATCACTCTACAGAGTGTCGATTTTATCTATAAATTCTTTTCAATTTTAAATAAAATATTTCCAAAAAAGAAATGTCGATTTTTGTATCGATTTGCAATTATAAATATTTAAAAAGCAGAGAAATTTTATAAATTGATTTTTACGTCAAATACACTAAGAGAATTTTCTCTTAAAATTTACCCTGAAAATCATGGTAATCGTGGGACAATATGGTATGGAAAGAATTTTATGAGAATTTCTCTGATTAATATTTATCACAATAAAAATAATAATATCTATTACAATAAAATATAAAATATGTTTGGTTAATTTTACTAAACTGCATAGTATACAGTTACTGTGCAGTTTAGTATTGTAATAGATATTATTATTTTTATTGTGATAAATATTAATCAGAGAAATTTTCATAAAATTCTTTCCATACCATATTGTCCCACAATTACCATGATTTTCAGAGTAAATTCTAAGAGAAAATTCTCTCTGTGTACAAGATATATTTGAGCTTTCGATTCTCTTCTTCTTCTCTCTTTTTCTTTGAAAAGTATAAATAGATATCCATGTATCACTTTTATCTTCAAATCATTTATCATAGCTTTAAATCAAGATGTATCGTTTTTCTCTTGAGATTTGAGTCTTCAATTCTAGGACATAAATTCTTATTTAACGTAGTACTTTAGCTTTATTCATACGTTATCTGTCAATTACGTAGTCGAAAGTCACAAACACGAAACGAGCATGTCGCGGTGTGGATCGGTGATCCCTTTGACGAAAGGGGAGAGAAAGAGATGACAGTGATGCGAGAAGAGGGAAGAAAGATCGCACGAAACCCTTCGAGCCGAGGGTTTCGGAAATTCGGCACTGCGCCAATTTTCCAAAAGCGGAACGATGACTAAGTCTTCGTCGCGTACACGGCCAATCGCGGTCCAAGTTCAATTTTAGCACTGCCAATCGCGTGTCACCTGCCTCGTGGAAATTGTTACCCCGAACGTCAACAACAACGCTGTTGCTCTCTGTCTCGCGATTCTCCATCTGTTATCCCTATCTGCTCTTTTTCTTCTTCCGTTGAAAAAGCGCCAAAACACTGTGTCCCATCGTTCGCTGCTTTATATTCGTTGTTAGATCAAGTATTAAAACACTTTCATCTTTCAATATCTAGAAATGCGAGAAGATTGCATAACGCAAAACTCGCCGCAAGTGACTTTCGAAGTAATTGGACTCGATGATCAATCAATTGAATGGCTAGACAAGAAGAAAACTGGCTATTAAAACGCGAAGTGGAACTAAACCTAGTCAATAAATGCATCACGTAATTATTGTTTGCATAGTTATGATAATTTAACTTTAAATTGTTACTAATTTCCCAGATATAAATTATCGAACTAAAAGATTTTGATATATAATCAAAATAAGTAATATTTCATTCATATTGACATCAAGTAATATTTTTCGCAAAGAATAAAAATGAGCGAGATATTTTCCAATCATATCAAATTAAAAAACATAGTTAAATTATTATTATTAAATTATATTATTGTATTTAGATATTAAAATAATATTATTCGCGATAGAAAATTTTGTAAAAGACTTACGAGACTTTCGAGCATAAAGGAGAAGCAAACATCGCAAAAAGTAAAGGGTAATAATATTGATCGCGCGACGATTTTATCGCCGTATTCCTTTCCCCCGGCAGCCGATCGATCTGTCTCTATTAATCTCAAACACCTGGTCTAGCGTGGGTGCTGGCCACGACCCTCCGTACCCGACTGTTCACATCAGTCTCTTTCAGAGACCAAAATATTTCTAACACTCGTTCGAAATATAAAAGCATCGTCCTAAAAAATCGATTTATTTAAATCGAAGCTCGATCACTCAAAATCAACTTTAATTCCTTCTTTCAATATAAATAAAAAATATCTAATACAAATATCTAATATAAATTAAATAATTAAATAAATTAAATAATTAAAGCTTTTTTCTCAATGTCAAAATCAACAGAATAAGCTACACGTATCGCGATATTATTATTTTAAATAAATTTCAAATATTTATATTAAATATTCATGCTTTGTTATTCGTTTGTATTTGATTTCAAAATAGTATATAAATTTTTCACCAATCACAAAAATTTAAATCATGAAATGCAACCAATTTTAGTTATTTATAATATTTCAATATATTTGTATGATAAAATTATGAAATTTATTCTTTAATATTTCTCTTATAAAAGCGGATAAGTAGCTTCGAATACAGCACACAGCATAAATATTTAGGCTGTACAGATGGCAGCGACTCTGTACCACGACTATTCCCTCGGCAAATAAACCGACCTCGGTGACGGATTCGTTTAGCGTCGAAACGCAAAGTCGCTAGCACGGACGTCTGGATCGTTTAGATAAATGTTCGCGAATCTCTACGTGATTTTTTTGGCCAATGGAAACATCCATTAAGAAAGCGTAGACATCCAATATTTTTGCAAGCGTTGAACGCGACAGTGCGAGTATAATCTTAATTTTTCTAGCAACGAAAATAAATATAAATCCTTTTTCTGCACGAGAAATCATAAAACATTTTTTATTTTGAAATTTTTAATAAATAACAATAAATTTTTAGTAATATATGATAATAATCACGCAATAAAAATACAGAATAAAAATATATACAGTTTGTCTCACGCAGGCAAATTGAAGAATATCTTGAAGATATACATATATTAAAAATTGATCTTTCTCTTTAATGGATGTTTCCATATACTTTATAAGCTTTTTAATAAAGATAAAAATCATTTATAAATTCTTTTTGTTACAAATATTTATCGACTTATGTATTAAGATATACGAAGTGAAAAGCGATCGAGGCTTCAAAATCGGAGTATGGAATGATTGCCGGACCTCTTAAAGAAGTATTTTAGATGCTAGTCGAAGCTCGTGCATGATTACGCGAAGAAGGACAAAGAACCCCCATAACGAGGCAGAGTATGTACATTAAACAATGCTTTGTTTTATTGCCACGGAAACGGTTCATTGTCGTCACGACTCGGCGAGCAAGGCTCTGTCTCCTCTTTTCCTTCTCTATCTCTCTCTTATTCTCTCTTTTCCTCTATCTCTCTTTTTCTCTAGCGCTATTCTAGGGGGATAACGAATTTACTGTAAAACTGTTCCTGGCAAGACAAATGGATCCTGCTTGTTGAAATTACAATATGAATCGCGCGCCCACCTTTTCAAGGAAGATCAGTGGGGAGGAGGGAGACCGTCACTTCTGGCTTCTTAAGCAACACAGCCTTTACCTATTCACAAATCGTACAACGAGCTATTTGACAGGCACCTGAATAAATTTATGAGGAAAAGTCGGCGTGTGTTATGTTACTATAATACGTGGCAGAAACAAATGCCGTGGGTCGCGCGCGTCACTCGAGAATCCTGTTGCAGCTGAAAGCGTGAAATCGTAGCATCCGTTTATAACGCAACAAGATTTAGAGGCATGTTAGCTTTACTCATTCAGGCCACATTAAAGAATACGCTCTATTAGGATTCAAGTCTCGATCAAACACTATATTGTATTATAAAAAGAAATTTAACAAAAATTAAGATCATGACTTAATATATATCCATTTTTATATAGCCTTCCTATATTTTTATAAAAATTTTTAATTCATCAAATTTTTTTAACTTTGTTCGTTCATGTTATTATTTTACACGCAATGCCACGATATATCAATTAATTAAAATCCATCGACTATCCTTGCCATTACGAAAGCGCGGTAAAGCAGAAATATATAGATAAGAAAAACACTCGACTCGGATGTAAATTAGTGTAAACTTATACTAACAGTGTGATCTCCTTATCCGAGGACCGAACGAATGGTTTGCGTTTCGAAAGAACCATTGAAGATGGCTATTGGTTTGTCGGCGAAATTTACGAACGATACATCCTTTCCCGCCCACTCTTCCTCGCCTTTTACGCATGTACGCAAACAAACCCACGTAATGCGATTAATTCGGCGACACTGGCCGAAGGTCGAACACTGTTTCGGTCATTAAATGTTTCGTGCGATTCGAGTGTGCCCGGTCATTTTTATCCGACGAGTTCGACGGACCCCCTCGCGTTTCATGCGTATTAATCAGGCGAGTGACATAAGGCGATTATCTACCACGGTGAAACGACGATCTTGCACGACGACCGTCTTTCAACAATTGCCGCCAGAAATAATCTGTCATCGTATTCTATATTTAAAGTATTTATACCCGTAAAACAAAGTCTCAATTTTCTATGAAATACCAATTTTCATATTCATTTTTAAGCTTAAGAAAATTAATCAAAATTAAAAAGGCGAGATTTTTTTATATATCAATCTCCTTTATAATTAATTTAATTTTCTTGTTCTTCATCTTACGTAAAGTTAAGATAGTTGAACACAATAGAATATTTGTGCAAGGGGTTAATTTTAAGACACGCCTTGGAAACTGCGCGATATTTTTACTTTTATTCTTCTATTTTATTTCTATCTTCTATGCAAAGTTTTTTTTCTTTTCTTTAATCTTCATACTATAAACTCATTTTATCTTATATTTCTCGCAATTTCGCGAACTCGGGACATTTAAACGAGTAAATCTCGCTCGCGGAAGCGAGGATGCGAAGAAGAATCCGTAGCCTTCAGGATACGCGAAGGCAGATTGCTGCGTTGCGATCTAATCGACATTGTTTCACGCCTATTTTCACGATCCTTAGGTGAGGTGAGGTTGACTGACGTCACTTAAACGCCAATCGCTCATGTCGGCTTTCTTCCATCTGCCTACTAATAACAATGCAGCATGCACCGAGAGACGATAATTCCACTATATTTTTCATATTTCCCCTCCCGTATCTCCTCTCCGGCGCACCTTCTGGAGCATTAAATAGCACAGTATGCAAAGTATGACTCGACTATGAAATCATTTTGTCGCTCGAAGGGATTTGAAAATAATCATTGTGACAATCGAAACGCCCGTGATTGGCTAATAGTGTATCAATTTCTATCTGGCGAAAAATTGCACTCGCGGGATTAGAAATATCACGCATTCTGTTATTAATTACTGTTGATTAATTGAACATTGAAAAGATAATGCATCTACGATCTACGATCTTGGTTAGATCGTGATAAGATAACTGCATCGCAATCGCAATCGCAATAAATTGCGGGCTAATGGAAAAGAACGCCAAACGCGGTTGGTATCGAGAATAAACGACTTCAAGATTGATCTCAGAAATCATTTAGCGCTCAGGGACACCTCAAGTCGAATAGTCACTCGTCATCGTCGCCGAGGCAAGCGGATTTTATACAAAACGCACACGATAAGATCGTCGATCTTGGAGTAATAATCGCCGTCGGCGTTTCTCCTCATCGACAATTTTTTCATATATCTTCTTGTAAACGTACACACACATTTTTTTCACAAATTTATAATTAAATATTTAAAACTGCTTTTCAGTTCGTTTGTAAATAAATGAGATATAAAAGCAAAAACTTTATACGAATAAATACAAGATACCAATATGATTGAAGAAAAATTAATTTCTTGAATATACGAGAATTGCGAATAAACATAAAATAAAAAATTTGGAAATGGCCGATGATAATATGTAGAATCGTCGATTAATATAGAAGAAAGCAAAGATTCGTGACGGGTGAGTCAATCAAATTTTTATGCACTCATCTTTGTATTAATATCCTCTATTTTTACTGCATTTTACCGTTCATGACTACCAATAAGTACCACTAAAGACACGAATTGTAAGAAATTTTGTTTACATTCTTCCTTTATTTAATATTATATATATGATATGATAAAATAATGTAAGGGAGAGAGATAAATTAATCGATTTACTTTCCCTTATTATTTATCTTACTTTCCTTTGTAATATAAAAAATGAAAAAATAGCGCTTCTTTTATCTTTTCTCATTAAAATTCTAATTAAAAATCAAATCGCGGCTGTCGGGAATTCGAAACAGTCGTCATCGATGATCTCGATTTCTGGGCGTCGCTCGTTCATGCAAATCACTATGTCAAATAGTACATCGATCTTACTGTCTTACATCGATCATTACGCACCCTTCGCGATCGCTCGCTCGCTCGCTCGCGCGCATTCCTCTCCATTGAATCAGCGATGGCAAATAATCATTATATACGTGAACGCGCACAACCATGTGGTATTGTTTTCATAAGATACCGGCGACGTAGTGGTAGTCATGAACGGTAAAATGCAATACAAATAGAGGATATTAATATAAAGATGAGTGCATAAAATATACTTCGCTTTGTTACGATGACGTGCGCTCTGGTGTTTTCCAAGAATAAAACAATCGCACTTGGAATGTATTTTTCTGCTCTGACATTCCGTCAATTATTTCGTTAATTATTGTTCAGAGAAATTATGAGATAAAGTCGAGATGAAGTCTCGAGACTCTAATCTCAATGTTCTTTTTGTCATACATCGGAATAACTTAAGTGTAAAGACACGAATTGTAAGAAATTTTGTTTATATTCTTCCTTTATTTAATATTATAAAATAATGTAAGGGAGAGAGCGAGAAATAAATTAATCGATTTACTTTCCCTTATTATTTATCTTACTTTCCTTTGTAATATAAAAATTTTTTTAAATAGCGCTTATTTTATCTCATTAAAATTCTCATTAAATTCTAATTAAAAATCATGATCCTTTACAAAATTGCTTCGTTCATCTGTCTTAACAAATTGCGTAACTCATGGACACTTTCTCGATATATCGATAAATGTTTCAAGCATGTCGCAACATCCTCGTCGATTAAAAATAAAAGTAATTTTATTAACCTGTTCTCGTGGAAAAGCTCGAAATATTGCGCAATTTAACGCGAGTGAAGAACAGCAGTGGACGTCGAAGAAAATAATCCTCGAAGGATTAATTAATTATGCTGAGACTTATGTTTGGAATAATCAACAATATCTTTATGGCTTCAAAAGTTTGCAAAATTCAAAAAAATACTTTATATAAAAATTTTATTAAAATTATTAAATAGATTAATCTAGAAAAGTAAAAATATATATATTATATAAAAAATAAATAACATTTAATTTTATATATATATATATTTATTAATTTATATGTGTGTGTATATGTAATGTACGTGTAAATAAGCTGATTTTGAGATAGATAGGTTTTATATAAATTTATGATAGATATTTTATTAATAGTTTTACCATAACTATTTGAATCCTATATAAATATATTTAGCTTCGTTGATTTAAAGGTTAATGGAAAATTATTACATTCGCATGATAATATGATAAACAGGATTGTAAATTAAAAACAAAGTTGAAATACTTTATTATTCAAAAAAATATCAGTTTTTTTTATTTTGCATTTCAAGTAATAAATGGCTAGATATGTTGGTAAAAAAAATGCACGAGGCCGCAGAGTCCATCTGATGGCGCCTGCAGCTTGAGAATCGCGGTGCAAATTAATAATAGGCGCGATCATCGTTCGCTATTGAGATCATTGTTGGCCTTGGCACGTTTTCTTTTAAGGACCAACCTATTAAGGTCCGCCTCGAGGTGTTCGCGCGCCGCTCGCGTCGTTCTCCTACGAATTCGCGGAACTAGAATGTAGCACATTACACATTATCAAACAAATCGCACGCATTATGCAAAAATGCAAATTGACGTCCAGCTGCGAGTTCTCAAGGAGAATACCGTAGTATGTACGCGCGACTTTTCCTTTTCACTCACCCGCACTATCTCGTGCTATTTTCGAAAGACCTTATACGCGCCGTTTTCGCGTGAAATTGCAAAATTACGTTCTGTTACGGACTGATTAGAACCGACGCGATAAGGATCGCATCGTAATATCGAACGAAAGAGAGATAGGGTCTAAAGATTGCCGCTACAGAAGCGATTTCTTATCGAGTGTATAATTATCAAGCTCACGAAATGGATTTTATTTTATTCACTTCAGATTTGCAATATGCGAGAAATTAATTCTTCTTGGGCAGAGAAATCAAAATTAATAAAAGGAAAAGAATTATGATATAATCTAAGCGAGAAATTAAACATTACCATTTAAGTCATTTTACTTTAAATTTTAAAAGTTGGAATTTTTTTCTCTATTGAAGATGCGACACCTTTCGAAGATAATTTTAAATTAGATGCATATACATTATTGTACATGCAAAATATTCAATTACATCGCAGGTTTAAATTTATTTTAGATAGATTATTATGCATATACGTTGTACGGAGGAAAGAGAGAGAAATGAGAATTGAAATGAGGATATAATAACGGTGATTTCCACTAAAAACAAGGACCTTGCGCCAATCATCGTGTGTTTCCATTTTAGAAAACGTACGTATATATTTTTGCACGTGTCTATATAACACATCGAAATCCGAATCCAGCTAAATGAGATAACGGGTCTCGCTCAGTCCTTGAGCAGAAATCACTGGTGGCGATCGAAAATTTGTCGGTTGAGTGCCACTGACAGCCCGGCAGGATGTGGGAGGCGAATGTCAAGGCTAAACAATCGCGGTGTCCCTCGACCTCCTCGTCCTCCATATCCTCCTTCCCCTTTTCCTCTTCTCGCTCACGCCATCCTTCCTCTCCGATTTTGTTTGTACCCCGATTTTCGCCTTCTTTTTAACACCCGTCCCCTCGACCCCTCGTCTTCCACCATCGCCGTGCGAGAAAGAGATGGGCTGTCTCTTCAACCCGCAGAAAATAATTTACGAAAGAGCCGACCGTTGTTACGTTCCTGCGGGTTCTCGAACCTTCTCTTTCTCTTCCTTCTTTTCCTCCTTCTCAGGCCTCGTGAAAGAATTCGTAAGAAACGTGCCACACGTATATATTCCCGCGGTCCACATATGTTCTCTCGAGTGTACAAGGTTATTTACAAACGTTACGACGTAACGTGGCGAATAATCATGTGGATAATTTTAGATTTTAAGAAAATTGTAAGTAAATTTTTAAATAAAATAATATGAACAAATTAAGTGGGGGGGGGGAATATTAGCATATTATATATTCAAAGTATATTTTTCATTAATGCAACCCATAACATACATAAAATTAAAATTTCTCGAAATTAAATTAAACTTTTTATGAATTGAAATTCTGATGTTTTTTCGCCGTATTAAATGGTCTCTATATTTATTCGCGACAATGGAAACGTGATCATTGACATAAGATGTATCTTTTACCATATCTATTATATAGATTATAAATTCAGAGATTATATATCATACACATAATCTCAATCACTAAATTCAAATGAATAATAAAATAATAAAACCGTACTGTTTAATGCAATGATAATATTTATCGAAATAAATATTCACATTTATTCCTATCGAATATTAATATGCATTAAGAACAGTTGGCAGAAATGCGATTATAAAAGCGATTAATAAAAGCGAGTCGAAAAAAAAAGTAAAAAAAAATATGACATCAACAGCGGAGTAAGTTTAGTACAGTTTGAAATTCGCACGATCGCTAAAAACCACAAGCAATAATTATCATCGTTGTGGCGGCTGGACGTAGCAATTACGGACTCCCTATATAACGGGTAGTCATGGAAACCCCGTCGCCGGGAGCGCAACTTTTTCAAGCCCTTCCAGCATCGTCGGACGGGCTATCGTTCGGTGTTGGAAATTGCTCTAATAAACTTAGCCGCACTTATACAAGAAAGAGATATATATAGGGCGGGGAAAACGAGGGGGCGAGAGATAGAGTGGATATTTATCGCTGCCGAGAAATCTCATTCCTGCCTATTCCCCAATTGTCCTCCCTCCCTCTCTATACGAATCGACAGATTACCAGACGTTAACTGACCGACTTTATTGCCATCGATTTTATTGTATTGAGAGATTGATTTTTGATTTTAAATAAATAATAAATATACACCTTCTTGCTTATTAGAGAGAGTTAAAAAATTAATTAATACTTTAATTTTGCTATGCAGAAAATATTCTTATTTTGATGTTTTCTTCAATTTATAAAACTAGGATTAATTCGAAAGACAATCTCTTGATAGGTCGACCAAGTTTCGTAATCAGTGGAATCTTCCTGCTTTCGAGAAAGCGAGGCGGATGTCGCCTACACGGAAAGAACGCATTGGCGCTCGTAGACTTTAATATAGAAATCGTCACCACATTTATTGTAAATTCCGAGAGGGGTCCTGGGTTTACGAATGGACCGGGGTAAGATATTAAATTACGTTTAATAACAGTCAGAACTGGCGAGACGCCGCTGGGCCGAAAGTTACCGCCGTCCTTTGTCAACGACGACATCGTCTGCCCTCATGCCGTGTTTAATTGCACCACTATACACGAAATCATTTTATGCCTTTCATTCACGATCTACTCATACCGCCCTTGAATATTTTCTACGAGAGATATTCTTTGGTTTGTCTATTATAACTTTAATTTTTAAAAATTTTTACTTGTAATAATTACTTAAAGTTTTCAAGTTAAAAGTATGTATAATGATAATATATGATGATAACAGACATAAAGATAATGTTATCTATTATCTATTATATTTTTTATTATCTCGTTTCTTAATTTTTCTAACCAGTTACTTTCTCTGTCTACAAAATTATAAATTATCTTCGAAAATTAATTAAAGAGAAAAAAGATTAATAAACAAATTTATAGAGTATATAATTTATGAAGAACATTTAATTTTTTTCCATTCTCTATCCGTCTTAATTTTTCTAATAATGTAGAAAAACGTGATTTATATTTTTTCAATAAGAATTTGTACGTGCCACGTTTCTAACACAAAGCCCTCCACTTTATTTATTTTTGCAAACTCAATCGTGATTAAAAATAAAAATTTTTCGAATGCGTTTGTGAACGAACACCCGGTAGAACACGGCACGATTTAATGCGGCGAAGCTGCTTATACTGCTGGTCGCTGGTTGTGCTAGTCGTCGGCAATCATACGGCATTAGCACTTTAACCTACTCGCTCTCCAAGCTCTGGCCATTTTAGTCGGGGAACTCTCGTCACTCCGATGGTCAACAAGACGTAGTTGTTGAAAACGACGTGCGAGAGAGCAAGACCAAAAATAGAAAATCGTCGCCATTCGTCACTACATATTTTAGTTATTAAGCACTTACAAAGAGTGCTTACCTATCACTTAGGCAAAATTTTGTGCACCTAACAATAAGTAAATTTTGTTTTGAATTATTAAAAATAATGAACTTTTGTCAAAATTTTAAGTTAAATCCGTTATGCATATTCAGGACCTCTCTCTCTCTCTCTCTCTCTCTCTCTCTCTCTCTCTGTTCTCTATGATTTAAGTACATACATATTTATAAAAAAAAACAATGTTTGTAATTCATATGTATAGGTATTCGGAGAATATTATATTTATATATAATTATGCATTTATTAAAAAATCGTTTACGTCCAGTTACGTTTATATACGATAATTAGATGCAAAATATATGCTTCTTCTATTGTCGTATACCATTTGCAATGAGCAAATTTCTCCCAAGATAAAGGCTAGTCGCTGCATAATTACAGGATGTAATTCATGCGAGCGCGTTTATGTACGCGACGCCTCGACCATCTTCGAAGGTCCCGACTTTCCGAGCGTGTTCCGTCCGCACGAGACAGGACGACACGTTCATCCTGTCTTCGTGAAATGAAACGATGGCCGGATCGCAATTTGATCTCTCGAACGTCCTTGACGAGCGTTTTGCCCGAAAGTGCGCTCGCGCGTTGCAATCCGCGATAGCCGTTTGCAGCAGCGAGAAATGCATTTGGCACGAATTTCGGCTCCGCCGACCGATCGATATCCTCGAAGGACAAACCTACGCGAATCGATGCACACAACAAAAGTGGGGAATTATGCGAAGTGCCAACGCGCGAGATAGCAGATCTCACTGTTGCGTTTTATGCGCGTATTATGCAACAAGAATGCAATAAAACAGTAAGCGCGCTAATAAATAAATATACGTGAAAGGTCAGCAATATATGCATGCGCGATTTTATATTTTCTTGTGGGTCGACATAGTTTCAACAACATAGTTAAGGTCAGTTAGTACTCTGTTTAAGGAGGCGTTATGAAATTAACATATATCTTGAAGAGAATTTTATTGTTCTTTTTCTCTCTATAATATCTGCCGTTAATAAGAGTATTACCACATGTGTGATAACGATATTCAGATGCATATGAACGAATAAATAACAATTTATTCGGACTATATAAATACAAAGATGTTTTATAATAAAAAAAAGTAATTTAAAAAATTATAAATATTATTAAAAAAATGAATTTTTTAGATTTAAGAAATATCTAAAATGAAATTATAGCTCTGACTTTTTATATGCATCTAAATTGTAAATTTAATCTTAGCTTCCGTGAAACAAAATATCCATCGTTTAAATTTAAATAGGCATCATAAAAAAATAGGATATTACATCTGCATAAAATTAAAAAAAAGATAATTAACACACAAATATCCAATAGTTCACGTTAATGTAGAAAATCGAGACAAAAATCAGTTGCATTATGCATCTACGACATTCCAATTCTTTTTCAGATATTGTACCGATTCGAATAAATTCCGAACGATCGGTCGTCCTGTTCGCGTCGAGAGGGTATCGATCTCGGGAGCATCGAGAGATAGTCTAACGCTCGAAAAAGTGTAAAATTATGCTGCCACCGTGTGTTTCATCCGGCGCCGATAAGGTAAACGAAACAGGAGAACCCGCGTTCCAGAGAATTTATGAGCCTCCGCGGTGACGCCACGGGGGTGTAGACGTGGCGCCGGGCGTCCCGACGCCCAGACTGGCCGGGGCCGCACGCACGTTGACCGTGAAAAACTATACTGTAAACCGTATGTATATACGTATTCGCAATCCGATCGGGTTTCAACTGATTTGCATCGAAAGAATATCGGTTCTTTAAAACAAAATTTAATTACCTGCTGCTCTTATAAAAAAAATTAATTCTTTTAGAGAAATTTGCATTACAGGAAATAATCAAAGAATATAAAATATGTTACGAAAAATATTCCTTAATGCGTATTTTTATGCAATATTCTATATATTCTTGGAGATCAAATTATTCTTCTTTTCTTCAGATATAAATATTAGATATAATTTACTATTAATACATTTTTGAAGCGACACACATCAAAATTAATCGACCCCAATACAGAGAACGCGAAATAAAAATGTACTCCCTCCCTATCTCAAAATAAATTATGCAATTACATACAATATTACGTACCGGAAACGAAGGAACAAGCACTTTTCGATTTCGCGCCGGATTCGCGCACGTCCACCCCTTCGCGTTCCCCGGGGGGCGAAGGGATGAAAGAGGGGCGATAAAATCGATAAAATTCGAGGGTTCCACGCGTGCACACAAGGCGTGCCCGTTCCTCCTTCTTCCTCTCTGTCTTTCACCCCTCCGACGTTGAATTAGGAATTCTTACGTGGGAGGGTCCCCCGCGAGCGATATTTATCCCGCGATTCGGGGGGTTGCTATATTCCCTTTTCATTCACCCTCGGTGACGGGCAATATCCGCGGGGGGTCACTGAATCGCCCTAGCAACACAATGGCCGTAGGAATACGCGTCGCCCCCTTGCTTGCACTTTCTTGCCCCCTGCTCTTCGACATAGTACGTACAACTATATGGACAAGAATACACTGCGATCAAAATTTCACCCTCGCGCTACCGCGATATCACTTTCGTCGCGAGCGATAAATCTACCGCCTCCCTCACGCGTAAATCCGCGATGATTATCGCGCGAGAAAGAAAAAGGGACTATCGGTCTGTTTGGAAACAGTACGTCACATCTAGGAAATTGCACATTTTTTTTTGTTGACTTACGATAACGAAATAACAATAATATTTGTTTCTTCATTCGAAATATCTACAACGAGGAATACGACTTACCTCGTTAAAGTTTAGAGCGTTTTTCGCTCGAAAAAATTCGGTAATACATGTAAAACAAATAAGATTATGCTAAAAAGCACAAAATGTGTAAAATAAAAAATAGTTTCACTCACCGATGATGCGCAACGACGGAGTTGTGGCACACAATGTCGATCTGTAAAATAGAAATATTCATATCATAAAGCAATGTTCGAGAAAATAATTAATATTTAAACAATAATTATTTCGCCCAATTAAGATTTTTTTATTGCTGGTTTTTAAACTTCCTTAGCTAATATTTAATAAAAATTTATATAATATATATATATATTCTTTTATTGTGTGTTATTGTATGTTGTTATCCATCAATAAATTCTTATATTTTTGCAGTTTTCGATATGATTCTACTCACAATCAGCCTCGTAAAATTTTCCTTACAGCTTTCCTACTTCAAACAAATAGATCGAACGAAATAGTCGTCTCTTCAATGCGCTTACGGATTAATTGTTAATCGCTAATTATAATAATTGTAGAAAATAACCGCGACTCTCTCGAACATAGGACGATCATGAGAGTGTTTAAGAATAATGTGCTATACGCCACGAAAAATAAAGACCAAAACATCATATGATAAATTTATTAATGCTCCGAAATATTTAACATTTTAGAAATCGTCCTAAATTTTGTATAGCGTCTTATTATTTACAAACGGTTAGCTTGTCGTCATTCATAGGGAGAGCGGAAAGAGGTTGTATGTTGTATATCGTAATATCTTGGAAAGTACGATCGCGTCAAGTACTAACAATAAGAGATGCTAAACGATTATTCCCTACGAACACGCTAACTTCGCGTTCTCTCGTCGCAATATAAAATACAATGCAGGTCGTGTACGATTTCGCAATGCAGATACAGAACCTTTCTGGCTTCTGATTCATTAACAAACTATGTATTTTTTTTATAGCAAAATTAACGTCGGTACTATGTAAAGTACACAGCGTAATAATCATATTCTAGTCTGATTAATTCGTGCGCGATCATAATTAATCATGTTTTGGCGAGTGAGTCCCATGAGGAAGCAGTAAAGGACAATAAGTAAAAGAAGAGGAAAAGCCGGCAAAAACATTGAACAACAGCGAACCAACTATAATACATATAGCGTAAACAATTTATAATTTTGTTAAGTTATTATTTTTTAGTTTCAAATTAATTACTGATCTTTGTGATTGTTAATTTACATTATTATGCATATAAAATATTCTTAATCTTATTATGAAATACGTAGAATATTTAATAAATTGTTTACTGTAATTTGGAAGAATGTCGATTTTAATTTTTTCAATCATTTATTTACGTGTTTGCTGATGTTAATATATTGTAACAAACTCTTTTCTTTACTGAAAGAATCTTTTTTATCGTTTATACATATACAAATAAATAAGTAAAATATTTATAATTAATAGTTATATATATATACATATATATAACTAAATATATTTAAAATGAGTTTTTTAATTAATGAGTCTTTCAAATTAGTCCTTATGAGTTAATTATGTTGGCGCGTTAAATCCTTTGTGGAGTTTTGTCCTCTACATTATTTCTTGATTATAATGGTGACAGAGCTTTTAGAGGGAAGAAACTTTAAGGACACGCAAAGGGTCGAAGGGATGAATTAAAAGTAATTGCCAGATTATGGGAGTGTCTGTCTATCACATGCACTGTCTAGACTTTCACTCTTTCAAGCCGCGCTTAATATCGTGTAAAAAAGTGCGAAGCAGTTTTAACTGACAGCTGGATCATAAGAATGCGAAGTCTAAAAAAGTAAAAATTCGATTTCTTTCCGAGAAAAAGCGAACAAAGAACGGATGCACAGACGTCTCTCAAAGTTGTTTTCGTCTGACTGAATGAAGAACAGTAAAACGTAAAGTGTTATTTAAAGTTATTTACCGTATTTTAATTGCTAATATCGTTTACTAATGAATTATTTATGCGCACTTGTCAAAAGACCGTAGGTATAATTAACATACAACGTAATACGTATTCAGGACGAACGGTGTAGTTCAGACGGCATAATTTCACATGACATTGTATAAATTAATTATTATCGCATAATCTTGCGGGCGTTTGCTAAAAACATTTCGTCGTCGACAGAGTCACGAACAGTTCATAATTTCTTAGTAGCGAAAAAAATGCAAAGACAGGAGAAAGGAAAAGAAAAGCGACGAAAAAGAGCGACCACGAGTAACGAGCCTCGCTTGGCGCCGCCAAGTGAATCACGCGTCATGAAATAAACCGCGGGACGCGTGTCGTTTGTAGACCTCTGACAGGAGAAATATGGCGAGAGCCGACCGATCACCGTTTCGCGGGCTCGTTCTTTCTTCTCTCGCGAGTACTCGCAATAATAAATAGTTTATTAAAAAATAACTTGAAAAAATTTTTTAAAATAAAACGACTATATAAAAAACTTGAGAGAAGATTGAAATTATTTAAGCTGAATAACTGACAATAATTTAATTGTTACAATAGTAAACAAAAAGTAAAAAGCAATGCCAATTTCCAAACAAACTTAATACTGATTGACTGTCGAGTGAAACAGATTTATTGGTATGTTCCTTGTCTGTCACGTATATTAACTTCCAATTTTCGCCGATGGTGAAACCAGCTCGGTTCCCACCGCGCCTTGTCAGATGGTGGCCGGCAGGAAGTCGCTGAAAGCGTGCCATCAGTATGTGTGCCTCTGCTTTTATTGGCAATCGACCGATAAACATTTACATCCCCTGTCAACGTCCCATTTTCTGCGGACGCCTAGAACAATCTTTCGACTACTCTTCGACTCGAAATCGCGCAGGCATTCGTCTCGTTACTTGAAGCCTCGTTAATATTTTATATGCGTGATGCTATTTAATATTAATAAAAAACCTAATAAAAGTCTCCCGTTGAAAATATATAGATCGTAAATTAATCGATGAAAACTCGTTCTCTGAACTAATCAATTTTTTTGTCTTCGAATCTATAAATTAATTTGACAGTTATTTTATATCATCGAGGTGAAGGTATTTTTCGCAAATTAAGTTTTTGCAATTTCAATAACGAAACATTGTTTCCTTTAGTCTCCAAAGTAAAGTTTATTATCGCTTATAAAATCTTGCCGGAAATTCAACGTTCGCGTTCAACAAAGATCGCAAATTATCCTAAACAATAAATAATCCTTCCTCGATATTATTCTCAGAAGAAGACCCGATCTATATTTTGAACATATTAATGATTTCGCAATTCGTTATTGCCGCTAGTCGGTTGATCAACGTCGAAAGTTGTGCGTTAAAGCTTGATCGATTCGTTATTTTAGGCGCATCAGACGGGAGTTAGATCGTCGGCGCATTGGCAGATATCCAAATGGGATAAGCCCTGACGTAGCCGCGTGAAAACGACTTTAGTATGTGTATGTACGTGTGATGTGTCCACGATTTCGCATCACATGCGCGAATTACGCGTTCGTTAATTCGCATTATTCGCTCTACCCGTTTGATCTGTCCGCGAATCGATCGTCCTACAAAGGATGCTAATTTAATCGATCCGCGCCCAGGCGCGTCTCTCTCTCTCTCTCGTACTCGCAAACTGGCTATAAATAAGGAAAAAAGAAACGGCTTCTCTACGAACATAAGCTAAACGACAAACAAACATCAAATCGTGCCGAGGTCGAGAAATTTCTACGTTGACCAAGTATTTTCGCCATCACTTAGCATCGCGTCCGATGCTAAATGTTGGTTACTTTATTCTCTACATTCGCCTCAATATCATTCACTTGATAAAGATGAACGGCCAAGGTCTTTAGACGCGATGCAATTCGTACTTTTGGCAAATAAAATGTAATTATTATATCTCTTGTATTATTTATACTCCGTATTAATAAATACGTACATATTTTAAGAGCAAGATATAAATAACTGTGTTTTGTTAAGAGCATAGTAGAACGTTCCGATCTCAAGTCTTTGCCTGTACGTGAAATACTTCTCGGCCTTGTGAGCACCGTTATTAGTTTACGAGCGGCTAAAAAAAAAATGGCGTAACTGCATGCGTGTAGGCGTGGGAGCGCGCGACAGCCCGAAGGTCATCGGGGTTGTCTCGTCATTAAAAAACCATTATCAGAGTGGCGATAAAGGCCGTCACACGAGTGGAGATTTTCGAGGAGAGTCTTCTTCTTATATTGCGCGCCGCGCATAATAAGAGTATTTTCTCCTTTCGCTTGCGTAATACCGCGACGAACGCGAATCCTTGACAGATCTCATCTTCGACGGTCAACGGCGATAAAATAGCGGGACCAAGACGCTGCCCTGGCACACACATGTCGCGTCTGTATCCACTAATTGCACGTGATTCTGTGTGTCCCGAGAGCAATTAATACGTTCTCTTGGCTTGATATCAGCTTAACGTCATTCTATAACTCTCTCGAGAATCGGAACTAAAATACTTTTCGTAACTATTGCCTTAACTTCATCTAAATCACAATCTAAATTTTAGTACGGAGCAATTATAAAGAAATAAAATCTCTGCGCGCATAAATATGGAAAACAATTATTTACAAATATTATAATAAACGTCATTCTCCAGTATATCTATTATTAATGTCTTTGCAATTTGTTCTTTTATGTTAATATCTTTGACATTATTAATTATGTAAATCGATATTGATGAATCAAGTGTCCTTTGGCCGATGATTGAATTGTTTTTTACCTTTGTCCGAGAAGTAAAGCAAGATGAGTAGGCGGAGAAGAAAGGCGCGATTTTATGAGAGAAAGAGAAGCAGAACGGCGTAGAATTACAAAAGTGAACACAAAGAGAGGCAAGAAAAAGAAAGCCGGCGAACGCAGAGCAACGACCACCTGAGCCAACAATAGTCTCTCGTTTAATCCACTTGATGCACTGCCGCGCAGTTATTAACTTTTTATGCGACTCCCCAGCTGCGTTTAAACACTTCGGACTAAAAAAAAATGCATTAACGCGGGAATAACCGGCAATTAAAATTTATTCTACGAAATCCATTGGATATGTATACGTATGCAGATAAGAATAACCGCTCAAACAATGATAAAAATTTCCGCTCGACAAGATTAATCCTTCTTAGTAATGACGTTAATTCTTGATTTCAAGAGAAAAGAAGAAAGAGATAAACAATTTTTTATAAAAATAGAATTTAACAGGAAAAAATGATATATACATACTATTTAATAAATATATGTGAGCTAAGGAGATTTATTGTTCCGCAAAGAAGCTTATATATTTATTATTAAACCAGTTTTAGTTATTTTACGTCAAATCTAAGTAATCTTGAAAGAAGCACACACAAGACAGCTAATTAGCTTCTAGAAATTAATATTCGTTTTCTATGCCATTTCTCGTGTATTTTCATCACCGATTCTCTTTGATCTCTCGCATAAAATTTGACGGATCCAAAAGCCGTATCGTCGACGCAACAAAATGCAATGCATAAGACGCCAGAAAAGTCTCATCATATTAAATTAAAGGTAATCGCTGGCAAACACACGATTCTTGGCATTAACTGCCCGATTTTGTGTACAATGTAGAAGACGGAGAGATCATGATTTATAATCGCGCGTTAATGATACATTCGAAATGCATCTGTCTATCGCCAGACGATAAAGATACGGAGCTAAAATTAAATCGGGGGATGCCCGAATTCGTCATCGCTGCAGGATGCAACATGCAGTAGTAATATCAGTGTCCGTTGAGCCGACGCCGGATGCAGCGCGAAACGACGACAATCAAAAGACGCTAATTATGCATGCGTATATGTATGCGTGCGCGCATGTGATGATCGCAATTATAACATTATCTAGATTTACATATATGTCCCGCGCATATCAGTAAATATATCTGTTTTCTTTAAAATAAAATGTTAAAAATTTATTTTAGAGAGAAAATCATAGAATATAATATAATATTCTTTGTAAATTTTGATTTTTTTTCTTCTTATATAAAGATACATTTTTCGAATTTAATTCCGTTTGCATTTGGCTGATGCATTTAATGCGACCCTGATGCAACATGAAATGACAAGGCGGACTAACAGCCGCTATCGTCGACTCGGGAATCGAGCTTACGCGGGTTTAATTCGATCTGGCAGCCTGCGCGGAGTTTATAACACGTACATACACATACACACATGCACATGCACCGGCCACGTGTACGCCTCGCTCTGGCTCTCTGACCACCTGCGGCACCGAGAGATCTTTGTCGCGTAAGCTGCGTCGCGACGCCGCCGATCGTTCGTGTGCACTCGCATTGACGCACCGACAACGCACCCGCGGTCTCAAATTCCAAAGAAAACAGCGTGCAAACCGTGCCAACGCGGAGATACGACACCGTGGCACATCGTACGCCACGAATAGAGCCTCCTCTCGTTCGCGATTTCAAAGCGGATTCGCCGAATTTGCTGTTTTAATTGTTTTTATTGAAAAATATTTCTCTAGGAATTCTTTAGATTGTTTCATTTAATTAATATAACAATTATAAAGTTATACTTTTATTTCATTTTCTTCTGCTCTCACTATCATTACGTTTTATCACTGTAATTTTCATAATATTTAATAATAATTTATGATAGATTTTA
The DNA here is from genome assembly GCF_030444845.1 of Prenolepis imparis. Taxonomy (NCBI): domain Eukaryota; kingdom Metazoa; phylum Arthropoda; class Insecta; order Hymenoptera; family Formicidae; genus Prenolepis; species Prenolepis imparis. The sequence continues at coordinate 15,898,037 of NW_028141160.1, forward strand.
TTTATGTTTTTTCATCCAAAAAAATTAAATTTAGATTGAAAAATGACATTTAAACGCGCATTATATATGTATTCTGTCAGAAGAGAGTGAGCGCTCTGTTCCAGTTTAACTTTCATAATGTCTGGCGGAGCTTATGTTACATCGTTTCTCAGCCACGCGTGTGCTCATGAAGGATTAAAGCAGCGAAGTTTCGCCACGTGTATAAGAGAGAAGGGGGGAATCTTAGATACGTCACGGTCATTTTTCTCTCTCTCTTTTTCTTTATCGTTCACGTTTCCTCTCGCTGCTGGCAAACGCAAGTCTTCCCGCACGAAATCTGCATTCGACCGCTTTTTCCTGCCTGCGATACGGCCCTGCCCTGATGCGTGACTAATTGTGACAAAAGTCCGGCGCGCGTCTCGTGTCGTATCTTACTGAAATACTGGCGGTACAGTGACTCTTGACATTTCCGTTCGCCAGATTCGAATCCGCGGTAAGATATCCCTGTTCGCCGAAACTTTCGACTTCACCGAATCTCTGCGGTCCAGCGCGAACCGACGTTTCGCAGACTCTTAAATTTTTTTTTCATCATTTTAACGCGTGATCTTTAACACTCGCTCTCTTAAAAGCTCGCGTTTCACCTTATTCTTTCATATTACGTGTATACATTCCGAGATCTTAGCTAAGGAGCATCGATATTCAGAACCGAAAGCCGCAATTCGCGGGCGTTAAGAGATAATACGCGCGCTAATTCGCTAATTATTGAGCGTGCACGCGTGCGAGCATAATGGTGGTGCACACAAACGGTCTCTTCTTTTCTTTCTTTTTTTTCCCAACCGCTGAATAATGGCGTGCGCAACGAATGACGGAGTCCCCGCCTCCGCCGCTTCGCTTGTTAAGATTAACGACTGGCCGACGAGCGCCAAGAACGCGCGTCCGGGGACACCGAGAGGAGAATCCGGAGACAAGGGAAATCCCCTACGCGATATTCACCCTCTCTACGCACACATCACGCTCCCCACAAATATCTTTCTCTCTCTCTCTCTCTCTCTCTTTCTTCCTTTCTCTCCTCCTTTTGTGTAAACTCTCTACAGAAATATAGAATTCTCGAGAGAATAAAGGAATATAATTTCATAGAAGCGCGAGAGCATATGATATAATTTATAATATTGATATACATATACATATACAATATAAAAGAAATTTAAATATTTTTGCTTTCATTAATTTTATTAGCGTAACATTATATTTCGAACGTTATAAAATTATTAATATTTTATAAAAATTTCTATAAAAACGTAAATTCCTCGAATGGTCCAAAATTACACACACTTATACATATATAGCGTTATTAAAAATTTGAAATAACATTTTTTCAAGATTTATATCTTGTGTCTGCACTGTCTAAGTTATGCGTTGTGCATTTTCGGGCATCGCTGTGCCACTTTTACAGATCGTATATGCGCCGTAGGCAGCACAGCAGGATCGTAAAGTTCGCGAGGATATCGCGAACGCGACCCGGCTTTATTTCGGTCGTCCGAAAGCCAATCGTGGAAGGAGAACCGGTCGTTTCGAAATCCGCCACCGCGCTCTGTACCGGATAAAGAAACTGGTCCAGAGTTTGCGGCGGTCGAAACGACAAGCGGTGGTGCTTGGCGGTCGTCCAAGACTCGTGATGTCCGCGAATTTATCGCGAGGAAATCCTGACTGCGGACGCGTGCAAACAACGTCGCGCGGAAATAAGCATCGGCCGACATAAAGGTTGTTCTACAATGAATTTTCATCAAATATAGATTGTATTTTAATTTTTAATCGAATCGATTAAGCCAGAAGAAAAGGAGTGGAAAAGACGAGAATTGAAATAAAGAGCAGCAGAGTATTATAAAATTTAGATATACGATTAAAATTAATTTTTTTATAGTCTTAAATGCATCGTCGATGTATTTTTAAAGTTGATTTTAGAGGGAATTGAACGAAATTTTTCGAGTTCTCTTCTTCCCTTTCTGTGATCTTCTATGTTCCGCGACGTGGAACGAGTTTGAAGTCTCGGTCACGAGAAACGATAAGAAAACCACTCGGGGCTTGTCGCACGCGGCTGATTAACACACGGAGGAGAAAAAGACTCACGTCTCTGACCTGGATTTCGTTTCTTCCAACGCGCGATTAATGAGCAGACGTTACGCCGCGCGCTCGCTTTCTAAGCGTCCGCGTTTTACGAGGAAATCGAAAACGCGAGCATATCGTAGGTAAACGTGATTTTCCGACTTGCATAATATTCGCGATAGGGATCTAGAAATCGCGATTCTTTTACCGTTTTATTTTTTTTTCAAGGCTAGAATAAAATTTCTGTGTACACGTCGAGAAAAATTATAAAGATTATTATGAAATTAATGAACGTTCTCTTTTATAACAAAAAAATCTATGAAATAAAAAAATACCATGTTTTAAACTTTGAATAAGATTTTTTAAAATTAAAAAAACGGCGCGTTTAGAATGTTCTTTTCTCGAGTGAGTTTGGTTCTCTTGGTGGTTGCACTCCCACTTACAACGACGCAGGATATAAAAACGATGTGAGCGACGCGAGGAGGTCGACGAAGAGGGACCGTGTTCGACGAGCTATTTGACCCCGAGGGGTTACGCATTGCGTATATAACGATCGCGGCGCACATACATATATACACGGATGTAGATACGCACACGCATACACGTGCGCATTGGATTCTAAATTCTTTCCGCGCTTAAGTGCGTACACGTGCAAGAACTGCCAACGCACACCACGTGCGTATGGAAGAATGTCGGCGATTATGCTCGATCTCTCGCCGTCGGTTTCGCTTCTGCGAATTCGTCTCGCAGAATTACGATGAAACAAATTTGCGCTCGAAGCTCCTTCTTAACTCTGGCAAAACGTTCTCTCCCCTCGCCGGGCAAGAAATTACGAGCGACCGTGTTAAAACGTGTTGCCAGTACAATATTGTCAACATTGCAGCAATGTTGACCCGCAGGAAAATAGTTGGGCGGTAACTTGGAGGGAGTGGAGACAGAAATGCCTTAAGATATCCGCAACGGTCTGGGAGTAAAGTTCGGCGACTTAAGCAGGATAAATATAAGTCGGCTTTGTTCAAAGAAAAAAAAAAAGAGAAAGAAATAATTTTGAATTTTATTTTAGAATAAATACAGAAAATTATTTAGATTTATGCAGAGTGCAGAAAATGTATTAAACAAACAAAAAAATATTTGTTAGTCTTCTCTAGATGAAAATAGAGTGGAAGTAATATTAAAGTATAATTTTATGAATTTATTAAAAGATTATATAACTCATCTTTACGTTAATGTAATATATGCTATAATAAAACTCTGTACGTATATGTAATATGCATAACATCTTTTATTTTATACGAGTTTAATTATAACTATTTACTATCTGAATATATAATATCTATATAAATGCCCGCTGAAAGGAACGATTATTATATACTATAAAAGATTTAATTATAGAATCATAGAAAGGTTGGAGATCGAAAATAGAATCAGAAACCTCTGAATTAATAAATGACATAATATAAAATTCGGTGATGCGCGGAGCATTCGAGAATTTACAACAACAAAAAAAAAATGATTTTGTCCCTGAATATATTTGTTTTCAGAGATGCATGTTTTCTCATCCTATACTTTTCGACCATCTATTTCCCGATAGCCTCGCAATACTTACAATTAGCATGCTGTCACGTCACGAGTATAAATCTTGCAACGCTACCGATTTATTACATACACAGTAACGCGTATGACATTCCGAGAAACAACCATTTTTAATGGGACCATCTAAATTTCGCAACAATTTAAGACGGCAAATACCGTCAAAAACATTGATAACACTTTTCGAACGCTTTTAACGTATAATAAATAAATGTCCATACTTATGTTATCTTTTTATAATATTATTAAGAAAATTTGTAAAAAATGACACCACCTAAAAAAATTAAATATAGCGTATATCTTTTATGTAGAAGTCATTCAATTTATACTAGTTTACTGATTTATCGCAAAAACAAGTTCTCGCAAATCAAGATCCGAAATGTTGCGCGATTAACCAATCGCAGATGTGTGATTTTAATCTGCATATCCAATGCGTCCGGAAGAAAAATAATATGTTCATTTTACGCCTTTAGAGATATATTTTAAATCGAAAAAAACTCGTTGCTTCTCTCTCTCGTCGACCTTGATCGTCTACACGTGACGCTATTAGAAGCCGGTAAAAGTCATCTGCGCGACCTTGATTGCTATTCGTACGTCAAACTGACAGAAACCAGCTGGCTTTTAAAACTAATCGTTGAAATAATATCGGTCTAAAATTTAAGAATATCCTTTAATACACTCTGCAATTTGCCGCATTGCAGTTTGTAAAAATCCTTTACATATTTAGAATGTTTTATAATTATAAAAATAGTACGCACGATAAATGATAATAACATCAGTAACTAAAATATCCTCGTAAAAATTGTATTAAATATATGCTCACGCGTCGAAAAAAATATGTATATTTGCGGTTTTCGCAGAAATCTGCAATTTCAGAAAAGAGTCGTCTCGTTCATAAAACAAGAACACACGTGCCACCGCAGCAACCTTGCGCAAAATTTACGAATCGCCTCTTCAAATATTTCGACGCGACCTGGGATCTCCTCTATAAAATAAATCGCGAGCCTGAAAATAATCCTGTTTCTCTCGAAAAAGACACGTTCCGTTATAATAAATATACTAACAATAAATCACACGGGATAAATCCTCGCGTGGCATCCATAATCCAATGAAGTGTTTCAAGTCCTTGTAACCAATTAAAAAAATAATTTCCATTTTTTTATTACGAGCGAATCCAACTGCTTTGATCGTACTAGCCAGATGAGCAAGTCTATTACATTTTTTTCAGAGGAAAGAGCTTCCAAAAAAGTTCAATTAAAATTAAAAAAATATTTGTAAAATGTCATCGCGTCATTCGCGGTATCGCATTCTTATTTTTGAAGAATCTGAATTTCATTGGCCCACCCGAACATTTTGGAATTGTTATGAAATTAGTAGAGGCATCAATGCGACATTTTATAATCTCTAAGATTATAATTTGAAGAAAACGACGAAGAGAGTCACGGAAACCCGGTTAGTCTCAATGGATACCGAATGGCGAGGATGAGAGGATGTGTTCGGTGTATGTACCCAGGTCACGTTTCACGTCGTGACTAGTAGCCAAGCAGGTTTCGCTGCTTCGTTCTGATCGTCTGGTACCACCTTGCGCTCGCGCAATCGAAAATGCACCGCGGACCGGAGCGAATGAATAATATCAAAGAACAATATCGAGGAATACGTAACGCGATACATATGTATGTGTAAAATGCCGCCTCTCCGTTATGGGCATACGTTATAGCGGGAATACACCGCGATCCTGACATAATTGCGTATCGAGGATGCATTGTGAATCACCTTGAGAAAGTCTCTCTCGACCGCGTTTCATAATAAAGCCGATTTTTAACGCGCTATATTTTTAAGATACTAAGTTGGACCTTGATGCATTCATCATTGTAATATATATGTATATAACGAGCGTTCAGTCCCGAAGAGTTGACATTCGAAACTGATAAAAGATATGATTTTGAGATGCGTTTATCTACCGGATTCAAGCGCGTTCGTAAAATGTAAAATTTATATTATATTTCGTCATATTCAGTAGCAAAATAAATTTTTGCAAAAAATTAACTTTGGTTTGTTATTTTGTTTTTTTGTACAAAAAATGTATGCGTGATTTGTGTGATAAAATTCATATATAATGTAATGTATACATGATGTATATATTAGCATAAATCGTATAAAAATAAAAATAAAAAAAAATTATTCACACAAAGCACACAGTCTTTCGTCGCGTACTTTCTTCGCACTTTCGTCCTTTGTTCCTGCTGCGCTACGATGCATGCGAGAAGAAAACGCGTACGTTTAAACTGCGCAGCGAATGGAAGATAAGAGAGACGAGAGTGCGAGCAAGAGAAGACGAGTAGTGGAAAGAGTGAGAAAGAAACTGGGGAACTACAGACAAACAAGAGGGAAGAAATAGGCACGTGGCAGTGCTTAGGTCAACTGCACACAATGCCCGAAAGCGAATCGAGAGAGAGGCTTAAAATATGTTATTAATGAAATGCGATAATTTTGGGCTAAAAAAACTCCTCGGTTACACCGTTTAGGAACTTCAAGTCGCAAAAAAAATCGTTATCTTTCTATAAATTTATCAAATTTTTAAAGATTGACATAGAACATGGATGATGAATGTAGAGTAAAAGAGAGAGAAAAAGAGAGAGAAATGCATTGTTAATTTTCTAAGAATCTTTTTGCACATGTGTAAATATTTTTTAATTATTTTGTCGCTTTTTTTATGCGACTGTAATTCTACTCATTATAATGACAAAACTATAGAAAATTGCAAATTTACTCACACATTGGATTTATCTAAATTGGATTTATTATAGTCAAAGAGAGATTGTAATTCGATCACACACACATACAGATCATTATACGTATCGAAAACATATAAACTGCGATGTTTCTGAATACTCGCGATAACGAATGCAATAATAATATTATTCTTTATCATTGTAGGAAGGAAACATTTTACACGAGAATTAATATTGTTGCGAGATTATATTATATAACAATTATTCCTGAATAAAAGAGAAAAAAACGACAGCGCATCCTTAATTAAAGTCGCGTTACAAAAAGTACCTGACTATCTACTTATGACGCACGAGCTTGCGAATGCATCCCGAATATCTCTACAAAAGACTCTCGGAATACTCTCGGAGGGTCGTTCGCAGTATTGTGCGTAGCGGAGGACTTTCCAGTTAAGAACAGCAAAAGCCAAACAAACAGCAGCTTGAATTAAGCATCGCTTTCGCGAAGGCAAAACGAAGAGGAGGCGAAGAAAAAGGATGAAATATGCGCAAAGAGGCGCAAAAGCTCGCGCACATATGCATACATGTACATATGTGTGTGGTGAGAGAAAGAGAGAAAGTGAAAAAAAGAGAGAAAGAGGAGCAGCACGAACGATCGGATGGTGAATCCCAAATGAGATAAAAGGAATTAAAGAGAGAGTGACACAAGGTGGTTGCGAGGGAAAGTCCCCTCTTTTCGCGCGCGCGTCCTCACAAGTGTATGTATAAACGCAAAACAAAGCACCGCGGAATAATGTTTAATATAACGCGGAGGGCAACAACACCGTGTGTCGGAGAAGTGCGTTTGGAGAAGGGGACAACGAACTTGCACACCGTAATATGTACCGTCGACATTCTGGGTTAAGCGCCGCTGCGCAGAACCGCGCCACGTGCAGGTTTCGCTGGGAGAAATTAATCGGCGAAATCGCGAGGAGAGAGAGATTGCTTCCGAAACAAGGCGCGACCTTCGTCGCGCGACTCGCGGCCTGGAGAACAAAGTCCCACATGAGACACGTGAGACGTTCCACGCAATCGCGAGCCTCTTATACGGTTTTATTGTTTTTTTTTATATCGCCGTTCGTCTTATTGTTAGCTCGATCGCTTATATTGTTCGAAATCGTAAATTTTTTGTTTCATCTCGAATTATTGAGAAATGCTGTTTATATAATAATAATGTTTAGCTTGTGACGTTAATTTTTTCCGCAAACGCATTTGAGCCCGAGTGTAGAAATAAAAAGAGATTGCTATGCCCGTTTCGATAGGGTTTCGCAACCGGACGTTTTCTCTTTCTCTCTCATTCTCTCTTTCTTTTCTCGACGACACAGAAAATCAAAGTTTACATTAGATAAGGAGTTGCGTGCTTGCCGGCCGAACGGAGCTCTCGAGCGCTTTGTTTGGAATCGCTGACAAAGATCCAGATTGTGCGAGGCTAGCACTGAGAATTGCGATAAGGGTATAACTCGAAGGCCGTGGCCAGATACACCAGCCGGTTATAAAATAAAGAAAACGGAGCTTGTTAGAGAGAAAGAAAAATATAGCCTATCTCTTTCGCTAGTTTTCTCGGATAAGCCGAATACTACGTTGTAGCGAGTCCAATAGTACACTGTGAATTATCAATTTAAATTTCTATTTAATGCGATAAACACGTCAAATGGATGTCTGATAAAAGACGAATTTTAAATATTGCTCTCTATAATCTTACATTCACTTTTTTATTTGCTTTTCAATTTTAATTATTTTTGCTTCAACTTATTTTATTTAATTTAAAAAAAACACGTCAATTATTTTTTAACAGGAAAATGATTTATTTAGCTAAAATAATTCCTTCAACGCGTGCCGAGGAAAGGTCTGTTTCGAGGAAGTCGGCAAGACCGCTCGAACCCTTCTGATGGGTCTGACGTTAGGTTCTTGGGCTTGTCCGGAATGCGAATGATAAAAAGAAAAAAAAAAAAAGAAAGGAACGAAACCGCCAAATACCTCGGCGGATGGACCACTTCCTCGTTCTAAGCCCTGCTGAGACGGCCGGTGTGTAACACTCGCATTCTTTGTGTTCGCCCTCTTTTTTCATGACTTCTTTCTTCGGCACTGCTCCGTAAAATCTTCGAGAGAGTGTTAACGCGTCGGTGAAGCAAAGGAGTTTCCGATCCTTTTACGGTCTTTTTATCTCTTACAGAAAGAATAAATCGCTTAAGATGTCGAGAACTTTCGACGATTGTTAAGCAATAGCTTTCGAAAGAGGTGGAAAAATTCCAATTACGTGGATGAAATATAATATCATTGATTTATGATCTTATCTCTTTATTTAAGTGAGACTTAAATATAAACATATATTTAAATATCGCTTAAAACCAAAATGACGTTGGTGCAATCGGGCCTTAATAAATAAAAATAAAAAATATTGCAAATTTTGTGAAAAATTTCTAAAATTTTTTACGCACCGATTGACCGTTCAAATTTCAGCATAAACCTTTGCAATACGTCGCATTTCATTCGAGAGAGTCCACAAATCGATACCATCGCCCATTCGATTGCCCATCTGCATCCGAATGTATTCGAGGAAGAGGTACACGACTGTCGGGTACCGCAACAAATTCCGAACCCTGCGGTGGTCGTTTCAAAATGACCGACGAATTCGGGATCGAGAAACACGAGCGGGATGGTGGCTTTCTCGTGCGCATTTAAAAAGGCACATCCGGTCACGTGGGGATTGATTCGATCGGAGAAAACATCATTTCGATGTAAATGCGACCCGACTGCATAATATTGTACGCCGACGCGAACTCGCGGCCGATAAACACAAAAGTAGGCTTCCAATTTTCTTATGCTAATTCATATGACGCCCGTTCGAAAGAGTTTTCGTCAAACGATGCCTTTAATAAAACGTTTCTCTCATCGATACAATCTCTACAATTATTTCATAAACGTAGATAAAGTCATATATAAAAATAACAGGAATTTTATTGCAATTTTTATTGCTCATTGTTTTTTTTTGCTTCATTATTCGATTAATTTATGTGACTCACGTGTTAATAATCTGTCAGAATGTGAGTGACATTTCTTTGCTAAGATCTGTAAACAATATGTTTGGGAGTGCGCGTTTAATAAAAAACAAATCTATAATCTCTCCGGTTCCTCGCAAAGTCGTGTCTTTCTCTCGAAAGTCGAGTCACGAAAATTGGCGGGTCGCGAAAACATCTTTGTACGCGTCATCATCATTGATCTTGCGCAATATTTGACGAGTCTCTGGGCCGTCTGCCAATTGCGATCCTTAACTTAACACATGTTGCGAATAAAATGAGGACAAACATGATATGAATCATAGACTGGCGTCAAGCAATTGTGCGGTCGAAAAATGTCTAGCCGGAAATTATTAAATACATTACACAGCTGTGCTACATAAATTCGATATCATATTATAATAGTTATTGTGAATCGAGAAGATATATGTAGGATATTGTTTTTCTTCTTTAACACACAATTATAAATATATAAAAAAAAACAAATATAAAAATGTATAACAAATTCTCTAAAATTATTAAAATATCAATTAAAATACTCAATATTTTGTGTGTGTGTGTGTGTGTGTGTTCATAAATAGAATGATAAATTTTTATCATCTCCATGCGCAATATATCCGTAATATTCGTTTAAAGTTTATATCACTGTATTATTAAAAAAAAATTGACTATACAAAATTACACGAATTTCCCTCTCCGCAACCCTCGAATCATGATGTAAGATCCAAGGAGCAATGTAATCCGTCGAGGATTCAGCGATAGCGGAATAATACGCTGGCACCGACTCTGTGTCTAGCGCGAAGATGCGATCAAGCGCGGACTCTTTTATCCCACGCATGCACGCGTGTTCTTTGTTTACGTGCGCATTCCACGGAGCCCGTCACGCGTATGCGGCCGCGCGAATCGCGCTGGTTGTTACGTTCGCGTCGTCGCTCCGCGACAACGTATCTGCATCATAAAGCCTACCGCTTTAGTTTGGCCTACATATCCCGCCTCCCCGCCTTCTCCCCCGATAGCCGAAGTAGTGACACATCGTCGAGATAACAATGTCAGGAACGCGAGGTAAAGCGAGATTTTGCCCGGAGTTCTCTTCTCTTCGCGAAGAAGAGCTGCGACGCTCGTTAAAACGCGCGATGATCGATCTGCTTCACAATTGACAATCGTATTCTTTGATGTTGCGACGGAGATGTATGTATTTAACATATTGGTTAAAAAATTTAAATTAAAATTAAAATAAAATCTATGTGACAAGAGGAATATAAATGTATTATTTATTTATGAGAAACATATTTCTTATGAAGAGAGAGAAAAGAAAAATAATTGATTAAATAATAATTATCTTCATTGATAACTTCTTTATAACTACATATACTAATATAATGTTAAATATTATTGGAGATATAATTAGAATAGATATGATATAGTTAGAAAATATTTTAATCTTAAATATAGAATTTAAAAATAATTTTTGTTTTTTTAATTCTTTCTGACATTAAAATCTCTCTCGATGCGTGAACTACATTTATAATTTCTTTCGCGACAGTTGTCGAGACTCGCACAAAAATTGCAAAATTAATGTAATAATTAAATATCTTCGCGTCGTTATACTTCTCTATTGACTCTGGAGATCTGGCTAAAAAAAAAGTGCAAATCTCTCTCACCGGTGACCCATTGTGCGCGAAGAGTATGGTATATATATATATTAAGCAGATGAAATCTATTATCCCACGCATTTCGTCGCTTAATAGCAAAGAGCTGGCACATTGCGATAAGTTAAAATATAAAAAGGTTAAAATATAAAAATCAAGATAACGCCGGAACACAGCACAACTTTTATGCGATTGCGTAATAGCGACACGACGCATAAATTGAATACAAACACTCCATTGGATTTATACTTAAAAATCACAGATAAACGTCGCCACAAATAACATTAACTTTTATACTGCAATTGCATATATGTTTGGATAAATTGTTTGAAAATTGAAAGAGAGAGAAAGATAAGAAAATCTTAAGAAAGAGACTTGTTCGGAATAACGTAAACATGTAGTGTATAATAAACAGCTTGACATATCTCGATATAAGATAATACGTATATGTACTCGAAAAATATTTTGAAAAAATATAGGATAGTTTTGTGTGTAATTTGAGAACATGTTTAAATGTTTAAATAAATAATATTGAAAGTACCAAAGTGCGCTCAGAAAATCCCATTGACGCCGATGAGTCACCCTGGACGACATTATTTAAATCGAAGCGAGGTACCAGGGATTATTGAGCCACGAGAAATGATTATTATTGAGCCATCGTTAATTAGCCGATAATTCGCGCGTGCAATTAGGTGAATAAAGCGCACGCTCACGATTCCGCGTGGAGAGCTACAATTAATTCAAGGACACACACTATAATGAGACACATCGTTGGTCGGAATTCGCGATAATCGCGCATTCGCGCGCGGGCTTATTTGTAACTCTGTACGGATATATCGACACGGTCGCGGCGTCGCATTTTTCTCCATCCGACGATGTCGGATCGTTCTGTTTAAGGAGATCTAGATGCGCAGAGAGCTCTAGCTCTTCTAAGGCGGCACTTCGCACGACCTTCGCCTGGATCCATTTTCAACGGATTTCGCGGAATCTCGCTCGCGGAATTGCGTTTCATGCGCGTTGAATTCGCGACGACACACGGCTTTCAACATACTCCGGTCGATTTTCCGTGAAATCTCTGTAAGATTTGTCGTATCTCGTATATGTACATTGCGAAACGCGGTATAAATTTTACTCTCGTGACATTCGCGCGACCAGATGTAATGATTAGGATTTAGATAAAAGTTGACAATTGAATCGACACGTGTTTCGACGAGTACAAATCCTTGAGAATATTGCATATTTTCGCTACACGCTAGAATACGCATTTAAAGCCGCGAACACAGATTTGTGAAGCATACATACATGCATAAATTCTACGAAACTCTGAATATTCAATCCCCTCGTACTCTAGCCATATGCTTTTACGATATTCTATGCGCGACGGTCTTTTAGTATGCACTGGTGCATCCAATCGAATTTTTTCCGTTAGCTCATTCTTGCCTCAAACGTTACGATTCTATTCGGATCTGTCATTTTTATTTTTACGGACTTCGACACTTGTATCGAAAAAAAATTTCTTTTAATATTCCAAAATCATATTTATTTAATATTTATTATTTTTTAAATTATTTATTCAATATATTCTAGTTGCTAAATTTGACGCCAAGTCGAACAACTGACTTGTCAAGGCCTTCTCGCTGCTGCGCCACGTTTCTCTGCCTTGTGGCGAAGCCTGCTCCGAGAATTCTCGGCGATAAAGCGAAATCCGTTCCACATACCGCGCGCCGCAAGTCTCCCTGTACGTTTTTTCAGGAAAACGATAACGGTCTGCAATCGCGCGCTTGTGCATGAAACGCTCCGCAGTATCGTCCTGCGAAAGACACTGCAGGAGGAAAATGTCGCGGAAAATTTATAAATATATATATAGAATGTCCATTGTGCACGGTGAAACGCGCCTTTAACGTTCGCGAAACGACGACGCGCGTTTAAAATCCATGAGCTCGAATGAAGCGAGTAAACACGGTATACAGGATATTCCTGTATAGGCATCAACCATTCGGCGAGTATAACGGAATCCATTATCGGTGATTACTTTATTTCCAATAAACTTTTCCGGAATTTTAATTTAATACTCGTTTACGCGGGACCAGTATCTTCGACACTTGTAGTATCGACGCGCGATTAATTTCTCGGAAAATTTAAGGCAACTCTTGAACCACCCTGTACAACGAAGATATGGGAAGCAATTTATAATCTTATCTCGTCTCGTCGTATATTCGAACGCAGGCACAAACGCGTGCCGCGATCTTCGTCTACGTCGTTTCGAGCCCCTGACTTTATGTATGATATCGATGAATTATAACGCTTTCGACTTTGCGCGAAATCCGACTCCCGATTATCAACTATAGATGCAAGAGAGAGTCAAGTTCGAAATGCTCCATTTTCAGAATTCGATATCTCTGCCGTCAAAATGTTTGCACGATGAAATGTTTTCATTATCTCCAAACACTTCGAAAGCAGTTTAATTTTAACGCGAGTTGACAGTTAGTGATACTATCAATACGATTGCCAATCAGCAATAAATGTAATATCAACAATAACACACAGAGATATTTGCATTAATTAATTATAAAAACATGATTTGCGAAATTATATTTTCTTTCGAGTATACGCAGCATTAATCAACTATGATAATGATCAGCTGTTTCGAGATTACAAAAACAGCTGAGTATTCGTATCTGACTTTTTAAATAAAAATTTTAATAAAAATTCGTTTTCTTGTATATACAAATAAGCCATCGGCTTTAAGTTCTTCCAAAAGATAATGCTGACATTTCTCTACGTACATAAATTTCTTTTCCAGTAGAGTTAATTGCGCAATCAATCACCTCAATAATCGAAAGCGTCAAGCAATAATCGAAGGTCAGCCCTCGTTGAATATATATATTCGAGACTCAGCGGTAATAAGACGCTCGTGTGGAATGCTTAAAATCTTTATCCATTTGCATTGATTTGTATAACTACACTTCCACGTACCTTTTGTTTTCCTGGTATTATCTGGCGATATTCCTTGGTTGATCGATTGTTGAACGACGTCGCATGGTATAACGGGACCAACAAACTCGTACGATGTTACACTTTGTCTGAAACATAATTATTCAAAAACATATTTTAAGTAATATTTATCATTTATAAAATAAAATTATTGTTTTTCTTAGAAATATTAATTTTAAATATTATTTTTTATCTTAAAATAATTAAATATATTTTAATTATGACAATTTTTAAAATAGATTTATCTTTATTTATATGTACAGATCTATGCAAAAAATTCATGTATCCGCGGTTAAAGTAAACGCAATGAACACGTAATATCGCTACTGGTCCAGCGACATATTCTAAGTACGTACATTACAACGTTTCTTTTTATCCAAATAAACCGACCGCTCTCTTCAAGGTACGTCCATTTAGCTCTTACATTCCACCAAAGCCAAGGTAAATGGAAGGAAAAAGAAGAAGCAAAAAATAGAGAAACGCAAAAAAAAAAAAAAGAAACGTCACTCGGCTCCTCTTCGTCGTCCCCGACCTGGCACCAAGCTTTAGTCCCCCTTTTCCGCGCCCCTTCCACGATTCAGTCAATGTAATCACTAATCACCGCGATACTCACGATCGCAAAGTTTAATTAGAAATTGATCAATTCGAGAAAGGGATCGTGAAAAACCGCATTGATCAACGAATGTTCGATATCGCGTAAATATTCGTGTAATACAGTTTTGATGTTAAAAGCTAATTACGTATTTTTTTTGTCTTCTCCTTGGCAAATTTTCCATTGATTGTCTAGAGCGATTCGCGCGTTTATGTTCGTTTAAAATATGCAACCGACGCAGATCAGTGGAACGTTCGCTTTTCCCCTTGCGATAAGGCGCATTCAATAACTAAACGGACTAAAGCGCGCGCGCTGATAACGACCCGCGATAACGATGCCGATAACGCGGGCGATATCTTTCCTGCACGCGAGTCTAAGCGGCGCGTCCTCCGAATTTTTATCTTCGGCTTAGTGTGTAAAAAAACATAGCACGACGAAAAAACGCGCACCGTAATTTATTTCTCCCGACATGTAGCAGTTATTAATAATATACAATATTAGTATATCATAAACAGTATAAAACAATTTTGTAAGTAGTGAAAAATGATCTTGAGAAATGCAAACAGTAATAATCATTATATTATTTAAAACATGTAATGTCATTATGTAGAGAATATAAATATTTTGTAAATAATTATTATATACTAATATATATTAAAATAATATAATTATAATAATTATTATATACATATAGCCCGAATCAATTTCTGTAGTTTGACGCAGAGTAATTATTCTGTAAGATTCCTGTTTTACTAACTTTTTTAATTTAAATGCCGAATGTTTTCGTTTTCCTCGACAATTAATGACTATTATTCCCTCTGGCATATTGTTGCACTTGAGTTCATGAGTGTGATTATATAGGTTTTTTTTTTTTTAGGCCGCGCATTCCGAGCTCGGTTTAAGTTATGCTGCATATTATCGATTCATATTTGCGACCATGAATTCCTACAATCATCGCCTTTCTTTCGACTTTCATAAAACCTTGCGATTTCTAGAGTTCGCGCGTCTTTGTGCTTAACACGCTCGTAAGTGTCCTTCCGACTAAGAATAACTCGAATTATTAATGGCCAAGTGCGCCGGCTGTAATCTTAAATGCAATAATCGCGCACACGTGTCTCCTGACACCACAGAATCCAAAAGCTGATGGATAATTTTCTTAGGGGAGAGAAGAGAATAATGTTCTCCTTTCGTGACATTTTAATTCTAATGAACGTGACTTGTACATTCCAGTGCTATTTTCTCTCCAAAGTAAATTTGCTTGTTAAATAAGGCTAAATGCACGAGAGTGCGAAATCTAGGAAAGTATTGCATCGCAATATATATCTTGGATATAATACACACACTGCATATCTTAAGCAACGATTTCCGCGATATCTCTCTTTACTTTGCAATCGTGAGAAAGTTTGCTCACTAAACCTGCGTATGAAATTAATTATTATCTGGAATATCAGTAAAAGTCTTATATAGCGAGTCTTAATAAGATTGTTTGTTAATTTTCAAAAAGAGTAATAATATGTCTGATATGTCTCAAATTGTGAAATATTTAAAGAAATATACGCTTCTCATTAATATATAACTTATAAACGTTAATAAAAGTTCCCTTCGCTGTTGTCCATTTACGAGTTGCGCGATAAATTAATGATTGAGCAAAAATGAAAGAGATAATTAAAGCATTGGCAAGAACAAGGTTGCAAGTATTATATTAGATTTACGGATATATTATTAAAAAAACAATATTCTGATAGATTTATCGAGTAAATGAGAGATTATTAAACCTATATTTATCTTTCATAAAAAATATACATATTATTATGTATAAACAAGTGATATTTTTTATTATAAAGATAGTTAATCATTGCACAGTTAAATCAAAACATTTACTAATAATTTTGTTTTAATTTTGTTTGCGTGACATTTTCGTTTTATTTCTAATTTAAAATTGTGTACTTGTTAGTTGTTGGAGAGAAAATAAAATCAGATTTTTAGAGTTTATTAAAAGAGATTTTTCAGAACAAAAGATCGTTCCAAATAACTAGAGCATTTTTGAAACTACGTTCGCTGATTTTAATTTGTACCGAGAACTTTCTCAATTGAGCCAATTAGTCAATTGCAATAATTAACGTTGACATAGGGAGAAGGGGAATGCAGAGAGCTGTTCTATGCTCGAATTCCTCTTTGTTGTTTTTCACTTCTTTGTTTCTATCGCTTTCAAAGCTGCAATATATCTTTACTAATTTGATAATTCTTTCGAGAGAGAGAGAGATTCTTTTATAAAAAACATAATAGAAATATTGTTGTATTAAAGTGCATTCGAGAATTCAAATGCTTGTAAGCTATGTAAAAAATGACAAAGGATTGGGAAATGATTGCTAAAACTCTGTACATTAAGGGTACAAAATTATACAACTTGATCACATTTAATATATATATATATTGAAGTTTTATTTTTCGTCGTATTTCATTCAAAAATAAAATTATTCGTAAAAAAAGATTTCTTCGCTCTGTCGGTAGACAATATATAACATATATATATGTGTATATATATAATATTATTAGATTTTATATATATATTTTTAGCAATATATTTATACTCTCATGTATAATGTTATACATAACTCTACAGCGCACGCGTGTGAGTGTATGTGTATGTTCTTATCTTTCTTTCACAGGCGTCGTTAACCACCGCACAACACCTCGCCACGCGATATTATACTCTAATGGGGGTTTTTCTCGCTTACTGACTAAATCACATGTGGTTTTCGTTACTTTCATACGTTTTTGCGCTACCGCTTTTTCTCGCCCGCTAACGCCCAGAGAAAAGACGCATGCCCTTGAAAAAAAATGTCGCTCCCACGATTAACTCGAGGAAAAAAAAAGGCACGCCGTATATGCGAATGTCTGTTCGCGAGTCTGTTTCTCGTTCCTATTTAATCAACATATTCAGATGAAAATCTGTCAATCATATTTAACGCTAAATGTGCGATAATAATACAAACGAGAAAATTGATCTTACAGTTAAAACTTTACGATTTAGCCCTGAATTTTATATCTCGCAACACTATATATACCATCCATTATTAAATCTTTTAAATTTCAAAATAATCAAAATGTTGAAACTGTCAAAAGAGACGTCTTCTCTAAGATAAAATTTTTTTTTCTTGCATTGATCGCAGAGTTAAATGTTTAAAAAATGTACAGATATGCGAAGACTCGTGTATTTTATTTTGCTTCTTTTTTTCTCTATCTCGTTCTCGTCAAGAATTAGCCGATGTGACCGAGCACTACGAGTCCGAGATTCTGATGAGCGACGAATAAATATAAAGAGCATGAAACCAAGCGAGAGGAAACAGCGCGCACTTTAATCCACCGTTACTCGCCACTATAATATTATTATTATTGTGTATTATAGTATATAAGTATTTTTGCAATAATCCAATAATTCAGCCACAATTTTTTTTTCCATAAAATATACAAAAATGTTAAACCTGTTTTATACAATACATATGAAAAAATTTTTGAAAAAGAATTTTTATCCATGAAATCTATGCGAATTGTTTTCTGTATTGTATAATTCTATTTTTTTCTCAAAATACTATAGATTATCATAGTGATTGTTGCGAGTATCGGAAAATTAATCTTGAGAAATAAATACATTTTCACATTCTCGAGTTGTGTTAATATTTAAAAAAAAGTAAAGTAGTGAGAAGGAGAACGAGGTCGACAGAGACGGATAGTCACAAAAGTTAAGCGCGCAAATTATTTTGGCGTCCCCCTCCTCCTTCTCGTATCGATAAACGTGCGTTTTATAAAATATATAAAAGATCGATCGCGATCTCCGTCGCGAAGAGAGTCAATTCGTCTATCGTTAGCGCGTTTTAATTAATTAATTTGATTGAAGCTCCGTTGTCCCATCAAGAAAGCTCTCGCAATATGAGACGAGCGTCGAAAAGAGGAATTTTTTCGCACTTATTGTTAGACGTATCGTTCGCTCGTGATCGTCTATACGAAAATAATTGCCCAAAAATATTTTCAGCGAAATATACAATTTCCTCCTGCGTCGAAGACACGACTCGCGTGGATAAATCGATAGGTGTGGTCCGCGTTCACATGCCACGCACACCGAGTAGATTTCACGCTAATGTTACGCAACGTCCGCACGAAGAAAAATATGTTTTGTTGAGTGACAAAGGCTTAAATTTACATAATTCCTAGCTTTAATCGAGTATCGCGAATATTTTATTCGTCGTATGATTTTCACACAAATTATTAATTACATGTCTCTTCCTGTAAAAATAAATCATATAATAAATATATTTTATCCTCTATATTTTTTATATTACTATATAATTATATATATATATATTTTTTTTTATTACAATAATCTTCTACACTGTCCTGATTTATTACGATTCGCGAATAGACGATTCCAAGAACTCGAAAATTCTCTCGCACAAAATTATATGGACATTATTTGCGAAGAATTGCGCAATAGCCCGGCCGATATAGCGCGTAATCATGATTTTTCTCCGTCCACTCAAGTACTTATTTTTCTTCGCGATTCGTCTCATATACAGATAATGCGCGAAACGGAGGTAAAAGATTGCTTTGTTATTGCTCGCTTGTCCCTACAAGATATCTGGCGCTTTAATCTTTCCGCTCGTTATATCTACGAACCGAAAAGTTCTTCGAAATACACTTCAAAGAATTTTTACTTAAGAACTTTTTTTCTCAGATTGCAAATAACTTTATCGAGGATCGAACGGAGAGATTACGCTGGACATTTGGTATACAATTTTCATGTCACAAAGAAGTTTTTTTTTTATTGCAGATATCGAACCGTCGCGATAACGATAATTTGCGAGCATCTTCGGACTAAGCCTACGATCTTGGTATTAAAATATACGGCCTCGTATGTTACTAATATATGAATGTACGAAGAATGGCGAATGTGTATCCGAGCAATGCGGACGTTTCTCATCCTGGTACCAATGTCGCGGAAAACCGACGTAGCTTGCGACACGTGGTGAACGCGGTCCCGGCGACTATTGTGTGTATACTTCTGAATTGTATTATGTAGTACGTGTGCATGCATGTTATGTTGTGTGTGTGTGTTTAGTATGCGGCTACACGCATACACATTGCGCGTAAATTATAAGGGCATACTGGACAAGACTAGATGCACATATGACGAAATATGGAGTACTACGCGAGGTGTCGCGCAGAAAAAATCAAGGAGAACGTGACTCGCTGGCTTAAGAGCTAAGGGAAAGATTTTGGGGTTTCCCAGAGAGTCGCGCGAACGAATCCGATATTACTAATTACGCGGTTACGAGCACATGTGCACATGCATACGAGGCAAAATTAATTTTTTTTTTTTTCGATTTTGTTTGCACCGTATGCGATCTTCATTCATAACAGGTTCATCACAGCATCACTTCTTGAATTTTATCAACGACGAAAACTATAATAAATTGTAGCGAATATTTTTGCATATAAAAGATGGATTATTCATATTGAATAAAACAGTCGCTGGATTATAATTAAAATCAATTTTTCGAATATATCTCGTGTGTTTTGATAACGATAAGCATGATCGCTCGATCGTATAATTATGCATGATCGCTTCGATTAACTCTCTATATGCGTCAGTAATCGCGCGTAATCCGATTAATAAACGCACGTTATTTAATTAAAGAATCCTTTAACCGCGAGCCTATATATCGTATCCATCCTTTTTGCTCAGGATGACGATTCTTCGACAAATTCAGCGCGACTGGCGAGACGAACGATTGCTATTCTATTTGTACAGCCTTAATAGAGCGCTAGTTCTTTCAAAAGCGGGGTTTAAAAAACGAGGTCATTTCGATGCAATCCAATCAATCTGTGTTGTTGGCGAAACGACAACGAGGCACGTCGGAGAAATATCGAAGAATCGGACAATCGGGTGC
Organism: Prenolepis imparis; assembly: GCF_030444845.1. NCBI lineage: Eukaryota > Metazoa > Arthropoda > Insecta > Hymenoptera > Formicidae > Prenolepis > Prenolepis imparis. The sequence continues at coordinate 15,918,677 of NW_028141160.1, forward strand.
ATAGGTGAGGTTATTATAGTAAACGCGTCTTCTGGCGATACTTTTCTTAATTCACAAATATAGATATATATATTACATGTATCTCTTTATTTAAATTCAATTAATTTAAAATATTTATGAATATACAAAAACAATTCTTTTTATATATTTTTACATTATTTATAACAATTCAAAACTTTATACATATATATATATATATATACTTGATATAAAAATCGTCTCTCTTGATATATACATTTTATGTATAACTTTTTTCTTTAATCTAAAAAAATGTTATAATGCTTTGTTTTATCGTTCAATATTTAATTTGCATAATAGAGAATCGTATAAGAGAAAGTATTATTGTGAAAATTTAAAACCATTAAAAAAAATACACATATTAATCAATAAACTAATCTCGTTCTTGGGATGAATGATCAATTGTCGTTGATTGATTTTATCGTCTGTTACGTTTAGAACACGCGTCATTATAACATACCGCCTTAATACACGTTTTTTTTTTGCGCAGCTATAATACAGCACCGTACTCCTTAGAATTAATTTGTCAATTTGTATGCACCAAAGTGTGTAGAAGTTTCCAAAACTAGCGGAATGCTCGAGTCTCTCTCGACGCTCGCGAAGGTGCATTCGGTACAAGGCAAACGTGATCTCCCGGTTTGATTGCGCTTATCACAAGTAAATCCGTCGTACGGTTATCAGCGTAATCGCGCCAAAAAAAGGGTAAAATCTCTCTTTCTGATTGATCCATGAGTTATATATCGTTCGAGTTAAAAGGAGAGCGATAAAAAAAAAACGCGATCACGAGATCGTCGATTTTGACAAAATGTACAATCCTTACAGCTTGCACAGACGTTACTTTTACAAAGTGTCATGACTCTCGAAAATCTCTCGCAGTGCGAAAAAAAAATTACTTCGCGCTCGACATTCGAGGATGATCACATCTCTCTGTATCGAGGGAAAAAACATTTTGAAAGTTTATCACTCGCAAAGCGAACGCCTCGTATATTGAAATTTACATTTACAATGCAAAGTCGACAACGCGCAAGATCGCGAGATTTACAAAGAGAAGAAAATTGGCGCTGCCGTTCAGTGCCTGAAGAAAGAAAGAAAGAAGAGAGTCGCTTTACAAATCATCATCGCTGCAGATAGATATATATATTTACACAATGTAATCGAACGAGAAAATCGATTTCGTTCTAAAATACAAAGGGACCGTCGTGAAACCGGGAACAATTTTTCCGATGTAACAAACGGGAAGAGTGAAAAGATGGATTTCAACCTCCGGTAGAGAAATATTCGTATCTCCCGCCGGCTCTCTCGCGTTCTCTGAAATGGCTGTCGCGATACTCTCCCCTCTCGCACTACGCGCGTGATCTCCCTCTTTCTCTTTCTCGCACGCGTATATACATAATGTCTTTCGCTCTCTCATACGGACTCTTTCGCTCATACATGCACGCACGCATTCGTCGCGCGTGTTCGTGCGTATAAAGTCTCTCGCATGCGCAAAACACGCACGCGCGCACGCCCGTCACTCTTCTAAAAGCATTCTTTACGTTTCACGTCTATACGAAGGCACTCCTTCCTCTTTCTCCACTTTGACCGTCACCTCCTTCTCTCCTTCTGCTCCGCCTGCTTGCCGTTGCTGTTCCGTCGCGCAATGGTCTCCTCCTAGTCATGTCACAGAAGAATTAAAGATAGAAAAACTGTAAACGTGGTGGACCATGGACTGACTTCTTTTCTTCTTCCCTCTCTTTTATTTACGAAGATTCTTCTTTCCGGCACTCTATTTTTTTTAAAGATAGCGCTTTTTCTGCCCCGAACTTTTCCATTAGCAATATCAGCAGTTAGAGATGGACTTTGCTTTTTATAATGCTGTTTGATTTCTTTTTCACATTAAGAGATCTATTCCGTTGAGGTTGAAATAAAGAGAGAACATCTTCATATGCGAATCATAGGCCCGTATCCATGTGGTGAAAAAAATCCTTCCTGATTACAGTCGCGGAAGGACGAAATCCGAACGACGATTAACAGCTGTTGCGAAAGTTCAATGTCCGTTCCTCGTGGGAACTACGAAAGGCAAGACGATGATGATGATGAAGAGCACGGTGGCGAGAGCGAAGGACGATCGAAAAAGGAGCGAGCATTAACATTCGCAGTTTCATCCCTTCAGAATTGGCCAGCCACGATGTGACAGCCGGCATTCACGTGGTCCATGACCTGCTCCTTCAGCCGGCACACGTGTTCTTTGAGCTTGTGCACGATGCCGCTCAGCTCGGTATTCTCGCCCTTGAGCAGTTTGACCTTGTCCTCGAGCCTGGAGATGCGCTCGAGCTTGCGCCGTCGGCACTTGGAGGCGGCCACGCGATTCCTCTGTCGCTTCCTCTCCAGCTTGATCTTCTCTTGATTCTCCATATTGATCGGCGACAACGGCGGTGTGCTCGACACGCTCGGGACCGTCTGCGGCTCGTCCTTCACATGCATCAGGTTCGGATTGCTCATGGTGGATTCTGTGCTCTGCACGCTACCGGGCGGTTCGAGGGTCGTATAAGTCGCCCCGTGAATGCTGCCGGGTTCCTGCGAACTGTCAGAGTGATGTAGCTCATTGAGCGCGTCGACGAAGCCGCGCGCGTATAATTCCTGAGCCTCGGTGACCGTCTTGGGGAACAAAATCTGGGTGGTCGGTGTAGGGAGGCCGGTGACCAGGCTGTCCGACTGCGTCATGATAAATTTTTCCAGCTCCGGCGAGGCCAGCTTCAACATGTTGAGATCCGGCGAGCTCAGGATCGGCGTGACGTTGTTGAGCGCGGGCGGCAACGGAGCCAATCGCGGCCTCTTCGCCTGTGGTCCCTGCCTCTGGCAGCCGTTCAGATCGAGCGTGAGGTTCCGCTTAAGATGACCCATGCTGTTCTCGCGACCGTTCATCGCGCCGTAAACGTTCGCGTCCTCGTAGAACGTCGGCTCCATCGTCAAGCTTCGCACCATGGATACCGCCGGGCTGATAAACTCGTCGCTCGATGGAATATACGAGGTTCCCCCTCGTGAATGACCGTCGCCTTTCGCCTTCGAAGTGAGCAGACTCCGCGGCTCGCTTATCGGAACCCGAGAAGAGCTGCAAACGAAAAACTTCCTTGAAGGTTCCCGTATATATCCAACAGCTTCTTCCTACTTTCTTCGGTATATATATATATGTGTATATACGCGTTATTTTAAACTACACATAAGCGTATCTACCTTCTTTCTTGTCTCTCCTCTTCGTTTTTTCTTTCTCTATCTCTATCTGTCTACGTCAACTCTTGCGAACACTTTGCTCCGCGCTGCGGCGATTATATAACCGCGTGCGCGACTGTAAAATCCACCAACGGAGACACTGGGTCTGTCTCTCCCTCTTTCTGTTCTTCACTTCACGAGCACGTTTCGCGACACTCGGTATATCGCGCACAACTGCCGACGGCCGACGGCACTGTCGATCGCGAAACGGCGCAGAAGACACGCTGATGTCCGACGTTTGATACGGTTTACCGCGGTAAAAACAGCACCACCGTGCACGAGGATCGACTACCGTCGGCTACGGCTGTCAACACAACAATGACTCACGAAAGCGCGACGGAACCGGGCGCGCGTGTGCCGTCTCTCTGTTGCGGAATGCAGAGATCGCGACGAAGGTGATATTTACCCGTGCACGACGATGGCTCGACAACTTGTGAACACCCAACTAAACGTACTCGCTTATATCCCGTGAGTCACGTCGGCCGAAAATAGAGACGTCGTCATCGCTCGCCTCGCTCACTGGTCGCCGATGACGTTACCCGGACCGTCCTATTGGCCGGGCGTTCGACGCTACTAGGAAGTGGTGAGCGCATGCGCACTACCGGGCGTCCGGGACGCTGGAGGGAGCGTTTGAACGCCGGCACCAGATGATTAAGGTGCTATTACACCGACAGAAATTTCGTAACAGCCACGTGACTCGAACTGTCATGAACTGTCAAAAGCCTCGGGGATCGTTTCCGAACGATTTCGGGGCGCAGACGATATCGGTGATATCGATCTCGCTAATTGATGCGCTCTCTTAATGACGATGCTTAATAGGCTTGTGTGAACAAGTGGAAACGATGTTTTACATTCTCTGTCTCGCTCGCACGCGGCTATCTACGGATCTATCGCCGTCTCTTTTCGTATACAACTTTGGACGAGCAAACGAGTTTATATATGTATATATATATATACGTTTCGTGCCGAAGTTGAAGTTTTCAAAAAGTTGCGGTGATAGTAAAAAATAAGCAAATGCGAAATGTAAGATACATATTACGTATCGAGTTTCGCGTATCTTCAAAAAGATTTTAAAAATAGATAAAAATCTATTGCCTATATAAAATGCTGATATAATAAATGTGATCAAGTTTCAATATTTGTAATATCTTCCAATTTAAAATGTTTGCCTACATTATTTTTGAACATTAAAGTTTATTATGAAATTTTCTTCAAGCAAAAAAAAATATGCCTTTAAACATTTTCTCATCTAATAAACTTTAAGTGATAAAAATTACTATTTTTACTTTAATTGTCATGTTAATGTGTTGATACCAATGGCATAAAATGTATCACAGTAAGCATATTAATCTCAATTGTTCCACACTATCATATGCTCGTATACGTCCGTAATTGGTTGTCTTATGCAATTGCATGCGCGATGCATTGAACGATTTTCAGACCGATCGACACATTCGTCATTATCAGTCTCGATTTTAAATTTTAATGCAGTCGATCGTGCAAACTTTATGTATTGACTCCGAGATAAATTTACAATTCTACTCGTTTGTTACAAGCCATTAAAAATAAAATCAAAATGAGAGATTTGCATAAAAAATTTTACATATTTTCTAAATTCTTTCTTTTTACACCTGAATTTTTAAATGCCAGTTTTACTTTGACATTTTATAATTTGTAAAAATTGTATGAGCAATATTTTTAACTTTTCTGCTTATATCAATTAATTTCTTTTATCGCTGTTCGATATCTTATAACCCGTGAAAATTTTCGAGATGAGTAATTTTATCATTTATTTACCTCTCCCACGAACAATTGAAACATGATAAAGACATGATTTAAAAAAATATATAAATATTTGAATTCAATAAAAAATGCAATGCATTCGATTGTCAAATGTGTTTTCGAACTAACTTGCATATGTTACTGCATTCCATTGCATACGTTTTTCCGGGAAAGATCTTTTGATCGTTTCGCGTAGCGATTATTCTCCGAATCTTTTCCACGAAATTCGCGTTGCTGTTAAACATGCGTGTGTACTATTTACTGTACCGTTATACGAATATATCGGGTCATTTATTTACAGAAAAGCGATACCGAAAATCGTTAATGTTATCGTGTCCTATTGTTTGATTTAGATTGCATTCCAGAGTTCCATAACCGACAAAGATATTTAATGGAAAAATTTATCTCTCAGAAACCTTTGTTTAGCGATATTCTTATCGTGAAAAACAAACGAATTGGTTATTATCGTCCAAAAACTTATGTAGAATACCGAACTACATTTAAAACATTCCCGTGTGCGTTCAAACTGCGCATTAATTAATCTAAATTTAATTTGTAAATAAGATAAATGAGATAAATTTAAATAAATTATGCGCAGCTTGAGTTATGTTTTTGATACAGAGTATGTTTGTGTATACAGCATTACCTCACAAGCATTACATGATTATTGATAATAAAAGTGTTTTTTCATTTAATTCTCGTTTAATTTTACTCTAAAAAAAAAATTACGCGATTCAAAGCTTATGGTCGTAAAGCTTATATATAGTCGATTACATTAATTGAGAATGATAACGACGAATGTTTTGGTCGAAAGTCGTTCAATGCATTGCAAACGTAATTGTATAAAATGCAGACAACCATATACAGTTATGACAATACGTAGCATAATTAATAAGATGCTTATCTCGAGTTTCGCTCCTTTTTCTGGCACGCACAGGGAAATGTGAGCGTCAAGTGTTGATATCCGGTAATCGACGAGAGCAGCAAACACACTAGGTTGCAACGTGACTGATGGTACGTCGATATCGGACAATGTAGGTATATGCGAATGCAGGCATAACGATCTACGATTCATGTTGCATCGATATGATGTAACGATTGATCATGTGACGAATAATTCTACCGCCATGTATCGTGTTACGTTTTTAACGAGTATGACTTTTGAATCGAAATGTTATATCGATCATATATAATAATAATTATATTAATGTATCTGACTTTTAAGAAAAAAATGTTCCATTTTCTAAATATAATACACGGTTTTTTTTTTTCAATTATACAATAATTTCGTTTTATAAAGTCACACAGTTTTAAATTTATGTTCCGTTCAATTGTTTCGAATCGTAAATAATAATCCTCGCATCTCAGAAGTCTACGAGTCGATTTAAAGATAAAAGTCCAATTATTATGCAATTATGTAAGTGCTATTATTATGTAATTGCATTTTTATCCTTAAAGCAACACATTAAACTCTCCGAGACGCAATGGTAATTTATGATTCGAAACAATAGAGTCTTGTGATTCTATAAAACGAAATTATTTTAAAGTTGAAGAGGAAATGTATATTATATTTATAATATAAAAAGTATTTCTTAAAATCACAAGCTATATTAAAATGTATAGCATATATAATTCATAACGTATAAATATGTGTGCACATTACTGTATATTTCTTTGAATTTTATATAATTAAAGTCGTTCAAATTTATTTAATGCCTACGCATATATATATATATATATATATATATATATATATGTAGAATCTTCAGCAATAATTTTCTCTTCTCTCTCTATCTTTATTTCTCTCTTTTTCGAATTATAGTCTCACATGGGCGAGGCAGTGCCAGCTGCTTTTTTCATCTCGAAAATTAAACAAATATAATTAATTTCCGCCCCCGCGCGCGCCCTCGCGAGGAAGGTTAAATCCATTACATACATAATATTACTCTCGAATACGCGGAGGCCAAGCCTTTTTATTTGCGCACGAAAGCTGCCGGCCGTTTCCGACGACGATCAATCATTTCGTGAGCAGAGTGGAACCGAGAGTTTCACCTCGCACTTAATTTCGTGTTGCTTTTCCGTGCTTTTCCGAGTACTGTTGCCACATTAAGCGTACTCCAAAAAAATACCGAGAGAGAAGAAAAATTAGATGCTTCGATAACATAGAAAAATATCGGAATACTAGTGTGTTGCTATTATTATATTATTACGACCATTCGGTTCATTTCAAAGCTTCGTACGTGAAGTGAATAATGGATTATATTTTGAGATCTATTATCATATAAATATACTATAATGCATACATGAAACAATATTTGTAATCTTACCTCAAACGAGGCATATAACACCACATGTGCGTATGACGACAAAAGGATTAAAAATATATGTCTAATATTGTTTACCGGAAAGCCACGCGATTGTCAAAATTTTAATATATTCAAATTTTGTTCAAACAACAATTTGAGAAAATAGAGTGTATATACATTATTATATATTAATATGTAATCACGAGGCATTGTAAAACGTTCACTAAAATCATTTAGCGTAGACTCTCATTGTTACCGGAAGTTTTATCTACGTGAGATATTTTTGCATCATTATTCATAATAATAATATATATACGTTGACTTTCTCTTTCAGATTTTTAGTTACACAGATTATACAAAAAAAAATACATTATATATAGATATATTACAATATAATCGTGAAATATTATTGAATATAAAAAATAAAAAAAAAATAAATAAATAAAGCACAAAGCTTTCGCGTCCAAGAATCACTTTAAAGATATAATTTGATTTAAATTAATTTAATTAGTGATTAATTTATCGAATAATACTTGAAATATTTTGTTAGGTTAAGTTAGAGGTTAGGTGCGTATATTGAATTAATTTTTTGTCTGACGCATGAAAAGAAATATTGCATTAGGAATGAACGAATTGCAGTTAAAAATTTTATTGTCGGCAATTTTGCCGAATGAATTAATAATAATCATGATAAACAATAATTACCATGAGAAATACGGAGAGATTCGAATGTGATAGCAACACATCATGATCAAGGCAAAACATCGAAACGATCAAGATACATATTATTGTACATTCTTTCTCTCTCTTTCTCCCTTCGTTCTCCCTTCCTCTCTCTCTCTCTCTCTCTCCCTTCGTTCTCCCTTCCTCTCTCTCTCTCCCTTCGTTCTCCCTTCCTCCCTCTCTCTCTCTCTCTCTCGAAATGTAACTGTTTCGATGTAATGTACTAATCGCAAGTTATTTAACGAAGAAATAATGCCCGAAATATTTAGTATGCATACCTGGCGATGATCCATTCGTGCATCCGTTGCGTTTTGACTGCATTTTAGGCGAAGAAAACGAGATGTTGGTTGACTCTCTCGGACGTAGAAAAGTACCGGTCGCCGACACGTTGATCAATTGCAACATTTGCGTAATTCTTGCGCACGATGTTTAACTTTACGACGAACGTTTGATACACCTGTCCATGAAACACTCGCGTTAATTTTTTGGCCGCTAAATCTACTTTAGACAATAATAATCGCGGAAAATATACGGAGAGCACTCGAATGCGGTTTCGCGACGCCATGATTCGAAAGAGACTGTTGTAGTCTTCGAGATATCGAAGATACTCGAGAGTCTCGTAGCGAATGGGCGGTAAATTTGAAATTCAGAAGTGCTTGAAAACAAGATGAATAGACAAAAAAATATTTAAAGAGATGATTAGAACAAAGATATTAAATAAATATCAAAGTATTTCATTCAATTTTACATCTATATATTTTTGCCTATGATCCATGCAAATAGAATTTTATTATTATAAAATAATATATTTATTATTATAAAATAAAATAGAATAAAAAATTGAATACTTTGTTTTAAATCTATGCTTTAAATATTTTTTTTCTTTTTTTTATCATTTCTACATTTTAAATTTGCTAACAGTTTTAATATTTAGATATTTTAAGAGAGAGAACTGCAATGTATTTTTTAATAGATTTTGAAGAATAGTGTTTGATTGACCAGGTAGGATAAAACAACATTTCTTTGTCCTGATTGATCAAGCAAACATTACTGTACTCGATTTAAAATTGTGAATTATTAAAATTATATAGAGATATTTTATATCAAAAAACACAAATAAAGAATACTACGTACAAGAATATCATAATATCGAATAAGTTATCTTATTTTATATTAATCGTCAGTCTTCTCGCTTGTTTCGTCTCAGTTTCCTAAAAAAACAAAGAAATATAATGTTACGGTAGTTAGAAATTTCACATAAACGTCTACATTTATCAAAGTAACTCTGATTTGTTGTATAATTCTGTTATTTAAATTTCTTTTACAATTAGACACAGTTGCTATTCAAAGTAGTTTAGTAAAATTCTACCATCATATGTTTGTACAGATAAAATTTATATCCGATACAAATGGCAATGGAAAGTTGCGTCTAGCTAAAGTTTAAATATCACCCATGGATTTAATGAAACTTTGCAATGATTAGATATAACTCTTGTATTAAGATAATATAAAATAATACAATATTGTATCAACATTAGTTAAAGAAAGATATACGAATATGATTTATATACATCTGTACTTGGAAGCCATACAAAGACCAATTATTATATGCCACGTATCAGTAAAAATAACGTACTACAAATATCCAACATACAGTCCTCACGAGATTATTAAGATAGTTGCATCAAATGCTGATTAGATATAACTCTTGTATTGAGATAATATAAAGTAATACAATATTGTATCAACATTAGTTAAAAAAGATATACGGTTTATATACATAAACGTCTACATTTATCAAAGTAACTCTGATTTGTTGTATAATTCTGTTATTTAAATGTCTTTTACAATTAGACACAGTTGTTATTCAAAGTAGTTTGATAAAATTCTACCATCATATGTTTGTACAGATAAAATTTATATCCGATACAAATGGCAATGGAAAGTTGCGTCTAGCTAAAGTTTAAATATCACCCATGGATTTAATAAAACTTTGCAGTGATTACATATAACTCTTGTATTAAGATAATATAAAATAATACAATATTGTATCAACATTAGTTAAAAAAAGATATACAAATATGGTTTATATACATCTGTACTTGGAAGTCATACGAAGACCAATTATTATATGCCACGTATTAGTAAAAATAACGTACTACAAATATCCAACATGCAGTCCTCACGAGATTATTAAGATAGTTGCATCAAATGCTGATTAGATATAACTCTTGTATTAAGATAATATAAAGTAATACAATATTGTATCAACATTAGTTAAAAAAGATATACGAATATGATTTATATACATCTGTACTTGGAAGCCATACGAAGACCAATTATTATATGCCACGTGTCAGTAAAAATAACATACTACAAATATCCAACACAGTCCTCACGAGATTAAGATAGTTGCATCAAATGCAACTTAATTAATAATCTCGTGGGGACTGTATATTGGATATTTGTAATATGTTATTTTTACTGACACGTGGCATATAATAATTGGTCTTCGTATAGCTTCCAAGTACAGATGTATATAAACCATATTCATATATATTTTTTTAACTAATGTTGATACAATATTGTATTATTTTATATTATCTTAATACAAGAGTTATATCTAATCACTGCAAAGTTTCACTAAATCCATGGGTGATATTTAAACTTTAGCTAGACGCAACTTTCCATTGCCATTTGTATCGGATATAAATTTTATCTGTACAAACATATGATGGTAGAATCTTACTAAACTACTTTGGATCAAATGCAACTATCTTAATAATCTCATGGGGACTGTATGTTGGATATTCGTAGTATTATTTAATCTTTTTGTTTTAAAACATCAGTTAACACAGAAAGAGAAAGTGATAGAGAGAATAGCATTTAATCTTAATATTTTATAACTGTTCAAATTTGAATATATTATGCAGGACTATTTTTACTGCTGCCAAAAATCACAATTAAATAAAAAAAAAAAAAAGACGTTAACATCATTTCATCAATATGCAAATAATTATAATTTTCATCTATACGCAAATAATTTATCTTGTTTTACATTGACCTATCTTCTCATTAATTTCGTCTCAGTTTCCTAAAAGACAAAGAAATATAACCAATGTTTAAACAAGCTAAATCTCATATTTTATTCAATTTTTACTTACTTTTGCAAAGTAGGCTCTTTCAAATTTACTGGCGCCTTTCTTCGTCTAGGGCGACCTGAAGCATAGTTGTTCATCTTGCTTTCCGAGTCCCCAGTTTCGTCCAGCTCTGAATTAGACATAGTTTCTCTCCTGCAAATCCGGAATATTAAAAGCTTGTATAATTTACACGATTTGTGAAAAGAATTTTTATACACAAATATTCTAATAATTTGCAATTAAACATACGTGTGATCATGAGCGTTTCGGGATTCTATATCATCAGCTGATGGCATCCTCGATTTAACATGATATTCATTAAGCTTCTCCAAAACAACTTTTGCCTTGCTTGGATCTTGATTGTTCCGCGATTTGTCTCTTTTCTTTGTCTTGTTTTCCGAAACATTTTTAATATGATTTGTTCCGTTTTCAAAGTTCAACGTTTTCGCCATTTTATTTAAATCTTTTTTCGTCTTTCTATTTATATTCTTTTTCTGTGATGTCGACTCTTTCTCATGATCCTCAATTGAACTTAATGGCAGTTTTCTCATGGCAGTCTCATCATGTTCCGATTCGTTGAGAGTCTGATTTGACACAGATGATATCGAGTTATTCGCAATGCTTGGTCTTGAAACAGTAACATCGGTGTCGTTATTGATAGAATTCATTGTGGTTTCTTCCAAATTAGGCAACCTCAGCTCATTAATATCGAATTGCATGTTTCGCATTGGCTGACGCGATAACATTAGTGTAAAATCTTCTGTCACTTCGGGGTGGTCTCGCCTCAGTGTCACGAAACGTGCAAAATTTATCGTATCCTCTTCAGAATTATTATCCTCTATGTTATTTAAATTTCTTTTACGATTGAATACATTTGCTGATGAAAGTTCGCAAAAATTATCATCATTTTCATTATTCTCATGTAAATAAGACTCATAGCGATCAGCAATATGTGTTGCATCTGTATCTAAAAGTTGACTATCACTCACAGATTCATTTAAATTTTGTTGCGATGACTCTTCTGTGTTGCTTTCTGCACTACTCGATTCATCGTCATCATACATTAATTGAGATGTGTTATTATTGACATCAGAAACATGTAGATCATTAAGCTCTTCTGGTTCGTTATCCCGCGATGGTATGGTGTTATTAAATAACCAGCTTGGGCCTTCTAACGGATCTTCTTCTCCCCAATTCCTTGTATTATTCTGCGATAATCTTGAATTTTCTATTACATTTGAAATCTTGTCAAGACCTTTATCCTTGCTGCTTATTTGTATATTGGAATCCTTTTTTGATGTTTGTGCGTGTGTTTTATTTTCCTCGTTTGAATTAGACATACAGGTCTCTGATATTATGACATTTCCTTCTGATGGATCAGGTGTGTTATCATTATTCTCCTGATTTTCAATGTCATCAATTCTGTTCTCAATTATCTACGAAAATAATAATGATACATTAACAATTTAACAGTATATATTTTCAAATAAGAGATAAGAAAGTATTTTATTAGAAATAATATTTTTTTATGTGTATGGATAAACACTTACTCTTCTAATATTAATAGTCTGAGAATTACGTAGTAAATTGGATATATCTTTAAGTTGTATTGTAGGACTAGCTACATTAATATAATTTGCGCTGGTTGTTGGAGCTTCATCAGACCATCTGCTTCGCGATCGCGAATAAGATCCTGACATTCGCTTGGAATGATAATTTCTTCTTCTTCTTAATCTTTGTTCATCAGCAGATGTAAGTGATGTATCTAAATGTTAATAATTATATTAATTGAGCGAGAAATTTATCGCGATTAAGTAATTTAAACATAATTAATAATTTGTGATTAGTATTCTGTCGTACCATTAACTCTAGGTGAAGAGATCGTTAGTCTTTCTGGCATTCTGCATGCAGTCCGATTATTTTCCTACAATAATTGCATATTGTTTATAAAAAATGTATATATATATGTATATAGGAATAAATACAAAATAGGGATACAAAATAAATGTATACATACGTATCTAAGTGGCGTAGATGGTAAAGAAACTGTAATTGATGATCGATTCTCGCTTATCTCTGAACTATTAGGAGTAGTTACTTCTTGTATATCACTTAATCTTGATATATTTTCCATATTAACTCGACTCAAATTAATTGTGGGTTTAGTAATAGTATGTCCACCCACCATGGGTTTTACTACACCTTTAGTAGGTGATTTTGTCGACAATCTATTAGACGGTTCTCTTCCTGAAACATTCCAAAAATCGTATTTTATAAAGATTTACAATACAGTACAAAGATAACATGCTTCTAACACAATGTACAGTCGCGGGCTAAAAGGTTGTCCGCTGAATTATGAATTTTAGCAATTTTATTATCATTTATTTAATATATTAATATATTTGCCCCCTTATACATCTTGTACATCTGCTCCGCTAGAATATGCCGTATGCATTGGCGCTTACATATATTTAAATAAAATCCGTATTTCGAAACTTATCATAGCAAAAGCGGACAACCTTTTAGTCCGCAACTGTACATTAAGTTGCAAGAAATCTTTGAAATTTAGCAACAATATGTTGAAATATTCCTTACTTCCATCTGGAACAGACGATAATCTCATAGTGGTACTGGAAGTAGTGAGTTCTTGACACATAGATAAAGTACTTGTTATATAACCAGTCACAGTGATCAACATCTTCAATATTTCTTTCGAATTATTCACTATATTGGCAATTACAGTCTAAAAAATAAATAATATATATAAATAAATAATTTAAAAATTCCAAATTTTTAGAGAAAAATGCTGATTAAGAAATCAGACAAAAAATAAAGCTAGAAAAGGATCAAGCCAAATTACAGTTGCCTAAATTTGATAAAAATAAACATATTGAAAAAATTTAGATAAATTTATATATTTATATATGAATATTATATAATCTATATAAATTCAATGTTATATATCTACATATAATATTAAATTTATATATAGATTTTTAATAACATTTTCCTGTAATATTTAGGTTACTTTTTTCTAGTTTTTTTTTTACATTTTACAATATTCTTCCTTCTAACCTTTCTTCATTCTGATTGGAACTTGTATCAGCTTTGTTTTAATAAATAAGTTTGCATTCCATCCAATTATTTCTATTTTTCAATTCTCAATGTAAATGATACTTACATTTTGTGTGTTACATACTAGATTTAACTGTTGATTCTCTGCAATTAGCTGAACATTCTGTGTAAATAATGATTGACCGTTTTGTTTTTCCTTTGAAAGAGCCTTGGCCAAGAAGTTATTGTTGCTCTTTAATTTTTCGTATACTGAAAATAAATAATTTTATTAGTAAAATAATGACCAATAATATAGAAAAAAAAATATAAGGTAAACACAATCGATGAGGAATTCTAACTCTCTTACATGGTCTATATGATCGTTCCTTGTAATGTTTTCCTAAGCAGGGTGCTCTTTTAGTAAGCACACTGACCCTTTTAGCCTTTCGAATTTTCGGCATTTGTGGTATTTTCGGCATATTGTAGTTAATGTTTAATTCTTTTATGCAACAGATATATGCGTATATATAGAGATAACGATGTAATATACATAGACTCTAGATTTAGATTTCACAATATTATCTGGAGAATTCTCTTACTTATTTCGATATTTTATTTCTATCCTGTGTATGAAGAATAAAGATAAATTTTTATTATTTATCATTAGCACTTTAACATATTAGTATTAATTAAAATACAAGTACATATATTTGGTATTATATCTCAATGTCTTACGTACATAGATTTCTTAGAGATTTTGTTCTTTCTCGTTTGTATCCAGCCAAACATTTATATTTATAATATCTTTATTTGTAGTAAATATTATAATTTATATTATACAAAATATATCGTCACACACTAACTTGCCACAAACGTCCGTTATCGTTCCGCCATTGAAAGAGCTAGAAAGAGATCGTGATGAGAAACGTGTTTTCTCAAAAATGAAAACCCGTACTTGGCGTTTACGAGTTTATAGAGATACTTTTTATCATTGACGATCATGCTGAAGAGAAAAATCATAAAAAGACTGCTTGTAAAATCAATAATTAAAATTAAAATAATTAAAATTAAAATAAACCGAGTTTGTAGAAGATAAATGTTGGAAACAAATTTAAGTATATATGACGCTCGTCTATGTATTTTATATGTCTATGACGTTCCGTTTTCTCCATTATGTATAACCATCTAGTTCTAGTATAATAGAAATCTATGATAGAGAGTTGACTGCATGTTGACAATTTTTACAAAAGTTGTAAGAATGGCGATTCTATGTCAATATGTAAAAGAATTTGGAAAAAGTTTAAGAATATCCGAACCTATTAGAAATATATCGCTATCTGCAACCGCATGTTTAAAAGAAAGTGAGTTTGCTTTATTAAGTATCACTTGTCAAATAAGGAATGCAATTTTAAATCATCCTAATCTATTGCTACATATCCGACCTGCTAAAAATTTTATATATATTTAATATTTTAACGCAGTAATCGAAAAGAAGGACGGTAAGGTTTTAACCATCGAAGCTCGTCTTGTACCTCACCAGAGGGAACATCTACAAGTGAAACTAGAATGCAAGGCATGTCCCCTTTGTGCCACGGGACTTAATGTTAAACATACAGTAAGTTTTCTCTATGGTGAAATTGTTTATATCCTATTTTGTCAGTGCTAATTTAAAGCTACTCTTACGTTTTACAGGATGTTCTTATATTGAGTCAGTTCCTGCGAACAGATGGCTGTATGTTACCACGTAGAATAACAGGTCTATGTGATGTGCAACAGAAAAGAGTTACCACCCTGGTAGCTATGTCTCAGAAAGCAGGTTTGCACAAGTATTACTTTAAATATATTTTATATTCTTTTATTTAGAAATATATATAATAATTATTTTGCTTTATTCTTTTAGGCTTGATGGCAAACTTAGCTCCAAAGTGGAGTAAAATGGATCCTAAACGTAGACGAGACTGGAAAAAATTTAACACATATTTTGATGAGAAGACCATCAGACATATATATAGAATTAATAAAGCAATAAATCAACCTAGCTAAAATTGTATAAATAACACATGTTTATTAATACACAATTGTTATACAAATGAAGCAGTATATTCGAATTCAGAAAAATATAAATATTGCTATATGAAGTAGACGTTGTTGCTCATTAAAAATTTATCTGATTTTTTTTCAAGTTATTAAATTAAACGGTTTGTCATTTTATCAAAATTTAATTTTCTCAAAATTTTGCACGAAGGATGTAAAATTTCTGTCATGCACTCACTTACTACTTTATCGAGTGAGTTTCTAACTTCGTCAAACTAACTGAATATTTAAAAGCCTCGATATTTTCTTCTTCAAATTCGTGTAAATTCTTAATGTAATAAAGTAAGTAAAAATAATCATATTCTTTTACGATACGCCATAAAGATGAAGAAGACAACGAAGGGAAACTCTCTACGCAAAGTTGCGCTGGAAAATTCCGCGATTAGCCTCCATATGTTCTAGAGACTTTAGAGAATGCTCGACTATGATTCGTCAATTAGCTTACGGCGAGAGGGAGAGAGCGCGTGTCGATATGCGCGCGCGTTCGACTTTAACCTTCAAGTGGCGCTGCGTCTCGTGGTCGCGCGGCGGTCGGAATTCGGCGGCGCGGAGTGGGGGTGAATGGTGGGGGGTGCGCCGTGCGCCGCGCGCGCATCCCCCCACCACTCACCCCCACTCCGCGCCGCCGAATTCCGACCGCCGCGCGACCACGAGACGCAGCGCCACTTGAAGGTTAAAGTCGAACGCGCGCGCATATCGGTGGCTGATGTTCCATCTACGTATTTTATTACGTCTGTGGGCCGTGTTTTTATTCCTCCTTCCTACTGTTATGGCCCGTGAATTTTTCAATCATTTCTATCATTTGAATCATTTGATCAGAGCGAAAGAGATAAGGATTTCTCCATCCCGATATATCGATCAAATATTTGTAGCGTCAGTTTAAGCGTTAATTTAATTTAATCTCATTGTCAGTTGTATATCAAATGCGTTAGTTGCACTTTGTATATACCGGTGAGCGAAGTGAAGTTAACCAGTTAGTTTGATTTATTTTTTATTTTTTAAGTGATTTTTCAATCATGAATATTAATCTAATCATTAATCTAATTTAATGATCTGATATCGAATCAAGAAACTGTTTTTAATTATATAATTATAAGAATATCTTATACGTGAAAAATTCTGCAAAAAAATAAGGTTTTAAATTTTGTTGCAGGTATTAATATAGATAATTGGAAAGAATCATGGCTACAAATATCATTTTAAGGAATTGGAAAAACCTATATGCCCACAGTATTAACTGCTATATTACATGGAGCAAATCAAAACATCTCAAGCATATTGGAACAGGAATCTTGGCAGGACTCGCAGCCTACAGTGTATCTAATGTCACTACAGTTCTGGCAGCGCAAAAGGATTTGCACAATTATGTTAAAACCTTTATGGCAGAGCCTATCACATCTGTTGAGAAATTGCAGAATAATCAGAACAACACGAGGACAAAAATGGAGCTGCTGGTGATGAAAACACAGGCAGATTTTTGCAGAGCTCTCGAATCATTGGAGAACGATGGATCCACCTTCAGAGTGGATCGCTGGTCCAGGAAAGAGGGTGGTGGTGGCATCACCTGCGTGCTGCAAGACGGACAAGTATTCGAGAAAGCTGGCGTTAATGTTTCTGTGGTGAATGGCATATTGCCACCTAATGCGATCCAACAGATGAGAGCACGTGGCAAGAAGATGGAAGACTCGGTACCATTTTTTGCTGCAGGCGTGAGTGCTGTAATTCACCCGCGCAATCCTATGATTCCTACGATTCATTTCAACTATCGTTACTTTGAGATAGAGAATCCGGACGGTACTACACAATGGTGGTTTGGAGGCGGTACGGATCTTACACCGTACTACCTGAACGAGGAGGACGTCAAGCACTTTCATAAAACGTTGAGGGCTGCGTGCGACAAGCATAATCCCTCCTATTACGCCAGGTTCAAGAAGTGGTGCGACGATTACTTCTACATCGTACATCGTGGAGAACGACGCGGCGTGGGCGGGATCTTTTTCGACGACCTGGATAGTCCAAATCAGAACGAGGCATTTCAGTTTGTGACTTCCTGCGCCGAGGCAGTCATTCCGTCGTATATTCCCTTGGTGAGGAAACACAAGGACGACGGCTACGGATATCCCGAGAGACAGTGGCAATTATTGCGACGAGGTAGATACGTCGAGTTCAATTTGATTTACGATCGAGGCACCAAGTTCGGCCTATATACACCTGGTGCGCGATACGAAAGCATACTCATGTCTCTGCCCTTGAATGCCAAATGGGAATACATGCAGAAACCTGAAGACGGCTCAAAGGAATCGCAGCTTTTGGAAGTACTGAGAAATCCGAAGGATTGGTTGGATGGAACGAAGAAGGAAGGTGCGAGAACTTAGATTGTAACACATGTAATTCCGAAGTAATTTCCAATTGGGAACAATTATGGGATGGTGCAAGGTAATATTATAAATATAGATTATTATTTTAATTACATGAACGAGATTCAAAAACAACAGAAGTGTATGTATCAGTTTTAAGAGGTGAGAATTTATAGACATATGTATATATAAATTTATATTATAATTATAGATATATATTTAATTATAAATATATAATTATATATATAATATATAAGTATTATATATATAATTATAATATACAATTATAGATATATCTATAATTAAGTATATTTATATTTAATTATATAAATATATTTAATTATAAATATATGTATATAAATTTACATCGCGTTCCAACTTTGAGTATTAAGATTTTGAGTATTTGACATCAAATGTGAATGTGGTGCTTCCATGGAATATCAGATATCAATGTTATAGAAATATGTTGTAAATAATCAGGTATAGAATAGACACAGATTTTGTACAATATACATGTATAATTAGAGTAACCGGTCTTGTACAATCATACGTAATATATTCAAATTTATAATTTTTGTTAAGAAATTAGTATATATAAAAAAGTCAAAATATAAAATAGTATACAAAGAAATATATAAAATCTTTTGAGCTATCCTCTTTAACTTATATAAACTACACTTTATATGAACTACTTTATTCTAAAAACTTAATTAAATTCTATTTACAATATAGTACCAGGCATCATAGCCGAGAAAGATTTTTTTCGTACAGTTAGGATATATATGCATATATATTTGTGAAAGTCGATGGTAATGATATTTAATCTCATAAATTTAATTTTTTTAATATTCAGTCTTTACAGAAATTGTTTTCCTTTATGTTTTTTTCAGTTCATATTAGGCAGTTATACAAAGCAAGATATCAGATCTTCTTAAGATAAAATATAATATTATATTAATTTTAGACATCGTGTAAAAATGCAGATATCCATGAAAATAATTATAATACTGTAAAATATTGCTCTCAATTATGGTCTAGTTTACATCGAGCACTTGATATGCGTATCAAGTAGTGAATTTGAGCTGATCAGCCAATAACTGAACCAATGTACTAGTTATTTACTATTTGATACACGTATCAAGTGCTCGATGTAAACTAGGCCTATGACAATTATTGAAAGATGAGTTTATTGATAAAATCGAAAGGAAATGTTTCACAGCCAAAATAATTTTATATTCACGTTTTTCACATGTTAATTCAAGAGTATTAATTCTGAATATATAACAAATAATATTGTAAAAATTAAGTGTTTGAATAGTTGTGTTTTGTCTTTTTTTTTATCCAAATTTGTTAAATTAAATTTCTTTAACGGACTGAAATCGTTTCAAACACAGCTTTGGCTAGTTAGTATGTAACTTTACATTGAGTTAAAATGAATCATCAAGCTTGGCTAAAGACATCTCATATATATATATATATATATGAATATTTAATTTTTTTTATATACAAATTCTTTAAATATTTTTAAACGCGTAATATAAATAATAAAAATATACAAGTATGTTTAATACTCGGAACATATTGAACACAATTTTAGTATAAATCAATTCACATATATATAATACAATTGACACAAAATGTGCTAGTTCTCATAAAGTTGACAAAAAAAAAAGTAAATAAATAAAACAAACACGTCGTTGCAATAAGCGCGCGAAATTATTATATATTAAACGCTCGTTTCTTTTTTAACAGGCAAATGACTCACTGATTCATGCAAATAAATCTCATTAGCTTCGAACTGCTGAATATCACACGACTTTCTAGGCTCCAAACACGCGCTCGTTTCATCGATTAGACTAAAATTATCAATATCGTGCAAGCTGGATTTACTAATTGACGGAATATCAGCGAGAGAATCGAAATTTTTCTCCAGCAAAAGATCCTTCGACTCGGGTATGTTAAACACATTATTATCTACTATATCTGACGTTTGCGATTCCTCGCCAAGATTGTTCTCCCCTAAACTCTTGTCGGAGATACAATGAATATTCGCCAGGGAACAGGCATAGGGGGTCTCCGCGTGCGGTGTCAACGTACATAGATTATCACTAGCCAGGCTGTTTATCTCGAACAGCGAACGTTCCGAACGATCGAACGATCGTCGTGATTCGGGAATTTCTTCCTGTCCGCACAGATTCGAAGAACCGATTGTATTCTGTATATCCTTGGAGTACTCGCAATACTGCACGATGTCGTTTAACGAGTTACAGTAACTGTTTGTCAACGGTTTCTCATGCTCCAACGGTAGACAGTACATACTGTTGGAGAGATACAACCGTCTCGCCGAGAACAGATGTTCTTCCGGGACGACTTCGATCTCGTTCGCATCACCGAAACATCTCTTCTTCGAGAAATCTTCTTCCGTGCTCTCGCAGATCTCCGGCAGATTGTGATCGCTTCGCTCGCTGGTTAACTGCGTGTCCATCTCGGAGCTATATTCCAAGCTACATTGCTGAGAGACGTTCCTTAAGTGCCACTCCTCGTCCGTCTTGGAAACATCCGCATCCGAGTCCGTCGTTCTCTTCGGTTGCGACGTTTCTATCGAAACGGAATTGTTGATCTTCTTGACGCTACGGAACAGATTCTCCTGGCCGATGACGAAGCGTATCGGGATGTTTCTCTCCTCGGAGATGCTGCCACCGCTGTCCGACAGTATATTCACGTTCTTGATGTCGTTTATTGGATTCAGTTCGACGTGTATATTGGTGTTGTTCACCTTGGCGCTGCTGCTCAGGATGCTGCGTTCCAGACTATTGTTGATCTTCGCCGTAGGTCGAGGTACAGAGATGCAGCTGCCGCCGTCGCTGGTCGCCCCGCCGTCGCCCTGCTTCCTCGGGCCGAGATTATTCTTCTTCGCGGAGTGTCTACGTTGTTTCTTGAAGAACTTCCTGGCGACGCCGCTCTGATGAGGATTGTAGAACATTTCGACGCAGGCTGACGTTGGCTCGGTATACGTGGTGACGGAATTGTTGGAACGATACTGTTGACGATGCAGGACTATCAGATTGGCTGCCTTCGCGCTGACAGGAACGCTGTCTCGACTGGCGGCCACAAGATCCGCGAGCTTCGAACAATTGTACATCTGTTGCGACCGGTTGGTGTTTCTCGATGAGGCGACGGAATTCGTATCGGATATCGCTTGAGCGGCCTGCGCGTTCGACAAAGCCGGGACGAGGTTTTGTACCAAAGGTTGCGTCGGAATCGCGGCATTAGCGTCGCACACGCTTCTGGTGCGACAACAACGATTCTTTCGCTTCTCCAGCCAGCAGCGCATCTTTAACCACTGACTGCGAACGTCATTGCGAGCGATTCCGTAAAAGAAGAGGACGAACATTCCCAGCGAGCTCGCGCTAATGGCATATATCACGGCAAATACGGTCTCTTCGAACGGTATGGAATTCAACGGCTTGACGGTTACAGCAGCCGCGCTGGCCCAGGATATCAGATATAATACTAGCATCACGATTTGACTTTTCCACTGTGTGAATTGCGAGTGTTCCGGATCCTCGATGTCGGAAGAAACCGTCTGCGCGCTGCGCATGCTGTTTCTATCCCCGGAGGGATTCGGATTCGGCTCCAACAACTCCAAATCCATGTTCTCCGTTGCCTGAGTGCCTTCGGATAATTGCGTGTTCACGTCGACATTCTGAATGCCACGTCTGATGAGCAAGAGGAAGATCAGCAGATACGCGAACAAGATTCCGGACGGTATAAAAAGCGCAGCAAGCCCCGGTCTAGACGTCAGGAAGCAATGAGAGTAGCCGGCGTATTCGCGCAAATTAATCGCGCCGGATATTCCGCAGATTATTAAGGCCACGCCCCATCCAACCAGGTACAGTCCTAGCAAAGGCTTGGGTATAGGTTGATCAGGATCCACGTCATCGTCGGGTATCACATCGAGGCCTGATTTCGCCAGTTTTTTGTACATATTGCTGAAACAGAATATGATCTCGCGGTTCATATTTTTCTTTTATTTATCTTTAAAATTTATTTTTTATATATGTATATACACTTACCTGGCAGATACTGCCATCCATAACAAACAACACAGAGACAAATAGTGTAGAGTAAGACCGACACCCTGACAAATCTCAATGTGTTCTGTTTGTTGAATGCCGATACTGTATAGAAATGATAGTAGTGCCATGGCGAACCAGGTATTGATGACAGAATGTTTCGCTTTCTTAGGCATTGTGATAGATGTATAAGAAATAATGTATGTTACAGACATGATCATCAAGCAAGTTATCGTCACGAAACTTCCTACGTATATCGCCGGATGTGAATATCTGAATTTCGCTCCATGCATACTGCAAAAATGATATATAGTAACAGCAGAATGACAATATAGAAAAGGAAAACTTGAACAAGAAATATCTGTAGAAAGGTTTCGTACCTATTTCCATCTATATCAAGATGCGAAACTTCCTGCAAAAGTCCGTAATAACCCAATCTGTCGCAATGAAAGACTATCAAGTTATTCAATAGATTCGTTAAACGACATCCATCGCTGGTCCAAGCTCCAGTATCGTTCAACGTTTCATCCCATACTACTGGTCTCGGTCTTCTCCCGTTGTAATGATACAAGGGTGCTTTCAACATGACGTAAACTGGTTCGGAGAGATTTCGTATCGATGCACCAACTGCGAAAAATTTACATATGTAAGTCATGAACCATATAAATCATTCCACGTAATATGGAAGTATGTATATAGTAACATTATATATTATATATATTTATTAATATTATATATTAATATATTTATTATATGTATAATTCAATTATATATATATATAATATATATATATTATATAATATCATATATAATATGGAAGTATATAATATATAATCATAATTTTTGACTTACTTAGTTTACTGCCAACAATACATGTTGATATGTCCATGCTATCGTTTGAAATTATCTTGGGAAAAAATCTGCTGTCGCTATACATGGATATCATGAGCTGTTGAGCTATCGCGCTATCCTGCGAACGTTGCAGCAAAGAGGCGGGTAACTGAATGGAAGCCTCTATCATCTTGTCTTTCGTATTAATAGGCGTCGTTCTGTTAATCGTCGTACAGTGCAAAAATCTCGCGTCTGAATCGGCATTCGCGACGATACTTGTGTACCACGTACACGTTAATCCGCCAAAACTGTCGCGCTTAACCCGAAACTCTTCGAGCGCTATGTGTTTCGTGTGAGATTGTATGGACGGTGTAAATTCCGTTATACGTTCAATTGCTTTGATCAGTCTGGTGCAAGCTTTGAAACTTATTTCCGCTCTCTTCAACATTTCTTTCGATAATTTCATCATCGAGCCGACGATGTCGATCAGCATAACTCCGAGTTCCTTCTCGTCCATTAGGAAGCTCAAGTAATTCTCTATGGTTCGTACTATGAAATGGATTTCAACCGGATCTGTTAACTTTACCGAACCGTTTCCCGTGTAATTCTTGAATCTCTTTACAGTTTCCAGCAAAGTACTCCTCGCCAGGGATAGATTTACTCTCGAAAATTGCTCCAAGATTTTTGTCGTGTGAGATACATATGGACATGATTCCGTATTCAAGTGATCCCACTGACCACTCATATTGCAGTGATAAGAGGCTGTTAAAGGTACTTGCAATAAATGGCTGCCTTCGCATGGTAATTCCGCTTTCCATCCCACTATCGTTTTCGGCCAGGTATAAACGCCCTTATTGTTTCTTGTTACTGAAAAAAAGAATTTATTTTTAAATTAAATTTAAATTTATTTTTAATGGTTCTTTTATTCTGCAAAACAATTCGTTTACCTGCTAGAGGACAATAACGCGTATGCTCAGATATCACAATTACGCTGACTGCTTTGGATTTGTTGCCGTTTACGGAAACCAGTAAGCAATTCCATTGTCCATTGTGTTCCTCTTTAACCGGAACTATACTAAGGGCACTGAAAAAATGCAAAAGATGTGTAGATATTATTCAATATTTTAAGATAATCGGAAAAACTCTGTATTACCTGTCCACAATGCCACTGTCCGAAAGATATCTGTTGTCAATCTTAATGTTAGGTAAACTCTTTTGCGGATCCTTGTAAGCACTCAGGTCCACGATCTCGGCGGAAGCGTTAGGATACCATAGCCAATTCAATTTAGCACTTTGGTCTACTGTAATGCTAGGCGCTCTGCATTTTAACGTAATTGAATCTCCAGCAAAGACCACTTGATTTTGCACTGGTCGAATTTCAATTGCCGGTGATATCCATTGACATTGGAGCTCTTCCGAAAATCTTAATTTTTTCAGAAGTTGTCCTTTGGCAACTACAGGCGATGCGCATTTTGGCGATGAACTGAAATATTAAATTGAATGTAAAAGATTATTATAATGTAAGTACATTGTAAACAATCTGATATGCAATATGTATTACTTCAATTTAATCGTAGAATTGGAGATCCAATTACTGAACCAATATAGATCGCAATCACAATTCCAGGGATTATTGGATAGATCTCTGAAATACAAATTACATTGTAAATTTTATGCAAATATTTATAATGAATGTAATATGTATGTGAATTGATTTATACACTAACAGCTGTTTTAATGTCTGAAGTCCATGAAACGTTCCTTCTTTCAAGGTAGTTAAGCTATTTCCATTTAATTTCCTAAAATGTAGCGACATAAGTTTGCATAATATAACAAAACATTTTTCATAAAATAATATGGAATAATTTTTCATATAATAAAAAGCCACTATTAAAACTAATGTATACTAACATAAATAAAACACGCTTTAACTTACAAGCGATCTAAGGCCAGCAAATTATCAAATAAGGATGGCACCAGAGCAGTTATTTTATTTCCAGACAAATCGCTAGAGCAATAAAGCAAAGAATACATAAGATAAAAGGAAATATATTTAGAAAAAAAACTTATATGCCAACATTTTTATATATTGTACTTACAGCTTTTTAAGGTTTGATAATTTTTTGAATGCATAACTGTCTATCGTTGATATCTGATTCTGGCTCAAATCTCTGAAAACATACATTTCATAAAATTAAAAAAAATTAAAGCAAACTTATAGACAACAAGTGTATAAGTTCTTACAATTTCTCCAAATTTTCTAGGCCATTAAAGCAATTCTCGCCTATAGAATTAATCTTGTTTTTTGATAAATCAAGCCGTTTGAGATTTGTTAGATTTACAAATGCATCTGCTTGAATGACATAAATATTATTTTTGCTGAAGTCTCTGTAAAAGAATATTTAATTATTGTCATACCATATTGTTACAAACTAAAAATACATATACAAAGTATAAAACAATATCATACAGTTGTACAAGTTCCACACTGACTGCATTGATGTCTACATCATTGATTTCTTGTAAGTTATCACCACATTTAAGACGTAACCACTCGGCCTGAGCACCACTTGGTTTGCATGAACAGTGTTGTGGACACAGTTGAACTGTATCGATCCATGTTTGAAGCAATATTACAAACAGAAGAGTGGCTTTCATGATTAGAAGAGAATAGACCTTTTCGATCTAGAAAATATAAAAAATTTTGTATCATGAAATTCTGATCCTGAGACTCTCTAAACAAAAATTGTATGCTCAATTGTCATTCAAAATATTTCAATATTATCTTCGAACTGTATTTATCGTAATCAATAATTGCGTTATAAAATTAATATAATTGCGTTAAAGAAAGGAAAAAACAGCAGTTTATATGGAAAAAATCGAATAGACAATAGACTTTTGTCAAAATATCGTGAGTTGTTAAAACGATTTTTTTCGTAATCGTGAAATTTATGGTACGATAAGAAAGAAATATATTCCAAGGATACTTACGGCCGAATTAAAAATCTTGGCTCTCACATTGTCGAAGAGCAGATTTTAAATAGCCGCACTTTATTTGTGCGATTATACATTATTGATGCTATGCTAACCAAGGAAGACTGGGGTAAAGACGCGAAGAGAGAAGAGACATACATACATGACATACATACGTCGATCACAACGCTACCTATCCCGGATGACCGATATTTAATCGATATTGCCGTGTCGAGTATCGATAGTGTCGCTAGTCGATAGTTGTTTGTCAACTTTACATACACACATACACATCTCGCAATCGCAGTATTTTTGTTTACAAACGGCAAAATAATTCAAAATGTCGATCGAGATCGAATCTGCCGAGTGAGTAAAATTATCTTAATTTATTTTGATTATTGTAAAGTAATTTGATGATTGTGTGTGCGAATTGTATCATGTAATAACCTCATTTCTTATGTTTCAGTGTGATCCGATTGATACAGCAATATCTCAAGGAAGCGAATCTCGTGAAGACGCTGCAAACTTTACAGGTATTTCGATATTTTAATCCGTTAGAGAGATATAGCTAGATATTTAAATTACTTGCTCTCTAATAAATTTTTTTAAACAGGAGGAAACAGGTGTGTCGTTGAATACTGTGGACAGTGTGGATGGATTTGTTGCTGATATAAATAATGGCCATTGGGACACAGTTTTGAAGGCTATACAGTCATTAAAATTGCCCGATAAGAAACTTATAGACTTATATGAACAGGTAAGTGTTTTGAATCAGAAACATGCGTTGAAAGTTCATGTGATTTTTTTGTAAAAGTAAACTGCATATTACTTAAAAGTATAATATTTGATATTCTTTATAATACGTAATTGTAATGTACAGATCTTTCTCTTTAAATTTTTAAAAAATTTGATCCACAAAGTGTTGTATAAAGAATATAACCTTTTCTTTTTATGAAGCAATATTGATGGATTCATTTTTATGTTTTTCTCTTAGGTTGTTCTAGAATTAATTGAACTACGAGAATTAGGTGCAGCGCGTTCCTTATTAAGACAAACTGATCCCATGATTATGATGAAGCAGCAAGAGCCTGAGAGATACATTCACTTAGGTATATAATATCATTTAACATATTATTATAAAAAAACTATTTTTCTAATTATTATAAAATATAACTTTATCATGTCATATCTCTCTTTACAGAAAATCTGCTTGCGCGTTCGTATTTTGATCCGCGCGAGGCTTATCCCGATGGAAGCACAAAGGAGAAGCGAAGAGCATATATAGCCACTGCTCTCGCTGGTGAAGTATCAGTAGTACCTTCTAGTAGATTGCTCGCTCTGTTGGGGCAAGCATTGAAGTGGCAACAACATCAGGGTCTGTTACCTCCTGGTACCACGATAGACTTGTTTCGCGGAAAAGCGGCAGTTCGCGATCAAGAGGACGAAAAATATCCGACACAGTTGTCAAAGCAAATCAAATTTGGCCAGAAATCGCACGTGGAGTGCGCGCGTTTCTCACCTGACGGTCAGTTCTTGGTGACCGGTTCGGTGGACGGTTTTATCGAGGTGTGGAACTTTACGACCGGTAAAATTAGAAAAGACTTGAAGTACCAAGCGCAAGACAACTTTATGATGATGGAGCAAGCGGTGTTGTCGATGGCGTTTAGTCGTGACAGCGAGATGCTGGCGGGCGGCGGTCAAGATGGCAAAATGAAGGTCTGGAAAGTACAGAACGGACAATGCGTGAGAAGATTCGAAAAGGCGCATTCAAAGGGTGTGACCTGCTTGCAGTTCAGTAGAGATAACAGTCAAATTTTATCAGCTTCGTTTGACACTACCATAAGGTAAGGCGAAGAAAGAATTGGCAAATATAGACTACAATGATAAATATAATATTATCTACGTAACCTGACCTAATCCTAATCTATTTTTTTTTTTTACAGAATACATGGTCTTAAATCTGGAAAAACTCTCAAGGAGTTTCGAGGTCACACTTCATTTGTAAACGAAGTCGTTTTTTCTCCAGATGGTCATAATATAATCAGGTATTATTATAAATATTATTATAAAAAGAAAATAATTATGTCCATTTCTGTGCAAATATATCATTTAAAAAAAATCTTATAGTGCGTCATCAGATGGAACTGTGAAAATTTGGAGTCTGAAGACTACCGAAAACATAGGAACTTATAAATCATTGGGAGCTGCTGATCTCACAGTGAACAGCATACATCCTCTTCCTAGGAATCCAGAGCACTTTGTCGTATGTAACCGTTCTAATACGGTAGTGATTATGAATATGCAAGGACAAATAGTAAGATCGTTTTCGAGCGGTAAACGAGAGGGAGGTGACTTCGTATGTACAGTAGTGAGCCCGCGAGGCGAATTTATCTATTGTGTTGGTGAGGATCTTGTACTGTACTGTTTCTCCACGTCATCGGGGAAACTCGAGAGAACTCTCAATGTGAGTATTTCTCAACGTTTTGATCAGGATGTACACTTATTTTACGACATTCAATTTATTCAACGGCATTTGGTTCTTTTTTCAGATACACGAAAAGGATGTGATTGGTTTGGCACATCATCCTCATCAAAATTTGTTATGTTCTTATAGTGAGGATGGTTTGTTAAAATTATGGAAGCCATAAAAAGGAATCAGGAAACTCGTCTCTTTTTTTTACTCGAATGAAGAAAGCAAGCAGAATCAAGAACATGTTTTTATACATTGTAATGCAACATTCTTGAAAATGGCTGCAAGATATTTGACAATTTGTGCGACGTATTAATTCATCTAGTGTTTCATCATAAGTCATCGCTGTCATGCCAGGTAATCGAAAATATATATATCTTGTATATACTGAATTTCAACATCCGAACAAAAAATACCAAAAAAGAACTGACTATTACGATTTCCGCCGATCTCGTTTTGGTTTTATTATATTCGGTTTCGAGAAGAAAAAAGATTCGGGATTTTTCACAGAAAAATCATCGATATATCGCTGATGCATTGAACATAACACGTTCACTCTGCGAGCAATAATAGACATCACGCTCGCCTGTATCTGATCATGCGAACCTAATCGTTACAACGTCGCCGACGTTAGTCGAGGCAGGTAGATAGGATACGGGTGGGTGGTTGGTCGGCTCGTTCGGGACTAACAAGTGCGCCTCCCTCTTCGTACCTATTCCCCTATATATATCCCTCGTCACGTAGCGCGGGCCCTTAGCCGGCGCACGCTTGAACGTAATTGGACTCGAGCAAATAAGCAATTACTATATTTCGGCTCGGCAAATATTATAATAACAGACCGGGGTGGGGTTAACCGGGTTATCGGTCATACGATCGGTGGCCGGCTCAGGCGTTTTAGACAGCGCCAAAACCAGCACCGATCTGCTGCTCCTTTTTGCGCGCGTCTGCTTATGGTCGTTTACCGCGAAAAAAACGACCCTTCGTTAATATCTTTATAAAACCCTACGCGCGAGAGAAAGTTCGCATCCGGCCGAGAAACGACGATCAATCAACTCAATGCACAGGACATTCGTCTAATCAAAGGTCGAATTTATGCGAAGCGGAATTTTTTTTACTCATATACATATGATATATATGAGATATTCTTCTTTCAATTATTTTTGCTACTTTTTGTCTCACGCGTTATTTTCCAGGTGAGTAATCTATATTCAGTTGTAATCTATATTTAATTTGTTAAATTTTCAATTTCTTTGTCAGAAAAATCTGACAGAAAATTATGATTAAGAAAAATGAGAATCTAGTATATAAATCTCTACGTAAGCTTAATTTACACAATTTCTTTATATTTTCAATATTAAGTATTTTTTAAATTCATTTTTATTCTTTGAAAATTTTTGATTAAAAATTTATTTCATATTTTAGAGTGAAAAATCCTTGTTCCCATAATGCATTATTGAGGTACGAAGCGATATTTTTCGTTCTTCGGGTTCGGTAGAACCCATTAATAATGATATAAGTATGCGAGATCGGCGGGATTTTTTCTCAAAGCGGAATTAGAAGATCGCGTGAAAATTCACTGTCGGTTCTTTTGGCATATAATCCACATTTTTGGAAACAATTGGACCGGAAAGCCGTTCCCATTTCCTTTTGATCCTCACTAATGAGACTTTAATGTCATTGGAAGTTTTTCACTTTCCCGTGTAGTTAGACCACGTAGTTGGCTCAATAATCGGTTAGGTTTTGTTGGTCTCACCGTCAATTTTTTCCTTTGTGGTTATATCCGGTACCGCCGTCTTTATGTAACAAAGATTTTTGATTATTTTTTAATATTATTTACAATTTGCTACACTGCTACACGGAATATAATTGATAATTGATATAACTGCAATAGTCCCTAATATGTATAGTAATCATTGTTAAAATATTTGATTTCCAATTTTTTGGAAGTAAATTGCAGCTGAATTTATAAGTAAAATTTAAATTAATTTTTAATTGAAGCTAAAAAAATTAATTAAAACGACCAAATCTGTTTTCACAATAAATTTAGTAAAATTAGAACAACACAAGCACAAGCGCGCGCTATTTCTCAATATAAAGGAAATGTTATTTTTATATAAAGTTTATTTAAACTTAATTAATATTTTTTTACAGAAATCAGCAAATTAAAGCGTTAATTTGTGCTAATTAATTTTTAAAATAAGAATATGTTATAAAAATTAAAATAACAATATGTTTTAAATAATATGTTATAATTCCTTAAACTCGATTAATATTTTTGACAGTTATCAGCTGATTTCTGTCAAAAATATTAATCGAGTTTAAAGTATTATAACATGTTATTTAAAACATATTATTTTAATTTTTATAAAATATTCTTATTTTAAAAATTAATTAGCACAAATTAACGCTTCAATCAGCTGATTTCTGTCATAAAATATTAATAAAGTGTTAATTTGTTCATTAAATTTTAAAATAAAAATATGTTATAAAAATTAAAATAATATGTTTTAAATAATATGTAATTCCTTAAACTTGATTAAAATTTTTGACAGTTATCTCTCAGCTGAATTCTGTCGAAAAATATTAATCAAGTTTAAGGAATTATAATATATTATTTAAAACATATTATTATTTCAATTTTCATTACATATTCTTATTTTAAAATTTAATTAGCAAATTAACGCTTTATTAATATTTTTTGACAGAATTTAGCAGATTAAAGCGTTAATTTGCTAAATAATTTTTAAAATAATAATGTTATAAAATGTAAAACAATAATATGTTATAAATAATATGTTAGAATGCTTTTCTGCGATTAATATTTTTTGATAGAAATCAGCTGATAACTGTCAAAAATATTAATTGAATTTAAAGTATTATAACGTTATTTAAAACATATTATTTTAATTTTTATAACATATTCTTATTTTAAAAATTAATTAGCACAAATTAACGCTTCAATCAGCTGATTTCTGTCATAAAATATTAATAAAGTGTTAATTTGTTCATTAAATTTTAAAATAAAAATATGTTATAAAAATTAAAATAATATGTTTTAAATAATATGTAATTCCTTAAACTTGATTAAAATTTTTGACAGTTATCTCTCAGCTGAATTCTGTCGAAAAATATTAATCGAGTTTAAGGAATTATAATATATTATTTAAAACATATTATTATTTCAAATTTTATAACATGTTCTTATTTTAAAATTTAATTAGCAAATTAACGCTTTATTATTATATTTTGACAGAAATTAGCAGATTAAAACATTAATTTGCTAAATAATTTTTAAAATAATAATATGTTATAAAATGGAAAACAATAATATGTTGTTATAATGTCTTATCTGCGATTAATATTTTTTGACAGAATTCAGCTAATAACTGTCAAAAATATTAATCGAATTTAAGGAATTATAACATATTATTTAAAACATATTAGTATTTTAATTTTTATTACATATTCTTATTTTAAAAATTAATTACCAAATTAAAGCTTTATTAATATTTTATGACTGAAACTAGCCGATTAAAGCATTAATTTGTTAATTAATTTTTAAAATAATAATATGTTATAAAATGTAAAACAATAATATGTTGTAAATAATATGTTATAAAATGCTTTATCTGCGATTAATATTTTTTGACAGAAATCAGCTAATAACTGTCAAAAATATTAATCGCAGATAAAGGCATTATAACATATTATTTACAACATATTATTGTTTTCCATTTTATAACATATTATTATTTTAAAAATTATTTAACAAATTAATGTTTTAATCTGGTAATTTCTGTCAAAAAATATTAATAAAGCGTTAATTTGCTAATTAAATTTTAAAATAAGAACATGTTATAAAAATTGAAATAATAATATGTTTTAAATAATTTATTATAATTCTTTAAACTCGATTAATATTTTTTGACAGATTTCAGCTGAGATAACTATCAAAAATTTTAATCAAGTTTAAGGAATTACATATTATTTAAAACATATTATTTTAATTTTTATAATATATCTTTATTTTAAAATTTAATTAACAAATTAACACTTTATTAATATTTTATGACAGAAATCAGCTGATTAAAGCGTTAAATTGCTAATTAAATTTTAAAATAAGAATATGTTATTAAAATTGAAATTATAATATCTTTTAAATAATATATTATAATTCCTTAAACTTGATTAATATTTTTGACAGTTATCAGCTGATTTCTGTCAAAAATATTAATCAAGTTTAAGGAATTATAACGTATTATTTAAAACATATTACTACTTTAATTTTTATAACCTATTATTATTTTAAAATTTAATTAGCAAATTAACGCTTTAATCTGCTAATTTCTGTCAAAAAATATTAATAAAGCGTTAATTTGCTAATTAAATTTTAAAATATGAATATGTTATAAAATTTCAAATAATAATATGTTGTAAATAATATATTATAATTCCTTATCTGCGATTAATATTTTTTGACAGAATTCAACTGATAACTGTCAAAAATATTAATCGAGTTTAAGTAATTATAATATATTATTTAAAACATATTATTTCAATTTTTATAACATATTCTTATTTTAAAATTTAATTAGCAAATTAACGCTTTATTAATATTTTTTGACATATAGCTGATTAAAGCAATAATTTGCTAATTAAATTTTAAAATAATATTATGTTATAAAAATTAAAATAAAATAATATGTTTTAAATTTAATGATATAGTACTTTAAACTCGAACAATGTTTTTTGACAGAAGTCAGCTGATAACTGTCAAAAATATTAATCAAGTTAAAGGAATCATAACATATTTTATTTAGAACATATTATTATTTTAATTTTTCTAACATATTTTTATTTTAAAATTTAATTGACAATCAACATCTGTATAATATTTTTTAGATCTTTTTATCAGCTGATAAAACAATTAATTTGCAAATTTTTTAAAAATAATATGTTATAAAAATTTAAATAATAATATGTTTTAACTAATATGTTATAATTCTTTAAACTCGATTAATATTTTTGACAGTTATCAGCTGATTTCTGTCAAAAATTATTAATGGAAGATAAAGTATTATAACATATTATATTTACAACATAGTACTCTTTTAATTTTGTTAACATTATGTACATATAATATTTTGTCGCTTTTCACTATTTTTTTCATATTTTATATGTTAAACGTATCACAAGATTAATTCGATAAAAAAATTTTGATTGAAAATTGAAAGAGACCTGGAATTGATCGATAATCAATGACTTCGTGTATAATGATCTATCGCGAGGATGTGTATTTCGGGCCTGTGAGATAATTAGACGTAATACACGCAGTGCGTCTGCGGGACTGTTTTGTGTCCGAGTAAAATGTCTGTGTAATCATAAGATGAGATCGACGGTCTTTATCGGTTGTAAAGGATTTTCGAGTGAACGATTAGGGTCGAATTAACTGTATACGTGACGATTACACGCAAAACCAGATGCCTCTCTTATAAGAGTCACCGGTACCGTAATCGCTCCTGATGCAATATGCAGTCTCGTAATTGTTACTACCGCGAGACGTTTGCACATCACTTGGTTATCAATTAATTATAATACGTAGTAATGATCTCCGTTGTTCGAATGTGTAGGGGAAGGGGTAGAGAAATTGTTGAATTAAACAGAGCGATTATGTAACAAAATGCACGGAGAGCGATGGAGGCAGATGCCTGGTAAAGTTTCCTGAAAGGGCTTTAAGGAAGACGGCGAATCCCCATCGCGAGGGAGGAACTACGAGCGGTTGGTCTTTGAGAAGGAAACTCGCTCCACTAATTTTACTTCCTCCGATGTGATATCGTATAAGAGTCTCAAACCTTATCGGATCCAAACGAGAACAATATCTTTTACCATCTCGTACAGAGATCATTTATTTATTTAAAATATCATTCTTTTAGATTCAGTATTTATTTTTCGGCAATATATAGATTTTGTTCTAGATAAAAGTTCTTCGTGATTTATAACGTCATGAAATTCGCGTAGAGGTGAATCTTTGGGAAGAGGAATCATTTAGGGTGCGACTTTATCGATGATATTAGCGATAGGGTGGATCTCTCTCGGCTCGGTTTTCCTCTCTAGCTCTCGTTTCCGTATTTCCGGAAGACTCCTCAATTTCGCGATCATAATTTGTTAATAATTGGACATTGGTTGTGGGCCCATGGTAGAAGGGCCTCTTCTCGCTGGCCAACTGGCCCCAGGTGTGTGCACGAGGAACGTGGCGGACGCGTGCTTCTCCCCTCTTTTAACCTTCGTTTGCAGCCGAACGCGCTTGATTCGATTCGCTCCCTTCTTCTACTTCTTCTCGTTTTCTTATGCCTCTTACACCCCGCGCTTTTCTCTTCCGTTTACTCTCACCTCTCTGAAGCACCCAATGCTCTCGTCGCGCAATTTGACGTAAGCGTAAATATTAATTCACCAATGCATGAAAAATAGTGTGACGAAACAAAACGGAATCATCGAAATGTAATAACATCACGTTACAGTCCTTTACATCAGCAAAATGACAATAATAATATAAAAAAAGTAAGTAAATGAATCAATTGATTTAAAATCAAAGGACCCTTACGAACTTAATATAGAAATAGAAACAAAAAATCTTTTTTATTCAGTTTCAAATTATATTAACTAAATATTGTATTATTTTAACAAAATTTTTATAACAAAAGTTGATTTCCAAGTTTTAATCGAGAATACTGTAAAAGAGATAAAGGGAATATTATATATAAAAAATGAGACCAATAAGAGGATGATGCTATTCGCTATAAATTAGTGACAGACTTTTGTTAATTGTCGTAAGACGTGGACGAGACTTTGGCAGACGAGACGGTTAAATATCGTCGTGTATAGTTAAGCGATTTCGGAGGTATCGCGGCGAGGAGGGATTTGCATTCGCGGAAAGGTGGCAATTACTCGCGGAACGGAATATAATGCAATTATCGAATTAACCCTCGCACCCCCACATAATTGCTCGCGACTTCACGATTTAAGTGGATAATCATTGGGAACCGGCTGACCGGGGCAAGAGCGCCGAAATTCGCCAGGAGAAAGAGAGCGTCAGAGAATGTGGGGCGGCAGATCGAGCATCTTTGGTGCATCGTGTAATTTACGTACGTTGCACGTACATACATACACGCGCATGCATCGTTTGCCCTAATGGCGAGTTTAACGAGTGTGACCCCGCTTCCTTCGGGAATACATTCCTGGATCAATGAGAAGCGGGAAATTTCTAGCTTATCTATCTTGTATTCTTCGTCTTTCGATCTCTGTCATTTGGAAAAATCGAATATCATGAGAAGAAAAAAGAAAAAGAAAAAGAAACTTGTGTCTGTATGACGTGCGTATAATTCTTTCTTTCGAAAATTTTCTTCTCCGTTTTGTTATGAAATATCGGTAATTTACTGTCTGTACGCTTGTCTGTTCCTCATCGTGGAAAATCGATCGGCGATTAGTTAGTGGTAGCGTCGCAAACTCGAGAAAGAATTCTGCTATCGATCGAAGCCGGGCCACTCGATTTCACACAGGAGGGTGCCGCATTGTGTTACGTTATAGCCTTCATTTTCACTTTCGTCTCTCTCTTGCGCCTCCCTCGTTTCTTGCGCGAGCTTCATTGTTTCGCGGTCTACTGAAAAACCAGTTCACATTGTATCGTCGATTTCAATGCACGAATCTCAAAATAGGGCGCGCGATTGTTTCACTTTTCTTTTGAGCCTATTCTTCTCGGCGCCGGCTAATTTGCTGACCCGGCGACGATTTACGAAACGTTGGGGGATCACCAATTTTAAAGAAACCTTTAAAATCTGGAACGGTGAAAATCATCATCATTATAACATTTTGATATAACAGTATAAAATTAATACACAATATACAAAATAAATGCATAATATACAAATAATGTGACAGAATTGGAGAACAAATTATATTTAAATATAACACAAATAGAAAATTTTTTTAATAGGTATAAACATATTTTTTGGTGCAATCTAGGCGTGTCGCAACATCGTGTGAAACACGATGTTTTTTTTCGAATAAGAGCATTCTTAACTGTCTTATATTCTGACTGGAAACTCCGATTCAATCACGGGCACCACCCCCTCGTTTCGAAGGGCGCTTTCTCGGCCTTATAATCACTAGGCTACTGACGCTTCGAGAACGCTTCGTATTCATTTTACGAAGCCGTGCTTGGGAAAATTCTGCGTTGCAACAGTACCATCGATCCTCGTCCTCCCCTTCCGGCTTGTCTATCTTCGATACGTTAAAAATACTCGAAGAACAAAAAATTTATCCAAGCTTTAATATAATTTTCTCTTTTAAAGAAAAGTACTTCCAATTTCTTCGTTTCTTAAATAATGCTTAAAATTCTCCAATTAATAACTTTTCTAACAAATATTGATTTACCTACCTTTAGAATCTTGGATAGATTTTCTTCTCATTTATTTCCCTTTGGCAGTCGCGCACAAACAAGGCCAGTGGTTTTCTCAAGCCGCATTACAAATCACCGAAATGGCTCCCGGGGCCACCACGATTCCCGCAGTCCTTTCTCAACGGCGGTCCCTCGAAAGTTCCGAAAATCAATTTTTTTTCTCGGGGCGTCAATTAAGCGGAATTTTTCCGACTTCGACGTAGGTCCGGACGAGAGAGCGCAACGACTTCGGTCTTTAGAAGCCTTAATCGTCGCTGCTCCCTGTTTCCATCGACCATTGCAATTTTCAGACTTTCGGCTACTGCAATCTTGTCCTCTCGAGGGTCATTCGTCTAAGGTGTTAATCTCTCTAGAGAGGACGTGACTCGGCAACAGTTTTCTCGGACGAGTGGCAATAGTAACGACAGCAGAACAAATATTTAGGTATCGCCGGCTACACTAGCCGACATTTCTTGCATTTTGTCCGCCTAATCGAATTTTATTCAGATTATTAACCAAAGATGGGAATAATATAACAAAAAAGTTCAGAAAAACATACTTTAACGTTACGTAAATTGTTATTTTAAATAATAAATATATGAAATGTTGAAATTGATAAAAAAATATTTACTTGCAGGAGTTAGTATACGTATATACACTGAGAGAATTTTCTCTTAGAATTTACCCTGACAATCATGGTAATCGTGAAACAATATGGTATGAAAAGAATTTTATGAGAATTTCTCTGATTAATATTTATCACAATAAAAATAGTAATATATCTATCACAAAAATATAAAACATATTAATTAATTTTACTAAACTGCATAGTAAAATTGATCAAACATATTTTATATTTTATTGTAATAGATATTATTTTTATTGTGATAAATATTAATCAGAGAAATTCTCAGAAAATTCTTTCTATACATATTGTCCCACGATTACCATGATTTTCAGAATAAATTCTAAGAGAAAATTCTCTCTGTGTACATATTAATTTAGATCAGTGAGCGACTTTAATCGTTGAATCGGTGATTAAACGGAGTAAAATAGGGATATCGGTAACTCGGTAGAAAAAGTATGTGTGTGTTTCTCGCGAAGTTCTTTATTTCATTTTTCGATTATACACTTGATCCTGAGTACATACATAATCGGCTTACACGTGTTCGCGGTTAGTTCAATCGAACACACACTATAGAAGGGTCGATTCAAAGTTCTCTTTCCTTGCTCTCTTCTTTCCTTTAAAGGGCGAAGCGAAAAACGCGACTGCGCGAATTAGGCGCGCTTTGACAATCCTAATCTTGTGAAATATACACGCGAATAACGAGCTGAGAGGGAGAGAGAGACACGTCGGATTAAAACACACTATAGCCGAACTGCTCAAAGGGTGACGCTTGCTAAATGGTGCTAATAGTAATCCTATTCATTGTGACGTGATACTTTAGCGCGCCGTATCGTCCTCTCTACTTGACCGGATTACGAGCGGAAAAAACGACCGACTTCTTTTACGTATAGCTGAGCGGGCGATAGAGACGACCCTTCTTCGCAGAGAATATCTGTGGACAAGGTGCTGAAATAAGAGAACCTGTCTATATTTATCTTATATAATATCTCCGTAATACTGAAATGCAGAAAAGACAAGTCACATGGGATTTTGTAGCAAGAGTTTTTGGCAAGTCTATTCATTTTCACACGGTCATAATTCAAAAATGATTTATTTAATAGATGCATGAATATTATATAAAGATGGAATAATATACAATTTAAGATATATATGATATAAAAAATAAAAAAAGCGATCCTCCCAATTATTCTTCCTTTCATTCAGTCTATAATTAAAGACAGTTCAGATAAGTACCCCGAAATTCACACAAAATTCCTGAAAACTCTAATATTACATGAAAACAAATTATGAAAGAACTAGAGATATTTTTAGAAAAAAGCTTAATAGAGAGATTCTAATATAATCTGACAATGAGTTAAATATCTATATCTTTCCAGTTAAATGCTTTAGACAGTATTATGCTTCTTTAAAGTACTGCTTAAGGTACTAACTGCCAACGACTTTATCGAATGAAGGAGAGACGAAAGGGAGAGTCTTATGTCCGTCAATCTCATCTCGCTATAAATACCGAGAGCCGCAGGGGTTCAAACCAGTCTATTACACCCGCGTTCTAGTTATTAATTATACTCATGCCACCGCGGTCGCTTCTTGCGATTAAACGCTCGCGCATCCCGCCGTCTCACATTGAGAGCGATTCATCTCGGAAGTGTGGCCGTTCACGGCGGGACATCATCTAAGTCCTGCTCGATCTATCCAGCTGTTATCTAACGTATCACATTAGTCCGAACATTATAATCTCCTACATAAATAGACCCCACGCTAAAGGCACGCTTTTATATAATTGGAAAATACAAACATATTTTTAAATTTATTATTTTACTATTTATATTATGGGCGAGTTTTTTAATTCATCAATTAATCAATCTCACGATGCGCAAATACAGCAAAGTGCTGCATTTGCAGCATTTGCGTATCATGCGATTGACAATCGATGAATTAAAAAACTCG
The DNA here is from genome assembly GCF_030444845.1 of Prenolepis imparis. Lineage (NCBI taxonomy): Eukaryota > Metazoa > Arthropoda > Insecta > Hymenoptera > Formicidae > Prenolepis > Prenolepis imparis. The sequence goes on from NW_028141160.1 coordinate 15,958,759, forward strand.
CCCTATATTTTAATTTATCAGTGTTATTTATTAATTTTTTTAATTTATCTAAAAGACGTTATTGCAGAAAAATATCGTTGGCTGATAAACATCCATCTGGTGTATTTTACGCCAATTTTAGCAGAAAATATAATAGATTTATCTGATTTGATAATTTAAGATTTGATTCAAACAATAGATTTTATGGAATAAAAATTTTTATGGGGAATAAGAATCTTATAAAATAAAAATATAGAATAAAAATCTTTTTTTAATAGAAGTTATATTATTCAACAATTACGTGAGATCATAAGTACGTTGCAATTAATAGATTACGTAATAATTTAGCATGTGAAACGTGTGCATCATATGATGAGAAGTAAGCTAGCGCACGGCCGTTGTTTTCTCTCGTACAATTACGATTATAAATGCGCACGTGTGCGTTGGTGGTGATTTACTTCGCATTGGAGATCGTGGGAACCGACGTGAAGGGAGAAGGACGAGGCTTCGTGAAGTAAAAGAAGGAAGGAAAGAAGGACGGATGAATGAGGGAAGGTTCGAGGGGGAAACGGGAGGATGGAGGGAAGAAGATGAGCGAGAGTGAACGGAGGCTGTATCCCCGAATCTCTCTCTTTCTTCTGCTCTTCTCCGGTCCATAGTACCAGAAACGCGAACGCTATAACGATCCGTTGTGCTGGATCTGGAGTGCGTCAATGGTACTTCCAGTATTATGGGCTCGATCAAAGCGTTATATTGTTTGAGATCTTATTGCACCGGCCGTGTAAACTCTCCGCGTCGACAAAGAGGGTTTTCAGCAGAGCGACACGTACCAAAACACTTATAGGTCGCCGCTTATCGATAGCTCGCACTCTTTTGATCTTCCAAGCGTAATCTCGTTCTGTTTAAGTATGTAATTACGTGCAAAGTAATTAGACATCATACAGAATTTTTGTGGAACCGCTTATATGATTTTGGAGATAGAGAGATAATAATTATAATTTAAAAAGTTTATTTTATTTAAAGAGTTTTTTCTTCATATTATAAATATACCGTAACATAAAAATTAATTTTGATAAGATGTAATTAATAATTTTTTCTTACATTTTGAATTACATTAGATATCATTATTCACCAGAAGAGTCTTTATAACATCATGATAACATACATGAGATAAGGAATTTCTACCTTCTTATTTCAATTTTAATAAATATTATGTTCCTTAACATGCTTTTATATAAAATATTATCTCAATTAAAAAGATATTTCTTGCGCACATTCTAAGAATAACATTTTTTGAACGGTACAGCCGCGAATTTCCATCTGGAAGTTTACAATTAAAAGCAGATAATTATCGTCTCGATAATTACTCATTAAATACAATATAGAGATGTTTTTCCAAGGAGAAAGAGGAGAACACGACTGCGTAGCGGCGGGCCACGCGTACAAGACGGGACCCCGTCGACGCGCGATAATTGGTGGCTCGGGAGAGAAATATTCCTACGTCGGTGGAGATCGTCGTCCCTCTTCGTTGCAGTCAGTCGTAGTAATTTAGCAGGTAGCCAAAAGGCTCGGTCGCGCGGTCGGGGGGAGATCACCAGCCTCCCTATCTCACGAGTCTATTCCCCGCGCGCTCGCGCGCCCTTCGTCTTCTTCCCGACCCCCCTTCGCTCGTTCGGGGCCCTTTCTCCCGGTCACCCCGGTCACCCCGGTTGCCCGATGCAACCCGCGCGTATTTAAAAGCGTTTAAGGGCGCTCTCCGGTGCTCGAGTGCTCTCTGCCCCGGATCCACAATGGTTCTTGCGTATTATTTGTTGGTGAAATAACATGCTGTCAGTTATGGGGGATATGCTAAATATATAGGCACGCTAGATTCCCGAAGGAGAATCGATCGAAGTCCGGTCGGTCGTCCGTCGTGACGCTCGAGTGTTGTGCTTCGAGCCACAGCACGTTCGGAAAGAAACCAATGAGAAGGGGGGACTGGGGGGTGGAAGGAAGAGGAGAACGATCTTTATACATGTAGGGGCCTTCTTTCACGAGACAATTCGTAACAATCGAGGAGGCAACACCACCGGGATGCAGTTCGCTTCAGGGATGGATCGCGCGGATCGGATTGATTCGACCGCGGACACCCTTCATCTCGCCCGCAGCTTCCTTCCCCCTTTCGGAGAGTCAGATCGACGCGCCGGGGAGGCGTGGATGCACAACGTTTATTTTTTTGGGCCCCGCCGTCGATATCCGACAATCGTTTTTTCTCCTGCCGCGCGCGAGAAAGGCATCGCAAAGATTCCGAATAGAATTCCGAATGCCGCGCCGTTTGCTATCGATGATGATACTTTTATACCCACGGCTCTTTCGCTTGCTTGTAAGCATGTATAAGGATCGGACGAAATAATATTGATCTTTTCATATTTACGCGTGAGAAATTATAGAGTGAGAATTGATACGTTGTACGTTAGAAAAAAGAATACAAATTGAGAAAATTATACTTCGAGAAAGAGAGAGAAAAGAGATTAAAAATTTTATTTTATTTAGAATCATATACACACATACATATATAGCAAAAATTAAATGTATTTAATTTTTTTAAAAACAGGTGTTTGTAATCTATCTTTTTCCAGGCATCCAAATTTTTCGTATATTTCTAAAAAAATGAATATTGTGTATTTATTTGATAGAATTCAATAGAGTTATTCATCTAGAATTCAGTATATATTTAATTACAATTTGTAACAAACACCTCTTATCTAATTTCAAGAAGATTAATCAAGAAGATTAATCCCGTAATAATACCGTTTGCAAAGTCATTTATAAGTACTTGATGAAATCTCGAAACACTTATTGAGAAGACGAACCTTGACAAGAAAATGTTTAATCCCGTACTGGGATTATTACATCATACTCGCCCACGTTCTCTACGCTCACTTATAATCTAATAAAGCAACTAATAACTAATAATAACTTAATACACTCCGGTTCGAGACAAGGTTATAATTATGTGCTCTTTAATTATGTGGATCCAGCGCTCGATCGAATCGACGTTATTTGATTATCGAGCTTGGGCGCGTACATAAAATAACGAAGGGGAGGAGCTGTTTGTTTTTCGGACACTGATGGGCCCAGAGCGGTGAATTTAGGATCAGATCGGCGTCCGATCGGATGTATCGAGTTCGTATAGACACGGTTATGTGAGAAGAAGAATAATGTCAATAGTTTTTGTAATGATAGACAGAATTAATACATAGACCGCTGATTTTTAAATAAACCATCTGAAAAAAAATAATTTTATATTCGTGAATATATTAAGATATAATGTTCAATCAGTTATATTCTATATAGACATCTATATAAGATGTTCTAATTTATCCATATTTCATGCACGAATAAAAAAAGAGCTGATTATTTAGTGCACAGAGAGAATTTTCTCTTAGAATTTATCCTGAAAATCATGGTAATGATTTTAAAAAATCTATTAGAATAAAATATAAAACATGTTTGATTAATTTTACTAAATTACATAGTAAAATTAATCAAACATGTTTTATATTTTATTGTGATAGATATTATTTTTATTGTGATAAATATTAATCAGAGAAATTCTCATAAAATTCTTTCCATATTATATTGTCCACGATTACCACGATTTTCAGGGTAAAATCTAAGAGAAAATTCTCTCAGTGTGGATGATTTCAAAAAATAGAGGTACAATTCGCACACGCATCCGTATTAAATTAAAATATGACGCGCAGAGTGTTTTTCTTCTCTCCTAAGTCCTTAAGATAATAGGATGAATAGGTTAACGGTCGGTTGAGAAAATGAAGTGGACTGCGATGCGTGCGTTCGCAAGCAGCTGTGTTACCACAATGCACGTGCCGCCAATGCGTTTTGCACGCGTGTGCATGCGCTTGCTGCTATTACGCGAAATGGCACGTGACCCGCTTTTAATCGCTAATACATGTTCTCGCGATAATTAGCTGCGAGAGAAACTACTATTCTACTACTAGGTGAAATATAATCCTCATGTAATCGTACATGCCGTTACTTACGCAGATGTTAATATACTTGCAAGTCATTTATTCAGTTATCATAATCGTGTTCTTCACGCATCGATGATAAATGATTCTACACTTTACTTGCTAAATAAATGGAAAAATTTTATTGTATTCCGGGGAAAATGCTTCCTCTTTCTTTCTCTCTCTTTCTGGAATATATAGAAAGGCATATTGCAATATAATATAAAGTGAAAATAGTAATAGAAGAAAAATTAATGTCATAAAATAAGGAAAAATAAAAATCTCGTATGATAAAACAAATCTCGAAAAAATACGCTTTTCGTTAAGATCGATTTTCGATAATTTTAACTGTAACGAAAATAGGGAATCGTTAGTCGGACAATTAACGTCGAGCCGGTACGATGTCCGATTACGTTTTTTGCTAAAAGGCGAGAGCATGACTGACAGCCGAGGGTGGATGGGGTGTTCACCAGCACGACACAACTCTCGCTCCTCTCGCGGCTTTTCGGGCGATTTGCTATTTCGCGATGAGGTGAGAAACGAGATCTCGTTAGGATCCAACCTGGTTAACGTTATGACAACCTCCTCCCGGTCGGCAATTATCGGATTACAATGTAAAGATGCTAAAGGTGGTAAAACGCTGACAGGGTCACAGACGCTTATCGCGGGGTCCCCTTTTGAGTGCCCCGTAACGAGTTGCAAGGTGTGGGCGGACGTGTCGGTGCGTGAGACGATGCGTCGTTTCAGCTTATATCTTGACGGGATAATTTTCTCCCTTGCAGCTTATCCCTCCTTCTTTCGTTCCGCGTATAATTCGCGCGCCTCTACATCACGTATCACGAGGAAGCGGCTATAAGAATGGTCGGATGGTCGGCCGAAAGGATTCGGCTTATTTATCACGTAAGTTTTCAGCAACACTGGCTGGAACTTACTTTTTCTAAAAACAGTTCTCCATAAACGAGCAACGCGATTGCGAAGCGATGATTGTCGTCGATCATTTAGTAAGATGTGTGTTATAAAAGAGTATCCACTTATCTCAAGTTTGAAATGTCGCTAATTTGAAAAGATAGTCACAAATCGACAATTTAATGTTTGACGAAAGACTTATATATTTTTAGCAAACATTTTTAATTATAAATGTATCAAATTGATTTACAAAGATTTTTATAGATATAGCGGAAATGCATATCTCCGTTTAATTTGAGTAAAAAAAAAGAATGCACCTTCTCATACGAGAAGACCGGAAACGTTTCGCGGGCGTTCGTTGCGCATCTCATAAAAGTTTCGCGCGTGTTATCTGCGCGAGTTACCGCGCGTGTCATTTACGCGTAAGTCACACTTTAACCTTTTTCATTCCTGCCAAAGTGTTCTGACTATCGGTCGAGCTAAAGTGTTATTTGATTTGTGGCCGGCGAGAGAGAAAGAGCTGCGCGTTCTCGTCTGTAATAAGCGAACCGCCTCTTCCTCAATATATCTATCTTGATGGTTCAATGCGCTTGCAACCGCGTAAGAAAGCCGCGACTTTACAACGCGTTCACGAAACTGCATCGTGAGCCATGCAGATTGTAAAGAACTTCTTTTTACGCAGACTTAGAAGCGAATTTTTGTTGAATAAATCATTCGTTTAGCTCTGGTAAAATCTCTGAAAAATGAATTGCTTAAATCACTTATACAGAAAAAGTAAAGAGAAATAGAAATATTAAAGATAAAAATTTACGATAAAAAAACATTTAAAGAAAATAAAAAAAACAAAATATACTCTTTAAAGAGAAAGCTGTTATAGCTCATCTTAATTGAATTTATTGAACTATATTTTAATTTACAAATATTCTAATTGGTCTAAAATATCTCAGACTTTTCTTTATACCTAAATAATGAAGTGTATAAGATTGAATTAATGTTACAACAAAAACACTAAAGAACTTTCTGTCACTAAAGCACCTTTTACTTGCGAGAAACATGCTTTCATCGTCGACTCATTGCGAGGGCGGGCTTCTTTTTTCAAGTTCCCCGCTAAAGAGACGGCGATGTTTTTAATACGATTGTAAAGAGAGAGGACTCGCACGTGTGGTGTAAAAGTACGAATGCGGAGACAGACCGACGAAGCAGCAGCACACGATAAAAGTCTTTAGGCACCTGTCGTTTGTCTGCTCAGATCGCCAGAAAGTACCAGCACAGATGCTGCTCGTTCTTTCTGTCGAGACAATAAGAACTGACACTCTCTCATCTCGAAGATACATTTCCACTATTAGCGCTAACGGGCTTTCTTACCGTTATCTAGCCTAGCCGTAAATACATAATTAATCGTATCTATTTTATCGAACGGCGCGTATTCGCGATGAAGCCGCGTGCAGATAATTTTAACTCAATCTCAAAGAATATCTAATAAGTGAATATCTAATAAGAATGTACAATAAGTGATTTCAAAGATAACATTTTTATTATCAATTTACTCAAAACGAGTATGAATTTTGAATACAATTATTTATTTAGATTCAGGATAGAATATACGCATCTCTCTGTGACTGCTTCCATTTGTAAAATGCATTTTTATTTATTCAAATCGCATTTTTCACTTTTTGCAATGTTATAAAGAAAAACTTTTTAAAACTTTTCACATAAAAATTTGACATTTCTGTATACATTATATTTGACATAATATCAAATATAATGTAGAAATTTTGGCTCGACTTTGGAGATATCAATGCCGGCTGGCTAACATATCGCATCCAGCATTGATGTCTCCGAAGTCGAGTCCTTTTACAGATCTTTTGAGGATATCATAATCATAATAAGGCACGATACATTATGATACTAATAGAATATAACACAATCTTCTTTCCTTTCCTTTTATCTTGCTCCACAATTCAGAATATATTTTTAGTTTCTGAATTTTTTGACAATCCATAGATCACAATACGTCGTAGATTCTTTCCGAGAAATAAGGTCTATCTAATATTATTCGCGCGCGTATTTTTCGGCACCGATGAATGTGTTGCGAAGCGTGGAAGCGTGTCCTCATCGTTATATGCGGACGATTTCATCGCAGCCATTCGCTTCGCTTCCACGCACTTCATTTAATAAGCACCTGTAATCGTGCCTCGGTCGTGCCTGATCGAAACTCAGATCGTGTACAGATAAGACTCAAACAAGCTTGCTGGACCACCCGGGCTATTTAGAGTGACACGCCCGAACGAGAGGTACGACACGTCACACTCGTGGTGTCCGATATCCCATCGAGAATGTTGACACTTGTAAGCGGTTGTTAGTATATAGAAATCGATGGTATCACGATCGTTGTCATCATCATCATCGTCAAGTAATGACTGATGCGATGCGACGCGCCAGCGTCATTATCTTTGACAGATCTCTACTGTTGTTCATACAGCAATCACTATCACGTTGCAATCAATAATCGTCTCCTTGTAACATAATATTTTCGTATTAGAATGGAACACGTACATAATTAATTTTTAAAATATTTCAGTCAATTTATAGTCCGAGAAAAATTTGTAAACTATTTTAAATTAGATGAGATATTTATTTTTATATCATTGTATATTAAACAAAAAATTAGTATCAAGAAATCTTGAAAATTATGTATATATAGATTTAATTAAGATTAGTATAGTCTTTTCCATTTTTTTTTTAATTCTCTAGCGTGAATATTTTTTAGTAATCCGAGATACGTAGGAAAGGAAAGAGATTCTTCACACACACGATGCGCGAACGCAACATGCGTTAAAGTGTGCCTCGGTTTGACAATCAATTCAATCTAAACGCGCCGTCTCGAAGAAAATGACGCGTAATCTGTCAGGTATTATCTACTAATCGTATTTCACGGAAACCTTCCTTTTCGCAACCGGCCGGATCAACGTTTGTTAATAACGAACAACCAGACGAAAGGCGACCCGCTGTTCCGGGTTTTCTAAACGCGCGCCTCATCCACTCATTAACTATGCATTTCGGGAAGATCGAACTTCGCTAGATATTTTTCGAACGAAGAAAGTGCTATCCTTGTAAATTTCTCTTTCCGCCCTTCCGAGTTTTGGTACCGTTGAAAATATCGTAATCTGATCGTACCCTTGATACTGGCGAAAACCGAAGAGAAAAAGAGAGACAGAGAGATAAGTAACACGAGTTTCAGATCGAAGGGAGAGGAAGGAAAAGATCGTAGGATCGAGAAGATGACGCCTATCTTTGGTGGATCCCGGACCCAGGACTTTTTCTCTCTCTCTCTTCGCACCTATTTCAACACGCGGACTTTATCGCGGATCGGATCAACCGGTATTTGTCTCCTAAACGAGGAGCTCCGCTACCTTTCAAGAGCCTTGCCGTTTTCGTCCTTCGGTTCTCCGTCCTGCGATCCAGATCTCGAGTTATTTGTCGCCTCGGGAAACAAAACACGAACCGACAGGACTTTTATCGTGTTACTTTTCACCAGAAGCCTTCCCCTGATCCTGGGAAAGCTGCGAACCTTCGATACATGACATGGATCATTTTTGCGGCTTCCCTTTATTAATTATTGCCCAAATACTACAATTAATATTGAAGATATCATAATATCAGACAAGTTATCAACTTGAACTATTTAAAAAAAATTTAAACTTTATTTGTAATTTTTTCATAATAGATGAACAAATTTCATTGATCTCTATATCAATTTTATGCTTACATTTTTTATATCTGTGTAAAGATAAAAGGAATTAATTCCAAAATGCGGATGCACCTTGATACTCTTAAATAACATCGATGTTTCAAGTTTTACGGAAATCCTTCGACGGGTTCTCACGAGGACCGCGCGATAAAACGTCCGGTCGGGCTATCGAAAGAGAATGGGCCATCGAAGACCGTTGCCGCCCACATCCGGAGATATTGGGGGCAGCGGTGGCGACGGCGCCATCGCCTCCGGATCGCTCGTAAGGCGTTTGTTGGTTTTACCAGTAATCATTAATTCGCGCGTTTATCCAGCGCGCAATCTCGACCCCCGTCCTAAATTGGGCCGCTCTCATAAATCTCACGACCCGTCAGTCCGTCCGTCCGTCCAATTTCAGATAATACGGCAAGAACGCAGAACGCGCGAAAGAGGTAAAGGAGTCGCTGTAACGGTTCGCGTTTCCGGTTCTTTTACGCCAAACAAGACATCTTTCCATCTGTGCGAGAGAAAAGTACAAGTCAATTCTCGATGCAACTTCGAGGACTGAAATTATTTAATTCCCACGGATATATTAAATAAGTATTTTTATGAGTAGCAAGATGGAAGAAACTGGTTTCTCATCAGACAATTAATTCTCGACGGAAACTGCATATGTTTTATAATATCGTGCTATAATAACTCTGAAAATATAGCAGTCAGCTGCGAAATTCTTCGTCTTCATCTCGAGACACCGGAGGGATGGAAGGAAGGGAACTCACCCCCTTTTCGTTCATCTCAGCTCCGACTGTCGTCGCAAGACCATTTCCGGCGTCATGATTCGGCACGATTCCTTTAAAGCATGGGCGCACGGGTATCGCGGGACCCGTCTCCGAGGGTAGTGAGAATTAAGGTAAAGCCAACATATATACAATATATATATATATATGGGAGGGGGTAAGACGCGCGCGCCCGATCCTGCACGGGTTGGTTCCTCCGTCGAGGGAGGACGACAGGGCCATATGGAGAGCATACGGCGAGCAGCAGGCTCTCCGCACCCGTTCCTTCTCTCTCTCTCCCTCTCCTTCTTTTCGAGGGTATAATCTATCCGCCCGCCAAACTACCGTCCAAAAGAAATCAGGTAACCTTCCAAACTTTAGCGCGCGCGTCTCCGTTTCCGCTATTAGGCATTTTTACATATGTGCGGACGCGGTCGCGCACGCACGTGACGTATGGGAATCCGCTCTTGGGAAAGATTATCTCGATCTGGGCCTCTGTGTGAAACAGAGGATGTTATATCTCACTGTGTCGATGTGTTTTCAGTCACTCAATTTTAATCGTATGAAATAGTAGAGTTGCGATTAATAATTAAAATATGAGAAGCATGTTATTTCGATACAATTATTTTAACAGGAATTGTTGGGTGATTGTTCGTCTGTCTCTGTGTCGGCGTGTCTCTTAACGTTCTTAATTATAATTATAATTATAATTATATTTGCAAAATAAAGTATAATTATAATTAAAATAATTATAAATGCAAAATAATTGGAGCAAAATAAAAGGAAAGGAAAGAAGATTGTGTTATATCCTATTATTATCATAATGTATCGCGCCTTATGATTATGATATCCTCAAAAGATCTGTGAAAGGACTCGACTTCGGATTGATGTCTCCGAAGTCGAGCCGAAATTTCTAAAAAATTTGACATTTCTACATTATATTTGACATAAGATCAAATATAATGTAGAAATGTCAAATTTTTATGTGAAAAGTTTAAAACAAATTTTTCTTTTAATATTGTATATATACAATTATAATATATATAATTATAATTGTATAAAATAATACAATATAATTAGAATTGTTTAATTAGAACACGCTAATAGACAACGACTTGATTTGCTGATATAAAGAGGGAGGAAAAAAACGAAAGTACCTAAAAAAATAGGGGGGAAAATGGAAAGGAACTGATCCGACCGCCGTCGATTTCGACCCTTCGTAACGAGCGACACGAGTATCGCGTCGGTATCGCGCGCGGTGCCGCGTCGATTCGTCGATTCCCCGAAGAGAAGAAGTTCGTTCTAGTAGACGATCCCGGGGCCCTCTTGTCTCCCGCTTGCCAACTGTCCCAGGTGTACACGTCCGTGGGCTCATAAGAAGGAGAGGGCCCCGGGAGGACTCGAGGCGTGTGGCTGGCGCGTGCTGCTAGTCCTCGATTCCAATTCCCCGCCCTTAAGTCGCTTCCGATCGTTGGCTGGAGATCGCCGTCGCCACCGCCAGCACCACCACCACCACCATCACCACCATCATCACCGCCGCCGCCACCGTTTGCACCACCGCCGCCGGCACCATCACGCTTAACGAACACGCGAGGTGAGGCTGCTTCGTGCTTAAAGACACAAAACTCTCTCGTTTTGCCAGTCTCTCTCTCCTTTCTCCTGGCCTAATCGTCCTCGTCTTCGGTTACGCTCGTCGCGAAACTTTCTTACACAACAAAGCATGCGTGTGCCCTAACTCCGGAGAATTACGTAGAATGTAAGTTAATGATGCGGCGCGACGTGCGATGGAACGAGGATGGGGATTGTGTAGGGTGCGGTTGTTATGTTTGATGTAGAGCTTGTTGCTTTCGAGACAAATGGAATAATTTGATTTTTTCTCAGAGCTAGATAGCAAAAATTTGTAGGAAAATATATTTGCAATTTCGATTATTGAATTTTCTCAATACCAGATGGTCTCAAGGACTTCTCTTTAAGAGAGGACCTGCCCGATGCAATGTTATTTTCATCAATTGCGGTCAAATTTTATAGTATACTCTCGACACAGATGCAAATTACTATATTAAATACATACCTTCAATGCTTTTGGAAAAAAAAGAACGATATTAAGTCGCGTCCTTGCATCTCGTTAATCAGCCCAGCGATCACTTTCCAATTATGCATATTGTATACATACCTACTGGGTGGGTTTCGGTTCGTGCAGGAACGACGGCGATTTTCGTGCAGACGTTCCGATCTTAGCGCTACCAGATTATCGATTATCGATTTTCGCGGCGTGCGTGCCGAACTCCGGGCGATAATTTGATTTGAACAACCGCCCCGGCCGTTGTTAGAAGTCAGTCAGTCATTCAGTCAGTCACGGTACGGAACGCCGAGATGATTCCAAGACCGGATTATGCTTATCTCACACACGTGTTACACATCGCATCACGCTCGGAGACGGCTGAATCCGTGAAAGTGTTAAGTCCCGAAATTGCTAATTTGCATTCATAATGGCGACGAGCGTGCCCGGAATCATGTTTGCGCCATCGAGCTACATTGTATTCTTAGATCGTCACCGTAGAATGAACACTTCATGTTTGATTTTTTTCATGTTGCTCGATTTTTTTTTATCTTGTTGCTCTATTCATCCGGCATCCCCTGTTAAGAGCCGAAATCATCCTTTGTATGGGAGCACAAATTTCATAATTTAATGACTGGGAAGAAAATTTTCTATTCATTTTGTGCACATCATCGATAAATCCTACACGTTCACAGTAAACGGTGTAATAATTGCAAATCGATTAATAGATAATCTGTAATTAATCTCTAATTAAATGTAATTGCACATTATTCATTAAATTTAGTATTTTTCTTCACGGAGATTTTGATAAAATAAAAGTAAAAAAAGACGAGTTATGTGTGTGCGTGTGTGAGATATTATATAGAATGTTCTGACTCGGTTTATACTTTTTCTTCTTTTTTTTTCTTTTTACGTCTGCTCGCGAATGTGTCTTCGCGATGACCTTCGGCGATCGGTAGATTTATACATAGAGAACCGAATATACTTATCTTCCGACCCTTCCCTGGTTCTCGTCGGGCGACAGCAGCGTGGTCCGAGATTTCTTCGGGAATCAAGTTTCTCGTTACTAATTTCGGTAACATTCACGGGTCCGCGCGAAAGCAAGAGTCGTGCATGGCACGCGAGGCATATACACAATGGCCGCATCGTCCGACATTGGTCGGATTATTGTAGCAAAGGAGCCGGCGGCCTTTGATAGTTCTAAGCTGCGTTAGCATTTCTATGGCGACCGAATTGCATCGGCGTGGTTCGTCGAAAAAATCATACCCTGCCTGCGGCCGTCATTGTGCAACGCTGCCGACCGACAGGTTAAAACGTTGCGCGTTTAGCCATTTATCCCGTCATTGACGTTAATCAGGAATGTTATTGGCGAGCGAAAACGTTTACGTCAAATTCTCTCGTTTTCCAGTGTGCGCGCGCGTGAATCGGCAGAGACGTGTAAATCATGCCACGAATTTGCTCCTCATTACAAAGAACGTCTCCACGCAAACAAGCTCGTCATGGTATCGGTAATTTTCTTCAATAGGATGGACATACCGATGAATAACCAGTCAACCAGTGAATAACTGCTACATTTCTTTGTTTATTTCTTTGTGGTCGCGTAAAATAATATATCTTTTCAGAACTATCCACGAAGGGACGTTTATTTGAGAAACTATATCTCTTGCAATAATATGTATATCGCGGAAATTAATTATTTTCTTTTTAACATTTGTCTTTTTGTGTTTGATATTTTAAAGCGTTTTTTTTTTTCAAATAATGGGAAGTGAAAGAATCTTGATTAATATACACACATACATACACATACACACATAAGGGCATCTAACATTAGAAGAAAAATCGTGGGAAAAATATCCCGCCCACGACTTTGTGATCGCGCCCCGATTGAATTAGTCGAAACTTTTTCCCGAAGCCTGGAAACCAGGGCGTTTCGTTCGATGTGGCAACGTTAATTTCAAAATTGGGCATTTTTATGGGTTTCGTAACCGATGTAAACCTCTGCGGTAGGGATTCTAGGATCGCGCGGTCCTCAAAGTGTTCTAATACGGCCAAGGGTTGAAAACCCTTCCGACAACGTTTTATCGGATCGATCGAGATGAACGATCCGGGTCGAAATTTCATCTCGGCCGCGCAATCGAATCTAATTTGCGCTGCAGGTAATCGAACAGGAGAGGAGACTCGATTGAATCTCTCTGGAAAGCCATTATTCCGAATATCGATAATTGTATATGCAGATACAATTTCTATATAATGTGCATATAAGAAATAAAAAACTGTGACTTTTTCGGACTTTATATTCATACTCTTGTCTTCTGAAAAATTAAGAACATAAGTTAGCCTCTCCCAAATCTTTTGTATCCTGTGTAATACCAATATCGCGTCTGGCAAAGTAATTGCACCCGAGGATAAAATGTATCGTCCGCGAAACTTCGATCCGGGAAGAAACGAGCTGTATCTTTGTATGGGGGACCACACAGGTCGACTAGAGCGCATTAAACTTGGCATACAGGTTCCGCGGAACAATCAACGGTAACTATATATTCAATTTTTATATTTGAATATTAAGCAGTGGCGCATCCTGTTGTCGACGACCTGTCTACCTCCGCCCGAACTTTGCGTTCTCACAATCGGCTCACCATGCATGCACAAAATAGGGATAACGCTTTTTTTTCTCGCTTATTGCGATGCGCAGGAATCGCTGCGGGCATGGACCGTATGGTACTTACTCGATACTTTTGGCACGCCTTATTACCGCGCTATTGCATTTCTATTATGTCGCGTTCGCATTCGTCTCGATCCTAAATTTTTATCCGGTCAAATATTCGAACACCCGTGTAGCTAAATCTAGCCAGTTAAAGAGCGAGTAAAATTAAAAATTAAAATATTCGTATAAAGTTCAAATAAAGATTTTTGAGATTCTCGAAGATCTAATTACATTTCATTTGTTATAAATTTAATATAAAATTTCAACAAATTTTATTATATTTAGTAGTCAACAAGTTTTATTATATTTATTATATTTAGTATTATATTTAAGTGTTAAATATATATAACTAGTATTTTTTGATTTTTCTACATTTGACGCGATTGATTTAACTTTAAATACCAATTATAGATACGATGTCCGGAAAATTCTTTTGCTAGGGCGGAAAATTCGTCGGGAAACTTAGATCATCCGCCATCGTAATCACCAGCGATGTATAGCAGTCAGGTAACCCCTTCATTTTTAAACTATGATAAACTAGCGCTCGCCTACGGGCCAGGAATTTGCCTCTATGATTTATGCTAATGCGTCGGACCTACCCCAAAGCAGCCTCCACTAAACGCTCTATTAGGCTTAAGTTAATTACGACTACCTTCCTGCGGCGGGCCGCCCCGACGCGCCGATCGTTACCATATTACAATACGTATATATTACGTCCGATTAACGATGCCAGCGCGCGTTTCATGAATGTTAAAAAACGTAAGGATAGCCAGGGTGGCGATTGCAAGTGACCCCACTTTCTTTCCGGCTTCTATATCATTCGTATAGTCGTCGAGAAGAATATCATTTTCCTTTATTGCACCTTTTGTTTCCCCATCTCGTCTGCTCTCCCTCACATCCGTCCCTCTCTCCGTCGTCGGCATGCGTGAGTTTTCCTTTAATCATGTGTACCTAATATACACGTGATTACCTTAGCGAAGATGACTCTTATCATGAATTCTTGCATGTGGAAAATGCTCGACCTCGCATTTACAAACACTGAAATTTCAGGGTAATATGAAATAAGCGCGTTCTAATATATGTAATTAAGTGAATAAAATCTTAATATTATTAAGAGATTTTTTCTATCTCCGATATTATATAGGAATCTTTTATTCATTTATTCTTATGTGGGTACATATAAGAATATTTTGTAAGCATATGGCAAGTTGGCATAATTTTTCTAATACGTATAAATTTTCTTCATATTCCTAAAATAAAAAATAAATCTGCGTTTCTATTGAATTTGAATCAAGTTGACAAATTTTCAAGATTATAATAGGCATTAAATACGCTTGTAAAAAACTTGTATCGTGGGATCTAAGGGAGGACATTAGATATATATTGCGACGCGAAAGCCGCATTATTAGAAAGTGGATGGATAATCCTCGTATTGGATGATCAAGGATAATAACGATGACCATCGAGAATAGAATTTCGGACAGTGGTTTCTTCCGGACTCGACGAACGATTATGGGACAATGACTTCATTTTACCCCTCGGGGACTATTTTTCCGATGGTTTATGGTCTGATCGCGCCGTGACCGAACATGCCGCCTAGTGATTTGCGCACGTCCCGATATGCCATTTCCGACGTAATCGCTAATTGACCCCTAGATTTCAAGGAAGAACACAAAGTCGCAAACGAGCAGCAGACCCACCCCCATGGTGGTGTTGCTACACTTTTTCGTCGCGGTCGACCACCGAAAACATAAGCTTAAAGTTGCTAGCTGTCATCAGCTATAGGAAATCGGTTCTCTCGAGGACGGTTTCGACGAACGCGCGTCTTCGAGAAGAACCTCGAAATAGCATTCTTTATAATTATTTTAATTTTTAATTTTTTTCATGTATTTAATACGAGAACAATAAGATTTTAATTAATTATTAACAAGCAGCAGTATTTTTCAAGTTTTTATGTTATAAAATAATAGAGAGAGAATTTTCTCTTAGAATTTACTCTGAAAAATCGTGGGTATTATATGGTATGGAAAGAATTTTATGAAAATTTTTCTGATTAATATTTATCACAATAAAAATAATATCTATTACAATAAAATATAAAATATGTTTGATTAGTTTTACTATGCAGTTTAGTAAAATTAATCAAACATGTTTTATATTTTATTGTGATAGATATTATTATTTTTATTGTGATAAATATTAATCAGAGAAATTTTCATAAAATTCTTTCCATACCATATTGTCCCACGATTACCATGATTTTCAGGGTAAATTCTAAGAGAAAATTCTCTCAGTATAAAAATTATCTAAAGTGAACATCATGTTAATAAATGCTCAATTCAATGCGAAAAATATGTGTGTTATAATCTTTAAAAATATCGATCGGATCGATTAGTATTTCGAGACGAAGAAATCACCGCGGGCCGAAGAATCGTCTCGTTTCGTATCTTCGTTACGGCTAAGGGGCCTTGTTTGAGGAACGTTTCACGCGCTCGGCGAATAGTGGAGCGCACGTTTCATGCTTAGAATCACCGGGCACAACAACACGACTAAGCAAACGGCGGCGGCGGTATGGTAGTAGCTCTCTCATTGGGACAAAACGAGGAATCTGAAAAGCGGAACCGTATAATGCGGTAATTGTATTCTCAGAATCAGCGCGGCACGCACTCGCTTAACAAGCCTCTAAGAGTTCGTTCTGTCTGTCTGTCTGGCTCTGCAGACACGAGAGCAGGGCCGAGGGGCAGGCAGCTCGTGGCGGGCGACACCCTGCCACCCATCAACGGATACCACGTAGTTCGTTAAATAATTAAAAAAAAACATACATATACTAGGAACGCGAGAAATTATTTATTACGAGAGCACACGAGATGTCGATCTATTGATCAATCTGGAATATTTTTTAACGATATCACTCTAATATTTATATTCAAAATTTTGTAATATATCCACATTAAAAAGTTATTGCTATATAATTTTTTCAGCCTTTTCTTGAATATTTAATAAATGAATATCAAATAATATACATCTCTCTAATTTCTAAAAAAAAGTTTGCGGAATTTAATGTGCACCCTTAAGTTACATAAATTTTTTTAACGTTGCGCGTTTACAGAACTTTCAATAAGTATCTAAGATTGTGAAAATTTGATCCGGTGAATGAGTTGGAAGTTATGAAGGATGACTATCCCTTCTCGGAAGGCAACAATAATGATTTTGGGTTAATTGCTCGCTTTTCGATCTAATAAAGAACATATCTATCAGAGCACGTTGGATTCAATGAATTATTGATGAAACGACGTGAAATCGTAGCGAAGGGAAGGTCAGTCGGTGCGGCAACAAGAAAGGAGGGTGGAATAAAAATGTGGCGTTCCTCCGAATATAACTATCCCAGTCCCGAAAAAATTCCGGTCCAGTCCGCGAAAGCTCACGTCTCTATCTGCGAATGCATATTCATCGGACTGTCCGTAAAGGGCAGGAAGGATACGCAACGCGCGGGATGGGAATCTTCGTGGAGGGCCGGCGGAGGGCTCGCACCGTCATACGGCGCCCTCATAAATTACCGCTAGTTGCCGGGTAACATGTTATTTGCCACCGAGCTCCACAAATGAGTTCACTTTGTATTTAATTACTCGACTCACGCCCAGGGCGTATCCCACCCTGGCGGATCCACCCTGCATCAGACCGCCTCGCGTGCAGTTTCTCTCTCTCTTTGCCTACATTACTTCTCTCTTCCCTCTACGTCGCTTCTCTCTTTTTCGCGCTGGGTCTAGAATGATTCGTGCAATCCTCATTTTAGATTCGCCGTTTCTTAATCTTAGCTGTTTGTGTTCTTAAAGTATTTTTTCTTGTCTTCTGTGATACGCAAATAAACCATATCGTACTTTGACGTTTTCAAACACATTTTCTTTGTATTTTCATATTCATAATTATAATTATATGTTTTTAAACTCGTATTTACAAATGATGTGAGTGTCTTTTTTATTGTAGTCACACGTAGAAGTTCGGTATTTTCAATTTACCACATTTATATCACGGGATTATAAGCCACGTAATTTCAGCTTTTCAGAAAAGCTATTTCTTGATAAATGTGTTATCTTCCGTTCGTTCTGATTGCGTCGGCAAGTTTCTGGCAAGTCGAGAAGTCCAGACGCAACAGAATGAGTGGGTTGAGCGTGCAACACCGACGTTACAGGGCAGGTAGGTAGGTAAAAAGGTAAAAGGTATAGGTGGATAGGGCAAGGGCAGAGGCAGGTAGGCCAGACTTACGCTTCGCCGTCCTAATTATTGGTTCCGCCACAATTCCATCCGTGGAACGAGATGATAATAGATGAAAGCGATCAATTTTTAAATTGCGCCTGATGAACGGAAAAAAAGTGAGAGAATATCGCACGGGATATTGGAAACTGAAGGGGGGCGCAAGAAAAATCCCTTGTAACACCTGGGATCTACGTAACGCGAAAAAAAAAATTTTTTCAAGTGGTATTCGTCCCCGCTAAATACGTCAATTACATCGATATTTCGCTATAGAGTTAATTTATCATTATTATATATGCTTTTTGTTTCTTCTCTCTTCCATTCTTGGATCTTTTATCATAATATTATTAAAAACTTTTTTTCTGTTCCTTTACTTTTTAATATTGCATTTTTATTTTAAACGTGCGCGCATTTTCATTTTATTTTTCTCATCTTAATTAATTATCAACTATTACTATTTCTCTTGTAATCGATTTTTTCAATAATTTATTTTTATTAGTTATCATTATTTTATTTGCAGTTTACTCCAAAGAAATTTTATTTCTTATATGTTTTTAGAGAGCTTGTCCTAGAGAATAAATGCACTTATCTATCTGTCACTTTAGCATCGTAACAAGCTTGAAACACGCGAGACGAAATCGCGCGTCGATTTACGCGTATTTCGTACACGAACGTTGTCGTCGTAGGTACGGAAGGTTTTTAAGTAGGGGGGATTATTCCGCTACTTAGGAAGAATTTTTGGGCGGCTGTGAGACGATCTCCGAAATCCAAGACAGGCGCGCCCGAAACGACAGGAGAATGACAGAGATCGGGTTGCCACGGACCACCGTGTGTCGCGGTCACCGCAAACTTTATCCTACCTGTTTTCGCTAATTGAGCGAGTAAAGATGTAACTGGACCTTACGCCCTTAAAGTATTTGCACCCTTTTGCGCAGATACGATCCGTTTCTGTCTTGGGAGACAGAACGACTGAAGCCAATCCGATCCGTCAATTCTCGTCCGAATGCATCGAGAGATGCATTCTAGAAGTTTTAACAAAGTTTTTTCCGGCGAATGCCATTACCACTCTCATCATATCGTGTTTAACCAGTTTTCCTTTGCGTAAAAAAGTATTTAAGAATATTAAATGTATGTATTTGTATACAGAAAGAAATCACACTTTTCAGTGTGATTATACCAGCATTTATACAATATTATTTATATAATATTATAATATTATATATTATATAATATTATATATAATATATATAATATTATATAATATTATATATAATATTATATAATATTATAATATTAATATATTTATATAATATTAATCATAGAAATATATAATATTAAAATATGTTTCCGCTTCGGTGATTTGTTTAGTGTGAATAATTTTGCGATATTAAAAATTTATATATCGTAAAGTTTGAATCAATATACATATTTGCAATTATTTTCATGTCCAGATCAATATACGTCTTGACATTTCGAGAAAATTGACAGAATCATTTCTGTGACATTTGCATTTTAATAAATTACTTAAATAAGTTACATATTATTGAATACGTACTTATATGTAGTTTGCATATACACAAAGTGATCCAATTACTAATTATATAATATTTTCCACCTGCGCTCGTAGACTGAAACTCGCACGCGTGTCTGTTGTACGGTCACGAAGTGCATACTCACCCTCATGCACGCGTGCACATGTTAACAGCGATTTTCCGGTGTTGCACTTGGGGAAGCATAAGAATATATAAAGTAGCTCCTCGACAGCAGGTAGCGAGCACAATTAAATAAGGAACTTTCATCATCGCCATCATTTTTATTAACTTGTCCATACATATAAAATTCACTAAAAAGAACACATAAAAATATATTATTTCGCATAAAAGAAAATAGCAATGAACAGTAAGCTAGATCTAACTTGACCTAATTAATGTATCCATCATTTTCTAAAGTTCTCGATTAAGTAAGTGATCGACTCATTCATTTAATGCTTTTAATTTTTTTTTAATGCGCTATGACTTTAATGATTACGCGGTTCCATATGCGAGATCTCGTGTACAACGGAGGCGCCGGGCCACCTGTTGCGGCCCCCGCTCGCGTACCCCGACGTGGCCGGTTCCGGGGCCCCGGCTCCTTCATCTCGGAGTGGGGAACCGCGCTCGACGACGATTGGTGGTGCGGCACGTGCTACGTGAGGATGCCTCGCTCCCCGAACGCATAAATATCCCGATGCCGTTTTACCCGACTTCAGAACCACCCCGTGGCTCGTCTTGGCTCGATTTCACGTGCTCCATTCGTACACCTACCACCATCGCCGATCCCGGGTACCGCGTTCGATTTAACTTCGTCCGAGTAAGAGGATCGATCGATCACCGGGGATAGGAGCTGCGGAAGAGAAGGAGAGACTTTCGCGATCGCGGTTATCAAGTGCGGTTTCAGTGAAAGGATCTTCGAGCGGGGAAAGAAGAAGAGTCATCATCATCCGCGTGAAATCGTAGCGCGTGCGCGCATCGTTTCATCGTGAAAATCCTGCTATGGAATTGCAGGAGATGTTTCGTTACGGATACATGTTTCCACCGCGTGAGGACGAGCCGCTTGCAGCCTGCGCGTATCTGGATATACCGAATTACACCAAGACAACCAAGATCGGTCTGCCACCCGTGAGCACCCTGGCCGTGCCGCAGAGTCTCGTCTATGACAGCAGCAATTGCAGTGACGGTTGGCACACGCCTAGTCCTACCGCCAGTCTGCGATCTGTCAGTCCGGCCACGACGTTGTCGATCTCGTCGGAACCGGAGACTCTCAACAGCGCGCCGTCGACGTATCGGCTGCTGAGTTCGGTCTGCAAGGACAAGAGGAGCTTGACGACGATGAAGAGGACCTCGTCGACCATCGGGCTGAACAACATCGGACACAAGCGGCTACGCGTCAACGCGATGGACCATCTCGTGACCGAGGAGATAATCCATTTGGACGGCGAGCGAGAGGACGTCGAGGAGACGATCGTCCTGGACGTCGACAAGACGCAGTCCTGTCACGGCAGTGTCATCAGTAACTCCAGCGGCGGCCTCTCCGACAGAATAATGGACGGCGACAGCGAGGACGACGCGGAGATCAGCGAAGATGGGGTGGATCATCCGGAGAACGCGAACGTCACTTCCGGCGACCGCGATGCGGTCCACAGACGAGGCAAGTACGTCAACTCGACCATCGTCCGGAAACGCCGGCTGGCCGCCAACGCGCGCGAGAGGAGACGGATGCAGAATCTGAACAAGGCTTTCGACAGACTACGCACTTATCTGCCGTCTCTGGGCAATGATAGGCAGTTGTCGAAGTACGAGACGCTACAGATGGCTCAATCCTACATTACCGCGCTTTACGACCTGCTGCAGTGAGACGAAAATTTGTTTTCCGCGATGCTGGAAGCCGCTAAGTTCGTTTAAGCTTAAGGTAAACCGGAACCTTAAATGGGACACGTCGAGTACGAGATTCGCGAATTTCTTCGACATTACCGCATTAGCTGCATCGATGCAGCTGGGCGTAAAACATCGCGATCATTGACATTGCAAGCGAGAGCGCACTTGTGAAAAATATTTAATCAGAAAAATGGAAGACAAGAGATCGAGTTCATAATTATAAAGAATAATTATTCTAATGCAGCGTTAATATCGTCGCATTTGATAAATGTGCCTTTTGAAAAATATAAATAATAATTATCCATATCTGTAATACTGAAAGATAAATTGATAATTAAGTCAATAATTATATTTTGTTAATAAGCAGAACGAGAAATGACTTGTATCTATTGCTTCCGTTGTTTTCTTGAAATTAGTTTATTGCTAATATCATTTATCGATATATTCTCCATATGTTTTCAATATTCAATATGCACAATTATTTGTTGTACTCGTGAAAACTGCACAGATATATTGAACAATATAATAATTGCCAACAGCGATCTCGTATAAAATATTAGCGATATTATACGTATGTAAATAGATGTTGTAAATTTTGTATTATAGCTCGTTATAAGAGTTAATAAATCTTAAGCGCTGTATCATATAGCCCGCTAAATCGTGTATACTATTATAATTTATTTTTGATACGACAATTAACTACGTATTCTTTGCGAGACTGAAATGCAATGTATTTTTTTTACAGAATAAAATTATTTTACAATAATTCTCCACATGATCTCTGCATCCGTGATATAACTTTTGAATATCTACGATTATAAGAAATATATAATATACATATATATATAATTACATATACCTATATATAACCACATTTTTTATTGAAACACTCTATGCTTCTTTTAAAAATTGTTGTGACGATAAATTAGACAAATCAACATCCTTTTTTTTTAATTTTCGATCCTTTATTATCATCATTTCTCGTCATCGTGCGCATTTATCTTAATAATCGGTGTCGCGATTGTCGGTCCACTTTTCGTGCGTACACGCAACTCCTCAAAGTAAGAATTTGCTAGTTGGGGTCGATGGATGGACGAATGGATATCCATCGAAAAAGTGAAAGAGAGAAAGACGAGCAGCACCATCATCGGTGGTCCATTCGTTATACGAAACCCGCGCGACGCGATGGTGCCCGGTTTCATCGCAATTTGAGAAGAACCTGCAGACCTGCAGACTTCTTTCCTTCGGCAATGACTCCTTCCTCTCTTCCTTCCTCCTCGCCCTTTCTGCATCTTGTATCTTTTTGTCCCGTTATTTTGATAATTGTTAAATTAAATTTTTATTTAGCAATTATTATTTATATAATAATATTCACGTAGAATTAATTCGAAAAATTTGAAGAATTTTTAATAAAAAAATATTTCAAAAAATTACGGAGATGACTGTCTAGTTGATGAATTATCTTAGCATGCTTTTTTCATCATCTGTCAAGTTATGTGCAATTAGTGAATATAATAAACCAGGATTATATGCACGATAGAGCTTTTTATGTAATCACAATAGATGATGAGAAATGATTTATTTTTTTTTATATTTTATATGAGAAGTTGTTTCATCTAACTTTTATATAAGATTGTGATCTTCCAAGATATCACAGAAGTTAGATAAATATGACATTCTTTGAGGCAATGACGAAGGAAGAAGTGCGGCATCTAAATAAATACTGTCGAAGAATCATAAACCATGTTGCGTCTTGTCTGTGTTTCGGTGACAATAGACTGCAGTAGTGCCTCTGCCCTTTCGCATTTAGCGTTATTTAGGAATAAAACAAACTTCCATGTGCAAACTGCCAAGGTTTACGAGTATTCCTTTGAACCAGTACGGCGAGAAAAGTAGATCCCAAGTGCTAACTTGTATAACAACATCCCGGTCTTTCTCGAAGAATTGCGTATTGCCAATCGTTTTTCATCATGTTGCCAGTAATAAAAATATTTTTTAATATCTCGCATATGTATCTTGTAAGTAAATTAAAAGAATTTTAAAGATAATTATATTTTATTGTTAATAGAAATTATTATTTTGACATACATATAAAACTTGTTTTTTTTTTTTTTTTAGTTTTTTGAAAATACCAAAAGATTTTAAATATATTATTAACATATTTGGCGTGAAATTTCAGAATGAAATCAATCATTCGGACGATCTAATGATGAAAATATTATCAATTAATATCTGTAGAAAACTGGTTTTACTCCAACATGTGCTTTATGTGTGTGTCGCGTGGCACTTAATTTCTCTTTGCCCCCGGCATCGGGATAAGATCAAACTACCGTAAGTAGTCGTCGCGAAGCGATCGCTGATCTGAGATCCGCTGATCTAACCGCAAAGATCTTCACATAGTGAAGAAGGAATACCAAGGGGTCCTGAGGAGATGACCATTGTAGAGGGGAGAGGGAGACAAGCGATGGGCCCTTTTGGACGAGAGAACGTAAATATTTCCCGAGGCGATTAATTCTGCCGAGTCGACTAACCACCTTCGCTCTGTCAGCAGGCTCCGTTTCTGACAAAGAGGAGTCCGGCTGCACTCTGCAGTGGCTACTTTCGCGATCTGGCTGAAAGGGTTGCGCTGGTAGGAGAGGAGAGGGAAGGGAAGGGATAAAAGGGCAAATGCCGCCGCGTCGTTGTCTCTGATCTTGGAGATTGCTTTATTTGAGAAACGGTCTAACGCGCGTATACGCATACGCAGCCGAATATTTTGGTCCCCGATGCTACCGCATCGCTCGAGAACGAAGCGAGGATGAAGGGGGTCGAGTAACGTAACGCATTATAAGCATCGGGATAATGCAATCTCGCGACCGGATCGAACGATAACTGGCGATCGGCCGGTCGAAATTTGTCGGTGGTGACCGCGCATTCAACAGCACCTGTATTTTCTCCTCCTCGTCGTCATTCTCATCCCCTCATCCCTCTTCTTCGCAGACCGGGAATGGACTGAATGGTAATTTATGAACGAGAGGATACACAAACACACACACACCGGAATCGGAGGATCGCGACAGCGGAAATACATTTCGTCGTGTCAAGATTCGGACAGCACGGGACGGCTTCTTAAGTCACCGGCATCTCATCTTCATTTTGATTGAGGACTTTAGAAAAGAAGGATCTTAAGTTTTTTCCTTTTTATTTTTTTCAAGAAGCTAAAAAAGATTTCCACTTTTTGCGACTCTAACACAGTTCGAGATGTTGCGTTATTAAGAATGTAAATATCAGCAAAATATCTAAACATTAGGCCACTTTGAAAACTTTCATATGTATTCATAATCTAAATTAATTGCATTATATGATATAATAATCTTTTAAATTTTCTAGAATAGTGTCCATACAACTTAAAAAAATTGGATTGTTTAGTATGAATATTTTTATAGTGGATATTTTATTGAAAAAGCATCTAAGTACAAAACGAAATTCGGCCACGTGGGGAGGACAAACAACATATGCGTTTACTTATGCACCCCGTTGCAGCGGAATTACTCGGAGCGCGGACCGCGATCATAAATCAGTCGCTTTTCGCTCGCGCGACCAATGTGCCTTCGCTCATTCAAATTCGAGTCTGCTGTATAATGCATTCGATGAACTCGTTCGAGATCTTGTTCCGAGGCAAAAAAAAATTTTTTACTTTACAGAACGCGACGAAATGAGAGAAAACGGAGCGATTTTTGATAGCAGATAGAAAGTGTCGTGCTATAAGTATATGAAATTTGCACGAAATTTTTACATTCAATTGAAACATAATTCTTCATATATTTGATTAAATTAATTGTAGTCGTAATTGATGAAAATCGGTATCGCACAAACACGTATATAAGGGTATTTCAAAATGACCGTGAACGTATCGTTCCATCCAGGTGGTCTGACGGAAGTCGATCGCGGGTATTGTCTAAGAAGAATGGAGAAGAGATCCGGAGCGATATTTCGTATACGCGACCATTGCGATCCCACGACATTAATATCTTCTCGACGCGCCTGCATGCGTGCTCTCGCGAACGCTTCCGGATTATAGACGCAGGTAGACGGACAGCTCGATCCTGGAGAAGGCAACGAGCAACACGACCGCCCATTGTGCCGCGCGTCGATGATCCTGTGCGTCTCGCGCGTCTCAAATCGTAAATCGGCAAAGGATCCTGTACCTGGCCGAACGTTTTTCCCAACACGCTTGTATAGCCGTGTACTCTCAGTCCCGCCCCAGAAGATACAATATCTTGTGGTTTTCTTAATGTCCTCGATTATCTCAGAATGGTTGAGGAAAACCGTCCCCACGGTTTTAAAATGTTGCCAGACTATTTAAAAAAAAATATTTTTGCAGTAAAATGTACTTTTCTCTTTAAATATGTAATAATTTATTTCGATATTAGTAAAATTATAAATTTTTATATTAGGTTTATTTTATAAAATCTATAATTCGATTTCATGGCTCAAATTAAAATGGGAATCTATTTATAATTTTACGTGCCGCATATATTTATGTATGTTTTATTTTGCAAATATTTTCATTTTAGGGAAATGTATATTTTAGGGAAAATTATAAATTGAATTCTATTTTAAACTTTGTCGCGAATTATAAATCATTTAAAGTAAACTTAAAAAACATGATTATTTTAGTACTGTCTCTTCTAAATAAAATTAATATATATATTTATTTATTTTAGATAAATATATAAATATATTTAGATAAATATATATATATATATATTTATCTAAAATAAATAAATATATATATTAATTTTATTTAGAAGAGACAGTACTAAAATAATCATGTTTTTTAAGTTTACTTTAAATGATTTATAATTCGCGACAAAGTTTAAAATAGAATTCAATTTATAATTTTATATATATATATTAGAGAGCATAGATATACGGCAATAAATATTTCGTTATAAAATATGCGGAAAAAATTGAACGTATTACATTTATCGGATACACATAAAGGGAATATGCTCGACGGAAAACATAAACGCGAATTTGCATCCCTCGGTGTCCCGAGGGATATCATTTCGTCGGAGATCAACATTCTTCCCATGGCACTCTTTCGTCAATCGATGTTACGCTATATACAATACGTGCGTCGAAAGCAAGTCGCTGACGCCGGTCGAGCGGTTTGTTTGCGATCGTTTCGAGGCCGAATGAAATCCTCTTAATGCGATCGAGCGACGGTTCGACGATCCTCGCTCTGTTCCACGCGGAAAGGTCCTTCGGTCGGAACCGGAGCGGAACGCACGAGGAATGGGGTGAAGGGGATGAGGGAGAGAATGGAGTCGTGGCGACTTCGGGGAGGCACGCGCTCGCGACACGCGCACGCTTTCTCCCTTCGCCCACTTGAGACCGCCCCGGGGACATTAATCTCGTTTAATCAAACACCGGCCGGACCCGTCATTGTGTTTGCCATCCGTTGCGCGGGGATACGATGTTTGTGCGAGTATTGTTAAAAAAAAAATAGAAAGCACGCGACTTAGCGTAATCTATCTCGAAGTCGCGTTTCCTGCAAAGGGATGAATCTGCTCGCGAGTTTCTCGTGACAAATCCTGCGTGAGATTCGCAGATATAATTATGCTGAAATTAAAATAAACACTATAGACTGATAAGAAGATGTAAAATTGCATCGATTTTTTTTGCACTTGTTTTTTATTTTAATTTCACGTGATTTTGTCATAACGAATCGTGTTATGAATAATTATGTCTTGTTATCTATTAACAAGTTTGAAAGCTTAGTTTACAAAAAATTATTTACTTTCAATTGCTTATACACTTATTATTAGCGTGCTCAGATGTTTGTTAATGAATAAATTAATTGAAACATCAGTATCCAACTAGTTTGAAAAAGAAAAAAACTTATCTATTACTCAAGATTACCTTCTCGTTGTTGCAAGACCTAAACAAACTTAAGAAATAAGTTTAAAAAATTCACAGATATACCCGGAATATACGTAAACAATATGTTGATTAAAACTTTGTTTATGTATTATTTTAAGAAGATTCACCCGAACGATCATCGTCCTTATCTTTATCCTTTGCCGAATTCTTCTCAGCTTCCCGTTCGTTGCTCCGTCGATTCTCAGGATCGTCAGGCATGTCGATTAACAAACTTTGCCTGCACAACGTCGAGATCGTGCTCATGCCGCCGTTGTCATTTTTGGTACGAATCAGCCGCGATAGTCTCAACTTGCCGACGATCTTCGCCAGCGGCCCCGAAGAGTCGCGCCGCTTCGCGATCGTCCTAGGCAGAGACTCGCATCCGCGATCGGTCGTAGATAGTCGGTCGAATGTATTGGGATCCACGTTGATCATACTCGCGCTCGCCGATTTCATCAGCGATTCCGATCGGGCATCGATCGCGAGATTCTTCTCCTGACACCCGTCGACTCTGTCCTCACTCAAAGAGACGATTTCGTCTTGCGCGGTCAAGGACGTTCTCGCTTGACCTCTAGCATTTTCTGTTTCGTCGGACTCCGCAACCACCATAATCTCATTCGCCTTTAACGTTTCAGTCGATATCTGATTACTAGACATCAACGTTAGACGTCTCCAAGGATCCGCAGCTTCTTCCGACGATTCCATCACGGAGCGACAGAAAGGACCGCCTCGACGCGATAGGAAGCTTTCTTTGGCGCGACGTATTCTCGAAGAACGCGATTCCGGATCGCTGATGATGGGAGATTCTGTAATCATTGCTCGGCCCTCCCTTCTCGCCGCAGCATCCGAAAGTATTCGAAGCTTGTGCATCAAGTCGGATGATACCGCGTCGCATTTCACATGACTCTCATCTTGCTGCCTCACCTTGTCCGTTTGGACGAATTCGTTCTCCTGGTCCTTCCTTTTATCTTGCTTTCGGCTGAGTCTTTCTTCGTCTCGCTTTTCTTCAACATTCATTTGATTACATTTGACTTTTCCGCGTTCTTCATCGTTCTGCGTTTGTTTGCATCGGTCCTGCTCGATCGACGTTATTCTCGATCGATCTGATCGCTCAGAAGCTCGTGTAGAAGTCGTCCCGAACGAACACATATTTATCGGCGCGGTCGCAAACTTTGTTTCCAAGTGTTGAATCTTTTTCGAATTTATATCACTTGATGATAGCGTTGACTTCTCCTCAGTTAGTAGATTGTCGAATTTATTATTCACGTTATTCTTTTCGCAAGGCGAATTTTTTTGCTGTATCGTTATTACATCTTCTGTTTTGCTTTCTGAGCTTCTTCTGGACTCGAAGGAACCTTCGCTCTCCTTCGGGGTGGTACGTAGAGGCCACGGTAAAGATAACGAGACGCGCAATAAAGCGTCCTGTCGAGATAGTTTGGGCGATGCCGATCTCGATTTGCTTTTGGATTTCGACGAACGTCGAAGTCGACTGTCGATGGAGCCGTCGCTTTCCTTTCTTGAAGATGCTCGATCTTCCGAGCGACGAAACGGGCCGAATATCATGCGTTTGGTCTTGATGAAAACGTTCTTGGAGGAAGAACCGTCCTTTTTGATACAATCAATCTGATTGTCGCGAGTCGCGATCTTCGTAGATGGATTGCAATCGCTCGGTTGATTGTCGATGGCTTCATCCGGGCGATCCACACTTGCAAAACGATTTCGGATTCTCTTTATTCCGTTCTCCGCGCTTGCCGTGGGAACGATTATTTTGTTCAGTGTCTCCTCGTTGATCAGAATTTTCTCCAAACATCGCGTTTCGTTGTCTCGGGAGACAGTTATCGGTACAGTCCGAATGGTCGAATTGGTCAAGAGGTTTTTCGAAGTTTCCAAAAGATTAGACCTTTCCATTCCTGCTAATTTTGATGACAAAAGACTCTCTCTTACGCAGTTATTTCTGTCGTCATAAGAGGAACCGCGTACTTCTTCGACCGGTTCGTACAAGTGATTGTTCATCGTATCATCGCATGTGTCTGTTTTAAATGTGAGAATTTCATAATGTTGATCGATATCCTGTAACTCAGGAGAACTGCAATTCTCATAATGTGTTGAAGTCTCATTTTCAAAATTAAAATCGCGGCAGCATTCCGACATATCTTTGTTATCGTCTGCCAAAAAGAATTATTTTAATGAGATGCAAGAAAATAAAAATATAAAACAAATCGGTAATAAAGATATAAATTAAGATTGAAAAAGAATTTTAAAAAATCATCTTACCTAAGTTTGAATTCGATAAAGTTTCCGTGGAATCGCGGCGATCTGAAGATGCTATTGTTCTTGCCAATTGGTAAGTGCAAAAATCTGTGCTGATAATTATCTTTTCTTTCTTGGCTTCTTGGTCATTCCTGTCATCTTGAAGGTCTTCCGCATCGATCGTCTGCTCAGTATTCAATAACTCGTCCGTTAAATCCTCGATCTCTCTCGTCTCGTTCATCTCCTTAGTCCACGTGCGCGGCGAGTCCTGGTTGTACCGACAGGACGCTAATTTCAATTGCGCTATGATAAAACTTACTTTTCCAAAAAGTTTGAGCCTCAACACAACGATTCGAGTATCTCTCTTTGGACGATTATTAAGGAATATTTTTTATAAACAACTTCTTTTTTTTCATTACACATTCAAGCTTTGAAAAATATTAAAACTAGAAATTACAACGTGCAAATAATTAATACGTTTTAAAGTAAGATTAAATTATCTAAATGTACCATTAATTCTTCCGCATTCCAGGTCGTCGATGTAGTTTCGAAATTATCCGCAAAGTACGCAGATCCGGAATTGTCATTTTCTGAAACAGGACAGCAAGAAATAGAAAAAAAGTAAAATAAGTTATAAGATGTTAAAAAAAAAATTGAAAAACTTAAGAAATAAAAGAGATAACTGTGGCATAAAATATTTAATCTAGTGTCTAAGAAAAGATTAATATATATTTGAGAAATATTTTACCAAAAGAAGGTTCTTGTTTCTTCGTATCATTTTTACTCTCGTAGATCGGCGTAAGAGGCAATTCGAGTGCGATCGAGTCTCTGAAAATGTATTTTATGTGAAAAAAAGCGATAACTTTCTGTGGAGAACCAATTTACCTATTTGTTTTATCGCACGACTCGTCCCAAGTATCTCGATTCCATTCAATCGATCGATCGGATTTTACAGAGTCGTCGAAATCTAGGATCGAGCAGCGTGTTTTTTCGGACCCATCTGTTGATCCTTGATTTTCCTTGTTGCCCCCCTCGTACGATGGCTCCCAGCTCGATTTATCTTCCTCCAAAAATGTCATTTTCTCACACCAGTCCTCGGACAGCGAAAAGCGTCTCGGACTGTTCTCGTTCGAACGAACTTCTTGACCGATCCACTTTCTACCATTCCATGGTTCGCAATTTTCATTGTCTTCGGCTTCGACCAAGAACACCGGCGACGGCTCGTGGCTGGATGTAACTGTACCGAGAGGGACGGCGATGCTGGTAGTTTCGCTGGCCGCGACGGAGTACACCGGCGTCTGATGGGGTTGTACCCCGGTCAAAGGACTGGCTGTCTCCTCGATAACGTCCTCGATATCGACGATCATCGCCTCTGGTTCGGAGTCCTCGACTGCCATGTCCTCTGAGGGGTCCTTGATCCCCTGCGAGTTATCTGTAACAAAGGCAATAAATTATTATTATTATTCATTTATTGATGCAATTAATCTTATTTGATAAATTATAAAGAAATATAAAATTAATTACAAGTATATCGAACATATATAATAATGAAAAAGAAAAAGAGACAACAAAATATTAAAGATATCTCGAAAAAAATTATTCTTAAAATAGTACACTTACTAGAAACTGGCAAAGTGTTTATTCGAGTGCCATCTTTGAGCTTGTTAGTAGAGGTCAGAGATTGGAGACTCGTGGATCGACGCATAGTGAACGATTCGTCCCGAAGACTGCCTTCGAAAACGCTACCGTCCGACTTGGATCTTTTTAAGGTCCAGTGGAATGCACGATTCTTTCCTACGATTTGAGTAATAATAACACAATATGTTAAGTATTATTCTATTCTAGAAAATATCGAGCTTCTCAAGAAATTATTTAATTTTACCCGTCGTATTTGATGACTCTGTCAACGTAGCTTCGTTCGAACCTTGCATGAATGGCGTGTAACCTGGTCCCAATAGACGGAACGTCGAAGATCTAGGAGATATTCCGCGATATTTTTCCCAATCGTATAATTTCCTTGTGAATTCTCGGGATATGCCCTCGAAACGATAGGATCCAACGGATGTGCGAATCAACACTTCGTTGCCACAGTTTACGCCTCGAGACATAGCCATGAATCTTTGAATCAATTAAAAAGCTTAATAATTTATTATTTGCACAATATTTTCTTTTATTATTTTTTTATACCTAACCAAAATGTGGCATTTAAAAAAAATTCAGGCATTATTAACGGTTTGGATTTCTATACCTCGAGTCGCCGTCGAAGCAATCATTCAGTTGTCTTGCGTCGCTCTCACGACGTTCCTTCCGGATCCTTTGTCCAAATAGCAACAGCAGCTTCTCTAAGGCGAGAAATTCCGTTTCGTCGATGTTATCGGACGCGACGCGATTCGCCGGCGATTTTGGTCTCTCGTTGCCTCGACACGCGGCTTCGCTCATCCTCCTCCACGCCTCCATCCGCTTGATAAAATCCTCGCAGAGATGCTGTTTTCCATCGCTGCCGAAGCTGCCCGCGCTACCGATACTCGCGCAGCTTCCGCGCGAACCGATTGAATTCTGATTTTTCTACCATATAACAAATTTAAAAAAAATTCAGAGAGAAATATATATTGCGAATTAGAATTAAGATAATTGTTGGAAAAAAGGTATACATTTTCTTCATTTTGTTTGCGTCTCTTTTTTTATTTCGTTTCAATATGAAAAATTCTTTAGTCGCTTAAATTTCGGTCAGGATCCTCGAAGGATCTGTCAAATAATTAGAAAGCAAATATAATTGTGACAAGAAGGTTAATATTTTTATATTTAAAGAATAAATTTATTCTTTTTTCGAAAGACAAATTTTTGTAGACAGACTTATTATATATTTTTTTGAAAAAACAATTTTTGAAGACGCAGTCATCCATTTTTCCAGTAGCCTTTTCTTTTATTAGATCTCAAAATACTCATAAGCGAAATAAACGTACATTATAACACCTGAGCTCGGGTTTCGATGAAGAGGAGCGCCAGAGCTGCCAGTCAGTCAACCGTCGACGACTGACACGTTGCTGCTCGATGGCTGCACCAGACCGTCGACCCTTCTTCGTCCGCTTCCAATCCTGCAGCTTCTTCCGGAACTCGGGTGCCAGCCGTTCCTCGTTCAACGGTAGACCATCACGAGCGTTTCGTGTGTTCTTCAGGCGCTCCCACTCGACCAGCTTCCGGTGGAACTCGGTGCCGAATTTCTCCCGTAACGCCTGATAATCCTTGCGCGCTTCTCGCTCCCGACAGTGGTTATTGTTATTGCTGCTGATACCTGTAACGGTTTTACCGAGATCCTCGACGCTTTCGCTACAGCTTCGAGCTCGGTGCGTATCTGCGTTTATAACGAAGACATTTAATGCGGCGACGAAAAGCGCGTAATAATGAATATGCAAAAGAGTTAAAGGAATTTTGAATGATTCGAATTCTCATGGATATAATAGTTGCATTTTTCAAGTCTTTATATTAATTTTTTACAACATATTATTATCTTAAAATTTAATTAGCAAATTTTCGCGAATTAACGCTTTAATCAGCTAATTTTTGTTAAAAAATGTTAGTAAAGTGTTAATTTGCTAATTAAATTTTAAAATGATAATATGTTTAAAAAATTAAAATAGTAATATATTGTAAATAATATGTTATAATGCCTCATCCACGATTAATATTTTTTAACAGAAATCAGCTGTTAACTGTCAAAAATATTAATCGAGTTTAAGGAATTATAACATATTATTTAAAACATATTATTATTTTAATTTTTATAAAATATTTCATAACATATTTTTATAACAGTTTCATTTAACAGTTATCAGTTGATTTCTGTCAACAAAAATATTATTCGAGTTTAAACATTATATTATTTTAATTCTTCTAACATATTATTTTAAAAATTAATTATCAAATTAACGCTTTAATCAGCTAATTTTTGTCAAAAAATATTAATAAAACATTAATTTGCTAATTAAATTTCATAGTAATAATATGTTATAAAAATTAAAATAGTAATATGTTGTAAATAATATGTTATAATACTTTTATGCACGAATACTTTATCCACCACGCTGCACATCTCGCGCGAGACTGACCGTAAGACTTTGAGCAGCGGTATCGCCAAGCGCAACCTCTACGTCCATCACGCTGCGCGTCTCGCGCGGCACTGATTCTTGAGACATTGCGATTGCGAATTGCGAGACTGACCATCAGTCTAGCGCGAGACGCGCAGCGTGGTGGATGTGCACAGATGCGCGAATTTAATGGAAGCACAGATATTTTAATCGAAAGATTCTTGTAGAAAATTCTATTTTTTTTTGTTCTCTGTTAAAGATTTAAATAATGAATTTTTATGCATTACATAAGTAATTCACATATTTTTATGCATGCATTGCAATCAACGCATAAAAAAGTATATATAATTAATTATGCAATACATAAAAATTTAATATTTAAATCTTTAACAGAAAGTGCGAACAAAAAAATAGAATTTTCTACAAGAATCTTTTGATAATCGAGATAATCAACATCGAGACTAATTACGATTTTATTGACGAAAAGATTTATTAATATTTTTTGATAGAAATTAACTATTTTAAACTTGGCTAAAATTTTTGACAGTTATCAGCTGATTTCTGTCAAAAAATATTAATCGAGGATAAAGTATTATATATTATTTACAAACATATTACTATTTTAATTTTTATAACATATTATTATTTTAAAATTTAATTAGCAAATTAATGCTTTAGTAATATTTTTTAACAGAAATCAGCTGATTAAAGCGTCAATTTGCTAATTAAATTTTTAATTAAATAATAATATGTTATAAAATTAAAATAATAATATATTTTAAATAATATGTTATAGTACTTTAAATTCGATCAATATTTTTGACAGTTATGAGCTGATTTTTGTCAAAAAATATTAATCGCACAGATGAGGCATTATAACATATATTACTTACAACATATTACTACATTCATCGATTTCGTTCTCTCGAAGTTATCTTGTCGACTCGAAGTGCGATCGATGTCTTTTGTTTGTTATATATATCCAATCTTTTTATTTCGTTTTAATAAGCAACATGTGACACATATATAAGTGGCATGTTGCCGAAAAATTTTCAAGTAGGCCGCCAAATTCTGAATAATATCGCGAAAAATTCATTCTCCGCTTTTCGCTTCAATAAGAAAATATCAAAAGATGACAAGTTTGTTAACTTGTCGGAAAAGAAAATTCGTCTAACCCCCATGCAATATCAGAAGAAGTTTAAGCAATGTCCTAAGCTATCGTTTGCACAACTATGCTGTAAAAAGTTATTCTCCAAGCCTAAGATTAAGAAAGTAAATCGCAAGTTATTAATTTACACTTTCTTCCGTTAGGTGTTTTTAAATTTCTCATCAAAATTATATAAATAATGCAAATTTTAGCATATAATAAATATTATATCGTACTGTGCACAAAACTCTTAATGATTTATATCTGATTATTTGTTGAAAAAATTCAATCGATATTTTGTATTATAGAAACTTAAAGACATGAATATTAGCAAATATGTATTTAATTACTAAAGTTAATTAAAATAATTTGTAAAAATAGAATCTCTTCTAAAAATCAGCTCGAAATATGTAATATACGATAACTTTTTTCATTTTAATTTAATTTCATAATGGGCGTAATAATAAATTTTAGTGCGATTCAACAACAGCTAGTGATGATTACTTGAACGCACGACGATCCTTAAAGCCTTGCGTTGAGAATTTAATGAAATTCGTGGAGGAGGAATCGCGATCAATCGCGAATGATGTGGAAAGTGATTTGAAAAGCAGCAAGGCTGCCCATGCGATTCAAATGGAGAAGCTGTTGAGGGCGACTTCAAGAAAACTTGATGAACTGATCAGATTGGACGTCTCGTATGGTAGCTGGATGCGAAAAGAGACGTTGCTGCTCAACGACGAAATAAAGCGATCTTTCGATGCTCTGGAACGAGCGATCGCTCCAAACGCGAAACGCATAACGTACATGCTGAAGAATCTGCGAAGCGACGTGTCCATGTGCATCAAACGTGCACAGGAAAATCTCGTCGAATGTCGCAGGCACAATGTTCCTTCCAATCTCGCGGAATGTACAAAGAAACAATTGGACGAAGCGACAAAGATGCTCGATCAAATGAACGAGGAAGTGCGTCGCAAGCTCGAAGAGATCGCAAAATTTCGCGAGACAATAATGAAAGCACACGAAATGACGACGCAGGAAGTGATAGAAGTGAACCGCAAGAAAGTGGCTGAATTGGTAAAATATCTGGAGAGATGTATTGTTCAGCTGAAGAGATCGAGCAAGTAGCGAGAAGGTGTAAAACTAGGTAACAAAAATCGTAAATGAGCTATTAAAGAAACTCTAAAAATATAATGGTGAGAATTAAAAAAGTTTAAGATTGAAATAATAAAAATCTCTCCTTCGATCTCATTGTTTTCGAGATGTTTACCTCTTCTATTTTTAAAATAGAATCAAAGATAGTATCAAAGATCTTCTATCTTTGAAGTATATTTTATAAAAATTTATATCAAGATTTATGGGAAATTCTATAAAAATTTACATCAAGATTTATGGGAAAAGAATATGACGTGGATCTATTAAAATCTCGGAATTCAGAATTCGTAAGAATGTAAAACTTTTACTGGTTCTCGATAAAATATCTGATTAAAATAGAGAGAATATAATATAGTAATATGTATGTATGTTAGAAATAAAATACATGTATATTACAAATATATAACTTATTGCAGAAATATATTTTTCGGCGACTAATATAATAAGCTTTTTTCGTGCTAAGAGATCTTTTTGCAGAAGTGTATACTGTTTTTTTTTTAGAAAAAAATTTACACAAATATATATATATATTTGTGCAAACTTTGTATATATAAATTCTCACCATCGTTCGTGAATGATTGCGGCGCGACCACTCTAACCGGGCTCGGTGGAACGCTGAAGGTGGCATTTGTCAGAAAAGCACGTCTGACCTTGTTCCATTTCGAATCTTGTCGCTGTATCTTTGGCGCTTGCGTTACCGCTTCCTCGATCGTCGAATGCTGGAACTAAACGTTATTCTGTATACGCGAGGCGAAGTCCGCGCGATGTGTGATCAGATCATTTGGCAAGAGAAAGCATCTTTGCGAAATTTAGAATGCCTTGTCTTATTTACAGCGCATTCCTCGTAGACAAAATACGTGTCTCATTCAAGTTGCGCGATGACGTATCTTGAAACATGTTAAAGACAAAGAAACTTTATTTTAATTTTAATGAGCAATTAGCGTCAGAAATTAACTTCGCCAAGTGCGACCATCGGATCTATATTTAAGGATGACGACAACAGAATTGAAAATACATTTGTCGTACGATAAATTCGAACATTAAAAACATGCCAAATGCCACTTGTCCAACCTGTCGTTTAAATTCCCTCGGACTCGACGTATCCTGGCGCATCTTGGGATGTTGCGGCGAGCTTCCACCGGAATCTTGCGTGCTCGAGGGTAGAGGAGATATCGATTCCGGGGACGATAAACTTCTGATTTCCTCTTCATTTGAAGGTATCGTGATCGTCAGAGTTGGCGTTGGTCTCTTGGGAGATACTTCAGGATCTCTTCCACCTCCGATTGCAGCATGCATCGTTGCATCCGCATCCGAGATGATGCGAATCAACGGTTTACTGCGATTTGCCTATCATTAAGAATAAGCAAGACGATCAATTTTATAATTGATATAATTTTTAAGCGAAATTAAAATCTTTTTGCCTCGACAATTATAATAATTATTGTTAAATGTACGTAATATATCAAAAGAGAGGTGAGATAGAATTTCCAGGACATGAAAGAAGAAGGAACGGATTATATCAAAGATTTAGATCTAAAGCGCAAGTTTTTTTATAACTACATCACAGAGAACGATTTGTTCTCGCTTAAAGAAATTGAAATAATTAATAACAACGAGACATAGAGGTAGAGGAGCGCAATTTTAAATATTACAGTATTACTAAAGACTGTGTCCCACAAAGATTCGCATTTCAGAATGGGACAATGGCCGTTAATGGACACGCTCGCGATGCGTTGATCAAAGAAATTCAACGGGCGCGGTCGTGCGTGGCACGCACGCGTTGCCGTGGATATTTTTAAGTCGGCACTTGTGTATACATATATGTGTGTGTTGCGAGAAAGGAATTTCGCGAAGGGTTCTTATCGATGCTATATGCTTTTATAACGTGAACCGCGCCCCGCTAGACGCGTTAAAGCGCAGAAAATGTTGACCGAAAATGTTGAATAAAATTTATACTTTTACGGAGAAAATTTATTTTTGAATCTCACACACCCGCAAATGTTTAAATCACATGTGCTCTTTTTCTCGCCTTGATATAAAACAGATGTTACCTCACTCGGAGATTCTGCGGAACCGACATTCTCTGCGATGGGAGTGTCGCGATCAAGTGATCGAGCGTGTCGATCTGAATCTTCCTTCTTTCTGTCATCTTTCACCAGTGGCAATTGTCGGTCCGGATAGATTATCATATTTTTACGCGAATCTAGAACAATATATAATAATTGAAGTGTAATTCTTTCTGTTTCGTATCAAAGCTTTTTTCAAAATTATTTTATATAGACACATAAGTAATATAATTATGTGATGTATAATTATTTTATATAATTATGTAATACAATTATATAATAATTATGTGATACTTTATATCATTAAATTTTTTTATGAAAAAAGATGCGGAGTATACTGTATTACTACATTTTATATCAAATTTTAATTCATCTACTTGTCAAACAGATTCATATTCAGAAAAATTTGAAAAATAAATGTGTTTCAATATATTAAAAATATCTTGCTAATTCTTTGTTAATCAAAAATTTATTTATAATTATATAATAAAAAAAATCAAGATTATTATTTCACAATTCCAGATTTTAATTTGCAGTTATCCTAATTTATCAGTATTAATAACTGCATAATTTATTTTGTCTTGAAATTTTAATTTGGAAAAAATTGCCATCAAATTAATAAATATATATTATGCAATATAGAAAATATATAAAAGAATTATAAAATTATTCTCACCATCAAACACTTCCTCGTTGGACGACGACGCAGGCGATACTCTGCCGATCGGCGTGGACGGGCTGGAGACTTCGCTGGTACAAGGAGACAGCGCTGGTCCAGCGTTCCAGCTTCCGGTGGTGATCGCGTCCGGGATCCTCAGATACTTCGTCGTCGGCGTGGATGATGCTGTCGTCAACGTGCTCGATTCCGCGATGTCCGCGAGATCATTGGTACAAGCGCGCTCCCATTTGAAGGCCGCCTTCACTCTGGTCCATTTGCTTACTTTCGGACCGCTGTTACGACTCGCGTTTCTCGCGAACGTGCCTCCGCGTTTATCCGTTGCCTCGACCGTTCGTTCGACCAGGTTCAAAGGGAGATTCTGCTCGGCCAGGGCGAGCGATCGGCTTCGTTGTCTCGACGACGACGATGAAGGCGATCGCACGCTCAAACGTTCGCCCCGTCTCGGCATCGACATGGCATCCCGACAATTCGACAGCATGGCATCCAGCAGCGACTCCGCAAAACCGGTGTCCTCGTCGGCGAAATCGCGGAGCAGCTCCTCCTCATCGTTCGCCAATGCGACCTCCAGTCGCCGATCGGCGTTTCTCTGAACCTTGACGCGCTCCAGTCCTCGGA
This sequence comes from Prenolepis imparis, assembly GCF_030444845.1. Classification (NCBI taxonomy): domain Eukaryota; kingdom Metazoa; phylum Arthropoda; class Insecta; order Hymenoptera; family Formicidae; genus Prenolepis; species Prenolepis imparis. Next base: position 15,998,488 of record NW_028141160.1, read on the forward strand.
CACGTCGGAAGAACTTGGAACTGCGATCGCGCAGCTCCAGGATCTGTTCCGTCAGGGCGTACAGGCGGTCCAGGTGCTCGAACGCTTCTTCGGCGAAGGGGACCACGTCGCCCCCCATCGCCGAGGCCGCCGAATTCGGTGTGGTGTCGTAGTCGAACGAGTGGCCCTCGAACGGCGACGCACCGAGCTCGCTGAGATAAGTCGCGAGGTCCTCTTCCTCTTCTTCAGGACAGCGAGACGTCACTCCCGTCGTGCGATCTCGCACGACCGGCAAGCACTGTGGATCCGGGGGCGGGGTCGGAAGTCGAGTATCCTCGGGTTTGTCCTTGACCTTGGCAGCTCCTCTTTGGTCTCGCGGGCGGTTCGGTTTGTCGAGCTTCCTTTCGACTTCGAGCGCGCCGGATTCCTCGGCCGGTCGCCCATTGTCCTCCGCCATCGGATCTTCTTCTAGATGTGAAGAGACGCGAGATCTAGATATTGCACCGAACGCAACGGCTAATATTCAACAAATTTAATTATGGAAATTTAACGATGCACATCTTTGCACTTGCCGGAAAAATGCCATAATACGGTTGTGACGTTAATAAAAAATTTGCATAATTTGACTTGCATCAGTTTTTTTTCTGCGTTTTTATATTTTCCTAAAATTTTTTATTTTTATACTTTGTTGTTGAAACAATAAAACAATTAAAAAAAATCATATATAGAATTTTGATATTAAAATTTTTCTATCTTATTAAGTGATTAAAACTTTCTTCACTTTTATTGATTCATGCATATTGAATGTTTTTACATAAAAAAAGGAATTTTATTGCATATTCTTCTTATGCCACTAATGTCGTGTTGGTTTCGTTTACTTTAGTTTACTGGAAGAAAGCTGGATATCTTTGTCTAGATGTCTGTTCGATAATAAATGCCCATTTGTCAAATTTGTTTGTAGACACTTCGGTAGATGCAAATGCAATCTACAAATTGATGGTACAAGCAAAGTGTTGTTTCATAAACATTCGATCGTGTAAATATTATGAGAAGGAAACGCGCGTTTTAAATGCGTTTCTCCGACGCACTTTAGCTTCTTGCTGCAAGAGTCAGAAAAGAATATACAAAGGAATCTTAATCATTTATTTGCGAGACAATAAAAATTTCCACCATGATTACACTTTTATGCTTTTATTAGTCTTTAAACGATCGTTTCATTTTTTTCATTATTTATTTATTCATGCGGTTTGTTTTCAGATCACTATCGTATATAAGATTTGTTATATTAAATTGCCTGTTTATGTGTCCACTTATAAGAATCAGAACTTTCTTCGCTTTAGGGGAACACAATTTCTTTGTTACCATCCACTTAAACATTCATCTCGCTTGATTCAGATATGAAAGAGAAAATGATATTTAAATCCTTTCCACTCTTAATTTTCACTAAATAAAAAAATATATTCCGTCACAGAATTCTTTAAATGCAAGCTTAAATCTACTATTTTTTTCACCACATCCATTCACGTACACCAACGTTACTATATATGATATTAGAAAAGACTCTCTTTCGACAGAGCTCTAAGTCGATCGCACAATTATATTCACGATAAAAATGACTTTACTTTTACATTCGTTTGCCCTTTGAAATCGCAGCAAAAATTTATATTTTTAACGATCGATCGAGATTTATTCTCACGAGATTTGGCCTCGACGAAGTGAATCCGCTCGTGTGACCTCGGGAGGTCGCTTCTTCGCGACGAAAGCGAGAAAAGCTCGTCGGACGCCGCGCGTTTCGAGACTTCGGCGATAGTGCGCGATTATTTTCGGTGACGAGCATTCTCCGTTAGTATCCACGACGGATACTAACATGTGTGCGTGTGTACGTGTATGTATTTAAAGAGTATATACGTACGAGATGCAGAGGCGCGTCGCGACGCCGTCGAGGCGAGAGTCGGGCATGCGCGACTATTCGCTCGTCCGCGTCGAGCTTTCTTCCTGTTCCCGTCTCGAAAATAGACGGAAAGGCGGCGGAAAGACGCGTCCGTTCGGCCCTTATTTATAAACGTCGCGGAATGACGCTACCGATCATAAAGCTCGTCATGCTACTTTCGCTGTTACGATATTTTTTCGAAAAAATCCAGCAACCGCAGAGGTATATGGATCTTAGAAATCGCATATTTATTACGAAAGTGGAATAAATTTTTTTTCTATATACACGTAGAATGACGGAATATTAAATTGACATTTCGAGTTTGACGAACCTTTTGGAAAAAAATGCACGCTTGAAATAAAATTTTATTCATGAAAAATACAATCGCGTGGAAATAAATCATCACATATACGTAGCCGGAAGTTTGACTTATTCCTTCATCGGTAACATGGTTAAATCTGGCACTGGTAGCATTATAATAGCCGCACCTGCGAGATATTTAATATTTAGCGATGATTAATCAAACAGATAATATAGTAATTTTTTTCATACCTATTAAGATAACAGACGCGACGATTATACTTAGCAGGCAAGTCGTCCTTAGAAAGAGTTGCGTCGCGAAAAGCATCAAATGTGGAAGCACTCTTGTCAAGCCCATGGCTGTGCCTCTGAAAAAAACCAACGTCTGAAATTACGAGTTTATACGTCGCATTCGCAGATACTGATTTACGAAAATACGTCTGATGATCCAAAATTAGCCGAATATTGATCATTCTGTTTTTTACCTCAGAGCGGTGGGGTAATTCTCCAGCAGCAAAACACACGTCGTTGTGCGCCCGATAGCGTAAGCGGCCAGGAAAATCGACGACAGAATTACACGAATTGTGTGATATAGCCGAAAAATAAGTATGAGCGAGACCACACCACCCACCAGTCCCGAAGATACTATAAAAATATCCAAAAGAGATCCTTTTAATATATTATATAATTAATATACGTATTAATATATTATTATCTATAATTAGATAATAATATTAATATGTGTGTATAATTATATAATAATAAATTTCTCTTTAAATATTTAATAATCTCATAGAATAAAGAGAAAGAGTTTTTAGGTGCTTACTTAAATACAGTTTCCTGCCAACGGTGTCGATTCCGATAATGAGCAACATTTCTCCCAGCACGTAGCCCAGCGATACCAGCAACAGCAGCCCGAAACGAGTCTCGTTCACCTCATCGCAGCTTCGCAAAAAACCTAATGCCAGGTTCTGAACATGGACGTTACACGTATCGTTTCCACTCACGACATGGTCTCTTTCCATTTCCTGGAGCACGTGCGTATTCCACAGAGCGAGCCAAGCGAATCTTAAACATCGTCTCCTCGTGATTCTCTTCGCAATCGACCGAGAACAATGGTCGAAGTGATACCGAGAGATGTGAGAAGGCTTACGGAGAAAAACTTCCTTTATTACCCGGGAAAATGTAGGAGACACGCTAATATCCCGCACAGTGTCACACACTTGTACGGAGTCTTGTGTATTCTGTGAATGCGCTCCCAGGTTTTCCTAAAGTACTTTGAAATACTGTCTTCTTCGGCATCGTCGTCTGGACGTACACAGTCTTCTAGGTCCCTGATCTAAATTAAAAATACAGAAAATATTCATTCTTTTTTTTTTTTTTTAATTAGCTACAACTATCATTTTTCCATGACTATATGATTAATTAATCTCGGAACATCAAGTTTTACCTCGCGTTTGTTATCCATGCGCTCTTTTCATTTCTTTTTTCACGCAAAGCAAAATATATATTTTTTTTTCAAACATATACTTTCGAATCCGATCGATATTTTCTATCACGAATCTTTTAGAAGTCATGAATAGTGGACCAAAATTTGAACGGGCAAGGAAAGAACAAGATTCTCGAGACGGAATCGCATTGGATCACCGTACCGGGTAGGTATCGGCGTGTTTCGAATTATTGATGGCGTACATCTGTCGAAGCACCGCAAACGCTTGTCTCGTTCGTCTACGGTACAGCGAGTGTCGAGGACTCGGCGGAAGGAGACCAGAGGCACAAGCGATCACCAGGCTCGGTATGCCGCAGAGAACGGCAAGGACTCGCCAGGAACTCGTTCGGAATTGCCTGTCTAGCATGCGTAGAACGGACGGCATCAAGGACCAGGAGACACCTTCTCGAATTGTTTATCAAGCACATGTAAATATCATATCAATAATTCATAAATGTCATATCAATATCAATATTTTTGTAAAAAAATAAAAAATTTATTAAATTAGATTTATTTATTTAATATTAGAATTTATTAATAAAAAAATTAAAAATTATTCCTTAATGTCAATTCTTGTAAAGCTAAAATTTTCGCATAAATTGGACACATAAAGCCCATTGAATAATTCTAAGTGAAAATTAGAATTAAATGTAGATTTGATTGCTCTTGTTTTTATTATAACTAGAACAACACAAGCGCGCGCTACGCGCGTACCATTCTTTGATTTTATATTAAAAAAATTATATTTTTAAAGAAATAATATGAAGTTTAATCAGCTAATTTGTGTCAAACAATATTAATAAAGCGTTAATTTGCTAAATAAATTTTAAAATATGTTAAAAAATTCAAAAGTAATATGTTGTAAATAATATGATATAACACCTTATTCGAGATTAATATTTTTTGACAGATATCAGCTGATAACTGTCAAAAATATTAATCGCAGATAAGACACTATAACATATTATTTACAACATATTACTATTTTAATTTTTATAACCTATTATTATTATAAAATTTAATTAGCAAATTGAAGCTTTAATCAGTTAATTCTTATTAAAAAGTATTAATAAGGCGTTAATTTGCTAATTAAATTTTAAAATAATAATATGTCATAAAAATTTAAATAATAATATGTATTAAATAATATGTTATGTACTTTAAACTCGATTAATATTTTTGAAAGTTATCAGATAATTTTTGTCAAAAATATATTAATCGAATTAAAAATATTATAATATATTACTTACAACATATTACTATATTAATTTTTATAGCATATAATTATTTCAAAATTTATTAGCAAATTAAAGCTTTATTAATATTTTTAGACAGAAATCAGCTGAAAGCCTTAATTTATTAATTAAATTTTAAAATAATATTATATGTTATAAAAATTATAATAATAATATGTTTTAAACATAATATGTTATATAATTCATTAAACTTGATTAATATCTTTGACAATTATCATATTTTGTAGCAGCAGACTCTATACAATGCGTACTTATATTATGTATATTAAATAAAAGAATTTACAGGCGCGTATCTGTTTGGTATAAAAATAATCTTTTTACAATGTACTATCGAAATATACAAACGATGAATTTTTGGCATCTCTAAATATAGTAATATACGTATAATATAAAAATGCGCTCCATAGGGTATGAGGGAACATAGTGTCGATATTTAATATTTTAAGACGAGCCAAAAATTTATTTCTTGTATATTACGATAGTACATGGTTTGCAAAATATTTTGGTACCATGCAGACACCAGCGTACAAATTCTTTTATTTAATATACATACTTAATATAAGAATGCGCGGCGTAGGGTCCGCAGCGACATAGTGTCGATTTTTATATTTTAAGAAGAGTCAAAAATTCATCTCTTGTATATTTCGATAGAACATTGTTTACAAAATATTTTGGTACCAATCAGGCACCAACGTAAAAATTCTTTTATTTAATATGCATATTATAAATATGCGCCACATAGTTTCCGCGCCGACCTAGTGTCGATTTTTAATATTTAAAGACTATCCAAAAATTCATCGCTCGTATATTTCGATTCTACATTGTTTGCAGAATATTTTGGTACCAAACAGACACCAGCGTACAAACTTCTTCATTTAATATACGTAAAATAAGGATGCGCCGTATAGGGTCCGCGGCAAGAAAGTATCGATTTTTAATATTTTAAGGCGAGCCAAAAATTTATCTTTTGTATATTTCGATAGAACACTGTTTACAAAATATTTTGGTACCAAGCAGACATCAGCGTACAAATTCTTTTATTCGATATACATAATTTATGTATGCGCAGTATAGGGTCCGCAGCAACAAAGTATCGATTTTTAATATTTTAAGGCGAGCCAAAAATTTATCTCTTGTATATTTCGATTCTATATTGTTTGTAGAATAGTTTGGTACCAAGAAGACACCAGCGTACAAATACTTTTATTTAATAAATTATATTTATACATATTATAAAATGCGCTGCATAGGGTTTGCGGCGACATAGGCCTATATTTTAAATTTTCTTTTATCGATAAAAGAAGATCCAGTATATGGGCCCATAGTATTGACGTTTAACATTTTAGGACGAGCCAAAAATCCATCGAAATACACGAGTAATAAATTTTTAAATAATTTTTAAATATTAAAAATCGACACTGGGTCGCCGTGGACATTATGCGGCGCATATTTATAATATGTATATTAAATAAAAGAATTTGTACGCTGGTGTCTGCTTGGTACCAAAATATTCTACAAACAATGTACTATCGAAATATACAAGAGATGAATTTTTGGCTCGTCTTAAAATGTTAAAAGTCGATACTATGTCGCCTCGAACCCTATACTGCGCAGACTTATATCATATGTATTAAATTAAATAATTGGCACCCTTGTATTTGTTTGATATGAAAGTAATCTGCATACAATGTACTATTGAAAAAAATCGAGTTATAAATTTTTGACACTTTTTAGAATACTAGAACAACGCGAGAATTTAGAATCGCGAGAATTAGTAGTTTAACAGTTTGTTTAAAATAAAATTAAATAAAATAATATGTTTTAAATAATATGTTATAATATTTTATCCGCGATTAATATTGTTTGACAGAAATCAGCTGATATCTGTTAAAAATATTAATCGAGTTTAGTATTATAATATTTTATTTAAAACTAATATCATTATTTTATTTTATTTTATTTTGAACAAACTGTCAAACTGCTAACTCTTGCGATGACAGGCCTCTCGATGCTACGAATATAACGCACAACTCGAATCTTGACAGCCAATGAGCATCGCGGAAAAGCGACAACAATAAACTCCGATATATGCGAGTATCGACTTTACATATTTTTTTTAAAAAAGGACTAGAACAATACAAGCGCGCGCTATGCGCGCGCCATTCTTCGAGTTAAAAGTACCATAACATATTATTTAAAACATATTATTAATTTATATAACATATTATTAATTAAAAACTTAATTAGCAAATTGACGCTTTGTCAGCTAATTTTTTATTGTTCTTGACTCGCATTTATAATTTTATGTTAAGGATTAAATGATTGGGCGACGAAAAGGCTAACTGTAGTGAGAAATTGTTGATTCGTACTACTTAATCTATCTACATTTTTACTTTGCGCATAATAAAATTATGATATATAAAGTACGTATTATTTTTTAATGTTTTTGACTCGTATTTATGATTTTATGTTAATGATGAAATAATTGCGCGACGAAGAGGCTAAACGTACTGAGAATTGTAGACTCGTACTACTTAATCTATCTATATTCTTACCTTGCGTATAATAGAATTATGATATATAAAGTACGTATTATTTTTTAATGTTTTGACACGTATTTATGATTTTATGTTAATGATGAAATAATTGCGCGACGAAAAGGCTAAACGTACTGAGAATTGTTGACTGGTACTACTTAATTTATCTATATTCTTACCTTGCGTATAATAGAATTATGATATATAAAGTGCATATAATTTTATAATGTTTTTGATTTGCTATAATGCTTTTATACTAATAGCTGAGTGATTACGCGACGAAAAAACTAAACGTATTAAGAAATTGTTGACTCCTACTACTTAATCTATCTAAATTTTCACTTTGCGCATAATAAAATTACAATATATATAGTGCGCATAATTTTTTATCCTTTTTGATTTGTATTAATTATTTTATATTAATTGCTGATTGATTGCGCGACGAAAAAGATAAATATAGTAAGAAATTGTTGACTCGTACATCTTAATCTATCTAAATACTTACTCTTTGCCCATAATAAAATTATGATATATAAAGTGCATATAATTTTTTATTGTTCTTGACTCGCATTTATAATTTTGGCTCGATTAAAAATAATGAAATTTAAAATTATTAAGTCGCGGACCACATACGGCGCGGATTTATTTTACGTATATTAGATCAAAAAGTCTGTACGCTGGTATGGTGATGGTACCATCATAATGTGCATATAATGTTCTGTTAAAATATATATAAGATTAATTTTTGGCTTGTTTTGAAATATTGAAAATTACAATTTTTATACCGCGGACCCCATATAGCGCGGATTTATTTTAGGTATATTAGATCAAAAAGTTTGTACGCTGGCATGCTGATGGTACCATCATAATGTGCATATAATGTACTGTTCAAATGTATAAACAAATAATTTTTGGCTCGTTTAAAAACAATGAAATTTAAAATTTATAAGCCGTGGACCACATTCGGCGCGGAATTATTTTTCGTATATAAGATCAAAAAGTTTGTACGCTGGCATGCTGATGGTACCATCATAATGTGCATATAATGTACTGTTAAAATATATACAAGATTAATTTTTGGCTCGTTTTAAAATATTGAAAATTAAAATTTTTATACCGCGGACCCCATATGGCGTGGATTCATTTTACGTATAATAGATCAAAAAGTTTGTACGCTGGCATGCTGATGGCACCATCATAATGTGCATATAATGTACTGTTAAAATATATAAACAAATAATTTTTGGCTCGTTTAAAAACAATGAAATTTAAAATTTTTATGCCGCGGACCCTATACGGCGCGGAATTATTTTACGTATATTAGATCAAAAAGTTTGTACGCTGGCATGCTGATGGTACCATCATAAAGTGCATATAATGTAGTGTTAAAATATATATAAGATTAATTTTTGGCTCGTTTTAAAATATTGAAAATTAAAATTTTTATATCGCGGACCCCATATGGCGCGGATTCATTTTACGTATAATAGATCAAAAAGTTTGTACGCTGGCATGCTGATGGTACCATCATAATGTGCATATAATGTACTGTTGAAATATATAAACAAATAATTTTTGGCTCTTTTAAAAACAATGAAATTTAAAATTATTAAGCCGCGGACCCCATACCGCGCGGATTCATTTTACATATAAAAGAACAAAAAGTTTGTACGCTGGCATGCTGATGGTACCATCATAATGTGCATATAATGTACTGTTAAAATATATAAACAAATAATTTTTGGCTCGTTTAAAAACAATGAAATTTAAAATTTATAAGCCGTGGACCCCATAACGCGCGGATTTATTTTAGATATATTAGATCAAAAAGTTTGTACGCTGGTATGCTGATGGTACCATCATAATGTGCATATAATGTACTGTTGAAATATGTAAACAAATAATTTTTGGCTCGTTTAAAAACAATGAAATTTAAATTTTTAAGGCGCGGACCTCATACGGCGCGGAATTATTTTACGTATATTAGATCAAAAAGTTTGTACGCTGGCATGCTGATGGTACCATCATAATGTGCATATAATGTACTGTTAAAATATATATAAGATTAATTTTTGGCTCGTTTTAAAATATTGAAAACTAAAATTTTTATATCGCGGACCCCATATGGCGCGGATTCATTTTACGTATAATAGATCAAAAAGTTTGTACGCTGATATGCTGATGGTACAATAATAATGTGCATATAATGTACTGTTGAAATGTATAAACAAATAATTTTTGGCTCGTTTATAAACAATGAAATTTAAAATTTTTATGCCGCGGACCCCATACGGCGCGGAATTATTTTACGTATATTAGATCAAAAAGTTTGTACGCTGGCATGCTGATGGTACCATCATAATGTGCATATAATGTAGTGTTAAAATATATATAAGATTAATTTTTGGCTCGTTTTAAAATATTGAAAATTAAAATTTTTATATCGCGGACCCCATATGGCGCGGATTCATTTTACGTATAATAGATCAAAAAGTTTGTACGCTGGCATGCTGATGGTACTATCATAATGTGCATATAATGTACTGTTGAAATATATAAACAAATAATTTTTGACTCTTTTAAAAACAATGAAATTTAAAATTATTAAGCCGCGGACCCCATACCGCGCGGATTCATTTTACGTATAAAAGAACAAAAAGTTTGGACGCTGGCATGCTGATGGTACCATCATAATGTGCATATAATGTACTGTTAAAATATATAAACAAATAATTTTTGGCTCGTTTAAAAACAATGAAATTTAAAATTTATAAGCCGTGGACCCCATAACGCGCGGATTTATTTTAGATATATTAGATCAAAAAGTTTGTACGCTGGCATGCTGATGGTACCATCATAATGTGCATATAATGTACTGTTGAAATATGTAAACAAATAATTTTTGGCTCGTTTAAAAACAATGAAATTTAAATTTTTAAGGCGCGGACCTCATACGGCGCGGAATTATTTTACGTATATTAGATCAAAAAGTTTGTACGCTGGCATGCTGATGGTACCATCATAATGTGCATATAATGTACTGTTAAAATATATATAAGATTAATTTTTGGCTCGTTTTAAAATATTGAAAACTAAAATTTTTATATCGCGGACCCCATATGGCGCGGATTCATTTTACGTATAATAGATCAAAAAGTTTGTACGCTGGCATGCTGATGGTACCATCATAATGTGCATATAATGTACTGTTGAAATATATAAACAAATAATTTTTGGCTCTTTTAAAAACAATGAAATTTAAAATTATTAAGCCGCGCACCCCATACCGCGCGGATTAATTTTACGTATAATAGATCAAAAAGTTTGTACGCTGATATGCTGATGGTACAATCATAATGTGCATATAATGTACTGTTGAAATGTATAAACAAATAATTTTTGGCTCGTTTATAAACAATGAAATTTAAAATTTTTATGCCGCGGACCCCATACGGCGCGGAATTATTTTACGTATATTAGATCAAAAAGTTTGTACGCTGGCATGCTGATGGTACCATCATAATGTGCATATAATGTACTGTTAAAATATATATAAGATTAATTTTTGGCTCGTTTTAAAATATTGAAAATACAAATTTTTATACCGCGGACCACATATGGCGCGGATTCATTTTACGTATAATAGATCAAAAAGTTTGTACGCTGGCATGCTGATGGTACCATCATAATGTGCATATAATGTACTGTTAAAATATATAAACAAATAATTTTTGGCTCGTTTAAAAACAATGAAATTTAAAATTTTTATGCGGACCCCATACGGCGCGGAATTATTTTACGTATATTAGATCAAAAAGTTTGTACGCTGGCATGCTGATGGTACCATCATAATGTGCATATAATATACTGTTAAAATATATATAAGATTAATTTTTGGCTCGTTTTAAAATATTGAAAATTAAATTTTTATATCGCGGACCCCATACGGCCCGTATTCATTTTACGTATAATAGATCAAAAAGTTTGTACGCTGGTATGCTGATGGTACCATCATAATGTGCATATAATGTAGTGTTGAAATGTATAAACAAATAATTTTTGGCTCGTTTAAAAACAATGAAATTTAATATTATTATGCCGCGGACCCCATACGGCGCGGAATTATTTTTCGTATATTAGATCAAAAAGTTTGTACGCTGGCATGCTGATGGTACCATCATAATGTGCATATAATGTACTGTTAAAATATATATAAGATTAATTTTTGGCTCGTTTTAAAATATTGACAATTAAAATTTTTATACCGCGGACACCATATGACGCGGATTCATTTTACGTATAATAGATCAAAAAGTTTGTACGCTGGCATGCTGATGGTACCATCATAATGTGCATATAATGTACTGTTGAAATATGTAAACAAATAATTTTTGGCTCGTTTAAAAACAATGTAATTTAAAATTATTAAGCCGCGGACCCTATACCGCGCGGATTTATTTTAGATATATTAGATCAAAAAGTTTGTACGCTGGCATGCTGATGGTACCATCATAATGTGCATATAATGTACTGTTGAAATATATAAACAAATAATTTTTGGCTCGTTTAAAAACAATGAAATTTAAAATTTATAAGCCGTGGACCCCATACCGCGCGGATTTATTTTAGATATATTAGATCAAAAAGTTTGTACGCTGGCATGCTGATGGTACCATCATAATGTGCATATAATGTACTGTTGAAATATGTAAACAAATAATTTTTGGCTCGTTTAAAAACAATGAAATTTAAATTTTTAAGCCGCGGACCTCATACGGCGCGGAATTATTTTACGTATATTAGATCAAAAAGTTTGTACGCTGGCATGCTGATGGTACCATCATAATGTGCATATAATGTACTGTTAAAATATATATAAGATTTATTTTTGGCTCGTTTCAAAATATTGAAAATTAAAATTTTTATACCGCGGACCCCATATAGCGCGGATTTATTTTAGGTATATTAGATCAAAAAGTTTGTACGCTGGCATGCTGATGGTACCATCATAATGTGCATATAATGTACTGTTCAAATCTATAAACAAATAATTTTTGGCTCGTTTAAAAACAATGAAATTTAAAATTTGTAAGCCGTGGACCCCATACCGCGCGGATTTATTTTAGATATATTAGATCAAAAAGTTTGTACGCTGGCATGCTGATGGTACCATCATAATGTGCATATAATGTACTGTTGAAATATGTAAACAAATAATTTTTGGCTCGTTTAAAAACAATGTAATTTAAAATTATTAAGCCGCGGACCCTATACCGCGCGGATTTATTTTAGATATATTAGATCAAAAAGTTTGTACGCTGGCATGCTGATGGTACCATCATAATGTGCATATAATGTACTGTTGAAATATATAAACAAATAATTTTTGGCTCGCTTAAAAACAATGAAATTTAAAATTTTTAAGCCGCGGACCCCATACGGCGCGGAGTTACTTTACGCATATTAGATCAAAAAGTTTGTACGCTGGCATGCTGATGGTACCATCATAATGTGCATATAATGTAGTGTTGAAATGTATAAACAAATAATTTTTGGCTCGTTTAAAAAAAATGAAATTTAATATTTTTATGCCGCGGACCCCATACGGCGCGTATTCATTTTACGTATAATAGATCAAAAAGTTTGTACGCTGGTATGCTGATGGTACCATCATAATGTGCATATAATGTACTGTTGAAATATATAAACAAATAATTTTTGGCTCGTTTAAAAACAATGATATTTAAAATTTTTAAGCCGCGGACCCCATACGGCGCGGAATTATTTTACGTATATTAGATCAAAAAGTTTGTACGCTGGCATGCTGATGGTACCATCATAATGTGCATATAATGTACTGTTAAAATATATATAAGATTAATTTTTGGCTCGTTTCAAAATATTGATAAATTAATTTTTATACCGCGGACCCCATATAGCGCGGATTTATTTTAAGTATATTAGATCAAAAAGTTTGTACGCTGGCATGCTGATGGTACCATCATAATGTGCATATAATGTACTGTTGAAATATATAAACAAATAATTTTTGGCTCGTTTAAAAACAATGAAATTTAAATATTTAAGCCGCGGACCTCATACGGCGCGGAATTATTTTACGTATATTAGATCAAAAAGTTTGTACGCTGGCATGCTGATGGTACCATCATAATGTGCATATAATGTACTGTTAAAATATATATAAGATTAATTTTTGACTCGTTTTAAAATATTGAAATTTAAAATTTTTATACCGCGAGCCCCATATGTCGCGGATTCATTTTACGTATAATAGATCAAAAAGTTTGTACGCTGGCATGCTGATGGTACCATCATAATGTGCATATAATGTAGTGTTGAAATGTATAAACAAATAATTTTTGGCTCGTTTAAAAACAATGAAATTTAATATTTTTATGCCGCGGACCCCATACGGCGCGAAATTATTTTTCGTATATTAGATCAAAAAGTTTGTACGCTGGCATGCTGATGGTACCATCATAATGTGCATATAATGTACTGTTAAAATATATATAAGATTAATTTTTGGCTCGTTTTAAAATATTGAAATTTAAAATTTTTATACCGCGAGCCCCATATGTCGCGGATTCATTTTACGTATAATAGATCAAAAAGTTTGTACGCTGGCATGCTGATGGTACCATCATAATGTGCATATAATGTAGTGTTGAAATGTATAAACAAATAATTTTTGGCTCGTTTAAAAACAATGAAATTTAATATTTTTATGCCGCGGACCCCATACGGCGCGAAATTATTTTTCGTATATTAGATCAAAAAGTTTGTACGCTGGCATGCTGATGGTACCATCATAATGTGCATATAATGTAATGTTAAAATATATATAAGATTAATTTTTGGCTCGTTTTAAAATATTGAAAATTAAAATTTTTATATCTCGGACCCCATATGGCGCGGATTCATTTTACGTATAATGGACCAAAAAGTTTGTACGCTGGCATGCTATTGGTACCATCATAATGTGCACATAATGTACTATTAAAATATATATAAGATTAATTTTTGGCTTGTTTTGAAATATTGAAAATTAAAATTTTTATACCGCGGACCCCATACGGCGCGTATTCATTTTACGTATAATAGATCAAAAAGTTTGTACGCTGGTATGCTGATGATACCATGATAATGTGCATATAATGTAGTGTTGAAATATATAAACAAATAATTTTTGGCTCGTTTAAAAACAATGAAATTTAAAATTTTTAAGGCGCGGACCCCATACCGCGCGGATACATTTTACGTATAAAAGAACTAAAAGTTTGTACGCTGGTATGCTGATGGTACCATCATAATGTGCATATAATGTGCTGTTGAAATATGTAAACAAATAATTTTTGGCTCGTTTAAAAACAATGAAATTTAAATTTTTAAGCCGCGGACCTCATACGGCGCGGAATTATTTTACGTATATTAGATCAAAAAGTTTGTACGCTGGCATGCTGATGGTACCATCATAATGTGCATATAATGTACTGTTAAAATATATATAAGATTAATTTTTGGCTCGTTTCAAAATATTGAAAATTAAAATTTTTATACCGCGGACCCCATATAGCGCGGATTTATTTTAGGTATATTAGATCAAAAAGTTTGTACGCTGGCATGCTGATGGTACCATCATAATGTGCATATAATGTACTGTTGAAATGTATAAACAAATAATTTTTGGCTCGTTTAAAAACAATGAAATTTAAAATTTATAAGCCGTGGACCCCATTCGGCGCGGAATTATTTTACGTATATTAGATCAAAGAGTTTGTACGCTGGCATGCTGATGGTACCATCATAATGTGCATATAATGTACTGTTAAAATATATATAAGATTAATTTTTGGCTCGTTTTAAAATATTGAAAATTAAAATTTTTATATCTCGGACCCCATATGGCGCGGATTCATTTTACGTATAATGGACCAAAAAGTTTGTACGCTGCCATGCTGATGGTACCATCATAATGTGCATATAATGTACTGTTAAAATATATAAACAAATAATTTTTGGCTCGTTTAAAAACAATTAAATTTAAAATTTTTATCCCTCGGACCCCATACGGCGCGGAATTATTTTACGTATATTAGATCAAAAAGTTTGTACGCTGGCATGCTGATGGTACCATCATAATGTGCATATAATGTACTGTTAAAATATATATAAGATTAATTTTTGGCTCGTTTTAAAATATTGAAAATTAAAATTTTTATATCTCGGACCCCATATGTCGCGGATTCATTTTACGTATAATAGATCAAAAAGTTTGTACGCTGGCATGCTGATGGTACCATCATAATGTGCATATAATGTACTGTTAAAATATATAAACAAATAATTTTTGGCTCGTTTAAAAACAATGAAATTTAATATTTTTATGCCGCGGACCCCATACGGCGCGAAATTATTTTTCGTATATTAGATCAAAAAGTTTGTACGCTGGCATGCTGATGGTACCATCATAATATGCATATAATGTACTGTTGAAATGTATAAACAAATAATTTTTGGCTCGCTTAAAAACAATGAAATTTAAAATTTTTAAGCCGCGGACCCCATACGGCGCGGAGTTACTTTACGCATATTAGATCAAAAAGTTTGTACGCTGGCATGCTGATGGTACCATCATAATGTGCATATAATATACTATTAAAATATATATAAGATTAATTTTTGGCTTGTTTTGAAATTTTGAAAATTAAAATTTTTATACCGCGGACCCCATACGGCGCGTATTCATTTTACGTATAATAGATCAAAAAGTTTGTACGCTGGTATGCTGATGGTACCATCATAATGTGCATATAATGTAGTGTTGAAATGTATAAACAAATAATTTTTGGCTCGTTTAAAAACAATGAAATTTAATATTTTTATGCCGCGGACCCCATACGGCGCGAAATTATTTTTCGTATATTAGATCAAAAAGTTTGTACGCTGGCATGCTGATGGTACCATCGTAATGTGCATATAATGTACTGTTAAAATATATATAAGATTAATTTTTGGCTCGTTTTAAAATATTGAAAATTAAAATTTTTATATCTCGGACCCCATATGGCGCGGATTCATTTTACGTATAATGGACCAAAAAGTTTGTACGCTGGCATGCTATTGGTACCATCATAATGTGCACATAATGTACTATTAAAATATATATAAGATTAATTTTTGGCTTGTTTTGAAATATTGAAAATTAAAATTTTTATACCGCGGACCCCATACGGCGCGTATTCATTTTACGTATAATGGACCAAAAAGTTTGTACGCTGGCATGCTGATGGTACCATCATAATGTGCATATAATGTACTGTTAAAATATATAAACAAATAATTTTTGGCTCGTTTAAAAACAATTAAATTTAAAATTTTTATCCCTCGGACCCCATACGGCGCGGAATTATTTTACGTATATTAGATCAAAAAGTTTGTACGCTGGCATGCTGATGGTACCATCATAATGTGCATATAATGTACTGTTAAAATATATATAAGATTAATTTTTGGCTCGTTTTAAAATATTGAAAATTAAAATTTTTATATCTCGGACCTCATATGTCGCGGATTCATTTTACGTATAATAGATCAAAAAGTTTGTACGCTGGCATGCTGATGGTACCATCATAATGTGCATATAATGTAGTGTTGAAATGTATAAACAAATAATTTTTGGCTCGTTTAAAAACAATGAAATTTAATATTTTTATGCCGCGGACCCCATACGGCGCGAAATTATTTTTCGTATATTAGATCAAAAAGTTTGTACGCTGGCATGCTGATGGTACCATCATAATGTGCATATAATGTACTGTTAAAATATATATAACATTAATTTTTGGCTCGTTTTAAAATATTGAAAATTAAAATTTTTATATCTCGGACCCCATATGGCGCGGATTCATTTTACGTATAATGGACCAAAAAATTTGTACGCTGGCATGCTATTGGTACCATCATAATGTGCACATAATGTACTATTAAAATATATATAAGATTAATTTTTGGCTTGTTTTGAAATATTGAAAATTAAAATTTTTATACCGCGGACCCCATACGGCGCGTATTCATTTTACGTATAATAGATCAAAAAGTTTGTACGCTGGTATGCTGATGATACCATTATAATGTGCATATAATGTAGTGTTGAAATATATAAACAAATAATTTTTGGCTCGTTTAAAAACAATGAAATTTAAAATTTTTAAGGCGCGGACCCCATACCGCGCGGATACATTTTACGTATAAAAGAACAAAAAGTTTGTACGCTGGTATGCTGATGGTACCATCATAATGTGCATATAATGTGCTGTTGAAATATGTAAACAAATAATTTTTGGCTCGATTAAAAACAATGAAATTTAAATTTTTAAGCCGCGGACCTCATACGGCGCGGAATTATTTTACGTATATTAGATCAAAAAGTTTGTACGCTGGCATGCTGATGGTACCATCATAATGTGCATATAATGTACTGTTAAAATATATATAAGATTAATTTTTGGCTCGTTTCAAAATATTGAAAATTAAAATTTTTATACCGCGGACCCCATATAGCGCGGATTTATTTTAGGTATATTAGATCAAAAAGTTTGTACGCTGGCATGCTGATGGTACCATCATAATGTGCATATAATGTACTGTTGAAATGTATAAACAAATAATTTTTGGCTCGTTTAAAAACAATGAAATTTAAAATTTATAAGCCGTGGACCCCATTCGGCGCGGAATTATTTTACGTATATTAGATCAAAAAGTTTGTACGCTGGCATGCTGATGGTACCATCATAATGTGCATATAATGTACTGTTAAAATATATATAAGATTAATTTTTGGCTCGTTTTAAAATATTGAAAATTAAAATTTTTATATCTCGGACCCCATATGGCGCGGATTCATTTTACGTATAATGGACCAAAAAGTTTGTACGCTGGCATGCTGATGGTACCATCATAATGTGCATATAATGTACTGTTAAAATATATAAACAAATAATTTTTGGCTCGTTTAAAAACAATTAAATTTAAAATTTTTATCCCTCGGACCCCATACGGCGCGGAATTATTTTACGTATATTAGATCAAAAAGTTTGTACGCTGGCATGCTGATGGTACCATCATAATGTGCATATAATGTACTGTTAAAATATATATAAGATTAATTTTTGGCTCGTTTCAAAATATTGAAAATTAAAATTTTTATACCGCGGACCCCATATAGCGCGGATTTATTTTAGGTATATTAGATCAAAAAGTTTGTACGCTGGCATGCTGATGGTACCATCATAATGTGCATATAATGTACTGTTGAAATGTATAAACAAATAATTTTTGGCTCGTTTAAAAACAATGAAATTTAAAATTTATAAGCCGTGGACCCCATTCGGCGCGGAATTATTTTACGTATATTAGATCAAAAAGTTTGTACGCTGGCATGCTGATGGTACCATCATAATGTGCATATAATGTACTGTTAAAATATATATAAGATTAATTTTTGGCTCGTTTTAAAATATTGAAAATTAAAATTTTTATATCTCGGACCCCATATGGCGCGGATTCATTTTACGTATAATGGACCAAAAAGTTTGTACGCTGGCATGCTGATGGTACCATCATAATGTGCATATAATGTACTGTTAAAATATATAAACAAATAATTTTTGGCTAGTTTAAAAACAATTAAATTTAAAATTTTTATCCCTCGGACCCCATACGGCGCGGAATTATTTTACGTATATTAGATCAAAAAGTTTGTACGCTGGCATGCTGATGGTACCATCATAATGTGCATATAATGTACTGTTAAAATATATATAAGATTAATTTTTGACTCGTTTCAAAATATTGAAAATTAATATTTTTATACCGCGGACCCCATATAGCGCGGATTTATTTTAGGTATATTAGATCAAAAAGTTTGTACGCTGGCATGCTGATGGTACCATCATAATGTGCATATAATGTACTGTTAAAATATATATAAGATTAATTTTTGGCTCGTTTCAAAATATTGAAAATTAAAATTTTTATACCGCGGACCCCATATAGCGCGGATTTATTTTAGGTATATTAGATCAAAAAGTTTGTACGCTGGCATGCTGATGGTACCAACATAATATGCATATAATGTACTGATGAAATGTATAAACAAATAATTTTTGGCTCGTTTAAAAACAATGAAATTTAAAATTTATAAGCCGTGGACCCCATTCGGCGCGGAATTATTTTACGTATATTAGATCAAAAAGTTTGTACGCTGGCATGCTGATGGTACCATCATAATGTGCATATAATGTACTGTTGAAATATATAAACAAATAATTTTTGGCTCGTTTAAAAACAATGAAATTTAAAATTTTTATGCCGCGGACCCCATACGGAGCGGAATTATTTTTCGTATATTAGATCAAAAAGTTTGTACGCTGGCATGCTGATGGTACCATCATAATGTGCATATAATGTACTGTTAAAATATATATAAGATTAATTTTTGGCTCGTTTTAAAATATTGAAAATTAAAATTTTTATATCTCGGACACCATATGTCGCGGAATCATTTTACGTATAATAGATCAAAAAGTTTGTACGCTGGCATGCTGATGGTACCATCATTATGTGCATATAATGTACTGTTAAAATATATAAACAAATAATTTTTGGCTCGTTTAAAAACAATGAAATTTAAAATTTTTATCCCGCGGATCCCATACGGCGCGGAATTATTTTACGTATATTTGATCAAAAAGTTTGTACGCTGGCATGCTGATGGTACCATCATAATGTGCATATAATGTACTGTTAAAATATATATAAGATTAATTTTTGGCTCGTTTTAAAATATTGAAAATTAAAATTTTTATATCTCGGACCCCATATGGCGCGGATTCATTTTACGTATAATGGACCAAAAAGTTTGTACGCTGGCATGCTATTGGTACCATCATAATGTGCATATAATGTACTGTTAAAATATATATAAGATTAATTTTTGGCTCGTTTTAAAATATTGAAAATTAAAATTTTTATACCGCGGACCCCATACGGCGCGTATTCATTTTACGTATAATAGATCAAAAAGTTTGTACGCTGGTATGCTGATGATACCATTATAATGTGCATATAATGTAGTGTTGAAATATATAAACAAATAATTTTTGGCTCGTTTAAAAACAATGAAATTTAAAATTTTTAAGGCGCGGACCCCATACCGCGCGGATACATTTTACGTATAAAAGAACAAAAAGTTTGTACGCTGGTATGCTGATGGTACCATCATAATGTGCATATAATGTAGTTGAAATATGTAAACAAATAATTTTTGGCTCGTTTAAAAACAATGAAATTTAAATTTTTAAGCCGCGGACCTCATACGGCGCGGAATTATTTTACGTATATTAGATCAAAAAGTTTGTACGCTGGCATGCTGATGGTACCATCAAAATGTGCATATAATGTACTGTTAAAATATATATAAGATTAATTTTTGGCTCGTTTCAAAATATTGAAAATTAAAATTTTTATACCGCGGACCCCATATAGCGCGGATTTATTTGAGGTATATTAGATCAAAAAGTTTGTACGCTGGCATGCTGATGGTACCATCATAATGTGCATATAATGTACTGTTGAAATGTATAAACAAATAATTTTTGGCTCGTTTAAAAACAATGAAATTTAAAATTTATAAGCCGTGGACCTCATTCGGCGCGGAATTATTTTACGTATATTAGATCAAAAAGTTTGTACGCTGGCATGCTGATGGTACCATCATAATGTGCATATAATGTACTGTTGAAATATATAAACAAATAATTTTTGGCTCGCTTAAAAACAATGAAATTTAAAATTTTTATGCCGCGGACCCCATACGGCGCGGAGTTACTTTACGCATATTAGATCAAAAAGTTTGTACGCTGGCATGCTGATGGTACCATCATAATGTGCATATAATGTACTGTTGAAATATATATAAGATTAATTTTTGGCTCGTTTTAAAATATTGAAAATTAAAATTTTTATACCGCGAACCCCATATGTCGCGGATGCATTTTACGTATAATAGATCAAAAAGTTTGGACGCTGGCATGCTTATTGTACCATCATAATGTGCATATAATGTACTGTTAAAATATATAAACATATAATTTTTGGCTCGTTTAAAAACAATGAAATTTAATATTTTTATGCCGCGGACCCCATACGGCGCGAAATTATTTTTCGTATATTAGATCAAAAAGTTTGTACGCTGGCATGCTGATGGTACCATCATAATGTGCATATAATGTACTGTTAAAATATATATAAGATTAATTTTTGGCTCGTTTTAAAATATTGAAAATTAAAATTTTTATATCTCGGACCCCATATGTCGCGGATTCATTTTACGTATAATAGATCAAAAAGTTTGTACGCTGGCATGCTGATGGTACCATCATAATGTGCATATAATGTACTGTTAAAATATATAAACAAATAATTTTTGGCTCGTTTAAAAACAATTAAATTTAAAATTTTTATCCCGCGGGCCCCATACGGCGCGGAATTATTTTACGTATATTACATCAAAAAGTTTGTACGCTGGCATGCTGATGGTACCATCATAATGTGCATATAATGTACTGTTAAAATATATATAAGATTAATTTTTGGCTCGTTTTAAAATATTGAAAATTAAAATTTTTATATCTCGGACCCCATATGGCGCGGATTCATTTTACGTATAATGGACCAAAAAGTTTGTACGCTGGCATGCTGATGGTACCATCATAATGTGCATATAATGTACTGTTGAAATGTATAAACAAATAATTTTTGGCTCGTTTAAAAACAATGAAATTTAAAATTTTTATACCGCGGACCCCATACGGCGCGGAGTTACTTTACGCATATTAGATCAAAAAGTTTGTACGCTGGCATGCTGATGGTACCATCATAATGTGCATATAATGTACTGTTAAAATAAATATTAGATTAATTTTTGGCTCGTTTTAAAATATTGAAATTTAAAATTTTTATACCGCGAGCCCCATATGTCGCGGATTCATTTTACGTATAATAGATCAAAAAGTTTGTACGCTGGCATGCTGATGGTACCATCATAATGTGCATATAATGTAGTGTTGAAATGTATAAACAAATAATTTTTGGCTCGTTTAAAAACAATGAAATTTAATATTTTTATGCCGCGGACCCCATACGGCGCGAAATTATTTTTCGTATATTAGATCAAAAAGTTTGTACGCTGGCATGCTGATGGTACCATCATAATGTGCATATAATGTACTGTTAAAATATATATAAGATTAATTTTTGGCTCGTTTTAAAATATTGAAATTTAAAATTTTTATACCGCGAGCCCCATATGTCGCGGATTCATTTTACGTATAATAGATCAAAAAGTTTGTACGCTGGCATGCTGATGGTACCATCATAATGTGCATATAATGTAGTGTTGAAATGTATAAACAAATAATTTTTGGCTCGTTTAAAAACAATGAAATTTAATATTTTTATGCCGCGGACCCCATACGGCGCGAAATTATTTTTCGTATATTAGATCAAAAAGTTTGTACGCTGGCATGCTGATGGTACCATCATAATGTGCATATAATGTAATGTTAAAATATATATAAGATTAATTTTTGGCTCGTTTTAAAATATTGAAAATTAAAATTTTTATATCTCGGACCCCATATGGCGCGGATTCATTTTACGTATAATGGACCAAAAAGTTTGTACGCTGGCATGCTATTGGTACCATCATAATGTGCACATAATGTACTATTAAAATATATATAAGATTAATTTTTGGCTTGTTTTGAAATATTGAAAATTAAAATTTTTATACCGCGGACCCCATACGGCGCGTATTCATTTTACGTATAATAGATCAAAAAGTTTGTACGCTGGTATGCTGATGATACCATTATAATGTGCATATAATGTAGTGTTGAAATATATAAACAAATAATTTTTGGCTCGTTTAAAAACAATGAAATTTAAAATTTTTAAGGCGCGGACCCCATACCGCGCGGATACATTTTACGTATAAAAGAACTAAAAGTTTGTACGCTGGTATGCTGATGGTACCATCATAATGTGCATATAATGTGCTGTTGAAATATGTAAACAAATAATTTTTGGCTCGTTTAAAAACAATGAAATTTAAATTTTTAAGCCGCGGACCTCATACGGCGCGGAATTATTTTACGTATATTAGATCAAAAAGTTTGTACGCTGGCATGCTGATGGTACCATCATAATGTGCATATAATGTACTGTTAAAATATATATAAGATTAATTTTTGGCTCGTTTCAAAATATTGAAAATTAAAATTTTTATACCGCGGACCCCATATAGCGCGGATTTATTTTAGGTATATTAGATCAAAAAGTTTGTACGCTGGCATGCTGATGGTACCATCATAATGTGCATATAATGTACTGTTGAAATGTATAAACAAATAATTTTTGGCTCGTTTAAAAACAATGAAATTTAAAATTTATAAGCCGTGGACCCCATTCGGCGCGGAATTATTTTACGTATATTAGATCAAAGAGTTTGTACGCTGGCATGCTGATGGTACCATCATAATGTGCATATAATGTACTGTTAAAATATATATAAGATTAAATTTTGGCTCGTTTTAAAATATTGAAAATTAAAATTTTTATATCTCGGACCCCATATGGCGCGGATTCATTTTACGTATAATGGACCAAAAAGTTTGTACGCTGCCATGCTGATGGTACCATCATAATGTGCATATAATGTACTGTTAAAATATATAAACAAATAATTTTTGGCTCGTTTAAAAACAATTAAATTTAAAATTTTTATCCCTCGGACCCCATACGGCGCGGAATTATTTTACGTATATTAGATCAAAAAGTTTGTACGCTGGCATGCTGATGGTACCATCATAATGTGCATATAATGTACTGTTAAAATATATATAAGATTAATTTTTGGCTCGTTTTAAAATATTGAAAATTAAAATTTTTATATCTCGGACCCCATATGTCGCGGATTCATTTTACGTATAATAGATCAAAAAGTTTGTACGCTGGCATGCTGATGGTACCATCATAATGTGCATATAATGTACTGTTAAAATATATAAACAAATAATTTTTGGCTCGTTTAAAAACAATGAAATTTAATATTTTTATGCCGCGGACCCCATACGGCGCGAAATTATTTTTCGTATATTAGATCAAAAAGTTTGTACGCTGGCATGCTGATGGTACCATCATAATATGCATATAATGTACTGTTGAAATGTATAAACAAATAATTTTTGGCTCGCTTAAAAACAATGAAATTTAAAATTTTTAAGCCGCGGACCCCATACGGCGCGGAGTTACTTTACGCATATTAGATCAAAAAGTTTGTACGCTGGCATGCTGATGGTACCATCATAATGTGCATATAATATACTATTAAAATATATATAAGATTAATTTTTGGCTTGTTTTGAAATTTTGAAAATTAAAATTTTTATACCGCGGACCCCATACGGCGCGTATTCATTTTACGTATAATAGATCAAAAAGTTTGTACGCTGGTATGCTGATGGTACCATCATAATGTGCATATAATGTAGTGTTGAAATGTATAAACAAATAATTTTTGGCTCGTTTAAAAACAATGAAATTTAATATTTTTATGCCGCGGACCCCATACGGCGCGAAATTATTTTTCGTATATTAGATCAAAAAGTTTGTACGCTGGCATGCTGATGGTACCATCATAATGTGCATATAATGTACTGTTAAAATATATATAAGATTAATTTTTGGCTCGTTTTAAAATATTGAAAATTAAAATTTTTATATCTCGGACCCCATATGGCGCGGATTCATTTTACGTATAATGGACCAAAAAGTTTGTACGCTGGCATGCTATTGGTACCATCATAATGTGCACATAATGTACTATTAAAATATATATAAGATTAATTTTTGGCTTGTTTTGAAATATTGAAAATTAAAATTTTTATACCGCGGACCCCATACGGCGCGTATTCATTTTACGTATAATGGACCAAAAAGTTTGTACGCTGGCATGCTGATGGTACCATCATAATGTGCATATAATGTACTGTTAAAATATATAAACAAATAATTTTTGGCTCGTTTAAAAACAATTAAATTTAAAATTTTTATCCCTCGGACCCCATACGGCGCGGAATTATTTTACGTATATTAGATCAAAAAGTTTGTACGCTGGCATGCTGATGGTACCATCATAATGTGCATATAATGTACTGTTAAAATATATATAAGATTAATTTTTGGCTCGTTTTAAAATATTGAAAATTAAAATTTTTATCTCTCGGACCCCATATGTCGCGGATTCATTTTACGTATAATAGATCAAAAAGTTTGTACGCTGGCATGCTGATGGTACCATCATAATGTGCATATAATGTAGTGTTGAAATGTATAAACAAATAATTTTTGGCTCGTTTAAAAACAATGAAATTTAATATTTTTATGCCGCGGACCCCATACGGCGCGAAATTATTTTTCGTATATTAGATCAAAAAGTTTGTACGCTGGCATGCTGATGGTACCATCATAATGTGCATATAATGTACTGTTAAAATATATATAACATTAATTTTTGGCTCGTTTTAAAATATTGAAAATTAAAATTTTTATATCTCGGACCCCATATGGCGCGGATTCATTTTACGTATAATGGACCAAAAAATTTGTACGCTGGCATGCTATTGGTACCATCATAATGTGCACATAATGTACTATTAAAATATATATAAGATTAATTTTTGGCTTGTTTTGAAATATTGAAAATTAAAATTTTTATACCGCGGACCCCATACGGCGCGTATTCATTTTACGTATAATAGATCAAAAAGTTTGTACGCTGGTATGCTGATGATACCATTATAATGTGCATATAATGTAGTGTTGAAATATATAAACAAATAATTTTTGGCTCGTTTAAAAACAATGAAATTTAAAATTTTTAAGGCGCGGACCCCATACCGCGCGGATACATTTTACGTATAAAAGAACAAAAAGTTTGTACGCTGGTATGCTGATGGTACCATCATAATGTGCATATAATGTGCTGTTGAAATATGTAAACAAATAATTTTTGGCTCGTTTAAAAACAATGAAATTTAAATTTTTAAGCCGCGGACCTCATACGGCGCGGAATTATTTTACGTATATTAGATCAAAAAGTTTGTACGCTGGCATGCTGATGGTACCATCATAATGTGCATATAATGTACTGTTAAAATATATATAAGATTAATTTTTGGCTCGTTTCAAAATATTGAAAATTAAAATTTTTATACCGCGGACCCCATATAGCGCGGATTTATTTTAGGTATATTAGATCAAAAAGTTTGTACGCTGGCATGCTGATGGTACCATCATAATGTGCATATAATGTACTGTTGAAATGTATAAACAAATAATTTTTGGCTCGTTTAAAAACAATGAAATTTAAAATTTATAAGCCGTGGACCCCATTCGGCGCGGAATTATTTTACGTATATTAGATCAAAAAGTTTGTACGCTGGCATGCTGATGGTACCATCATAATGTGCATATAATGTACTGTTAAAATATATATAAGATTAATTTTTGGCTCGTTTTAAAATATTGAAAATTAAAATTTTTATATCTCGGACCCCATATGGCGCGGATTCATTTTACGTATAATGGACCAAAAAGTTTGTACGCTGGCATGCTGATGGTACCATCATAATGTGCATATAATGTACTGTTAAAATATATAAACAAATAATTTTTGGCTCGTTTAAAAACAATTAAATTTAAAATTTTTATCCCTCGGACCCCATACGGCGCGGAATTATTTTACGTATATTAGATCAAAAAGTTTGTACGCTGGCATGCTGATGGTACCATCATAATGTGCATATAATGTACTGTTAAAATATATATAAGATTAATTTTTGGCTCGTTTCAAAATATTGAAAATTAAAATTTTTATACCGCGGACCCCATATAGCGCGGATTTATTTTAGGTATATTAGATCAAAAAGTTTGTACGCTGGCATGCTGATGGTACCATCATAATGTGCATATAATGTACTGTTGAAATGTATAAACAAATAATTTTTGGCTCGTTTAAAAACAATGAAATTTAAAATTTATAAGCCGTGGACCCCATTCGGCGCGGAATTATTTTACGTATATTAGATCAAAAAGTTTGTACGCTGGCATGCTGATGGTACCATCATAATGTGCATATAATGTACTGTTAAAATATATATAAGATTAATTTTTGGCTCGTTTTAAAATATTGAAAATTAAAATTTTTATATCTCGGACCCCATATGTCGCGGATTCATTTTACGTATAATAGATCAAAAAGTTTGTACGCTGGCATGCTGATGGTACCATCATAATGTGCATATAATGTACTGTTAAAATATATAAACAAATAATTTTTGGCTCGTTTAAAAACAATGAAATTTAAAATTTTTATCCCGCGGACCCCATACGGCGCGGAATTATTTTACGTATATTAGATCAAAAAGTTTGTACGCTGGCATGCTGATGGTACCATCATAATGTGCATATAATGTAATGTTAAAATATATATAAGATTAATTTTTGGCTCGTTTTAAAATATTGAAAATTAAAATTTTTATATCGCGGACCCCATATGGCGCTGATTCATTTTACGTATAATGGACCAAAAAGTTTGTACGCTGGCATGCTGATGGTACTATCATAATGTGCATATAATGTACTATTAAAATATATATAAGATTAATTTTTGGCTTGTTTTGAAATATTGAAAATTAAAATTTTTATACCGCGGACCCCATACGGCGCGTATTCATTTTACGTATAATAGATCAAAAAGTTTGTACGCTGGTATGCTGATGGTACCATTATAATGTGCATATAATGTAGTGTTGAAATATATAAACAAATAATTTTTGGCTTGTTTAAAAACAGTTATATTTAAAATTTTTTAGCCGCGGACCCCATACCGCGCGGATTCATTTTACGTATAATAGATCAAAAAGTTTGTACGCTGATATGCTGATGGTACCATCATAATGTGCATATAATGTACTGTTGAAATGTATAAACAAATAATTTTTGGCTCGTTTAAAAACAATGAAATTTAAAATTTTTATGCCGTGGGCCCCATGCGGCGCGGAATTATTTTACGTATATTAGATCAAAAAGTTTGTACGCTGGCATGCTGATGGTACCATCATAATGTGCATATAATGTACTATATCTAAGATATATAAGAAATAAAATATATATAAGATTAATTTTTGGCTCGTTTAAAAACTATGAAATTTAAAATTTTTATGCCGCGGACCCCATACGGCGCGGAATTATATTACGTATATTAGATCAAAAAGTTTGTACGCTGGCATGCTGATGGTACCATCATAATGTGCATATAATGTACTATTAAAATATATATAGGATTAATTTTTGTCTCGTTTTAAAATATTGAAAATTAAAATTTTTATATCGCGGACCCCATATGGCGCGGATTCATTTTACATATAATAGACCAAAAAGTTTGTACGCTGGCATGCTGATGGTACCATCATAATGTGCATATAATGTACTGTTGAAATATACAAACAAATAATTTTATATTTAATATAAAAAGATTTTCTCTTGCAAGATCACACATAAAAGATATACACACGTTCGGTTACCTAAGGCTGATAGGAAGCCGACTATCCAGAACATTTCGATTATTGCTAAGCAAGTTCCTCTCTTTCTCATCGGTAGGCATTCGATCAGATACACTCTGAGGATGATATTGTTACCAGTCACTCTGCGAATATGAATTGGAGTCGGATGATAACGCATTACTATACCCACACATGAATTAAATGAATGCGCAGTTTCAATGTCATGTGACAATGAACACACATAATCTGTATCTTTGCATATTGTCTTCGTTTTTTCAAAATATCACAGTTGCAATAAAGAAATAATATCTTTTCTTAATAAAATATTTAAGAATTTCTCGTAATAAAAGATGACATTATAAAATAATCAGTCAGATGTAATGAAAAAGGAAATAGCAAAAAAATATTTTCTAAACGCGTCACAATTTTATTGATGTAACATTTTATCGGATTATATCGATTGTTTATTCGCGATACAAAAGAAAGATAGAAACTTACCCCAATCCTAACATGAATACTGATAAATATATTAAAAAATTAGTTTGCGCAAAAGCCAGGGCAGTCGAGGCGCAAAACACGATGCCCATCGTAATCGGGATTGATTTTTTACGACCGATAGTGTCCGATATAGATCCAAATAGGAAAGCACCTACTGCCATTCCTACGCGATAAATTAAATGTATTGCATGTAAACTAATATACGCTTTAACATAAATTTATGAATACTTTTATGAAATAAATTCTGCGTGAGATATTATCTATTATAATATATTTTATAAATATTTCTTTCTCAATTTGTGTATGTTTATACATACACAAATATAAAATAAAATTTAAAATAAATATAAAATTAAAATAATAAATATAAAATTTAACAGGATAATTTAATTGATATTTTAATGTTTTGTAATAATATTTTTGTTGGAAATATATACCAAAACTGGAAATAGCGACGACCATAGCGATCTGATCTCTATTAAGCTTTAGATCACATTCTATTAATGGTGCCACGATGGGTACAGTTAGAGAAGTGTTTGCTTCTGCGAATGATAGCAAGCCGCATAATGTGACGACAAAGTAATGCCAAATACCCCATCCTGCATTAAATTTATTAAATTTAATATGAATAATTGTATTTATAGATATTTATATATTTGCATAAATTAAAAAACTTTGCTTCTCTAAAATGATCTAAATTAATAAATATTATAAACATAATAATTAAATATAATAATTAAATATGATGTCATATATCGATGTAACGTGTGATGTTTTTATTATAAAAATGATAAATAATTATTTCCTAGAAGAATTTGTCAAATTTCAATTCTTACCTGTTTCAGCTATTATAGTTTCGCAATTGTCACTCATGTCACATAGAAGAATAATAAGGATTTTATCGCCAGCTAGCAGATAATTCACAGAAAAATAGATTATTAAGTATATAAATATTGAAAACAAAATGAAGGTTGCCCTGTAATTTGTCTGCTCGAGAAACGTTCACAAAAATCTTTAAACTAGAATATTATAATGTAAAGATAAAAGGAAGAGATATATACTGATAATTACATCTGCTAAAACATATTAAATACAAGATGACATTTCTGACGATTGAATTTCGCGCAGATTCGATATCGATTTGATATCGTTTTAATCGTTCGATATTAAAATTTCTACTAAGCTTATCGTCAGGTGTTTTCTAATCGTATCAATATTCATCATCACGGCTGATTTATATCGCTAAATACGTGCACTTTTGTACATATCTCAATATGGGATAATCCGTATGATTCGAATGCTATAATATAGAATGGTCAAACATTTTTAAAACATTTGTAGAAAATAAACCCATTTATTAAACTAAAATTTATGTTTTAATACATGTTATTTTGATAATAGCAATTAACGTATACTTAATTGTTAAATAAAAATGGAAGTGACATGTCGAATTTGCCAAATTGCGCATGAAGAGTATAAAACGCACACACATAAGTATATTTAATAGGATATATTTTATTGTCTACTGATATTTTATTGGTCCTTGAAGTATTCCTTTGAGCCAATGACGTCAGGTTTCATGGCTTTCTTGCCGGGTTTCCAGCCAGCCGGGCACACTTCGCCGTGCGTGTCAGTGTATTGGAACGCTTGAACCAAGCGTAGAGTTTCGTCCACGGATCTGCAATTAATGAACGCGATAAGATTACTGGCTGAGAATAAAGTTTGCATTCAATGTTATCAAAAGTCACGCAATTATTAAATAAATTGGTACATTTAATTCTTTTCAACATAAATTAAATTAAATAAAAATGCCAAACTTGTATGAATTCTAAGTCTCTCTACATTGTAATTATATTAAGATGGCATTATTGTCCCACAAAGTAAGCTTTTGTAGATTTATTGATATTAATAATCAAGCGAGAGCTTTACCTTCCGACAGGCAAATCGTTGACTGTGATTTGACGCAAATTCTGCTTGTCATCGATGATGAAAAGACCGCGGAAGGGAATGCCCGTATCCTCGTCGAATATGCCGTAATCGCGGGCAATCTTGCTGCTTTTGTCTGCCAACAGAGGAATATTCATTTCGCCGAGACCACCCTGTTTGCGAGGCGTATTCACCCATGCGAGATGGCTAAAGTGAGAATCGGTGGACGCAGCTATCACTGCACAGTTGATGTCGCTGAATTCTTTCACGCGATCGGAGAAAGCAATGATCTCGGTCGGGCATACGAAAGTGCTGCAATCAAATGATTATATCGTTAATTTTAATCGATCTGATCTATATAACTCTCTGGCTATTTCTTATTTATACGGAATCTTTAAGATAAATTAGGCAATATGCGCTTTTAAGATTTTATTTCGTGTAAATCTTTTAAAATTCAAATATATATTTGATAATTCTTTATTAAACATTTTTGTATTAGCTAATTGGAATAAATATATAATATAATAATTTTTAAAATGTTTATGATGTTGTATAATAGCTAGAATGCAGTTTTAAACCATATACATCTGTCTTTATAAACATAATTTAAAAAAAAAATACAAGATATATTTCTTTGTTTTAAATGTCTTCTCTTAAGAGTTAAACATATTTGGTTTAAATATTAACATTAAGCACAATACAATAGAACTTTTTATTGAGCAGTCGAGATTATGTAATTCTCTTTTATCTACGAAAGTACAATAATAATGTATAATACTTACAAGTCTAACGGGTAGAAGAAGAACACAACATATTTGCCTTTATAGTCGGACAGACTAATTTCCTTGAATTGTCCGTTTACAACAGCGGTACCAGAAAAAGCAGGCGCTGGTTTCTGTATCTGAGCCATGGCTGCTGCTGTTTGGTTTGCTATAATTACACAAATATACAAATAAATAAATCTTACAGTTTTCTCGTGAATTTTACAATATAATTATATATATTTTTATTTTTTCAAAAATTACTAATTGTACATTTTTTGCGCGTATGTTTTTACGCGATAATGTATATTCGATGGCATCGCGAAGCTAATACACACAAAATTTGAATATGAATAACATCTTTGTAGTCAGTTTCTGCGAAGTAATCTCGAACGTGGAATATTTGCAATTTTCTGTAAGATAAATTTCCCTGCGAAAACTATAGCAGAAATATATCATGTACTTAGTACTCGTGTCAATCAAAAACATATAACAACCAGTTAATTTCGTAAGCGACAGTTAAATCAGTACTTAGCATGAGTAGATTTGCACACGATAAACACTCGACCAAGAATCGCTAAACTAAACATTTATTCAGCGATAACTTATGTAAAGGTCCTTGCGTGTGTTTGCTGTTATCTTATTTAAATGGTAAGCCAATAAATATGAAATATCAATATGAGACGCGATATGAGACGAATAGAATAGAGCATGAATAATTCGAGCGAAAAAAATTTAGTGACGCATATATATAGAAATGTCAAAGAGAATTATTTGTCTATACTTGATGGAGTTAATAAAATTCACAATTTATGAAAATAATCAATTTCAATAAAAAATCATATCCAAAGTGGACTTTAAGGGAATTATGAATATTCTATTTTAATATCTTTGATATCTCACGTATCACACACAATTTATTCGAAATCAGCGAATATTTTTAGCAAATTTGATGCGCCAATTTCAATAAAAATTTATATTCTATTTCACGTAATTAATATCGAAAATTAATAGGGCTTAGTAATGTAAATTTCAAGAATATTTAAATAACGCGTTTTATATTGGAAATGGATTTTCTCTCACGGGAAAATCGGCGAGATGAGTGAAGAGAAGCAAAGGGATCAATTGGACCAGAGCACCAGGTGGAACTTTAGATTACGCAACGGTCAGAAGAGCTATAAAAGGCAAAAGGTGTTCTATCTCGAAAAAAAGATCTTTTGATAAAAGAAGAGAGAGCTAAATACAAAGGAATCTTATATAAGGACAAGCTTCGCCTGTACTGAAAAGTCGTACAGAAGTAATCTCACAAACGACCTCGCGTCTAAGCGAAGCCGTTTCCTTTGTTATAGACTCCATTTCAAGCTCGTAATAGCTACACTTATGCTAGTGTAAAACGAGTGATTTTGCATTCTTTCTTTTAAAAAAAAAAAAAAAAAGTTTAACTTTTATTAATATTTCAAAGAATATACAACGAATATCATGTTACTAAACGTATTTAATACAAAAACATGGACTATCGCTTTTCAAATTCTGTATATATTGTGTCTTGTTCTGTATTTACAAGAAATGATTTATGTTATTTATGTTATGTCCTTGTGTATGTGTATGTTATTAGGACTTGTGTCAGTTCGATTCGAATGACAATACACGGATATTTTCAAAGAATATTTATGAGCGACACAATGTGGCTAATTTGCTCGCAATTATTGTCCGATAATTCGTTCAACATTAACTCAGAGTTTACTGCGCATAAATGCATACGTGATGTGTGTAAAATGATAATGCTTCGTGCTAAATGAGTCAATATCACATTGCGTTAATTCGCGCAATGACAGTCGAACGTGGATCATCTCGAAAAAATTTAATATAATTTCCGGATCAATATATGTATGTATTTTATTATATCCTTTTTTCTAGAATTTTATTTCATATAAATATAATATTTGATAGAAAAAAAAGAATTTTATTACTTTTAATATTACATTATAAGAAATATTTTCAGAAAGAGGAGACTGTCTCAAATAAGAAAAAAGATTTGTTTTACACATGTATAATGATTGGATTAAATAAAATATAGCTATGATATATGCAAGATAAAAGTTAGACAAGAGCTATATAATGCTTGAATTATATTTCTTTTCAGTTTTTGTTTCAAATATATTTTATGAAAAATATACAGTATAAATAAATTGATTTATGCATTTTTTGACGTTATTTAAATTTCGTCATAGAAAAGATTTCTCATTATTATTTCTGTAAAGACGTAATCGAGTTGATTAGTATGAACCGCACGATTTGAGGTTCGTTACATTCACCGACATAATATGCGGCTCGTCGGAAGTTCTCGAATTTTCTCTGTTTCTCCTTCTCTCTCTCTCTCTCTCTCTCTCCTCCAAGTTGACCTTCATTCTTGCGAAATAGAACAAAGGGAGTCACGAAATTGCGTTGTTCACGCGAAGAATAAATAATACTTCCGAATTATATAATTAATTTGTGACTCCTTTGTACGTTGCCACGTAATAATTTCGTCGGGACATCCGACAAAGTCGCGTCCCCCTCAGTTTCGAAGATCGACGCGGCGATAATAAAAAAAACCGCTGCATAATGAGAGCAGAGCGATCTTCCCGGCGTCATTTGTTCGTGTGCAAACGCAATTAATTTCGATCGTGAATTACCGGAAAAGTAAAAGAATAGTTCGAGAAACGAATAGGGCGAATGAGACTTACCTTAGCTTCCTCCAGAAATTCGTGGTCCACAATGGACGAAAGACGCAACAACGATGGGAAGGCAACGAGAACTAACCGGTGAACGATGACCGGTTTTCGTGGCGAGATTCTCTAATTCTCTTTTGATATCGACCGCTACATATATAATAGAAGACGAAGTGCAAAGTCTGACAGACATCGAGATTGTCGCGAGATCTGGCGGCTGTTGTTTAATGTTACGTTAGCTGGATCTCTAGAGAATTTTGACAGCAACTGTTTCGTGCATTGGAATGAAACATGAGAAGCTGCGTGAACTTGGCCCCCCGATTTTAACTTTTTGAGTTTTTTTTTGTAATCGTTTATAGATGATTGTTAGATTAACAGAAACGTTCGTTAGATCAGCCCTTCTGAAAAAAATAAAAGTAAACGTAAAGTTAGCGCCTCCGAAATTAATTTTCGTTGAATTTACTTTTATTTGGGGTTCAATCGATGCGAAATTGTTTGTTGGTCACGAATCAATCAATTATAGCGTTTGT
Source organism: Prenolepis imparis (assembly GCF_030444845.1). NCBI lineage: Eukaryota > Metazoa > Arthropoda > Insecta > Hymenoptera > Formicidae > Prenolepis > Prenolepis imparis. The sequence goes on from NW_028141160.1 coordinate 16,034,115, forward strand.
TAGATCGTCGTTTCTTATATAAAAGCAAAAAACCATATTTGGTAATTTTCTAGGGAAATGATCGTGAGAAAGTTAGCCCCCGCTTTTAATTTCATCCTATTTAAGTTTTGAAGAGGCTCAATCGACGCGGAATCGTTTGTTAGTCGCGAATATACTAATTAGAGTGTTTGTTAGATGATCTAAAACATAGCTAATTGTAAGTTAGAATTAACTTCACGATCATTTCCCTAGAAAATTACTGAATATGGTTTTCTGCTTTTATTTAAGAAACGACGATCTAACAAACGCTCTAATTAGTATATTCGTGACTAACAAACGATTCCACGTCGATTGAACCCCAAATGAAAGTAAATTCAACGAAAATTAATTTCGGAGGGGCTAACTTAACGGCTACTTTTATTTTTTATTTTTTAAAGAAGGGCTGATCTAACAAACGTTTCTGTTAATCTAACAATCATCTACAAACGACTTACAAACGATTACAAAAAAAAAAAGTTAAAATCGGGAGGCCAAGTTCATGGAGCTAACATGAGAACGATAAATACCCTAGCCTCGGAGAATCTGGGAGAATGGATTTTCTAAAGAATGGCCACCTTGATATTTACTTGCCGGCTCATGGTGGAAGTATATATACTCCAACATGGGCTGGATGAAAACATCGTAACAGATCTGTGTGAATAATTCGAAACTCTTTTACTTCGCATTCAATCAAGCACTGGATTATTTGCATACGTCAGGTTGAATTATAATTTATTTATTCTGGAATTCTTCAAAAATTTCATAATTGTAAGATTGAAGAATGTTATATTTGTCTGTTTCAGAAAGTTAACCTCTCGACAAACGGTTGTGACCATTCGGATTCGGAGTCGTCATTATTCGAAAAGTTATCATTAAACGAGACAAGGTAAGCGCGCTTGTCTGAAAATTATATTATATATACATGAACAAATGTTTCATGTTAAAATGTTTTATGTCATTTTTTCGCGTTCCTATTATAATAATACGTCTCCATATATATATGCATAACGCATACACCATAATTATTACTTCACACAAAAAATAATAGTAAAATATAAATTGGCATAGACGAATTAATAATAAATGCGTGTCTTGGGGATTGGGAATGAATAAAGATATCGTTTCTCGTAAACCATAATGTGTCTTACGTGCTAATTATTTCTGCGTTATTTATATCTTTAATAACAACAATTTGTATAAATAATACATCTTACGTATGCCGCAACATTGAAGGAACGCTTATAGCGGACGCGTTTCTATGCGCGATCTGCGGGCAAGAATAATACAATTTTTGATATACATAAATAATACGCGGAAGTATCCGTATTTGTGTGTACGTGTCTGTGTGTGCGGTATATCCTTATCTGTACGAATGATAATATACTTTTTGGCACTTACTAATTAATCGAAACCTGTACGGACCATCTTATTAAGCATTAGACAAACGATCCCAGAAAAAAATCCTCCTTTCTCCTCGCTCCTATTTCCGCTCACAAATTCCGTTTTATCTCAAAAAATTGATTTGAAACGACTCTTAGGTAGGCGATCTTTCTCAGAATGTCCGGGATAGTTCAATACGTGGTGGTGCGGGGAGATCTATCAAAGACGATGAAGTGGCCATTGGGTGCCGTGATCGCCCAGGCGTGTCACGCGTGTACCGCCGTTACGCATCTCTTTTACAATGACGTCCACACGCAGGCCTATCTCGCCGATTTAGACAATATGCATAAGGTCGTTCTCGAAGTAAGTATGATGATTCGGGAACGTTGCGAGCTCCGGCCGAGATCCGTTCAAACAGTCATATAATGCATGCAAAGAAAATTACTCTAAACTATCATCATTTAGTCTTTAGTCGTTCGTTTAAAGTATATCTTGATCGCTATAAGATGCGAGATTCGTTTAAATGCGTCGAAATAAATCGCTAAAAAAAAACGACGATAAAAGGGTATACGTGAATCACGAGTATGAATAAATAGGCCGCCGATGAATCCGATCTGCAGACGCTGTGTTCGAAACTGAAGGAGGATGACATTCAGCACAAGCTGTGGATAGAACAGCCTGAAAACGTCGCGACGTGTTTGGTAACGAAGCCTTATCCTAAGGACAAGGTGCAATCGTATTTTAAGAAGTACAAACTGCTTAAATGACAGCATAATGATGAATAATAATAAATATCGCTACGATAAAGAGTGTCTCGGATTACTTCTTATCCAGTCGAAATTAATCCTCTCATTTCTGAAAACTAAAACTATCTGTCATTTGTATTTAAAGAAAAAAAATTTAGAAAACTTTGATTTCTTTTAAATATGCAAGATTATTGAAGTGTATAAATATAATTTAAGACATTATTAACGAAAAAACCTGTCGACTCTGAGAAATTGAACTGACGGTACAACCAAAGCGCTCGCTATAAACTAAATATACATTTCTTCAAAAGAAAACGCGAATATGACGTTTATATTTTACGCTGTTTGAACGGAAGATCAATGTGCCGGAGATAAGTCGGCGTTCTGCACACGTCTGTCGAACGTAGCGTCTGACTGTCGATATTGCAACGGGCCTCTCGGCCCTGCCACTTTTATCTTTTTCGTTTTTTTTTCTTTCTTTATTTTTTTTTATGAGCGACATCGTTTTGACGTACGGGAAATATTTGCGTGTCGGGGAATGGACTACAAACGCTCGAAAGAGATAAAAGGAAAGAACAGAGCTCGATACGGCGGCGGCCTGATATTTCTGACATCGAGAAAGATATACGCTTGCCGATTTATTTCGCGATACCTCGCAAGTATCAAAGTGTATGCAGTCGTTACTTTACTTTTCTTTCCTTGCGTTACACAACTAGCGTAGTACGTAGTACGAGAGTCTATATAATAATCTAAACGGGATTAACGCGGAGATGGCGCGCCGCTAATCAACTATAGTCGTATCAAAAAGTGTCTCTCGCTTCGCGAGTCTACGGTTCTGTCTACGGCGAAGATCGTTTTTCTTTTTCACAGGTACGGATTAGCGTACGTCTTTTCGCTGAAGATTAGCCAAGAGGCGACTTGATGACATAGAAAGAATCGCGAGAATATTGCGCGAGATTGCGGAAGATTTATAATTTCTTTTTTAAAGAAATTCTCAAAGGTATCTACATGTAAAACATCTCACGGTATCAAGCAAGATGATTAACAGATATAAGGAAAATTCTCGTACGAAATATATTTGTGAGAAAGAAAATTTTCGAAACTTTCGCCATTTCAGGTCGCCACTCTAGAAGCTAATTCTTCGGCGCATTGCAATTTTTTTTTCTCCCTCCTCGTTTACATCTCATCGAATCGCTCGTTCGACAAATCCGCGGTGAATGTCCTTCGACCCCCTGTCGCAGAATTCATTTCGCATAGAGACATCGAGTACTCGATACAAAGCGAATGCGTTTCCTCCCGACCCATCGCACCATCGCGCTCGACCACGAAACGTCCTTCGCGCACTTCACTTTAATTTTCCGGGATTACTTTGTCCGCTCTTACTCCAATATCTCTCCGTAACCGGGATCGGAATTTTTCCCCGTTTCCTTCTCACGCGAGCGGGCGGGCGAGCTGCGCACTTGGAACCGGAAGTATCGATCGCGCGGATCGATCGCCGTATACTTTTGTGTGTGACGTTTCTAGGTAAACCGTATGAACCGACGACGATGGTTGTCGGGATACGTAGATTCGCAGCAAGCTCTAATTATGTACACGCACTGCGGATGCTAGACACTGTAAGTACACATATTTACAACACTCGATGGCAAGATGATTATTTTGGTATATATATATAATATATATATTTCATTTTTTTTCGCGTAACGCGGTCGTCGTAACCAGACGGAGGCGGGATCAGGAGGATGTACAGTAGTCCTTATGAAAAAATGCGCTATTGTACTTGCAACATCACTGCCGCTCGTTCATCTCCTCCTCCTCCAGTTCCTCTTCTTCCAGCCATTGGCGTAGGATGTTATTCCTTGGCTGCAAAGCAAAACATAAAGATTGATTTGATTGACAGTTTTATAAATTAGATCGTATTCGCAAGCAAATCTGCTGGAAATCATCTCGATGCGTCCAATCGATACAAGACACGCAGAAGCTGCATTAGATTTCATAAAATCTTTTCGAGAATTTTTAGTTAGCTTCAGGGATAAATTGGTACACGAAAGGAAGAAACGAGCGAGCGGGTGATGAATGATAGATAAGCGATAAATTTGAAAAATATATATTTCATGCTTGCGTGATATTTTTATCTAATCTTTTTTTCATAGAAAAAAATTGCAGTTTTTTAATCTCTTCTATCATAATTTTGTATTAACATATCAATATATTGGAAAAAGATATCTATATAATAAAAATTTGCATGCTACGAATAATTATACACATGCATTTGTAATACTATAAAACTCTCTAAGAGATCTGAAATATTTTTGATTCTAAAGATGAATGCAAGACTTCATAAGTCAATACAGTAAATAGAAAATGTGCGAACGCGTTTGATATTGATATATAAATAAAGGAATAGATCTGTACAAGAAATTCTGACAACTTTATCCAATGAATTCCGCTAGGCATTAAATATGTATAAGGCAATATATTATGTCTCAGAGATCGCAGCCAATAGATATGATGCGTGGCATCAGAAACGTGCAGCGAATGCAAGCGAGACTCTATATACGCGAGATCGAGCTGTCATGACACATATGCGTACGTTAGTATTACTACAGGATTCGCAATTACCGGGGACCACGTTAGTTTGGGAGGACGGGGTGAGACGAGTGATGAGGGTGGCGGTGGTGGTGGTGGTGATGGTGTTGGTGTTGGTGCTGGTTGTCGGTAGTGATTAGGGCAGCGCACAAAAACGAGCATTATTGCTCGGCTAGATTCCCGTTCGGGTCCGTATTATAGTCCTCGTACTCGTCCTCCGGTTCCTCGTAATCCGTCTCCGCGGGTTCAGGACCCTCGATCGCCGGCGTGGATGTGCTCGTAATATCCTGCTAAGCACACACAAGAGAGAATCCAAGCGTACCCTGCTATTTCCCCTTTCATCCCTCTCACACGATAACGCGTGTTTAGTTATTAGATTATTAGTTTCTATATACGCGGATTGTTAGTACCCCGCAGTAATAACTAGCAAAGAACGTGCCGACAATTTCACAAAATTCACATAGAAAGTCTATTAATGATTATTAATTAATACATCCGATTTTTATATAGACTAGAACAACACAAACGCGCCCCATTCCTCGTTTTATATAAAAAAGAATGATATTTTTATATAAAGTTTGTTTTAACTTGATTAATATTTTTTGACAAGAAATCAGCTGATTAAAGAGTTAATTTAATAATTTATTTTTAAAATAATAATATGTTTTAAGTAATATGTTATAATACTTTAAACTCAATTATAATATTTTTGACAGTTATCAGCTGATAACTGTCAAAAATATTAATCGTGATATATTAATCGTGTATATTAATTAAATAAATGTGTACATAAATGTATATATATATATATATATATATATAAAAATGTGTACATAAATGTATATATATATATAAATGAGTACATAAATGTATATATATATATATATATATATATATATATATATATATATATACATACATATATATGTGTACATAAATGTATATATATATATACTATATAAATGAAACAATTATATTAAATTTTTGTATTTCATAGAATTTAGTTCTAATAAGTTAATGAATGTATTCGTTCTTAAAACTGAATATGTTGTATCTTTCTAACCAGAATAGGACACATGTTTATATAAACTTTCTTGCTTAAAATAATATGTATAATAATGTCTTAGAATGCTGACCATATTCTTCCTGAAACATCCTGTGTATATATGTATATATATATTTTTTTTCTTATTTCGTTTAATCCTAACCGAATATAATTACTAATTACGCGCGCGAAGCGAAGTTATTATATTATTCTTTGATAATAAAATCTTGAAAATTGCAACGCAAGCATAAAAATTATTATTGCAATCAATGCATAAAGAAAATATATTAATTAATTATGCAATGCATAAAAATACTATATTTAAATCTTTAACAGAAAATGCGAATAACAAAATAGAATTTTCTACAAGAATTTTTTGACCAAAATACCTACGCTTTCATTAGACTCACACATCTCCATACATCTGCTACGCTGCGCGTCTCGCGCGGGACTGATCACCAGTCTCGCGATCGAGATATCTCGCACGAGAATCAGTCTTGCGCGAGACGCACAACGTGATGGACGTGTGGGCTGCGTTAATCTAATAGAGAGGATAGAAAGAGAGAGATGTTTTCGTCGGACTCGGTTCATGGCTGTGAAGTTGGCTTGCGCTGTTAGTTGGCGACACCGCTGCGCAGAATCTTGTGGTCGGTGGTGGGGATTAGTCTCTCGCGAGACGTGCAGCGTGGTGAACGTATGGGACGCGTTAGTCTAATGGAAGGGATAAAAAGAGAGAGATATTTCGCCGGGTCTAGTTCACTCTTGGCTATGAAGTTAGGTATCACCGTCAGATGGCGACACGGATACCGTTGCTCGCTCTGCTCGCTCAGCGTCTTGCGGTCAGTCCAGTCCAGTCTAGCTTACGCGACACGTGCAGCACAGTGGATGTGTATTAGATGCGTGAGTCTAATGAAAGCGCAGATATATATTTTGATTTCAAAAGATTCTTTAGAAAATCCTATTTTTTGTTCCCTGTTAAAGATTTAAATATTATATTTGTATGCATTGCTTAATTAATTAATATATTTTTATGCATGCGTTGCAATTTTTGAGATTTTATTATCAAAGAATAATATAACTTCACTTCGCGCGCGTAATTATATTCGGTTAGATTAAACGAAATGAGGAAATAAAAATATATTATATATATATAGAAAGAGAGATATATGTATATACAAATATATGTATATTTAAAAATATATATATATATAAATGAGTACATAAATGTACATATATATATAAATGCATATACTATATATACATGCATATACTATATATGTATACATGTATATAATATATATACATATTCATATATATACATATACATATATATACATATTCATATATATACATATTCTGGTTTAAAGTATTATAATATATTATTTAAAACATAATATATTATAAAAATATCATTCTTTTTTATATAAAATCGAGGAATAGCGCGCGCTCGTGTTGTTCTAGTCCCTTTCTAAAAAAGGCACGTTAAGTCGATTCTCTCAAGTATTGTTGCCTTTTTTTCGCGATGCTGATTAGCTGCCTTGATTTGCGTTGTGCGTATTCATAACATCGAGAGGCTGTCATCCCGAGGGTTAGCAGTTTGACAGTTTGTCCAAAATGAAATTATGTACAATAATAACATGTTTTAATACTTTAAATTCGATTAATATTTTTGACAGTTATCAGCTGATTATTGTCAAAAAATAATCGCAAACAAAGTACATATTATAAGTATACACATATATTATAACATATTATATTATTTACAACATATTATTACAATTAAAATAATAATTTGTAAGTAATATAATATGTTATAATGGTTTATCCGCGATTAATATTTTTTGACAGAAATCAGCTGATAACTGTCAAAAATATTAATCGAGTTTAAAGTATTATAAGATATTATTTAAAACATAATATATTATTTCATTTAATTTTATTTTGGACAACTTGTCAAACTGCTAACCCTTGCGATGACAGTCTCTCGATGCTATGAATATAACAAAACGCGAATCAAAGCAGCTAATCAGCATCGCAGGAAAGTGACAACAATGTCAATAATATGCCTTTTTTAGAAAGGGAAATCTCGTAAAATATAATATTGGCAATTATCCAATGGAACTCTTTATCTTTTTTTATGGAAACAATTGTTAATCCGATCAAACTGATTCTATAGCTATCATTGAGAGAAGCTTGTGGATCAGTAGAAAAGCTTTTTTTTATACACCTTTTGTTAATTTCTATCGCAGTGTAATTTGGAAATGTAAAACGTTTGATTCCTCAAATCTATTTTGCCCGCAAACTTCGAAATGAGAGATAAAACTATCGGTTACCTGCGGTGGTCTCCAGCCGCAGCCCGGTAAGGGAAGCCCGTCTGGTCCCAGCGGACACGGCGCGTCCAATCCTGGTACACCCTGGTCCCCCTTGTTGCCTTTGTCGCCCTTCCTGCCGCGTTTACCCGGCGGCCCCTGCGCGCACACGCGAAATGCATCATCTCTCTGACAGCGCGAAACGCCCGATGCAAATTCGCGACGTGCAAATAAGGCCAGGCACATAATATTGTTGGATTATGCAATTATACTAGTACTGCTGGTGAGAAATCGGTGCACAATACCTCGACGAGTACGAAGTGCAGAGGAGAGCGTGTCGCGGGTCGCCGTTCAATTAATTGGACTTTAAATTGTTAATTAGGCAAGAGAGAGGGCTTTTACATCCATCTCGACAATGCGAATCGCTCGCTCTATATATGATCTCCGGATGATCTCTTTTGTCATTGACGGACATTCCGAGACGATTTCACGGGGAAATAATAACGACGCGACAGCGCTCTCGTTTGGCGCTTCGTTTACTCGAGCATCTAATGTTTCCTCTAATTAATATTAATTCGCGCCTCTCGTCATAATGCGCTTTCACGGAACGGTGGTGGCAGCATATACATGTACAAATTCGCAATGTACGCGCAAAATGTGTTAGCCTCGCGAAGGGACCGCGTGGATCTTGGTAAGGGTAGGCGTGTATATAACGTGTGTGCAAGGACGTTCCCCTCGTGTTTGCCACAACGAGAGAGAGCTTCCTTCGTTATATCTCCGTATGACCTTGTACTGCGTGATCTCGCAGTCTCGTCGTAAACGACGACGATGACGACGACAGCAGTGTCCCCGACGTGCTTGCAGCAATGGTCGTGAATAAAAGATACGCGCGAGGATGCGGAAGGGCTGCTTTGATTCGATCGTCCCGAAAATTTATGCGCGTAAAATATTTATGTATGCTCTTGCATCATTTCCTGGGATTTAGGTCTAGAAAAAAAAATATAATAACGCGGAATTAATGCGGAACGAAATTTTAACGGAGTAATTAATTTCGTCTCTGTACAGATCGTTAGTCCGATCTCCTGGTGATTTTACCCATAGCGAAGATAAACCAATCGACTAATGCTTTGCGAGAATTCGAAAGCTTCCTCGGCTAACTCGCCAGGACGTGCGTATGATTATATATCCGTTAGGAAGCGAACCGTATATATCCGACTACGCGCTTACTCTCTCCTTCTCTCTCTCTTACGGTCTGTCGGTTATCGTTGGGCAAACAATCCCCCCGTAAAGCATACGGGACGATCTAATCACGCCCGATCGCTTTCGCATCCCCGCGGGAAGAGCGGCAGTATATATATGTATATAACGTGGATCGGCTCTCTGATACTGATGGAGAGCGTTGGAGAGAAACGTGAATACGTCGAATTAAGTCAATACTCACAGATTCGCCTTTGGCACCTTTCTCTCCCTTCGGTCCCTGGAATTGGTGAACACGGTCACAAAAGGAATTTTTAAGTCGTTTTGGCCGCGTAATTATTTTTTTTTCTTTTTTTTTATCACGCGCGCGCGCGCGCGAGACGGTCGTTCCAGAAAATCTTTCCAACGGAAGGAGGCTCGAGGAAGAGATGCCCCACGTGTGACCACGACGACGTCGCGTGTATATCGATTCAACGGCGGCTTTTCCGTCGACTATCGAGGGGAAGGGAATGGCTATCGATTCACGGGCCGAAACCGCGGGGGTATTTCGAGTAGATCACTTGGTTATTGCTCTTGCCTCCGACGAGAGATACGAGAGACGTCAATAAAGCGAGAATATGGAAGGTCAATAAATAGCAGCGATATGAGAGAGAGATTAATAATTCTGCGTTTTTAATTAGAATAGCAATCATTTCTGAGTAATTATGAGATATTGTTAGTTGTAAAATTAGGTTTAATTATTTGACAAAACATTACGTTTAATTTTTTTTAAAAGCACGATTTAAAAGGAGGATGTTAATGAAATATTAACAGCTTTCTGTAGCTTTTTTGTAGACACACTAATCCTGTTTGCCGTTTGTATTAAAATATTCACGTGGAAACTGTGATATTAATATCACGAGAGAACAGGTATGCATGCTTTTTAGACTTTTCTGTTTCTAAAGAGAGAAAAAAAAAGAACAAGCGCTGTAAGGCTTTAAATAAGAAGGAAATATCGCGCTACGGCCCGCGAAATATAGTTATATGTTCAGACGCGTGAAAGGGATTATCCTCCTTCAAATACCTTCCCATGCATTCGAGGGTATATATGAATGAGTAAGTGAGAGAAAGATAGAAAGAGAGAGAGAGAGTCGTTTTATATGCTCTCACATCGGTACGCATTGAGCGGTCACACGAGCACTGCTCGAGCATCCTTCCGGACACTCCAGAGAGAAGCACGAGGGAGTTGCGCGTTTCCCCCTCCGTTATAATTCGGCCGTAAATTTTGATCGGGCGATCAAGCCCTCTCTAGCTCGATTATATATACATATATATATATCAAAGGAGTTGCGCGCGGGAACCCTTTACGTCTGCCTTAAATCGGTCAACAACTACTCGCACATCTGATATTATTTTCGCGCGCAAAAATATCGTAAAAAATAAATGACAGCGTTCTTTTTGCAAATGATACTATTACTGAAAACATTTCACGCTACAGAAAAATATATAAAAGATATATAAAAATTAATCACGTAAAAATCTAATCGGAATATTAAGAAGCTACTCTCATAAAAGACATTTGAGTATTAAAAATTCAAGTATCGAAGAAAATGCGCGCATCTCCAGATATATATGTACGAAAGCCTCTTGCGCGAGTGCAATTGATTAAGCGCGATATACGAAAAGAAATTACGAAAAAAAAAAATTAATTTGCGAGAAAATGGACTTCGAACGAAAGAGGGAGAAAGGCGCAAGACGCTGGGGCTCCGTTCTCTTCGAAATCGGACGGAGGGAGTGAAAGGGAGGATTCTCTTTTCGATTATTATTTTTCTTTTCTTTTTCCGACAGTCCCCGGGGTAGATTAGGCGGAATGTGTCGTCGTTACCCCGGGCCCTGGTCAGACCGTGTCAGATTGTGTCGCAGTCGCGCCGGAGGACGAGCGATAATCGAAAGCCAACTGTACCTCCGCACCGGGAATCCCGTCGGTACCCTGGGGACAAACACAGATCGACTCGTTAGCGTGTCTCTCTCTCTCGAGATGTAATCGAGTCAGAGAGGCTGACTTGACGCGTTCCTCAGACATGACTCGATTCCAATGTACCCGGATACGATCTCAGGAATCTCGAACGATAGAAAATACAGATTGAAAGATCACGATTGACGGATTGCGGTATATTGAAATTCAATTGAATCGCGGAAAGACGGAAAACGATCCGCAAATTTGCGTTTACGTGTCGCGCGACGCGAGTGACACTTTTATCCGTCAGTCAAAATTTTATTACTGAAGAATCGACTTTAGACAAAACAAAAAAAAATCCTATATTAATAATTAATAATTTCCTATATATTTTAATAATGTTCCTATATTTAAAAAAAATGTACGGAGCGCGCCTTACAGGATCCGTTAAAGCAGAAAACTACTTTTTGATGAAGGGCAAGATTGCCTCGGGTAAACCTCGAGCGTGCTCGATAAACATGAACGACACACAGGCGATATCACGCGTTAGAGGAATCGAATTCGACGGCGGAAATAAATACTTGATGAGGCGTAGGACTTACAGGCAATCCCGGATCTCCCCTTTCGCCCTTCGTTCCTGGCTCGCCCTGCGCACCCTGAAAGTACGAAGAAACTTGACGTGCGCTTGACACTTAGACTCGCTCTCGTACGCCGTAGAAAAGTAGAGGAAGAGAACACACGCGCGATCTAATTTCTCTATATACTCGATCTAATTTCGATCCGATTGTATCGCGTATCGGCGAACGAGAGAGACAGCGAGACACGCGAAAATAGAGAGCGCGTCCGAATAAAAGGAGGAGTAATCTATAGTGAAAACGGGGTCACATCCCGTGGATCGCTCACCTTCATGCCGTCTAATCCTGGTGGTCCCTGAAAGGTAGAGGAAACCTCGTCAGATACACGGCGAAGCCCATCGATAATATCGAGCGTGTAATATTGTCGACAGCGATTTAAAACTATATCTCGTAGAGAGAGAGGGAAGGGTAGGAGGCATCTTTATTATTTAGAGACGCTCTTTTAAACATCGCCCTCGAGTGCTTCAGGATCCTCGTTAATTCTCGTCGCGTGTCGATCGATCAGGAACGCGCAAAAATGCCAGTTGCGACGTGGAAGAATATTTGCACAACGCGCCACGCTGTTTCGCTATATAAATACAGCCGCAGTTCTCTGTGTCGATCGGCGTTATATACCCTCGCAACTCTTTCCCGGTGCGCGATAAAGTTTCGAGAACTCTCGGATTTTCCAAATTAAGTTATAGTCGCGCTTGATGTGTCGGTATAGATATTGGCCGGGGGGAGGAGATATTCGATCGATTTTCATTGTAATGAAATTGCCCTCTATTGGAGGATTCCCCGTGCTCTCTCTTCTCCCGTTACGACGAATATATCCGTGCCTCTGTAAATATTTGAAGTGTAATTTGAGTAAATTTCTATATCATTTCTAAATAGAGAGAAAAACGTTTTTTTTTTGAGCTGCTTAAAAACGATGTGCAAACATTCTTCTTCTACTTCTTCTTTCGCGGAATAAAACTTAGCCGGCGCCCCGTAATGAATTAGATTTCTTTCAGAACGTTTCGCGTTCAACGCTCGTTCGGGCGTTTCAACTCCGAAACTCATCTTCGACCCGTCGTCGCGAGATTATCTTCACCCCTTTCCCTCCCCCCTTTTCGTATTATCAAAATTAATCCCCGAGACCGAGGCATACTGACAATCGAGGGCGGACGGCTTCGTGGAAGGTATAGAGCAGGAGCTTGAGCAGAGTTCAGAGAGAAAAAAAAAAAAAACTAGCGTACTTCGTAACGAAGCGTCGACGCTTGTGGCGCCTTTGTGTTTTCATCCTTTTTTTCCTTCTTTAGAATTTTAACTCTAAGGTAGCAAGATTAATCGTCGGCCTGAACGACCCGCCGATTATAAAGCCACCATTCGTGGTCGCAGCAAATTAACACGTGTTAATTTTAAGTCTTCTTTATCTTTAAATCTTTTCCTATTTTTTCAACTTGCAACTTGCGACAGATGCAAATACAAAAAGAGATAGAGGAAGATGAGCGAAATTGTTATCCAATGGATCGCAAACAGTCGTAGCACAATGCAAATAAGAAGCGAGATAATTATATTATTGGATTATTATTATATATAAATATATGTGTATGTGTGTGTAAAAGAGAGAAAAAGAGAGAAAGCATTAATTTTTCGGTAGGCAGTTTTAGAAGCAAAGGACACAGGCACATGCACATTCTGTTTATTAATCGGGACAATGTAAAACAAAACTGATGTTAGAGTCAGTATTCACATACGCATTCAATTAGATCGCCTTAGGTTGATCGGCTTAAGAGAGGAGAGCGCCGCCTTAACAATTAACGCACGCAGACACACGCGTCTGGATTTATTGTGTGTGTGTGTGTGTGTATGTGTGTTGTATGTGTATATATATACTACTATATATATAATATATGCACACAGAGTGTCATCTTATGATTATCGAACATCTCTCCCGGTTATGGATTCTTCCGCGAACTTTCGTAGTCAACCTTTGCTCGGCGAAAATTTGATCAAATATTTGACAAGTAAAGTTTAAATTACATTTTCATTTAAGCAAAACTTATTTGAAATTATTGGAAAAATTAGCTGTTGCTATTTATACAATCTTAAAGCCAATCGAAGAAAACTCTTTAAATCTTTGAGGTCGAGAAACTCGTCTCGTAATTAAATTTTCGTCAAATTTTTGTTAGGGAAGAAAAAAAAAAAAGAGTCGATTTTAAATTCGTCAATGAATCTGTAACAAAGAGATTTCGATACACGACAGATGATGGTCTGTGTGTATACACCTGCATACGACACGCAGTTACGTGTACATATGAACTTCTTACTTGTACTTAACATTTACAGACATACACATACAAATGGGTATACAAGGCGTTCCCGAGTTTCATCGACAAAACTTTCGAAATTGAACGCGTTGAAACGAACGTTTCTTTTAATGGATACTTTTGCCCGCGAGTACCTCGTTTCACCAAAATTTCGACGAAAACTCTATCGGATCGGGTCATTAAAAAATCCGTAAATTTTCTCCTAGTTTCGCAAGATCGATAATTACAGACGTTTCCGTATCGATTTCGCACTCGATTACTTCATCAATGTCGAGAAAGAGAAAAATATTCGTCGGCAAAAATATTTAATAGGAATAAAAATAAATTTTGGACGCCGTGAAAAGAAAATTTCTTTTGTCGACAGGCTCGAGATAAACACCCCGTATATTTATATACATATCATCGATTTATTTACGCATCAAAACGCGACTGCGTTCTCCAAGTTTCTCGTCACGCATACGTTCCTTCGTGTATATGTATGTGTGTCCGAGAGTATACATGTGTGTGAGTGTTTGTATACATATACGTATGTGCGTTTGTTTATGCATATGTGTATGTGTGGGACCGTCATACACTTTACACGCACAGGAGAGTCATTGTCATGAAATAGAGTTGTCATCGACGGAGCTTCGTTCGCGCTCTCCCGTCCAGTTATCCTCTTAGACTATATTTAATTTATTGTTTTCAAGTGTACACAAGAATTAGAGGTGTGTTAGTATCGCTCGTAGTCCGTTATTTAGACGATACATCGATTGTGACGGCGCGCCAAATATACCGTTATACGTCGTTTTATTCTACACTGTACATTCTCATGATTCTTTCTGTTCCGTATTTTCAGATTACGTCGAGGATAGACGCGTAAAGTCAAATTTCACTACAAATATAATAGTATTTTTAGATGAATTTTTTCGACAAAAAATTAGTATCTGAATAATTTCTGAAAATTATACACTTAAATAATTTTCGATTTATTGGAGTCTTTTTTATACTAGAATTTTAAAACTGGAAGAAAGATTTTTGTTGAGCTATCAGAATCAATATCTGTGCGATCACATAATACATACATATTCGCCTATCCTCCACAGGAAATAATATCTTTCCTAGATATTGAGATCATCTTTGAAGATGCTTCGCTATCTCGTTGTACTTCGGATAAAATCCTTCTTATATAGGCCAAGTAATTACCTCTACCAGTAATTACATCTTACATGTATTTCACGATATCGAGAATCTTTCCGCATTTTCAGCATGTGCAAAATACTCTTGAAAAGCTTGTTAGTTTGAGATTTATTTAACTTTATCGTCGGAGGAACGTTCGCTAAAATTATCGACTATCCTAGACGCATCTCGTATATGAACATTTAGTTTGACGTCTAGTTTATCACCGACAAGAATGTTGCGTCGACTTTGCTATATTGATTAGAAACATCATATCGCGTGTTCCTCTCACGGTTCTATTAAAGTTCCGCAGGAGAATATCGCAAACTATCGATACTGCATTTTAGCGCACCCGACGGGATAGTGGTGGAAAAGCCGAAAGAGCAGACGGCGAGGGAGAAAAAGAGAGAGAAAAAGAGGGAGAGAAAGAGAGATGGGTATTTTCTCCTACTTGTTATTCGCGGCGGCCGGCCACAGAAACGGTTCTACTACTGTTCAGCGAACGCGAAATTTCCTCGCGACCGATGTTCGTGCGCAATATCACCAACGTTTCCCACGACTCTCATAAAAGGTCTTGCCGAATGTAAGTGGTCGAATACATTGACCTTTCTTCTCCTTTTCTCTCTCTTGTTTGCCCGCTGCTGCGCTGTTGCTTCTTTAGGCAAGCTTTATGCAAGCGCTGAGCAATGATTTAAAACGCATCCAGCTGTTCTGCGCGAGAGAAAAGCCGCTTTTAGCGAATTTAATTATCAAAATAATGCGTTTATTGTTTGTTTGTTTTTCTTACTGAGGCGCGAGTCTGAATCGAGCAGCGAAGAATCGGAAACGTTACCGAGATGTTATCCTCCTGATGAAACCACGCTGACGTCAGCGACGAGTAATCACGTTTTCATTGCGATATATGTTGATGTAAATTAATTTTTTCATCTACCGTGATTTATACCGCAAGAAAATATTGCGTCCAATTTCTCGCTTTCGACGTCATAATTTAATATGATAGCTGTGCGATGCGTTTTTCTTTTTTTTCTTTTTCGATCAGGAGTTTTAATTTTATTCCCTCTTCTATTTTTTCTTCCTATTAATATGTCTTACGGAATTCTCCCGACGTAACGTTCCCGTACGGAATTCTTGATGGTTCGTGAAATGCGACTGGAATACTACGAAGAAATGTAGAACGAAGAGGAATCATGATAAATGGCTGGGTTATTATTAGGCGCCGGCGATGCTGCGAGAGCGAGCTTTCGTTAAGTAGAAGCCGACTGAATTATTCTCAGGAGAGGCACAACGGAAAAGTGGATTTTGCCAGACAAAGGGACAGGCTGAAAATTGTTTCTCAAAGCTTGCCAAGTTAATTTAGACGAAAATTAAACTTTTAACTTTCGATAAACGTTACTTGATCAGTAATTACGGTCTTCACGTTTAATTTTTAATTTAATTTTTTTTTATTCAAAAACCTTTTTTTATTCTAAACAAATTCCAATCGAATTGAAAGAAAAGGATACTCCTGAAGTTTTATATAAATCTCTATGCAAATTTCTCTAGAATCTAGAATACGATCCGAAAATAAAATATCGCCTAATTACCAAAGAATATTTGCGAATATTTCGAATGATGTACGCACAATTTGATAATGAAATGACATATCAATAACTCTACTTTATTACGCTATAAATAGTGCGATAATTAAAGCCTTGCCTTTACGTTTTATTCGATAAGAGATAGGAGTCCTTCTTACGAAAAATGACTCATTCAGGAGAGAATAGAATCCGTACGTCTTTTCATATCACGCCGAGATACAAAATTTAGCGGGACGGCGAAGTTTATTATTTTTCTTAGACCCACCAAACTCTCTGAGTATACTTGCGCTTGCGATCGAGAATCTGTTCCCGGTCGGCGCAAACGGCTGACTATTAGCCGATACGTATAGAGTAAGTTAAGAGGACGGATGGTGGTGTGATACGCGTAACATGCGTGCGATCATGCGCAAGTTACGCGCAGACGAGAAATTTATTTCGAAAGTATTTCGAATATGTCATTAAAATAGATACACGCGGCGTCGCGATGATTTTTTTTGCCCTTAACAATTAATCGTTAAATTCCCATTATTTTATCAAATCTGATTTATTAGGAGCCCTTTGCAAAATAAGCGGCTCTGCTATACGCGGCATCAGGTATACAGGATGTGTCAGATTTGCGAAATATTTTAGGATAGAATTGGAATCGAGAGACTCTCTGTAACTCTTCGATAATTTCGAGGTGATATTTAAAATTACAGAAATATTTTATATTTATATTAAAGATCCTCTAAATTCGTCACACGCAGAGGACGCGTCTCTCCTAAAATATTTCTGAACAATCACCGAACATCCTGCATAGCTCATCATTCCAATTGGCGCGATTCTCACTTACGATCAATCTCGACGAAATTTTAACACACTGGAAGACGTTCCTTCCGCATTCCTGTAGTCTTCATCATTGTTAGACATCGGCGCGATTTAAATCGCTTGATGAATTTACACTCCGCGTCTGTAAACGTTGCGGAAATTTATGATCGCAAGCTAGAGGAGGATTTATATTCGGCCTCTCTGCGCTTCGTTCTCGAGCGAAGCAACGACGAAGTTGCGCGCGGATAGATATCAGTGTTGAAGACCGCGTTCCTCAATGTCGAAGCGAATATTCTTTCAGAGCGGACAGAGTCTATGTACGCTTCTGTGAAGTACAACGATATATAGTATATACATATATATACTATATATATACATATATCGTATACATATCGCTTTCTGATATCAAAGAGGAAAACGCGCGACCTCAGTGACCCGGGCCGTAATAAGTCTCGAGTCTCAGTTCCGGAGAATGTTGAGTTTCGCATTAAGAGACACCTCAATATCGAATTTCATAGCAGCGACCAATGGCCTGGCAGGAGATCGATCGACGGTACTCGAAATCTGTCTCGTGGGGGAGAGGATGGCAGAATCCGATCCGCGGGATCCAGCAGCTGACACTCCGGGACTTGGCGCATTCTAAACGATCTAAACATGTCGATGATAGTTCGCGCGCGATGCTTACGCGTCCGCTCGCCTCCTCTCGAATCGCCACTCTCGACGCGAATGATGACCGTCACATGTTACCTCTTTCTCATCAGTCCTCGCTGTATTTATGTATGTACACGCAACACGCACGCGAGCAAGTGCTCTCTCTCTCTCTCGAGAGGCGATCGAGAGGTGGCCGGCCAAGCTACGTTGTGACTGTCGCGCGCGATAATATAAACGCACTTATCGGCTTATTATCAGCGAATTCCGCGGCGGCAACGCCAAGTAACGATGGCGTTAGGAGCGGGAGGTCCGCGTTCTTACCATGGTGCCAGGTTTCCCGGAATCCCCGGGCTTTCCGGACTCTCCCCTCAGTCCCATGGGGCCCTGAAAGTAGATAGACAGAACCCCCATCAGCATGTCTCACGATTTTGGCAGGATTTGGCGGTACCGCACGCAGGTTGGCGGTCGCAAGCGCGCGCAACTTGGCGCTCGGTGGACGATATGCACCTCTATGCTTGTATTTGTATTGTATCGTTTTATCATGCAGGGGGAGAGATTGTGTATACCTTCGTATTCATTTGCGCACGCACCTCTTCCCGTCTTTCTTTCTCGTGTACCTACTTTGTTCTGGCGATAAAGTCCAATTCAAGTTAATTATACCACGTGCCATAATACTCTATAGTCCCTTTCAGTCCCCAATTTTTCTTGCAAAAATATATGTGTAAAATATATGTGTAAAAGAAATTAAAAAGAAAAAAAGAATTTATTTTTATTTTTTTAAATATATCATAAATTGCAGTCAAGTTACTTAAAATGGACCGAAAGGGATGAGAATGCTACGTTTGAATTTTCGGATCGTGAATTTTACGGAAAAAAAGAGCGAAGACAGGATTGCAGGACACAGGACTTTCTTTCGGAGAATATCCAGCGGATATTCGCGTCCCGTCCGTCTTTGTGTGTCTTCCTGCATTTGCGTTTATAGAGCGTGCTTAAGGCTACGCGTGTGTGCGTGTGTGCATGCGTGTGTAATCTGGAGAGAAAATACGTACGGGCAGTCCCATCGGACCAGGATCTCCTTTGGCACCCTTCTCTCCCTGCAACGTGAAAAAAGAAAAGAGCGACGCGTGAGAACGGGCTTACCCGCATCGCGATGGTGTCGCGCACGCAAAAAGGTCATCTCACAAAGATCACCGACGCGAATAGCTTCACGCCTCGGGAGTCACATCACTAACGCGATCTTTCTCGCGAAGGGCGCTCGAATAAAATTACGGCGCGTCTACTAGCGCCCTTCGTCAGTTCTTTCTTTGACTTATCTCGCGATTATGTAAAATATCTCGCTTAATTAATTTTATTTACACCTTTTAATCTCATACGATTGATAAAAAGAATATTAGAAAATTAAATATCAGAACAAATGCATTTTTCGATTATATAATATGTTGCAATTTTTTATTGTTACTACGGCACACGGGCTAAACTAATAATGTAAAAAAAAAAAAATAATAATACGATTAATCATTGCGGTAAAAACCAAGTTCGCTATAGTGGCTATGTTTTTTTTAAATATTCAATAATAGTATGATGAAGATGCACTTAAAATAAAAAAAGTTTTAGTTTTTATAGCGTTTTTGTGCGCAAAACAGCGATACACCAACAGATCGATTTTGTTATTTGATGTTTACAACCTCGGAAAAAGAGAGAACTCGTTTATTTTCGGTCGCGAATAACCAACACAAACGTGTAACCGTGCTTTTTTTACGTTCTACGTGTGATGTACGCGATCAACAGATAGATAATAGTTACTGACAGAATCGCCCTTGGCGCCGTCGTGTCCTCTGTCACCCTTGATACCAGGTGGACCCTGTAATCCGGGAGTACCAGCGGGTCCTGGAGGTCCGGGTGGACCCATTATCTATATATATATATATATCGACAATTAAAAATATTTGTGATCGACTCTGCTAAACAGCGAAGATTTGCAAATATTTATTAACTTTGGATTTTACAATCTTTGTCCATAAAATCCATTAGAATTGTTACGACAAGATGTAATCGTTTGCATTGTTTTTTCAAAAATACCGATAAACGTAATATACCGTAAAAGCGGAAAATACAAACGGATTTTATTCAACAATTTTTATAGCGCTTCGGGGAAATTGCTTTATAATATCCATAAATCGCCGCAAAGGGTTACATAACTCCATAAAACGCGGCTATAGAGGGGTATAAAGTCGATGCCGCAATAGCGAGAGACGCGGCCGAAAATTTAAAAGCCGCTCGAACACGGCGCAGTGAAGCGATATTGTTCACAATATTTCTTTACACGGATGGAGGACACATTTCCATATCGTCCATATAACATTAACTGAGGGAGAATATAATTCGTGAGATTATTCGCAAGATAACTTACCACTTCCCCGGCATTCATCTCAAACGTGCCATCTCCCTGCGAACAAACGTGCAAATTTGACATGTTTACACGTGCATTAATATCACGTTATTCGATGTATTAAACATTAATTTTTTTTTTTTTCAAGTATCCTCCCTCAATCGGGCGACTCCTTTCGTTGCATGATCGAAGGATACGAAAGGATACAAAAATATTTTAGACATGAACTGTCACGTACCTGTCTTCGTCTAAGCTTTTTGTACTTCTATGGGTGGAAGGCCGATGTCCCGCCATGAAAAGAAAATTTATTCTATCGTCAGATTCTGTTTAACACACATTGAATCCGCAGTTTCGTATTTATCGCGGATGTTATTGTGACGAAAATACAATAACATCGAAAAGATACAGCATTTTCAGCAACGTGCATCGCGAAACGCGACGTTCATCCGTAAAAAATATACAAGATTCTATTATCGGAGAATAATAGAATCTTGCTAAAATTTATTGGATCCTGAATAAAATTAGTTTTTGCGAAATTGCTTCGCGATGAGATCATTTCCTATGCGCAATTCGATACAATATATATCGTGTTATTAAATATGGAAAAACGAAAATTAATTGAAAATTACATAAATAACAAAATGTTGTATAACCCTGTATAATTAGTTGTATAAAATTCCTTATATCCTCCTCTACACTATTTTTATATAATTTTTTCAAGAAAATGATTATATATTTTTAATGCCGAAATACGTAGCGGAATGCAATTTGATAAACGTAAGCAACAATGACAAATATACTCACCGATTCGCCTTTCTCTCCCTTTTCGCCTTTCATTCCAGGATAGCCCTGTCGATCGCAAAAATCGCATTAGACGAAATATACGATAAAAAAGAAAATCGCGTTGAAGCGTGACGTTACGGGCAATTAACACACGTACCGGTGGGCCAGGTAGACCTGGAGGTCCCATAAGACCTGGGGGACCGATGTCACCGTAGTCACCTTTTTCACCTTTGGGTCCGGATATTCCCTGAAGAGAGACAGACGAGCGCGACGATATGTAAAATATTAGATATACTCTTCCTTAACTCGGAGAACATTTTCAAGGTTCCGCGCTTGCATTTTAAATAAATCCCGTACACAATGTACATAATTTATTATAATATATAATTTATACGAAAAATAGTGTATTTGTACATCAAAAAGTACAACAAATACGTAATATATGCTCTATAAATTAATTTACTTATACCAAATTTTCTTCCTCAGCACTCTCTAATACAATATATGTATATAATATGTATAATATAAAATAAGAGCTTAATAACGTTATGCAAAGTCGGACAAGGAAAGGGATATTAAATTTTCGCCACCTTTGTGAAACACGTAGCGTGTAATGTCTACTGAATATTACATCGAGAAGACCGTGAGAGACGAGGAAATTTTGGGGAACATTTCTCATTTACGTCCTACTTACCGGTAATCCTGGGGGTCCTTGAATACCGGGATCGCCGTCGGTTCCGTTGAGCCCCGACAAGCCCTGCATCCCCGTCTCTCCCTTGGGCCCTGAAAAGCGAATTTGCCGGCCGTGAGATGCCGGTTGTTCGTTCGCCGAAGTTAGATTAATTCGCGCGCGCGTATACGATCGATGTAATTCTCGTAATTCCGTAAATTCGTGTGCGCGTAGCAAAAAGGCCCCCTATCTCCCTCTTCTTTCTCTTTATATCTACCCACTTCGCCTTCCTCCTCCGTCGTTTCTTCACTTCTTGACTTCTCATTTCGCCCCGAGTGATTCTCCGTGCCGGGAATACTTCTAGTGTGTTTATTCTGCCTTGAAAGAATGATTTCTCCCGAGAGATCAGAGAATACTCGATGTTTATTGTCAATTTAAGTATCGAGGATTTTTAAATATATGCACGAATTTTCTTTTCTTAAATACTTTTAATGGTGAACGTAGAAGATAACTTGAAATATATAAGTATTGAATTTTTATAATTTGTCTATCGAGTTGTCAATCGAGTAAAAATGTAGTTGATCAATGATATTCTTTGCATCGACAAATTAATCTTGTGCTTTATTTGTATGTCGCTTTTAAAACGACAGTCAATGAAATATTGTCAATAAATTAATATCTTTTATATAAATACTTTCTATCGATACTTTGATTGATATTATGAAAAGCATTCATCAAAAATTTACCACGTCGATTATCCTTTAATGTTTGTCATTATGCGCAATAATATTGATATAATAATGATTAAATAAATATCGTGTGTAATGTTTTTTTTAGAAAACAAACATTTAATTAAATCTTTCAATATACACGAATTAATATTATATAAATCGAAGTTATTAACTTTAACTTTTGATTGAAATTTTTCACGGAAAACGAAGTCGGAGTATTAGATTCGAAAGAGATTAGAGGGAGGGTTGCTACAAATTCTTTTCTCGAAAGCCAACGCGCTGGATCGCTTTTCAAGTTTCGTGAGAGAACTTTTCGAATCATTTTGCCATTAAATATCTTGAACAAGGAACTGTGAATTGATCTTATGCTCGCGTGTCCATTGCACTTGCACCATTTTCTGTATATGTTCGTATAATTAGGTGGAAGAATAGGATCTTTCAACATGATATTTCACATCTACACTATATGAGAAATCTTGTTCTTTCACATATAAAATTATACAGACATCGGTAGAACAGCAACCGCAACTGACGGAAGTGGAGCAAAACGAATTCACATTTATTTTCTTAGAAAAAATTTATTGATATATCATAAATATTAATTTTTCTCACATCATAAATCTTTGAAAAATAAATACAATTTAACAAAAATAAATACATTTTAACGAAAAAAGAAAAAAAATCATCTTGGTAATTTTAAAACTGGTTAGCAGCATTAATCACCACCGAGCGCGAAATATTTGCTAAAAAGAAAAAAAAGGGATATCGTGCTGCTAACTATCGTTCTGGGGAAAGTTACGAATCCCTCCGTAATTTTTTTCACGCACGGATGCACGAAGCGGAGAGGCGCGGCCAAAGGTACGAAGGACGAGGAATCTTCGTGGGAAGGACCCACGAAGAAATCCGCGTCCTGGCCACGAAGTGAGAGGGCGGACGCGATCGTTTTTCTCGACGCTTATCCTCCGTTTATCCCGTCGATTTCCCGCCGCGATAGAGCGGTATTATCTCTACCTGGTGAACCCGCGTCTCCCTTGGCGCCATTTTCGCCTTGGTAACCCCGTTCGCCGGGCTCACCCTTCGGACCCGGAATGCCGAGAACACCTCTCGCCAATGTCACACCGCTCTCACCCTTGAAACCCTACAATGACACTGCAAGGTCAGATTCAACCAGGTCCTCCATGTGCGGTCAATTTTTTTTTTGCTTCTACGACGAAGCGTTAATCTGTCTTTTTTTAAAGAGGAAGGAGAGGAGGAAGGGATAGTGATTCGAGATCTACGTCGATGAAATCTGTCGATTTTGGCGCTGCATATCGATTAGATTTAATCATTTTCGTATTGAATTTGCATGATTATTCGTTCGATATTTTGAGAACCAAACTCGTCCAGCTATTTTTTTTGGCACTACACAATTAAACACACTTGTGATTTAAACAATTATATAGTGAACAATTATAACAGTGTTTTACTTTGTGACGTAGACAACGACTACTAATACTCATGCGACTAGGAAGGATTCGTTAGTGGGTTCAAATTTAATAGAAAATTGGGAACTACTAGTATCTCTCTTTCTCCCTTGTGCTTCGCGATAGCACACACATCTGTATGATTTATATAATCTCTTCCTATAATTACAACCTGTAGAGTCGGTCTTACTGGATTAATAGGATCATTTCTTGTTCGCAAAACGCAAAAAGATATCCCATAAATTTTCGACATATTATTTATTGACAATTTTAGACGACAGTAAAAGTTTTCAATTTTATTCGTTGAAACGTTATGCAATTATAATTTGGAACTTTTAAATATGATTAACAAATCAATATTATAATTAAATATAAAGCTCTTTATTTAAATTTATATAATTAGAATATGCTCTATTAATAAAAAAAATATGAGAAAGATTGTATGAGAAAGAGAGGAGGCAAATAAGGGAAAGACACACAGACAGAAAAAAAGTATTACATAAAAATAGGTAAAAATTAATATTGCGCGTGTGTAGACGAGCGTAGATAGAGACGTCGTGATCGCGACAGAGTAAGCTACATACTTTGATAGATTTGGAATACTTACGCGATAGCCTGCAGGCGTTTGCGATTGCCAGTTGATAAAGTTGCGAGAGCCTCAACACAACAACAAGCCGGGGGGTAGTAGTGGTTATTAGTGATTAGTGAATCGAACCGACACACGGGGAAGAAGTAGTGGGGTGTTGTTACTCGCTACATAAATACAAATTAGTTACACAAGCTACGTACACTACACGCCGAGGATCGCTACTAACTAACTGTACACACACACATACTGTCAAAAGCGATCAATATTGATCCAAAAAGGGTTGTGTTACAAATATAATGCTCCAACCAAAAGATATGTCTCAGAGATGCTATAACAGAGATCTAGAATACAAGTTTTTCTAACAAGAATATTGGAGAAAATCGCTGATTTCTCTCCAATTTTTAAACGTTTTTCACGTTAAATACTTTACTAAGAAAAATTTAAATTAAGTTTCTGTTTGTCGATAAACTCAATTTAAAATTAATAAAAAAATAAGCTAAAGATTTATTGTATAAAGACGAAAAGTTTTCATGTTAGAAAAAAATCGACGTCACAAATTGTCCATTTCTAAAAGGTTTCAGATAGGTTTTAGAGCACTCTGTATGTATGTTAGCAGTAGTTAAGTGTATACTTGGCCGCGGCTTTGCAATCGGGACGCACGCAGCGCATCCAAATCCCGAGTCCACGTCTCGTTAGAGAGGCAAATGGAGCGGATGGACGAAGTTGCGAGCGAGTTTGCTTCGTGGTCGAATGGCGAATTTTACGGTTCGATGAGTCGAAGGTAAGTATTACGGGCGGACATGTACCTATATCCGCGAGTTTAACGCCGCGGTTCGACCGGCAAAGTTGCTCCAAAGGGTAATTCTCAGCGCGCGAAACTTACTAAATTTGCAACTGGTGCTGTAGCATTACAAGATTGCATTGATTCCGCAATTAATTCCGTTCCTTATAAATGCAAGTTTTCGTTGATCGCGAAAATATCTCAAGCTGTTACAACAACGAAAAAGTGCATTTTAATTTTAAGAAAATCCTTTATGAGGAAAAAATTATTTTTATGAAATGAAAGATGCGATTATTTTTTTAATTTTTGATGCAGTAAAATTTACTAAAATTTGTCATGTATCTTTGACTTGCATGTTAATTCAATTTAGTTTATGCATTGGATATATCTTTTCGTTAAAAAATGCGAAATTCACGGAAATATTCGTTTTTCATTTATTAGGCTAAATTCTGTCGCATTTTTAATGTTATACATGATAAATTTCGCATCAAAAGTATTCCCCGACTATACACCAAGCATCTTATAAAAAAATGACTCAATGTAAATCCGTAAAAATAAAATACACGAGAGAGAAACATATAATGTAATAACTTCTAAATAGAACGAAGTACTCTTTTCGTTTGCAAATGCATAAAAATTAGCAGGCCAATTTCGTATGCTTAACAAGAAACACATATTTAATTGCATATTAAATATTCATCACATGAGTATGTTTAAAAATTAATATTGTTGCTTTGTATAAAATTTCAGAAGGAAAAAGAATCGTTTAATAGAATCGTATTTCATATCAGTCTAATTTATTTTATGAAAAATTTCTTCTTTTACAAAATTTATAACTTTTTCGGGCAGATTTCAACTATTTAAATTGGAAAATATAACAGATTCTCTCTTTTTCATTTCATATATTCTGAAGTATTAAAAAATGTAAAATACTGAAAAATATACGATAAAAAATGATAATTACCATAAAAAGCAGAAGCAGTCGTAAAATTATATAATATTTTTTGTTAAGCCAAACTATTTCATTTCTATTAATAATATTTTTTTAAACCAATAAAACTATGTTAAAACAATCATAAATCATGAAAATATTAATCTTAAGAAATTAATGTGTCTCTTGTAATAATTTCATCGATAAAATTATATTCAAAATCATGTTGCAGTCAATAGTTTCAAACACGTTAAATGCCACGGTGGTCGCTGGTAACCAGCAAAATCAGGCCGACATGTCTCATTAATTTACGGTCCAACCACGAGCATGTAGGAAATTACCGTGTATCCTCAATATGAAGTCAATTAACAAGCCAACTATAATAAAGTATTTCGCACATAGTCCACGTATATACATAATTAAAGCTGTATAAATTTTTGAAAGCTTAATCGACGTGTATCTTTTAGTTCAACGTGTCATCGAGTTAACTAATGCCGTAACGTGATCCACGCGAACGAACACGTCTGTTAGGATGCGCTCGTATGGTCGCCGTTTGCAGTTAGTCGCATAGAGAGTTACGATCGCTCGGCAGAACTACGTGTATACTTACGGTGGACTCGAAAGAGTAGTATAGTCGCACGCCAAGCAGTAGTTTACGGATGTTAGACGCGTAGGCGTGTGTAATTCGGCCGGAAGGAGAGAGCGCTTAAGCCCACCACCCTCTGCTTGCTCGTTTGCCAACCAGGGTTCACACAGCCTGCGGTTCGCGAGTTGTCGACCCGGAGTTGTCGGTGGATGCTGCGTGCGAGCGTCGAGACGATCGACGTCTCGACGTCTCGCGCGTGTTGGACGAAGGGTAAAAAAAATAACACACAACGAAAGAAAGTTAAGGGGTAAGAGGAGAACCGAGGAGAAGCCTCGGATACCACAATATCCGTACGTGTTATTTGCTGCCACCAACGTTTCTTTTTTCCATCTACTTTTTCTTTCCGTTTTCCTGCCTGTTATTTCGTTCTTTTATTATTCTCTCTTCGCTGTTACTCTTTATTTTCTTTCTTTTTTTTTATTTTATGGGACGAAAAACGAGTCCCGACAATCGCTCGAGGTATACGTATGCAATTCCGGAGAACGGACACGAGCGCGCGAGAAAAGTTCCGATAAAAGCGTGAAAAAATATCGAATGTGTAGAAAGTATATACAATTTCGCAAATTAAATGGCAACAAAAGTAACAGCTGCGCTTTTAAATATAAATAACGTCTATGTAATAAAATATTTTGTAGCCAATATTTTCGAAGCAGTATATATCAATTCTGGATTTGATATTCTATGCACGATATTTCTGAATTTGATTTTATTTATCAATTTTATTTTGATTCTACAACAAAGTTTAAATGTATGGCCGCGCATGTAATCATATTTAAAAGTTATTCATATACATATTTTTTGTTGACATTATTTTTATTATTCGAATAAATAATCGTAATAAGAAATAAATGATCAATCGAACAATTAGAGTTATGGCACGATATTCAAATTGTTCCTTCTATAAATTTTAATGGAAGATATAAATATTCATCTTTCTTATTGCCGCGTTTGCGTTATTTTGATATGCTGACAGGAGTGTAAACATTTCGGAAAAGTGAGATTCGCCTCACGGCGAAGGAACTTTTCTCGGCCCGTAACCGTCCCGGTGATGATGCTGTTCAACTGCAGCTTATTCGACGATGCAAGTGTGACGGCGTGATATATACGTGCTCATGCTCGCGTGACTGCGTGAGGAGTGCCGTGCACGCGCGCGGCTGAAGCATTTCACAGCACGACGAAGTCACTCGTTTTCGCGATATAGAGAGAAAAAGAGAGAAAGAGAGAGAAAGAGAGAGATCTTGAGATTACAAAATCTAATATTCCGTGGGAAAACGCGAAACGTCAGCGATGCTCGAAAGTAGGGCAAAAGAAACCAAGAAGGCAAAAGAAACCAAGGAAAGAGACAAAAAGAACATTTTCACGCAGAAAAGAGAATTACGGTATTATTCTTCGGAACTGCGGAGAGAGTTATTTAATCGATAAAAGAAAAGGAAATAAAAGATTGATGATTGAAATTTTCAGAAAAATCGAACGTAAATTTTAAGTTCATTTTTGTCAATATAATTAATGTTGAAAAGAGAGTTATTTAATCGATAAAAGAAAAAGAAATAAAAGATTGATGATTGAAATTTTCAGAAAAATTGAACGTAATTTTAATTCGAAGTTTATTTTTGTCAATATAATTAATGTAGAAAAGTAAAATCTCTCTTTTTTCATACTCGTCGCTTTAGCACAAAAATAGAATTTTAATTCTCGATTAATTCTTTAAATTTATTATACATTATATGATTAATATTATCAAATATTGAAATATAAGCAAATAAACGAAATGTAATAAAATCAAAATGTATAAACGTTGAATGACACGAGAAGTGTCCTCCAATTAAAATGTGAAATTAAGGACGACATAATCAGAAATATCAAATCAGAGGGGCTGCGTGTCGGAAACTCGGGAACTTCGCTGGCTTTAAACTCTTGTATATATATACACACACATATATATATATATATATATATATATATATATATATATATATATATACTCGAAAGGCATGTGACAAGGTATAAAAACAGACTATATTTCACACGGAAGAAAGCTACGATACATCATGCTTCGCTCATAAGAGATCCATATAGTGACATCCAAGTCAAGAAACATGCGGTTATCAACGTCCGTGTAGACGTGAGAATGCCCGATATGTATATATATATATATATACATATATAAAATATATACATATATATACGTTTTTCTATCGTGCAAAGCATGCACACAGCATGCGGGAGTCTGGACGCAACGGGATAACGGGGGCCAAGGGGATATACAGGATATCGAGGAACAGATTGGACGAGAATCATCTTTTCTTTTTTTTAATTTCTTTCTGCTTCCTGCACGTTTGGATTCAATCAACGGATAACGGGACTTGGTCGGATGAATGGATGGATAGATGGTCGACGGTCGGCGGCGGTCGGAGGACCTCGCTGAAGCTTACCCTCTTCCCTGGCTTTCCCCGAGCACCCTTCTCTCCGAGCAGACCGGGCGGTCCCGTCGGGCCCAACTCTCCCTTCTCGCCCTGGGGCCCTGCGTGCCGTGCATAAGATGAAACCGTGATGCATACGAATGTAACGTTGCACGCGAACGAGCCGCGCGCGGAATTTCCGGGATCGATGGTGTTTTTTCGAAGATCCGCTTCGACTGTCATTCCGCGCGTTAAGTGGCGTTTGACGGATCGCGTGATCGATCTTTACGGAAGTGTATTTAGACGTGTCGATACCGAGAAAACGCAACGCCACGGTGATTTTCGACAGTATTATTATTATGCGAAAGAGAGACTTTGTGAAGAGTAATTGCGTGTTGGTTGGCTAAAGCGATAAAATGTAAATGTGCGGCATCGAACGCGAGTAAACATAATTATTACGAACTTTAAATATATGTTAAATGTAATAAGTCAATCAGGACCGAACGGCTAAAAATTAAAATTATAATTTGTCAAGCGTCTCGTATGGATTCACTTGCAGGGAGTCACCAATCATCGTCAATATCTCTGTCAATGAAATTATAATTTATCGCGTTTTCGATTCTGACTGACGGACAGAACTGACAGTTAATAAAATCATATCAGAACGCGATATTGTATCAGAATAAAGGGAGATTTCTCTATATTTGCATAATATTTCCGTCCTTTTGCTTGCTAATAATAAATGACATTTGTCATGACTAATTTATATAATATTGATATAATTTTGTGACACAATGGAAGCTTCTATATGTGATAAAGAAATGTTTACCTATATGTATCTTTCTTCATAACGGTATATATGCATATTTCAATTTAGAGAAACATGTATGATATATTAATAGGAAATATCACTCTGTGTATTTAATCTATATTTCAACAAACTGTTTCTTTTACGTTATTTATATAAAATTACAAATTTTGCAATTGCAGAAAATTTCGCGCGCACACACAAGTCGAGATTTAAGTATCGCATATATAAGCGAGTAGAGTAAATACGCTGTACTACACAACGCGCTGATTCTAAAATACGACATTGTACAATATCGACAGTAACGTTTCCGCGTTGCAGAGTCCGTGCCGTGAAATTGCGAGACGGATTTATGTATGTGGGTAAATTAATTCTATCAGGTGCGCATATATAATGCTCGGAAACGGTGTTACCGTTCTTAGTTCCTTGCTTGTCGTCGCACAACGGTATAAAGACGGATTAGCGTTCACGTAATTTCGTTGAATGTCGAATGTATCGCGCGGACTCGCAATATTCGCTACGTTTGTCTTCGGGCTACGTTTGGCTTCTATCTGAGATATCGAACAGAATTATTTTATCGATGCTAGATTATTTTCTTGTATGGAGAAAAATCGAATCTCGACGTAAAGCCCCTCATCTAGAATTCAATCTGTATACGGAAAAAGAGGAATTAAACCTTCGCGATCTTTTTACTAAATTCCCTTTGAATTCTTCATTTTTAATTGATTCGTAATTAAATTAAAAGTTTTACTTTCTCTTAAAAATATTATCTAATTATTTTTCACATTTCCCGGCGATTTCAACGTCTCATTTGATTCCAACAAATCTATTTTCGGAGAAAAATTATGTTAATTTTTTTTAATCGATTATTATATTTGACAAGAGACAATCTTGTTTTAAATTATTTAAAAAATTTCGTAATGTGTTTATTTATTTTCGATAATCTTCGACAGGTCTCACTCGATTATAAGTTTCTCTCGCGGATCAATGATGTCACGAGGCAGTAACTAATATTCGCGACGCTTTTGCCAATATCCGACGTCATGGTCAACACGGCGCCCTATAAACGGTCGTTTACGAGCGAGTGAGATCGGATTCTGAATACGTTCGTGATCGTAAATCATTTTCTCGCCGCTGCGAGACGATGAAGGGCGGCGGGGGCGAGGTGAACGTTGACGAACGACCGAGTCGTGAGATATTGGAGGATCGGAATTTTTTAAGTCGTCAGAGTCTCGCGCGCGTTTTTTCGCGACGAGGTATTCTTCAGCTTCCACTCCCGAATGCCGTACCTCAGGGCTGCGCATTTATTACTTCTTGTGCTATTCACGAGAAATGGTGCACACGTGGTGTCTCTTGTCTTGTAACTTTAAGCAAGATTGAATCTTTTATACACGAAGTGTGTCTAAGAATTGAGAGAGAACCTTCCTCTGCAGGTTACAGATTTTCAGCTGCGATCAGACTTTTCCTTAACACTTATTTTATCGAAATTCAACACTGATTGCAGTTTTCTGATATATGAAAAATGTTTTATGAAATTTAAAGTTAATTTAATTTAATTAAAGAATAATACCTTTAAGTTCTTAAAAAACTCGATTTGTCAAGTTAATCAACGACCTGCGTATATAATTTTATCTTTCTGATATTCTCTTATATACAATCGACTTTTAGTGCGATATTTTCCGCGACTCTATGTACATATTTCACGAGATGCCACGTAGATGTTGCGCAGAGTCATTTTTTGGACAATTCTTCTCGAGGACGCTCAACTTTCGAAGGGTTAACGTCCGATCCGTGCGTTTCGGAACGAGTAGCGTAGACAGAGACAGAGAGAAAAAAAAAGCAAGACGTTCGCGAATGGTAAAGAAAGATTTGCTCACGACCGCATATATTATTACACGGCTACGAAACACACTACGCCCACCGAACAACCGATCGCGCTTCTCGATCCTCTCCTCGAGGAATTGCACGATCATTCAAGTCAAGATTTCCTCGTCAAACATTACCGCATTTTCTTCACCCCGAGGTCACGCCGCCCGCTCGCGGAGATAATCGATTCACAGATGAATGCCATCGCGCTCCGATCCGAATGATCCGCGTACAATCGGTTTAATCCTCTCTCGTCCCGATCACAATATTAATGATCTCTCGCTGGTATTTCAAATCACGCGTTAAACGTCTATCCGCGAGAGAATTGTAAAACAAAAACCTACAATGAGTTTGACTGTGTTGCGCGTCGAAATTATATAATAACATCTCGGATAATGAGAAAATAAAATATGTACTGTTTTGATAAAATATGTATATTACACGTTTTTCGAAACTACAAATGCAGAGAAAATAAAAAGTTCAAATAATAACGCAAAAGCAACATATATTGTTTCCTTTATTTTCTAATCAAATATTAAAGGGCCGTATAATATTTCGCTCGAATAAATTTTCGGCGAAACAAATCATTTGCGCGGAAGATTACGCGTAAAAATTTGGCGCTGCTTTCGTATTCCGCACGGGGATACAATCGACGTGTGATGTTTAATCATTTATCATGTATGCAGATTATCTCATTTGTATGCTTACCAGGCGGTCCTGGTGGACCAGGTGGGCCTTCGAATACTCCACTTGGGAACTGTTCACCCTTCAAGGTCGTCGTGAAGCCTCGATCGCCTTTATCACCTCTGTCACCCTATTATATAAAATAAATTTTCGATGATTTGTACATTTATTGCATTGTATATTAGCGCATAATTTCTCTTGCATTCTCATGCGCTTTATATATTGCGATAATTATTTTCTGAAAATATAAAATATGTCTCATTATTCTTTTCCTTCAATATAATTTTGTCCTACGCAAATGAGTTAATTAAAAAAAAAAAAAGAAAAAAAACACTTTCCTAAATGGATAGCGTTTGATGGCATCCTTTATTGCGGCAGTATCAAGCATCGCTAATTAATATGCAGGAACATGCTTTTGAAAGTAATTAATTGTAGTTAGATTAAATTAACATTGCGCCGGACGTAATTAATACTCTATTGTTCTATAATCGCTCTGTTGTATTCCATTAATAATTATCGGTTACGTAACCTTTTGAAAGGCGTAATATTAAGTGCACAATATCTGGTGCACAATAACTCTACAACCTTTTCAACAATAGATTCGTATATGTGTATATATAAGCTATAACTCGTATGGGGTAAAAAAAATTTTTATTCGAAAAATTCAGTTTAAGGGGAAAAACAATGCACGCTTTTTCCTCTGTTTTTGTATCATTGATTGAAAGATTCATCGCGTGATTAAACGAAATCGCGAACGCTGTTGAAATTTGAGGAAAATCCGAAATCCTGCGAGATTAGTCGGATTTGTTTCGAACCGCGTACTTGAAAGCGCGCCGACCGTAATCATTACATAATTCCATGATAACGTGATTATCCGTTGCGTTGATATATCCGTAATATTAAATCACTCCCTGTGGAATTTTGAATACGAATATTGAACGTTTGATACGTCGAAACACACAAGCCCGCGGTCATACGTGAAATGTGCTTTATAATTCCGAAAGTAAATAAAGTTAAGCTTAAATTTCGCATTATTCTGCTTATTGATGCATAAGCCATCAGCAGATTCGTAATAGGTTTAATTTATCCTTCATATGCAACGATGATGTAACATACTTTTGAAAATGAAATTTATTTATCTTTATCAAACATGTTTACAACGTATGTGTTTACCTGGAAATACTATTTTTAAAACGTTTATATTTCTTTTTTTAACGCAAAAAATTTTAATGTCCACAAATATTTTTAATTAATCTTAACAAGAAACAACACTATTTTTTATTTTATCACTTTTCCACTATTTCTAATTCTCATGCTGCAATCCCAACTCGGCTTAATAATTTCTATCTTTTTTTTTGTACGTTCCGAAATTATCATTGCAAGAAGAATGCAAAAAGATTTATAAACTTTTGCAAATCTAATGGAATTTTTCAAAATTTAAGTATTACTGCAGAGTTTTCAAAAATATTCCATAGATTGTATTATAAATTTAATACGTATATTGTAAAAAATTAAAAGAATTTTCTAAATAGATTTTTCTTTAATTATCGATAAAAACTACGATTTCACCCTTTACACGATATTGCACCTGTCATACCATGAAGAGGAAGACCGCCTGGCCGAGAAAAGCTCTCGACTCTGTGCAAAGAGCGACACCGGATACCTCGAGAGACGAGGATGTGTAGCCGGATGTGTAATCGGATACAGCGTGTGTAATCGGTCGCGCGAATTAATTTCTCAGACTCACCTTAGGACCCGCAAGTCCTAGCGTGCCCGGCGGACCGACAGGCCCGATCGGCCCGGGCGGGCCCTTCTCTCCTGGCGCGCCGACCTCGCCCGGAATCCCTTGTCTGCCTTCATGTCCGGGAAGACCCTCGGCTCCTGATGGACCAGGTGGTCCCGGTGGCCCGGGTTCACCCGGCTCTCCCTGTTACGTCCCAAGAGCGTTACGTCGTTACGGCTTTTCTCTCCGGCGAGAGCCCTCGACACAAGAGTGTCTCTCGGTACTCGTCGGTTTGTGCCACGGACTGACGAGGGATCGACGGGAAAAGAGAGAGAGAAAGAGAGAAAGAGACAGAAAGAAAAAGAGAAAGAGAAGGAGACACAGAGAAGAAGAAGAGCCGTGGTGTTCGGTCTCTTGGGTGAGCGTGTGAGGGCAGCGGAACAGCAAAAAGAAGTACAAAAGAGAACGAAAGATAGATAGACTCAGAGAGCTAGAGAAGGAGACAAACAAAGTTAGAGAGTCAGAGAGAGAGGTATGTGGACTGGTGGACGCAGGAAAAAGGAAAACTCGCGAGAAAACAGTGCATGGAAATGAGAGATCTCGGCGTACGCGTGAGAGTACGGTGTTGCTTCGCGCGGATTTCCTCGCGATGTTTCCTCGATCTACCGATTGGAGAGAATACATTTTTTTTTTTTTTAAATGGCGTCCTATTACCACGATCTAGAAGCTTCGACGTTGTAATAAGACGGATGAAGAGTTTTCGGTAGCGCGAGAGAATTTTTCATTAGCTCCCTCGTAAGAGAAGACGCCCAGAGATGATGCTCCAGGTAACGGGATACCGTAGAGAAATACTTTCGTGATAGCTTTTAGGATCGTTTCTTTCGTCTATGGACACTTTTACGCGCTCGTTTTCGACGTAATGTAGAAAACTCTCCGATGCGGCCAGGAGCTATTACAGAATAGTGTCCATTGTCGGATCCGAGGATAAAATTACAACATAAAGCAGGTTCAAATGTGATTTCGAAATATTTTATCTTTCTTCAGCAGTTCTTGACATTTATTTTCGGAATAAAATAATTTTTACGACGTACCAAAACGTGTAAGAAAGCCAAGTTTTTAAATTATCTCCAATCAGCTGTTTTATAAATGTAAGGATTTTTTTTTTTAAACGCGTTTAATTAATGTTTGCTTTATTATCATTGAAAAGAAACGATGAAATGGCAAATTCCTTGTCAAAGAAAATTCGAGGAAAATCGACAAAATGTGCAAGAATGTTTCATGCAATTTTCGAATTAAATATCTCGATGATAAAATTACAAATATTTTTTAAAAAATTTCTATCAGATATTTAAATTCCACTAAAATTAGAATATTGTTTTCAATTATCGTATTTGAATTGCACGATATGCGACGGAACGGAGAAATATATATCGCTGTCAATACGCGTAAAATAGAATACTATAATGCATGCTCCTGGTCAACTATTAATTAGACTCTTCATCAAACGCATTCGGGGGAGATGAATGCGCGTTCATCGAAGGTCCCCGCCATTGAAATAACATTTTCCGGCGGCGATGAGATATACGCGCGAGCAATTAATTTCTGTCACGACCGCGGGACATCGGCGTGGCGTAAGCAACCCCGTACATATATATGAACGACCGCGGAAGACACGTGTTTATACGTGCACTCTCGCGAGAAACGCAACGCGAAAGACGATAATACAACATGCGTCGTTCGCGATTCGTACACTCGAATAATACATACTCGTGCATTAATTTACACGCACGTGCTGCGTGTAATCGCGACGCATCCCGGCTGGGTGGCCGAGCCAAATAACGATGAATCGTCGTTCGGTGCGTACAGCGAGACACATATACATACCCATAGACGGACAGAAATGTACGAGCAACGCATGGAGAAGGTCTACGACACGCGGCATGCATGTGCCAGACGTATACACACGCATGTATATACATATTCCGAGGGCGCAGGTGCCTCTCGGATGAAAACTCAACCGAAATAGCCCGTCGAGACACGTATCCGGAGATGTACGCGATCGTCGCGGGCACATTTTGCGTGGGAGGACAGCATATTTCACTATTAAAAAAATATATATATATATATACCTTTGGCGAGGCCTATACCTTTTAATTTCTCTCTCGCGTACGCCGAAACCAATCGGGGCTTGATTGCACCGAGAGTAATTAAACAAATATGAATATTCATGCAAGAGAAAGCACAAATATGAAAACTTTATCGTGTTTCAAAATGATTAAATTTTTCAGTGTTATATATTATTGAAGAATTTGAAGGATTTTGTAAAACACGTGAAATTGTAGATGATCCATGTATTAATGTATTTTTTTAAAAATTTATTTAAAGAGTAAAACATTTTTGCTCTTCTGATATAATAACTAATGAGCAATTCCTGATGGATATTTAAATATGGCTAATTAAATCGGCGTGAAACATGTCGTTTTACTTGTGCGAAATTTTGCGCAAACGAAATGGAGAGAGAAAAAGCGCATAAAAGTGACAAACTTTTCGCACTTATTCTTATACGAATATGTTTGGATGTAATAGCATTCTCTAACAAGATAATTAAGTGCGGTTAGCGTCTCATTATCGACTCCTAGATCGTAATTCTAGCTGCAATGTGAATGGAGAAAGGAAATTCAGCTCATTATGGCCAACCCTCCGGTATTCCGGAGCCATGCTATCGTAATTCATGACCGCTCATTACTTTCGTCACCCTTATGCATTATCGTTGCCACTGTGGTAGGTAGATAGGTAGGTACCCGCGTATATTTTCATGTAAACATATTGCGTTAGTACCCATAAAAGCCGCTATCGATGCTTCTAATCTCGTAAAATGTACATGATTACATTAAAAAAAAAAGAGTAATCTTTTTTTTATACATTTTTTTTTAATCTTAGTTCTCTCAAAAATATTAATATTTATTTCTTGGTACAATCAGCTCCCAACATTCTCTCTCGTAATAACACGCAACATTTTTTCGGTCCGCGTCTCCTTGACATATCTGACACGAGAAACTATCTCGCGCGAATTATCTCGCGATTATATATCGAATGTTCGGATGTTTTCGCTCGACCAGCGCCCATCGGAGAGATCTCAGCAGTTATTCATTCATTCCGGACAGCTACATCAATACACCATTATCGTGCGATCATGCGATTGCGATACGATCACAGGCGAGTCTACACAACATCTACAACGCACATAAATCGCCCGCGCACAACCCCACGTGCAGGGGGAGGATATTTTTTTTATTTTACACACATCGCACACTATAATGCCACAAAGACAGAGGATAGTCTGCAGATGTTTCAAAGTATCATGCAACGCACGCACGTACGCACGCGCGCAGAGGCGCGTGCGATCTCGCATGCTGGACCAAGGGGGTCGTGCATTTTTTACTCGCGCCTTACGTGTGCATCCCAACGGCCCCCGTCGCGAATCTTTCTTTATTTTTTATTATTTCTCTCGCGTTCCCGCCGGGATTTTTTCGCGGCTACGCGACCACGTAATCTGCGCTTTCCGCGCAAGATTCCCTTTCTCGCGGAAAGATTCTCTTTCTGGCGTTCGCGGATTTCGTATTCCTCGGTGACGTACGTTTTTTTAAATATTGACACGCTCCGCGTGTATCTCTGCGTTGAATGCAAAATTCAAATGCCCCCGGAAGATTTATTCGAAAAAGTATCTTAAACATTTCTAACATTACATCGTTTGATGTGAGCATTAAGTTTCAAGCCTAAATATTCATCATTGTCTCACTATATTTTTCATTTTATTCCGTGAATCTAAAAATAGATGATTCTATCGTCGCAAGTATCCCGAGCAAATTTTTAAATACGCTGCTACGAAAATATGACATGAATATAAAATTTAAAAAAAATGTAAATTCAAAAAATGTATTTTTTATAGCGAAGTTTAATATTCTATATTTTCCTTTCGCATCAAGATCTAAGTCGCAAGTTTCTCCAGTGCATTTTAAACATTTCAATATCGTGAAACGTGTAATTTTAAAAATGTTCAGCGTTCAACATTTAATAAAATCATGTCTTTCGAGTGACAAGACGATACTCTGTGAAATTAAAGTGGAAGCTGCCGCACACCTAGCTAAAACGCAGAACGGATGTATGTACGAAACGACGCGCGAGAGGGAACCGATTCCATCTTATTCTCTGAAAACAATATAGGATATCGTGCTACTGGCACTTCCAACTACACCGTTGCGTCTCCGAATCTTTCGAGAAATATGAATTTCGACACCGACAAGTAGCAGCAGCAGCCGAGCCAAGAGAGGCTGTGTTTACCTTTCGCGAGAAAATTTACATTCGCCCGAGAAGTGGATATCGCGAGACCGGCAACGCGCGAATTTTTCTCCCGTGGCTTTTCAAGTCGGTCTCTTCTTTCGCATTACGATCGATTGCCCGAGATGGTATACGAGATGCGCGATAACTCGTACACGACCCCAATAAAGAGAGAAAGATAGAGAGGAGAAAAAAACAGAGAGAAAGAAAAAAAAGTGAGAGGAAGATGGCAAAAGAACGGAGGTATCGAACCGTAAAGTAAAAGAGTGGTGTTGCAAGGGGTCTGGAGAATCTCGCGGATGTCGATATCTCGCGCGAGCACGGCGGATCTCCGACACGATAGTCGTGTATTTTTTCGAGTTTTTCAATAGCGTTACAACAGCTTCCTTCCGCCGCGCTTGCGCCTCATTCGTTTCTTCCAACGAACGAAGAGTGCTCGGTTCGGGGTGCTCGTGTGTTGACAGGCTCTCGCACAAAATACGTATAGCGAAAATTCCGTGGTTAGAAGTACACGGACGACGCGGTCTCTCTTTCTCTCTCGGCTCGATTACCCGACCGATAAATAAACGGTTCCCGACCCCCCGCAGTTGTCGCGGTGGCGGCCGAGAACTAAGTTCGCAATCTCGGAGAAAGGGGGAATTAAATCACCCCGGGGATTCTCCCGAGGTGTAGAAACTTTTGCGATTTCTTTGCGAGCGCGACAGCTCGTTTCAGCGGTGCATTTTCTACTTTCACGCGTAAGTTTAGGATGTTGTAGAATGTGCAAGAGAGTTTCTCCTCGTAAATGTCGATAAATAAAAGACAAGTATTATAAAAATATATTTGAGTTAATTTTTCTTGTGATTTTTCTAATGGTTTAAATATTGTTCAAGATAATTCAAGAAATCGAATTTTGTATCTTGAAAAAATAATAAATGTCTTCATTAAACTCTTACAAATTATTGAATACTAAGATATTGATATATACTCTTTTAAATAAATAGATTGATGTATAAAGGACTAGATTTATGCTTTAAAAGCTTATCGCTTAACTGCTGCATAATTCAAACCGAGCACCAATCTTCGGGGAATCGACGATAAAGGGCAAAGGAATAGGGAGCTCCAGAAGAGCAGGCGCACTTACTTTCAGTGGTATGATGTTCTGCGCTGAGATATTAACCCCTTTCTCCTGGAGATCCTAAAAGTAGGTCAACACTACGGGTAAAAAACCAAATCGCTACAAGACAAAAAC
Organism: Prenolepis imparis; assembly: GCF_030444845.1. Lineage (NCBI taxonomy): Eukaryota > Metazoa > Arthropoda > Insecta > Hymenoptera > Formicidae > Prenolepis > Prenolepis imparis. The sequence goes on from NW_028141160.1 coordinate 16,074,486, forward strand.
AGGGGGAGGTCTAAGGGGAGAGGTGTGTGATCTTATTCGGGCGGGAAGCGTGTCGAGGGTCTCTATGAGGACTCTTTTTCTTTTTCTTTTTTTTAAGGGGCGAGAGTAGACGGAAGGGGACGGGTTCTCGTATTTCACTGCTCTTCCGAATCCAAGGCATGCCCAGAGATATACCTAAATACTGTAACTTAAAGTAAACACCATTACCAACCAAAAACCAAAGTGAGAAAGCGCGTCGCCGATAACATCGATCGTTCACAAGCGACTCCTTTATTTCTCGGTCGTGCAATAACGCAAATATTTGTCGATACAGTCTCGATTATACGTGAGCTTCTTCTTACTTACCCTACACAATGTATACGTCTCAAGGCAATCTGAGACCGTAATTAAATCAGAATCGAGAAATCAACGATCAGAGAGCTAACAAAGAAAGGAGTCCCGGATTCGACGATCGAGTATCGACGGCGCGCTTTATCTTGTATAAACCAACGAGAGAACGCTACACCGAAAGCACCGCACGAGGCAACGACTAGCTAGAGAACGATTGGGACGATGAGATCCGACCTGTCGCGCATCCGGGATGTATGCGACGACGCGCGGATTTTCTGCACGCGGAGCACAAAACTGACAGACAGAGATGGTATAACAAAGGGAGAGATAGGGGGTGGATAGCCGGGGGATGGGTGAAAAGAAGAAGAAGAGAAGAAGCAACGACGACAAAATACTGTGACGATGATGATGAGACGAGACGGGGAAAAAAACAGCGGGCTTGGGGGATGGGGGAGCGATCGGGATGAAGGAAAGTGGAAAACGTCCGTCCGGATCGCGACACCGAGAAGCGTGTCGCGCCTTCCGAGGAGGAAAAGGCCGGTTTACCTTGAGGGCGACGATTTCCGCGTAGCCGAGCGTCCCGCCGCGGAGCGTCGTCACCGACCTCTTTAACCCCAATCCCTGTGCATTGACCCGTAGGCGAAAAAGGCAAAGTTTATTTATTTACTCTCTCGTATACTACTACGATGTCTGCGTTGGCTGCGTTTTGTTGGCCGGCGGTCGATGCGTCGACGGGCAAACGCGGAACAGATTCCGTTTTTTTTTCTTTTTTTTTTTCTTTTCGACGGGCGGAATCCGTGCGCGAAAGAGACGCGACGTCGGAGATGGACGTGTCTTTTTTTTTCTCGCGCTCGCCGAATCGGCTAATGCGATCTCGCCGTCTGCGTTTGACAGATGCGATTTGAACGATCGCTCGTTCGTCCCGCGTTGTTCATTCGAACAGCGGACAAATGTCGAAAAGTCAAAACAGCTGATCGTATATTCAGAAAATTAAAAAAATAATTATTATTTCGATTATCGTTGACGCTTTGATTCAAAGTCTATTTTTTCCTGATAAAATGTAGGAAAATATGAATAATAATTTGTTGATAATTTTTTTATTAGAAAAATTTTCAAATATGCCACTATATTTAATAAATTAGAATTTTCGCTCGTCGATTGTCTCTAAACTTCGCACACGGATTCCGCGCATAACATGCTCGTCGGCGCGCGGCAAACGCACCGATCGATATACTGCGTGCGCTTGTTGCGCCGGATCGAGAACCTCTCCGGTGGTTTCGCTCCTGGACACCGAGCGTATATGCATATGCATGTGCACGGGCGGACGCGCCGTACACGCGTCGGCGCCTCTCAATGGAATCGCCGACGTCGCTCGTCGATTTCCAGGACGAAGCTGGCTAACCAGGTTCTCGAACCGACGACCGACAAGGTGACAAGAGCAAGTGCTCTCTCGTCGTCCCGATTGCGGGAAAGAAATCGCGCGCGAATCGACGACGACGCGCGCAAGTGCGCTCGAGCGGGATGAAGCTTCGTCCTCTCGATCTCGAAAAGAAAACACCTATTAAAATCAAACTGGGTCTCTCTACGCGCGAAATTGCTGGCGCGGAATCATCTTCCGATAATTCGATAATTTTACAAATTTTGTCTTCGCGCGGGCAAAGCTGAGATTTAATTATTGCGAATAAACGTGAGAGGCGAATCAAAAGCCATCTGGGGAGCTTCGGTTATAAGATTTCCCAAAAGACTCGTATAAAGAGTACTCGTTTAGTCGTCGGATCGCTTTGAAGGGAGCGACCCCCGTGTCGTTACATTAATTTCTTCGTTTCCGATATTTGAAATTCTTCGGGCTGAAATCGCGAAATCCGCGTAATTTATTCGATTAATCGTCGGTCCTTTGACGACGCGATCGAGAAGGCGTTAATAACGTTTCCGTTCGAGTGCACTTTTATTACATAAAACGGGATTTGTAGCTTTACGCGCGATGAAAATATCGCACCGCTCCTTCTCTCTCTTTCTCCTTCATAATTTATCCCGTATTCTTCTCGCCTTCGTCGTACACATGCCTGTAGTACATACACACGGCGTTTTACGAGATTGCTCTCTGAAGGGCGATGTAGGGCGAGAAATGAGAGAGAGAGAGAAAGCGCGGCACGCATTTTCACGTTACGATTGCGCTGACGGATATATTGCTTTACTCCTGTCAGATAGCGTAGCTTAGATACCTTCACTGCGGACAAGACGTCGAATCCGGGGCTGCCCAGCTCGCCTTTCTGCCCTTTGTCACCGGGTCGACCCTACGAACAAAAGAGACACTGTATGTATTACATGGAGTAACAACGCGATAAACAGACTGAACATGCTTTCAGCATGAACATCCTTTATGTAACCATGTATATATCGCGATCAAATATCTCTCGACTTTAATGTCGAAATAAATATACATTTTTTCACGGAAAAAAAGATACCGGGAGATTTATACTCTCTCTCTCTCTCTGGGAATTTTTGAAAAATTTGTCTTTCCTCTTGCAGCAATTATTTTGAGAAAATGTCACCATCTTATTTCGGTCAATTAAATGTTGTAACGGTATGCTGAGATTTCCTTTTGTTTTGCTTTATCTTTTTGTGTATGGAATTACAGACACTTTCAGTTTTAATCAAGAATTTTGCTGCAATTGTTCCGTTTCAGAGATAGCGTAGCGTAGAATGTCTGTAACGGAAGATTCTACAGATTCTACTATTAAAGTAAATGAGATTTTCCGAATAATTTTCCTTATTAAAATTTTCCTTTATATTCATCTACGGAAAAGCGTCTGACGTGCATGTGTGAGTTTTCACACGTTTCTTTCATCGATTATTCTTTTTAATAATAATACATATACATAATTAATCCTCAACTAGCTCTTTAATTTCGTATAAAATTTTTATTACATTGTTGAGATTATCAATGTAAATTCGACAGAGATAAAAATGTTTGATGCAAATACATAAAAAAAAAAAAAAAAAAAAAAACAATCTTTCGTCACTTTGTAATATTCGTAACAAAGTACAAATAAAATTGTCAGATTTAATTAGATAAGAATTAGATCAAAATTAGAAGAGGATAATTACAAAAACATTGAGTTTAAATCGTGTGTCGTATATATTCCTCTTAGAATAATACAAAGTACTGCACTAGGCTCACAATTAGATTTAGTTCGCAGATATTGTATGAGATATGTGCGAGAGAGAGAAATCCCAGCGTCGTAAAAAAGCCGATTCATTTCTATTCTACTCTAAAGCCGGTTTATTTAGATTTATTTCTGCTCGCTGTATCAATACGCAAGAACTATATTATCATGCATATGGAGTCTCCTCACAATACATCTTGATGAAGAGACCGGCGTTAAAACTCCATTTCGCAAAATTATAGGGCTTTTCGATTACTGCGATTCAGCGAGGGTTAAAATTGCGATTTAATATTTCGTCAGGACTCAGGGCACAGGGGAGAAGATGGAGAACACGCGCGTACAGTAAATGTAAATTTCAAAGAAGGTAAACCCCCGTGTTTGTGCGAAATCCCGCCGCCGAAGTAACGCAGAGTAAACTCGGCGATCCCGAGGCAAATTGCGGCGCTACTTGCTGTAACCTGCGCCTTCGACTATTTGCACGAAATCCGATATAAACGTCAAGATTCGTTATTCGAATCTCGGGGAAAATACCCGTCCTGTGTGTGCGGTCCTGTATTGGTCCCCGGCTGTGTACACACTCGTTTGCCACACTCGTTTAAAGAAAACGCTGGCCGGACGTAGAGAGGAATATGAGAAAGAGAGGGAAAGGAGTCGATCGCGCGCATTTCGGATCTCTTTTCTTTTCCCGGCCATCGACAGAACAAATATCCCGCGATATTTGCAATGCACTTATTGCTCCTTCCTACTCCCTCTCTGTCTTCTATTTCTCTGTTCTCTCTTTTCCACCGGCGCGTTCTCGTTCCATTCCTCTCTTGGGCACGGTCTCCCGCTATCTGTTTACTTTGTCGTTTGTACCTTACCGCCACCGAGACCAGCCATGTCAACGCAACCCTACCACGCAACACATCCTCATGTATATTCTCCCTGATTCGTCGAGTACCTGAACGTACACAAGGTGTCCTAAAAATACCGTCGTTCCTTCCGTCTGTGTATTCTTTCGATCGAAGTCGAGGTTGATTGTTCTTTGATAAAAATTTTATTAGACATTATCATTCTCTCGCGCAGAACATTTTACCCCTTTTAGCATAAAGTGTCTCGTTAGCTACGTGCCTCAAATTACAATTATATTCAATGTAGCCCATTCGCGAGACTAAGTAAGAAATAATACTTTATTATCTAGTTGCTCGCATCTGAGAAGCACCTATTAGCGTGTCGTCAACCTTTTTAATTAATTATATAGTGTCTGTACTTAAGAGGGAAATAGCAGAAATTCTGCGACATCCTGTGCATTAACCATATATACGCGACACACACATGTGTGTGTCTGTGTGTATATAGAGGTTGCTCGACGATAAGGCAAACTAGGCGGCCACAAAGGGTCACCAACGCAAGGGCCTGTCATGCGAAAAGACTTTGCGTGTCACGAGGACCTTGTATATAACCGAGAGTCACGCATACACGAGAATCTCGTCGCGTAATCATGAGTCTCGCGCAATGATCTTGCATATATGTCAGAATAAGGGATCATAAGCACAGAATTTGGATCCCGACAATTGGATCCAATACGACGATAGTTTTCTCATATATTCGCGTATAAAGATTTATCACCCTGCAGACAAGTTCGAGAGAGCAATAACGTTTCGCGTTCGCGGCTTGCATGTTCAATGATTGAACCAATAATAATAAGAATGATAAGACGGCGGAATAAGGAATGCGGAAGAGTCAATTCGCGTCGGCTCCGATATTCGCATCCTGCTCGTACACGCATTCGAGGAGACATCCCGTCATTACCTATGTATGACTGTTATACATTTATGGATGATAAGCAAAACGAGATGACGATGACGACGACGACGACGACGAGGGGGCGACTTTGTATGTCGTCTCCTATACGATTTACGACTCCACGGCAGCCCGTTCAGCGCGAGAATAAGGTAGTACATAATAGCAGGCCAGTTGATAAATAGTTTCCAACGATGAATCGGACTGGAGTTAAAAGATCGTATCCCGTAGAAAATATAGCGATCGAGCCCAGACGAGAATAACCGCTTTCCGGCGAACGGCAGAATTAATAGAGTAAGTGGGCGCAAGTGAGCGAGCAAATCTTCAATTTAAAATCCGATTCATCTTCCGATCCTATTCGCTACTCTAACCGCGATCAAGAGTACGTACAGAATCGTCTCTTAATAAATCGTGATATGTCTACAACTATCGATTGTTGTTCGCCAATTAAAAGGAAAATTTGTACAGTAAATTTTTTTCCGATAAAACTTTTACTTTTGTGAAAGTTAATCTGTCGCTTGTCGAAAAAAATGAATAACTCGATTGGTCATAATTTATTAATTTAATTGATTGCGATAGTATAACTTTTATATACGTCTGTTTTATAACGTATATAACTTTATTTGCTTCGTAAATATATTCATAGTTGTGAGATTAGCTCTATGTACGTACAGTTACAATTTTTTTTCCAATACTTTCTTAAATTAAAAAACTTTTTTATAGTTACAAAAGTGTCGACGCTTGTCTGCAAGACCGCAAGTCAATATTGCAAGTTTAATGTGTTCTAGATTTTTTATCAATACACTGCGATTATTATGAAAAACACTATGTTTAATCAATTTATTACTGACAAAGGAATAAAATAATAATAATTCTTGATTAGCTGTTTTTTTTTTTTTTGAAAGCATCTGATATAAATGTCAATGGAAACATCTGCATCGCGAATCCTCGTAATATTTCATTTGATTTTAAACTTCGATACGTTTTCATTCGCATTTGAGCTGTGCACATAAAAAACCGAGTTTGATAGCGAACTCAGGGGTACCCGAGTGTATCGCTCATATGATTGATCATCCTGCATTTTTATGGCTAATTCGTTGAACATATGTCAGAAGCAGTGAGCGAACAAAGGGGACGAGAGAAAAAGTGCTAGAGCAGAACGAGTCAATTAACAAACACATGAACGTGTTCCGGTTCTCATATCGAAGGTATGTAATCATAGATTGAGATATCTCGAAATACCGGCTAAATATCTTACTCTGATTTCGACTGAAATATGATGCAAAGTAGAGCGAAAAAAGAGTTTCACTCTTTTCGGAAACAGCTGTATCTGACGGAAACTCGATATCAAAATTCTCGCTCTCTTGTTTCATTATCTTTACATCTGTCATTTCGCGAACGTTTGATTTCGTTGCGCTCTTGATCACCATTTTTTTTCAAAGTCTCACGTTATGCGCGTGACACGTGACTGTACTTTAGAAATACATACTCGTTTAATTAAATCTGAAGCCGCATAAAGACACGTTTTAAATAAATTCCCGATGTCATATCTGTGAGACTATGTGATAGGCAGATATTTCCGAAATATCTTACGCGACCTCCTTTCACATTTATGCAATTAGGGCAAAAATTGAGATAACACGTTTAATTTAGTAGCTGTGTCAAAAAAAACATACGAATATCGACAGTTCCAGTGAAACAGAAAAATTAAAAAGATATGATATCTACTATTTATCGCGAACTGATGACCTGTTTTTTAATTTTTAGCTTTTGTTTTTACCCGCGCGTCATTTCATTAAATACGCATAAAAATGCATAAAAATTTCACGAATCAACGTAGCGCCTCGACATTCCTGTGTTACAATAAGAGAAAAGGACATTATTAAATTTATTATGATGACACCTTGTGTAAGCATAATGTTTTACGGAGTAAAACAGGTTTTTCACCGTATACGAGGTACATTATGATTAAATCCTGGCACGTTCGTAACCCTTGTTCTATCAAAAATAATGCTATATTTAAAATATTAACATGTCGCGAATAAAAATCCTCTTTCGCGCTTTGACGACACAATGAATTTCGCACGCTTGCAACCCCGCGACGAAATTAAAATGTAAATTATACGGTGAACTTACCGGATCACCTTTGGGTCCGTCCAAGCCGATGGGTCCCTGAAAGAACATCGCCGGTCAGTGCCAGTCGTCGCTTTCACGCGTCCGTAAATGACGAACGAAGAAAAGTGAAAAATTGCGTGCGGGCTGAGCGCGCCCTTGAAAATCTCATTCCTTGTGTATGTAACATGTAATAAACATGGGCGAGCGCGACAAACCAGAATCGTGATGAGTCGTTATGCTTCCAGGCACGATTAAAGTGCATGATTCCTCCCGATGTAGCGACATACATTATTTTGCGGCGACGCGAAAATGTCGCGAGAAAACGCCATTAATAGAAACTTTATTCAGCACATGTGAATTTTTTATTTTGCACAGCTTCGATCTTGATGGGGCAACCATTTCATATTTGATGCCAGGTCATATCCCCGGATTATATGACGAGACTCGTTGTCATCGTTATACCAATTTGTTTCGAATTTCTTTCAACGTCATATTATATGATCATTTATATATCACGCGTTGCATACCTAATTTAAATTTGGCTGTGTACAATTTTTCATTACATGAATTTTAATTTGAATGTGAAATTTTTAATTACATGAATCTAAATAAAAAGAGGTAGCATTTTTTAAATAATTAATCAGATTATTTACGAATCGTGAATACAAAATTATAAGGAATAAATTTCCTGCAAATATAAGTTGCAAAAAATTTTATTTCTCTGTGCTACATGATATAATTAAAACTGTATCGAGACAAACTTTTCCTTTTAAACTCCCTTCTTTAATACTACTCGAAATATTAATTTTTGTAAATAGGTCGCGCTAATATATGAGATTCTATTCGGCAATTAAAATTGCATCGATATGATAACTTTGTATTTTTAAGTAAATCAGAAACATTTTGATAGACGACTTAAGATTGTCAGCAATTAAAACGAGGATGTTTGCAATGAAGCGGAGAATACAATTAATCTATTTCCTCGATATACAGGTTGCACCCTCAGTCATCGAAGCGATGCGCGATGAATCGTATATTGAAATGAAAATATCGGAGATTGATTTCTCGAATCTTCGATCGCGCGTATAGATCATGCTGATATACGGTACAAAAGAAAAAAAATTCAACATCTAATTGGACAGCTGTATCGAGAGCCGGAAGAGGATCCAGGTCAAGAGACAGCTCGCGGATAAAGAAGCAGGTCAAACGAGCAAGAATCGCACATCAGCGGCTGCATGATACGTATTAATAGCACTTAATGGCTGTTATGTTCGATACACAGTGTGGTGAGAGTCGTGATGTTTCAAGAAGGTGACAGCGAGCAAGAGAACAGAAAGAGAGGGAGAGAAAGAAAAGAAAGCACGAGGACAAGACAAACAAACAGACAGACAGATAGACAGATGTACACAGAGAGAAAGAGAAAAGCGAGGAGTATATATGTGGAAAGAAAATAAAAAATAATATACCGGAAAACCGTTCTTGCCCGGCGTCCCGGCCACACCCTGTAAGAAGGGGTATAAAAAATTAAAAACTCGTTTACACGAGAGGTGGGGATGTGGGGGAGGAGGGGCATTACTCAAGGGGGAAGGGGGTATTTCTCTCGCGAGCATGCAAAAGCGATTATTCCGCGGGCCGGCCGATCGTGCCTGCGATATTATCGGTTACGTCGTATATATATATATGTATACCGGTGGTCCCAGCAAATACGGACCCGCGCACGCACATATATATACATATACACACACATACATGGAGTATCGCTCCGTCGCCAATAATTATTCCGGCCAATTAGATATTCCACGGGCGTATAAGCACGCGCGCGCGCGCACGCACACGAGAGAGAGTGCCGATTCCATCCCTACCTACCCGCTGTTCCGCCGATCTGATCTTTGATTACGCGACGATGCGCTCGTTCGATCGCCGATCGCGAGGGAAATCGGATCACGCGCGATCCTGATGGAACACCCACGACGCTGGTATATCCAGCGAAGAATCCGCTCATCACAGGTAGGATATAAATTTTTGACCATTAAATTCGACAGCTAATATAATTCTCGGCTCTCTCTCATCCATATTTATGTACATCTTATTTTTTTCGGAATTTAATTAAATAATTATTACATATAGGTACGTCGAAAAGTTTGGTAGAGGTAATAAAACTAGAAAATTATAGATCAAATTTAAAAATATTTTATCCTTGGATTTTTTAATAAGATAAAAATGTACGGTTTCTTTTATATAAACGTATAATTTTTTTACTAATTAAATTTTTATTCCGTGACGTGTAAGTTAATGTGTTTAATGTGGAATTAATATTAATTCTTTTATTTTTCTTTACTTGTATAAAATAATACAACATGTATTCATTACTTTATATTTTAATCGCCGAGTCATCCGACATCCACATTTCTTTTTTATAGAAGACAACTAATAAGAAAATACCAAACTTACAATAAATAAGTACGTTACTTTCCAAATTGAATATACGAGTTTTATCTTTGATCTAACGCGATTACGCCACATCGTCCGAAACTTTCGATTGAATTGAAGACACAGCCGCAGAGAGAAGCAAAACATCCAACAAACTTTTGCTTTTTTCGGCAGGAAGAAACATGGAATTCTTCCGAGGGAGAATGAAATTTATGACGTACATCAAACACGATTAATGTACCGCGTAACATTCGTTCTTTAAATTTCAGACCCGGCGCTTCCTACCCCGGGATGTGTCTTCAATGCTCTTGTGCGTGCGCGAATCTCGCGAAAACGCGTATGGTTACGTTAGTCACCACCACGTGTACTCGTTGGTCTCCGAAGAGAACAGGAGGGAGGGAAAGACAGAATATATAACGCGTACCGTTAATTATATGTATATATATCACTTCATGCATGGAGCTGCTACGCTCCCTAATAAACACACTCGCACGCGCATACACACACACACACACACACACACACAACTTCACGTGCGATATATCGGTGCATTACTCTCTATCGCGGGACACTATATATGTATAGAATAGTATATATATGTATAATATATACGACATGCCGCGTTATGTACCGAAGCATCGGCACCAGGGGGTACTCACCGGCGCACCGGGTTCCCCGGGATCGCCCTTCTTTCCTTTCTTGCCCCTCTTTCCGGGTGGACCTGGCTCACCGGGTGGACCTGAAAAATACGAACAACAAAATTATGAAGTTACATATAAATACATATACTTAAAATATCTCCAAACTCTCTCTTAGTGACAGGTAAACGAGCATAGCTTTAGTCGCCGAACAAAAAAAATGTAATATATATGAATAGGTATTTCACCTCCTTGTTTTACAGCTGTTATAAAAAACTAAACTTTAAAAACTCTTTAAACAAGTTGTTCGGTTCTTTGATCTAAGCGAGATATTTATTTTATGTTAGTCGTTTCATATACAAATGAAGAGTGTTACAAGAAAAATCCATCGGGGTATTTAAAGCTTTATACTAATCATTCGTCATATTTGACATATTTTAAATATACAATTAAATGCAATTTTTAATGTTCGGTTTGATATAAAAGTATCAGCCCTTTATCGTATAAAACTGTCTAATTGGAATAGCCTTTTGCCTCTATAAAAATAAGACGTTTTTCGGCGAAATGAGAATGTCTATTTGCAGTTTCCGGCACAGGAAATACAAATTATAAACAGGTTGAAAAACAAACTTTTTATCCTTTATCGCCCTTAGAGAGAATAAAAGAGTTTCCCTACCGTGAAACGGACACCCTGTATAGTTGGAGCGTTAAACGCTAACGAAGCATTACCGCACCAGGGTGGAAATGAGTTTTCGGGACTGTGCGCCCACGAATAAACTTTGTCAGGTGGTTATACGGGGTGTTCCGATGCTATTCGACATTTATCCACACATTTATAAATGGCTTCGAAATTGAATTTTTGAGAGAAAATATTACTATACAATCATGTAGTCACGTAAAAAGCTCATAATTCTCTCTCTCTCTCTTTCTCTCTAATTTCTAATCTGCACATTTCATCTATCTGGTCTCTCGTCTATTTATTTACTTTTGATCTATCTTGCGGTGACATTCTCGATCTTACGCTGCTCTAAAGCAAAAAGCGTTTTAATTTTCACCGTTAAGTGGTTTCGTAATCGGCGTACATAACTCGACGTTCGAGCGCAAATCTATCATTATCTTAACTTCATTCCCGCGGTTGCGTGATGATGAAAGGGCATCCGGTAACGATGGACCACCCCGTAGTGAGCGAACGCCGGCGGGTCGAAGTGAATGGGCGAAAGGACCGATAGATTTGACGCGAAATGAAATTACGTCGTCGTTCTCGTCCGTCAGTGGTATTTCTCGAAATCGAGGGGAACCAATGTGTAGCGTGCGAGCGAAAATCCGGTCGGCCAGCTTCACGGCATGCACGTATAACGGCGACTAAATTTTTTATTTGACATTGATGTTTTTTTCGTTTTATTTGACGTGGCTTCGACAGTGGTACATCGCGTATATACGTGTGTACGTATATATACTCCTCTTTTCAGGCCACATTACTTGGAAAAACGAAAATCCGTACGTGCTCACCCCGTTTCGACGAGAGCGAATGAAAATACGTGTATGGTGTAACATTCTCCTGTTTCAATGCTCGCGATCCATCATGTTTGAATAATATCGTTTTATAAAAAAATTGTAGCTGTTCGAAAAGATATGAAACACTTTTGATTAACGAAAAATTTTTACAAGTTAAACTGGCAACTACTGTAAAACTAGTATTTGCAGATTAAAAAAAAAGTAGAACTAATTTTTATAGCAAATTATTCGAAACTTTGCAAAACAAAAATACGCGCATTTTTAAATAAAACGAGCGAAATATTTTTAAAAAATTTTACCGCACGTTTTGTATACTTTCTAAACGTTATTTTTCTCTTGCTGATATTCCACAATTCATTAAAAGTACTTTATACTTCTGACGAAAAAAACTTAATATTTTTTCAGTGATCGAGTTGAAAAATGTTACGAGTCATAACAAATGGATGCAGTTGGATATGCATTTCCACGATGATACGAACAGTTCGCCCGAGGCAAAATGCTGCTGCAGCTCGTCTCTCTCTTGCGTTATTCTAATTTCCGGCAAGAACCTACGTGACATTCACGGTCGGGGGATCCCTCTTTCATCTCCCTCATCCCCACTATCTCAAAGAACAATTCGATCGTGATTTATTCCCGGGGCTGCTGGCCGCTTGGACAAGGGCGCGACGAGAGCGATTCTCCTTTTATTTTCCATTTATCGCCGCCGGCGAGCAACGCGTAGGGGATGACGTCATATCCTCCGGAGAGGGAAGCCGCGAAACTGTAGCCGCCCGCGGGTGCGAAGTACCCGCGGTGGATGCTAACTTTTGCCAGGTTTTTTACAATTGGAGAGCTTGGAGCAATAACGTGCGAAACTACGCGAGGAAAAAAAAAGTGTGCGAAAAAGGGAAAGTTTTTTCATCGAAAATATCGGTAAATTTGTAAACAAATACAATTCTAATTGCTTTTATTTAGGTAGCCACTTACATTTTATTTATACAGGGTTTTCCTCTACGAACTCTTTTAATAATACTGATATTTAATAAAAATATTGAATTATCAACGTAAATGAATGAAAAACTATGCTAATCCATTGTAATGAATTATATTTTAAAAATGTGTAATACACGTGACAAATTTATTAACAGATAAATCTTGTTCACATTATTCCATTTAAAATGGACCGTATTTCAATAACATTTTAACGAGAGTTATAAAAATATTTCAAGCTGAATTTCAAGAGATTGTGAAAACGGGAAGGATTTTGTAATTTTAACTTTATCATAATACAATATTTTATACAGATTTTAAAAATCTCGCCTAGAAGCGACGCTTTTCTCTCGCGATGATATAAATATGAATGAACTGCTGAATAAATGAATAACCACCGATTTATTATTATTGAGTCGAGCGATATTACGATTGATAAGGTTTTATTTATCTCTGTCCATTATTAAATTAATGAAGTACGATTAGGGTTGATTGCACATTTGGCCGCAAAAATTTGCCGGAATTCGACTCTCTCGAGAGAGGGGGAGGCACTCGAGCACACTCCATTTAATAGACACGAAACTGTCAGTACGATCACCCGTACCGAGAACCGCAGCAATTCCGGATAATCCACCCTGACGGTTACACCCCAACCGTAATCCACGACGTGTGTAGAAATAACGACGTACGTGCCGATCGCGAGCATTTCTTCGCGGCAGCTGGCGAAAACGCGTATGTCTCCGCGTCTCTCTCGAGAGAACACACCGGTTTTGTATCTCTATCTCCGAACAAAAAGTCAGAGAAGGCAGATGGAATAATCCGGCCGCACGTCGAGAAGCACACGGTCCTTTCGGAGGATTACGACGGCTGAGAGAAACGTGGACAGCTACTATATATCCGGCAGACAGTTCTATCAAAATTATATATAAGTGAGAGAGAGGTCTGCGATATATGCGCTAAAACTTTTCAATCCGACAAGGATTTGCACGAGGATAAACTCGTGAAAGATGCTGTACACATATATGAATTCATCAGCGAGCGATATTACCAAGCGTATATATAATATAGGCAATGTTTTTACGATATTTTTGATACGCGAAAGTTTTCAAATATTATTCACTTCGTCGCGCGCTGACTGATATAATATATCCTTGATATGAAAGGCAAATTTGCGCCATTTACATACAACAATGAAATAATAAAATAATAAAAAAAAACGCGCTATTCTAATTCGAAAAATTTGCATGTCACCACCCTCCCTTTAAACTTCGAGGATTCACTTTTTGCATCGTAACGCGGGATCCAGTTCCTGCAGCGAAACCGTGCGCGATAAGAAACGACGAGCTGTGAGTTTCGGTAATGCTTCGGTATCGGAGGAAGAAGAAGAACGTGAAGAAGCGGAGGCAGGCGCGAACAGGACGAAGAAATCGGCAGCGGAGCGATCGATCGATGTCGATCGGTATCGAGATAAAAAGATGAGACACACTCGCCCCTCGCTATTCTCTCGACGCGAAAGCGAGTTTTCGCCTCTCCGCGGTTCTCATCAAACCGCGCAGATGACGGATCCCGTCGTCTCTCTTGCCCCGAGTACTTGTACTTGTCGCGAATATACCGGGCTATAACGAGGAAAGTTTGCGTCTACGGACAATGCCGATCGCTTGCTGCTCGGCAAGAAAAGACCGAAACGAGTTTCGCGGGCCGCGACGTGGACGTCATGCCGAGCAGATTACGGTATGTTGGATGAATTCATAACAGGAGAGAAAAAGAGGAAAATTAAAAAAAAAGTTTGCCTTAAGATGATCGTAAGCGAAAAAATAATTTAAAATATTCGAGGTGTTTGAATTAAAGTTAAATTATTTAATAAAATTTCATTCTATATTTAAACTCATTTCTTATCATAATTAATGTCACATGTTTAATTATGGAAATATTTAATTAGAAATTAAACTAATTTCGTAACAAACAATTATCCTGTTTCGAAGCTTTCGTTAAGCAAATCGAATAAAATTAGATATAATTGTGAGCTTGAAAATTGTTTCTTCTCAGTATCTACTCCTCTTTTGTTAACAATTCAATGTTTATTTATCGTGTCATGTAATATATGCAGAGAGAGAGACAGCAGTTAAAAAATTTGTAAAAGTAAAGTTCAGTTGCAGTACACATTCGCAAGAACGTTTTCCGCTCCGATCGAGCTATAGAATGCACCCCGTTCGGGGTGCATTTCGTCTCGGGGTAGTTCGCATACGTGCGATTCCAGCGACATAGCAGCTCAATTGCTCGGTAATTCGGCGTGTCATCTTTTTGCCGGATGATTCGCACGAATGTATACAAACGAGATCGCGACGCGAAAGAGGAATGACAAAGAGAAGAGAGGCAAGAAGTGTGGGAAATAACCAGGGCGCAGTCTAGACACGACTGAAATACTTCGAAACGGGCGACACACGAAACTGGGAAACTTTCATCTCTCGTTCCCGCGGGAATCTTCGTCCGTAATGTAGAAACACACCTCCCTTCCTCTTCCTCTCTCTCGCACTTTCCTCCAACCCTCGTTGAAATCCGTCGCGCGAATAAGAACGAGATTAACGCGACGCTTTGGCAGGATTCCAAGGAGGGAGGAACGGAGATTCATGCATACATGCGTTGACGACACGATCGTTCCGCAAAATAGAGTCACGCGGCTGGAAAATGATCGCAGCGGCCGTAAAGGTCGGTACGCGATCACCGGCGGCGCATTTTCCGCAGGATTTTCCTCCCTTTCTTCTATACATATAGGCGCCTTTTCACCGCGAGCGTTCGACGAGAAAAGAAATCGACCGAATTTTCTACGGTCCATGGAGCAGCATCGCGCGAGGACTCGCACCCGGCGCGGCGGTGGATCAGCTGACGCTGATTAGTTCCGTTTTTTTTCTTCTTCGTCCGCGTAATAACTACGGCCATAATTCAGAAAGTAACGACGGTACGCTAGAATTGATTAATCGTGCCATTCGTAGCGTTTCCAATCTCCGACTATTCTCTTTCGTTCATTTATAACATGCAAATGTGCAGTAAAGTCAATCAATATCGCGATTTATGAAGATGTTCCTGAATTTAAGTCATTAAAGAATTTAAATGGGAAAAAATGATTTAAATCAAGTCGTAATAATATATAGAGATTAATATCGAAAGATTTGACACAGTTTCATAAAATTTTTTAAAAAATTGCTAATATGTCTTACATCGTATATGATTAAAAAAAAAAGAAAAAAATTATCTAAATAAATGTACGAATATAGTAAAAAAATACTGGCTCTTATAACAGTTTGTTTTCAGGTCATTTGGATGCGATGCGTAGCGGTTCATCGATTGATTCGAATACCAGACATGTTTGGATAACGCGTACAAAAAAAGCCAAACGGATTTATCGGCTTCAATTTCGACCGAAAAAGCCGATACATTTCTGTGTACCTGACAGCTATCGTGACGCAATTGAAACTTTCGTTCGTTGAAACTGAAAGAGCCCCCCGCGTTTTCATATCATTCAGCAAATGTAATGTTTAGCGAAATAAAAGAATATATATTTCACAACATATTCCAAATGACTTTTTCGCTTTTTACAGTCACACCGTGCTGTAAAAAGAGCTCGTTTGATATCCTCCTAGGTGAACCTTCAGTCGCATACTCAGTGAAATTTATTTTCGCGGAACTACATTGCCCGGTGACGTTTATCCTCTTCCTTTTTTCCAAACTTTTCGCCGACGCGGTGCATCTCTGTCAGATCTGGTCGTTTACGACGGCTCGTACTTTCGACCGCGACTTTCGCGAAGCTCTCTCTCGCGTCTTTTGAAACACTGACAGACCGAGCGCATTTCCGTGGAGTTAATTGCCTTTGTCGGACGCGGGTTGTTAAAAAGCAATTACTCGCCGCGACCGTATTTGCGAACCGCGCCCGCGCCGCGTTGGTCGGTCGGGGACTCCCGCGGGTGTATTTAACGGAAGCCGGCGCGGCGGAGAGAGCCGTCGATAGCCAAAGAAAATAATTACCCTTCCCGTCCCCCGTTCGCCTTCGGTTTCTTGCGGAACGCGCTCGATCAAAATCAACATCTCGGCTTCACTCGGCCTCGTCTTTTGTTCGCTTTCATCTTCGCGTGATCAATTAACGCATTATACACTCGTCAAAGTAACTAAAACGGGAATTATCGATTTATCGAGCCAAATTTTTGTTTTTTCTCTAAGATATTTAAAATGCAAGTAAGATAATACTTTTGAGAAATTCTATAAGACGATCAGTCAGTGAGGTAATAAAGAAACGTTATAAGACAAATCGGATTCTATCGGGGCTTAAATCGTTTATAAAAATGTCTTTCCTTCGGTCGATTTTTCGTTTAACTTTTATATCCAAAATATGTCGTGATACGATTCAAAAGGATTGTTTGCACAATTTTTTTAAAAATAAATGTAAAAATTTATGGTTTCGTACAAAAAATTTTTTTCTCAAAAATTATTGATATAGATACAATTTTTTCTTATATATATATATATATATATCTATAATATAAAAGATTACTTGTGTAATTATTCTGAATTCGGTTTCAATTATAGCGCATATATGTAAGAGAATCATAAGTGCTGTAAATAAATAAAATTGAAAACAATGTCAAATACACATAATAGCTCAATTTTAACTCGGATCAATTTTGAATCAAATTACATCAATCACTCTGCCCAAATATTTAACAGAGAAATCGGGTCGAGGTAGAAGCTTTGTTACACGGTGTATTTCAGCCTCTCCTTCCTTCGATGCACTTCCGCGATTATATCAAGCTATAGTCGACAAGCTTTAATGCGACCGAGTTAGTTTCCACTATCTGCTTTCGAACAGGAAATATCGCCTTCGTAATCGAGTAGTCCCATGCAACACACAAGGAGGAGAAAGGGGGTTTATCTCCCGGCAATACAGAGAGAGAGAGATATATATATAGAGAGAGAGAAAGCTTGGGCGTCGATGTCGAGTTGCAAGACACGACGTCGTATCGTGTCGCATTGCATCGCATCGGTGCAACATCCGAATATGCCAGATTTATACGCAATATTTTCGCCCTGTTCCTCTTTTTATTTTTTTTTTTCTGCACGATAGGAGCGCGACCGTATAGCCACGCGGAAAAATGGATCGTAAAATCCATTACGCGATCCCCAACCGCCTCTCTTCTCGCGCCCATCGAAAAAACAACTCTCCGAACATGCATTTATCAAGTGCGGCGCGTGGGCTGTGAATAACTCACGAGAGCGTCTGCGAGCAGTCGCCGATGGTTGAACGAGGAAAAGGTTGCCACAATGGGGTAAGAAGCACGCTAAAAGGGCGCAGTTGTTACCGCTGTTGTTATAGTCATCGATGCTCCGTCAATAAACGCGCCCCCTTACAAGTTTGCCGCCGTAAATATAAAGAGGGAAATTTACGTGGAATGACATCGTTTCCAGAGAAACGAGTTTGCTTTACAGTGTTCGAATTAATCTGCAAGGTAGAGTTAACGCGCAGCTTTTATCGCAGCTACTGTATATATATATATATATATATATACATTGCCTTCCATTTAAAAAAGAAAGCGACTTTGAAGTTCTTCGCGAGATATTTTCTGATAATATAACAAATATATAATCAACATCTACGGAAATATAATGGTACCTATTCAACAAGAACTTATGGCTTTAAATAATTTTATGATAATTGCTGACTTCATATATATATCTCTCGTTGAAAGATATACTGGTGTTATTTTACCTCTAGCCACGTGTGAAGATTATTCTGATGGTTTTTATATTTAGAGCCTCAAGATGCCAATCAAGACACATGTAACCGGACTCTCTAAGCTCTGAGAGATAGTTGAGAGACTCTGCTGTCAGCATGGCAGAGAGCAGGCACGACAGACAGAAAGGCAGGCAAGCAGGCAGGCGGGTAAAGAGAGAGATATAGAGAGAGGAAGAGAGAAAGAGAGAGGGAAAGGGAAAGAGAGAGAGAGAGCATAAGGACCTCACATGTCGCGGCCGCGGGGCAGTACGGTTATACCAGACCGCCGAGCTCCGATTCCCGCCCCGGTAGTTTCCCATGATTGAGATACATAATCGGTATACTCCCTGATACATCCTACCCTCAATTCTATGCTTGTGCACCGACGATCTACCGTCTCTCGCGAATATTCCCTCCTCGCGAATAATTTCTGCGTCTCGCCAATTTCGCAGTATGTCGTCTCTCCGATCGCATTCTACATTGGAAATTTGAGATAGATAGCTAGACAGGAGACATTTATTCGATGCTGTAGAATTTAATCTTTACGAGTTCGATGGGCAAGCTTATTTTGACGGTAAAACCAATTTTGATGTTCGAATAAGGATGGATCGCGTTTCAGTATACCTTGAAAAGAGTTGTACATTATAAGATATTTTGTTCATGACTTTCAAATCTAAAATAGAGAGATACAATCTGAGAACAATCTGATAAATTTTTCGATAAAATAAAGTCTCATAAAATTCATATCAGTGTATGTTACATTGACATTTCTTCAGTAAAGAACATGAATTTCCATGTAGTCAAGTATATATATATTTTCATAATCTGCTAATCTAATAATAAATTTAAATAAAAAGAAGACCACAGAATACTATATGTAACAATAATTAAATAGAAAAAAATTTAATATAAATCTTCGAATTCCCTTCAGTGAAGTTTTGACAAAACTATTCTTTCTCTCTCATATTTATACTTGTGATAGTTTAATTTGATTAGAATTAAAAGCTCATATACATGCCGGAAAAAATATAGTAATCAAGCAACCGCATATCTGTCTCCCTTCCCCTCTGATATAAACGTCATGCTTTAGCGATAACTATGCGTCGTAATCAACGCGGCGTATTTCTTTACTCGTTCGTGGGACAGGATTTCACCGTAGGGAAAAATCTGAGGGAGGTTCTACGGGCCCCGGCGGTCCCTGCGGGCACAGCGGTAGTCCCGCGGCCCTCCCTCTAAATCATACTCGTTGTCCGCTGACGATGAATACCACCGCATCACGACGAAGACCCTC
Organism: Prenolepis imparis; assembly: GCF_030444845.1. Taxonomy (NCBI): domain Eukaryota; kingdom Metazoa; phylum Arthropoda; class Insecta; order Hymenoptera; family Formicidae; genus Prenolepis; species Prenolepis imparis. Next base: position 16,094,484 of record NW_028141160.1, read on the forward strand.
GGGCACGAGGAAACCGGGGCGTAAACCCCGCTGCTCCGCGAGACTCGTCGCGATCGTGTCGGCAATTTCGCTACCGAACATTGCGGCTTACGCGGATCTTGATTAACTTTGCAGAAGACTAATCAAAGAAGATGCACCCGAGAGGAGTACATAAACGTAATTCAGTAACCGGCTAAATGTCACGGCTACGCAGTGTCTAGTATTTTAGTAGACGAAAAGAAAATAATAGAAAGATTAAGACAGTCTCTTTATATTTTTTTAAGTCTCTTATATACTTAAAAAAATTTTTAAAGATGGATTTTATAATTATTTTCTATATAGAAGAATTTATTATTTGTATTTTATTACGAAAGAGGAAAATGAACCATTTGTATTTTCACTTTTTCGAAAATTCTTGGATGATATATTTGATTCATCTTTAATTCAGTACATAATTTGAATTTTGATTCCACACAGGAAATTAAACGGAACTGTGTGTGAAAGTGATAATACGTATGTTCACACGAGAAATTAATACTAATAAAACGGGATGTATCCCCTAAAGATATTCTGAAACTATTTGGGACGAGATGCCCGATGGAGCAAAGGATCGCTTGTTCAACGTGCATTCGCGCACAACAACTACGTATCTCGACTATATACGATAAAACTGTTAATGGGCCTATCGTAGCGACGCTAGACATTTGCAACATAAATGGCCGAAAGCTTTCTCGTCGTAATCGCTAGATAATAGTACCGCGGTGCAAAATAGGATTTCAGGAAATCCGCCGCGAGATAAAATCCGAGTGCCTACCGCCTTTACTTTCCTAGTCGTAAATACAACTGGTTTTACTCGAGTCTCTCTCTCTCTCTCTTGTAGCTGTATTAGCTTTCGCACCAAGGTGAAGCCGACATCGGCTTTCACGATCCTAGGCGGAAACGAAATTTCAAGCAAGATAACAGTTTTCAAACCAGGCATTAGACTACACAAGACATGATTAGTATAATCCTATAAGATATCAAACGAGAAAATTCTATATTTATGCGCCAATATTTAACTTTAGTATTAACGATATGCAGCGTCCGCAAACTTGGTGGATGGTCGGCACGTATATGCGAAAATGTATGCGCATCTCTATGGATGCGCGATTTAAAAGCTTAATGACCGTATTGTGTGCAAAACGTCCGTGACACGAGTGATAAAATGTTATATCGAGCGAGCCGTGTGTTTATACGTGACACTCTCGTATTACTAGAGACACGATCGTGACAAACTCACTAATTGGTAACATATTCATCATCGTATCTATCTTGCAAACGGATATGTGTTTTCTGATATTTGATTCGCGCGACGAGTGCGCCAGAATAGCGCTGATTCAAATATCACGGTATGCAGTTTTATCTAACATAAAAATTGTAGAGCTACAATGAATTAGTAAACTATATGGATAACGTTAAAGGACATGTTATGCATTTAATTTTTAATATTCTAATTTCATGTTTCTTTTTTTAGAATTAAAAATAAATAATGACCTCGTTATTAATCCGAGTGAAAGAATGATTATTTTTTTATTCATTACGAAATAGCAAAAACACTCAATGAGGGAGATAAAATCATGGACCTCGCAGAATTACGAACGTGTCAATATGGTTCGGTCCATAATATTTCGAGATATACGATCTTAAAATGAGATATAAAACTGAAACACGGATACATACCGGTCTTATAAACCGGAGGACCTGTTTTTGTATAGCACCGTAAAATTGCTGATGTATTATTTGACACAAGGCATTCTGCGGGCGACAGGAACGCGAAAAGATACAACCAATGACTGTTTAGCACTGCGATAAAGAGCCATTTACACGGCTCAATCCTGATCAATCGTTTTATTAAAAAAAAATTAATCATTAAATAAAGAAAAAAAATTAATCATTAAATAAAGAAAAAAAATTAATCATTAAATAAAGAAAAATAATTATTGGAATTATTAGAATGAAAAAATTCGTGTCATTTATAGTCATTAAACGGACACGAAAGCTTATTGTAAATAAAGTTGACATGATTATTATATTCCTCCCGAGATCCTAATTTATGGCAATTAACTCGATGTTCGTCGTAGAAATTGCAGGGTCTTAAGATCCGGGTTCGTGAGAGCGTGATAAGAGCCGTGTGGAGAAACGAGTAGAGGAAACGCGAGCGGAAGCGCAATCTCCGCGCAGGACCGGATCCTCTCTTCTGCCACGTAGAGCTCATAAACCATAACTTATAATCCGGGACACGGATTTCGGGCCTTCTGCTCGGCTCCCAGAGCCGCAGAATGCGTTCTGCGGCTCGCGCAACGGGAGGTCCGCGTTTCGGAGCGCGCGGGAGGACCGCACGCGGAGATCTACACAATGAAGAATCGTCCACCTCGAGTCTTATTATCCGTTTCTCTTCTTTGAATTGTTTCGCTACGCTTCGCTTTCATTCTCGATGGGCCATCCGAAACCGGAGGCTGCTCTCTCTCTCTCTCTCTTTCTCTTTCATAGTACTCATTGCGACTCTCTTCGAAGAATCATATCGATGTAATTCGCCCGAACTTCTATCCGAGGGAGAAGATATCGACGTGAAACTCGAAACGTTTGGTGAAGAGATTACATTCCTTCACGCGCGTTCTATTTTAAACTTTGCTTATATAAATTCTAGTTAACCGCGTTTTAATATATGGATATACTTATTGTTAGATTTATCACGTTATATTAATAGCTTTTCTAACATTATAATTAATTTTCGTAATTTGTATGGTTTTGTAAAGATTTGAAAATTATATTAGATCACGGAATGTTTTCTAATTAAAAATTATTGAATTATTTTATTTTAGCTCTTATCTGCCTTTGATTATTTTTTACTTTGATCTATAAACTTGCTCGAGACTGTGTACGGTCTTAAGCCAAGGCAAGTTTTCGAATCTTACGTTTCCGCTCGAGATTGTCAAACTTACTCAAAGGCACCATTATTATTAATAGCCAAACTGTCGAAAATTGTTCCGCCAATCAGTCTTGTTGGCGTAACAGTTGGAGCCAATTACATCCCAACTACCTTCAATTCTCGGATCTCTATAGAAATCTTCTCCTTTATATAGAGAATAACTTCCACGACGAGGGGAAACGTATTTTCCAGCCCTTCTTCCTGCATTCGCACGACTCTGTTCCGACGAGCCCTACACGCCCGTATCCAGAGATCCGCCATCCTTGTCTCTGATCTCTTTTTCTGAAATACTGGTTAATGGAATCACGTAGGCGCTTACCCGTAGGTAGTAGTGTTTGAGCTGACTACTCGCAAAGTTCGAGCGAAAATTAATTATTATGTTATTATTTATTAATATATTCTTTTATTAATATTATTATTAAAAAATTTTTTTAATTGATATAATCTCTGAACTGTTTTCCAATTCTCTTTTATCCATAAAAATTCTATGTTAGATACATTAAACATTTTTTTCATTATAAGAGTTAAGAAATTTAGAGAAATAAGAGAGAAACAAATTTTCTGTTTCGCATCTAACCTGGGAATTTATTCGATACACGATATCGTACAAGATTTCTCGATGACACGCGCGAGAGAGCATCAGTCCCATCACTAGAGACGCGTACGTATTCGACCACGTGGGCGGTGCTTTATCGTACGTTCTTTTCACGCGAGATTTACGCCGTCGACGACAATGAACTCGTTATCCCGTGGATTTCGTGCCGGTGGGATTTCTGATTACACGCGTGTCCGCCCCAAGGAGAGCGAACGCATCGTGATCGCCTTCTACGATATATCGAACATGAAGCCCGTGTTGTCAAGATCGATACGATCGCGGAGGTTTCGGTTACTTGATTGTACGCGAATTCTCTCCTCGAAAAAAGCTATCGAACGATAAATATCTGTGTAGTGTCGCGTCGTTCAAGAGATAATTTGTTTCGAGCTCCCATTAATGACAAATGTATGTACACCTCGTTCAATTATACGAAATGTAACAAAAGTACAGATATGTATTTTAATGACGTCAGTAGAAAAAAATAATTACAATACAGCTTGTCTATAATATTTCGTTGTCTCTAATGATTATTTTTGTTTACGTTGTGTTGTGTAACGAGAAAGATCAGATGAAACAGCGTGGAGATTATAAAATACGATATTCTATTAAATCACAGCGATCGTTGCAAAATTCATGAGATACTAATTGAAACATTTAGTGGTATTTCAATCTATAAAGCTAAGCACGTTAACTGTCAGAACGTATACTCGTGTTATGCTGCGATTTTCGCTCTTGCGTCTTATTTAATACTCTTTCGCTTAATGCGTCGCGATAAATGACGAAAATAATCTGCGTCTTGAATATCGCGCGGAAATGCAACCATCAGATTTGAAAATTATGCAAGTCGTTTTATTCACCTGTCATAAATTCATGAAGCTACATCGTTCTGTATATACGATCGTGTTTGCAATTATTTTCTCACAAAATAAGATGAATTTCGCGCGAAAATATAAAGTTTCAACTATGAATAATTTAACTAGTCTCGTTTTTGGAAAATAATTCTCTTGTTATGTAATAATATTTTAAATGATAATAATAAGTTAATAGAAATAATAGACAGCTGGTTATATTTATATTGTAAAACACAATTTTCTGATATTTTTCTGTCTAGAAGGAAGAATGGTACATCGTAGGATAAATCCCGAAGAAGAATATTAATGTCACTAATGTTTTACTGTCTCTTTTTAGTTAGCCCGTTAAATCCGCTCCACATGGCATAGTACATATAGTATAGTGGAAACTCCATTCACGTTCACTTCCGAGACTCTTTCAATTTCGTAAAATGCATTGTGCGCAGTAATACAATGCCACAGAGGGCTCGCGGATAATCTCTCCACCTGGATTATCTTCTCTATTTCGCATTTCTCTCTTATCCATCTTTTCTGATATCTCAACAGTACATACCATCGTGTGATTATACTCCCGGCTATTAATTCCACAAAACTTACTTTCGCGTTTCCAATTTCAATATGTTTCACAATTAATCAACTAAAACTAGAATAATCAAATTATAGTTTCGACGCACACAACATATCTATTAAAATAATTTAATCGACAAAGATATATTTCTAACATATTTGAAGCAGCAAGCTTAATGGTCGTCGTATGCTTGTAAATTAGTATGAATTATTCTCCTTAATGAGTAAGTTATCATATTACGTTAACGAAGTGAATTTCCTGAAAATTTATACGAGCAGTCGTCGTCTGGTATAATTTTGTTCTTACATTGTAATTCGCAACGATCCAACCGTACGTGCTTCTCCCAGTGTCAACGTTTGCCGTTTTCCAGAACAGTCACTCGTCGCGGAAACGGGCGCCTTCGTGGAAGCAGTTTGCACTGGCAATGTCAACGATGAGCGCGACAACGAGAAACGGCTTAGGCAGCGCAACGGCCGGGAGGCACGAGGTGCGAAGTTACATGGAACCGTTTCACGGGCGAGACGGGCAAAAGGGGTGAAAGACTACATGGTAAAAGGATGTCTCTCGCGGGGGCAGGAGGGGGCTTGGAAGAGAAAGACGGAGGTGAGAGAAGTCGCTATTTATGCGTCTGAGCCGTGCCTGGTCTCGAGTTCCAGCGAACGGGCGGTTAGGTGGATGCGTTTATTAGGCGGAGTGGTCGAAAGATGGAAGGGAGTTGTTCGAGAGGAGAGGAAAGAGCAACGAGAAAGGGCACCGTCTGCGATGTGACGGCAGATAAAGGCTAATTTACACAGTTCAGATTCGACGTTCCTCCCAGGCCGAAATAAAGATAGACACACGACCCTTCCACTATTCTTACCATCGCTATCTTCACTGTTACTCAATCTTCTTCGCATCATGAAAGACGATGGAAAGTGATAATATTTTTTTATTTTCGAGTAAATTGAGATTACGAAATGTTTTTTTATGGGATTTAATAAAAAAATGTCTTTTAAAAAAATAAAGATGTACGTTTATCAATATCTGATACGACGAAAATATTGGAAAATATTCTGGCTTATATCTAATACGATTAGAAAAAATATAAAAGTATTTGTATCATATGTAAACATTTGTGTACTAAAGTTTTTATCATTTTGGAGTATAAAATTCGTTGCAAAGAAAGAGCACACTGGAAGATATCTATACAAATAAGGCATATTTATTTAGCCCGGTGTCGTCTCCCGAGAGATTTAGTCGAGACTTAGAGTCTGTAATAAATATTGTTCCTTTCTCTCTCTTCCTCTTCCGCTTTCTCTCCGCTTTATCTGCCCCTCACAATTATCGCAAACAACGAGAGGTGAATTAACGTAGCACTAGTTAATAAGCATTTTAAGCAGCTTGCTACGTGCTCCGAAGCAAATGTGGCTCTGCAAACCACGAGACATTACGGACGAGATCGTGTTTAGTTTAAGTGATGCAAGTCTAACATTGAGGATACGAGAGCGAGAAAAAAAATGTAATTCCCGCTCGCAATTTAAAGTCACTTTGCAGTTCCCTTTGTATTATAAAATGTTGATATTTTTTCACACAATATATTTCCCTACAATTCGCGTTTCACCTTTATACGTCTAAAAAAAAAATCTTCAATATATAAAAGCTCCTACTCTCCAAACGTTCATTTCTCGAAAAGATTTCGTAATTGTCAAGATCGAGAAATCATCGAAAGAAAATAAATTATACGAGCTGTAGCTGCCTAATGAAAAGGATTAATGCTGTAGTCCTCGGCTCGAATCTGCGAGGATATATGTACTCGAAGATTTAATCGATCGAGAAGGCGCGCGGCTGGCTCTTCGGAAGAGAAATAAAGAAGGGAATCTGAATTTACATATTTACCAATCGTCTCTCCACGGTAGAGACGTACTATCCATGGTAAACACGACGAAACGCTCATAGATACGCGGAGCGCAAACGTGCAACTTCTTAGAGAGACGAGAACATTGCCTCTTTCACAGACGCCTCCAGCAACGTATGTCGCTGCGGTAAACTCGTCACGGTCACCCGCGCGTATATACGCGAAGAAGAGGATGAAGAAGAGGATGAAGAAGAAGGAAGAGAAAAACACATGCACGAGGAGACATCGCGCCGGTGAGAGCGTTAAAAAATATATTCGCCACGTTAAAGGCATATATTCTGTCGGCGCGCTTTTGGCCGGCTGCCACGACGTCGTTCCGCACTTGGAGTATGTATGTACTCGAACATATGCATATGATGGTCGGTTTTAAAAGATACATACATAGAGAAGAATATTACCGTATTAAGTCATGGTAAACGTTCGCGGGCCAACTTTGCCTCATTAGCTGGTAAAAGCTCGCCGATTGCCGGGTTTGAACGGTTAAATTGCATACAAATTAAGTGTTTTAAGTACTTAAGTACTTACATACTTCGTTTTCGAGAATATGCGGGTATTTGTAAAATGTTTGAATATCGAGTGCGAGCGCTCCCGGAGACGAGTTTTATCGTCTTTTCTAAAATTTACTTTGACAACATCGACAACTATTCTATTCGTAGAGACTGGAATATTTTAAAATTTTACAGAACAGAACTTATTTTCCGTCGTATGATTTGACACGATATAAATACACTGTAAAAAAATTTAGTAAATTTACACAAATAATAGGTGTAAAAATTACATGATTAGTCTTGTAAATATAAGAAATCATGTAATTATACAGAAATTATGTAATTCCACAAAATTATGTAGATTTGTCTTTTATTATGTAAATATATCTTCTTTTATATGGAAACTTACGAAATAATATGATATTTTAAAGATTTTATATAATTATCTAAATTTTTGTAATATTACTCAATATAACAGTAATATTCTATATATCGTGTTTAATAATATGTATAATAATAATATGTTTAATAATATATTGTGTTTAATAATATGTTTAATAATACAATTATAAAAAATATTTTTACATTATCGTTTTATAATTTTACACACATATTGTAAATTTATTTTTGCAATCAGCTTAATTACAAATGAAGAAATTAATTTTACTTGTATATACTGCAAATTTACAAACGCGTGGAAATTTACAACTATTATAGTGGGTCTTAAAAATACCCACTATAATAGTTGTAATTTTACACAAAATTTTTTTACAGTGTACATACGCATCGAATACCGCGAAAATCGTACATAATTAACGAAAATCCGCAATCGAGTTTAATCGGATTCGAGCTCGAGCAGATCCTGATCAAACTTTGCTCCAATAAACCGATATAAATACCCGCATATACATGAACATGATAAAATAAAGATATAAATATTCATATATAGGTGCACATAAAGGTTATAGATGTTTTTCCCCTATTGCGGATTAGAATAAATGTATACAACGTGATTGCCGATGATAGTTCATTCAAAAGTCGTAAGTTTTCTCATGCATACAGTTTCACTACTTATATAGTCACGAGAACATGGCGGAATATGAAATCTCGACGGCTACCAATGAATCGTGAAACGCTCGTGAAGTGCGTGTAGCTATCGCGTGCTTAGCAAAGGAGCGATGAAGAGAGAAGAGGGACTTGCTGTGGTGTTTGTGCGGTGAACTCGACACACGTATGTATGTATGTAGGGGCGCAAAAGCGGCATTTCCGACGCGAGGTGATCATCTCGTGGGCGGAATGGAACGCTGCACGGTTTTTGCTGAATTACTCGCGATGGTTCAATAACGAGTCACTCGTCTGGAAAATGATTATATACGCCGCGTCTAAAACAAAACGCGATAAACCTAAAAACACATGGCTCGAAAACACGCCACATTTCGCGCAGAATGACGGAAAAAGGTGCCCTCGAGAGAACTATCATCGCGTCCGAAAATCGATTCCAACACAAATTACAAATGCAGTGCTACAACAAAAATCACATCTGACATTTCTCGTATAACACATCGTACAACGTCAAAAAAAATATCGAATTTCGGAATGCGATTATTGCCTTAATGCCAGGTCAATCTGTTCCACGTGTCTATCTTGTCTCGTTCGATAGAGCGAAAAGAGGCAGACAAGTTGTCAGCAACTTGTCACAGGCAGTGCCACGCGTAAGGGAACGGATTGATATGATCGCTGCTATTACACCGTGATTAGAGGGATTAGAAAATAAGAGACGGATGTATCTCCTGTGTTTTATTACACGAGCGAATGTATCAGAGCGAAGTCTGGTAGCGAAGCAGCCTCGTGAAACACACGACAGAATTACAGATGCTTGCTTCTAGAAATACATATTTTTTTAAATTTTTTAATGATGTGTCTAATTGTGTTTACACACGTAGACAATTTTATAAAATATATACATTTAGATGTATTATATTATATAATATTAATATATATCATATATTAATTTATATATGTATTAGGTATATATTAATATGTATTAATTATATATAAGATCCATTTCCCCGTCAATTTATAACTGTAGAAAATTTTGATGAACAGAAGCGACGCAGAGAGATCGCTTGACATTTGACATTCGCGAAAATACGGTATCGATATGTTAATAAATTTAAGCATCCCCGGATAAGAACCATCGCGCCGCGACAAATCAGATCGGATTGATCGCGTTTGCCGAGTAATTGCTCAATTTTCTTGCGCGTTTCGTCCGAACGGAAAAGCCGTGAGGTTTTTCTAATATTCTCTTTACTTTCCTTCCGTCGAGATCGTTTGCGAGAGACGAGGTCTTTAATATTTTTGTTGGCTCTTTGCCGTTTCTCTGTCGCGCGAGACTACTTTATCGCTCCGAAGCGTATAATTACAGATACGCGGCGTTTTTAATATTTTTGTTGTCTTTTCGTCGCGACAGCACAAGGTTTTCAATAATCCTTTTCAGCTGTTTACCATTCTTTCTTCTTTGTTAGTCTTTCCGTCTGCTAAAGAAAGATTAAATACATTTCCGACTATATGTATTCATGTTTTGCAGTCATTATAACAGATAATAAAGGAGTAAAGTTATGAGCGGAAACGTTCGGGAAAATTCGTCGGGAAGAAACTGTGTCGACAGCTTTCTTGAGAAGGAGAAATATCGATATCTAAAAGAGGACCGAGATATTTAGCGTAGAATATTAAGTGCTAATAAATTATCTCTTCGAGTTTATCTTTTAATAGTCTTTATAACTTTTTCGACGTTCTCTGTATGACAAATTGAGATTGTTCTACGAAGCGAATACTAATCTGAGAGTGTTTTCCCCGCCACGTTGTCTCTGTTTTGACTTGTTTGATTGAACTTTGCGGATATATCAACGGATAACAAAGCGTCGCGTCCGCAAATCGTGGGCGCGACGCGCATTTGGAAAACCTGATTAGGCTGGACAAATATGCAGCATCGATCCCACAACGAAAAGCAATTACGTCTCTGTCGCTTCTCGATTTGTAGGTTTAATCGTCTCGACGAGTACGTGAATTGCCGAATCGCGCGTCGATTGCTGTATTTCGTCGGCAAATTCAATGTGGCTCGAGTGTATATTCATGCACGTGTCCATAGGATTCGATTAGGACCGGTGGGAAATCTATATCGGTATACCTCGACGCTAATTTAATCGAAAAAAAATATTGTTTGTCCCGCGAAATAGGCACATGCATTTAAATCGATAAATTCTTTCGCGAATTAAAAACACGAAGGATTACATATAATCGTATTCAATTTAATTCGTTATATATTTTTTAAGTAATGTTAATCGAATCCCAAGGCATGATATTGTTAACAAGAGTAATAAAAAATGTGTAAGGATATCAAAAATATAAAATATAATATATAGTCCAAATTCTCAAGGAAGATTCTATTCGAAAGATTGATCAAAGAATCCGCAGTTGAAAAGCCTGGAAGTAAATCTGGGACACTTACTGCATTAGTATTGATCGAAAGGCATGGTCGGGATTTCTTTTCGAGAAGAAGAGGGCAAAATTTAATCTTTTTAGCATTCTCTTAATACTTTAGCGTTACAAGACTTATTCATGAAATCATATTTGATACAAAGGTAAAAATATGCGCACCTCTATTTCGAACGGCAGACTTCTTTTTCGAGATGCTACTGACACGATGACATAGAAAAAGGAGACTGACACCGAGATGATTATTGATGATTGTCTACGATGTATTTATACTCGTGTAACATTTTCTTTATTTTACTCCCGACAATTTAAATCATCGAATTGAAAAGGCCGAAAATAAAAATTCAAATATATACGATGCTACCATGAAGTCACACGGGCTCATAGCATGGGATTAACATTAAATCGCGCGAGTACGACGTTCTTGTCCCTCCTATTTTGAAATTCAAACATGCGGCAACATGTTTCCGATTGAAGCACCGGCTTACATCGTTTCATTGAAAAATATTTCTTTTTAGACACGGAATTTTTTATAATAAAACCAGAAAATATTTACATTGTAGCACAATGCACGTACGCGGAAATTTCAGAGATTTGACAGAACGAAAATCCTCCCTGACGCTGAATTACTATTGTGTGTACAACTGTAACACACAACTTTTATGTATAATTATTGTACATTTCTAGTCTACAAAGTCACACGGCTAACTTTGTTTAATTTTACCGATTTCGCACATTAGTATCTACGTGCTGAAACAAAATACATAGTAGTCGAGTGCGTTCCACTCGAAACTGCAAACACACGTGGAGCTTAGTAGCGATTACTCGTGCAGGGAAGAGAGGGAAGGGGATTGACGAACGCGCGAGAATAATAGAGCAATTATAGTATCCCTGATAGAATGTGAGAAGGATATTCGCGGCGGCTACGCGTATGCGATCCATTTATTTCACCTGCAAACTTGATTGCCCACCGACAGATACCAGTTTCTTGTCGCGAGATTATACCATAAACAAGCCGGAGGCTGTTCATGACGGGATCAAGTATGTCTAGATGTCGCAGTCTTCCTTTCTGTTTCTCTTATTCCATGCCCTCTGTTTCTACAGACTGTCCGTTCTCATCGTATCAAATTTTAGTAAAATGTTCTTTATAAGGAATTTAAATTAAATTGTCTTTGCGATTCAAGTTTCAAAAATGTACGTAAATAGCGAAATTTCAATTCTTTATTCTTCCAGAGTTTAATCTGAAATTTAATTTCAAGATTTATTTTTTGAGATATTTAATCTTAGTATTTTTGTTAGTCTTATAAATCGACTTTCGACCGATTATATATATATTCGTCATATTATGATTTGATTCGATAAAAACGAAACGCTGTATATATTCGTATCAGAATTGCTTTCATTGCTATGACTACAATTTTTCATTGGAATGTTGACTTTGCATGCGATTTTTTTATATTTCTCGTTCTCTTTAATGCGATTTTCTTGCGAAATCTTATTACTCGTTCAGCGTACTCAGTCAGATGCTTCTATATTAATATTTCCGACTCGGAAAAAATGCAAATGCATTCCGCCGCGCGTAGAACTTTTCGCAAAGAATTAATAACATCTTAAACACAATTCGTTACATTACTTTATCGCTTTTACAATTTTACTTTTACTTTTTTATCTTCAATTATGAAAAACTTTCTAATGTACTGTACTATATAAACGTAAGTTGGATTATGATTACAGAAAGTAGTAGTTGTATTCGATGCAATTTCCCATGTTGTTGTGTGCGCGTATTTTTATGAAATTTTTGCTCCGCAATAATTTATATCGCTACAGGAAGTTGTCATTATTTAAAGTTTGCTGCGGTTTCTTTCGGAGTTAAATTATTATTTTAATATAAGCTTCCTGACAAATAGCCACTCTTCTCTCTCCCACTTTTTTTCTGCTATTATAAAATAAAATTGCATCATATTCTATTATACAATTAAAGCATGTATTGCGTTGCTGCTTATTATCGCATCAAATTATATATATGGTGGAATAAATGATTTTATTAAATCTATCACAAATTAATTGCATTAGACAGTTACTATTGGATATTCGATTTCCCCATGCCATAAAATATTATAATTAATATTATTTTTCATTCTCTCTCATACATAATCCGCTTATCTTAAAACAGACTTATAGAGTTAAACAGATTTATAGAGAATATTAAAAAGTATCATTATTCTCTCTTTCTCTTTACATTACTTAAATTCGTCTCGCGTTTAAAAAAAAAATTCACTTATATTACTTCCCAGATAATTCGTTCGTAAGAAGATGTAGGATATTTTCCGCTTGATTATGCCTGACAAAAAAGATAACTACTATTAATCTATATGAAGCGTAAACACATCGAGCCCTTTTCTCATCTCCAGTTCTTCACGCAACATTAAGTCGAACTGAACGTATAACACGTGACACACCGTCTTTAGCCACGTGGAACATTCCGCGCTCTAAATTTAAGTCGCGCCCGAGTAAAGCTCTCCACGATGCGTATAAAACGCGATACCCCGATCGTTTGTTCACGCGTGCGGAAGAAGAATGTTGTTTTTAAAGCGGTTCAGGATGGCGGGGCTTCGCATTGCCGTTGTTTTATGGCTTTATACCAGATTTCGTCGACTGATTAATTTTACGAGCATAAGAAGATATTTACGAGGCGACCATGTGCTTTTTTGTCCTACCCGTCCCTTTCCGGGATCAGACGCGACTTTCCTCTCCTGTAAAATTCAGTTCTCGCGAATATTTTGCATTTATGCCTTTTTAGGTAAAATCATGGTCGTCTCTGGCTGCTCTTTAAGCGGGGCTTAAAGTACAAATTTGGGCCGCTGCAGATATTCGGATGAGCAGCAATTCGAGGGCGGCTTAAATTCTTCATGACTGCAGGTTACTTGGAGTTTAAGCTAATCCGGGTATATGGTGAGAAGTTAATTGGAATTAGCCTAGATAAAGACGGCGCGCGCTGAGACGATTTGAATTTCGATGAGACATTATGCTGCATCATTACTTTGGCCCACTTACTAAGATATGAGGAACACTGTGTATGGAGGCAGGATATGTAAGATTCTTCGACGCCAAGTAAAAGAAAGAAAAAAAAAAGCTACTGTCCCTCGAAGCCGGTTATCTCGATCGCTCATCGTACCACAATTAGCGCACTTTTGTTCATTCATTGAAAGAAAGAGGCAAAGAATCGATCAAGCTTAAAGATTGATATTAAAACGACATCGATGAGAGCGTCGGCGAAACCGCTCAATTTGTTTCAGGTTCAATATCAAAAGCGGCTTATTTACCGCGTCGAACAGCTGAAATAGCGAACCGACATCTGTCCGGCGGTGTGCCGACAAATAACGAAACCAGAATAATCCGCAACAATGATAAATTGGGAATAATGGAGAATAAATAATAAAATGGTTCACGTGTGTGTGTACGTGTGTCCTCTCCTCGTTATCGTTCCGCGCCGCTGTAAATTTCCCACACGCCCATCGCAAACGCTATCGCGCATACAATGCGATCTCTCTCCGGTGCTTCGTTGTATATATCATTTATATTCTTACTTTTGTGTACCCCGTGTGCTGCCAGCTTTTATCGTAAACCACGTTATTCGCGTTCCGCGTTCCCCCGGGCTCCCTCGCTCGCCGTTGTTCTTTTTTTCCGGGGGTGTTTTTCTTTTCGCGCACCCGCGTTAACCTCGGTCGCTCTCGACTCCACTACGATTTCCTGCTTCGAAACGCGGAAAACGCTGTTTGCGGAAGACATCCCGGAGTCTGCGTTCGTTGTCTCCGACGACGAAACTACTCGCGCACGCGTCTCTTTTCTCTCTGTCCCCTTCGCTCGCTACCTTCCTTCGGAAAGCATTGCGTTCTCCGCAAACGATAGTGGAGGTTGCGCTGAGTATCCGAACTGTTTACATAAGCAATTAACGGAATTTCTGTCGTCTGAAGCGCGATGCTCCGGAGAGCTCTGCGAAGGTATACCGCAATTAGTCGGAAAGGAGAATCATATTAGTTATATGATATTAAATACTACACATACAGTTTCTATTTTAAACAGAGAAGATAAACTGCACGTGAGATATAACGTTTCTATATTAAATTTATTTCGACACATTTAAGTCACCGATTTTCGTCACTTGAAGCAAAAATTAAATAAAATATCTTGAAAAACCGAATCTGAATAATGTAATCTAAGTTTTTTTTCCCAAGCCTTGTATGTATATATTGTTCGGCAGTCAATATTCAATTTTTTCAAAAAATATTTAATTTTTTTCTTTTACATCAGTTAAAAAAAAAAAATTCTTGATCCTATGAGATATTATGATATATTACGAGAGAGAAGAATAAGATATAGAAATATATATTAGTAACGATTATTAATAAAGTTTCGATAGCGATGGAGTCAGCAATTTCCTTTCGGAACTAATATCATCCATAAAAGATTTTTCGAAGCTCCTCGCTTTAGATGTCAGAACCCAAACACGCGTTTTCTTTCCGATCTACGGTCGGCGACCGTTTATCTTCTTGCGGGAAGCCATCTCGCACCCTTCGTGAAGAAAGTTCATCCCCCTTTCCGACACTCGAGATAGCCATTAACCCCGAAAAAGCCAGATGCGATTTCCTCGACGGACTGGTAGAAATTAGTTCGTGGTTATTTGGTGAAAGGCAGCACGCGTCGCACCATTTATTAGATTGTTCGGATTACGAATCGCGAATGCCACAGAAGTCTGGTCAACTTAGCACTTTAGCACTCGGTAAAATATAATCTTTTCCCAAAATGACGATAATTAAACTAATCAGCATCTGACAGACGGAGTTAATGAACAATCAAAGCTCTGAGAATAACACAGAATTTATCCGCGCGCGTATCAAGGGAGATGCTATTCGCATTAAAATTATTATATTATCTCGCAAATTTCGTCACAAATGGAAAATTATCTTCATTTTCTCGTCGCTCTTAAATTAATGTAATTGCTCTGATAATTACATCGCGTCGATCAATTAAGACGAGGATAAACGTTTTGTTGAGTTGTTGAAACGTTATATCTTGTTGAAGGGATGAGCGAAGAGCGCGGTACAACGAATCACGCGCGCCATATTGTCCGTATATTCCGTCTGATAGTATTTCCATCCGCTGTTACGGTGGTACAAGATCGACATCTTAATCAGTGTCGCTAGACGATATAACGCAAGCGTGTTGCCAAGGACGAAAAGTAGGCGGAGAAGGCGGAGGAGGATGCGGCGCGACGCGAATGGAGATGACGGAAGACGAAGAGACGATACACGGCTATATAGATGGATGCAATTTATTATGTCCTTGAACGAGCAGCGCCTGTTCTCCAACGTGGAACGAGTCGCGAAGTTTTGAACGCGCTTTAAACAGTACACGAAATATACAAGGGACAAACTACGGGTAGTAATAAAGTTGCTGCGACGTGGCGGCTGATTTAATAGAAAATATGCAGATTACGGCGGCGGCGCGCGCGAACGACGCGCAAAGGCGAACTTAAATAAGGCTGGAGGGACGGGGGCGCAATGATGCGCCTTCCTGTGTCTTTACCGAACCCGCTCTAAACACCGTCATTAAAGTAATGGAATGCACGAGCGACGTTTCACACGTTAATTCTCCTCGGTAATGTACGAGTTTCGGATGGAATTATATTAAGTCCCTTTCCTACGTTAATTCTTTCGCATTTATAAAACAGTAAAAACAATAAAAAATGCGGGAAAAATTTTTTTTTTATTCGACCACCGAGAAAATGTACGCAACGCACTTCGGTATTAATTTTCCGAAATAAAGTGTCACAACGCGCGATAGAAATAATATTCTTTTCAAAATATCTGAGAAGTGATATAAGAATATCTTACTGTACCTAGTAGTAGGTATAGTAGCGGCACGTGCCAAACGGAGAAAGCTTCAATGGGAAAAGCCAGGACCTTCATCTTTCGCGAAAAGGACAATACACTCTCGGGACACAAGCAACTTTGCACCAGCATTGTGTTCTCGCGATAAAGAAAGATGTATTCGCGACTATTTGACACGTACACTTCGCATAAAATTAAGGAAGTTTCGATTCTGTCGCGTTGTATTACATACGTTACGAAACGTACGCCCTGAACCGATACGTCTCGTACCCTTATCGACCATCCATTACTTTCGGCAAGACGAAAAGCGACAGGTTCTCGGAGAAAACGCATCGCGTTCCGTCTGCCAACGCGCATAACTCACTCTCGAGTGTGCACACATAGAGTGTGCATGGAACTTGGCGGGGAAAAAGAGCGGTTTACTCTCGCCCCTCTGTTTTTTTCTCTTCCTTTCCTCTTTTAATAAGGCGCCGTCTTTGATGTGCTTACGCTCGCTTACGCTCGCTCTCGACTTTGCGTACGCTCCGGCTTCCGACCTCGGGGTCCCGAAGCGGGGAGATTTTCGCCAAGGACAGACGTGAATCTGGCAGTAAAAGCTCCGGAGTTTCGCAACAAACAACCGTACAATTTCTCTTTCTACGTGAATTATACAAATAAAAAAAATACGACGAGATATATTGAGATATAATAATAAGTGGGGAAGGATCTATACATCTCTCTCCACGGTTCTGACATTTACCACTTTTGTTCCTATTATTATGAGGAATTATTATGAGAAATTATTTTTCATTCAGACGACGCGAATTCGCTGCCGGCTCTGGTTTGGAGTATGTGTGAGTCGAGCGAGTATAAGGGGAGGCGTGGGTGTATCAGCGATGGTGGTGGAATTTCAACTCGCCTCGTCGAGGAAACGAGTAAGTGCTCTCGTTGTTGCACGGGCTTTATTATACGTGGCCGACCTACGAAGCTATACACGCCTAGTGTCTGGTCCGCAATACGATGTCCGTATAGAGAGTGGGCTGCACTTTTGCCGAGAGCGAGACGCGCATCGACCGCGTTTAATCTCATTTTAACCTCCCGAGGCGCGCGACGTGCACTTTTAAAACTACGCCTCTCTAAAGGATCCGGAATCCACTGCCGCCGTAATAAAAGCCGCACAGACGCGCGTGTCTTTATATATATATATATATATATATATATATATATATTTTTTTTTTATTGTCGCCGCATTCGTTTAGTTATACTACTTGCTGTCGATGTGCTAGTATATTTCCCGTGTTCCGAGAAAATTTTATTCCGGCGAAAGAGTAATATAAAAGAAGATAAAGAAAAAAAAATAGATAGCACTACTTGCTCAGAGTTTTAGAAGCGCGTTTAATGTTGCGCTTACTAATATAATTAATATATATAATTAATGCGACGCGCGTATTATTAAAAACCATCGCTTTGTATCGCATTATGCACCCCTTCGCTCTCTCGCGCAACCTTATGCGATATTTGTAAATAAAATCAAATAAAATGTAATACGGATCTAGCAACGTGTAATAAAATAATTCGCTTTGTACTATTGTAGGATTCGCTTATTTTCTAGTCATTCGTACGATCGAAATTATTCAACCGCTTATTTGAATAAACTTTGCATTTAAATTTGTGAAAAGAGAGTTTCTTCCGTCCTCAATTCACCGAACCATTAATCGTTTCGCATTAACAGGATTTTATCATTTCATATATATAAACTGGTGCAAATCCTTTACGCTCTACATCGTCACGTAGGCGTCAATCGAGCGCGAACAGTGTTATATCACAACACATTCGCAATTCTACATCGCTATACAAATGGTCGAACGTACCTCCGATCTGTCCATTGTTTCAATCGCGATGATTCTAGGGGATATTCCGTCAACTTCGACGATTCGCGAGAGAGAGTTAAAGCCGGATCAAGACTAAGTGAACGAGCATAAACAAATGCTCGAGAATGTTTCTTTACACGTTCATGAACATAATGGAAATAAATTTTATATATACACATATTTAAATTTGACAGAGTTTGTATTTTTCCTTTCTCGATTCACTGAACCATTATTCCGCACTTTATATAGTAATTAATTAAAATAAATAGGATTTTATAATTTCACGTTTTGTGTAAATTTTTCACAATCTCTACATCGTCACGTAGACGTTGATCGATGGTTGATCATAACACATCCGCGATTCTGTTCATCGCTACGAATAATTAAACTTATGTAACTTCGATATCTCTCCAACTTCAGCATCGATCGATAAAATCTTTGACTGTTTCATTAACTCTGACAATTCAACTCGCGACAAATATCTTGTCGAGATATTTACGTCTTAGGTCTTATAGGTTTACATAAAAAATGCAACGCGCTCGTTCATAATCATTCGTGCTCTAAATGCGCTTATTAACTTTTAAATGAGGCCGAATAATAACGAACAATTATCAAACGAAATTCTAATTGCTCCTTTGTCTTTCTTCGTCTTCTCTTCTATCTTACGTACGTTTACTATTCCTTTGTTCGCTTAGTCTGGACTTGACTTAACGCGTCGTGAAAGTGACATTTGCGGCCGTGGAACGCCAAGACGATTCAGTAACGCGTATTTTGGGGTTTTACGAGCATCGTCGTCGAAATGCTGAACGAAAGAAAGGGAACAAACGAACGAGCGAACACGGCGCTTCCCCGCGGCGCTACGTCAGTCTTTTCGGAGCAGACCGATAAAATAAAACGCCACGTATACCTATATATAAATGTGTATAACGAATGATCGTTGAGCGCGAGCGGATTTGTTTGACACGCTGACTGCGCCGCCGGCACCTAATAAAAGATGCTAATATATATCCCACCGAGGAAGCGGCGAGCGGCCCGAGAGACAGACAGATAGACACGAGCGCCCATAATTCAGACGGCAGAGAAACAGAAATCCGAGATGTTTGGAACACCCGGAAAGCTCGAGGGCGGGTATGAGGAGAGACGAGAGAGAGAGAAATGTGGGAGTTTAGGAAACGCGCTGTATCGCGTCTGTGTCGCGAGACGACGAGAATAATGACGCGAGAAACTGGAGAAGTTTGCGTTTCTCTCGCGAAACCATCACGCGCGAGGTGCTAATTAATCTTTAGACGTAGAAAAGACACGTAAAGATTTTTACGTTTCGCGAATAAAAGGAAAAACGGAGCGATCAATTTACCTTGCTTGTTCATTTTCATTACCATCTTCAGTCCATTTAAACTATTTCCCCGTTGTTCATTTATCTACGATTTTGATTAAGTAATCGTTTCATGCGTTTTCTCAAGCTGGGAAAAATGGCTTTTGCTCGGAGAGAGACGTTGTGCCAGGACAAGAGTAATTTCCTGGCATCCCTTGTACTATGTTAAGTGGAGAGAATGAAAAAAATGCCTTTGTAACGCGTAATGATGATAATAATATCCCTGCTTGGCGCTATCATTTACGCAATATTTCTTCATCGTTTTCAAGATTTTCCACAATAAAGTTTGAGCGATAAATTTTTTATCATTGCAAAATCGACATTTCCTTTTTACAAAATCTTAATTGAGATAATATCACTTTTTATCGCAATTTTGTAATTAATCTTTAAAATTAAATTATAATAATAATATTCGCGCTGAAATAAAATCGTAAAATTTACAAAAGACAAAAACTCATCATTTATATCAATGACAATATATTATTAGCTGTGGTGAAATGGTCATTCAGGCTACTCGTTCTTACTTCTCGCGAGAATAGCATTCTAGGCATGATTTTGCGGATTATACGATAAGTACGATTGATAAGAATGGAAAAGGTCGCACGCATGTGTGTACGAGAAGGATCAATCGAATCCGAGCTGTATCGCAAAGAGTACGATATAGGTATTCATCAGGATCGGGGCAAGTAGGATTAGCGTTGTCGCGCTCGTAATTCTGGCTCGGATTATCTCGATATTCTGCGTTACGAGCTCGCCCCTGCGTCGTTCGTTTTAGAATCATCGCGATATTCGCGTCCGTCGTAAGTTGTTCTTACACCCGAGCGTTACATTGAAATCCCGTAAAGTCACTTAATGTCAAACAGTGCCGGTTTTAAAGCCCTGTAACATCGTTGGAAACCGTGCAATAAATTCCGCAGATAAGCGCCACCAGCACAGCATCCGCTCTCTCCTTCTTTTTCTGTCTTTTTCTCTCTATCGCTCTTTCTCCTATATAAATATGCAAAGAAACCACCGTGCGGCGCATCCCCTAGTGTAACTCATCCTCTCTCTTTCTCTCACGGGACGACGACTCTGTTCTTCTACACTTGGCCGCGCGTTGATAACACGCCTGTTGGCCATTGCACGCGTGGGCTTTTAGAGTTTTGCCAGTGGAGAATATCGTGCGATATACAAATGAACCGGTTACCGCAAACATATAAATAAGGTCTATATTAAAATTTTATCCAGCAACGGATAATAGATGAAACCTGATAAAATTTAATCCAGCAAAGTATAACATATATAAAACGAAAAATAAAAATTATTGCGTTAATTTTAATTATTATACTAAATGTAAAATAAATTATACTAAATACTTAATTTTGTTACAAGTTTAAAATATATTGTGAAAATAAAAAAATTATATTCCAATCTCTCTCTCAAAAGCTGAATATCAATCCTTATCATATTATTATGAGAATCAATTGTGAACCAGTGTATATATATTTAAATATGATATATAACATTTTTTTCTATTTCCTCAATATAATGTGTGGAAGGAAGAATTAAAATATTAAATAATATTGAATTTATGGACTTGTAAGTTTCGTAACGATATAATGTACATTTTTTCGATCTATTTGGTATTTATCTTTTATTTACACGAATCACGCTCGCGATTTTCGCAACGTTGCAAATTTTTTACGTTGCAATATTTTTGAGAAAAATAACAATCGAACGATAACCACACTGCAATTATGTACATTCGATAACGATTGATCGGCCACTCGGTCCTCCGATGGTCCTCGTCACGAATTAAACTAATTGTAATGCGAGTCGTGATATTCGTACGTGTAGAACATCGTCAATGTGACATCGGACGCGACGAGTCAGGCTGACGCGGAAAATATCCCGCATGTGAGTTTCCGGTTATGTTCGATATCGGTCGCGTTGAACTCTGTTGAACCGCACCACCGCGGCATGTGCTCTGTTCGCGAACGTAAAAATGCCACAGACATTCTCTTTCTTCCCTTCCTAAATCGCTGACATTGCGCTCGAATGCGCGACGTCGGTCAGCGATATTTCTCCCGGAAAATTTAAGGGGATTCGCATTTTCGCAAGCTGTGCGTGTGATATCGCAAAACCCGATAATTGCATTAACTTCCACGGGGGTTTGTCGTGAACGAGGTAAACCAGTCGCATTAAAATCGGGGCAACAATATATAATATATATATATAGGTATATCTCGGGTTTTCTGTTTAATTAATTTTTATTTAACTCGAGTACAGCCGTGAGCTTTTTTCGAAAGCGATATATATATACACGCTATGTATTAAAATTAGCGCTGAAATAGTAATATTAATTCTGTTATTTAAATTAATTTTATTTTTAATCACATTTATATATACATATATATATATACGTATATAGCTTGCTGGGAAAGAATCAAGTATAAATACAGAGCAGAGCGCAAATTATGCAACTAAATTGACGCTCTGAAACAATATTAGTTTTCCCGTCCAATTAATTCTCATTTCGATCAAATATAGCCATGTGGGTTTACTATGAAAATAGCGCGAATCAAATGATGTCGGAACGCCAAGCTTCGCATAACCGTCCCGAGTACAAATTAACGTGCTATTAATTTTAACAAGATTTTAACATAATTTGAGTTTGCGCTTCCGGAGATAAATGGCTCAAGGCTGCGTTCGCGCTATTCGCAAAAAGAAAAAGAGGTAAATGGACATGAAAAATAAATATACATAAACAGGCGCATAATAAACGCATAAACAACGGAAATTATTCCGCGAGCCGTGGTTTGCGCACGTTTGATACTGCGAATTACAAAGATGAGTATGTGCGAGAGATGTATTTGCGCGGTGTCCAACGTATACTTGTGAAACTTTTGTATTTCCTGCCCGCATTTTTGCACGTATGCATGGACGAGACTTATAGCCGGGACGGCGGAAATTACGGCGAACAAATAACAGAAAAAGAAAGCTGGCGATGCGCTTATATACGCAAATAATGAAGCAGCCGACACGGTTTACTCCGCGCGTGGAAAACAGATAACAGTGCGAGCATCGCGTGATTGCGATAATATAAAATCATCGTCGCGGTGTGTAGTATATCTATGCAAATGGCCCGCCTGTCGACGGCAATGCTTTTTCGACTCATTTCCCGCGGATGCGCGAGATTACGGAGGGGGTATTCGATTTTTCTCAAGATCGATCGTTATTGATCCGTATATGTATATAGGGGTGGCAGGGTGCATTAGCGGTACTTGATGAGGAAATCAACCCTCTTTCCCGTCACATCGGTTTCTCTCCCGGTTCTCACGGTAGCCATTCCTTCTCTCCCCTTTTACTCCGAAATGCTTTACACTTAACAAAGTACGATGGCCTACGGGACCTCGTTTTCCCCCCGAATTAATCCGTGGAAGCTGTAACCGACCGACCGCCCGATATGCCCGACGGGGGTTTCGTCGCGACGGAAGCGACCCGGTGTAGAGAGGCGTCTCCTTAATTAGGTAAATAAATTTTCGTCGCGTCTCGGGGTCGAGATGGTTCTCTTGTGTAACAAGCCAGGGCGCGCATCGGTCGTCGATATGCAAGACGCGCGCGTAATTAATTCACGCGCCTGTTACTTATCCCCTTCGAGAGGAGAGAGAGAGAGAATTTGTTCCCGTGGGTGCGGGATTTAATAGGTCGCGAACAGACAGATAACGGCAGACACGAGGAGAAGGAAGTAATAATCCCGACGAGAGCGCGAAGCAAAACTGGAGACTCTTATCGAGGGAAAGTCGGTCGGGGATTTCGCGCGCCGTCGATTACTCTTTTAAACAAGTACAATTGCTACTATAATTGTCATTTCATAAATTTGTAAGAATGTTATTTTAAATAAATTAAAAAATTAAATTTTAAATAAATTAAAAATCTTACGTGTATGTGATGAAGAAAAGGGTAAACGAGTAACTTTGACGATTAATTTTAACCAAACGCGAAAGAGGAAGTACGAGGAAAAAAAGTGAGAGAAAACTCGATCTTCCGTTTAACGACTGGCGTTAAATGTTTCGCGCTTTTTACAAGTTCTATCGTTGAAATGTTTGGAAGACGGGCGAACATATACAACAGGAGATACAACAGGAGAGCGCAGTTCCAGGTCTCGCTGCTAAATGGCCGGCCTGCGCGATAAGGAGGCTGCGGAACAACCGCTGCGCGTCGTTCGTGGAATTACACTCGCGCGGAAAGTTTTAATTATCCGACGGAGACGAGCAGAGCGGGCGGTAGAGTTTCCCACCCACTCGCGGTATCGCGGCTTCGCGGCGGCGGCTGCAACAGCAACAGCACGTGCTACCTCTAACGAAGTTTCGCGCGCGCTAGTTTGCAGTTAGTTTCGCGAGTAAATACAATATCGCCGTGTAAGCGGATGACTTTGCCGCAGCATCGATGCACGACGGACTCGGAATAAAGCGTCGGCGGGCTTCCTGGCTTCTTCCGCCGCCCAAGCCTCCTATCGCCGGGCGTACATACATTTTCTCCCTCTCTCCGGATGTGACGGGAAGATTGCATGCGGGCACAGGATGTAGGCTTACGCGCGATTAAATCCTCGTCGATAGTTTGCGCGTTAATCGTCGATGTACGATATCTCCCGCAACACGATGTGACTTATTCGATTCTTAAATAAAACGGAATTCTTTTCGCGGAAATTTTTCACGGGCGAAATAAATGTCAGTCTTCTGTTACTCGGTATTTCGTTTAGGATGTCTCGACTGACGTCTGCCGAACGTCGCAGTGTGTGTTACAATTATTCTAACAAGCTTACAATCGAAGGGAATTGGTTTTCCTTGTCGGAGAAAACAATAAGTTACGATGACAAGTCCAAAACTCGTCTCGGAGCGACAGGTACGTGCTTTCGTGTTTGCTGGCTGGTGGTGAATAATAGTTGGCGAGTAGTCGCCTGGATATAACGTCCGTCAACTCGACGGAGGACGACCCGTCCGTCGACGGGATATTTTGGCATACGTCCAGTTATAGCATACCCCACGAAACTCGCGAAACATATGCACCGTGAAGCGGAGAAAATACAAACGGGCACTTGCACTTTAGATTTTTAAAAGAAATAACTATTAGAAGTAAGCGGAATATAAGAGTAATAATATATGTATATAATTCTTACTTGTAGAAAAATCATAAGATAAATGAAGGTAACGATAAAGAAATTTTATTTGATTGGTCAATGAGAAGATGTTCTAGCGATATCCATATGCGTCGGAACATTATGCGTTCTATTATAGAGGCATCCTCGGAATGAATAGATACATCTGATAGATTTAACGAATGCAAGATATATCCCCGGCTGATTGAGTTACTTATCGCGATTCTCGTGTTGAGTCCATCGTAATTGCATTGCGAGCTCGTTCTCTAATATCGCTTCGGCCTGTTCTTTTATTCTCGACTCGGCTATAAACGTTTGCCATGAATTTTTAATCGATTTTTTGTATCGGTGTTTAAAAAACATATATAAAAATTGTGCTCCTATAGTTTCAGTATTTTTAGAATTCTTTACAATTTTTTAAAATCTTGATAGAATGATCTTCAAGTGTATTTTGTACAGTAATATTTTACTAATCTAAATTAACTAAATTGTAATGCTTTAAATAATTGGTTTGTTAAATAGATTTTACACGTTACTGTGTAAATTACTTTTATGTCTCAGAATATTGTCCCATAATTTTCTTCGAAGAAAAACTTCAGAAGGGCACGTTTCACCTTCGACATACAGCCTTATTTTATATGAAGGACGTCCGGTTATTTCTGCCGGGTGTCTCTGCCACGCAGTGTATGCAGGATGAATTTCCGCTTTCGCGGTAAATCCCCCGAGCACATAAACGGAAACCTCTCGACGTGTAACGCCTTACAACTATCGACCATTGCGCGTTCGCGGCAACGAATTCGGACATTTGTATGCGCCCGGATACAATCGGCGAGCGTAATATCCATCTCGCACACGACGCTGTTTAATCCCATCCCTTAAAATGATAGGTCGCGTTCGTGCTCGGGAAAACGGCTAGAGAGCGAACTTTCGCAATGACGTGTGCAATTATTTGATCATGTTCGTTTTACGCCAGGAGCTATAAAGTATCCGCAATCATCACGGGGCTTTACGATGCACGCAATATTAAAAAAAATGTAAATATTTAAAAAATATATAATATTTAGAAAAATTAACTTATTTTCAGTATAATACTAATCAGGTAATTCTTATTTCTTTTACAAAATTATTTTTCCTCAACAAGTTAAGTTCTCTGGCAAAGTTTTTTTTTTTTTTTTTAGTGATTAGTTACAAATATTTTCCTTCGCGTCTCGGAACTAATTAGCCCACTTAGGTCGATCTCAAAGAGCGGCAAGTGTCGAGTGGCAAAGAGTTAACGCGCCAACAGCTGTTCGAACCTTGCGAGAGAGAGGACCCAGAAACAACTAATCCCCGACATAATTAACTCGCTCAACGTGCACGTCGTGCTCCGTTTATTTTCGTTGCGTTAGCTGTCTCTAAGAGCTTTTGAAGGCCGCCGTCGCGAATTTAAAAGAACCGCGGAAGCGCTTCGGGCAAACAAACACGAGAAAAAAAATCCTAGCGGCATTATAGTTGCCTGCCGACGTCTAGCATGTAGCATCTCCCGGCTAAACATTTGCCTTTCGGAGAACAATGCACGATGCGGAGGAGTCGGCGATCTATGCACAATTTCCTTAAGCCGCTTAACGTTAGGGAACACGCCGAAGCCGATCGCGACGTGTAATTGTCGGAGGCTATGTCGAAGGATGTCCCGAATGAGAGTCCCGCGCGATACCCATCGGCAAATGCGGAAGAACCGCGTGTTTTTCAACGTGCAATTAATTTCCCGCAACGCAATTAGCCCGCAATCGTGCGACCAATTTATTTTCAGTTCCACGTTTCGTTTTATTTTTATCGGCTGGCGCTTTTTCTGATCGTTTTCACGTTTTTTTCTCGTATCATTTTTTTTAGTTTCATAAAATATCTCCCCGACAATATATATTTATCTCTTATTATTTAAAAATTAATATATATTAACTATATTGACATAAAAAAATCCCATGATCATGGAATTCGCATAAAAGCAATTTTTAAAATATAATCAAGAATTATATTCGTTGATGTAAACTTCTTTTCTCCTTAATATTAACTTAATTTCATCAAGAAATAAATCGGAAGTCGGTGATTTATTATCTCAATCATTTCAAATGCGAAATTAAAGAGTATTTTATTCCCAGGATAAAATTTGCAACTCGATGCGCCGTAATATATGGCGCGTCGCAGAAATCACGGGAGCATAATATCAGGTTTACGTTTATAAAAGTCGACGAGTCGTCGCGTGTAAACTTTCCTTCCGTAAAAAGTTTCCTTAATATCCCGCGGAACGCGATCGCGCTCCTTTTCTCAGTAGTACGAGCAACATCTTGAGGCGAGGGGTTTGTGGTTGTTCGCGACGACACGACAACGGGAATCCGAACATTTGCATGCGCCGCCTGCAAGTTTCTGCGGCATGTACATACCTGCAGCGGCAGCATGCATTGGAGACGGTAACAACGACTACGACTACGACTACGACTACTACGAAGACGACGACGACGACGACGACGACGACGACAACGTTAAGGTCACCGCACTAGGAGGAAAGCACTAAGCATAAAGAATGTCGGTACCGCGCGGAGCGCGCATAAAGCGGACATCCCTTATTATAAACGGTCCGTATTCATACTTTAATGTAACGAGGACCGGTCGGCCGTCTATGGTTAATTTTCCGGAAGCAACCGCGCTCGGTCTTAAATAATCCAGAATTTCGGTGGAACGCAGGGGACCGCGTCGCGTTAGACCGTTCTCATCGGGAGAGTAATCGCGCGAATAAGGTAGATAAACGTGTCATTTTAATGTCTTGATATGCAGCAGACGCGACTCGCGATGGCGCGGTTGCTTAACACGTTGAATTAATTCCTACCTATAATTAATTAATCTATACGAGACGCAAGCAGTTTATATCTCTTTCTCTCATTCCCTTCCTTTCATCATCATTATATGGAATGTTGATTGAGATCTTAATATATAATTGATTAAGAGAGTTTTTATTTGATTTTACACTGTTCGATTCATAATTTTACGAACATATTTTCGTAAATTTGAAAGATAGAAAAATAGCATAAAAGACTTCTGTGTATAAAAAAAACTTTTAGTTGTTCTTACATAATATCCCTTTTAGACTTCAACCTTTTTGTGACCTTTTTTTTTCATTTTTAATAGATATAATAAGCAATCTCGGGACTTGTAGTGAAGCATGCATTTTGTATAATTATAGGTGGGTCTTATGAGTAGATATTGGGAAACCATAATAAAAAATATGAATTTTTCGTTTTAATAATTATTCGTGTTACGCGATATGTGTAAATAATAAGCGTTATTATTGCAACCGATACCTCCGTACTTGGGCGTCATTCATTACTTGTTATTCGTCGAATAATAAATAACGAGAGTGCAAAGCTATTTAAAAACGAATGAAACGAGAGCTCATATGGGTTATTATCTGAATATTAATTGACGCGCGTTTATATCATGCCAATTCGCGTGGTCGAATTATTTTCTGCGAGAATCGGCCGCACAGAGTCAGAGAGAGAGAGAGAGAGAGTCGAAGCTTAATTCAACCGATTCATCTAAATCAGTAAAGCGCAATCTTCGTCGTAAACTCGACCTGCAAACGTCATCGTAATCTTCCAACAATTCCTATTTGCAGGAGGGATAAAGCGGTGAGCGAGATAGAGAGAGAGAGAGAGAGAGAGAGAGAGAGAGAGAGAGAAAGCGACGACGAATTTTACGCGGGATGGGAAGTCGCGGCAATAACGTCGTCGTGCGTAATTAACGTAATGGCTCTCCGAGAGGCCACGGCAACGTCGAAGCCGGCCATTATCGTAACGATTTCGCTCCGCAATTCATTCAAAGTAAAATCATTCCCAGGCTCGTTTTCCGTCGACCCGACTCGGAGGAGGAAACACGATAATCGGTCGTTTGCGCGCCTACGTGCGATCGCCGATAATATAAGCGAAGCGAGGAAGGAAGAGCCCGATTCATCCCCGGTTCGTTGACTTCCGCCACGCGTTTGTTCTTTCCATTTTTCTTTTCTCTCTCGGAGCTTAGGGTCCAAGGGACTTCCCGAAATCGTTCCTTCTCAGTGGATATTCTCGGCAGCTATACGGCTTTTGTTCGGATAAACGAATACACAATCGAGGATGCTGGACACGCGTGGGTGACGACTCGACTCTGTTCGATTTGTGCGAAGTAAGGAACGTGATAAAGGAAGGTGAGTGCGTCGGCGTAAAGCGACGTCAGAGTCTTTAGAGAATATAATTGCGAAAGATGTGCGATGGAGAAATTATTACTCGCGACACGGTGGATGAGAATAGCGAAAGCGCTTTGTAATAATTTAGAGAATTAATGCAGGATAATTATAATAATGTTGCGATGTTTCATGAGAAAATCTGTGCACTCACAAAAATTACATCTTCAAAGTTTTATGAATTTTTTACATTTTTTTTTTTCGAGTTACACATTATCACCTTATAGATCATGATATCGACAGAAGCTTTTAAAAAAGTGACATTTATTGAAATCTCAAAAGGGAAAATTTGATTGCAAAAATTCCTCCGATTGATACGACTGACAGTAACAATTCAATCAATCGTGAAATGAATGATCGGCCGGCGACGTCCACTATTCATTTGATAAACCTCGCGATGACGAGAATCAGCAGCGCATAACGATATATACGCGCTCGCGGCTCGATAACGAAGCGAATTCGATCATCGGAGCGTCGACGGATCGGTCTACGGAACCGGAAGTCGGTCATTGAGTCGGTGCACAGGGACCGATCCAGCTTCCCCGATTTATTATGCTAAACTGCTTCGGATCCCGGGCGTCGGAGCGTGGCGGAAATGGGCAACGTCAATTTCCCGGATCGATATTTTAACTAGATTAATGCCGTCAGCGTGATGCTGTATCTAAATCAACGTTAATCTCGCATCCTCGCGCGATACTCTTAACGCGGAGACCTCGAACAGGAGGTCTTTAATTATTCCGCGAACTCGGTGTCACCTGTTTCGATTTATCGGCTAGTCGTGTCTCTCGCCGCTAAGTTCATTATCGATAAAAGGAAAGGCGCGGAGAGTCGAAAAGCGCTTTCTACGACGCACTTCCGGTAGCGTGAACACGTAAATGCGACTAATATCGACATTTGCATTACTATGGGAACTCGCTATTTCCGCGCAATACACACGCAAATGCGAATGCGAACGCAGCAAACGCTGGCTTAGCTTAACGCGTGCGCTTAGCAGCTTATTATTCCAAAGCACATAATGGCTCGACTATGGGTGCCTTATGTTGGTGCGCGTGATTCGCCGGTAACAAACTCTATGCGCTTATCTCGTCGAGAGGCACAGCATTACAGGAGTATTACCGGCAAATAATATCGTATAACTGCTGTAACACGATCGTGGATGCGATACGAGGGCGAGGGCGAAGATTTGTTGCATTACGTCGCGTGTTACACGTTTTACGGTCGCAAACGTTTACGACAAAACGTAACGGAAACGCGATTGCATTGATAAAAAGGGAATACCGATTCCTGGAAGGAAATTTATACCAACTCGCGCAAAGATTATCAAAATTATAATCGCATTCCTGCCTGATTCCACAGGCCATTTTTCGCGTCGCGATGTAGATTG
Organism: Prenolepis imparis; assembly: GCF_030444845.1. NCBI lineage: Eukaryota > Metazoa > Arthropoda > Insecta > Hymenoptera > Formicidae > Prenolepis > Prenolepis imparis. The sequence goes on from NW_028141160.1 coordinate 16,125,202, forward strand.
CAAAAGGTCAGCGAGCACGCGACTGACTCTTCCTAAAAACCAAATTATTCAACGTGTAATTCGCGAAAACAGCGCTTCGTCAACGAGTAATTTTCCCGCACGCGCAATCAGCGCGATCCAGAGTCGGACCCGTTTTTGCTAATTGACTGTCCGCGAAAAATTCACTGGTCCTCGTTAAATCGCTAAATGCATTACATTCTCGGACTCGCTCATTATCGATAGCGTAGAACACGAGCGCATGACAGGTTCGATATTAATTTTTAATCAATTTTCTGCACTACACAGACATACACTGGGAGTCGAATATAGTTCTTATTTTACTAATTAAAAAAGTTTGAAACTAATTTCCCGTTACGGGAAATTGGATTTTATCATTATGTCTATTTTTTTGCTCTCTCGTTTCGAGATTTAAATGGTGGGCGGCTTCGCTAAACGGATCCTTCGTTACGATTTCGTTCCATTTTATCCACCGGCGTCCTTTTTATCTACGATAAAGAGACGAATTTAAAGGACAATCTCCTTGAAGATTGTTAAAGGCAGTTTGGTAGATATATAACTATCGGTCGAATAGAGGCGGACAAGGGGTATATAAAGTAGGGTCAGGTACGTGCGAGTAATACCTTCGTTGTAAACTTTTCCCCGGACCATCCGCGACAAGTTCCGATCCGGTCGGGAAGGGCAGGGAAGGGCAGGGAAGGGCAGATCCGAGGCTCGAGCGCGCGAGAAAGATGACGAAGGACGGCGAAACGAGGGGGTACTTTCCGCTCGAGGAATTTCACAAACGAAACCAATTTCCTGCCATGCCGGTCGCGGGCCTTCGACCTTCTTTCTCGTTCGCGCGCGCGACGGGTCACACCGTTCTGGAATCCGACATTCTTCGATTCTCGTCTCCGGTGCCTTTTACCCCGGCGACGCAAGAGATTGCGCGCGAGAGACGTATTATTGAACTGATCGCAGATACGTGAACTGATACGGGGTAATATCCCGTATCTGAATGAATGGCCGGAACAATGAAATTGAAATGCGCTGCGTGCGCGTAAAATCGTAATACGAAATTTTATATTTTGATATTATGTATTTCATCGGGGGAAATTTCGACATATTATTTACATCGATTAATTACGTATATGATGTTGTATTAATTTATTTTGTATCTTGATATGCACATATCTTATTAAAGATATACGCTATATTAACAGTTTTCCAATATCAGTTGGTTTTAATTTTAAAATTATTTTAAACAATCTATAATTTGTGAGAGAATTCTATTTATAATCTTGTATCGATCGTGCACATCTTGTATAGAGAACGCACATTTGAAAAATGAAAATATACATACATATACACAAGATACAATATACAAAATATTAGAGAAAATATTAAAATACACATATACATAATTATAGAATATATTGGCAATGAATGCCTGTCTTGAATTTTGTCGAAAATTATAAATCATCTAAGATGATCTTAGTTTAATCGAGATTCTTTTATATCTATCTTGTTCCCCAACTAAATTCGGATGAAAAGAGACGAAAAATATATAAGATAAATTAAGTTAGAAATTAACAGGTGTTAATTAAATCGACCATAAGTCTAATTATCGAGTGTCCGTTAATCCGTCAGTAATAGCCCTTTAATAGCGGTAGCAGCATGGAATACTAATTTTCATTACACAGACCGTTGTATGTATAGTGAAACGTACACCATGGAACACGAAGCGTCGATAAAGCTCGAGTATGCAGTAAGGTATGTTCTATAATATCGACTTCCGAGGAGATTCTATGTAAAAGGGATTCGAGACATACCGGAAAAGCTTTCTCTCGAATTTTCTCGCGTTGCATAGGCTACGATAGATACAGAAAGAGAGAGAAAAAGCAAACTATGCAATGTCCCTTGCGCTCTTGACGGGTATAAGTTACACAGAACGGATTAAGGTAGAGAATCTTCCATTAAAACGTAAATTTCTATTTCCATGCGAAAATTACGAGCCCGCGTATATATATACTTATTCTTTTCGAATATCCGCTAGAGACATATTAAAAGATACGCTCGCTATAAAATTTTCATTTTAATTATCCGTCTCGCGGAAAGTGCGCGAGAAAGTAGCAGTAGTAGTTAACGCTAACAAAGTGTCCCCTTGTACCGAGATAACGCAGCGGCGAGACACATTTTTCGCCTCATCGTGAATAAAAAAAAAAAAAAAAAAAAAAAAAAAAAAATAAAAAAGGGAAAAAACCTGAAACGACGGCAGTTACTGAGTTGAAACTTTTCTGTATCGCGTCACGCGGCATTTTTATTTTAATTACGCGACTCATCGTCTATCGTAAAGTTGAATGAGCCGTGCGTTAAATATCTGTTTTTCCTGTCTTCGTGATATGCGTCGCGCTGAAAAAAAAATAAGCCGGAGAATCGCGTTGCTATATAGTCGATGAATAAAATACGTTCATTAAAATATAATGGAATATTAATACGAATTAAAAATATTCTAAAAGTTAAAAATTTTTTTAACTAATTATAAACTTAATGTTTTTCTCTTCATATCATATTGCTTAAAACATTTCATTTTTGATTGAATTTTACTTGTCAAAATCTTTTAATTTTATTCGGTTTTTATAAATTACAAAATCGAATGAAGAGAGGAAAACGGATTTTATCTCGCAAATCACATTCGAATCACAAAAAGAAACCTCGAACAAACTCGATCGCGGATCGGGGATCAAGAGTGACGCATCTTCGGAGAACATGCGAAGTGTCGAGTGACATAAGTAAATTTCCCTACGTACCGGATAGTATTCCCCTGTTATTGAAATTCAGCGGCAGCACACGCGAACGACGAAGCGACTAAAAGTGTTCGTCGGGTGAAGCGACGAGAGCTCAAGACGAGGAGGTTGGCATGAATCGATATATCGACATGGGTCATTTTTTCCTTTCTATAAATAACCAAACCATAGTTTAACCCCGGATTACGTATATAGAGGCACGGCTCTGTGTCTACCGTCTCGAATAGATTAGAATGCCACGAGATGCCATCAGGCGTCTGATTTACGATCGCGGATACTTCTTCCCACGCATGGGTCCTAAAGTATTATAGCGTATGTGTGTGTGTGTATATATTAAGATATATATTAAGATGTATAATATTCTCCAATATATTTTTACCAAGAATGATGAGATACTAAACTAGCAAGAGAAAAAAAATTCGCGTTATTAAATTTTCACTAAATTGCATGAAATATCACAACTTGAAAAGAACACAAAAGAGAATAAAACGGTGCTCTTTTGAAAAACATAGTGATTATTCAGAAATGTTCTGTTAATAAAAAAAAGTCAACGACTTGTTCAGGGGTGTATGAAGGTTGGTACCCCTATATTATGTTATCATAGTTCTGTTAAGAGTTGAGTTATTTAGAACCATAGGAAGAGTTCTTGATAATTTTTAGAAATAGTTCCGGTCATTATGATAACGAAAATCAGTTTCAAAAAATAGGGGTGCCAACTTCACATTTTTTTACACATCGAGTTCTAATGGAGCTTCGGTTTTATTCGCGCGCGAATAAGCTCTCGCGAGCCTCGCGTTTTACCGAAACGCGTCGAAGATTTTGATAGCTAAAACCCGGGCGTCGCCGCGCGTCGCGAACGAAAAAAAATAACGCGAATGCAAGTGTTTCGAAACTTGTACGAGAAGGAGGCCCGGGGAGGCATCGGGCAACAAAGGAGCAACCGTGAGGTGAGTAAATTTAAATTGTTTAATAATTTTTTAGTTCCTGATTATTTTTTGAAAGAGTTTTGCAATTTTTATAGAGATAAAAAACATACTTTCAATATTGAAGATATTTTTAAAATATCAAGTTCTGGTGAAAGACGTTAGAGTTCTGAATCGAACTCGTTAAGACAAGAAAAAACGTGAAAACCGCATAGCTCTACCTGTTATAGTTTCCGAGGTATCGAGTTTTTTAATTCATCGGAACGTAGAAATTTTGCGACGTATGTCAAGTCGACGTATGGCATACGTGAAGGTACGTTTTTTTATCTAAAAATTGCAGAACTCTTTCAAAAAATAATCAGGAGAACTATATAACTATTTAAAAGAACCTTAAAACTCTGCTCAAAACTATTGAAACTCGATGTGTAAAAAAAATGTGAAGTTGGCACCCCTATTTTTTGAAACTGATTTTCGTTATCGTAATGACCGGAACTATTTCTAAAAATGATCAAGAACTCTTCCTATATGGTTCTAAATAACTCAGAACTCTTAACAGAACTATGATAGCCTAACATAGGGGTGCCAACTTCACACACCCCTTTTGTTCAGTATCATAGAGATACGAGAGATTACGAAAGATGAATAAAACTTCTTTTATGTATATTTTCACGAGTTGTAAGTGAAACGAAAAAATTTAATCAAATTGCTAATTCTATTGTCTGCAACGTTATTATATACGGGAAAGTTACTCCAATCACAGTAGTTTCTAAACGAAACAAATGTACGGATGAAGATGACGCAGATACGGAGAAAAAATACATATATGAAACAGATGCATTATTCGTGTATAAAAACTGTCCCACTTTACTCTTGCTGTCCATCGTGCATTCCGATGCGCTCACTCGTAAATTTATGAATGATAAGCCGCAAACTTTATAACGTTATAACTCAGTCAAAATTGCCTAGGGAGATGAGGGAAGTTTCGGCATTTTTCCTACTCGCTATGCGACACGTACACAAGTGGTCGTTTAAGAAAGACTGATTACGTTTTTCTAACGGACTTATATCGCGTTCCAAGAAAATAGCCCACGGAAATTATTCAACGTAAACAGTTATTAGATGTTTTACCGTAGTAATAAACATCGAAATAAATATCGCTGGCTGAAATAAATTGTCCTTCATAATAAAATTCCATATTTTAAGTAATGCATCATAATGAAACACTGCAAATAATATTAACAGAAATTAAATTTTAGAGAGGTATATTCACAAATAAAAATAAAAATTGAGAAATTTGATCGACCATAATTAAAGTCGATTACATTTTATTCCAGAATGAATATTTCGAATTCATTATTTGTTTCACGCGTAAAAGACAAAAGAGAGCCGCGACCGGATTATTACCCTACCACACTCCCCTACAATAAACGTAAGTTTCGAGTCGCTCAAGGGGCCCATCGTTGTACCGCTCGCTGTATCCCGACAAGATGCAAATTTGCAAGCCCCGTTAGGACCTGGCTGCTGCTTTGAATCGCCATACGAGCTCGACGCTCGTAAATCGTACGGCTGGCGGTTGTTCTCTCTCTGTTTCTCTATCGCCGTTCAGGCGCACCCACGTCGCGCCGAAACCTATTTCAGGAATAATGCTCGCGCTATCTGTCTCTGATAGGAACGACAGACTATGGGGCCCTATTCGTAATAAGCATCCTGAGTAATCCCCGTGTCTCCCCCGAAAGGCATCCGGCGTGACCCACGAAAATTGAGGTTGCGCGCCGGTGGACCGTATCAAGGCGGATCGGATCGGTTCGGTTCTACAAGCGTCTGCTACTACACGCTGCATTATGTTTTCGGATTAACTTGCTATAGGGATAAACGAGCGCAATATGCACGCAGCATATGCGTCACTCAATCGATCGGTTACGTTCGCGTTAAACTTGGAAATCCGTGATAAAAATATCTCGTGGTTGCGTAAAAATATTGTACGATTGCTGAATTGCTTATCTACTTTTAACAGAAGTATCTTTTTATACTTTTTATGTATTTATTTTTTTTTATTTCGGTAGCATGATACTCCACTTTACGAAGATATTTTCTTAAATGTTACAAGTCGGAACTTATTTACTTTGCTTGTCAGAATACGACGGATGAAATGCGCGGATGATACTCGAAATAAAAGCAAGTACGACATATTTCTTAGACTTTTTTAAACGCTTCCTTCCTGCGAATGGTGTTTACTCTGTGCCGGCGTATATTACGCGAGAAAGGATGCTAATGTCGGCATCGACGCCTCGCGCCTCGGGCACGAGAGTAACTCGATCTTCGTTCCCTGCGAGCACCGGCCGACGCGATCGCCGCGAGATTAAGTACAGTATCGTTCTTCGCGTCGCGCACACGGTCGTATAAATGTACGCGAGGATGGTAACGTATACGGGCTGTTGAGACGGGCAATGAGCCACGACATCGACAACGAGCATTCCCCGTCGGAGATGGGAACGGTCTTCGACCTGCAGCATCCCGCCTACTTACGAAGAGCCGCGGCACCAACCAAATCCCTCTCGTCGTCGAGTGGCGGAGGCGCAAGAAACGAGGAAAGAAGCCGAGAGACGCGCGATCTCCGATGAGGCAGTCGCGATGGTAGCGATGGCAGCGAATATCTCTTGAAATTGCGACGTCATGAGTCACTTTGCATGAGAATAATTCTTACATTGCCAAGAGCCGCAGATGGTACTACAATCGATTTCACAAGGCGGTTAGAACTGTCGAAGGACAATTTTCTTTTGTAATACCGTGTCAACTTCTGAATCAGCATCCGTCTGACGCCGGTCCAACGGACGCGAATATGATTATGTCTTATCGGAAATCTTGGAAGTTGTCAAAAGATCGTTTTTACGATCGTGTCAATTGTTTCAAATTTAAAAAAAAAATCATAAAATGACAATATTGATATTATTGCTTTAAAATCGTTCAAGTAATAAATTTATATAATATATGAATATTTTGATTCTACGATTGTGAAATTATTCTCGGTAAAAATCTCTACCTATACATTATTTAAGTATATAAAAAATATCTTCCGATAGTTCTCTCTTTTTAAATCTTATACTCAATTTTGAATCTCATAATCATATATTCAGTCTGCTTTAAACAATCTATAATTTTTGCGACGCTTAAAATTCAAAATAGAATTCTATTATAATTTTACATGTATCCTACATATGTATATTTCATATATATATGTGTGTTCATTTTATTTCTTCAGATATGTTTTTCTATGCGACACGTAAAATTATAAATAAAATTTTATCCCGAATTCTATATCGTTTAAATAAATTTCTATTATAATATCAATAAATATCTACAATATTTATCCCAGAAATTATTGTGTCTAGATATTTATATCGCAGTGTCTTGTTCTGTTTGAAGACGTCAATCGTGAATCTTCGCGCGAGTTGAGTTACAAAATATTTCTGCCCGATACACGAGAGCATAAATCATCGAGATGATTTCTGGCGGCTATAATACTTCCGTTCGTTCGCTCTCGAGGCGACGTGAAACGGCAGTTTCTCATGCCGGTGAAAATCGCCATACCCCGCTTTGAGTCGGTTCTCGGTAAATCGTCTCGGATTTCCCGACATATTTTCGTCCCCTTTTATTCGCACTCTATGGTTCCTGTAGCTTTATGTTCCTTGAGACGAACATCGTTCACTACTTGGTCCCGTATTTCTTACGTCGCTCGTATTTTTGCCCTTTATCCGTGTCTCGACGCTCCCGCGGACTTGCATATTCGCTCGCCAAGTCGTTCTCGAGACTTCTTTTCGAGTAAATCATAACTGTATCTTCGTTATTTCTACAGAAAGCATCATTAGCCGACGACACTTTATTTATTCATTATACCAGTTTAAATCTTGGATGATAAACGAGTTGTAACATTTTATGAAAAAAAATGTATATGTATAAAATATAAGATTTTATATTATTTTATTATATTTTCTCAGTGTGTTATCGCGTATATTTTATTTTGTTTTTATCTTGCTGTCATAAAATAAAACATCGTTATTTTTATTGATAAATATAAAAATATACAAAAAATCGATTTATAATTTTGAAGATAGTAATAAAGGAATAGCGAGAAATCCAATCGCACATAAAGGTTCATCAACCTCGTAATTGCATTTCTGAGATATAAATGCATCGTAGCATGTACATTGAATATGTTTATGTGGTATGAATGCATTTGCTTGAATTGTAATGTAATCGATAAATGCCAAATCAATGATGAGCACTGACAAATCGTCGGTAATTAATGCTTCCTGTGCGAAAATCCCGACAGCATCGATAAAATCCGATACGTAAGAGAGAGAGACAAATTATTATAACAAGGCGTAATAAAAAAAAATAAATAAAATTTCGATTGCATCTTGAAAAATTACTCAAACGTCGATAATCGCAGAGAAATATAACTTGCGATTTGATCGCAGAGTAAAAAAGAAATAAAGGCTATTATCGAGTATGGTGTACGATCAATAGAGGATGATAAACGTCTTCAAGAAGGGAATATTCTTTAGGTATCGTCTTTTCTCGGCTACAAGCTGCGGCGTGGGTGTCGTTAAATATTCCGCGGGCATCAAACAAATCGCCTCAGTGTTTTAGAGCATAAATTACTTTCAACACTTCGTATTCTCTTCGATATTTCATATTACATTCCCGACGTATTCTCTCTCGTTCACATTCTACAAATTAATATTGTCACCGCGCACAAAGAAATTGCTAAATTACATTCTCAATTAAAATCAATCTCTTTATTTTTACATTATAATTTAACTGAATTCGATTCTCCTTTTATCGTCGCAATTATTCCTTTTTTTTCATCGAGTATCGACTTGCATAAAAAAAAAAAAATACAATTTAATTTAATCCGAATTAATAACGGATCGCTTTCCCGTCCGACGTTTTCCGTCGAAACTACGGATTTAACGTCCTTTGTTGTACGGGCGGATGCGGAAAGCAATTATTTAAACCTCGGACCACACCTTCGAGTTCCGTATATTTGATTCCGTATCAAGAAAAGCCGAGCTACCTCGATCGAGGCACGTGCGCCAGATCGCGATGCAATTCGGCCGATGATCGGCTAAACGGAATCGATCGTCGGACAAACGATGCTACGTGCGCCGCGTAGCATAAGTGTCGACTTACATATAGGGTGTTTGACAATTAGCGATATAACGGAAAGTGCGATATCTTACTACATAGGTTTTGATCGATATCTGCAAGAATACTTATTTCTTTTCTTTTAATAAATTTATTTTTAAATTATATTTATGCCCCCTTAATTAGACGTGGTATTATTCACTCTAACTGTCGAAAGTACAAACGTATACGCGCTTAGTAAAATAATACTGTAAACAATGCGAACATCGCCGATCGCGACCTCACTTCTATGCTTAATCTCGTAGTACGTTCTATCCAGCTTCAATTACTTATCATTGGAACAAGCGGTGTTACGTTTAGAAGTAGTTATAACGAGCTTCGCGCGCGCAAACAACTTAAACTGCAGGTTAACTGAAATGCACAACTGTTTATACGAGGCAAGCTATTCCTGCACAAATCGGTTTAACCTATCCCGCCCCACCGAAGTGGTGCCGGTATTAACTGTTGTGTGTGTACCGCCAATTACCAAACGCCCTGTATGTATCGCCGCGGCTTCAAATCGTCGCATTAAGCGGGAACACGGCCTAGAGCGCGTTACAAAGCGTTCGATCGGATTAAGCGGCTAATAGGCAGTCTATAATAATAATCTCGACGTAATAACGTGGTATTACGTGGAGGATCGGCCCGCGTACTGTATAATTTCGTCGCCCCGTGGTCGCACCGCCGAAAGGGCCCACCTTAAAATCTGCCTTTCGCACGTTCCCGACTCGGTAAAAAAAAAAGAAAGAAAAGAAAAGAGCACGCCGACCAACGTGTGTAACGGGTTTGACGCTCTCTTTCGCCGATCCCGCGTTTTGTCTTCCTCAAGAGAGGACAGACCCTTTTTTTTTCTTTCGCACCGTCGCGTAGCTGGAATTAAACCGCTCTGTCGCTCGTAACGAGATCGATTTAATTATTGACCGCGGGTGTATGCATAGAGTGCGGAATCGATAAATTATGTAGTCATTAATGCCACCCGCGTCATGTTTATTTAATGAATCCATACAACTCTCGTGTTAGCATAACGAAGAATACGAAGTATGGGATCTTTTAATTGTCCAATATTTTCTCACGTATTTTTTCTTACTATACACATTGTTTTACAGAAGGAAGAAAATATCGATAAACAGCGTGCGATTTAAATATCTTTTTACAGTTTGTAAATTCAAAGTCGTATACTTTAATTACATTTTTTGATCATAATTTCATCACAAAATGGAGCAATAATCATATAAAATCTCAATTATTTTCACTTTATTTGCTAAAACTCATCAATAATGAATGATAAAGCGTGAAGGTTTATTATTCAAGAAAAAAAAGGGTAAGACCCCTCGATAAGAATGAATCCTATCTCTCTCTAAAATGTAAGATTTTCCCTTTTATCTTTTGTCTTCGCCGAGCTCGCGTTACACCCGGCGGGTTCGTCCGTAAAAGAGGAAGTTACTCTCGGTGACCCGCCCCATTATAATACCCCGAGATTTAATTCGCTGTTATCGGTTCTGCTGGTAATTCCATGCCTCGCACGATATCTCGATCGTCGGCGTACTCACACACAGAGGCACATGGGACTCTCCTCGCTCGATAGTTACACACACATGTGTGTGATAGTTACGTGAGTGCCTAGATATCTCCCGACCGCGGGTCGATAGCGGGTACCTTCTCCACCACCACACACAGGACGCTAATTTATTATAGCTTTCGGGGGGGATTTGATCCCTAAACATTATCCGCTCTCTCGAATCTCGTTTACCGCGCGCTTCCATAATCTCTCTATCTTCGACAGGACGCCGTGAAAGCCTCGTTTCGAAATCTCAGGTAATCGTCGCGGCCCGTCCGGACGGTGCACGCGCGAGGCTTCGAAAGTGTTTTCCCAACGCTATTAAGAGCAATGGACTCGCTTTCGGGGGAGATGATGGTCGGACACGGTGATGAAAGAATTTAGTTCGGGAACGAAAATAAACTTAAATATATATCCTAAGGATTTTCTAAGAGTGTCGCGTTAAAGAGAAAAATATTAATTTATTCATTTATAACGATGAATATATTAGACCTGCATAAATATATGTTTAAATTAATTGTTCAGAAAATTTAATTTGAAAAAAATATAATAAACATAATGTATAAGTACGCATATGTATGTATTAGGATGTATAAGAATGCATGTATGCTAAAAGCTATCGAAGAAATTGAACTTGTTAGTTTATTTTGTCAATTTGCCAATTTCCTATTGTGCGGGGAATTTGCTTTGCAATCCGGTTCTATGGAATGGTAGAAATATCTAAAATGCTACGAACATCTCTTCCAAAACGTCCTTACGATATTCACTGAGAAAAATATTCTCGAAATATTGTCTGTCCTCTGCGTAGCGTCCCTAATAAAACTGATTGTTGATAATCGACAAAAGGCGACAGAGGAAAACGAAACTTCGCGAGGAAAACGAAACGATATCAATAACATATTGCGCCTTGGCAATTATCCAAACTGGAGTCCACGAGTCCATCCTAATAATACTATCCGTTCTTCGGAAAGACGTACTAACGGGAGGGTTAAAAATGCGCGCAGTAACATCGGCGAATTGGCCAATAATGGCGAGATAAGAGGGTAAAAGATCGCGCGATCGTTTTTCGCGTCGGTCGTTCGATGGAATCGGATCGATGCGAGTGTCTCGACGCCTCGCGAGCCTGCCGATCAGTATCTCAATCGGAACGAATTCCGACCACGAACTCGGCGCGACTCGGTAGGATTTCTCCATCGAAACGAAAAATCACTTAACCGAAGATCTTATCGTTGCGCCGCCGCTCATCGACGAAATGCCTCGCCGCCGAAGTCGCTTCGTCCGTCGTGAATTCGCGCTGTATCCCCCCGCGATAAAGATCTAATTTCCACGAGCCGCAGTCGGAAAGTACTTCTCGCCCCCGCGCGAATATCCTTATCGAGTATTTCCGATAAAACGCCGTGAGGCCTTCTCGGCTCATCCGCGCCGAATCAGCTGGCACGAGAAGCATTCAAGGTATTCTATTCCTTTTGTATATTTTTTTATCTCTTTTGATGTATTCTTTGTTTCATTTATATACTCCAGTTACCATTTGTCTTTTATGTAAAATTCACGTTATTTATCATTCGTTTACAAAATGTTAAGAAAATTGAAATAATTTAAATAAATAAAAATTAATTGATAATATTTATTTTTATTGTATATAATCTAGAAATATGATAATCCAAGGTCGATATTTTTATTGAGGAAATTGTGTTTTAATTTTCAATAAAGAAACGCGTTATTTATCAAATACAATACTTATAGGTATATATATGATTTCTGTTAAAAACATTGATTAATATTCTATTTTTTCTTACATTAGAATAAAATAGAATTCGATATTTATAGCTCAGAATATAGATGCTGTTTTAAATTTACAGGAAAATCTTGACTTGCATTAGCCTTAATGTTTCAGTTACTCTTATTACTGCGGTTTATTCTACAGTCTTTTACAGAAGACTTTCTCTTTTCTATATTTCAATAAAGGATATTATTATTGTAATAATGTATAAATAATTGTGTTCGTTGTGCAGATATTTTCCTCGTAATCTTCATATCTTATTATATGGCAGAGACTTACAACTTGTTAACTCGAGAGTATCTAAAGAATATATTTTTTCTTTCTTTCTTTCTTTGTACTCGACTCGTTTCTACCTGCTATTACCCTTCGACCTCTCGAACCTGCCAGCGGCTACCTTGGTTCCTTCATACCACCAGTTTTTGTACTTGTATCCCCCCTTCCCTTATTCCTTCTCTTTCTATGTCTACCTTTGCCTAACTGTTCACTCTCTCAACCGCCCTTATATTTTCCCTCATAGTTTGTCCTCTACACAAGTAAACTTTGTTGAAAGAGATGAAAGGGGGAGCCATCTTGTCTCATTAGGTACGGACCCGTTTCAAGATGACACGCGGGTGGGGCCTGAACCAAACCTCGAAAATTAGGCGCCAGCTTCATGCCTATGAGAGATGCGCCCTTTCTAAGGACATTCAAGTTAGGTTACTATTAGGCCTAACAGAAATCCGACACTCTGTATATAACCTATGAATAATCAATTTTTTTCGGAGCGGATAAAAGATCTCTTAAAGATATTTAAGATTCTGTTAAAGGGTAATGTCCTTTCGATAATTTCGTTTATATATTTCCTTTCTACAGATAAAATTCATACACAGAAGAAAATAATATACCAGAAGAAAATAATAATACTCTGAAAAATTTAAATAATTTTCTTTTGATGGATGATAATTGGACTTTTACTTATAGAAAAGCGAATTTGAGTTACGTTGCAAAGTCTTTTTAGCAATAAACTTTCCGAATTTAAGAGGATAATTATAATTGCTGATAGGACAAGGATTGACAAATAAATTCGAATATATTGCGTCAATGTCTCGACTTGAGAAAACCGCACCCAATCCTAAGAGAAAGGCAATCGCCCACGCATTATCATATTGATAGAATCTCTCGAAGGCACCATCGCGAAACGATAAAAGCTTTTTTCTTCTTGCTATATTTAAATTGATTAATTACAATAATTTTGTTTTTAATATGTTTGATATGCCAAATGTTCAATTTATTATTTAATTTAATGTTATGTTATAATTGTAAAGCGAAGTGAATAAAATGAAATAAGGTGTATGAAAGAGACGCATAAGAGATCCGCGATATTAATCAAAAAATTAATTAGAGCGAGTCATTTTGTTGCAAACTCTACACAGGTTAAGATTTATGAGATTATATTACTCGTTTTTAATCAAGAGAAAATGGTATTTGATGATGTCGAAAGAGGGAACAAACACGAAGTATTAAAATAAATTGCGAGAAATTTAAGAGCAAATGCATATAAAATCTGTAAAATAGGATGTCAATAAAATCAGACTAAAAGCACGTATATAAATATAAAGGTAAATAAAAATTCCACGCAGTTACAAGTAATCAACACATATCATCTTGCCAGTTATTTCGTGGTTTTGTTTAATCATCTCGAAAAAGGTGATTGCGGTAAACCCGACCGCAAGCCTAGCCCTACAAACAGAAATTCAATTTCGCGCACGCGTGCGTTTGTATATGTAACATTTTTCCGAGTTAATATTTTTCCACATTGATAATGCACACGTATATACAATATGTAAATATGCATATAAAATATTTTATAAGCGTGTATAACGTTATTTACGCTTGACGTTAGCTCCATTTTCGCTCGCCCGAAATACACATAGCCGAGAACATGATACAGGAGTATCACCGCCAATGTTTATTATACATTTGCCGTTTTAATTGAAAGCAACGCACGTATTGCGTGACGCGAACGAACGCTCGTGGGCTAACCGAGAGAACGGAACCGGTCCCGACGACTGAGAGAGCGTTGTCGCGCTTGTTTGGCGCTCGTTGAGTCGCTCGTAACGCCGTGGAATGCGAAATGTAATTACAGAAGTATCGCGCCGGAGGGGTCAATCTCCAATTGAACTCCAATTCAGGACGACCTCAACGGCCGCCCGCGCCGAAATGTCGCGATGTTCGACTGGCGCTCGTCAAATCGAATTTCATCAAATTTGATCCCCCAGCATTGCCAAACATACATTGCTAGTCCTCGTGATTGTAAAAAGAAATATTTTCGTTGAAAATAAATTATCAAATCTCTACAAAATCACTGAGCTCTGCGATCATTTTCAGATTCAGTGAAACATATACATACATTTTCGCTTTTAAATATTGGTGATAAAAAAATTGTTTCAATTAAACGCAGGCAATTGAAAGTCTGTCCCGCATTTTATTAAAAAAAGAGATATCCTACATCCGATGATATTCGTGGATGTTTCGCATAATTCGGTACAAATATGTTATTTCCATCTCTCCCTTTATCGTATCATAAAACACTTGTTTATGTTAAAATATGAACAGTATATATTTTAGGATCAAATATTTGTCACGCATAAATGTAAATATTAAACGCAGGATTTTTATTCACAGAAATTTTATATATATATTATTAGAGATGCGATAAAAATAACGCGAGAAAGACACGAAGAGAATACGAAAAGAATGTGAATGGAAAAAACATCAATGCTCGTAACACTGACGTTACAATCGCGAGTATAAGTAACTCCGCGAATGAAAAGAAAGTACGACTAAAGACATAAATCACCGCGATAAGATACTCGATGACAGCTCGACATGTAGTTTCACATTTCGAGGTGCGATGTGCGACAACTGAAAATTTTGAAAAAAGTATCGGCAATCATTTTTAGATCTTATCTACGTATCGAGTTTCGTCAAAGCCGCGCGATGTTCGCTCGAGCATGTCTTTTAAAGAGTGCAAGAAGGATGAAAAATATAGGAGAAAAAGTCGAGGCTTGAGTCGGCGTGGATCGACGTGGCTTATAAGGAGTTAGAGAAAGAACGAGACGCAACGAAGAACGAAAAAGACGCGAAAAGAAAATCCGAAACGCTAATAAGAAGTGATGTTTCGCCAATAAGACGAGCTCATTTTGCGAGTCGATTTTTCTATTGGATCTAATGGTCATTGCTCGATAACTCCGCGCGAACTCCATGTGGACTCCACGTATAGTTTTTAAATCAAGAAAGTCAATATGCCATGCGGATCACAATGCATCTCCCAAACTACGATTTTTTTTTATTGACTATGACAATAAAACGATTATGATTATTTATTGCGAACGATGACTCCGCGCGTATTAATTAATACATATGTTAAGAAATCCTTTGCCTGCTCCTTATTAAATAATAATATATTGGAAATAATATAATATGTTATAATACTTTTTATCCGCGATTAATATTTTTTGACAAAAATCAGCTGATAACTGTAAAAATATTAATCGAATTTAAAGTGTATCGAGTTTAAAGTATAAATATTATATTATAAAGTTTATATACATACATATATGTGTGTATAAACTTTATAATATAATATTTATATAACTGAAACTAAAATATGCGCAATGTATGTTTTGCGATGTATATTTTAAAGAGCAAAATAAAAGTACCAATAAATATTAACACGTTCCATTGTATAATATATAAAAACAAAAAATCTCTCATTTTTATTAATTTTTTTAACCAGGCATTTTTCTTCTAAAGTTATTTAAATGCAAACTATATATGCCAGAGATCGTAAAAAAAAAAAAACAAGATTAAACTATCGCGAACTCGACATATGTATATATGCACCCGTTGCACGGATGTGCCGATAGCACACGACATCGGACTGAAAATGGAGACGAAGTTTCGTCGGTCCGCGTGTCAAGTCGCTCGATTCTGTAACACGCGTCTCGTCCGACCCGACGAAATCGAGTTCGGCCAAGTTTAGCAGATTGGATTCCGCAGAGCGTCGTAGTTCTGTCCGCTCGTGTCGGGGAAGGACGCGTTGATCGGCATATATCCGGACGGATGCTAGCACGATATCCATGAGCGCCGGAGTAAGTTAAGTTAACCGCGTAGTGTTTCCCGGAGGATCAACTCGCTTTATACATGTATACATATATGTATATATATATCTTTGAAATCTTCCGACTACCCTTCTTGCCCTTACCCATTCGAATTCCGGTGCAAAGGACGGAGCGCATCTCTTCGGCGTCTCTAAACGGAATGCGAGCGAGTCCGGTAAGATAATCGCGATTCGCACAAAGCTTTTGAAATCTCACTGCACAATTTATTCCCCAACTCGAGTTCCTATACCAGCAGCGATTCTTAACGTTTCTGGTTGCTGCTTCTAAACGCGTATAAAATAACATTTAACAAAATGTCGACGAAATATTAATAATATGCGTTCTCTTTAACTACATATAAAATTTAAAGAAATCAAATATTTTATTGCTCTTTATTTTTTTCCACATGGATAGTGTTCTGAAATGGCAGCGATTTTCTTATTTAATTTCCTCGAGAAATCCCAGGGGATGTAGTGATTTTGAGGATAAAATTCAGGGAGATTAAATAGTGATCGTCTAACAAGATGAGAAATACTAATTTCTCCAAGCTAAAACATTTTTAAAAGCGGCTCTTGATATGTTATATTTAATATGTTATATTTAATAGAAAAAAAGTTATATTAATTAATTAATTTTCATAACGATATATTATGCTGTATACATTGAAATTGAACGTGACTTTTCAAACGCAAAAAGACATTACTAAAGGTCTCGAACTCAAACGTCAAATATCTCAAAACACAAAAGAGAACGAGCTCTTTCATAAATAATACATGAAAACATCTTAACGCGTCGATCCATAAGTTGCTCGACAAGATTTTCGATAAATCATTGTGTAACCAGACGGAAAATACTGATGTGGGCGTTCGAGTGTTACTCTCTCAGATTCAATGTGCGCCGGTGTGACTCGAGGATCTTTGATTATTCGCGATCAAGACGATTACGCGCCGAGGCGAGAATTGGAAAGGAAGGCCGATTGAGAGACTTGCGGTGGAATCGCGACGACAATCGATTCAGAGTCGCGCGAAAAGCGAGTAAGCTGATTTCGGCGGAGTTTAACATGGAATCGCGTCGTTAAGTCGCCCGCCGGACGACGAGGCACGTAAATTATGCACAACAGGTAGTTGCGTAGGTATCTTTACCCGATAGTACCCAGGTTCTCGAGGTAAAGTTCTCGCGAGATACGGCCGAAGAGAGAGAAGAAGTTCTGCCTCTCTCTTCCACCATCGCTTCTTTCGCTATTCTCGCCTCCTTCTTTTTCCCACTCTTCGGTACTTCGAGACGCGACGCAAGTTAAATTACGTTTACGATTCGCGGCGAACGATGGCAAAGCCTCGAGGAGCACGCTCGACGAGCCTTAACGAAGGAAAGGCCGGTTTGCGGAGCCAGTGTGTACGCGCGCCTTATTGCCAGAGAAACGGAGAACTTCTTAAAGCGGATAAGTTTTGGTAAAAAAGCTGCCGCGAATGCTGATGATCCTCACTGGTGAAATGAGGCCAATTTGTTGACCCCCATTTCTAACTCAAACGACGATCTTATGTGCTTGACACAGCAAGATCGATTTTATTCAACAAATTATAAAAAATATCGACATGAGTCATCATAAATTCTGTTCTCCAGTAATTTTAAAATTAAAGGTATACATTTTTTTCCAACATCTAGAATTTTGTGTTGTAAATTATTTTAATATTAATGATATTTTTTGATATAGAACATTTTTGTAGACTTTTGTAATAATAATATTTTATATATTCTCATATTCTATACCTAATAAAAGTTAAATGAAATAAATATTAATATAAATGAATGTAAAATATATGGAGAATTTTTGTGAAAACGTAAAAAATCGACATGAGTCACAGAATTATTTATATTGGCTGATAGCTTCATCGTTAAATATTATAAAAATATATAAATTATTTTTAGATTATAGATTATAAAATAGTTAAATTTTGGAGTAACTGTGGTAAAGCGCATTAGGACTAAGAACTGTGCTACTACGATGCAATTAGCAGAAACGGTCTCACTTGTAACGACGCGGTAATATATCTCTAATGTCTGTAGAATTATATCTCTTCGTGATTTATCGAGGCGCTTTAATTGGTGCTGTAGTACGATCCGTTAAAAACCATGAAACATATCGACATAAATCGCCACCGCTTAATCATTTATGATAGTCAAGAACATTAAGGGATACACTTCATGTATAATGTGCTTAAGTTGTAGAGATAGAAAGGAGATAAACGTCATGAAAAATTTTAATGGGCAATTAGCTAAGACTAATTAAGTAAATAAGGGTATCTCTAATTATTTCATAAATAGAATCCTGCAAGATAACTTGACACAACTAAATGTAATATATTCTCATCTCATACATATCTATAAACATTTCTGAATAAATATATTAGCAAAGAAAAAGAAAAACAGCTTTCGTCATAATTTTTTCTCAGCACACATTTTCTGCGTATTTATACATATATACATATATCGAACTGTTTAATTTTTAAAAATTTTACACAATAGTGTATAGAAAAAGGCAGAGTCCTTATATTGTTTAAATATATGTATTTAATACATGAATTTTTTTATTAAAATATTTTCAAACGATTATTCGACATCTTTGTCCATTTCCCCAAATTGTGATACATCATAAAGAAAATTAAACGCTAATTTTCCTTGTTGTTTCCGGCTAACCTCGTCGCGAAATTGAATTCCTCGTGGTTTTCCTCGAGTTTCTTCGAGCAAAGACGAAGCGGGTACGTTTTCGTCGGGCATAATCACCATATTAAATTCAATCCGCCAAACCCCGATTCGCTTAATCCGATCTCCCTCGAGTACATTCGCGTGCGTGTATATGTGTATGTGCGCATGTGAGAGGATATATACACCGTAGAAAGGATTGCGGGAGCTAGGAGAGGCCTGACGAAGGCAGACCGAAGCAAGAAGTCTTGGCGGGCGCGATCGATAGTCAAGCTGGATCTCGGCGCGATAACGCCGAGGACGAAGGTCCTCCGAAATAAAGTACCGGCAATATAACCCGTCCTAGACGAAGGAAGGCCAACTTAAGCCTGGGAGCTTAAGCCGGAGCAAATGTTCTCGCTCGCGAACCTTATCTCTCGCGTCGATATACTTATACACACGCATGTATGTGAACGAATACTTCGACGTTCGTGTTTGTGCGCATGTAGAGCAGATCTACACAGTTTGAAAATTTGTGTTTTCTTGTTAAAAACGATCCCCGTTAAAATTTTTGTGTTAAATATTTAACACATTCATGTGTTAAATTAACATATTGCTGTTGTGTTAATTGAACTCAAATGTTAAATTATTAAAATAACTGAAAAAAAGTGTAAAAATAACACAATGTGTATTTACTTTTAATTTTAAACAATAAATATGTTCGATATTATTAGGGACAAGATTTATCTGTTAAAATTTACAGAAAAAAATGTTAATTTTACTTTATAATATAAGTGGGGATGATAAAATGTAAAATTAACAATTTTTTTAGTTAATTTTTACATTAAAACTATGTTAATTTAACACAAAATTTATTTTAAGTTTACTTGAAGTTTGCATTAATTTTATGTTAAAATATTAACACAATATTCGTGTCATCATTTAACATATCCGTATTATGTTAAATTAAGACAAAAATTTCTGTGGACCGTTTGGGACATGTGATATTTGTAAAATTTAACACAAATTTTTCAACTGTGTACTGGAGTATATTCGGAAAAACGCGAAGCAAAACGTCGAAATGGAGAGGTCGTTTCTTGAGCAGAAAGTAAAATGGCGAGTTTTACGGGCTGATACAAATGTCAGTCCTAAGATTTGATAGGGGAGAAGATTCGATATTTAGTATAAAGAACATAAGACATAAGACTTTTATTTTTTTTTTTAGAAAGAAATTTAAATATTAAAAAATATTATTATTTAGTCATACTGCATTAATATCGTTAAAAGAGAGAAATGATAGAATATCTAAAAATTAGAGAAAATCTGACTTGAGAGAGAGAGCTTTTTGCATGCACTAAAGAAACGTTTTGTGTAATATATTATCTTAATATTGTTTACTACGTAGAATGACATTGATTGATCAAGTTTCAAGAGAGGTGAAAGGAGCAGAGAGGTATTATATTATCAATTTTATATTTCTTTTAAGAAAACATTTCCTTTCTTTATCGGTATTATTAACATGATAAAAACTTTTGAAAATTTTTGCAAGCTCTCTAAAATAATAGTAGGTATAAAGAAAGGGCGAATGTGTTATTAATACAATATATATACAATGCGAAATAATCTTTCAAATTTATCGCCTGCAAATTACTTCAAAAGTATAAATTATAGTTAACAATTGCTTTTAAAAATGCTTATGAGTTTTTGTTGTTTAAATACAGCAGACTATCTTGCGAAAAAAATGAACAGACTCCCGAACTTGCTCTGTATTTGCTCGTCACTTTATATAAGGAAATAGTCACAAACGGGAGATTGCACAGAAGTGAACAAGAAATCGGATTCCTTCTTATTCCATGATTCTGTAAAATCTACTCAGATATTGGAGTGGTTCGTCTACTATGTTAAATTAAAGTCGTTTGACTGGTGGCTGTAGAAGGAAAAATAAGAAAGACACGGCTACATAGAGCTGACTCTTTACAATCGCGCGATGCAAAACGTATTATTCTTCAACAAATAGCTCAGAAAAATTGAGAATAAATAATATTTCGTTATGTAAAAAAAATTAATTAATCCATCAATACAAAGTGTCTCTATAGTGTGTAATCGACTAAACTATACATCGATTAAATATGAATACAACTGATTCTATTAAATTTTATATCTATCTCATATTTTTGCACTTTCTAAATAATTCTTATAATATAATCTTTATTTTGCTAATGTGCAAATAATTTTAAAATTGTAAACTACATACTACTTATGCAGAGAGAATATTGACACAAATTCGAACTATCGTATGAGATATACCATAATATTCAAATTTATATGATACGGATTTCGACATAAATTTTGATATATGTATATGTTAATAATATGGATATCATTCTCTGTAACATAAACGAGTATCGCTGATGATTAGTATCGTTACGCGCAATTACGGTTAGTGACGTGTGTTTCAAAATTTGCGTAAATCTGGCGTAATTTTAGCATGATTTATAACTTTCAGTGAATTTTAACAGGGGATAAAGCAATTTAAAAAATCATAAAAAAATTTTCTAAATAAATTCCGACTTTTTCGTATAATTACACGAAAATTCCTACAAGTAACCGGATTTAATTTCGAAAAATATCCGCGCGAGGGAATTCGCGCCTTCTACCAGTCTGTTATTATGCAATGTACGCAGACAACCCATAGAGAGTTCATAGTCCATACACATTACATTCTTTATCCCGTTCCGAAATATTTCACGCCGCTTAAAGGTTAAAAATGTCCGTGGTCGACCAGCCGGGCGGAAATTCTGCGCGCGCGGTTTATAGTCGTCTGAATTATACTCTTTCGCGGATCGTTTTGTTCGCGTGACGGCGTCCGGTTCGCGTTCGAACGAGCAAAACGGTCCGCGCACCGCCGTATATCACGCGTCTTTTTCGGCGGAAATCTCGGCGCGTTCCCGTATCTCGAAGGGAAGGTATAGTGGGTTGCAGGGTCGATGAGAATCCCGAGGGTTGGTCGAGAGAAGAAAAGGGGAAGGGATGTGACGTATCCCCGATTCTGTCGCGCTTTTCCCATTCCTGTCTCTCTCTCTCTCTTTCCTTCCTTCCTTCCTTCCTTCCTTCCTTCCTTCCTGTGCTTTCACCATGTATTTCCCATTCCGCTTTTCATCCACCCTTCTCAACCAACTCTCCTTTCGCTTCCCCTCTCGAAAAGCAGTAGCAGGTTTATTTTATTTCTACGGATACCGTGCGCTGACAGATGCTGCCGCATCGTCGAAAAAAAAGTCTCGGTTTTAAGCACGTGCTCCACATCGTGTGTGTGTGCGAGTCGGTGTCACGTTTACGCGATGGTGCCAGAACGAAAATACGATGCGAAAAGAGACGCCCGTGCGCTTCTCTCGTCTCTTGGCAAGCGTGTCCGTTAATTGATTGCGCGCGTCTACCATTAACCTTAACATTGGTGTGGCAGGTCAAATCCAACATCTCTCGAATTCAGTAAATCTCCTTTTTAAACTGCTGTTTTTATAGGAGACATGCAAATTGTGAGAAAAGGATGAATTTGCACTGTTTCTTAAAAGACAATTTTTAATTTTATTCGTTAAGTTCGCTTCTTTATTTACTATCTGTCTAAATTTTATTAATTTTAAGATTATTAATTCCAGTACAATAAATACCGAGATTTCACTGATAATAGTACCCATCTACACTCGAACGTTCTAATATTTTTCTGATAAGATTTTTCTAATTAAACCGATAAATCATAATCGCGAAGATATTCAATAAGAATCCTCGGTATTCCGTCTTCTTTCTTTTCGCATCGCAACCTTCCTGTCGCGTCCTCCAATTTTTCTCTCTTTTCTCCTTTAAACGACCTTCTTAGGGCGACGTTTATCTTTTAGGCAACATCGAGAGAGTAAGAGAAAGAGAGAGGGAGAGAGAGGAGAGGCAGATTGCCATCCGCAGCAAAATCGCAGATAAGCCGGGCACGCGCGAGAGCACGTTTCGTACGTTTGATCGTGCTCCCCGACGTGCCGCTCAGGAATGGCAATATACCGCGTTGCAAACGTCGACCTTCGTGATTCGCCGGAATTCGTTTAAATTAAATCCCGCCGACAAAGATGGAAGGGCGAATTACGCGAGCGGACGGAGAAAGCGTGGGTTTCAAATTCGCTCGGCCTGTCGCGGCAAGGGAGAAAAAATCTACCGAAGAAAGTGGAATGCAAATAAACGTCGCGTTAGTGTATTTATAGTACAGTTAGAATCGTATAGTCAGGTGTATCGTTCAGTGGTCGTCGATATTCGAGTCGAATTCTTAGTTTATCAGACCACATTGATTCCTATTCCTATAAATGATTCTGGCGCAAGGATACTTCGTGTCGAATCAAAGTATTTTTCCGGAAATATATTTAAAATAAAAAAAACCTTGATATACAAAGCGTGTTGCATTTTCCGGAAGAAGATATTGGCTATATGTATATTATATATTATATGTAATAATATTAATGAAGAGATCACTCTTTCTTCTCTAATTTATTATTTCTATATATTTTTTTCTATTTCATTATTTTATATTTAATAGATTAGTCTACGTGCATATATGCATTTTTTTTTTTTATCGATATATTGCGTGAAAAATACTGCTGTGTAGACTGCGTAAAAGCCATAAAGTATTAAAGTATAAATAACACACGTGACACGTGGCATTTGCCGTAATACACGTGGCTTGTCAGGAAACAATAAAAGGCATTATATAATGCGTGCCAGTCATCAATATCATGCATTTTTAATAAAATGCATTATTTAAATCTACAATCCGAATTATTCAAACGGTAAATACAAATCGCATAGTCCGTCCAAAATTTCGATTATTAATTCTAGAAAATCAATATTATCGCAACGTGAAAAAAAAGGTAATACGACGTAACAAAGTGTAAGCTCACGTGATGTGATAGTATCTGGTCCTTTAAAACTTTTATTCTTCGTTTTACAACGAAGGGGAAATCGCAAGGTAAGAGCTGAATCCTACATTCGAGAGTTTTATCATTCGACAGCGATTCGCGATAGTAAAACTTCGATTGTAGCTATTAATGAGAGAATCCAATCGAAAATTTTATTCTCCGAAAACGACTCGCGATAATAAAATTCTCCCGTGGCCACCTAAAATTGAGAGTAACTTGATGGGAATCTATATTGGAAAGTTTTATTCTCTGTGGAGACGTGCGGATCTCGATAATAAAACTCGGGCGAATACAGATTCTTAAAGGGAGAACTTGAAAGTTTCGTTCTCCGAGAGTCACTCTCCGCGGTAGAACTTTCCGATGGACGGAATCGAGTAACACTTAATCCTAAACACGATCGGACTTCCTACAAGATATATTTCCGTTTTCTTTATCTAGTTCGCGCGCACATACATACATTCATTGTTTACGATTAAAGCAATTTTAAACTATTATAGTGAGCTAAATCTTTATATTAAATTTATGTTAAAATTTAGTATCATATATTTAATAAGATAAAACGCGATAAAACTGAACCGCTATATCACCTGTCAAGACATCGCGATGCATATAATTTTTAATAACGTGATGGCACATCTATTAAAATAAATAAATTCCAGAGATAGAGTGTCTACATAGTCTTTGAAAGCATGATCATCCATAATAAAATTCGAAATTGTAAATTTAATAGCCTAAGAAAATATGCCTCAGAGCGAGTCTCTCGATTCACGCTAGATACATCTGCATTATCTGTTTGGCGACCTGGTTCTCTCTAATTAAGGATGTACTCGTTCGAGAAGGCGACAGGTATTGCTAATCGCGCGCACACCTATCCATCATCTCTGGCGCGTATACCGGAGATATGAAACATGAGATGTTAAGTGAACGAAAAGCGCGGTGGTCTCGGCATACTTCTCGTACTTCGACGCATCCGTGTCTATCGTGTACAGATCTCTGTTATTTTTCAACGAAGACGGCGACTAGTAATCGAGGTAAGATACGCGCTTTTGCAGACTCGATTGAAATATCCTTGGAAACGCGACGGTCTGTCGCGATAAAGTCGGATTTGTATCGATCCACTGTGCACGAACATCTTAGTTAAAGTAGAATGACCGGATTATATAAACTTTTCCTTCATAAAAGAACGAATAAAAAAAATGTAGATACTTTCATAAACTAAGCTCTAATAGATAAGAAAATTTTTCTTCGTTTATATAATTCGGGCTCTATATACTTTTATTCAATTTTATATATTCAACTATTATATTTAGATATTTAATGTTGAAGTCAGGAGAAAAGAAATGTCAAATTATGAATTGTCATTTAGCAAAAATAGTTCCCAGTTCAAATATAAAAAGAGAGAAAGACTGCTATTTTATATGCATATTTAATCAAACGAACAAGCAGAAAATAGCTTCTCTGAATAATTAGCTTTGCGGAAACATCATTTACATGATTCGCCCTTATCCTACACGTTGCAACAATTTATTCAGCACGTAGTTGCCAATAGTAAACCGTGTAAATTTGCCTTAAGTTGTACAAACTTATTCTCGCCTTCTTCTCACCCTAATGATCCCTAGCAAGTATAACGATGGACCTGACGTTACATACATTAGTTATAGAGAGAGGAGAAGGTGGATGTGAGGGAGGACGAGAGGTAGAAGCGAGTCAAGTTGCAGCTCGTTATTCGCTCGTAGCTGGAAGCGAGCTCCACGAGAATTCCGCCGCTGCAGAATGCTCAACGCGGCGATCGGCGAACTCGGTTTAACATCCATCGAGATGTTGAATGTAGCACGTAGATGGAATAAAAAGAGCCGGTTTTATTTTCCCATCTGTTCGCACCGCGCGAATTGAAGCGGCAATGAAGCTTCTCATCCATTTGCTTCGCATGGAAATATGCGAGATAAGATAAAGAAGAGAAACATGCGGATTATGCATATTAAATATTTTGCAAACGGAATTTTTTTACAACTTGAAAGAGAAGAGAATATAACTTATATTTTCCCTCTTTATCAAAAGGAAGTCTTTTCATATATATTTTTTTTTCCTGAAGTAAGTATATATACTTTCTTTCTCTAATTTTGGTCACAAGAAATTATAAATTCTTCGTTAATTTATTAACTCAATCATTTGAATATAATATTACGAGATCATAGCAATAAATCCGAGGTAGTTGACCCGATTCACCGTAATAACTCAGGAAATCGTTCGCTTGGAAAAACAACCATATCGTAGAGAATCTATTTATATGGCTTGTA
This sequence comes from Prenolepis imparis, assembly GCF_030444845.1. Taxonomy (NCBI): domain Eukaryota; kingdom Metazoa; phylum Arthropoda; class Insecta; order Hymenoptera; family Formicidae; genus Prenolepis; species Prenolepis imparis. The sequence continues at coordinate 16,151,500 of NW_028141160.1, forward strand.
TTTCATCGGTTGTCGATAATTCGCTTTTGCGAAACGCGTACACTAAACTTACGGCCCCGACGTATAGACAAGAATCCGTAACGGTGAAAATTCCATTTTGATACGCGGATCATATCGCGAGTGGCGACGCCCCGAATGTTTAGGTGAATAAATCTCGATAAATAGCGAACGGGAAAGATTTATGAGAGATCCGCAAAGCCATGAGCGCGCGCGCACTCTCGAATGCAATATGTATCGCGTGCGCGAGGTGCATCTTTTACGAGATATCCGCGCGCTATCGGAGTCGAATATCCCTATAAAGAACTCGACGGCGCGTCCGCGATATCGGGAGTTAAGCGAACTCTCGGAATTCATAACTCGTAAGCGCCGTAGGAGAGCGAGCAAGGAGTGATCCCCGCCTATCCCAGTTTCATAAATTATCCGTTAAATGGCTTCGCGTATCAAGAAGGGCTTTCGCGAGCTTGAAATTATCGCTTATGCTTTGACGATGCTTTAACGAGATAAACGTAACTTGAGAAACTTGTAAAAGAATGTGTGATTTTGTTACCGTTAAAAATTTTTACCTTGCCATAATTACACGTTCATCATAATAATATTTATACTTATATATGTATTTTAGAATCTAACGGGATTTTTTTATACGAATGCATTATTGTATCGGCAATTTTCTCAATTTATCATTGCTGATCTCTTCGTATTTCATAAATATTTTTTCCAAATTTAAAGCAATTCATAATTCAAGCAATTATGTTTATTATCTTACAATCTCACGCTACTTAAATTTCGTTATTCAACTTTGCGTCAGTTGTATTCTCACGACAATTTATGCAACATGATTTATTGATTGATGCATAATTTTATTGGACGAAATAAAAACCAGCTACGGGTTCGTATGTATATATACATACATTCAGACGTTCAATTCATTTATTACCCGAAGATCGTACGACCCGACCGTTCCCAGAGAGAAGCTGACGAGCTCGCTCGTCTCACGCGTCGAGTATTTCCCGCGACATGATGTCGTAACAAGCCGCGCGATCGATTACCTCGCGTTAAGTTCGTATGCTCATCGAGTGTTAAATCGGCGCGATGTCGTATAGAAGGACGTCGTGTCGTGTCGTAGTACGATGTCTGATATGATGACCGGAGACACGACGAGGCGCGTGTGCACGCACGAATGCGTGCGAGCGCGTTTTACGGCAGATCGTTTATCACACGACTTGCCGAGGCTTCGACGGAATAAAATTGCGCGCGAAGAGACAGATTAAAGTCTATAAAAAAAAGAAAAAAAAAAATCCGAACTCGAACATTCGCGTCTTTCTGTTTCACGGTCCATTTGACATCGAAATATCCATTCGGTCGCATATACGAACGCGCTCGGCGCGACGAGAATTAGTTAATGAAGCGAATATCTATCAGTAAGTGCGCGATTAATTTAACCGAAGGCCTATACATTCTCATTTTCATCACACATTTCAGATTAAATGCGTTCGTTCAATTGCTAATTTTATTTACGCCTGGCGTAAAGATCACGTTCGATGAAACGTGATGCGAGAGTCAGATAGTATCGCGCATATAAATGTGCGATTGAGTCAAAAGCCGATTTTCGCAATCAATGTTTTATAGTTTAGTTGACGAGAAATTAATCGCGCGATTTAGAAACCAAGTTAAAAATTTGCTCCTATTTTCAATCTCGATTTTCGTTTATTCTAGAAGATTTCGGCAAATTTAATTTATTATACAGGGTTCTTATAATTGAGAGAGTTCCTCTACTTTGTAAATAAACGAATAATTTCCTTTTTAAAAATTTAAAGAGAAACAAATTTATATATTATATAATTAAATAGTTTCGATAGAGAGTAATCTGTTTAGAATTGTTTAAATTATTAAAATAGATGTTAGATTGAAAATAGGAAAAAACAATTCGACTCGAAATATATCTCGACGTTATGGTAGGCGCTAATCGCTATTGCACGTCCTTTGATTCCTATTGCGAATTGTCCGGCATATAAGGCTCGCATCGCGAGCGAGATGAACGTGAGATGAGGGTCGTAGAGATGCGTTTAGCGTTAAACGCGCGGTGAGAATCGAAAGACAGAAGCCGAGGGCGCGAAACGAGCGCAGCAATGCATCTATACACGCTCGCTGTCGATTGCCGATGAATGGCGGGGCCCCGTCATTAGTTGGTCGGCCCAGTCAATGGATTCATTGCTGCCTATTACGACGTCAAATCTTCTCTTGTACGATAATCTAGCGATAATGAGAGCTCGTTAAAGAAGATCGTATACACGCTCCCTCAACGCGACGTCAACCGGGATCGAAGCGCTTCTAATACACGCGACGTCTTCTCCCTTGGTCCCCGCAAGGGCCCATCCTTAATCTCTCTCTCATTCTCTTACTGTTATTGATCTCACCTTTCGACAGCTTACACATTCGTCGTTAAATCGAAAGTTGTTATTATAGTCGTATATATTTTTAGCAGTAAAAATAAATTTATTCATCTCATTATCTTTTAGCCGTGCGATGAAGAATCTATGCGCTATGAATCTAAACAAGCTTTTAAAGTAACGAAGAAAATTTTTGTTGCAATAAAACATGTGACGTATCAAAGTAAGAAAATATATGTATTTCAGAAGAGAACTTTTTCGCTTTTTTTCTTTCTCTCTCTCTCTCTCTGTTCACAATAAAAATATTCCTCCTATGATATTCAATTGATTATAAGTTAGAAACTAGAAATTTTTTTATAACAAAAACGTATTTCATATATTTCCCGTGAAAAACAATCTCCGACATCGATTCAGAAAGACGGAAGCTTTTATCTTTTATCTTCTATAATTTTTAATATAGCGATTTCATCATTCTCTCATTCGAATTACGTCGTATAAATTTGCATTGATCGAGTTACGTGCGTTTTCTATCAATTCACGGTAAGGCGAAGGGCGGCAGCGATTTATACAATCTGCAGATTGGTCGACACGTTTCCGGAATGCGACGACCGAGTTTTCCCTGCCGGACACGAGAGAAATCGCATCGCCGGCTATTTTCCCGGATATAAGCACCCGCGGAGCGCTAGGTTCCCGCAAAGTGAATTATCCCTTCGTAGCGCGTGGTCGGGAATAGTTTTAGTGCCCTCAGCACCGCCGCATGCTCGGCAACTACCGTTTCGCAGCTCTCGTCGATTAATCGCCTCGGAGTCCACGGAATCGAGGCGAAAGCGACGACGATAATCGCTCCTGCCCTTCCATTAAACAGCTCGCGGCAAATTCCGTCGCTCTTTCACCTTCTCTCTCCCTCTCTCTCTCTCTCTCTCTATTTGGCGGAAATCGTCGCGAGGTGTATATGCAAATCTGATAAATACGCGATCGCGAACTCAATGATATTCGCGTTGTATCTGCATTTTCCGATATCCCGGGCCGGGATATGCTGCGTCGTCGGCCGGATAATATTATTGATATCGTCGAAAAACGAGCGCCAGAGAACGCACGTACCTCCCGGATCGACGCGCGCGGGCTGGTATTTTGGTTGTTAATACGAGAAAATATTCAGACCCCTGATATCGGAACCCCGCTCGTCGCTTTTAGAGCCGCGCGTCCGGGATTTACTGTACACTATATGCACGGCCACCAACACGCGCACGTGACAAGCGCGCCCGAATTTTATCCACGATTTACGTCGCGCGAGCTCCGCGACTCTGATCGACGGGAAATATGTTTCTATTATCGTTCGTGCAAGTTTCATCGGCGCAGGTTAATTCCGCACGATTTGACGTTTGCCCGTTATTAAAATAACGCGACCGCGCGCGGCTTGAAATTACACGTCGACGACACGCATCTCCGAATTTCTGCCACAAATAGCAGTTACGCGTACAATATACTTTCGAGTAATAATTGTCATAAGTTCGTAATAGATATATTGTATATGTCTCATTAAAATGACACTATTGTTATTAATCTTTCGCGTGTTGAAAATTTTTAAAAATGTTGATAAAAAAAATTTCTAATCCTTCCAAGAGATATGTAAAAAAATTGGTCTCTTATTTTCTCTTGGTTACAAGTTTTTTGAGAAATTTAAGGGCAATCTTCCCTTAATGAACAATATAATCAAATGTCGCGTTTAATTTTTCTACAAAAAATTTGTATAGATAATATTATTTTAATATAATTGAAGGACGCTTGAATTTCACGCCAAAGTAAAATATAGACATCGACTTTACGCGTGCAATTGTGTAAATCTTCCTTCTCTTCAATTTGATCTTTTCCAGTGTATCACTCTAATATACGTCGACAGAGGAGCTATCGCACAATACATTTTCGCAAATATCCTCCCCGACTTCAATTCACTTGCCTCGTCAGCGATCGCGCAAACGGGCCTCGGCGTCGAATCTGGTCATGCAAATTTGCCGTTGGTGTTGGCGTAAATGTACGACGGATCGTACGTGATACGTCGGGCGAACATGCGATGCGTAGGCGTCGACGCGACACCGTGGCTCAGGTAGCCGCATTATTCGCGCGTCCGCGCGTCCGATGATGAGTCATCGTGTTTATAAATTTATTCGACGTGCGATACATGTATATACCGGTCTATGTCGCGACGTCAACCGCTCGGCGATGCTGTACGTACGAGAGCATGTGTGCGCGCAAATGCGCTCGAATACCTGTCGGGCGGGTGTCGACCGGGGATATACGCGCGGCTAAAACGGGAATAGGGGTTTCACGACGATGGGATATCGGCGAGGATAAGGCACACGTTATGGAACATCTTGTTTCGAACGCCGCGTCGCGCCGCGCCGTAGGAAATTCGCTTTGGTTCATGATCATGCAAATCCGCGTATTCATATCGTACGTGTAATATTAAGTGCGGTAGTCTAATTCCGAGTTTATCTCGCGCGGGTTTATCTCATATGAGCATAATTCTTGCTTCCAACAGGGTTAACATGGGCTTTAGAGAGAGAAATATCCAGTTATATGATTTGTATCTTCCATTATATACATATAGAAGGTGTCCGGTAATAACCTTTTCTGCTCACTCGCACGCATGGATTGGTCGATTTTTTAAAATTAATTTCTCTTAATGAGAAATTAATTTTTAAAAATCGGTTATCCGTGGTTGAGAAGAGCAGATATAATACGGTTATTATCGGAATATATGCTATATATACTATATATTTTCATATTTCTTTATATTTATTTTTTAACTATATGTTATAAATATGCATGTTGTATCTTTGCTTATAAATTTAATGTTTTCCGTGGACAGATTATGTTTGATCTGTCCTCAGACCAATATTATTTGTCAGAGATGTATAAATAAATAATATACAATTTTATAACTAAATATTTCATGTTTGCAGACAGAAATTAATCATCATATAACATAACTACACAAACTAATGCAATTAATTCAGTTTGCTCAATTCTGTTATTTAATGTAACTAGGTCAACAAATTAAATAACTCTTTGCTTTTTTCCCCTTTCTTAAAAATGATAATTTTTTTATATTGGAAAATTTAGAGAGAAACGAACGAATATAACTGAAAATAAGCTGCCATAAAACAGAGCATTATGCCCCAAAGGGTTAAGACCCCTCGAAGAAAGGGTGTGTTTAAAATAAGGGTGTGTCGCGTAGGATTACTTTGCCATTAACTCCAAGCCATGAGGGTAGAATATTGCCGTCGCTTTGTTCTTTTGCAGGTCGACGCTCGAGTTAATATAAAACTAACACTGTCTAGATAATACGTGTATAAATATGCGCATCTCGTGGTTAATATCACAGCTCTTTCGTCTAGTTAAATAATTTATTAATTTATGTGCATTTTTAATTAAGCTCGTTATACCTAGTACATTTCTCTATCTTTTTATGGCACATTATAAAAAATAAAAAATAAATAAATTATCGATTAGATTAAAATTTACAGTATATCTTTGAATAAAATTGCAAAAAATTTGGAATAATATTCGTTTTTCATGAATTACGAGTTGACATTCGTTGATTCTGGACACTGGAAATCATGCACGCGATCCGTTTGAAATTGTGCCGCCTAGCATCGCGACGTGTATTAATGCACAATACCCGAGATATACAACATGCGCTTCATACCTAAGCGCGCGTCTGTGTGCGGCCTGCATGCCGATGCGGTAGCCGCTCATCCTTCTCCGTATCGAGGTATGCATTTCGCAAGCTGCAGCTGCGAGCAGGGAAGGCGAGTCCTGAACAATGATCGCGAGTCCAACAATCACCGCGGGAGGAATCCTGATGAAATAATGCCGTGGAACGCCATTCGCCTTGATTTTTATTCGCGTGAATGTATCGCCACCGAAACGATATGTGTATATATTGCATTCTAAATATATTCATGAACGTAATTAATTTAATCGCGCACGCGGACCGGCGAGAAAAGTTTTCAGTCTATACTATAGTTTTCGTTCCAAGTTAACAAATAAATAAGAAGTTCTGAGTATTTTACAGATTAATTTAAATTAGGATTCTCCACGGAATTCAGAATTACCGTAGATTTTACTTATCAGTATAAACATACAGATCTGGAATTTATAACTCATAATCTTCAAAATAATAAGTATACGAATTAGTTAGCGATATCTTTTCTTAACCAGATTTTTGTACCCTTCGTGACGTAAATTTTGTTAATATTATCAACAATGGCTCGATTTGTAATACTGTCGGTCAGTTGATTTTTGCAATATGCAAATTAATTGGGCTCGCCACTCGTAACGCTTATCGGTAAATTACGAGTTAAAGTTTCAAATTACACGATGTTAGGCGTTCGCATAGTAAGATACTTTCGTCAAACCGTGCGAGTCACGCGAGCAACGGCCGCGAACCAAATCACGGTTTTGCGTGAAGCTATGATGAAATGCGCCGCGACACGTTATTTCTCTTTCAACAACTCTTTGCGGGACGCAAATTAATTGATTACGGCTCGCTATGAGATGTCTATCTAATCGTTATTTGAGGCCTCGAATTATCATAATAACTCTCGAACCCAGCTATCGGATAATGATCGGACTGCCTTTCCACGCGATCGGGCACAATGAGACTATTATTTCGTTTCGCAGAGTTCTGCGGTATGTGCATCGGTAAACACTCATAACAACTATGCTTAATTTCTAATTACGTATGCCATATATTACCGTGTGCCGCAAGAGTCAAATTGTTTGAAGTACGACTTAAGTAACGGCTATACCACTAGGGTATTATTCAACATATTTTATCAGTCACATAAGTTATACTTATATATGTACGGGATATGCAAAGTGTCTCAGATTTATTACATTCTCCTAACACATTCATGGATATTTTATAACCAAATTTAAGGTAGATTCATCCTTTTCTCATAGAGGCGAGCTCTGTTATCTGCTTTTGCGATAAAAAATCTTATTCACTCAATATTTCAAATAGATTTCATTTCAATATAATTATTTCTCGCGAGAGCGTTAATAATTAATATAATGTTGAACGTTGAAAGCATTAGCCCAAATGGAATTTAAAATAGAAAAATTAATTTCAGGATACTTAAATAAATAAAGATATAGAAAGAACGTTGCACACAAAAGCTGTCGCAAAATATCATAGATAAGATATTTATATCGAGATTTTTTTCGAGAATACGCGCTTTTCTATTTTTTCGATACTTTGTACGTTAACCTAGATTCTCTATTAAATAATGTTCGGCGTACATCGTCTCATCGATGAATTCCAAGGAACAGTTGTGGAACGCGGTAACGGATTCGATGCGTGCATATAATAGCCGCGTCGAACAGCCGATCGATCGATTGCGCCGTGTAGCCATAGAAACGATCCGCCGTCCCTGATGATCGATGAATAGTGCGCGATTGCACGGACAGTCTATCGCACGCTAGGTCCTGTCAACGCGCGCGCAACATCATCTGTACTCGGGACCCGCGCCTTCTCTCGTCTCCTCTCGTCTCGTCTCGTCTCGTCGTTATCGCGCCTCCGTGGAGGAAACTGTTATGCCTTCGGGGTTGCGTTACCCGAGACAGTGGAAAGATAGCCTGTCTAGATACCGCCCGACCGAGGAAACGCGGCCCGAAGGAAACATTTGTCTCCCCGACCTCGATAATAATTCGCGCCGCTGAAATTTGCTGAGCTCTCGGATTCGTCGTCGCGGAATCGAGACGCTCCGGTCTCGCGATGCTGAATTGCACGATTCTTGGACACGGAAGAATAATGATTGTTTTGGGATAGGAGAGCAAGATCCTACCAAACATTTCTCAAATTGTTTCGCTGTAGAAAAGCGTCGATAACATTTCGCGGATAATAGAATCTTGTTTTTCGATTATAATTTACATTGAGCGTTATTTTCTTACAGATGTTTAAATGTTTTAATATGAAAATACTTTCACATAAAACTACAAGAGACTATTTTTCCTACAACTCTATTCTCTCTCTCTCTCTCTCTCAAATTGGATTCAAAGAATGTGTAGATGAAAGACCATCCGGTAGTCGTGGGATATACATATATTATGCCATCATTTAAACTTAAAACACTTCTTGCATTGACTTGAGCAAGATCAGAGGAAGATCTCAATTGCGCCAGTGACGCATTCACTGGTGTCGAGACAACACGCGAGTAACTCGAGCGATTACGCCTCGCTTTCACATGCGACTATCATAAATGAACTAATTGCACCGCCGGAATTAACGACAAACGACGCGCATGAAAGCGACCGCGCTGGTTAAACCCTGATTTGACTTCCATGCGCGACAATCTCCACGCACCACGCACGCTCTACCGATTTTATAAACCGCAAAACAACGCGTCGGTGTCACATTGCGTCTATCTACTGGGTGTACAGAAACTGTCATCATTTTACATATGAAAATTTTCATTAAATTTGATTACAGTTAATTTTTACTTGATAAAAAATACAAGATCATATTTTTCTTACTTTTTAATAAATATCTTGCACAATTGAGTAACTCAATAAGTCGAAATTTAATTAATTTTTATAAGCAAACCTTTCTCGAAGTTAACTAAAGAATAAAATTTTATTATCCCAGTGTCTGTGGCTTAAAATTTAATTCTACATCTTAACACTCGAGCGATTATAACACAAATGATGTTATCTTTTTTGAAATTTTATTAAAATAAAAAATATGTATATTCCACGTTAGTCAGAAAGAATACTTAAAGTGGTAATAATGGTTCTAGAATACATATTTTAGGCACGATCGATATCACATTGCAATTAACGGGAGTGCCTAGCAAATATCATCGGAGCGTCATTATCGCTTTCGTGAAAGGGCATCGGCTATCGTGTCGCCAAGTGCAGCACGCGCGATTCATTACCTTATCGATTGTGCTTCCGTGGCGACAGACTGATTTTCACCGCGGATTGGTTTGCTTCAAGTCGTTATCATTATGTACTTTGTACGATTGACTTCCGAACTTTCAATGTGCTTCCTATATATATTATGCGTATACACAATATTTCGAAAAGCAGTAGTGATTCGAAGCAGAAACGTCACGAATCTCTCGTGACTGCATGTGCAATTTAAAACTGTCATAAAATTATATCAATTTTTAAAAAGAAAAATGTACTAAAAATAAAAAATATAAAGAACATATTAAACCGTTTTTTACATGAACTTTTAATACAATATATACATATATTTTTTTTAGACAATATTTTTATAACATAAGACAACTTTTCCCACAAATATTTCTAATTTTTAACTTTATAACTTTGCAAAAGTTCCACACATTCAGAGATATCTGTATCTATTCAATTTACTTAATATCACACGAGTAATAAGTTTCGGAATCAAAATTTCTCTCGCTACGTTCCGTACATGTACAACATTTCACAACAGTGTCATGTCTGATCAGGGAGAAACATCACCACTGTGATCGCTTGCGTTGTTCGCTGAAATTCGCGTGCGATTCATCTCTAATTATGTTATGTTTGCATGATGCATGCTAATGCGTCACGTAGACGTTGCGATGAAACGTTGCTTTCTCCCATATTCATTCTTTAACCGTCGAGAGTCTCTCGATACCCCGCCTGATATTATTTTAAAAATAATGCTTAACCATCAGCGTTATCGCGTTGCCGTAATTACTTCATAATTATTATACGTCTCTCCATTTCCTATCTCTGTTTAAACATTCACCGCACAACCGGATATTCTTATTTTACGGCGCGATGCGTGCACTGATTTATTCCCGCTCGATTTCACGCACAAGCGTGCTCGGCCGCGAGTTTAAGCGGATATAAAGAGAATAAATTCATGGACTAAATGAGTTGCCGAATCACGGCGAAATGTCGTTTATATCGCGGCGAATTCTCGTTTTGCTTCGTTATCAGGTCGTTTATTTCGCATCATTCGTGTTTCAAGCTAGCATAATGCGGCTTAATTGTATTATTAATTATTAATACGTATTAAACAGCAAATAAATCTATGTCTCGTGACTCGTGAGTGAATTGATGTATGTAGTTTCTAATTTACGTCAGAATTATTTTAGCTGGTATGCAATATTTTAACGATAAAGAGGCACGAAATATGAAATATGGCATTATCTCATTTAATGGAAATGTCAAAGTACTATCAAAGTCATCGAAGTATAATCTATTTTATTTATTTACCAGAGTATTAATCTTTTTCCGTTTTAATTCTATTTTATATAAATAAATTAAAAAATTAAATTTCCGTATATTGTGAAACGCTTTTTATATATATATGTATAATAGATTTTTTAAATACCTGTATACTTTTTTTTATATAAGCCTGGCATATAGAATATATATACTTAATCACACATATAGCATGAAAAATATTTTTTTTTCATTCCTTTCATATTCAAATATAATATTTAAAGAAATAAAGTAATAGAATCATGTATTTATTTCTACAACGTATGGAAAGTTGCAAAATGAATATTGCCGGATTCATTACGTTCCACTCTTCTTCTCTCATTTAGGGTTCAGAAAACAAGTCGGAATCTCATTAGTACGCACCAATTCTGCGTCGATCGCGCGACTCAAGTTGCATAATTGTTGTTGGAGACACTTCCTTCCCTGCGGCCATGTATAAACTCGTATCGCTGATGGACCACTCGCGTTTTGCACGCGGATGCCGCCGCCCCTCAGCCGTTTCGACTAATTAAACGATATTTAAGCGAGCGGAAGGCAAGCGGGCATTGAAACGTAACAACCAGCCGCGATTCATGCAAATTCAACGACTTCCGAGCCGAGTGTTTCCACCCAGTCACTCTCTCTCCCCCTTCATCTTGCTTTCCCTCCATCTTTTCCCTTTTAGGTGTTCTCATCTATACGAAATGGATCGCAGAAATATCGACAATTGATATGTAAATTTGATTTTTTTCAAAAAGTTTCACTCTCGAGATAGAGATATTACGAAACGATATAACATTGAAGATAAAATAATTTAATTAAACAAACTCAATAAATGTAATCATATTCATAAATATAATCTAATTCTAATTGGATTTTACAAGTGTTTTATCAATGTAATAAAAATGTAAAATACGCGTGTTCAAGATGATTCTCCTTCAATTTCCGACGACTTAGAAAATTCGGTCGAGGATACATCATTACTACCAACTCTTCGGTTTTGCAATCCACCCTCTGCAACTACATCACAGTTTTTTCTTCTCTCGCACTTCAATCTTTGCGCATCTTTCCGTTTTCTTTACAATCGGGACGCGAGAAATTCCATCTTTATAACGCACGAACGGAATCACAGTAAATGTATCCCGACGAATAACGCGGTCGACCTCAAACTAACCCACCCAAGAAGACCGAATGCAGGTTCGATCTAACCCCGGTTTAAACCGAAAGAGCAGAAGCACGAATAGAATAGTCTGAAAGTAAACTAACGGCGAACGGGTTAACCGAGGTCGTCGATACGATGTGGAGTTCCCAGCCAAAGCGATGGGAAAGGAGTTTGTCTTAACCTTTAGTTATCATTATCACAACCTTTATTCTTATGCGGAGTTGTGAGCGCAGAGAATACAAAAGTTAATCGAGACGTAACATTATACGTAATGTTAACCGTATGGTTTTAAACATAATTTACTCAAATAAATATATCGTAAAATATATGAGTTATGTTATAATATACATTGTAATGCGCATGTGATTTACATTTAGTTATGTAAAACACATCCCGCATTTACTTCGCATATGTGTTCTCGTGGGTTTAGAATTTGTGTAATGGTATTATAGCGGACATGAATGTACTGTATTTGCGATGTATGAAAAAAAATATTAGCCTATTTTTTAAATTTGAAACAAAAATTTTTTACAATTTTTAAATTTTTTAAATAAGTAATCACCAGTAAAAATAATATAGTTAATAGAAAAAATTGTTCATATCTGTATAATAATAATTAATTAATAATATAAATACCGTACGAATCTCATATGTTTATGTTACATTATCGCGAATTGAAATTGAAGAATCAGCGAATCCAATTCTCGTTATAAAAATTATATTGCCAGACAAGGTGAGTTAGTTCGGATTTAGCTCGCGTGAATAGTTAAAGACATTTTACTTTGTGCACTTCTGATTCCTCAAGCAATCGATCAAAGTTAAAGTTTAATTCCCTGCTCTGCGAAGTTTTTAAATGCTTCGTAAACTTGTAATTGAACAAAGCCGTATTATAAGAAATAAATTAATGTATATCTACACGCCAGTAAAAAAAATTTCATATCTTGTTTCGCATATAATTGAGAAAAATGCCCTCCAGTGTGTATATACCGTAGGGTTTTAAAATGTGGTTATATAAAACCGACTTTACAACCAAAAAATTTAAGAACGGCAATTATATATAATCCGACTTATGTCATATAGCACAATTTTTTGCGAAATAAATTTTTGTACCCATGAAACAAGGCCACGAAACCAAATAGATTTAAGCTGTCTTTTGACATTTATCAGACTAAATATTGCATAGGTTTAATAAAAAAATAGTTCACACACGTACACGAAAATAGGTACGACGATACGAAGGTACATTCATATATTTTAAAACGACTGTTGCATATAAAACAAATAAAATATATATTAGTATTTTATGACTTTGCGCGCAATGTATTTATATAACTGTTGGAAATAGAAAAAGAGAGAGAGAAAGAGAAAGCTACAGTAATATCAGATATAAATTTTTTCGTTTGATTTGATTTTGACCCAGTTACAGTCGTGCATATTATATCGATATTTTGACAGTGTTTTAAACGAGGATAGATGATTGCGCGTTTGAAATAATTATACAAAGCGAAACGAGCAAAGTTTTCGCGTGCCTCTGAAATGAGGGAAGATCCTGCGAGCGAGATTCAGTGGTATTAAAATTAATTACAATCATAAAATTCTTGACACGCACATGTATTATTTTCTTTTGCCGACTCGTGCATTCGCAAACCTGGCGTAAAATCCCGGCGAGACTAAAAGCGGTAGAAAGAGCAGGGGAAGGAGAGAAACGGGAGCCTGTTTCCAATGGATGTCATTAGTTAACCGAGGCTGGGTTAATCGGAGGCCATCTGTTAACCAGAGTTGTCGATACGGGAAACGATAGTAGCGATCGCTCGGAGACGAATTCCGGCTACAGTCGGAATTCGCTCGTCGCGTCGTGCGATCCGAAGCGTTATTTATCTCTCGTGTACGCTAGAATTTATCGGTACTGTTAATTCGGTAAAAGCCCATCCATCTGTATATGCCAGTGACAAAAGCATATTCTCGATTCGACATATCTACCATCCAATTACCATATTTTTTCTACCATATCAATTTTTTTTCTAGCGCAGCTTCTAACAATAATATAATATAAATATACGATTATAGGATATTTCATACAAAAAATATATGATAATAATGACACGATTTTCTTCTCTATATAGATTTTTAATAGATATTTTTATAGAGACAAACTATTAATTAACTCTATTCGCAAACTATTATATTTAAAAAAATATGTTTTTTATTGGATGCAATATTTAAATCTCACATCTTGATGAATTTAAAAATATTTTCTTGTTAATAAAAAGTACATTTAAAATTAAATAAAAAAGAAAATTTTATTATCAAAAGTCTCTCGAGAAATTAAAACAATAAACGTGTATGTGGATTCTTCTTCCTTTTATCTTTCTTTATTTACAACAATATCAATCACTATCTCTTAGGGCCGGTTGTTCCAACTTCTTGGTAAATTTTATCCGACAGATAGCATATCTTCGTCTCTTTTCAAATAAGTTTAAAAAAAGACAAACATATACTATCTATCGGATGAAATTGAAACAAACAAGTTGAAACAACCGGCCCTTAAAGAATCCAAACAATTGATTATGAATCCTTACATCATCACGTTTCTATCTGATCAGTAAAAATCTTTAATTTCGATATTTTACGCGTTCTAGGCTTCTTGTCCTCGATCGGTTTCAGGTTTCCTCCAGGGAAAACCTCAAAGAAAAGCCCTTCGCCCCGCCTCTCTCTCTCTCTTTCTCTCTCATTGTCCAAATATTTAACGGATACTCGAATCTATCGATGTCGAGGTAAAGCTCGTTGGAGAGACACGCCCATTCGCGAATCGATCGCGACCTTCGAACGCGTTTCGGCCGGGAACGTAGACGGAACATCGAGAAAAAAAAAAGAGGAAACAAGGACGCGAATGTGCCGGTAAATGCGACGTACGACGGAAACAAGGGCAGCTTCCGCGCACGCGATCCGTACGACGGCGGTAATAAGTTTTGTCGGATGGCGCGGTTCTTGCCGATATAAACTTGCAGCCGGCTCTGTCACACGTGCGGCGCCAATCGTAAATCGCACCAACCAGGCCCTTGCCATCGCGCCAACTTTCGCGAGCCAACGTACGTACATACATACATACCGCTCTCTCGCGTTATCGAACGCGGAATTCAATTTGTTGCAGTTTCGCCGATAAAGGGGGAGAAGAGGGTAAGGGGTTTCCGCTGCGACGTGTCACACCTTGCCTTAGCAACGTCGCCCAAACTCATTGCGGATTAAGGTGACGGTAATTCGGTTGCTATACGAGAGTCTTGCCGTGTAAATGAGAAACAAGTTTGCAATTTGCAAAGTTCGTTCGGGTATCGAGTCATGCATAAAATGCAAGATTATTCTCTCTTAGAGCTTACCGAGCAGCCTTGCTGAATGAATAAAGAAAATTAATAAATAAGTGATTTCTTTCGCGGCGTAAAGAGAAAAGCGGGACGCAAAAGAAATGCGTGTAAAAAAAAGAAAAAATAAAACAATAAATATCAAGGAATTCGCAAACTCTGTAGAAGAGGTAGGATTTTGTTGTAAACTGCTTCGCAATCTAGCTAACGAAAAAACTGATATAATACAACCGTTCCTTCTATATTTTTTTTTATCGTGATAATAACTTAGATAAATCTATATTTAATCTAATCAGAAAAGAATTGACAAATATATTTCATATATTACAATACAAATGTGAAAAGATAAAATATTTTAGAATTACAAGAACGATTGTTAGAATTAATCACGAATAAAATTATCATTACCTTCAATCTCTCGCTCAATATTAAAGTGTTCATAAAATTACATCAAAGTATATGAATTCAAATATATTTTTAGCAAGTGGTCGGTAACATTTCTTTGTTACTATTCTCTTTAATAATCAATCATGCTTCTGGAGGAACTTTGCGGAAGAGCAAGATATTTCCGACGAGCAACATGTATTATAAACCCTACGGCGGAATATAACATGTTAAAAGTTTGCCGGAGAAGACGCGCATTACGTAACCCTACCCCCCATATCTTCCTCTAACCACGTAGGTAGGTGCATATATATATAGTGACGTCGCCCCCATCCTTTCCGCGACGCGAAATGTACTTCCGGAGTAGTAGTCGGTAATTTGGCTCTAAGCGAACGCGCACAGCGTGCCGCTTGTCCGCATCCAGGCGGAAGGAAAATGTCTCCTCTTCCGCTTCGCGCTCGAACTTCCACTGGAGTTCATCAATTTTTCGAATGTCGACCACGCCTCTCTCGATCACTGCAGTTTCTTTATCGTTGCGGCGACATCCGTATGCGAGACACCGCAGTTATTCTTTGTCGTAAAACACAGAGCGAGAGAGGCGGTTTTTCAACACCGACAATCCGGCTGCTCTATGCGCTTGGTCGCGACATATTTATGTGAAATACGAGGATGTCGTAATTTGTAATGAAATTTTTCTCGACGGCAATCCGATTTTAACGAGTTTGCAACGTTAAAAGTCTTCCTAATTAAGCCGCAAATTAAGATTCTGGAAGAGTGAAGTTCGCTTGAATGTAACCGAAGAATAAAAGTTGGCGCTATCTATTCTTCTTTCCCGAAAGAAGTTTAATTTGCCGATCGCTTCAAACAACTATAAATTGCGTCGGCATTCTTGTCGAGGGAAAATCGACTCCCAACTTCATCGAGAGATAATAATTTATACCGGTCGGCGGAAATTGGCGCGAATTCCATCGTTTATCATTCTATAATATCATACTCTTTTTACGTAATTATATGCCGGATATTTGCCTTATTTATACCGGACGAGTGTTCAACTTTACGTTGCCTTATCCTCGTAAGATACAATGGAGGAGTTTAACTCGCGCTTCGCCTCCTCCTTCCTAAGGGAAACATAATTTCACGTCGCGTTTTCTATGATAAACGGTTCGAAGATCTCCGGTCAGCGAGATACTGCAAGTTTAATTTCTATTAGGATAAGAGAGAGAGAGAGAGAGAACTACAGGAAGACGTCCATATTCCTGGTGGCTGACTGGTGTACGCTACCTGTACGCTGCTGGAACAATGCATCATCCTCCTTCCCGTGCATCTCTACTGAGATAGATGGCAATTTCGTTGAAAGTGAAGAGAGGGAGAGAGAGAGAGAGAAAGAAAGGGAGAGGGGGAGAGAGAACGAGAGAGACACTAGAAGCGCATGCATGAGCCGGAGTAGGCGTTTCATCGACGTAGTTTGCAAACGACCATCAATTTCTCGGGACATCCGAGAACGAGCGATCGGCTAATCGACCTTGATCTTTCCACGTGCAACCCCGTAGATCTCCCTGCTCCACTTCGACCGTGACACGTCACGCGACATATACGACATCGCGCATCGATTATGCAACGTTTATGTTACGGGAAATTTCCGATGTTCGAGATATGTCGACTCTTCTCTAGGTGAATACGTTTACGGTATTTTAAAAATCGAGAACATCTTGTCTAGAAGTTTAGACATCACAGGATGAATTAAGAGAAGAGCGATGGTTGTTGTAATAAAATATTGATAACTTCTCCATTATAAAACAGCAAAGTTTTAAAGATTTTGATAAGATAAGAACATTATTTTCATAACTTCTCTCTTTCGCTTTTTTGCTTTAATTAATTCATGTAGATTGCTTACTTGTGCAGAAGTTTAGTAAGATGATTACCGAAAAAAACCATCAAAGATTAAATTTAATATCAAAAAAATTTGACCGACAATATACGTTAAGTGTAATACAATATTTATCAATATACTTTTATGTAGAATGGAACCTCTTGCGTTTTATTCTCGAAAAGATTATTACACCTACGCAAATTCTGCCTTTCACTTGAGTCCTTCGAGCATCATCTACCCTTTAATGGGTCGCATCGTTTGTTAACAGAAAAGAAGTTTCGCATGACCTCGATTTATAAAGAATATTCCTCTCTTCCGTGACGTATTCAGAAATCAAAATTCTCTCCAAGATGCAACATGATTGCTCCATTACTGTGTCGAGCGGGACAAAGCGCGGCATGTTCGCTCTAACGATTCTATTCTCTCTTATTCAACGTTCTTTCGAGCGTACGAACTGCATACGAAGGTAATCGATCTGCGGAATAGCTTTCGATTCGATTTCAAATGGCACGAATTAACGGCAGACTCCCCGACTACCATCGCGTACCATCGCGTTGAAAAAGAGAGAGAGAGAGAGAAAGAGACGGGAAGTTCTCGGACGTCCATCGATTTCCCCGAGGCATGGAAAAACGCCCGGATATAACGAGAGAAGTATGCGGCGTCGTTCGGGACCGTGTCGTTTCTTACCCACGTATCCTTTTCAGAGAGATACGTTTTTTTCTCCCTTCTTGTCCCCCCTTGACCCGATCATCCTAACGATTCGATCGCGATGGTCCGACCACGTATCATTTGTCACACGATCAATCGCATTACAGCTTTCACCCTACGATAGTATAGTTAGTATAGTACATAAGTGGGCAACAACGACGAAGAGTCGAATCGACGATAAGTGTATTCCGAAAAGCCTTCGATGGCGAAATATTCATAGCAATTATACTTCTGTTATTATATAAAATTGAAACTCGCGAAGAATAAGTTAATGATATCTGTCTTGCTACATTTCCCAATTTTCCGATTACGATACTGTTTTAGCAATATCGTTCGATCGTAAAACACGATGATGAAATTTCAATAACACAGAATTTGTACGCGGAATTCCACGCGCGGTATTTTACGCGATCTAATATTGTATTTTGCGCGGGGAGGGGGAGAAAATTTCCAATAAAATAAAAAGTTGGCGTTTCTCAAGTAATACGAGAATCATGACGCGCTTGAGAAGAAATTTCTTGCATTTCGCGGGTGTGCAAATAAGATATCATAAATAAAAATCTTCGTTGGGAGAAATTTTATTTCCTCGAAGTAGCTCGTCGAAGTTCGGCGATTTCGCTCGTCTCGCGCGCATGGGTATTCGCGATAGCTCTCTCTACCCGGTTAGGGTTGCCATCCGTCCTCTTTTCCCCGGACACCGTCCTCTTTTTTAAGGCGTCCGGGGACGTCCGGATATTTCGAATATGTCCGGGGTAATTATGAATGTGCGGGATTGGTCCGGGGTTTAAAGTTTTTCATTTTCCTTTAAGTATACTAATAAAAACGAGATGTAAAATAATAATTTATTTATTGTTATAATTAATTTGCTAACCAGTTTGCATTTTTGTATGTGTCCGGGGCTACAAGCGAAATGTCCGGGGTTTTTAACCTATAAGTTCTAGTTTTGAAAATTTTATTATGGTAACCCTATACCCGGTACAAGTTCCACGTATAGACAGGAGTCGACCAGGACCCAGAAAAGGGGAAGAGGAACTGACGCGCGCGATAGATACGGCCGCCCTCGCCTAGCTACGCTAGGGAGGGCAAAGATTTATGATGCCGGTGCGTCAGCTCGCACGTCTCAATTTCGGGACGCCGCCGCGAGAGAGTCAACGAGAGAGAACCGAGTTCGGTTTTCTCTCTCTTTCTCTTTCCCGCCCTTTGTTGCCTGTCGTGCCGAGGACGCGCGATAAGGAAAAAGTACGGCTACCGAGAGAACAGGAAAAAAAAAAAAAAAAAGTAGAAGAGAGTCGACGAGATAGCGGCGGATACTCTGCGAGTACAGGAGCGAGACGCGGAATTAATCCGGCCGATGCGACGTCTCCCTCGTATATACGCGCTTCCGTTTCCGTCTCCGGCCGTACTCCGCCGGAAAATAGTTTCCTCGGACACCGGCAGCGTCCGACAATGGAGTAATTATTGCAATTAGCGAGCTACCTACCTACCCCTTTTTCGTACGCGGTTCTGAAAGGACCGAGACTGGAGATGGAGGTCGATATTTTCACGCGCTTGGAAAATCGCGATTCCGCAAGGAATTCGAATCCCTATCGTAAAGAGGCCCTTAATGATACTCGTAGCTACATTATTTGCTCCATATATAGACACACCATCAGAGACTGCATTTATTGCTCGTAAATCCACTTCGATAGTTTCGCGATAGTTGCAAGTTCCGGTCTTAAAACGGAAATTTTCATCGTTTCTCGCTCGTTCATTGTAAAACAATCATCGTTTGGATAAAAGGGAGTGTGACCTCTGTGCGTTAAATTTTCGGAATATATCTTTCCACGTATATTCATTATTATTTAAATGTTGTTAAATATCTCGCGAAAAAAAATACGTATACATTTTGTCGCTATTGACGAAAAATCTTGTATTTTTATAATAATAAAAATACGCGAAATTTTTTATTTCGACGTTTATCCATGCATTAATTCGTTGCCATCAAATATCCGCGTAATACGCGTAAATACCGATCGCTGAAAAATGCAGGCGTTTTATAATAAAATAAATAAGAGAATTAGATATATATGTATATGTGAAACAAAATAAATACGATAGAAATTTTCACTATATTTTTTTCGTCGTCGCAACGCTCTCTCGCATTTAACCGACATGTATGTGGGATTGTCATGACACGAGTATACAGCGCAATTATCGTAACAACTATCGAGCCGTGAAGAGTGCGACTTGATGAAAGCTGCAATGAAGCAATCGCGCATCTGTCTTAATGACAGGAAGACAGCACAAAGCCACGTCGATTTCACCAAGTCGACACGCAAACGATCTCTCTCTCGGGGGTATTGTATTAGTCGATCACAATCACAAGATGCATCTCTATGTCGCGATCTTCGGCTCACGCGGATGGAATGTCGATGGGCGAGATAAGAGAAGGAGCGTCTCGTATTCCATTGAAAGTGCACGATGACATTTGCTCGGCACCCGATCGGTCGGGATGACGCGAGAGCTTAATCCGAAACCGTCACATACATCGCCGGAAACGAGATTTAGCCACCGCGATCTCTTGGAGATAAATTTTTTTATTGCGTTCCGCGCACAAGGCTGCGATTCTTCACTACTTTTTTTTTGCATTTTGCCCTTTTATAAACTTTGTCATGAGTAAAAGTTCGGGAGAGAGAAGCGCAGAATTATACATTACTTAATTATTCGAATGATTTGAAAATTATTCGAACGTGCTACAAAATAATTAATTTTATTATATACACATGATTAAAATATAATTTTTAAAATCAGTAGCTTTTTCTCATCTTACCAAAATAATTATGAATATTTATAACCTGAACTTTGTGTGATATTGCCGTAAATTATAACATCTCTATTCATACACGTAAAAATGCTTAATGAAAATTAAATATTCGAATTGATATGCCAAGTGCTAATTCAAGAACAGTCGTGCTTTTATTGGATAATTTACAGCGATTCCAAAATTGTGAAAACATCTGGATTTTGTCGTTTTAGCAAACTTAAATGCGATATAGAGCGAATTCTTTTTTGTGAATACGCCATACGCCATATGTTTTAGGTATTGTTCTATAAAGGAAGTAAGCCGTAAAAAATGTCCGTGAAACAATAAATTTTCTTGCGAAAATTCTAAAAAGCAGAACTATCGAGTTTTCAGTTCATTTCTAATTTAGAAAAATGCCTTTACTTACTTACAATAACGTTGTAAAAATTGTAAGAATAAATCGGAGAATGCGTTTTTTTAGGCGATTATATTAAATATTAAATATTATTAATATTAAATATTTTATGCTCTTTCTATTATTCTATTACCATTTCATAGTGTCACTTAAATATGATAAGAGTTTTGATTATATAAGTGGCACCAAATTTTTTTATATTCGTGTGAAACAAATTAACATTTATTGGATTATGAAATTTATTGCGTTATCTCTCTTTGAATTTTGAAAGAAATATGATAATTTTAAAGCTATTATGAAAACATATATAATACGTTCCAAATCAAGTGAGAATATGAAAAGGTCGAAAGTGTTTAGCTATTAAATTATTACAAATATGACAATTAGCGAATTGTAAAAAAATAATATGACCTTCTAATATCATCACGTGTATACATTTACATTTTTATTACAACGGTAAAGTCGTAATTTTATTTTGTCAATTCGACGTCGTGTTTGATATCGT
Source organism: Prenolepis imparis (assembly GCF_030444845.1). Taxonomy (NCBI): domain Eukaryota; kingdom Metazoa; phylum Arthropoda; class Insecta; order Hymenoptera; family Formicidae; genus Prenolepis; species Prenolepis imparis. Next base: position 16,173,295 of record NW_028141160.1, read on the forward strand.
TTGTGCACAAAGCATGTTGAGCTACTTTCTGTCGTACATCTGTTCGAAACTCTATTCTATCAAGTGATTTTCCGCAAATTTTATAGTTGGAAAAGAATTCGCTCTAGCACATTTAAGTTTACTAAAACGACAAAATCCAGATGTTTCCACAATTTTGGAATCGCTGTAAATTATCCAATAAAAGCACGACTGTCCTTGAATTAGCATATTTATATTGGCATATCAATTCGTATATTTAATTGTCACCAAGTGTTTTCATGTATATGAATGGAGATGTTATAATTTACAGTAATATCGCACAAAGTTCAAGATTATAAATATTCACAATTATTTTGATAAGATAAGAGCTACTGATTTAAAAAATTATATATTTTTATCATGTATACACATATAATAAAATTATAATATTTCGCAGCATGTGTTGGAATAATTTTCGAATAATTCAAATAATTAAGTAACGTAAATAATTCAAAAATTATACACAGAGAGAATTTTCTCTTAGAATTTATCCTGAAAATCATGGTAATCATGGCACAATATTGTATGGAAAGAATTTTATGAAAATTTCTTTGATTAATATTTATCAAAATAAAAATAATATCTATTACAATAAAATATAAAATATGTTTGATTAATTTTACTATGCAGTTTAGTAAAATTAATCAAACATGTTTTATATTTTATTGTGATAGATATTATTATTTTTATTGTGATACATATTAATCAGAGAAATTCTCATAAAATTCTTTCCATACCATAATGTCCCACAATTACCATGATTTTCAAGGTAAATTCTAAGAGAAAATTTTCTCAGTGTATACCTTTTCATGATATATATTTATGTGATCCAAGATATTATGGCTTTTGAAATTCGATGAATATTGATATTTATAATTATTTTCGAAGTAGATTAAAAATATTAAAGTTACATTTGTATTATAACTCCTAGTGATTTTTTTACATATGTAACGCTGTAATAATTTACAGCACGACTGATTTCTTTTCTTTCTCTATAAACATTCCGTAATTATTTTCACGGAGAAATAATCAGAGTGTTTAATTAATTGCGTAGAACATTGTGAAAAATATGACATAATAGAGTGCTAAGGAGAACAAGACATATAGGCAAAGAGGCAAAGAATTTTGAAAGGCAAGAGGATGCGACTTACCTGCAGGACAGTTGCATCGCGCCTCGGAGACTTCGCGTTTGGGCCTGAAGACCTCGGCTGGGGCGAATCGTTGCGTCTGCAGCTGCTCCTGCACTTCCGACTTGAGTCTCTGCACTAAGACGTCCACCGGCGACGATGACTCGTCGACGCGCAGGCAGCGTGCCTCCAAACTGGCGATCCTGGACTCGAGGCCGAGCTCGCGGTAGAAGAGCACGCCGGACACGGTGAGGCTGGCCAAGCAGAGGGCACACATCGCCCAATTGAGGCTCGCGGACCCCGCGCGTTGGGCCTCGTCGCGAAACTTGCGCGGCATCGATGCCTCGAGGCAGGACGACGATCCCTTGCCCGGGACCGACGACCAGGACTCGGTCGGCGGGTCGGTCTTCATCGTCGTCGTCGTGTTGTTGTTGTCGCACGCACACACGCACGCACGCACGCACGCACGCACGCACTCGCGAATCTCTGCGAAACGCGCTTGAGGAGCGTCCTTAAGCGCCGCGGCGCGTCATAACCTATGCGACGCTCGTCGATGCACCGTCGTACGATGCGATAATACGGCGATGATAATGATAACGATAACAATGTATACCTGACGGCGGCGAGACCGTTACAGACGTCGCGACATCATCGTCCATCTGGAATGCATCTTCACGCGACCATTCGCCCCTTTCGCCCCTTTCGCCCTTCCACCTGCTTCCGTTGCAGTTTTGCAGCTCGCGCCTATATACACGTCACAAATTCGCGGCGATTCTATTCTCGATAGGCTTCCGATTTCGCGATAAACTTGCAACAATACAACGACAATGATCACGACGCGCCCGTTAGATCGGAAGTGGAGCCCGTGTTTCGAGTGAAACTGTCGCGCGTTCAAACGGCAACGTTCAGTACGTTGCCGCGTTCTCGCGGTTGACTCGCGCACTTTGCACACACCGACGTCGATCGTCGTCTCGTGTCCGCTTGCTTGAAACACGAACGTGACATACGCTCAGCTCCTTTCTTTCTTCCCTAATTTACTGTGTCCCTTCCTTCGCGGAAGCGGTATACAAAATCGAACGGAAGAAAACGCACCGCCGTGCACCGACGGCGCCAAACTTCTCGGCGATCGCGCTGCCCGCTTCTCGAAGAAAGCTTCGGCCAAAGACAAACTTCACGGCAGAGGGAGACGGAAAGAAAAAGAGAGAGAGAGAACGAGACGCCGACGAGCGCCGAAACGTACGTATAATTTCGCCGCCCTCGTTTTTACACGTCGTCGTTACGAGGGAGAAACGCACGAGAGGACAACGCACATACGTAACGCACGATGTGACATTCGCGGTACGACTGGATGTGGTGGGGCGACACTACGTCGCGAGGACAGAGGGTTCGTCGCTTCGGCGGCGCTCGACAAAGTTCGGCAGTCTTCGGCGTCGCCGCGCAGCGCGACTACTTCACTCTCCACCGGCACGTTGGTACGCGTGTAGGACGCGATCGGTCGACCTAACGGCCACTTCCATTCGCACTGATTCACCTCCCCGCGTTTCATTCTCTTGGATCTGTACGCGCTCACCACCTCTATCCACCACCATCCACCACCATCCACCACCCTCTTCCAGGAAACGGGATTCGGCAGCGAGAGAGACAAGGTATAGACCTCGTTTTGTGTTTCTCTCTCTCTCTCTCTCTCTCTCTCTCTCTCTCTCTCTCTCTCTCTCTCTCTCTCTCTCTCTCTCTCTCTCTCTCTCTCTCCTTTTCTCTCCGTTCGATGTCCATTATCCACTCGGATTACAAGCCAGAGTATTCCGCTTTCGTACGCGCGTAAACGGCTTTAACATCGGGGAGATTGTTTTTCGTCCCCGGCCGCTGCGAATGCTGATGCGTTCGCCTATATATTTCATCGATGAATGTCTCGGGTGTCTTTTATTGTCCGCATATTATCGTCCATACGAAATCCTCGTAAAATTTTGCTCTCTCTCTCTTTCTCTCTTATTCATATCGAGTTTCCATATATTGCGAGAAAGAATATGAGTCAACTTTTCTATGATATGTTCGAAAAACATTTATTGTTAGTCTTCGTAGCGCTAATTTCACACCAAGCAGAGTGGCCAATAGACAAAAGTATTCATGTTAATCGTAGACATTAATTTTTGATTTTGGCAAGCCTGCTAATTTTAATCGATCTTCATCTAACCTGACTTGGTGAAATTGGCCCAGATTAGTAAGTCAATGATAATTTCGTTATGTATTTTATTATATATTTTATTTTATACGCGAAAGACTTAATGGTGAACAATAATAAGAGCTTGTTTACTTCTGAAGTTTTTAAAACCTAACCTAACTGATTTAATATGAAAGAAAACAAGAAAGAGAATATGTGTACACAGATCTCTTTATATTTATGTAATTCTAGTTAAAAATATTTTTTCCAGAACATTTTTTTATTCTTTCGCATATACTCGTTAAAAGCGCTACCATTTCTGTTTTAATGAACGCTTTATCACGGAAAGAATTTCAATGCAAAGGTAAAAATTAAAATGTTAATGTTTGCAAAGAATTTTATTTCCTACTGTTTGCCTAGGAAGTCAACTAGAAATACTGCATACTCGCAAACGTAATAAGAGAGAAAGAGAGAGAGAGAGAGAGAGAGAGAGAGAGAGAGAAGGAGATCAACTTTTCTAGATTAAAAATATCCTAATATATCGCATATATCTTTAAATGTCTTACTGCATCATAGTCTGAATCGAAATTTTTCTTCTACTATCGATCTCAATTTTCAATCTAACATCTGCTTTGACATTTTATACAATCAGATCACCCTTATTTTTTTAAATTATTTAACCTATAATTTTATTGAAAACTTCTCTTTTACATCTCTAAATAAGAAACTGTTCATTTACTATTATCTATTCAAAGTACAAAAAGTAAAAAATTTAATTTATATCTAAATTTTTTTAAAACTAGAACAACACAAGCGCGCTCGATTTTATAATATTTTTTGACAGAAATTAGCTGATTAAAGCGTTAATTTGCTAATTAATTTTTAAAATAAGAATATATTATAAAAATTAAAATAATGTTTTAAAAAATATGTCATAATTCTTTAAACGCGAATAATATTTTTGACAGTTATCAGCTGATTTCTGTCAAAAAATATTAATCGCAGATAAGGCATTATAACATTTGCAGCATATTACCAGTTTACATTTTATAGCATATTATTATTTTAAAATTTAATTAGCAAATTAACGCTTTATTAATATTTTTTGACAGAAATCAGCTGATTAAAGCGTTAATTTGCTAATTAAATTCTAGAATAATAATATGTTATAAAAATTAAAATAATAATATGTTTTAAATAACATGTTATAATTCTTTAAACTGAATTAAAATTTTTGACAGTGATCAGCTGATTTCTGTCAAAGAATATTAATAAAGCGAAAATTTGCTAATTAAATATTTTAGCTTACATATTTATATTTATGTTGTGTATGTTATAATGTGAAATAATAAGATTATTCTAATTTTATGCGTGTATTTTATTTGTTACAGATAGCATTGCGATACACAGTGCGATTCACGCGTCGCGTCGTGTCGGGAGTGCCGTGCAAAGTGTCGCGCGTTGGGAGTGCCGTATAAAGTTTTGCGTGTCGGGAGTGCCGTGTAAAGTGTCGAGCGATCGTAATTATTCGTGTTTTCGTAAATATCGTGAATGCTACCATGGACCAAAAGAGGAGGAGGAGGCCCGGAGAGGCATCGGGCGACAGCGGGGCAACTGTGAAGTATGCAAAATAAATATTTTTTTCTAAACTGCATTAAAATATTCGACCGTTTTCAGCCTTTAAAAATACCCTGTACACCATCTCCCTTCCTCCACACACACACACACATGTATATACATAATTTTAATATTTTTTGTTTTCAGATCAATGTGTGTGCTGTGTACTACAACTCCGTTATTACACGTATCGGTGAGTGAGAAATTATTTATTTTATAACATTTTTATAGCGATAATGGGGGTGTATGAAGCTGGCGTCTCATTTCGTGAAAGCTCATAAATAATTAAGAATTCTGGCTTTATTTTCAATAATTCTACTATTGAAAGATAAAGCCAGAACTCTTAATTATTTATAAGTTTCCACGAAATTATACGCTAGCTTCAAACACATATTATTATTTTAAAATTTAATTTGCAAATTACCGCTTTATTAATATTTTTTGATAGAAATTAGTTGATAATAAAGCGTTAATTTGCTAATTAAATTTTAAAATAATAATATGTTGAAAATATTAAAATAGTAATATGTTTTAAATAAATATGTTATAATACTGTATCCGCGATTAATATATTTTGACAGAAATCAGCTGATAATTGTCAAAAATATTAATCGAATTGAAAGTATTATAACATCCCTTTCTAAAAAAAGGCATTGTTAAGTCGAATATGACGCACAACATAAATCAAGACAAGCAGCATTGCGAAAGAGGCAACAATATTTGCGAAAATCGACTTAACGTGCCTTTTTTAGAAAGGGATCCTATTGAAATCTTTTCGAATCCATAACATAAGAAAATTGAGATTAAAAATAGAAACAAAATTTCGGTTCGGAAAAATTCAATGTTTTGAAACATTGAAATTACAAAGATATCAAGAAATCTAATAGAATTATAATTATTTAATTCATGAAGCGAGAGCGCATATTAAAATCAATATCCCGTCATTGTTTAAAATTATTAAGTAAAAAGTCAACAAATAAGAGTCTTTTCATATTCTGCTATTCAGAATACTAATTTAGCTCCGTATATCCAGTAACTATGTTTAACAATTAGGTAGAAATATTGTCAGTTTCTTACTCTCTTTTATCATTGGTCTTATCTCAATATGGAACGACGTGATGAATTAGAAATGTGTACCACCGCTTATAGTCTCTGTATAGTTTCAACTTCGATCTTACAAGTTCTAAATAAGGAATAGGGTCTCGACCGTTGGTCTACCTCGCTAGTTAGGGGGGAGGAGAGAATATCACAGCGTTTATTTTTTTTCTTTTACATATTAATATATACATATAAATATATATATAAATATATAGAAAAAATATATATATGTATGTATCATATATATTAATATATACAATAATATAATATATAATATATTAGAAATTATATACGCAATTCCTCTAAATCTAAAATATAAACCAAATTAACGCGACGAGATATCCCTATTAAGATTGCACCCTCATTAAAAGAAATTAAATTCGCGTATGTATCATATAATTAAATCTTAATTTAATTTTTATAAGCGATGCATTTAAATTTTTATTCAGTGATCTTATATCTTTAGTTTAACTAATGTTTATATTTTTTTATACGTCTTGGAACAATATCTGACAAAGGATGAGTTTATTAAGTGCTATCTTCGTGAAAGTAATAGACCTTTCGAAACTGCTATTTGTTTTGACAATCTTCGAGCGTTGGAGAATTGTGAACGTTTGTAGTACAGAGTTAATTTGGAATTTCTTTCTTTTCTTTCTCTTTCTCTCTTTTTTTCAGTTTTATAATATTATAATATATTTATCTTGTTTATATAATACCAACTGGAAAATTCTTTGAATTTTCTGACATTTCTAATATATTGCTGTTTGCGTTTAGCTCACAATTTGAGAGGTTAAACTTTTGTCACACTGAAAAAAAAAGTTATTAACTTGACTAAATGCGTTCAACTAATTACTATTTTTTGAATATATGTATACAAGTATTTAAGTCAAATACGTTATATTAGATTTAATATGTTGTATTAATTTAAATACTTCTATATGTTCAATTAACAAAATAGTAATTAATTGATCGATTTAGTCAAGTTAATAACTTTTTTCTTGTCAGTGCAAATTACATAATTAAATTTTAGAAATTTAAAATATTTGGAATATATTGAGTTTCAACAAAATGTCTTGTCTTTCAGAAATCCAATAATAAAATATTTTTTATCTTCTCATTTTTTAATTGGGAATAACACGGATAAAAGAAATTTCTTCATTCTATTTTTTTTTTTTACGGTACTCTTTTCCATTCGATTTTAAGCGTATCTATTGCTGTCGGACGATTGGTTCGTCATGCTTTGCGACAAGGTAACATCCTTTCCTGACTCTCCCTTAGTAACTATTAATTAAAAACGGTTCCAGAACGCGATGCCTTGAATCAGAACCGTGTGAATTCATCTCCGATACTCTCCACATTCGGATCTATCGTTTTCGTATAAATTCCTCATACATACATAGATTTCATTTGTTTAATTCGTGAACACGAGGGGTTCTCTTTCGTACTAAATTCTTGCGTATCTTTCTGAGACTTCAGGCGGTCATTTAATTCAAGCGTATAAATTTATGGTATAATGAAACTGTTATTCATGCGCGTACGAGCGTGCACGATAGCCTTACACATGCAAAGTCCTTGGCAGATATATAATATTTTATATTTAAAGAGATAAAAGAGGTTTATACTTCGACTTTATACATTTTCGCTTGTTCAGAGATAATGTAGAACGTATGTTGGAACATTCTATACTTCGCCTACTTCGCAGTTTAATATAACGTTATTGCTCTATTACACGGTTTATCAATCTGTTTCAATCTGAAACGTGCCTTTATACTTCTATAGTACCCGATAACAGCAGCATTAACTAGTATCTTGAAATCTTGGACAGTTATCCAAGATTATCCGGATGTTTGTTCTGAAGTTACGCCAACGCTATCCGGCTAGCGGCAATTACCAAACACTCTATATTAGGGAACATTGATCGGCGGAATCGATCGTGTCCTCGCTGTTGTGTGCACGCGCGGCGGATACGTACAACGAGAGCGACCCCTCGGCCTACCCAATCGGCTGGCTAGGCAGAGGAAGTGATTATAGACTACATCCTGGAGCGCGCTCGCCCCGTGCACGCTCGCTAAATCGAATCGAATGCCGGCCGGACGGCGTGTGCGAGGAAATCGTTGCAAGAGGCGAATCGATACGAAACGAACGAACGATATTTTTACGAATACGTATCATTATCGATGGATGTCAGGCAATGTGTCGTACGACGAGCGGCCGTTGCTCTGAGTGTGCGGAATATTTCACGCGATTATCTGCTTCCGCTTATTAATTCAATGTACCTAAATGTGTGCTTAAATTAAAAGTAAAATTATACATCGTATAGCGATACAACATTTCAAGAGAAAATAATATGTCCAAAAAATATTTGAAAGAGTTAGACATAATTTTTTAAGTGAAATACACATTTTTTAAGGAAAATATTAAAAAATAGCAGAATAAAGAATATAAAAAAAGAAATAAAATGATAGATATTACGCGCTATTTGATGAAACTATTATATTTTCAAAGTTTTCTATTATATAAAAATTAAAAAGAGGAGAGGCATTTATAATTCAAACTCTTAAATATTGTGCGTTAAATATTAAAAGAATTCTCCGTTTTTAAATCAACAAAAGATTAACAAATTCCAATCTACATGATCAGTTTTGTTAATTGACACGCGATTGTCGGGATAAATCTTTGTTAGAGCGAACATCCTTTATTTTAATGCGAGTCTCATCAAGGCGAAGAGAAAGCATCGCGTCTGGAAGTCGATGTAGCATTTCGATGCACTGCACGCGTCGCATTCCAATCTCCTATCACCCGTCGTCCCGAATTCACTCGGAGGACCTTTCGAGCCGACGCGACTACTCGTTTCTCATTTTCCCAGACATCGGGGATGGCATTCGATCGGGTACATCATTCTGCGGGTATAAGAACATTCCGCCCGCCGACGCTGATATATTTCTTATGCCGCACTTGCTTACACTTAATGCTTCCATCTTCTTTCTTTTATCTCGCGGACCAACCAACAGCGAGTCTTAAATACGGACAAATTGCTCGAAGAGTTATCCTCTTACCGCTCGTAGCACTAATCTCTGGATTTCCGAAACGTCTCGTACACGGCTCCTCGACGGGAAACAGCCAGCGAACATGGAATTCCTCGACGCTCTCCCATTAATTCCCATCTCTTGCTTTTCTGCTCTTGCTTTCTGCTTTCTTATCTCTCGCTTTTTGCTACCGCGCGGATATTTTTTGGTATTTCCGTCTCTTAGATTCTCTAAAGTCCACACACTGGATTACACAACGGAGATTGGGATTGCATTACGCTTGTACAATAGAAATTGAGAAAAAGAGTCGAGATACGGGAAGAGATATTTTCTTGTTGGTCGCGCCACGTGCGAAAATGCGCGATTCCATTTATATATCGTTAAATAAATATATATACATCATTATCTCAGTTCGTCCCTTCATATTTCAGACTGATTGAATAAATTTTAATTTTATACGTCAAATAATGAATAAGATATAGACTACTACGGTTCATTCTCAACGTATACAAATTAGCTTTAATTAGTGAATTCATCGGCGAAGAATGCACAAGCGTGCGATGTAATAAAGATGATTGAGAGCCGCTCTCGCTTTTCGTGGGGTTAGCCAGCAATGCGCCGCATTAAAAAATCATCGCGGCCGATGCCCTCTTCACGGCACGTCGGTCATCGCGTTGGGGTGCAGGTATGCGTAGCATACGAGGCGGTGTATTATGTCGCCCGCGTTTGTTCTCCCGCCAGGAAGCAGGCGCAGTCGGTGACGACGATCTATCCGCGCATTTCCGCGCTCGCTCGCGTTTGTTCGCGGGAAAACGTGCCTCTCGCACGGGGTTAGAGGACAGGGCGAGGGATGATCGAGAGGAGCACGGGGATGTAACGAAGAGACTGGGTACACATATACCAGCGGACACGTTCGTCGCGCTGAAGCAGACTCTCATTTCGGGGGCGAATCCGAATTCAGCCCCCGCGAGTGTGTCTGCACGTGCCGAGGGTTGAAGGGGGTAGGAGGAGAGGGTCGGAAACGGGAGAGTTTTAGGGACGACGAGAGGAACGGCGGGGATGGAGTCAATGCGCAGTTTGTATTCCGCTCGGCAGGAAAGACTCGTTCGTTACACCGTATAGCTCGACGCACTCGCCGAAACTCGTCCTCGTCGCCGACGTCCGCGTCGTCGTTGGATTCCTCTCACTAGCTTTATATTCATAACGGCGCCTTCGCGGAGAAATACGAACTGCGAGCGCGATGTATTAATTTCCCGTTAGAATCGCGACGATTTCTGACTCGCTGATTTATACTGTAAGTTCTCCAGCTAATATTTCTCTGGTTGATTGCTACATCAAATTCTCTTTTACTCTGGCTTCACTTATATGTTATTTTCAAAATGATAATATCCGTATTTTCACTATTTTAAGAAAGAAGAAGTGTATATTAAAAATATTGAATGATTACACATGTTTTACATCTGAATTTACAAAGCCACAATTCCCTTCGATAATCATTGACGAAGACAGCGATGTTATTTCAGAGTTTTCTCTCCGTTATTTAATAATACGAGCGGCCATTTAGTTGTCATTTTACAACGTTGCGAATGTTGAACGTTTCTACAGCGAGCACGCGTTTTACGATCGGGTTTGGCTTTTTTCGTCACTTTTTACTCGTTTCTCAGCCGTTGGGGAAATAGTTGGCGACAAAACTTACGTACGGCACATTGCGGTTGAGACGGGAAAGCACAAAGGAGGGGAAACGGTATTTCGATCGCTTCATTTAATTTTACGACAACGTCGATCGCCACGTCGACATCATGGACGATGCGCGATTGCTGGTCTGACGACGCGGTACCGTGAGTGCCTGAGAGTAAATGCAATTTCGTGTTTGATAGCCGAGTTTCCGCGAGTCAGCACCAGATAGCATAATCCTGTCGATGGCAGACGTCGTATTGAGAGGTGGCAAAACGAAGGGAAAGAGTAGACCGAAAATGAATAGAGAGAAAGATCATTTATTAAATAACTCTTTGGAAATCATGACACAAGAATTTACATAGTATCGCTCCGTAGTTTCAATACATCTTACTCTTTAACGCATTTTACCAGTTTTAATCAATATAACATTTAAAAAATAACTTATTCTCGAAAAAATATACATATATCTTATATGTAAACTACGTTTAACATTTATTGCTTTTAAAAATCTCTCGTGATATATCCGTGAATTGAATATTAGAATAACACATATTGACAGTAGTCTTTTAGCTAAATTTCAATTATATAGAGAAGAATATACTCTTTGTAGGTATATCCTACATATTATAAGCAATATCATAGAAAAAGAGAGAAGGAACGAAAAATAAAAATAAGGAGGCAAAGGAGGAAAAAGAGAAAGAGAGAGGAGACGGAAGGAAGATTCTCTCGTATCTCACACAGCTCCAACGCGACTCGAATAGCGCGATTGTTTATTTTCGTGCGAACGATAGCGGCGGGCGACGCGGCTAATGCTGGGGTGACAGGACAAGTGGATACTTCCCTCTCCGTACGACCGGTCGCGGATGAAGAGCCGCAACGAGGGGTCTCGTCATCGTTATTGGCCGGACAAGGAGCGTGTGCGCACGGCGGCGACTTGGTACTTCCGAACTCGGATTGACGATAGAGAAAGAGAGAGAAAGAGATAGAGAGAGAGAGAGAGAGAGAGAGAGAGAGAGAGAGAGAGAGAGAGAGAGATACCGGACGCTTCCCAGATAAAGGCCAGAGGGACGAGGATAACTGGATAGCCCCCCTCGGAATACCAATGGCGTACTCGGCGGAATCGAGTTTTCGAGAAAAACGGCTTTAAAGTTGAATGCGGTGGAACGAGACGAAGAGTATCCCTCTCGACGGAAACTCCACCCTCGAGACGCAGCGAGTCGCAGCGATTTCTTCGCAGATGGCGAAGGCCCGTGTTATTAGATGTAAAAACATACGATGGTACCGCAATTTCCTATATCTGAAACTCTCATATCTCTTAATTTATCATACACGAAAGGACGAACCGCTAATATATTTATGGGTATAAAGAAAAATTATTTTTTTTCCACGTAATCGACCGCGTAATTTTACTGATAATTTTTTCATTGCTCAATTGAATAATTTTGCTTCTTCAATTGCGACAAATAGTGACGATACTGATCGTAATCGCCATGAGAAAATAAATGATAGCGTGGTGTGTACGCCATTGGCATTCTAAGATATTTCGACGAAATTGTCGATCTTCGCTATTCCTCTCTGTTCTCTCTCGATCCGTCGAGAGGCAATCTTAGAAACAGCTGACGGCGGTTACGAAATTAAGGAGATTACCATCGCACGTCTCCAATGCTTCATTCCTTCGTTTTACGCCATGGATTTTCCTGGTCATCAACCTGGCCAGTCATCAAAATGTTTTTTAACATCTAGATATTAAAAACCGCGGAAATATTTTACGAAAACTAAGAGTGTAATTTTTTTTTCCAAGAAAGAGAGAAAGAAAGCAAGAGAAAGATTAAGAGAAAGAGGGAGAGCATTTTATTATCAAACTTACCGTTACGGGTCAGAAAACGGATACCACGAAACAATTTACAATAATTAGGTGCTTCTCTCCATCCAGTTCGCTAAAGTCGTAATTGTCCCGCTCCAGTTGTTTTCTCAACAAAGGTATTCGAGACAGCATAATTCACATTTAGATTCTTCGAGAAACTTGAGATTAAATTTTCTTTAGCGCATGCTCGCACGTGCGTGAGAAAAAGCTTAATGACAAATTATTATTATTATTACTATTTAATACAGAGAAACGTAATATTTAAACCTACTACCGTTTATTATAACGTATAACAAATCTGTCCTTTTCACAACTTTATTGCAGGTTTTTATCTATGCAAAAGTTTTTTATTTGCCTTTAAAATCTTTAAGATTAAGATTCCATTCATTTCGGAGAGTCTTCACCATTAAGATTTTATTCGCCCGCTCGTAATTTTCAATCGCTGACAGCTCGAGAACTATTCATTCCTCGACTGTCGAACAACCGCCATTCTTTTTACCTCTCAGACTCCATTATCTACCGCTGGAAATTTGCGCGATTGGTCGAATGGGCATCCTGGTACAATGCGAGCTTTCTATTGCCCTCGCTCCGAGATTTATCGTATCGAGACGTTCGCGAAAAAGAGGGCAAGTGAAATAAACAGCCGGCCATTCGAATGTGGAGTCTGTCGGCGCAGTTCGTAGTCGACTCGTGGGCAACACGAAGTGCCTGTCGATTTGGGTCAAGCACCCAAGCCCGCTTGACGAAGCCACTCTCGTAAACATCTGCGAGATATCGCCTTTCGAACGATAATGCTACACCCTGATCCGTCACGCGGCGAGAAAGACTCGGGTCCGCGTCTGGTGTCGAAACAATAATCAAAGTGTCGCTCTCGCATTCGCTACGATAATAATCGAGATATCGCCCGTTTATCGTTGTTCTCTCGCGTCGAGAATGGGACGGTAATGAAAGTCAATTGGATGATTTTTATCACTTGATAAAAGAGTGCTTTGTATAAAGAGATTAATCCCTGATCTATCCTTAATTTCTCAATAATCGATGTTCTCTCTTTCGCTCTCTTTTTCTGTTTGTAATGTTATCTGATCATCAGATTTTCTCGAAAAAATTTCAGGAGTTTATATAAAGATTGAATTAAGATTCTGAAGAAATTAAGTTTATTCAAAAAATGCAAATGGTAACGTATATAAGCACGTTTATGTTTTCTTTTTCGACTCCGATTCTTGGCAAGTAATTTTTTCTTCTTATTGTTAATGGAGGCTCTTAAAGAGTACTTAAAGCTTAAAGAGTATTTGCAAAAATAATAAAAATGTCGTAACTGTATGCTATATATAAAAAGAATTCCATATTATTCTTTTAAGAGACAGCTTAACATATAGTAAGCTGTAAAGCTTCTTCGAAGGACTGCAGTATGTCGCATGGAAAGGTTTAAATATAAACGTGAGAAGTTTACGGAAGTTTCCTTGAAAATGACGCGGTTTCGCGTGAGGAACAATTTCCTGAGTTTAGAAACGTGTCGGAGATAAAGGTGTATACGTTGCTCAGATATGCATATCGCGAAGCGATGTACACTTACATTCTGTTGTCTGTTATGCCTTTATAGTAGAAGAAAATTCATTTACGTTATTGCATGATGACAATTTTACGAATCGAGACGAAGCTAATGTCAAATATAAATTATATATTAATATACATTAATATATATATTGAATTTATTTTACATATATAATTTTACAACAATTAAAAAATTTTAAATTTAATAATACATATATTTCATGATGAACAATAAATATAAGAACCAGGAATCAAATACCACCTTTGATATATCGCGTAGGAAATAAAAAGTTATAGCTTTTTCGCATTACGTGCACGCATAATTTGTCGCGTCTCGTGCGTGTCAAAAATAGAAACTTGCGTGATCTGGTCAGACTCTATCAGATGCCGCGCTGCCGTAACGTCATCATCTTTCATCGCACGTTATCACAATCGTGGGATCTGTGTTTCCCGTTGACGAGCGCGACTGGCCCTTACTTCGCCTGTTAGTCACCACGCCTGTGTACCACCTACTCAATAACAGGGTTAAATCGAATAATAAACGGTCTATGCAGACGTCGATGTAGTCACGAGAGAGCGAACGATAGAATTTTAAATGAGACATTAGAGATAAGAATTTTAGATAAGATTAATTGTGGACGGAATTATCGGGCTTGTTAAATGAATAATTAAGAGGACAGAATACATTAATGACGAGATAAATAATGAGCAGTGAATATTTAATAGTTTTCATTCCATGATAAATGAATATATTATTATTAAATGTAATAAGAAAGATTTACGAGAATTACGAGATATTTGCTTAAATAAACCGAAGAAGCTAGAGAAAAATATACGTATTTTTAAAAATTAATTATTAGACGATTAATATCTCACGGAGCTTATCCTTATTTTTATTCTATCCTGCGATTCGATTATTTTACTGCACGTTCTCAATTCAAATTATATTTAGATCATCGAAAAATCGAATCGATAAAGCATCGGACGAGATACATTTGATTCTAATTATATTGCCGAAATATTTTACTATGACATATACTTAATATGGCAAATACTTACAATTAAAATATAAATATATTTCGTCCGATGCTTTATCGTTCGATTTTTCGAACGATTTAATATAATTAATTTAATTTAATATAACGAATTTAATAATCTAAATATAATTTGAATTGAGAACGCGCAGTAAAATAATTGCAGGATCGAATAAATAAAACAAATATAAAACTCCGTCAGATATTAATCGTCTAATACATAATTAATCTTTATTTTTTTAAAAACTTGTGCAATTTATTATTCCGCGTATATACAGGATATCTGGTAATAATCACCGCACCTCTCGTGTACAAATACAACGGGTTAAATCGAGTACAAAAAATCTATTATTTTGCGATTTTCATACTAATTCATGAAAAATTAATTTAAAAAATGGGCCAATCCATATAAATGCGTGATGAGAAGAGATAGTGCAATGCGGTTGCTAGGCGAGCGAGGCTCCGGTATTATTACACGCCGTTTTATACACATACATACACAGTTATTGCCATTTGTAGTGCTCCTCCCAACGCTTCGTCGCTTTACCGGACACCCTGTATATACATATATAGAGGAAAAGAGACATATCTTCTCGTTCTGTACCAACGTGAAATAATTTACGAGCCGCGTCATTTTAAATATTGCGTCATTCGACATAAGGGATCTACGTTCTCCACGTTACTGTCACATGTCTGACATTTACGGGAAAGAATGACTTAAAAATATTCTGCAAAAGAGAAAATACGAAGAGCACGTACATATATGTTTGAACATCATATTTCACGGGGGATTTAGAAAACCTATTTTTGTAGTCGCATACGTCCATTTACTTCACAAGATTCCGGCACAAGAGAATCGTATAGCTTGTACAAAGGTATATCGTCGACACGCGATTAATGCTCCCCCGAAAATTGCCACGCGTAGCGAAATTGCGACAAATAGGTCAATTTGACGTATATTTCAATCCGCGCGATTCATCCATTACCGCAATTTGTCACGCCAATTATTGCTACAAGATTATTAACGCCGGAATTAACAATGTAACACACATTGGTTCTCAATTCTTCTCTCTTCAATCGTTATTATTCTCCCGGCACGTTCATATTAAAATTCTCTCTGAACTTTCGTATTCAAAATTACAGATATATTTGTACAAAATAATGTCTTTGCATTTACTAGAAATGAAAATAAATGAAAAGTTTTCGGGGGTCTCTTTTTCTCTTAAATATACATTATTTCATATATTATAAACTGAAAATATTTCATACTATTTTACTTGGTTAAAAATCCATGAGAAATGTTACTACTGTTTTTACTTCTTTATGACCATTTTTCTTGGCGAATTATATTTTTTGCTCAAGATTTCACAAAAGTTTTCACGTCGACTCCGGCGATCGAACTCCAGTAAAAAGCTTTTAAAGATAAAATTTACTACTATATAGATAATTTACAATCGAAAAATCAACTTTTCTACAGATAAAATTTCGGATAAAATTTACTAGCAATCGAACTAATCATCTCTTTTCCGATCTTTCGAGTTTCGAAATGGATTACTCGAGGTACTTGCGCCATTCCTTAAATAAAAGCGCGTTACATCGCGATCGTGTGACCATGATAGTGAAAACGTTGAAAAGGGGAAAGGGGAAACATTGTCGATTTATTGCCAAACTACTAGAAGAGAGAAAGAGAAAGAGAAAGAGAGAGACCGGTTATTGCTTGTACCGTATCCGCGCGTTATCGATTCCGGTGCGAATTGGGTGCCATATGGCAGCGCTTTGAAGACGACTTTATATCGGTATGTCGTCGTCCTTCCGGCATGTTACACGTACGTACGTATGTTGTGCACGATGCATCGCCTTTCCACGTCGCCGCAGTGCCATTAGCCGGGAATTGCCGCGGCGATCGTTCGCCGCTGTGCATCGGACGGCCGCGCGACGCTTTAAGTGGGTGGCACAGACGGCTCCGGCCTGAGTACTTTGTGCGAGAGCAAGGCGGAATTGGTTTAAGCCCCATTACACGTGGACATGTACGCGAGGGCCGCGAGAACAACGTGTACGACGACTCTCTCTTGCATCATAACCGAGGGAGAATCGACCCGTGTCGAAATTTTGCTCCTATTTTCAACTTCAATTTCCTCACGTTTATGGATTCTAGTGAATTTAATAGATTTAATTTATATAGGAATTGGGAGAGAGAGAGAGAAAGAGAGAGAGAGAGAGAGCTCTTACTTTGCACCTCAAATAGGCAGTTAACGATCAGTTTTCTATTTGCAGATTTAAAAGAGGAACTTTCGGCAAAATTAGAATTTTAAAAGAGAGGATATGATCTCTATACATAAAGTAGATGTTAGATTGAAAATTAAGATCGAAAATAAAAGACAAATTTCAATTTAAAACGACTGAAAACAATCTACTGAACAAAAATACTTCGTTTCATGCTCTGTTAACGACGTTTATTAATTAATTTTAAAAATCACTGAAAAATATAACTTGCAATAATTACAGTCGTAAATTGACATGATGTTATTATAAGCTCTTCACATTACGATTTTTTGCGCAATATTTTTTAATAAATAAGATACCGACAAATATTATTCAATATTTTATTCGTCGAATCCATCACTAAATTTTTTATTATATGTAAGAATATATCTTAACTACTATAATTTAAATTATGCATATTTCTATTTCTTAAAGTTTATTTACTTTTTTTCACATTCGGAATCCTGTCTCTTGACACTTTTTTCTCTTTGTTTTATTTTAAATATAATTTTATTTTATATATATATATATATATACTCTCTTATTATATATTTTTTCCTGTACGAGAAGATTCTTCCAAGTAACGCAAATCTATCTAATTTATCTAATCTGTCTTTTTCTGATTCTCTTCCTCTCGAGTACTTGACCATAGACTAAGGAACGGAGGCGGAAGCGTGAGTTTAAAAGATCCCGACGTGGAGGTCTCAAATTCCTGACATGTAATGCTCGACAATAATACGATTGTTCCGAGTGGCTTTAATGCGCGCTTCGCGTGATGCTGCGAACGACTCTCGAATGTGAAAGTATGAGGTCATTTCGCAATATTATATTACGGTAGAAGATGACGTCGATATTTAGGCAGAAATCACACTTAGTAAACATATAATTCAACTTTTAACATCGATAAAAATATAACCCAAAGCATCATATTTTATAACTCAACCAGTATTCCTGCTATCTATTGTTATGCAAATAGAACTTTGCGACGATGTATGCAACATCGCTGAAGCACAGTAATGTATGCAGATAGGGTGAGGTCTCTGACTCTATAAGACGCGTCTTTTCCTTTACATTGTAGTACTATATGACTTAGAAATGATAATTTCCGACTCGGCAACTTTCGCTTTAACACGATACTCTTGCTAATATTCTCTTTTACGTACAAATTTCTTCCTTATTTTAAATAATGAGTCTACTATCCAAAATGTGAGTCTTATATAATCTAATACTATTGAAGATTAATAAGTGTATGCAGTATAGAAAGCGGAATCGTAAGATGCAAGTACGATGAGCATTCGCATTTATCATTCCTTACACAATGTAAAACGTTGTATTCTTGCACGATTAAAGAAATCCCATGACATATGGTGTGTCTGTACCGTAAGAGTTAAGGTATTCGCGTATATTCTCCTCTGTGTTGTGTGTAAAGTCTATTTCTCAAAAAAGTAAAAAATGACCGTCTGTCTTTTTAAACTGTTTGTCGAAATTTTTCTTTTATTTTGGATCTCAATTTTCAATCTACACCTACTTTGTTATTTTACGCA
Source organism: Prenolepis imparis (assembly GCF_030444845.1). Classification (NCBI taxonomy): domain Eukaryota; kingdom Metazoa; phylum Arthropoda; class Insecta; order Hymenoptera; family Formicidae; genus Prenolepis; species Prenolepis imparis. Next base: position 16,192,271 of record NW_028141160.1, read on the forward strand.
GCGAAATCACTTTTTTATGACACTATTTAATCTATAATTTTCGAGAGCTTCTCTTTTGAATTTCTAAATCGAGAAACTTTCGTTTACCATCCATTTGAAGTATAAAGTAGGAGCTCAATTCTAATATGAGTTAAACTATCAAAATTCTCTAGAATTTATAAACGTGAGAAAATTGAGGTAGAAAATGAGAGCAAAATTTCGACTCGGGCCTCCATGCAAAATGGGAGCGTTTGTTGGCGCAACATTCGTTATACGTAGCAATGTCGAACAATGACTAGTGGCCGATCAATGAGATCTATGGTTACATGCGGGATCACGTACCTTGTCGCGGGTGTTGGCCGACGTTTACTGGTCGTGTCGAGTTACAAGTCCCCTAGGTAATAGTGCATACGTTATTCAATACCTTGCGCACCGCGAAGAATTTTTTCTTCGTTGTTTGTGCGCAACAGTCTTGCCTTTCGTCAACGTAAATTGGCAACAAATGCATACTGTGGAATTTGATATACGTGATTAGCGTTAGGAAAGGTATCCGAAACAGTGCACCGCGATTGGCAATTTTTATAAATCTCGTAAAAATTATGAGATATGCTCTTCCGCAAATCTTATTTCCATCTAAATAATTATTTGGTTACATAACGAGAAATAATTGACCTTTTTTATTGATGTTTTTTTAAAATAACTTTTTTCCAAAATTTTGCGTTGATTTAAAAATACCCGATGATTGAGAAAATACAAAGGTTAAAAAGTTGACTGTCAGACGCATCACAGTATTCACATTACGTCTAGATTGCACTATATTCACCGAGCGGATTTTCCGCGACACTTCAGTGTGGCATCTGTGCCATAAGCGCGGTAACAAGATCATCAACGGGATCCCGCGAATAACGCGCAAAGTCGAGATTTCTTCGCTTCGAAATATGAGGAACACCGAACACCTCGCCCCGGGCAAGAACGCATTACTCCAGTTTTAACGAAATCTATCGTAAATGCAAAACGCTGTGGCAGATATAGTTCGCACGAAATTCTGATGAGGCTTAAAGGCAGACTATGCATACATCACATCTTTGGTATCTTGAACAAGATTAATACATAAGTTTTAGTTTGTTCTACTACATATACTACAAAGTTAGAGCCGAGTTAAATTACAGCCGTGAGATATAAGTTAAATGATTAAATTATAATTAATCTTGTAACAAAGCTATCGCGCGTATAAATTTAACTATTAATTATTGGCCGTGAAATAATGTATAATGATGATACAAAATTTATTTGGTTCTCATACATATTTGAATTTTATCGCAATTAGCCGATTTTGTGATTTGCATTTGATAATAAATTCGCGAACCCTATTAATATGGTTGCGGTGCGTGTGTTTCTACATTGCATACTTGCATTTATAAGTACAAAAAGAGCTGATACAAAATTCTAATAGTGTCGAATTAGTGAGAACATTTTTTTTACGACTGCGAATATTCACGCAGTGTTCGCGTGAATTCCAGCCAGCTGCAGTGTAAAAAACGCTGAAACGTAAACGTGGGATTACGAGCCGCGACTCTATGTTTCCCTCGAAACAAAGATACAAATCGCGCGAATATAGGTGATATCGTTCGACCTAGTTTCACTAGAAATGCGAGAAATATACCATCTTTGCGTTTTGGAACGAGCGGAATCGAGAATTCGCACCTCGTGCGATCGATTACTGAGAACTGTCGGCGCGGTAACGATTCTGAGCTACGATTATAACGATTTACGACACTCATGTCGTACATGAGGGGAAGGGATTTATTGCGATTTATTGCGGACGTACACTTGTGAAAATGACCTACGCTATTTTTAGTGCGTAAATATAGGAAGGAAGGAATTTGCGTTGTCCGCGCTACATGTCAAGACGACGCAAATATTTCGAAAATTAAAATTTTTCTCTTACTTTCGACTTCAATCTAATATTCACAGTGTGTCATTTACTTTGACACCTTTAATCGATTAAATCATTCTTTTTGAAATGTGTAATTTTGCCGATATTTTTCCTCTTTTAAACCTCTGAAAGAAAAACTGTTCGTTTACTATCTATTTAAGATGCAAAGTAGGAGCTCAATTCCTATATAAATTCAACCTATCGAAATCCTCTAGAATCTATAAACGTGAGAAAATTGAGGTTGAAAGTAGGAATAAAATTTCGACAAAGCCGCCGTTTTTCTCCTGTCGCAAAAGTGAAAAGCAAACCCATTTCACATTGATACGCAAACGCATATCTTTCAATATTGACAATGATGAAATATTACGATGCTGTCTCGGGTATCTTAGATACCGCAAATGTCAAAAATTTACGTGTGCTGTGCGTATATATATATGGCGGGCATCTTTCACCGTTTTTTTTTTTAATATTTGCATTTCCACTATTTGTGCATCCTCTTGCGCGAATGCGACATATTTTAATTCCCTCGCGCACATAACTCTCTTGCGACATTAATAGTATTTTCATTCTCCATAAAGAGCGGACCATTTCAAGTATAAACAGATCGGAAAAATATGTGCGAACGAGCCGCGAATGTGGTGTATACGTGCGGAGAAAATATCTCAAATGGATCATCGGACCACCCACCCCTCGTATGAACGCGCATAATGTACAAACAGCGGACAGATTTAGACAGCTTCGTCGCGCGATATCTATCGAGGCTATCGAGAATTCAATTTCCACTCGAGCCTCGAATCCGCGGCTAGCATTAATCCTCGTAATAGGATGCCATTTTTCATAACGGAGATTAGCAAGGGATGGAGAGGATGCTTCATGTCCACTTTACACTCACATCACATTCAAATTCATGAATTACGATGTCTTTTATTTTTTTCATATGCGAGTGAGATTGAATATTTAAAATTTAAACAAGTTAAAAAGTATTTATTTATTTCAATAAGACGCGACATATTATAGAGAACATGAAAAAAAGATATATTCATAATTAAAAAAAAAAAAAAGATAGAGGCTAATTTTATAAATGACAAACTTTGCAAGAAACAAATTTTCATGTTCGAAATAATTTTATGCACGTCTGCAAAAAAGAATATAAAGTTATTAATATACAGTGAAAAATATTTTAACCGAGTCGACACATAGTTTTTACATTCTGCTTTATATTTTGCGCAAATTACTCTTTTATGACTCTGCTCTTCTCATATGTATCTCTCATACAGCTGCCGCGGATTTTGTCCGTGTTATTGCAGGAACTATCAAGCGGCGTGGACTCTAGCAACGTTAATTACTACTTTCTTTATTAAAATGGAGATTAAAAGCGCTGAGTAAGAGCGTGGCGCGCGTCAAAAGGATTAATAAACAATTTCCTTGAATTTTTAATAGGCGCGCGTAATGAGAACGCATACGTATAAAAATTCAGAATTTAAAATATCTCATCGGCGCGGCGGACCTCCGTTTAATCTACGTGCTAAAATCCCAAAGTGCGACCTCGCGAGCGAAAATTACGACGCGCGGAGAGCATCATCCTTTCTGTTGTCGAGCGCGCGAACCGGGATAAAGGAAATTCGTTCTATCGACGGTGAAATATTTTCTAGCGGGAAAAGCCAGCGGAAAGAGTTCCACGTCCAACGTAAGGGACTTAAAAGACGAATGTCGACGAATTGCTCCCAGGATGCGATTAAATTGTATTACGTTGTCGTTCGCGCACACACTCACTCGCCACGTTGGCGAGTCCGTCTCTCCCGGATAATCGGTCGCATTATTAAGAAGTTAACGACGATTACGCCAATCTTGCGGAGTTGCGAACGGAGGGCGGGTTCGTCGCGACGCATTAGCATAATCGAATCGCGAACACCGCGTGATTGGTTGCGAGACGACGACGACTCGCTTTTTCTCGCCTTTAACTTTGCATTTAATTTTCACGATATCGAACGAAGATTGTTCTTTTGTGCGGATGCAATTTATCGGTGGATGTAATTTATAACATTATATTCCTCGGTGGAATAATTATATCATCAAAATCCAGATATAATTGATCGAGGCTGATTATTATAGATCGCTCGCTCGAGAAGCGAACATACATACGCTCGCTCTGCATCTAAAGCCTCGTCGGTACTAAAATCCGTGATTATCCGCGTAAAATCCGATTGGTTGCAAAACCGTTGAGTTAAGCGTGTGTCAGAGAGAAAAGTTTCCGAGTAGTAATCCGGTGGATGGTAATTCGCTCATTTGTACGCGCGTTTGAACGGCAATGTGATTAGAACCTCGGAAATTTATTCGCCCGGCACGATTTCGTTTACTTGTTTAGTGCGAGAACTATATATGTATATATCCCTTTTATATGTATACATATATAAAAGGGATGCGCGCGCGAATTTAATGCGTCCATAGAAGCGATATATATATATATATATATATATATATATATATATACCTATATATATATCGCCTCGCATTCTCCCACGAAAGTATGGATGCTTTAAATTCGCATCCCTTCGTCTCCTCCCAATAGATGTCGAGAAAAAGTTGCGATTCCCGGCACGTTTCGGCCGACCTGGGCCTGCCCCTCTGAGAGTTCACGTCGAGGTTGTAAAGTCCTAATGACGAGAACCGACTGTCTCAAGGAGGAGCGAGAGGATGCGAAAATGCCGAATCAACGGGTCGGGACCGTGGCTCACACAAACGAGTTTTTCCCCACATAATTTCTTCGTAAACTCGGCCGTTCGTATAGAAATCATATTTTCGAGATTCTCGCGAGGACGATCGAAAATCCCCTCGTGCTTTGCCGCGCGCCCGCATTTGGCTCCGCATCGGTGTGTAATATCCGTGTAATTTCTGCCAGCTCAATTTTCATTGCCATTTATGCACGGAAATGAGTCTCGCGGCTAGTCACACGTGACGATTGACACGGGCCGCTGCAGCTGATGATGTCTCTCGCACCGCCTCGCTAATATCGATGGTATCGTTGGAACCGGACGTCCGCGTGTGCGCGCTGCATCGCGCGCATATAATGCAGAAAGAAAGGATCTGGAAAGAGCGAGAGATGTTATTTGCAGAAGCAATCATTCTCCCGAAAAATATAATCCCGTTACATTTAGTTACGCCAGGCTTTTATTTCCATATCAGTGCGTATAAAGATAAAATGATCACATACAGGTCAGATTACGATGCGTGACTCATAAAACATTCTAGAGAACTTTTTATTTTAACAAATAACGAAAACGAAAAGGTTCTGATATATAAATACCAAAATTCAGGTAAGAAATGGACTAATAAAATCCAGACGCACAAAATAGGCGCAGCAATCTTATCTTAAAATATTCTTTATTTAACTTGAATTTTTTAAATTCTTTCTTTGAACCTTCAAAATGAAGATGAATTATTTATTACTGTTTTGTATATCGTGGACATGATATTATGTTTTTCGTTCTTTGTTTTTTATTTCGTTTTCGATCGCTTGACGAGTTTTCTTTTTAATTATATACTCATTTTTCCATCTAAAATTTTTACATTATTTCCTTTAATTATTTCTTATTTTTCGATTGTCAATGCCTGAATTATTTCGAATTATTTTCCTCATTTCTAACGACCGATACTTATCGAAGGAACTTTATCGAAGATGTAAGGCGGATATGACAAGAAGGATGCATACATTTTTTTGTAATTTTTTGTCAATTGGTATGCTGAAGATGGTTCAAAGGATCGAAACGTTCAACCTAAGTAAAAAAGATTTTAAGATAAGTTTGCTGCGCCTAGTTTTTATTAGCTCATTTTCTATCAAAACTTTTGAATTTTTATTTTAATTTTAACGACACATTTATCAACGAATTTGAAATTATAACTTTGTCTTGTATAAGATTTTCTCTTGAAAAGATCTTTATATATAACTTTGTAACTTTTTAATACCTTGAAAATTAAAATTCAGAGTTAGTACGCGACTCGTATATTTTTATAAAATTTAAAAATTAAAAAAAAGTTTCTCTAGCAAAGGAAAATTCGATTTGCTGTGGTCAAGATGTTAAGATATTAACGTTTGAGCTTCTAAAGTAGCACGTGCTTCCTTGCGCTTAACTCTTCTACGAATCTGTCAGAGCGCGATTTACTTTACTGATGCAGGCACGTCACGTAACGAGCGTGTTGGCCTCTTGTACATTATCTGCACCAAATTACTGTCGCGGCGTTAATTTCACGTGCAAAGCAAGAAGCACATGTACTAACGGACAGCGAACTATATTTAACTGTTGCAACGAGGCATCACCACCTCGTCTAAATGATATGAGGTATATGATAGAACAGAGGGGTCTAATAATTAGACGCTTCTATCTAGTTGCAAAGTAATTAAGCAGCGATTAAACCAACGACTGTCAATTAATAGCGCGAAGCGACACCAAGGCTGCGGATTCGAGACGAAAGGACTCGATAGAGGAAGCGGATGTTACGGTCGAGGGAAAATGGAGAACAACAGAGAGAAAGAGAAAAGGCGTCTCGTCTTCGCCGCGTGCAATCCGAGCGGAAGATCTCGTTACGTCCGTCGGTTTTGCCTGTTTCTGCAACAACGCCGGGGTCGAGCCCGAGTCTCGCGAGGGAATGAAACGGAATGGGCGCGAATTTCCGCGCGAGAGCACAGAATCCCTCGCTCTCGAGGTATAACCGGTGCAACTGGCCGACACGCGCGGCTCTTGTGCACAATACAATGCAATGCCGCCGCCGTCGTGCATAGAATGACAATACATGTCGCTCTTTCGGTTTAATTAAAGGCGTACTTTGCCAAATGTTACCGTGGCTGCCAACCATCCTGGTTTTCCCCGTAAGCCCCCCGCAACTTCACGCCTGTCTATTCCAGCGTGCCGTATATGTGAACGCGAAGCGTATGTTGCTTAATGGAGCGGTGCGTCCGCCGCGCTCTATAATGGTACGACACTTTGCACTCGCGCCGGTATATAGCATGTTAAATAGCATTATCGTCGTCGGGTCCAGGAGTCGAACGATGACGGTCTCGGGGGTGAATCTCAGTGATGGAAGTTAAAATCTATCTCTCTCTCCCTTGGTCCCATAGGAAGTATAGTAATTGGCCGTGAGAGTAACTGCGATACTTTGGCAGCAACTAAGAGAGAGTTGAAGAACAGAGAACTATATTAAAAACGAGTTATAATCAAGAGCATCGTGACGATCGAAGAAAACTCTCATTTTTGTTTCGAGAATCAAAAATAAGCAACAGAATAGCTTGATACTCCATAAATTGATTTTTATACTCATATATAATGAAGCTTATATAGTCTAAAATATTTTATATGCGCGAAAGTATATAAGAAAGGCTTTATATCGTTACTTGCGTAACATTGTTGGACATCAAAGTTTTAGTTTCAAACCCCATTTCATGCAACAATCTCACTCAACTATTGTTACCGCAGCTACTATTATGCGAATACGCTATGACCGCCAACGCGTATCCAGATAGCTTTACACCTAGCCACGTCTTAGGCGAAAATTATACTAAGTCCCTATGGTGCAATGTTTGCGGGTCTGGTGAAGGCTGTTATACGAGAAGCCATTACACAAGTGCGCAAGTTGGTTACCCCGCAAGTGAAATGAAGACCATGATTTAGCCAGGCTTTACCCAGATCCTTTTGCGGAAATTCTCGCGCGCGGGAGGTCGTAAGCGGTCGTCTAATTTGAGAATGAGCGGTCTACCGAGATCCTCATATGTGCGAGAGATCTTTATGCTCGCCAGACACCGGGAGATTATCTAATTATCAATTTAGTGAACCACCTGCATGTATGTACCTCTATATACATACCTATGTATGCGCGCGCACATTTTGGGAGAGATTCTTGCTTGTTTACGCTGATCCTTGCACATGCATTCAGTGTGTTCTTGGATATAACCACAGATGATCATTTTACGATGGGCAACTCTATATAGAAGGTGAGCAAGTAGCCGGATACGCCGCACATCGTGACGCGAAATGATGATAGAGCGACTTTACTATTTTCCTTCTTTATACGTGTCCGCGCGATTCGATCCCTCCTAGCAGTGGAAATGCATTTACATCTGAAAGAAGAAGGCGGAATCGCATCGAGATCGGTGAAGCGGAAGATTATCGAAACAGCGCCTCGTTTCACACCCGCTACTGTATATCCTATAAAGAAGTCGCCTTTAAGTTTCACCGTGAGAGTCTCTGACGTTATACTGTGGGAAGATATTGATCGACACATAATCTCGAGTTCCTGAATTTCAGGAAAGTTTGTATTAGACTTAGCGTTTTACGAACGATCTCTCGGAAGCAAGGAACGGAACATTTTCTTTACGATAAATTATTATTACATTTTCGTCGTCTCATTAAATAGAAAACAGAAAAAAAAGATGTATATATATATATATATATATATATATATATATAAAGCTTAATAATAATTATTCAATAATCTCTCTATCACAGGATATATTGCTGGATAATATTTTAAATAAACATGTAGAAATATATAATCTTTTTCGAATGCAAAATGTATATATTTTAGTACAGAATCGGAGAGATAGTCAAATATATCTTGTATAATGTGTCACATATTTCGACAACGTTCTTCTCTCATCGAATCGTAACGCGGTGGAAGTTATCAGGCGTTTCGAGAAAGACGTTTTCAGTCTGGACGAAATAAAAGTAGAAAAAGTTACGATATATAGGAGCGGAAGAGGAAGTGAGAGAAAACTGAGGTGAGAGAGGTGTGCGTTCGGTCGTTCTTATGCAAAGTACGAATCGAGCGACGAATTCGCAGCTCGCCATCTGCGGTTTTCGCCCCTCTGTGCTCCTCCCTGTACCTTTCTCCATCCGGAACGGAAGTCAGTCTGGCGTTTTTCGTTCGGCGCGACATCGGCTTTTGCCCTTCGACCCTCCCCCCCCGCTTTTCGAGTACGCCTACTCTTCTTTTCTCGGTGCTTCTCGAGTCAAAGGTAGTCGGTATCGAGGCTTTTCCAGCAAATTCTCGAAGCCGCGCATAAAGCGCGGAGGATAGAGCTTTACGGATGACATAGAGAGAAAGAGAGAGAGAGTGGGATAGAGACACGAGAGGAGGATGAGGAAGCGAAAGAGGAAGAGAAGCGATGCGCGGATCCATTCGGCTCCATTCAAAGGGAGGAACCACCGCCGCCGCCGCTGCATCTGTGGGATACGATGATGAGGTTATTCCGTCCTCCTTCCCTCAGGAAATGACGTCACATCTCGATGTAATAAACACGAATATAAGTGGTTCCTGCGCGGCCGGTTCCGACATGGGCCGATGTGATCGAATTGCGACGGAACAGGAAACTCGAAGTGAGTGGCAGCGGCGCGGCGGCGGCGTCGCCGTCCTTCTCCTCTCTCGCGCGGCCTCGCCGAATAAATAAGTGTCGACGTCTTCGAAAGTCCCCCGACACGACGCCGTTATAAATCTTGATGTAACTCACTGTGTCGTGCGCGTCGAGACAGATAAATTTGCGTGGCGCGCGTCGCAAATTCCACGGAGTGCCGTTAATTCTAGACGATCTGAGACCAGAGCTATGAAATGTTTACTCATTTCCGCGGCTTTTCCGTTGAACTATTATATAATCTCTATTAATCTCGTTATTTTTTTTATAATAAATTATTAATCTCTAAATAACATTGATTAAATTATAAATTAAAACTTTATTAATTTTGGATCTCTTTTAAATTATATAATAAACTTTTTATGTCAGATCATGGATAAAATCTTCAATTTTAAATATAAATTCATTAAAGCTTGCAAAAGAATTTTGATAATTTATGTTTTAAATCATTCATATTCTTCATAGCATTGATAATGAGTATATATAATGATTGTGAAAGTAAGAAACGAATACAATAAATAAATCGCAAACACTACCAGAGCAGAATTAATTTTCACGATACGTTCAGCGCTCGTAGAAACGTAAGAAAGAGCGTTCACCGTCTTGAGAGTGACACGAAATACTGCAAGAAGGGAATAAAGTGCAGGCGCGCGCTTTTCCCTCGAGGGACTTTTTCGTCGGCGTTAAACCACCCCGTAGAGAAACGTGGGTACATGGACCACCGCTTACTATAGCCGCGGACTAATTTCTCGTCTCGCTCCATATCTCCTGCTGAACACGTCGCTGAAAGAGGCTCAGCGGAGAGTGGCGGAGAGCGACGGAAAGAAGGAGCTAACCCCGAGAGTCGTTCCTCACACAAAGGAGCGAAGAAAGAGAGAGCGCAACAATTATAAATACAGTAGCAATTACCGAGAGCTCGGGGGTGCGTGCGTTCTCTTCGCGGCTCTATTCTTGCCTTCTCTCTCCGTCATCTCTTCTTTTTTCGCGTGAACCACCGACACGGTTGTCGTAACCGCAACTGTGGATAAAGCCGACGGGTCCTCTTCACCACTGCCAGCATATCCCGAACACCTACCTTCGCGCAACCCCCCTTCCCCCCCCCCTCATGAGTAGTTTTCATCACCCTCGCAATTGAGTCGGCGTGCACGAGTGTTCATTCGCGCTAAAACCGAGTGGCTACTCGGCTGCATCACGTGTGGAATCTCGAGTTTATTTCCCTTCTCTCTCTCTCTTTCTTTTTTTGTTCACTTCCCTCTCTCTCTTTCTCATTAATATTGTGCACATTGTAGGAAAGGAAGACTTGTGTTTTGAAATAAAGGTCGCGATACGGCGATCGCGCTCGTAAACTTTAACATGACCGCAGCTCAATTATATCCAGCTTGTCGTGGACATGAAGAGCAAACAATTTATTCGATCGCATTTGTTACAGCTTAGATTCGTTACAGTTAATTTCGATCACAATTTCGGTTCTAAGAATTATTCTATGAAAATATTCTCTCTGATTCTATAATTTTTTCTTATTTACTATTGTCGTATATTATCTGTTATATTTGTACAGTTTATTATGCAAAACCTACTACATATGTATTACGTTAATAATAATTTACTACATTTATTACGTTTTAACAATAGTTTGTATAATTATAAATACATTGTTTCGCGATTGTGAGAGAGAGAGTAAATCTCTTGGACATGTTTAATATAATTATTTATTATTATACATTACTATGTAATGTAATGTAATGTAAATTTTATTGTACTTCAGTTACAAAAGTAATTGCAATATTAATGCGCGTACCATGTTAAATAGTTTCATAGTATAACTAGCTATAATATAAACTTTTAAGCGAGTTAAATTGAACATCTATTTTAAAAGTAGAAGATTGAAGAATATGAGTCTAAAAGTCTAAAATAAAGCTGTTAATGAAGCTGCTCATTTATTCTCAGTCGATTAGAAATCAGACATTAGAAATCAATTCAAATTAATAATAGTTCGAAATAATTTCACGTATTAATTCCCTAATCAAATACTGTTTTGCGCAGCTTAACTTTTAATATACTTCAAACCATTCAGTTTAATTTTGAAAGGCAGTCGAAATATTGGTAAATAAATAGTCGCAGAGTTCTGTGGAAAAAAAAGAACATTTCAACCATTTTTTTTTTAAACTGGAAATGGACATCGTCTCTCGCCATTTAGACAGATCTGTTATTTCCGCTGCACCGATTAGCTGCACGTCAATGCGTCGAGTAAGCCGGCACGATCTGTCGAACAAATATCTACGCGAAGTTGATTGATGTTCAAATATCGCTGGACAAGTCACCCTTTGTTTCTCGCGCATTTATCAGCCTCAGTTTCTCGACAAAGGCTAATGCAGATGAAGAGACGAATGTACGAATCAGGGGTGGTCGAGATCTTGGAGTCTCTATGAGACTTGAGAATTTCTGTGTATAGAGAGATATGTCCTAGAAATATTAAACCTTTTACAAACCGCTATCATTTTTATCATCGATTTAAAGATAGAAATTTTCTCTAATAGGAATATTCAGGCAATAATTAATTTCAATATATAAGCAATTAAATAAAAAAGGAATTTTTACGACATAAATTTTTATATTGAATATATGTATAAATAATCTAATATAAAGAATATTGTAAAGCTTCCTTTATTTTTTAAAAATATTAGTTTGTTGACCAAGAGAAAGTCAATATTTTCAAAAATTTTTTAATTATATGTATAAAGAGAAACGCGCGAAAAAAAGAAAACTAATAGTTCTATGTAAAATTAATAGGCAACTAAATTTTTTTTATAGGCCCTTTGTCCATGGTTCTTGGCGGTTGCGGTGATGGAGGGCAGTCTTAAACCGGCCATGATGGACGGATGTGACCACGTTTCTGCACCAGGAGTCCGCGCGACGCTATGGTCGAGAGAACATAGAACGAAATGTGCACGACTCGGAGACAAATCGGAGGACGTCGGCCCTCTCGGGCTTTGAAAAGCCACCGATTTATCGGAGTCGTTTGATCGAAATTTCAATGGTCACACACCATTCTCCCGATAGTGCCAGAGAGGAGGGAGAGAGAGAAGGGTAAGTCGATGCGGAGAGTTGATCGGTATTGACAGCAGGTTGGTGGGTTGTATACGTATGGATGCGCGGACCACACAGCGATCGATACGATGTATCTCGTTCGATGCTTTGTGCTCCGTCATTCCACGATTCCCCCGAAGCTTCGTACGAGAATTTGATAAGGCGTCAACAACGGCGGTGATGCTCAAAATACAGAGCCCAGAAGACTACCATTAAAGTATCGTTGTCCGCATTGTGAGATAGGAAAAAGCTTGAGATTCGATTACAAAATGCGATGTTATAAAATATTATATGATTAATTTATGATAAAGGAAAAATACGTACTCTTCCGTCAAAGTATTTATTATGTCATTATTTTCCTTTTTAAAAAAGGAATATTAAGTCGAGTCTCGCAAGTATTGTTGTCTTTTTTCCGCGATGCTGACTGGCTGTCTCGATTCGCGTTGTACGTTATAATTCGTAGCATCGAGAGGCTGTCATCGCGAGGGTTAGCAGTTTGACAGTTTGTCCAAAATAAAATTAAATAAAACAATAATATGTTTTAAATAATATGTTATAATACTTTATATAAATTTGATTAATATTTTTGACAGTTATCAGCTGATTTCTCTCAAACTATTAATCGCGGATAAAGTATTCTAATATATTATATTATTCACAACATATTTTATATGATATGTTATAATACTTTAAACTTGAATAATATTTTTTGACAGTTATCAGCTGATTTCTATATCATTCTTTTTAACATAAAATTGAAGAATAGCGCGCGCTTGTGTTGTTCTAGTCCTTTTCTAAGAAAAGGCATGTTAAGTCGATTCTCGCAAGTATTGTTGCCTCTTTTTCGCGATGTTCATTAGCTGCCTCAAATTGCGTTGTGCGTTTTATTCATAGCATCGAGAGACTATCATCGCGAGGGTCAGCAGTTTGACAGTTTATCCAAAATAAAATAAAAATTAAATAATAATATATGTTTTAATACTTTAAATTCGATTAATATTTTTGACAGTTATCAGCTGATTTTTGTCAAAAAATATTAATCGCAAACAAATAAATTTATATTATAAATATATATTATAACATACTGGTATAATATTATTTACATATTTACAACATATTATTATAATATAAGTAGTATAGGTCAATAAAAGTAGTATAAATCAATAAAATATTACAAGTTAATATTTATAATAATAAATAATAAGCAATATTAAATTAATTTGAACATCATGATTAAAGGATTAAATGCAAAACAGTGATATAAAATAATGGTGTAGTAAATGTAAGTAGTATAGGTCAATGAAAATGATATAAATTAATAAAAAACTATCAATCAATACATATAATAATAAATAATAAGCAATATTAATTAATTTGGACATCATGAATTAAAAAGTTAAATGCAAAATGGTGACATAAAATAATGTAGTAAATGTAAGTAGTATAGGTCAATAAAAATAGTATAAATCAATAAAATATTACAAGTTAATTTTATAATAATAAATAATAAGCAATGTTAATTAATTTGAACATCATGAATTAAAAAGTTAAATGCACAATGGTGACATAAAATAATGTAGTAAATGTAAGTAGTATAGGTCAATGAAAGTAGTGTAGATCAATGAAAGTAACATAAATTAATAAAAATACTATCAATCAATACATATAATAATAAATAATAAGCAATATTAATTAATTTTGACATCATAAATTAAAAAGTTAAATGCAAAATGGTGACGTAAAATAATGTAGTAAATGTAAGTAGTATAGGTCAATGAGAGTAGTGTAGATCAATGAAAGTGATATAAATTAATAAAAAACTATTAATCAATACATATAATAATAAATAATAAGCAATATTAATTAATTTGGACATCATGAATTAAAAAGTTAAATGCAAAATGGTGACATAAAATAATGTAGTAAATGTAAGTAGTATAGGTCAATGAAAGTAGTGTAGATCGATGAAAATAATATAAGTCAATAAAAATACTATCAATCAATACATATAATAATAAATAATGAGCAATATTAATTAATTTGGATATCATGAATTAAAAAGTTAAATGCAAAATGGTGACAAAAATAATGTAGTAAATGTAAGTAGTATAGGTCAATGAAAGTAGTGTAGATCAATAAAAGTGATATAAATTCATAAAAGTACTATCAATCAAAATACATATAATAATAAATAATAACCAGTATTAATTAATTTTGACATCATAAATTGAAAAGTTAAATGCAAAATGGTGATATAAAATAAATGTAAGTAGTATAGGTCAACATAATTATACAAAATATACATAAATGATATAAATGTGTACATAAATGTATATCTATATATAAATGTGTGTGCACATAAATGTATATATATATATATACATCTATATATAAATGCATGTACTATATATACATGTATATAATAAATATATATATATATATATATACATATTATTTAAAACATAATATATTATTTTATTTAATTTTATTTTGGACAAACTGTTAAACTGCTAATCCTCGCGATGACAGCTGCTCGATGCTATAAGAATATGCTTATATGCTAATATGCTATATGAATATAACGCACAACGCGAATCGAGACAGTTAATTAGCATCGCGGAAAAGCGACAACAATGTCAATAACATGCCTTTTTTAGAAAGGGAATTTTGCTTTGATTTATAGTGCTGAGAATATAAAGTTTTATATGAAGAGAAAGTTTCAGAGATGGACAAAAAGAGAATTCAATGTGACGAGTTAATATCACGTACCTTCTCGTGTTTTTTTTTCTTTTTGCGATTTCTTTCGTTTTCTTTTTCAACCGCGCTAAGGTAAGGCAGGATCGGCAAAATGAATCGTATGCCTCGAGGAAACGTATTTCTCATATTTTATTCCTACTGCCTTACCCGTCACTTTTTTTCATTATGGTTTGATTTGAACCCCGAAGTTGTGGTTCGTATAGCCTATAGCTGCACTAACGTGGGGAGTGTCTGAGGGAAAGCGCGGTGGAATTACAGGGAAGAGAGAGGAAAAGAAACGCGAGGAAATTTGCACGTCTACCGCTTGGAATGATGAATGAGCCGCTTTATCTATTCTACTCTCAGATATCGTTCTGACTATTAAAGGAAAGAGATGCGGGAAATTCAACGCGCGGGGCAAACGCGCGTGACGAGGCCTCTCGTTTACAATTCCACGTATATATATCCATCTGCCGTTCTCTGTTGTCGCGACTTTCGGTATTAAGTATTCATCGTTGTCGTGTGATTTAAATAATGTAGAGACATTCGCAACGAGACCACTTTGCCACGAAACTAAATCTTGAATTCTCTCTCACTGTCGCGAATTGTTCGTATAAAAAATATACGGATTTGTAATCAGAATTCTCTCAAAGAGTACACACAGTAAGACTATTCTCGCGATAATACTTTTTCTAAGGTTTATTGACCTTGCCTAGTTTCCTTCGTCGGAGCTTATTGAATCGATAACGGACGGATATAATCCGCAATACGGATGCAGGCTACTCTCGAGAAGAGAATCGAAAGATTTTCGGCGGCTACGTAGCGGTTAATCTCGAGTGGTCGTGTATATAAGGTATCCACCAAAGTTATTAAGGCCCGCCGATCTCGCTTCCGTAAATCTCGAAGAGACTTACGGCGAGCCGTTACTGAAAACACAATTTTCCGACAATCTGCTTTCGCGGCGGACGAGAGGCAATCAAGCGTCGCTTAAGAACCCGGTCCGTTTTACGATCTGGCGGAGAACGTCGCTTCCGTCGACGAGATTGAACGACGAATATACCGCGGCCGCCAAGTTCGCGATATCTCTCCTTTAGCTTTTCCCGAAACGGATTCTTTCGTAACGCTTCGTAACTCCGTTCAACGTTTGTTTTCGCTTGTCGTTATAGTTGAGCGATTTCCGCGTTTCCACACATCCGAATTTATTGCCTGTATCAGCAATGCAAATGAAAACATATGTATGTACACGGCAACTCTATGCATGTTTGTGTGTAATATTCATATATAATATATATATATATATATAATATATATATATATATATACATATATATATATATATATTTATTGACTAAAATTTACTGATGCAAATAGAGATTCTCATACATCCGGACAACATATGTTTGCGTGTCGTATATTATATATATTCACGGTCTAATTCAGAATTTATTCATGAGATAATCTTATGAAAATAGATAGGTATACATATATCAGTGCGCAATATATATTTGAATATTTATATAGCTAGATTTAGAATATTAACCGCGACATGTGTTTCAGCTGAGTTTGCATAATCGTGATGCCCGCCAAGAATAAACGTAAAATTTATGACGTAAACTGAAATCTATAAGATTACGAATTTATTTTGAATATATCTAGAAATTTTTCTCAAAATATACGCGGTAAAAGTTGGTTTTATAGTTGTCCCTTCTGTTACTGTGATTATATATATGTGTATTTTCTGGCGACTTAGGAATAATCGACGATAATTGTTTTATAATTGCGTGTCTATTTCCGAGGAGTGCGATCGCAATTCGCGGTTTGGATAAATAAAGCCGCGCAAGAAGCATCTACTGAGACTGACGAGGAGACAGAAAGGCGTAATGAGAGTAGTTTACTGCTTAATCGGAGTTTCTCGAGCGGAGATTCTCTCTCCAACTACTCCAATTAACCCGCCGTAAAATTCGATTGTGAATAAGGTTCAAGGATAAATTCGGTGCAATATCGATTAACCGTCTAACTGTCAGGCATCTCGACAGCGAGTTAAGGATACCATTAATAGCGCCTTCTAAAGATTCATTTTGTTAATTACAGCGCAGTTGCCGCGTGAAGAAGACAAGTATAATATGCTAACGTTTCGCTGTCCGCTTTTAATGTAGTATCACCCAGAATCGTTCAAATTTCATCGTGTTTTCGCATTGATTCTCCCTATCGATTCTCTCGATTGCAAGCAAACAGACACGAGTCTGTAACGTACAGCATGGTACGTGTAACATACACACGTAGCATTCGTGTAAAGCACGGTTAGTAACTGTTTAATGCAAGATTGACCGATGGACGCAGTTTGCACTGCGGAGAGAGTGCTCTGTTATGGTCGTTCAGGGTCCCGCGCAGGAAGCGACTGGGGGCCTTGATAGGCATCGTTATGTCTTTGGGATGAATGACTATGGGACAAATTATACAACGTGAGCGGGGATAGGTACGGGAAATATTTTTATAAGTTTGAGTACCGCGGCAGAAGACAAACAAACGCTTGTGTGAACGCCATCCCACACTTAAGAGGCACGAAATTGTTGCATTAATTACATTAATCCTTTTCTTTGTATATCTATTTTTATTTTTTCATTTTATGCAACTAAATGATCTCTAGTTCGCTGCAATTAGAATTAATTTTAAATATATTTTTAAATATATATTTTTTATAATTATATAATTTTTTTGCGTATAAAAAAGGAATAGTAGATTTATCAAGATATCATAGAGATTATCATACAGATCAAAATAGAATTAAGAATCAGTAATTTAATTAGACGCGATTGTATTGAAATAGAATTAAGAATCAGTTATTTTTAATTAGGGACACGAGTCACGTAGTGTAAATATTAAACAATTTTCTAATATTATCTAATATTTGATCACGTACAAAGCACGCATAAGGCATAGAAAATTCTCGTTAAACATATTACAAAATCTCGAAGTATGAAAATATACGCGCATGTATAAGAAATATTTGTCCTATCTATATATCCTCGTGTACATGTACTCGTATATTATATGCACACAATATTTATCGCACATACTCGGATATCGGCTCTAAATTTTGCGAAAGCTTTATTTATCAATATTGCTATTTTATTTTATTATATATTTGCGCTTATATTATTTTTATTCGCAATTTTACAATATTATAGATGGAATCGCTATCTCACCGCGTAAATCGGCTCCTCGTCGCACTCGTACTTGTATCTGCCAAACGGTTGATTGTTGTGAATATTGTTCGCTGCCATGTACGCGTATATGCGAGGGTTTCGCGTTCCGGGCACGTAACGCCCGTATCGAGACAGGACGAGGGCTAAAACGGGATTGGGCGGTGGATGTAACTTGCTGTTGTAACCGTCGTCGTTCAGAGTACGGCTTAGGAAGCGATCTAAGGCCTTGATGGCCGCCGTTATGTCTTGTGGCCCGCGACGGTAATACGTCGACAACTCGGCTGTTCCGCGATACGGCAGTTTATCGTGATCCGGCTCGTCCGTCAAGTATCTGTCGAGCACTTCGATATCCTGATACGCGAATCGTCTAGGTACATGCCGCTGATATTCCCGGATATCTCGAGATCCCGATAACGTCGTAGTCGGCGGCGTCTTCGTCGTCGTCGTCGTCGTCATCGTCGTCGTAGATGGCGGCGATGCATTCAGCACTTTCGCCAAAAAGTCGTCTTGGTGAATTTCCGTAGGGAACCTTGTCGAGAAAGAGGTGATATAATATGTGCAATATCTTCCTTAGCGAGAGAGATACCGCAAGATTTTTCATCTTGGAACGTATATCGAATAGTCGATACTTGTTTTAAAATCCTATCTATCTACAAAGATATCTCAAGATCTACTGAAAAAGTTTTAGTTGCAGTTTAACACGAATATTTCAATATTTTTATAATTATAGTTATAATAATATATATTTTATTTCAAAATTTATTAACTAAGAAATTTATTATCAAACAGAGAAACTTGAGATGGATAATCTTTGGCACTTCTGCTTGGAAAAAATCAATGATCAATTAATCAAAGAATATAAATAGATTTTTTTCGACGTGCAAAACTATCGCGCATAATTAAAAAAAATTGACAAATTTTACTACCTCTGAGGTCCCGTCTGCGACTTCTGTCTGCGATTATTCAAGGTCGAAATTGTGGACTGAAGTCCTGCTGGATGTTCTCTGGAGAACGCGAGCTTTTCCAGATTAGCGCCGATCGAACGATCGTCATGTCGATGATTCGGATGTTTCGGAAACTGCGCGTTCGTAGCCAACACGTAACTATGCCACGGACGCGGCACATTCGTCGGATCCAATGCCTTGGCCACCAGTATGGCACTCGTCAAGCAAACGCGTGTCACCTACATTTAGACAATGTCTGTTAGCGTGCTCGTCTGTCTTTCGGATACGCATTCCGGCCGTGCCATTCCGTTATACGAATCACCGCTTAGAGCAACGGCACAATGCCAGATTCATTTTAGAACCAGGGTCGTTGCACCCAAGCACCCTGAGTTAAAACGTGCGAGTCGAACGATCAAGCTCACGGTAGCTCGAGACTTTCGGATTTTTATCGGATCGACTTTGGGATTTTTATTTCTGGAGAACTGGAGAGAGGAAACTCTCATAAGTTCTGTTAACGTTGAATACAATAAATTAGAATAGTTGATAAAAATTTCATACTTTGATTGATATATCGTATAAAAATATATTTTATTGAAAAACCGTATTATCTTATTTTATTAATCGCCGTAACAGTATTGTTTTATATAAGTTAATATTTAGTATCACTCGTTGTATGCGTTTTAATGCATCGAAACGCGCACAAAGATGTCTCGGAACTCTCATTACCAGGCAGACAATGCTGATCTTGTCGGCGGCGACCATCCTCCTTCTATTTCGTAAAAACGACTAAAACGGTGGCACGCACTTTGCGCGTCATTTATACGACGAGTCGCCGCGTCCGCTTAAGAGCTAAGTCTTGTCTTGGCCAGGAAATGCGTAAAACGCGTACTCTTCTCATCTCTGTCCTTTCCATGAAAATTTCTACATTTTCTCCCCTTACTTTTTGTGTGTCAAGATTGTTACGTGTTATTCACGAAATGCGAGGTGTTATCAGGAACTTTCCTTTTGTCTTGTAGAGACGAATTCCGCGAGACGAATTCCGCATAATAACTTCTGCTTCATTTAAATTTCTTTTGTTTGATTTTACGGTGTCAGAACGGTGGATTCTTTTGCCGTCATGCGGATTGCAAATGCACTTTCACCGAACGCGGTTTAGAGAGAGACTCGGGAAATATTTTTTTTATCGTTCTATATGAAAGAGAAATATGCAGGAGAGGAAAAAATAATGAAATTACAGAGTATATCGAAAATTATGAAAAAAGGAATGTTAAGTCGATTCTCACAAGTATTGTTGTTTCTTTTCCGCGAGGCTGATTGGATGTCTCAATTCGCATTGTGCGTTATATTCGTAGCAGGCATCAGCTGATTTTTGCCAGAAAATATTAATAAAGCGTTAATTTGTTAATTAAATCAGCTGATTTCTGTCAAAACTATTAGTTGAGTTTAAAGTATTATAACATATTATTTAATACATATTGTGTTATTTTATTTAGTTTTATTTTGAACAAACTGTCAAACTGCTAACCCTCACGATGACAGCCTCTCGCTGCTACGAATATAACGCACAACGCGAATCGAAACAGCCAACCAGCATCGCGGAAAAACAAATTAACGATTTAATCAGCTGATTTCTGCCAAAGAATATTAATAAAACATTAATTTGCTAATTAAATTTTAAAATAATAATATGTTAAAAATATTAAAATAGTAATATGTTGTAAATAATATGTTATAATACTTTATCTTTGATTAATATTTTTTGACAGAAATCAGCTGATAACTGTCAAAAAATATTAATCGAGTTTAAAATACTATAACATATTATTTAAAATATATTACTATTGTAATTTTTATAATATATAATTATTTTAAAAAATAATTAGCAAATTAATGCTTTAATCAGCTAATTTCCGTCAAAAAATATTAATAAAGCATTAATTTGCTAATTAAATTTTAAAATAATAATATGCTATAAAAATAAAAATAGTAATATGTTGTAAATAATATGTTTTAATGCCTTATCTGCGATTAATATTTTCTTACAGAAATCAGCTGATAACTGTCAAAAAATATTAATCAAGTTTGAAGTACTATATACCATATTATTTAAAACATTATTATTTTAATTTTTATATGTTATAATGCCTTATTTGCAATTAAATTTTTTGAAAGAAATCAAATAATAACTGTCAAAAAATATTAAACGAGTTTGAAGTATTGTAACATATTATTTAAAACATATTGTACAATTTTAATTTTTATAACATAATATTATTTTAAAATTTAAGTAGCAAATTAACGCTTTAATCGGCTGATTTCTGTCAAAAAATATTAATAAAGCATTAATTTGTTAATTAAATTTTAAAATAATAATATGTTATTAAAATTAAAATAATAACATGTTTTAAATAATGTGTTATACTACTTCAAACTCGATAAATATTTTTTGACAGTTATCAGCTGATTTCTGTCAAAAAATATTAATTTCAGATAAGGCATTACAACATATTATTTACAACATATTACTACTTTAATTTTTATAGCATATTATTTTAAAATTTAATTGGAAAATTAACGCTTTATTAATATTTTTTGACAGAAATTAGTTGATTTAAACGTTAATTTGCTACTTAAATTTTAAAATAATATTATGTTATAAAAATTAGAATAATAAATATATTTTAAATAATATGTTATACTACTTCAAACTCGATTAATATCTGTGACAGTTATCAGCTGATTTCTGTCAAAGAATATTAATCGCAGATAAGGTATTATAACATATTATTTACAATTTATTATTATTTTAATGTTTATAGCATATTAATATTTTAAAATTTAATTAGCAAATTAACGCTTTATTAATATTTTATGACAAAAATCAGTTGATTAAAGCGTTAATTTGCTACATAAATTTTTAAATAGTATGTTATAAAAATTAGAATAATAACATGTTTTAAATAATGTGTTCTACTACTTCAAACTCGATTAACATTTTTTGACAGTTATCAGCTGATTTCTGTCAAAAAATATTAATCTCAGATAAGACACTATAACATATTATTTACAACATATTACTATTTTAATTTTTATAACATAATATTATATTAAAATTTAATTAGCAAATTAACGCTTTATCAACTGATGTATGTCAAAAAATATTAATAAAGCGTTCATTTGTTACTTTTAAATTTTATAATATGTTATAAAAATTAAAATAATAAAAAATGTTGTAAATAATGTGTTGTAGTTTGTGGTACTTTAAACTCGATTAATATTTTTTGACAATTATCAGCTGATTTCAAAATATATTATTCGAGTTTAAAGTATTATATAACAATATTATTTACAACATTATATTATTTTAATTCGTATAATATTTTTATTTCAAAATTTAATTAACAAATTAACGCTTTAATTTGCTGATTTTTGTCGAAAAGTATTAATTGAATTTAAACGAACTTTATATTATTTTTTAAAAATATATTCTTTTTATTATAAAATCGAAGAATGGCACTTATGGCTCGCGCTTATGTTGCTCTAGTTTAATATGTAAAAATGATATTTAAGTGTTAGCTTTTCAAACGTAAAAATAAAAAGAAGTTATATTATTTTGTTATTTATATTATTTACATTATTTATATTTGTTATACACAAAAAATATTGTAGCAAACTGTCAAGTAATTTCCTCGCGATAATCGCGCATTGACCTAAATAAAAAAATAATTACAATTACAAATTATTTTATATTTATTGTATGTATTATTTTCAGAGATATTTAATGAATGAAATCATCCAAATGACGATTTGGCTCCATAGCATCGATCGCTTTAGTTGACATGCTTTCGCCAGAGTGCGTTATGTTACGGTCGATGTTTCCTCGTGAATTGGACCAGAGACTATGAATGACTACTATACAATCCTCGCTTCTTTCATATCGGTATTGTGAATGGCGGTAAGTTGATTGATCAGCTAGAATCTAGGGAATCTTTATGCTGCATATTTCCAACATGTATAATCGAGATTCCACAGTCAATAGGAACAGCATTTTACATGAGCCTCACGAGTGACGATGGCCAGAGAGCCTCATATAGCCAATCAGATGTCCGCGGCGCGTCAATGTTGGATTCGATCCAACTTTTATTGGCTAACGCATCGCCTTCTCACCACGCGTAACGCATCAACGCGTCCTGTTATGTGTGCAGAAGCCCGTAGGAAGAGAGTGATAAACTCGATCACGTGTCCTTTCATCTGATTGGATAGAGGCGTTACAACAGAGGTGTTCTAACGCCTCTATCCAATCAGAACAAAGGTCACGTGATCGAGTTTACCATTCTCTTCCAATGGGCTTCTGCACACAGGACAGGACGTGTTGACGCGTATTCGTGATGAGAAGGCGATACGTTAGCCAATACAGAGGTGTTCTAACGCTTCTATCCAATCAGAAGAAAGGTCACGTGATCGAGTTTACCACTCTCTTCCAATGGGCTTCTGCACACAGGACAGGACGCGTTGACGCGTATTCGTGATGAGAAGGCGATGCGTTAGCCAATACAGAGGTGTTCTAACGCCTCTATCCAATCAGAAGAAAGGT
This sequence comes from Prenolepis imparis, assembly GCF_030444845.1. Lineage (NCBI taxonomy): Eukaryota > Metazoa > Arthropoda > Insecta > Hymenoptera > Formicidae > Prenolepis > Prenolepis imparis. Next base: position 16,216,152 of record NW_028141160.1, read on the forward strand.
CACGTTGCCCCTCTCTTCCAATGGGCTTCTGCAAACAGGACAGGACGCGTTGACGCGTATTCGTGATGAGAAGGCGATGTGTTAGCCAATAAAAGTTGGATCGAACCCAACTTTGATGCGCCGCGGAAATCTGATTGGTTATCGCGTCACCTTCTCCCCACGCGTAATGGCATCTGCAGCCAGCGCGATTTTGCGACACGCGATTCTTGAAAACGTGTCTAAAGTTTCTCTTCCCGCCAAAAATATTTGTCAACATTGTTTAATATATTATTAGACGCTTGTATTCACGCTCATACATAGTGCCTTCTTGTATTAATCGAAGAAATGGAAGTTAATCTTGCACAAGCTGGTCAAGCACGTGTACAGGATGAGGTCGGGATCAAATGCCAGAAACTGTTTCAAGATTTCCTGGAAGAGTAAGTAATATTATGTTCACCTATCCAGGTTTATATGTAAACAGAGACAAATTATATTAAGAATAATGTAGAAGACACATAAAAATTATAAATGTACTTTAGTAGTAATTATATTATTATTATAGATTTAAGGAAGATGAGGTTATTAAATATCTGGAGCCAGCTAAAGAACTTGTCAGTCCAGAGCGATGTACGTTGGAAGTGTCCTTTGAAGATACGGAATCATATAATCAAACTCTGGCTACAACTATAATCGAGGAATATTTTAGGTATTCTATTTTTATTTGTCAATCTTTATATATTGAAATATTGATAACATTTTGTAATAATTATTTTTTAATTATTAATGAACTAATCTTATGTTTTAGGGTATATCCATTTTTATGTCAAGCAGTTTGTAATTTTGTCAAAGATGTAGGACAATTACAAAAAGATAAGGAATGTTACGTTAGTTTTGTTGATGTACCGACAAGACATAAATTAAGAGAGTTAAACACATCACGATTGGGTACTTTGGCACGTATATCTGGACAGGTGGTACGAACACATCCTGTTCATCCAGAATTGGTTCTTGGTACATTTGTTTGTATGGATTGCAATGCAATTATAAAAAATGTAGAGCAGCAGTTTAAGGTATTATGAAGATTTAAATTTATATACTATTATACAAAACATGATTGATTAATTTTTGCTAAATAGCTCATTGTTTTTAGTTCACAAATCCAACAATCTGTACTAATCCAGTATGCAATAACAGACGACGTTTTATGTTGGACATGGATAATTCAGTGTTTGTTGATTTTCAAAAAGTTAGGATACAAGAAACACAAGCTGAGCTTCCTAGAGGTTCTATACCTCGCTCTGTTGAAATCATTTTGAGAGCTGAGACGGTTGAGCTGGTGCAAGCTGGTGACAGGTAGATTTGAAAATAATATTTAATGTTTTATATGAAAATATATTGTAAAACTATCAAAGTTATATAAATGCATTTTCTGATTTTTATAGATACGATTTTACGGGAACTCTTATTGTAGTGCCAGATGTGGGAGCACTATCTTTATCAACCGCTAAAGCAGAGATTGGACCGAGAAACAGAAATAATGAACAGAGAGAGGGTGTTAGTGGTCTGAAAGCTCTCGGTGTTAGAGAGTTGACATATAAAACGGCATTTCTCGCCTGCAGTATTACCGCTACGAGTTCAAGGGTAAGCAGAATCATAATAAATATTAAAAATATATAATCTTATTAAAGAAACAATTTACAATATTTAATTAATTTTGAATTTCAACAGTTTGGAGGCACAGATTTGGCAATTGAGGAAATCTCACAGGAGATGATGAAGAAACAAATGTCAGAAGCGGAATGGAATCGCATTTACGAGATGAGTCGCGACAAAAATCTGTACGAGAATCTAGTTTCCAGCTTGTTTCCTGCGATACACGGCAATGACGAAATTAAGAAGGGAATTACACTAATGTTTTTTGGTGGTGTACCGAAAACTACAGAAGAAGGCACGTCGCTAAGAGGAGACATTAATGTCTGCATCGTCGGTGATCCGAGCACTGCAAAGTCTCAATTCCTTAAATGTGTATCCGATATTTCACCTAGGGCAATTTACACGTCTGGAAAGGCGTCAAGCGCGGCTGGTTTAACGGCAGCAGTTGTGCGAGATGAAGAATCGTCAGACTTTGTCATAGAAGCCGGGGCATTGATGCTCGCGGATCATGGTATCTGTTGCATCGACGAATTCGACAAAATGGATCCAAAAGATCAGGTCGCAATTCATGAAGCTATGGAGCAACAGACGATTTCAATAGCTAAGGTATCTAAAATCTATATATTATACAATACACAAAAGGACTATAAGGACAAGTCTACATATGTATATTTTTAGGCCGGTGTCAGAGCAACTTTAAATGCTCGAACGTCAATATTAGCGGCGGCAAATCCCATTGGCGGACGATATGATAGAAGAAAATCGTTGCAACAAAATGTTCAGTTGACTGCACCTATTATGTCGAGATTTGATTTGTTCTTTGTTGTGCTGGATGAATGCAACGAAATTGTTGACAATGCTATCGCTAAAAGAATCATAGATTTGCATTGTGATAACCTAAATGATCTTCAAATGATCTACAAACAAGACGAGATTATTAGATACATCAATTTTGCTAAGCATTTTAAACCCGTCTTAAGTCGGGTAAGATATTTTAGAATAAACTTGTTGGAACTATCTTTCAGAAAATTGCATTGATTAATTTAATTTTTATATTCTAGGAGGCTGCCGATCTTCTAGTAGAAAGTTATACGGTTCTTAGACAAAGAACGGGTAGTGGAAGTGGCAAGTGGAGAGTCACTGTGAGACAATTAGAGAGTATGATTAGATTGTCCGAGGCGCTAGCAAAACTAGAATGTGTGGATGAAGTGACAGTGAAGCATATTAGAGAAGCGAAACGATTGTTACAGAAGAGTATAATTACAGTAGAACAACCCGATGTAGATCTTGATGAAGCTGGAGATGACGCGAACTTAGGAATGGATGTCGACGAGCCACCACCGCTTATGGCAGCGCTTAACGCATTAGGCAATAATGACGATGCACCGCCTGCGACACGTATGTTTGCATTTTTTTTTTTTTTTTTTGTATATTGTGCACGTAGCGCACTTATTGTCATTACATACATTTATTTGATTTATCAGCGTCTAATGGAATACGCGAACCACCGAAGAAAAAACTAACAATGTCCTTTGAGGAGTACAAGAATCTGTCGAATATGTTAGTTCTTCATATGAGAAGCGAGGAAAATCGTGCCGAAAACGAAGGTATATTTATTATAATATTAACAATAGCAATAAAAAAAGTTTTTATTATTATGTTTATATATTAAATTAGAGTATTTTTTCTTACAGGTGATAATAAAGGTGGCATCCGGAAATCCGAATTAGTTGCATGGTATCTTGATCAAATACAAGATCAATTAGATTCGGAAGAGGAGTTGTTAGAACGGAAGAGCTTCATTGAGAAGATTATTGATAGATTGACGTACCATGTATGTATTAATATTTTTATATATCGTATTGGTAGATTTGGATTTTATATAATCATTTATTGCACGGCGCGCGCGCGAATTCACTTTCAGGACCAAATTATAATACCTCTAACAATGACCGATTTGAGAAGTAAAGATAAAGAGGATGAAGAAGAAGAGGATCTTTTACTTGTTGTACATCCCAATTATGTCATGGATATATAATTTTGTGTATTACTTATATTGGTACTATAATAAAATGCGTGCTTTTGAAAGAGAATAATTTACTTTTTCGACTTTTTGCAGAAAAAAATACGTATTTCAAAATTTATATTTTTTTATTTTAATATATCGATGTTACATCTTTTTATTTGAATTCTGTGAATATTATAAGAATTAAGAATTATATTATAGAATAATTTTTAATTATTGCAAGAATGTGATAAAAATATTTTCTTATATAATCATAAGTACTTTATTCCTTTCAACCTTTAACAGGTACGTACAACTTGTTTGCTGTGTAATCTCATGTTTATCATTGTTCGTAGGCAAAATAAATGAATAAATCATTCAGATTGCGCAATATAATGCGATATGAGGAGTATCTCGAGAGAGTGACGGATCTTTCTTTAAATAACTTTTTTTTTTTTTTTAAGTAAAGATTGAAAACAAAAATTTTGAATATATATAATTATATGAATATATAATTTATTTTAATACAGTATATCGTCCATGATTTGCATGAACATTACAAAAACAGAGTAATCGGTATCAATGTCAATAGTACGTGGTAATTATCGTGGTATAAATCGTACCAATACGCATTTTGATGCATGTGCATTAGAAGGTGAAATCATCTGTTCTAAATAGAATATTAAATTACATATATGTATATGTGTATTGTATATAGTAGCTTCAATATCTCGAGTTTCGAGGATCACTGTTTTAATAACTGTGATATAAAGAGAGTTGTTTATAAATACTAATAAAAGTTGATTTTAAGTACAAAGATTATAAAGATAATAAACGCGCGCTCTTAAAATATTAAAAATTATTTTATTACACAAATAATTTTATAAAAAATTTACATAAATTTATATATGATGCTGAAATTTTCCTTGAATTAATATAATTTTGAAAATCTTGTGTTACATGGTTAAAACAATTTAGAAATTAATATTGAAAAATTACGATTAGGAAGATTGATATAAGATTGACTATATATAATTACACACATATGCATGATCAGCAGAACTTGTCACTTTTACTACGTGTACATTTATCAATATTTGCAGCTTTAATGCGACAAAGATACAGTCGTATATGTACTTTTATTGCTGTTTAAATGTACACAAAGTATGTTACAAATGTGTTAACTACATGTGGGTGGGGAATGTTCTGTGCAGCAATTGAGAAGATCACTTTGTCCTACAATTTTAATTTTATTCACAGTTACGTGATGTCTACAAAGAAGCTATCAACAGTAGAATTGCGACAAGTGAGGAGAGAGTATTGCTTAAAATTTAATATATAGTTATTTGAGTGCGAAAAGTGTGAAATTATCATTTCCATATATAATTTATCATTTTCTAGAATTATATCTCTCTTGATGATTTATATCTGTACGCTTATAGTCATGTGGTTTCAGTCACAAGAAGAATATCTATAAAATATTACCCATGTTATATGTCGCCAAAATATTTTCCACGTCACAAATATAAATATTTCAAAGTTTATTTATATACAATTCATAATTTATTTATAATTTTGTGATGAAAATGTGTGAATATAACTCTTTTCAGCTGATCTTCTCGCATAATTAAAAAAAAGTTATAATGTTTTCTAATAAATCGCATTTTTTTCGTCACAGATTTTTGCAGTTAATTTAAAATGGAATTTTGCAGAAAAAAATTGTCGCGACATATATAATCGCTTTCTATTAAATTTTTTGTAAAAGATAATTAATTTTATATTCCGTAAAAATCTGTGTAGAAAAAACTTTTATCTACATATGTATATAAGAATGTAAAGTATGTAAAAAGTAAAATTAATTCGACAGGAAAGAACATGGGTACCATGTGTAGGCGACTTTGCGATTTTGAAGAAATTCTTTGCACAGAAAGAAGGACCAATTTGGTATGCAGTGCATTTATTCGAAATCTTGCTGCGCGGATTCGGACAAGTGAGTAATAAATTATACAATATTAATTATTTTCGTAATTTTCATGATTTGCCATTAATATGGAAAGAAAAGATAACGAAGAGAAATATTATTACTTTCATATTATAGTGTATCCATATTGCAATCGTGATAATTTTACAAGATAGATAAAAAGACAATCAGCCATTAGCGACAACATCAACATATAATCAAAAAGAATAAAAAATATATTATTTTCAATTAAAGTTATTTTGTTAGTTTATTTTATTATAAGGAATTTTATATATAAAGTGTCCCAGAATTGATAGTAAAAAAAAAGAGAGGCATATTCTACAGATCAAAAGAAGGTAAATTTGTCTTATAAAACATATGTCCGGAAACGCACTTTCTCTGAGCTGTGCACCCACCCTTTTAAAATTCTCTTCGAAATTTTGTTAGATAATTTTTGACAACAAAAATGAATAAAATGCACAAGGATATGTATATGTACAAATTTTCATAAAATTCGAAGCCCAAGTTTAAACAATATACAGAAAATTTGAGTTTTTTCAGAAAACTTTGAGAGGGTGTAGCTCAGAGAGAGTGCGTTTCCGAACATATATATGTTTATATGACAATTTTATCTTCATTTGATCTGTAGAATATGCCTGTCCTTTTTTACTATCTAATCTAGGACACCCATATTATTTATTATTTTATAAAAATTGTCCTGAAAATGATCTTCATCCCTTAGATAAAAAGAATTTGTTACAGTAATATCGAATTTTACATTTCCGTACGTCACACGTTGCATTATATCATCACCGGAATCGCCGCATGTATTTTTAATTAACGTAGATTGGTTTGATTAACGTTGCAGATTGTTTTTGCGAATAATCCTCTCAGCGGACTACTGATAATAGTTACCATGGCTGCGATAGCGCCAGGTACACTCGCGTGTTCCGCAGCCACCGCCGTCCTTGGCCTCCTAGTGTCCGTGGTACGTTTTATTAATTATTAGCTGCGATAGTGTCAAGCGTTCTTGCCAAAAAGACGTAACATTTTCTGCCGCATTGCGTCGTCGAGACGGACGCTTGACGTTTCGACCGTCCCTATTCATACGTGACGGTGCACATCACGTAACGTTCATCGTTATTTCGTTTTCATCTCTTTCGGATCTAATGGACCGTTTGCGTGTGCACACGGAGAAAAATCACTGCAATGCGGCACCGTCTGGCAGCGAAGAGGATTCCAATGCTAGAATCCTTGTTTCGAAACGCTTTGCGATATGTCATTTTATTCAGACTCCTTCATTCTCTTGCAGGTCATTCGAGAACCTCGGGAAATTGTAGAAAATGGATTAACTATCTTCAATCCTTTGCTTGTCGGCATAGTGTCATATAATCTGATACCGCAGATTTACGGAGCTTTCGATACCTTAAGCCTTCTGCTTGTGTTCCTGGGAACGATATTCAGGTACATTCCGGCACATTTCATGTTTCTGTAGAGTATTTTGCAAATATTTTGATAATATTTGATAAATTGTTTATTCGTATGTTATCATAATAGTCATAAATTATGTAATTAATTTAACTCGAAATATATCGACGTGAATGATGGTAAATACGTTTCACGGAATAATATTCAAATAAATGTATTTTCGATTTAATACAGATGTCGCATGAAATATTTATCTCTATGCAAAAGTAATTAATTATTAATTCATAAATATCATCTTGACGTGAGTTAATTGATAACTTATAATTAAGCTAACATATACACGAATTAATTTAAACGCTTGATAATAATTACAGTATCAAAGAGAATAGTAGACTGTATATTTATATTACATTGTAGTTATACCGCGATAATAATGCCTCAAGCTAGAATGTATGAGTTTAACGTTACGAATAACATTATGAATTTAGATAACTCAAAGTTGGAGGAATATAGAGAATAGGTTATATAGGTTATATAATATATAGAGGTATATAGAGAAATCAAATTCATCGTGAGCCTATGTTTGAAAAGCAAGATATTCGAAATAGGAAGTTTACGATGGTAGATTACTGCAGAGTTAACTACAATTCACTCGCGTTATCCAATGCAGCTGAATGATAGCGTTAGCAAATTTTAACAATCCCTGTTTAATGTTTTCCAGTGTTTATCTCACGCGGTCCCTGAGAAGCGATAAATTCACAGGCACAGCGTGGCCATTTCACCTGGTGGGATTCGCGTTGATTTTCGCCCTTTCGACGCAGAATAGTGCGGACGCGTTGACTAAATCTATGGAACCGACGTTTGAGATGGTAAATTAATTTTATGTTACGTACGAATAAGATTTGCAATAAATCTCTATACGATTGTGTAGAATTATTATAAAATTTAATGAAACAATTGAAATAACATATTAGAAAAATAGAAGAAATTAGAATATTATAATTTTGCAATCTATTAGTAAAGACACTATGATATTTTTACACTGTAAAAAAAAATGTGTTAACTTGACTAAACCGTTCAACTAAATAATATTTTGTTAACTGAACATATATAAAAATATTTAAATTAAATATAAATATTAAATCTAACAAAACTTTTGACAAAACGTATTTGACTTAAATACTAATATATGTTCAATTAACAAAACAGTAATTTAGTTGAACGGTTTAGTCAAGTTAACAAATTTTTTTTTACAGTGTACTTAAAATTAAAGTTAATATAATAAAATAATTTTTTCCATTAATAATAGCGATCATCGTAAATAAATACATGTAATAAGCGGAAAGAAGTATACCCTTTAAGGCATGCCCTTAAAATTTACGAAACGTAGTACACGAAAAGCGTTTTATTTGACAAGCGCTATACTCATTTAAAATGAGTGATTAATCGCAGTTTTAAAGGTTTTAATTTATCCTCGGTTTTAGACGAGAGGGTAAGGTTGATGAAAAAAGAACGGAGGTTTCGGCACTTGAAATAAAACTCGCTCGAAAAGAGACGCGGCCTCCAATATTCAGACTATATACATATTTGACGTGCCTTCACAAGGGAAAATGCCTATCCACCGTGGGTCGGAGCATGGCTTTTCTCCGTATTGATCAAACTCTGGCCCGAACAACTCTGTCGGCGATAACTTACCTCCTCGGCTCGGATTTATTTCAGCCTAACTAGTCGACGGTTGTTTGTTACCGTTAAATATTGGGCAAGTTCCCGTCACGTTTCTCTTTTTCTCGCAGACTACGGCCTTTTAGTAAACAGCGCTACTAACAGTAGCATATTTGAAAATATGAGTTGTGTAGCTGCGGATATAAATTAAGTTTTATGACAAGAGAGAGAGAAAATGTGCCATTATCTTCGCGCTATGGTAGTCGTTGATGTATCCTCGCGATAACGCGAAAGAATTAACTGTACTCCTTCATACAGCATAAGTAAACTTCGCGATTCATGCGAATAATGTTTGATCGTGAGCAGCGAAATTTGTGAAAATCGCAGCTGCACGGAACAACCTGCCTGTTTTATTTTTTTTTTTTTTACGAGAAAAGTTTTTTCTTCCTGTATTATAGAAAAATTTATGGCCGAGGTCGATATGCGCGAGGCAGAATATAAATTACTTCTCTCCGCGCGGCATATATTTCATCATAAAATAGTTTGAACCCTCTCCAGACTTGTCGAGAGATCACCCCGTGCATTTCTGCATCATGTGCATCGGGTTATTGTGCAAGACTCTCCCATTGTTTTCAGCATAATGCAACAAGTGAGACAACGATGATGACGGCGACGACGACGACGACGACGAACGACGCCGGTTTCTATTCGGAGATTGCGACCAACGTTTATATCAACTGGGGAATGGTAGAGTTTACTGTTGCTCCACTTTTTGTAACTTTGTATATCGTATCCTCAATTTCGCATATATAAGTATCTCGCGAAAATCTTGAAAAATATAATAGCACTTTGTTCGTAGACGATTGATTCAGAATCTATTTTTCATATTGCAGATATACGATATGCAGTATATATAATGAAATCTTATTACAAGATATTTCGATAAACTTTTAAATTAAATTCGATAAACTTACAAATTTAATTCGTGGCATTGTGATTTCGCTATATCGAGTTTTTTATGCAATTTATGTATAACTACTGAGTACAAGAGTCTGTTAAATTTTATTTCATTTGAATATCGTATAACGATATTGATATTTGTTGCACCAGAATTTTCTATATAGCTGCTCGAAGTTATTGGGAGTACATAAAAAAAATAAAAAAGGGAATAAATATATATTTTTGCTTCTATTTATATCGATGAGGAAAACTCAATACAAAGTATATATAAATGAAGATATTATATCAATCTCTCTCTATTTGCGCGCATGCTTCAAGAAAATATATTTTAGGTACTACGAGGTTGCGTCCTTTCTCCGGCACAGATGTTAGGCATTGATAGTGTGATCCTTGGAGCTATCATGTACCTGGCAATGTTAATATGTTCGCCGACGACAGTCGCGTTCTCCTTCATTGGCGCTCTCTGTGGGATTTTAACAGGTATTTAGATAATTTTTTTATACAAAAATGTATACAAAAGGAGAGAAAAGGGGAGAGAGAAGAAAGAAGAGAAAAAGATATGAGGGAATCATCAATTAGGTTTTTATTAATGGGGTAAAATAAATATATGAAACTTATTTCCAGCGTCAATACAGTCAGGACGTTTGTTTCGAAATAAAAGTTTGGGGATATAAATTATTGTTATCGCAAGTTTTCTATTAGGTTTGGAACTCGGAGTGGACCATTATAAGGTCTACAGTGGAATCTGGGGATATAACAGTCTCTTGACCGCGGCTGCTTTGGGAGGAAATCTGTTGGTGTTGAACGGTCAGACGGCCGTTACCGCTGTCATAGGGGCCATTTTTGCTTCACTGTTACAGTATTCTATAGAATTGATGCTTATAAACGTAATTAAAACCCTTCTCTTTTTATTTTGCTGATTTATAATATACTTTTCACATTTCTAACGCGTTATATTTTAGACGCAATTTCCAATATTAGCGCTACCATTCGTAATAGTGACTTCGTTCTTTATAAAACTGAGTACTGGCAAGGAAGATCCAACGTTTCCGTGGCCCGTATCGCCAATCTCCTTTCCTGAGAAACAGCGTCATGATTATCTCGCCCGTTGTGCGGCACTTAAAGAGGTAAATTTTTTCCCGATTTTTTGCGTGCGCTCTCTTTCTCTTCTTTCTCGAGACCTTACACATAAAATTTGATATTCGTGATGATAGAGGTCGGAATAAACTTTATCACATTGTAACGTATATCTCGAATTCCGTTCTGTAAGACGCGATTTACCTTTGAAACTTTTCGGGCGATAAGATGGTTCTTAGGATCCATCAAAACCACGCCCTACAAGGACAGAAATTGATCTCTGCCCTACTTTCAACTTGTGCGTAGGCCAAATTGTCTTCCCGGTAAACGAAATGAAACTTTTGAGCCTCAAATCCCTGTAACACATTGTTATAATTAATGATTTCGTAAAAAATTAGAAAAATTAGAAAAATTAGAAAAATTAGAAAAATAAAAAAATTATTTAATGAAATTTAACACAGAGAAAAAAGTCTAATTATTATTATTTTTTATTCCAAATAATGTAAAATTAGATTAAATGTGAACATAAATTTAAACTGTATTTGTTGAATTTATATTTTATAGGAAGATACTTTGGAAGAACTTGAGCTCGTCATTCAGAATGAGAAGGGGACGTCCCAGAGAGCCGGATAATTAATGGTTTGTCCTTAAATGATATACGTAATTACAGTTTAGTATTATATGATAAGCGGCAATATTCAACCTTTCCTATCGTCTTAATTTCCTTTAAAATAAAAAAAATTCTCTTATTATTTTTAAATATTTTATACAAATGTATATATTTGATTGAGTAGCAATTTTATTATTTAGCTTATTATTAAACTAGTCATATATTTCTGACAATGGCCTTTGGATTGCTACAACGCAATATAATTCAATAATCGAGTTCACTATTTATTTTCTCGAAAAGAAAAAGGAATGTTTTCCGATTCGCTCGTGTGGAACAGATAGAGTTATTCTTGCGATGTCTACGAACATACATGCGAAAGATGATGTTTTTCAAGCATCAGTGAATGCTAATTAGAGTTACATGAATATATTTGATAGAGATAAGAAGATATAGATACCTACGTAAAACTATTTTCTTATCTTGGCATCATATTTCATGCGAACAACAGAGATAAATTTTTACATTTACAACAATGAGATACATTTGTGTTTACATTTACTTTATACACTGAGATTTATAACTTTACAAAATATACAATAAGAAATCATTTATAAAGTTTAATTATCTAAAAGATTATACTGCGTTTGCGTTGCGAAAAATTCGGAAGCGACACAAGAAATGCATTAACACTAAGTAACTAACACAATTTTATTACAAAGAAAAGATTTTACATACGCATATTTGATAGAGGTAGGAAGATATAGATAACTACATAAAACTATTTTATTATCTTTTGGCATCGTATTTCATGCATAAACAACAGAGATAAATTTTTACATTTACAACAATGAGATATAATACACTTAGATTTATAACTTTACAAAATATACGATAAGAAATTTATAAAGTTTGATTTAAAAAATTATATTGCGTTTGCGAAAAAATCAGATGCGACACAAGGGATGCATTAACATTAAGTTACTAACACAATTTTATTACAAAGAAAAGATTTTACTTTTTAATCTACGCACGTACGCTCTCTTTTTCGTATGCAACGTGTCCCTGGTACATCTCTGATTCCACCTAAATTCTTCGCCACGTTTCTAGATAACAGTGTACGTGCTAATCGTCTTATCTCGCGTAAGTGATGCAAAAGCTGGGAGGGAGAACGAATATATATATAAAGATTCTGCCAGTGGAAGGAGCTTTTTTCGGTGGGGCGTCTTTACACGAGAAGCTACAGGTCGATTAAATTTATTTGAACGATTCCGGCTCTCGCGAGTCATAAATTCAATCGCTAGATTTTTATTTGCTCATCTCATAATGCAAAACTGCACTGAGGGAGCCATACTGCATGTCTATTGCTTATCGCTATTGGATCTCGGGTTTTCACTTTTGCGCAAGCTGCAATGAAATGTAAGACAGAGGAAATTTTACGCATGAAAAAGAGCTTGACTAGAAATATATTCCAAAGCGAATAGCCAGCGACGAGGAATCTGTGGAAGAGATTGTCCCGAAGACAATCCGAATTTAACAAAGGCGAGGCCATTCCGAAGGTCTCCCTCAACACCGGCTGACCTAATCAAACTGACAAAAAAGGTACCTTATTGCTTGGGGGAAGGACGGTCACAATTTGTCCTTGTTCCTTGAGAAAAGAGAACTAATGAAGAAAAGTAGAGCGAAAGTCCTAGTCTTTCGCCTGGCTCGTTAAAGTGATTTTTTTGAATTTTTTTATTTTGCTCCGCGAGATTCGATATCGTTCAATCTCGGTGTTTTGTAAAATAATAGATATAAATTTTGTAATACGTTACGATGCGGTTAAAATGCGGGATTTTACGTTCGTGCTTCTTGTATCGTTATCTATCTTTATAACGTAACCCGTAACTGCGCGCGGTTGCAGCACAAGCAATAAAATGATTTATACCTCGATAAATCGAGGTTTAATACAGAATCCGCAAAGTCAGCTTGTTCCTGGGAAAATTATGGAACGGATAGTTTTGTATTAGATATTACAATAATTTTCTCTGTTAAAATTAACGTCTCTAACTTCCCAATTGTCAAAACGCAATTTATCATTTCAGTAGTAAATAAAGGTTAAATATTTTAATTTCGAACATTAACGTATTCACTAATGTGAAAGAATAGCATATACATACATATATTTAATTGATAATATATTAAGCTAATAAAATCTTTTTTTTACAAAACTATATAAAAGTTTGATAAAAATTGATATCTTTTTTATTTATTCGCATTTACTAAAATGCAATATTCTAAAAATAAATTTTCAATATGCAAGAGTTTTCTATTAAAGCTACCAATTTTTTTTTTTAAACTATTACTTCTTTTAGTCTAGTTTTAAATATATTTATAATCTGGAGAATCTGCGCCACTTTTGGCACATTGCGTGCGACATATCCATTATCGGGCTAACTTACACGAAGACCTACATTTCAAAGGCGCTGAAAGTGGCACATTTGCGTGCAGAATAAAACGAAGAAAGAGAAATTTAAGGGATAAACATCTCGGTTCGTTGGCATTCTTATAAGAGTCCTAGCTCCCCTCCGGGGAGGAGGGAGTGAAGAGTCGTCCATCCCTCGGTGTGACGACGGCGCCGACGTCGTCGGTGGTGTTGGCAATGGTGGTGGCGGCGTCGGCAGGAAGGGGTAGGGCTGAAAGCAACCCTGCCAGAACGGCTACCTGCCTGCCGCCAACCCTGTTCGCGACGCTTCCCCAGTACTTGGACGACCGCGCACGCGACATCCTACCCTCGGGGTTGCGCGTTGTCGCGTCGTGTATGCGTGTGCATGCGTGCATCTATCGCGAGTGCACTACGCGGGGTAGCGGCATGCCGAGAGCGTTGCTGAACACAGCAGCAGCCAGCAACGTGGGGTTAGCGTGACATAGAGAGAGGCCTGGAAGGATCATCTCTCGCGCTGGGCGTAGGAGACCTAGCCGGATCTCCCGGTCAGCATCTCCGCGAGATATGGAATAAAATGTAGCATCGCCAGGCTAAATGAGTACAGGAGGGTGCGCGAGTAGTGAGTAATACATGAACGGAATTAACGCGAAGTTGCAAATAGTAGTGTCCGTGTATGTGCGCGTATGTATGTGACAACAAGTAGTCTCATGTTTGCGTGATGTTTTCGAGAGAGATTTGTTATAATCTACCTTAGCTTTTCTAGTTCTTTCCCTCTCCGTTTGTTTGCATATACACGCATCTTTTTTTTCTCTCCTTTTCGTGGTACAAAATTTGTCTTCACTTTTTGAAAAAAAAATTTAAAGATTAAGTAGACTTGCGCTCTCTAGACGTTTTCGTTATGTGATCCTAGCTTACCATCTCTTTGTCTACTCTATTTTGACTGTAATTTACCTCTTTCTTAAAGGTAAATACACTCCCAGAAATTATTTTGCAAAAAGAAACATTTTGAAGATGAAAGAAGAAAGATTTGTACTTGCGATATCTCATTTTTTAAAAGCTCTGTATCACCTTTTTTCCTAACTCCATCTCTTTTTATCTATGTTTTATCTATCTTACCCTCTAGTGTATGCTTTGTTTCGGCGCTTATTTCTGCTTATGAGATACCATGTACATTTTCGCGAGATAGCTTCATTTTTGTTCCTTATCCCCTGAAGAAACACGAGAAAAAATCGTCGATCATCGGGGTTCGCGAAAGAATCGTTCAAAGAATTGAGGGCGACATAAGCAGATTGGATGGTATGTGTTACGGTGAATAAATTAGGACATTGTTCGAAGATAGCCGCGGGGTAGTTTGAAGCCCGCACTGGGCCGTGCTCGATATCTCGAGCCTGATCCGCGATACAGAAGTCACAGTATCATCGGGTAGCTCAAAGCGCGGGACCATTAGTATCGAGTGGATTTTATGATCAATCAGCGGCCAAAGCGTACTAATGTATATCGAATGCGCTAGTCGACCAAGTTATTATGCAGGTGCTCTGACGTTAGAGCAATCGAAGCTAGAGCGATGACGCTCATCATCGAGCTATTCTTTACTCATTCAATCACTTTATCGCGTTTCATAAACGAGAGAGTGATTTACTATTCCTATATCCTATTTAGATTCAGCAGATACGGTGATCTCTTTTAAGACACTAGAGGATTGTCCACAAAATCTCTCTTCTATTTTAGTAAAGTTGGAAATATATGATAGAATTTCGCGTTTACAGCGTTACATTTGACATTCTTTGAATTTCAAATATTATATAATATAATATTTTAATTAGTTGCTGACATAATGAAGATTTTTTTATTTTTATTTTAGCGCGTACAGAATATTTTTTAAACTTACGATGTTTAATGGACCATTCAATTACATAATTCTCGATGCAATTTTTAGAAATAGATTGATAAAATGATATTGAATTATTTATAGTTTGTAGAAAATATTTCTCGAACGTTCTTTGACACTCTATCAAAAGAAAATTCAAACATTTAAAAATCAATATTCAAAGCTATTTAAAGTATTCAAGAAATAGAATGTCATGAGATGCAGAAATATTTGAGCGCGTCATACACACACAATATCAGTATAACTCCGATAATTTTCAATATTGCTTGGAATCTGACAATTTAAATAATTGACAATATTGGAATATAAAAATCCTCGATTTAGCAATTATTATTTCCGGGATATCGCATTATTCAGCTATTTCAACAGCCAAGAATTTTCGCGTCGAATAATTTTAATCTCGATTAATTAGTATAATTTTCTCATGGGTCGTATCGTGTTCTAGCTTGGCATGGATGCGTGTTTCGACCGTCCTTCGCATTGCGTCGCACGGAAGAACGGGGTCATTAGCTACGCGGATAGTCGGAATGGGTCAAGCGAAATCGCTCGGACAGAAGCGAGCGACGTAATTCTGATTTCGTTTTTGAGGATACGCGCAGAACAGGTCGATCCATCATCGTTGCGGCTTCATCCGACACCTTGACGACGTAGATCGATCCGATCGACCTGACCGTATCTCGCTACTCCGAATGCGGACTTTGTGTTTACAAAATACGCGATACCCGAAATCTTTACGAAGAGTCGTGCGCTATTGAATAAAGTGTCCCTGGACGTTTAAAAGACTAAGTTTTTTTTCGAGACACCCTCGAGACACCGGCAATCGATTCTTCGGAATTGACAAACGATCTAGAGCTATTTTCCGCCGCATTAACTTTATAATTATTGAAAAAATAGTCACGATAGCACTGTGATAGAGATTTTGATGAGACACTAAGCGATTCCGTAAAGTAACATCCGGCAATATCGAGTTATGAGTGCTTTTGTGTGATGCGACGTACATCTGCGTAACTACAGTGAATACGATTAATCATCTCGTAAAGCGGATACTTGTGAAACTCGCGTATGATGGAAATGCGAGCGCCGGCCAAACCGCTGGAAGATATTTACGGCAACCGTGGAAAATCATTCGTCTCGTCGAGCACGGCGAATCATCTGATATTTGCTATCAGATAATGCTGGGCCATCATCGATAATGGAACGATAATCCGGCTAAGACTCGCATCGCGAAGCTGACCGTTGCAGTCAAGGACGGTTCACCGAACATCGATTGGTTCACGGAAGACAGAACGAATCCAGATTCCTTCCTGACAAAGTAATGCCCAAACGGGCTATAAATGGGCGTATCAATCACATTTGTGGGAATCTTTAATGCTGCGATTTTGAATCCGCGGAGAAGCGGTTGCCCAAATTGGAATAAAATAAAGAGTTATCATATTTTACCTCTCTTGCCAATCGTTAATAAGCAATTAGCAGTAAGTAAACAAGATCGAGTCAGATACTGCCGGCAAGTACTGGTAAAATTATTTAAATATCAAGACGCTTATATATGAATTGCATATTCTATTCGAATACTCTATTTGACACGTGAGAGAAATCTAGAGAGAGCTTTCTTCTGCTCTTCGAAAACACAAAATTGCTTTTGGGTCGGTGAAGAAAATATATAGAAGAAAGCTATTTCCCATAGTAGCCATTGGCGCAAAGAGCATCGACTGCTAATGCAAATGAATTGGCAAAGAACATCGACGACCAGCTTTTATGCGGCTTGTAGCTGTTGCTGTTACGAGGAAAGAAGATCGTTAGCAGCGTCGCCTGGAAATCCCGCGGAAGATTAATGAACGGTGCGGTTAACGCTACAGCGAAGTCGCGCGACGATAACAGCCCGACGATAGAATCTGCGGAAAACTCTCCCTTTCGCTCTTTCCGATTCGGCGGTGGTGATTCAAGTAAGCCGGCTTGATGTTGTCGCGCTTCCTGCAGGAGCTGTCATTAGCGGACAACAGGAACGCCGCCGCAGAGAAACGGAAGGCCGACGGTTTGTGATCGTTTCGGCAGCGGGCCGATCGTTCCCGCGTCACAACCGATCGCGAAAGCGCAGCGATCGCCACGATAGCTGCCGATGAGGGTAATGTGACGAAGGCGGCGAGGGCAGGTGAAGAGATGACGGTGACGGTGACGCCGTCGACTTCCGACGTCGCCGACAAGGCGGTGTCGACGGACGATGGCGGCAGCGGCGGCATGGAAGTGGCCCGTCTCGAGGCCGTCCTCGCCGCCCTGGTGGAAACAAAGGTGGAAGCGATGAAGGCATCCTCGACGCTGAGCCGACGTTCCGGTAGCGCGCCCGCCAGTCCGCGCCGACCTAGATTGACCTCGACCTCGACGGCCTCCTCTTCACTGAACCATCACCACCATCATCATCACCATCATCATCATCCGCATCACTCGCAGCAGCAGCAGCAGCACAATAAGAAAAAAGGCCAGCATCACCAGCAGCATCACCGTCATCGTCGTAGACGTTATGACTCCGCGCCCTGCGGAAGTGATTATCTCAACAATGTGATGGATCATTCTCAGCATAAGTTACCTAACGGTAAGTCAAAAATTATTATTCGCGCTTATTAATTAATTGGATATATGTTAAAGTAATCCATCTTCCTTCTCGATCCATTACAAACTTATAAGAACGTTTCTTCCAAGAAAAAAAATTGTTATTATTTCTAAAAAATTATATTAGATTCTTTTATAGAGATTCTTTTATATATAATCTTTTAAAGTTAAATTTTAATTAATTGAGAAATTCACGTTCACGTTTATATTCCACAATAAAATTAAAGCCAATTTGTTATCAATTCTTTTTTTTTTCAGCGCATAGAAATAAATATTTCTGCATTGTTAAATATTGAACAAGACTAAATGATATTTATCAATTGTACTTTCTCTGTTTGTTAGGAAGGGGACGGAGAAGAGCCTCCGAAAGTCCTCGAAGTCCTCGAAAAAAGCGCAGGCATTCGAGGAGCCCAAATGTTCTTCAAGGCGTCGTCCAAGACGTTCACACCGGCCTCGATTCGCGCTTCGAGCTGCTCGGTATTGACGGCGACCAAGATGTGGCCCTAATAAACTTCGAAAGGGCCAAGGAAGTCCTAGGCGACTCCTGCGAATATCCACGGCTGCACCGAAGTGCCTGCTACTTTTCTCAAAGCGCAGCTCAATTGTGAGTATTTTCTTTACGCTCAATGCACTTTTTAAAAGTCGCGACGATAAGAACAGTGTCGAGAAGGCAAACTTTGTGATTTCGTAGAAAGAATAATATTCGACGAAACTATTATAAAAACCAAGTTCTTTTCCCAACGGAAATTAAAACATCGTCTTCGCTGAGAACAAACCGACTTCAAGTTCCATTGAAATTATATCCTCTCTCTTTTTTTTTCTCTTGTAGAAAGTCAGAATGTTTCAAGAAATTTTCATATATTCCCTGACATAATAGTTTTCTCATTTATGATTTCGTGAAACTCGGTCTCGCGTGCGCATCACTCTCTCCGTTGGCAAACTTTCGTACGCTATCTTGTCCTTTACGGGATCGCCTATAGTGTTACCTAGTCCTTCCATATTCACTATATTCGATCGGTCAACTACGAAGAGGGAGAGAGATATAGTTTTGGCGTGAGCGCAACATATAGTGGAACTGGGTCAGCGCAGTGCGTGATTGTGCGCCTTAGTCATATGCCGCTCTCAGCAAACATGGTTTGGCGGCTGAACCACCTGGGCGGCAAAGGACAAGCACTGTTGAAGCGTGTAATGAAACTGCGGCCGATCGGGAGTTAGTCGATGGCGAGAGAGATCACAAGGAGACGTCATCACGTTATCACGTCATCCTCTTGTGTGCTCTTCTCTTTCCTTTTTTTTTTTTTTTGGATTTTTTAAACAAATTCTCGAATTTTTATATATAGCGAAGACATTCGATAGCCTTTTAACGTGATGATAAAAAGAAGTCTTTTATAATTTTCTCATATTAATTAATCAAGTATTGAAATTGTGTGACCTCTTATAGCTCAGGAGTTTATCTAAGAATGCTTATTAAACATTTTTAAAGAATATATTTTGTTTTGTATTGTAGATAAAAGATATTTAATTATTTATATGATATTGATGCGCAGGAGATTGAAATATAAAAGATGCAATAATTTATAGAAATAAACATAAAAAATAGGATTTTTTCAGTTCTTGAAATTTGTTTTAGCATTGCTTCATAAATCCGGAATAATATCCTTCGGTTAAAAATGCAATAACCAATGACCAAAACATCCTAGATATATGTAAAGAACTGTCAAAGAACGTATCTTGACAGTTATCAAATAACTGTTCGATATATTGTAGAGACAATTTAATTAAAAGACTTTTTGTACGACGAAGTAGAGAGAGAGAGTTGCCGGAACGACTGATTCAACGTCGACGTTTACTACTTGATACGGTCCGTTCCCGATATAGCTGAATCTACTAGTATATCGATTTAATTTCTCTTTATCGTACTTCTTTTAATCGAATACGCTGTTGCAATAGAAGCTCCTATCTATGTTTCTTCGCGTTTTCCGATAGCTTTCCGTTACAAATGTTATGTGTTACATCGATATATTTTTATAATGTATACGGAAATTAATTTTATCAAAGTGTGGAATAACGAAAACGTATATTTATAGTCCGAAATATATAAATTTTCCTAACAAATGTGCGACGGAATGTGCAAACGTCGCGTCGACGCGAATGGATGTATTGGCCATTGTCTGACCTCACGTTGGTTGTTATCACTAGCTCGAATTCGAGCCCTGTACAATGCCCGCCCGGCGCGTCACCTCGGTTATCGTTTTTCCACTTTTCCGTCCTATTCTAGCAGCGTTTTCTAAAATTATACTCAGAGAACACGTGACACACGGCCTTCGTGTGTGTGACGTAGATAGTGCAACGATTGTTCTTCGTTCAGCTCGATATCGGGGTCTGCTTCTCGTTGGTTGTTGTGAATATATATCGAAATGCTGGAACGCTTTTCACGTTATCGAGTTTGAATTTGTAATAGCTGAGCAAAGCTGAACAATTTTATTGTAAATATGTCACGTTAATTTATCACGCACCTTGTTTAATGGGGGCTCCATATTTTCTTTTTTTTATATCAGTAATAAAATTCTATATAATTTCATATCACCTATTTTATTGTTATCAAGACAAATTGTAACAATCTTTTGTCGAATATTTTGCATATTTAATTTACACATAGATTTATTTATAGTCTAAAATTTTATATTATTAAAACATTATGTTTAATAAAAAATTTTTAATTACAAATTTTAGCTCTAGAGTTTCGAATAATCATCGAAGTAATTAAGTACGCAAAGATACAAATTATTATCACTTTAATTATTTACGTGTACATTTTTAGTTTCTTAGAGTTGCGGAATTAGAATCGTTGTTTGTCAGCATTTCGTTTCTTCGTGTTGTTCAGCTTCTTGCTTTCGATCTTGGTCTATCGAAAATGGGATAACGTTTCTAATTCTAAGGGTCGATGTGAAAGTAGTATACGGAAGTATACATAACAATGGATCGGCCTTTTAGTCACCCGCATACAGCAACTTCTCTCGCGTTTCACGAACAATGCAGGTACCATCATGATCGATATTTGTTTGTTGCTCGTCTTTCTTCGAGTCTTCACAATCAATGCCGATGTCCAGGAATATACTGGAGATATTGTTTTTATCGTTCGGTTCGCAAACAAAAAGTGCATATAGATTTTAATTAACGACAACCATCGCGACAGCTTGAGACATCTTATTCAAAATATACGCGTAGTCTCGATAAACTTAAGATGATACAGTTTCGATTTATTTGATCAATTTTTTAAAAGCACTTGAGTGTATGTTTTATATAATTTATATTTAACTTTAATAGATATTTCCTGTTTCATTTGTTTTCTAGTAGTTTTCAAGTTGATCTTAAAAATAGAAAAATTCTATTTTTGATTTCAAAGAAATTGAAAATGAGATATATAAATAAAATATTATTTTTCAAGTTAAATTAAATGCCAGATGCACAGTCGAATTATTGACATATGTTTCATATTCGAAACGGTATTGATCTATAGTAACGATTTGATAAGCTATAACAATAACTCGTTGTGGAAACAATAGCTTGATATTACATGTGCTGTGATGGATTTCGAACGCGTCGTTTCAAAGTCAATGTTTGCTTACTCGAAACTTTGAAACGAATTTTCATTCGATTTCATAGAATAACGAAAAAATAACGAAAAAAAATCTCTTTCTTCTTGCCTGTTCCAGAAAAATTCATTACGACGACGACGACTATGTGGCGTTGAACATAGCCGACGAACTGGAGGAGGAAGAGACCCTGAGCGGTCCGGAGAAGGTGGACGAGCCTCAGGGAAGGTATCATCGACCGCGAAAAAAGCGTAAACGTAAACGACGCAAGATCGAACCCGTCGGTCCGGAAGAGGAGCTTGTCGATCCTGAAGAACTCCCTCCCCGTGCACGATGGACGATTGTCGCGACCGCTTGTCTTTTACTCGCCATGTCCTTGCTCCTGGTCGGTGTCACGCTGCGGATGGCTCCTATAATCGACGACATGGGTAAGTGAATCAACACTTTCGTCTTTTAATCAAAGTGGTATATTCATCGCTCTATTTGGCGAGTTTAAAAAAAAAATTGTTTTACACTTCTTTTTTATTTTATATCGTTAAACGTATTTTTCTAGTCACTTGTATCGATATCGTTTTTTTTTTTCAATTAAAACTGCAAAAAAGATTCGTGAAAGATAGAACGTTCCGCGTGCTCGATAAACGCTCGTTTACTCGCCGGTGATTTTATTAGAACGCGATAAAGCACGAGATTTATTATCCGCGGTACGGATTTTTTTACGGATGGAGAGTTATCCAAAGGTTTACGCGATGCGAAAATAGTAGCTAAATAGTAGTATGGATTTCTACATTTTGAGAGCGTGGGAGAAAATCATGTCGGATTACCGGAACTAAAATATACAAGATGGTCTCGAGGGTGGTAACCTCCGGATGAAGTTGCAAGACATTAATGATTTAATACATCCTTACTATGCAATCCCAGGAAAGGATATTGTCACTCGAGCAGATCCAATTAACTGCACTGTCAAGTTTTCACAAACTTGGAGATTTGATTTAATTTTCTTATAATCTTCCATTAGAAATTTCATAAAACTGTCTTCTTTCACCCACACTGTTATTAAATCCGCAGAAAGTTTCTCATTATCAAGTTGATATCTACTCACTTAATAAGTATGTAAATACTTCAAAACTCTAGTACATATATACTTTCAAAATAATTAGGAATTATCTCCGGTTCCGTAGAAATAAAAGTCAAATTAAAACGGTGACCTACTAACTCTATTTCAAGTAATATACTTTTCTAATTTATCTGTTTGAAGTCAAATTTTCTCTCAATGCAGAATGTCTCTGACCTGATATTCTAATTAAATTTATAATTAAATTGATGTCTTCAATTGTGTGAGATGATCTAAAAATTTCGAGTTATGGCGATTGCTTGATCATCGATTCTAATGCGATAATAGTTTGATCAGCGTCGTTAACAATTTCGTCGTTTCTTCCTAGCAGCCACGAAATCACGTTTTCTCGTATACACTGAACTGGTATACTCTTAAACCAAGGAGAGGGAATGCACAGAGATTTTCGCTAATTAGCCGGTAGAATTACGCGCGGTGACGACCGACGACACCTCTGAGTGCCATATCTGACAGTGAACCACTGCCTCGGATACACGATCGTAAGGCGCGCAAAACGTGCACCTATATACACGAAAAGACGTATATGTATACATTTAGTTCCACTCGCACAAACGAGCTGTATGCATCAGCGTGCGAGGTCGAGGGCGCTCCGCGTCTCTAAATTAAAGGCGCGCGTCTGCGAATCCTCCAGTCAGCCGTCGGATTTCCGCAGCTGAGCCACCTTAAAGACCCGGACTCGTCGGCCGGAGTAAAGCTCGCTTTCGAGAAGTTAAACGTGTTATCTCGCGACTTGTTTTCCTCCCTCCCGTGTGTTGTCGTCGATCGGGGCTCAAAATGTTATCTCGCGGCGAAAATGCGAGGATTCGCGATTCTGTTCGTCCGGTGACTCCGATTGGAAGCGTTATGCGAGAAATGGAATTAAAGTTTTAGCGCGAGTTTCCACATTTCCGATGCCCGCACCTCTCTCCGACGTGATGTGAAACTGTTGAAACGATCCGCTGGAGTTAACTCTCATTTGTCTCTCCTCGAGGGGAAACAATTTCCTGGACATCTGTGCGCGGAAGCAGTAAGGCAAAAATAAAACCGCGCTTTTGCAAAATCACTGACGAGAAAAATAACTTAAAAAAAAGAATGAGATTTTAACGCTTCCAGATTTTAAAGATCATTAATCGGTTGTTAATGAGTAAAGGAACGAGATTAGTAAAGATTGTCATCATCAAAATAGATCATCAATTATGATTATTAAAATGGAATATTATAATATTCGAAATTTTTCTCTGAAAAATACTATTTGTCTTTAGTATCTCAGAAAAATTTATTGCTAAAACAATATCGTGATTTTCACGTATAATTATTCGTTGTATAATATTTTTCGCGTTTGTTTAATATTGTTTACTTTGATCCTAACTAAATAATATTAAAATTTAGTTTACAAGCCGTCAGCGATATCCGTTTCCGATAGAATACGTCAAAGTGTGAATGACGTTGTATAAATACACCAACGCGCGCGAAATCAACAAGTCAAAGTCGATACTTGAACTTATACGGTTAGACGATATTCTGTCGAGAGATTCACGGAAGCGATGTCATCGCTTGCGGCAGCGTTGCGGAAGCGTTGCGGTATTATTGATCCAAGAAGATGAAATTGTTGATCTCTCGTCTCTGATGATTATTCTCGACGCAAACGTTTGATAATATTTAACTGGCCTGAAGCTAATAAATTTCCAGAAATTAAGTGCGCGATAGACTGAACGTAATCGTGAGCGAGATTATTTTCTCGACGCTCCGAGCATTGTGCAAAGCTTTGTGAAAATTGAAAATTATAAAATACACCATACATTTTTCCTCATAATTTGCTTGAAAAATTTTAGCAAATTTCGAAATTTGTGTCACTATGAAAATATATTTTTATAGAGATACAAGACAAAATTATGAAGCCTAGGCTTGTGTCCTATTTACATTGGAATCAAGAGTTTAATGAATTTATTATATAATTGTGATTGGGCATTTGTAATTGATTGTTTGTAAACCACCTGGTTTTAATAGTTAGATGTACGAGATGTTATTTCATGCTTGACTGCAGAATTTGTTTGCAAAATTACTACGGTATCGATTTGCATCAGATGCGACGTTCCATAACATCAATCTTTCATGTCAACGTCAGTATGTGCAACTTTAAATATTTTCAATTATCAATATGGCTTTTTCATCGTTATATCGTGTTTGAACTTAAATAGAATTATGAAATTAGCATTCTTTATAAGAGACGAACTCAGTATATTAGCTATAATTATATTTAACTCTAATTATACTTCTAAACTTTAATAGTCTCTGAATCTCTATATTCAATCTTTTTAAAATGCCCTACATTCATTTCGAATTTAATGTATACTTATATACATCTCGTATAATTGCGCGTCTTCCTTTTCTTTTTTAGAAAATTTTTACATTTCGTCGAGATAAAAAGGAGATGAATTAATTCAATTAAGTGTCAAAGCAAAACTCGTTTTTTTCGACATCCGCGAATTTCAAGAAATGTCTCAGCGAAAGATAGCTCTCTCCGATACTTATAATTGTGACGTCTTTGCTGCAAAATTATCGTACATGCATCGTATCGATCTTAAATTCGCAAGACGCCTTCCTGCGCCCGAATTGCACAGGAGAGGTCTCGTTTCGGCACTTTATAGCATCACGTTTACATCGTTGTATTGCGTTCACAATGAAATCAGGTCAAGCCCAAACACGCGGTTGATTTTCGCCACCGTTCGATTTTGACGTTGCACGTCATTAAAGGGTACGGATATAGACCGATCGTCATTGCTGACATTTGGTTACACCCACAACTGCCGCATGTCGATTCATTACGATCATTTCCGCGCCAATAACGATCGTTTCGCTCGTACTGGATCGAGTGATCAATCAATTAGCGGTCTTTAATTAATTCCAACGAGCAATTGTAAGCTGAAGCCTTTGAGTCAATGCTCGAGTTGAAGCTCATAATTCAGCATTATACTGTTCCCAAATTTGCAACTTGACAGAAATCTGTCCATTGTTTAACTATCAAAATTTGCTAGAAAATTATTTTGTAGCATAACATTTTTTATTTACTTTCTTTTCTTATTATCTTTCTCCCTCTTGCGTACATATGTTTAAGGTCGGTGATGTTGTGACTCTAAAGTGCTAACGCTGCATTTTACATCGAGCCCTCGTGTAAAACTGTGCAAAGTACGTGTTTTTTTTATTTCACTGTCACCGAGAGGAAAATGGCGAGATCCAGCCGTGATGGGTAAAAATTTAAATAACACCTATTTCACGGGGTCATAACAGGTCATACGAGCAATATATTGCTGGCCATTATGCCCGCGTACCTCAGCAATATTGTAAAGTAGTGCGCGTATCGATCTTGTGCAGTTAGAAGATGACATCTGTCGTGTAAATTATTATGTGTCCGGTATTTGCATAATTCTAGGTTGCGTCAATTCACCTCGCTACGTCGTCTCGCATAATCAGATAACATTTGCGTGTCGCGGATTGTCCTAAACGCGAAATGCGTTTAACGCATTATGAAATTAACACATTGTTATTGTTTCTGGAACGCTGGCTATTTGTGTATATTATTTTGGTAATTAAATGTTTTGTGAATATTTATTCAGGGTGGTCATGAAATTATTTTAAATTTGCTCACGCAATTCTTACTTACAAATATATTTTATATTTGTATTTGTTTTATATTTTTTTTTATTAGAAAGTGTTGAGTATTACACAAAAATTTAAAATTTAAAATTTCTACGCAAGTTATTTCATCACATTTATTCTGCAAAATTCTAGAGGATTAAGAAGAGAAAGTGAATTATTCTATTTAGTTCTCCGATTAAAAATTGTATAATTCGCGGATGATAAATTTTATTCTGCGTCAAAATTTGAATTCTAATTTAACGAGTGTCTCTCTCTGTATCGCGTAATATAGGATAATCCATTTTGCATTTAGAGAGTGAAATTCAATGCGCGCGAGCATTACGTGTGTGCTCACATTATTATATTACTTCGCGAAATCAGGTTGGACCTGATTCAATGTGTTGTACCTCTCGATTTGACATATGGTCTACTTCGCAGGTGCGAATGTATTACAATTCACAACAAAATCTCCGAAGTAAATCTGCGTCATTTTCGAACTGTACATTTTTCTGACGTCACAAAATGTAGTAAATCTGTAAAAATATTTTAGAGTTTAATTTCGTTCTCGTAACCGTGAATTAAAAATGTCGGGTTATAAATACTATCGTCGTAATTTGAAAGCTTTCATGTTCTAGCGCTTCGCCCAGCGCGTCTTGGAATTCTTTAAAATGCTGCGCGAAGAGAGATATATATATATATATATATATCCGGTATATGAAAATTTCATTTATAAGAAACTAGCTGAGTCTCACACGCCACACCGTAGTGTGGCGTCATTAGAATAATGCGATTTATATATACGTGTTACTTGGCAACACTTGGTGTCGACAAGTAGTATAATTTTCCGTAGTATAATTTTGCTGAACGTAATTTTCCACGTACACACGTACCACATACATGCACCCATTAGGAGATCTTATTTTACACGTTCTTCCGCATTCCCGACATAGCGACGACTTCGCGAAACTGGGTCAATTTCTTCGGAGCCAATCGTGTTGTTCATTTTTTCACTCGTTTATTATTAAAAGTAAAAGGGAAAATATAAGTGATATCTCACACGTTTTTGGCAGCTTGTGCCAGTATCAATGGCTGTTACACAGATAGTCCATTAAGTGAACAAAAGTTTCGGAGACAACGCTACTTTACACTCTGCCAGTTTATGATCCATCTATATGCGGTAAATTGGAAGGTGACAACTCGACAGCTCATTGCCTTGTTGTGTGCACACTGCTTGTATTCGACGTAACTTTCGTAAACTGTGAGGCAAAGACACGATATATCATCATAAAACGGATATACTTTTTGCTCCAAGATGTGTAATTGA
Source organism: Prenolepis imparis (assembly GCF_030444845.1). Taxonomy (NCBI): domain Eukaryota; kingdom Metazoa; phylum Arthropoda; class Insecta; order Hymenoptera; family Formicidae; genus Prenolepis; species Prenolepis imparis. The sequence goes on from NW_028141160.1 coordinate 16,244,067, forward strand.
AAGGAGGAGCGATCTGTCAAATTTATCGCGAGAAGTATCGAAGTAGGCGCCTATAATCTCTACTTTTTGCACAACAATTTCGACGAAAGAACGTGAATAGTAATTCTCATTTGTCTTTATTTCCTTCTCTCAAGATAGAAGGTTAATAATCGTAAAACGTTGGCGGAGAATTTTATTGGTAATGGAACTGCGCATTAGCGTCAATGGTAATCGTGATTTTCGATCGTTACTAAAGTGACGGCGAAACGATTACTCCTACGGAATTGCATTCCGTGAGATTCTCGACTAATCTCGAGAAGTTGAGACTCGTGCCGAAATTAGATCGGATAGTGTTTTTCCTAATTAGTCAATAAAATAAAATAATAATTGACAATGTGTATCATAAATTTTTAATTGAGAGGCAGAAGAACGTAAAACGACAATTTTTTATTTGCTGAAACAAGACTTGCTAAGATCTTTCGGGATATATTAACTGAATGTATAAATTTAAATTAAATTGAATAAAAAATAAGAGATTCCTAATGTTTATTTAAATAATTTTTATTTAAGAAAACTTATATTGCGCGGTTACATAAAATTATGGCAACTTTTTGATTTTGTGAAGCTTCGATTTACTTTACTTTTCTTAATTCAATCTATAGATCTTGTTTTCTTGATTTTAACGAAGTAAATATATTCAAACCTGATAATTTTAGACCTTCTGCTTCCCGGGAAAGGAAATGCTGACGTCCGACGCGTACAGTCGTCACGCTGCTTTTCATCCTCGTTCCGTTCTCAATGCTTTCGCACGGCTAAACTTGATATCTTGTACTCTCATCTCCATTTAACTGCACGTAAGCGCACTGAGTTTATGCTGCAAGCGAGAAAGCATTGCAGTTTCATCTCCAACGACGGCTATCTCGCTGCCGGATCATAAATCTATCGTTCTACTGCTATGGTTAGTTTATTCAAACACTCTCGGATTCGGGATTTGAACTGATTTTCCTTCAGCGTATTTACCTCTGTTTTGATGTCGGAAATCAGATTTGTGCTTTGGACAGCGCTACCTCTTCTTGACAGTATATGTAAAAAAGTCGCTGGTTTATCAAAATATTAAAGCTTCGAGCTTGCTTTACTGATCACTCTTTTGAGATTTATGAGATTCAGAGAAATGTACACATTTTATTAATACATCGATATCTGAGTGATCTAATTAAATAAATATTTTTTCAAAATATAGGATTCTTGTTATTTCATACGAAAATAAACACGCAATGTGGAAATAAGATTGTGCAAAATAATTTCGCAAAATCTCGTGTTATTTTTGTTTGTAAAAAGTACGAAAAGTTAATTTTTGTACTAGTTTTAACGGATCACAATATGTTGTAATATTATCTGTAATATTTTTTTATGGTATAATTATGGAAACATCGCAGAAAAATAAGCTAATGCTGCAAACAATTACAACGATTAGGATAATATATAGGTCAGAAACTTAACATTTCGCGTTTCAGTTAATATCCGTAGATTTAAAAGCATTTTTCTCGAGTAATTTTTTCGCGAGAAAATAGGTGAATTGCAATATGCCGCGAGTCCCATTTATTCGGACAGGAATCATTTCTTTCAGAATACTCTCGCTCCAGTTTCTTCGCGAGCTCCAAATATTAGTCCCCAGTTATTGCACCATGGTGAAAAGCCAGCTGAGCTTGGATTATTCATATGTTTCTCATTTGAGAATTGTAAGAATCCAAAGAATTGGAGAGATTGTGCGTGAAACAAAGATTGCATCCACATCTTTGCTTTCTTTTCCTCTTTTCTCGCGATTAATATCTTAAAAAATAAAAATATAAATAATATTTTATTATATTGTGCGCATCATTAACAATATTAATAACTCATATTTACAGTTGATAGATATATGCAATTTAAAAAATTGGCAGGACTGTGTCAATAATTCAAAAGAATAGATTTTAACATTTTATATCAATCTTTGAAGAATTTTTTTTTATCGCTGCATTAAAATTACAGTCAAATTATATTAATAATTTTCATAAATCACTTGCGAATCTCATTAATTAATTACATAAAAGCTAAATTGCACATTAATTAATCAAAGATATTAATGCTTACTGTGTATTGTATACGTATACGATTCTTGGCTGCATTCCGAATGGCCGTGAAACTAATCGGCGATTCATCTTCTTTCTACATTGATTCAACATTTTTCACCCTTAAAATCAACTAGGAAAGATTGGCACGGTTTCAGCGATTAAAGGTCAAATTTAATACTTGTCGCCATCACGAGCCAAATAACGTGTTAGATTGTAGTTTTAAAGGGGATTTTTATTTTACACTAATATGGAAAGAGAAAGAAAAAAATGATATCAGTCTAGTTTAAAAAAAATTGACTGTAAATTTCATCATTAAATCTGCTCTAATTTTCCAACTGCACATTTATATTTCTCGTAGCAGTTAGCAATTTTATATACTTTAATATCATTTGGAGAATATTGTAGATTTTTAATAAATAATAAAGTATTTATTACATGATCGCGTTTTGTTATATATTTTATTTTGTTATATACTTAAAATATATAATGTTTTATCATATTTTAAGCTTCTTGCGGTAGATCTAATGTAGATCTATGTGTGAAGAATTTCTCTATATCTGAGATTTCTCCAAAATAATCAGCGTTCTCCAAAGTAATCAGATCTGACATTGATAGATATAAGAATGCGGTTGGGACCATAATGAAAGATAGCTATATGCGAATGCGCAGCATCCGCAGTTCCGGCGACAGCTTGCAAATGCCTGTGTCACCTGTTACACCCGTCATTCGCCTCTTCACGCTTTCCCGACATCCTGGCTGCTATTACGCCGTCGAGATATGCTAACATCGGTAACCGGAACTAGAGCACCATCGATTATCGATGTCTGGCGTTGCGCGAGAAAAATACGGATCACAATTGGAAATTCAGTGCGCGCGGAACGTCGGAGCCAATTTCGAACGATCCGTGAAATGTTCGCGGTCGCGTTACAACCGCATTTCACCGACACACGACGTGAAAAAGGTCCGGTCGGATATGATGAATAAAAGTGAAATGGCGCGTTTACGGGCTCGCGAACGACCGGCGAGTATAATCATTTATCATATATCGCGAAGAAATTTTACGGTACTCGGATATATCTTTATCATCCCAACCGTACAGAACACGGGACTTTTATTCGATTATGCAGTCGATCAACATCGAGGGCCTTCGAGACTCGTTATCGCGCACAACAAAAGGAATCCGTCGATACCATTACGCTTAGTTTCCGTTTCCGGATGCCAATTTCCCGATCCATAATCGTGCATGGGGTATCGAACGCGGTAAATTGAAGCCGCGATGTCCGCGCTTTAAAAGGGCACTTCGCCAGATGGATAATTCGTTTGATCGGCGGTTTCTTCGCGACAGATTACATTCCTTATGGAGAAGGAGGGAAAATCGACGATTCTCGCCGTTATCCATCCATCTTGCAAAACGAGCCGTCGATGGTCTATCGAGTTTACTTCTTGATAGGACTTTGTCGAAGAAACGAGCGATTCATCACCGTCTTCGTCGGTCGTTTTACGGACCGATGACGATACTGAGGTAATCTCAGCCGCCGCCGTGGGCCGTGGGTGGTGAAGCTCTCTCTAAATATTTGGCCGAGTATATTTATCGGCATGCACGCGGGATTTGCGTATACGCGTCGACGGATTTCGGTCTGCGGGGTAAGGAGACACGGGAAACGGATCGGCGGTCCACTAGATCCCCCCCGATCAGCTAAAAATACACGTCGCAATAAACTCAAGGGTGACGTCCACCGCCGCGTATCGACGACGTTTTTAGCCGTCCTTCTTCCTCTCTTCGAACTTTTGTGTTTTCTTCTCACCGATCACTGTTCCTCAAGATTATATGTTCCGCAATGTTTACGCCATTTGCTATCATAAACTACGTGGTACCATAAACCTGGGATAATTTCATCAACGTCGCTCAGATTCTCGAAGCGTGAAAATAAGCAGTGAGGGGAATACAATTTTTTCGGCAATATTCGTAGGGAATGAAGCCACTTTTTAATGGCTCTTTTCTTAACTCGTGACTTTGTTTCCTCACTCGAAAAGTTTGGTATATATTTCGGTCCGAGCGATAACAGTTATGAAACATTAAACGCGCAGTTGTGTGCTCACTGATTGCATCAACATTTGCCTTTCTGAAGGGTTTATTATGATAAGACACCTGCACAGTGTAACGTTGTGTCAAGGATAATTAATAATAACAACGTGTCTTCAAGTTCGAAGTCCTTGAGAATCAAGGCCTAATATTGTACAATATATATTCTCGCTGTCCGAATCACAGTTAGGATTTAATTCCCTCACTGAAAATTTTCAGATTTATATTTCGACTTTTTCCAAATTTCATTACTGTTATATTTGCAATGCAACAGTTGTTAACGATTTCAATATTTACATTTCATCGAAAAATTTCAATATATCTGATATTATTTATAATAAATATTATCACTTTTCTATAAGAGAAAATTTATTTTTTGGGCAAATTGTTTTAAATAGAAATATTTAAAAGGACGAATTATATTAAATTTCAGATAAATGTACGTATGCATAATAATAGATGTTTTTAGATTTATATTCTATAGATTTTTTTTCAATAAAATTTTAGATTGGCTAATTTGGCGACAAGTATAACATGAGGCATTCTATAAATTTCTCATGCATGAGAAGCACTTATGGCGTTCTTGCAAGAATATTCGTACGTTGCTGACGTTCATAGAAGACGACCTGGCCCCTTTGAGCTCGTTGCGGTGTCGTGGTCGCGATTAAACGCGAAAGCACACACAAGAGAGTGCTCGATCCTGTCGATGGTAAACCCGTGAAAACCGCGGTAGATCTACTTTAATCACCCTTTACGACGCGATATAAATAGCCTTTCAGTTATTTATCACCTACTCTCCATAAAAATCTTTTCCCGCCAGCAACGAAGATACGATAAAAGTTTTAGTTGAAGCTAATTTACATTATTCCGAGAGATAATTATCTCCGAATTAATAACTTGCCCATCGCAATAGCGAATTTCCACGATTTTATAACAACAAAGTGCAGGATAACGCTATTATACCCTTGAAGATACGCATCATTGATAATACGATAAAGTGCGGATCGTTCATACGTATTTTGTAAGTGTTAACATTATAATTTCCGTAGAAAAACTTGTCCTTCACGGTAGACTGCAGCGTCAAATTAATGTAAAAACAATTCATATTAAAACTGTATAACGATGAAAAATAGTCTGGACTTTTCGACGCGTTCTCGAGACCATTAATTCACTCGCCATGGACATTAATCATCGAGACGATCGAAATCGTCGACCGAGTGCCGCTTCGTGCGAAAGGATAATTCTTTACGTGGATGATTTCGCGACAGCGAGCGGCCAAGAGCTGTCGCCGGAATTCCGTACCGAGGATGTTTACGTCTTGTCGATCGAACCGGATGGTCCGCGAACGTGTCATCGTTCCAGTCTGTATCCACCCGACAGTTCGAGTTTCCATCTGGATGATCGTTCGATCCTTTATCCCTTGAATTCCGGCGAGAGATCGCCCTCTTCTAATCTGCTGTACTCTCAATCGAGCACCCCGAGACGCTCAAGATGCAATTTAGATGTCGATCAACGTTCCAGCAGACGTTCCAGCATGCAGTCGAATCGTTCGAGGACGAACAGCTACAGCAGACCGACTCCTTTAGGTAGGAGGAACGTAAATAAATGAAAGAGCATCTTCTATTTTTCATTATTAATCGCAAACACTTGGTCTCGAATAATTATTATATAACGTATTGGCATTGTTCTGTATTTTGTCGTGCTAAAATATCTTCTTGCGACCTTAAAATATAATCGGATTAAGTCAATCTGTTTCTTGCCGATTTTGTGACGTCACTGCTCGAATGCATTAAAGATGCATGAGATATATCGCATTTAGCCTTGAAGCATCCAAAAGCGATTATCGCTTCTATCGATCAATTTCTGTGGGCGTGAGGAAAAGCGCTTTAACATTAATACGCGACGACGTTGAAACTTCAGGGGATGATAGAAGAGCTAGTGTTAGCAAGAAAACCAGGCCGCGGAGGGCAAGTACCGCTACTCCACGAAAGGATTCCGTTCGTCCCACAAAGACGGATGTTAAGCAGACGCGGAAGATAATAGAGGACACTCATCAACTTGAGCAGACGAGGCGTCATCGGCGAATCGCCATGATCGTTCTGGGGATTTTTATCTTTCTTCTCACGGCCTCGATACTGGTGGTGGTCATCACTTTGACTCACAGCACCTTTCTGAGTCCTGCGTCAGGCTCGAAGGAGCTGGCCGAGCACAGAGCGCAATGTAAATCATGGTTTTTGACAGCTTTTATGAACACTAACTCCAAATCACGTGGAACATACGTTCGCTAGATCACTGAAATTATATCCATAATCGCCAGTTATAATATATTTTCCTCGTTCGTCGTCATCGAGTTTACAAAGACATTTCTTTTTAACTATTTTAAAAGTTGATTCAACTTCTAAGACAATTTTTTATCGAACGATTACGTTTGATAGAAATAATTTAAGTCTGCGCTGTTGTTCATTCATGAGGGATAAAGTTAGCCGCATCGTTAAAGTTAAGAAAAATCTATCCCGACGCGAGAAGAAAGTAACATAAATCTACATCTTGTTCGCTCCATTTCCGAAACCGGGCACGTGCGACGGCGATGTTGTATTATACACTTGTGTAAAGATATGTGTATTTCCAAGTTTCAAACTTTACTTACCGACATTGTATTATTGTTTCAGTACGAAAGGAGAACGAGGAACTGCTGAACTCTCTGAACAGGGACATTTCCGTGCCTGAGAATGTTACAGCGTCGCCCTAAAGCGGAGTAATCAAAACGAAAGTGCATCGCTTGTCAATCGTTCTTGATTCGCTTCAGCCACGTGTGACACGATATCCTCACCTTCACGAAGGAGGATCAACGTTGGCGTTTGACGAAGTGCGAATCATCCGGACGATCATGGGAGAAATCTCAAAACAAATGGTGAGAAAGAATGGCAATTTTGGCGTATTCATCTCTTCAGCAAATCTCAGATCGATAGCACGCTGATTAGATGTATCGCAGCTTTAACAGGACGCTTCAAATATACGCGTTCTTGTATACGACGCCGCGGTAAGGTTGTTGCAAAGTATTCGCGAAAAATCTGACATCGCGATATCCGACATACTATATTGTACTGTTGATTGTATTGTTGCCATATTTAGAAACGGTGTATATATATATATATTATATATGTATATACATATATATATGTATATACACCGTATATCGTCTCAATGCAGACTGGGTGCTCTCGATTCCAGAAGGCTTCGTCAATAAGAGCTAACTCCGATCAGAAGCACCAGACCAGCATTCAATCTGAATTATTGGTGAAGTTCAACGCGTCAAATTAATTTACTCGGCAGTAACATTTTTATCCGATGAATATACCTTTCAAACTCTACAATTGGAATATTATCTCGATAATTATCTGTGACTCATATATTATTATTACTCAATAAATTACTCGGTAATAATATCGTAAGCATTAAGTATGTCGTGATAAATCGTACCGTATGTTCCGCGGAGTGCCTGATTTGCGTTGAAACGAATCTAATCTAATTCTTTAAGATCGCAATACTTGTGATGAAAGCTCGCGAAGTAGTTTGCGAATTTCAATCCGACGATGAGTCACGCACCGAAATGCCAACAACGAAGGAACAATTAGAAAAAAAAAGTGACACGTGAGAAAATGTGGCGTCGTAGACATAGCATTTGATCGTTCGTCTGTCGGCAAAGGAAACGACGTGTACATGAAACCTCCCTTCTATACATTTATTCGAGTGTGCATATACGTGGCCCGAATCGAGGATACACGTGAGTATCGATCTGCGTCATCAACACGCGAATACGGGCTCCATACGTCACGGATTCGCGCGAAATCGTGTCGCAGGGCAGAAACGCGACGTAGAATATATAGCTTCTTTTGTGCTTTTTTACATGTCTTCCAGGACACGAGAAAAGGAACACGATGAACTCGATGAACGGAGGTTCTCAGCCGTTGATTCCTTAACGCCATAATGACGTTCACGATATTCTCGCGCATGTAGAAAGCTGTACATAAAAGAACGTTTGTTATTTAACATTATCGTTTGTAGTTACACGTCGAGAGGCTAGTCGAGATAAGGGCCAAGTTGTTGTTGTCAATTTGTAAGATAAATTGTCGTAGAAGACGTTTGTTGAGATTGCGCGATACAGAAAGAAGAGAAGAAAAGAGAAATAGAGCACACGAGTCAGTTAAATTAAAGTGTGTGAATGGATTTGAGTGTGTGTGTGTGTGTGTATGTGTGTATGGTCATGCATATGTGCATTATTGTGTAAGAGTACAGTTTATTCGCTTCGTATAAAACGGTCAAACTATTTTTATTCGTTCGTTTCACTCTGCTGCTCTCAGTGCAATTTCGAATTTGGCTTTGTGACTAATTTTGCTTAAAGTTTTACCGAATGCTTTTCGTAAACGCGTAATGGTTTGCAATTCAACAAAAACTTTTTCCAATACGTGTATTTTAAAATCTCTTTTCACGAGCATGGAAAATATTTGCTAAACTTTTAAATCCTGCACTTATTAAGCGAAGTACATAATTTCGATATAATACGCGTTTCATATTTCCATAAATTCATTTAATTCCATAAGAAGTGTTATTGTTATATACAAAAGCATATTTTCGCTATTCATAATTTAAGAGATTTAAATTGTTTCATATCATAAAGTTTATTCTGCTTTATTTATGCATTACATTCGTGATGGAAATTATTTTAATTTGATATATCAGATCAAATCTGATATTAAAATTGCAAAAACGGATGACGTTTCATGGCAATGAAAGGGTCACATTGGTATATCGATAAAAATATAAATTATAGCCTCTGATGTATAGACACCGTTTACATTCGACGGGTATAATCTGGCTTACGCTGAAAAATATGTATAACCAACACGTTTCGCAACAAAAGCTCCCTGTGGTACGACAATGTCGAACTTGGATATCGCTTAAGACCAGAAGAAATAAAAGTTGCGCGAAAATCGAAAATTCGTTCAGAAAAGCTTTTCTCGCGTGACGCCCGATACGATAAAATTGTATCGTTCAGACCGACATTATTCTTTCTTCGAGAACTCTATAACATTTATTATATTTTATACTTTTAAAACGTACGAAGTGCATTGCAACACAAATGCAGCGTTTGCTTTTATATATATAGCTTTCTTCTCTCTATGTATTTTTATTTTTTCTCTATATAAAATATTGGAATGAGTGATATTTCCATACGACTAATTTTATAATTAGTGTATCGTTTTTGAGGAATTGGGCTACGAAGTCTCTATGAATATCTACGAGTTTGCTAGCGGTTGCTAATGAAGAAAGATCTTTTTTATCTGACGATGAGATAATGTACGATAGCGCGTTTATAAATATACTGTCGGAATTTACACGCGGAATGTACATATAGTGACTAGTCCCTAATGTCGTTTCCGCGACAAGTAAAAAGTTTCGCAACGTGTATAATAACGGATGCTTAAGAACGCGCGACAAATTAGAATTTTTATGACTATTTGTTATTACCAGACTGTCTACTCTCACGTATACGTCGAATTTAAGGTATACGTTCCCGAGACACTATGCGATCGCGCTAATGTAGGTCGATCAATAAGGCTCGACAAGAAGAATTTTTCTTCAAATCTCTTTTCAAAGACCAATCTCTTCTCAATTCGTCAATTTCTCTGTCCTCGGTGCCGAAATAACGCGCGTTGCTCCGTTTCTATTCTAAAGGTAACCGTCCTGAAGAATTATGTTTTACTGGAAAACTATTCCGCTGATCGCATTTGATATCCTCTTTTGCTTCACCTAATACTTACTAACTAATGAACAGGACTTGCTATTTACTTACTACTTACTAACGATAGGATCGACGACATAGGCTCGATCGATCGCACTGATCGCGCGCTTGATGAATGTTTATCGTCGAAGAAGGAAAACGATCAGTTTGAATGGTACGTCTGCGTCGCACAATCAATCGGCAAACGTAATCGCCGATCTCTCTTATGCGATATGTATCGTATGAGAACGTATAAGTTATAGAAGTTTAACGGTAATCAGTCTTTCGGGCGAACATCGCGTGGGCCTTTCTTTCTAATTAAGATTATTGGAGATTGCGTTACCTTACGATAACGCAATCGATTTCGTTGATAAGTTTGTTAACGTAGTCTTAAAGCAATTCTCTCACGGCCGTAGATCTCTCGTTAGAATATTTCGGCCATAGTTTTCAGCCGATCTCTTCGGCGATGAAAAAGAAAAGAACGCAATAATTCGCTCCATTGCGCGTAGAAAATCCTTTTCTATGAATAACATTTCCCTTTTCTACTTGTAACTAGTAATAATTTTTAGGACCACTTGTAGAAAAGAAAAACATAGTATAGAGTATGATTTTCTTTTTGCTACGCCTTTCTCTCAAGACGAATCTTCGTCTTCTTTTTTGCTTAAAAATCGCTTGGCCTAAACGCGAGAAATTCGAATTTAAAAAGCGAGCTAAAGTAAATAGCTTAGAGTGACCGCGCGCCTCGTGGCTGCCTGATAGTCCCAAGAAGAGATCCCACGAGAGCGAATCGAGTTCGACAAGTGTTTGAACATATAGTTGACGTTAAAAGCTTTACGCTAGTCGCGTTTTTATTTCTTACGACGCTATAATACGAGGATAATACGATCGCGCGGACTTGGCATTGCATATAATGAAACATGCTCTCTTTTTTTTCCTCAAGGTTACATTGTACTTAAAATTTAAGCTCCAGATGTGAGATGCATGTGCCAAACCTGTGCGTGTATGTTACAATATATACTTTAGATTTCCTTCGACACATTATAGTGCCGGTGCGAGTACGATCGATTGTGTGTGCGTTTTTATGAGAGACGAACGGGCATTTTCTCCGTCGAGGGAGAACGTAAACGTAGCTCGTTACGAGAACGACAAACTTTAACTCGAGAATAAATAGATTGTTCTCTAAATCATTCGCACGGAATTGTCAAGTAAAGTGATTCTTACTTTTGTCGTATTGTCTTCGATAGCATCTTTTTATTTTATGGTAGTGATAAGGCGCTGGCGATATAATATGATTGACATGACGATTGACAAAAACGTGTGTCCTATAAAATAGATAAGGCATAAAAGATAATGTACAAAATTTTGATTTCAACATTTATTTTGAAAATGCAACTAAGGAATTTAATCTAATATAATTATTACAATTGTATTAGAAGAGATAAATTGAATTTAAAAAAATATTTGTTTTATAGAAATATTTTTGAAATATTTGAAATTAATTTATATTTATATTTAGGTATAAAAATATTTGAATATAATTTAAAAATGCTTATAAAAAAAAGACATTTGTATAATTATCTTTTTCTTTGAGGAAGAGAAAAAAACTTTATATTTCGCGTTACTTTTTAATTACTCTCTATAATGTCGAATTATTAATTATACACCTGAGGTCTAGCAAAATTTAAAACATTTATATTTTTTTGTAATATAAAGCAAGAGAGCACTTTGTTAAATATTAAATAAAAAACTAATTCTGTACGCTCTGTGTCGTTATAATTATGGAATAATATATATGCAGATTAATCCGCGGTAAAATTGAACAATATGCATAACATTGAATAATAAGCGGAATAAAAAGCTGCATGCGAGTTTTATCTTGTCGTTCTCGTATGCAAGGCACGCATGTTTTATTCGAGGGGAAGGATTCGCGAGTGGCCGCATTCCGGGCACGTTGACGAGATTTTATGCCAGGGATTGTAGTAGTAATATAATAATCTCGACCACACAAGATGTGTATCATAGCGAGAGATGTTGTGAGATGTTAAAATGGATGAGATACATTATAAAAATTTATGTTTCTATATTGTAATAAAGCGTTTATGTATAACGGGGTTATTAATAATGCAAAAATATACATACTAATTGTCCGGTTCGCGACGACTTCTTTATTGGCCTTTGACCGATCACGCCGTCTCCTAAAAACGTCTGAAACTGTAGAAATTTCGAAATGTCGCTGAGATAGGAAGGGAAGGGAATAAGTAAAAAATGCAAAGAAAAAAGCTCATGCTTGATATATACACATATAATTGCGAATTAAATATAATAACTTTATTGTTAACGTATATTGCAAACTTCTACATTGTAGAAATCTGAAGTTGAAGTAAAATTCGATTAGTCTTTTAACCCTGCCTGAAAGGGAACGTGTAGAGAGTCATGCAATAGCGTGAACATACTTGACACACTCGAGAGTTAAGATATTATAAGCTTATTAAGAAACAGCGTGCTCCGCATAGCCGTAATAATAATAAAAGCGAATGTGATCGTCGAATTTTTCGCTAAATTACTTTTACGAGCGAGTGTAGGTGCTCTGTCCATTCATACTTTCGGCTGTTTATTCATCAAACGTAGCTATGTGTTTTTTTTTGGTCTACGTAACAGGTGGATCGCGTCAAAACGGGGGCAAAAATAAATCCCTCCTTTTAGCGAAGAGGGGAAGGTGCCATTAACCCGATTATGAAACCAATTTGGGTTCTTCGCGTCGGTCAGACATCCACTTATTATTAGCGACCACTTATACGCACGAGAGCACGCACCGGATATTCCGGTGAGTTTATGACACGCGTTAGAAAAATGCGTGTGAGTGTATTTTTCTTTAACTCTAATAACGGGCCAGTTATATTCTACGCCGAAGCGCTATTCTTACAACGCATGTGTAAGAACCTTATCTTAAAGGAAAATATAATCAGTAATCGGAGCAATACATGGGCTCCGAAGCGATCGATTGATAATCGACAGATTCCAGATTTGATTATCGATCACTCTCACGTAGGTCTCTATGTTAAAGACTGAAAATTGAAAAAAGACAATAGAAGAATTGAATCGTGTAAATTGCATGTGTGTGTCTAAAAGACAATTAAAAAAAAGAAGGAAGTTATTTATCATGTCATTGCATAAGCATTCTAAATTCTTTTTATGTTAGATTGTATGTACTTTCGATAATTTTCCAATGGTAAAGTTTTCGCATACACGTATCTTACTTTCGTTCATCGAATTTATCTTAAATTTCCGTTTAACTCTACCTTAAAGGGATAAAAAATATTCATAATTAGGAAACAGAATCTTACTGTTCCAAAAATTCTCTGTATTGCTTGTTTTAGCGAATTTATTTTTGTAGAAATTTTATAAATCCCATTCTCTTAAATATAACTTTAATCGGCGGAATATGAGTTGGAATCAAACTCGGATTTATCGATTATCAAGCGACCGTTGTACTCACTGAATATTTTATCATGAAAAATGATCTATTTTGCAGAATTAAAGCGAGACGGATGCTTTTCTGCCTAAATCTATGAGAATTTTTTGCCCGTTTCGAGCTCGCCCACGAAAAGATGAATAAAAAAATATACGATATTAATTAAAAACTAGCAGTCTTAAGTTTAAGTTTAACCCTGCCTAAAAGGGAAGAAATGGTGGTCATGCAAGATTGCTCTATCATATTTGGGGGCCTAGCTAAAACGCACATTGGATCGCATGGTGGATCTTGAAGAAACGATTTTACTGAAACGGTTCTTCAGAAACCATCGAACAAATTGTAAATTCGCATTATTTTCGGCCGAGATTCTTTTGCCGATCGAGACTTTTGTCAATCAAGTTAATATCGATGATCATTATCGATATCATTTCAATTCAAGATCAATACAATGAATGTTACTTATACAGTTGTTGAAAGTAAATGTAAGAAAAACGTTCAAAGCGAACGCAATAGTGATCTCGGTTCTCGGAAAACACACAGATCTGCTTTGATAGATAAAAATATACATCAATCGTAAGAGCAATTGTTATGCTTCCATACAACTGTTGCGTTCGCTAAACATACTCAATTCGTGCACCTTGTGTGTAAATAAAACGATCAATCTTCATATGTCGTTAATGTTAACAAGAAACAATGATATTGAATTTTTATCGTTATTTTCTGGAATATTTTACGCAGTTTAACACATGTTTTTAAATTGAAATGTTTGAAGATATTTTTGAATTAAATTGTGCGTATGAATTAAAATGTTTGTTTTACAAATAAGAAGCGCTAATTAGCATATTTAAAATTTAAACTCAATTCAAGTTTAAAATTTGAAAGTTAAATGTAATTCAAACATTGTTCATCAATACGTGCTGGAGTTTCTGTCTAATCATAATATCGTATGATAATATTATACGATTAGAGAAAAAGAAATCTTGATCGGAAAGTACTCTTTCGGCGATCTCGTTACTTCAATTGAAGCGCCTTCTTAAATGGAATATAAGGGCCCTTTTTTAGAACACTAAACTCTTACAAACTAATTTTTATCTGAGGTATCCTCCCTCCGAATATAGTTTAAACTTTAGTTTGAAACTATAGTTTCATGTAGCTGAGTTTCGGAGTTTTACATTACACAATAAAAGTGTGGAAAAAAACTTTCCAAATCAGCGAACTCCAATTAAAATACAAGGGATTTTAAATTTGTTGTAACGTGGAGATTCTCAAATTTTTTTTTTTTTTTTTTTAAATGTTTTGTATGAAAGTATCGACTTTTTGATAGGAAATGCTTTCTGACTTTTGTGAACAATTTGCAAACAATAATGCCCATTTAAATTTTGCAAATAATAACATGCTATTTGCATTTGAATCTTACTCTAAAGCGACTAAGTCCAATTATGTATTCAAATATTGCAAATTGATCTTACCGATGATTTTGTTGGCAATATTGCTCGTTCATTTTTATGATCGACCCGGACGAAACCACCGGAAGGACGATCGGCTGCCTCGAGATTCCCTGTCGAACGTCCCATAATCCGGAAAACGTATGTCGCTTATTTCTATTGTCCGAAAATTACCATACATGAATTTTCACATCCTTAAACATCCTTAAACATCCTTATTTTCGTCTATCGACTTAGATATCGTACTTATTTCAATGTGTTCGTTGTTTCTTTCTTCGGTTTTTTCTGATTTTCTTCCTGTTTTCTTCTTGTTCTTACAATGCAACTCCTCTTGGATCTCCAACAGCGACTTGCCTTTGGTCTCGGGTACGATCAGCGCGATGAAGATTAAGCCGAAGAAACAGATGCAGGCGAAACAGCCAAAGCTCGTGTACACTCCATAGTGATCGGAAATCACTTGGTACAACTTAGACACGCCGAAAGCTAGCACCGAGGACACCACATTAGTCGACGACACAGCGGCGCTCTTGATGTTGGTCGAGAACAATTCGCCCAGCATCATATATGGCAGCGGATTCAGGCCCAAAGCGATAATCAATTCGTATAATATCACGCATGTATGAAGTATCCAACCGTATCCGGTCAAGTTCGTTTCGTTTACGAACTTGACATAGTAAAAGATGCTGGTGCCGGTCAGTACGATTCCAGCTAGAAAAGTGGTACTCAGTAGCAACGGCCGTCTGCCGAGCCTGTCAACCAGAAATACCGCTGCCACACCGGCGATCAATTGAAGTACACTAAGTAAAATGACTGAGGTACTAGCGGGCAGAGCCCCGTCACCCTCTTCGAGAATTTCTTGAGTGTACGATTCGATCGCGGCGATACCGCTGCACTGAAGAATCACTTGCAGCCCAAAACTGATGATAATGGCCCGCCGGTTGCCGGGTGTCTCGTATAGATCCCTGAGGTGACCGCGATTTGTGAGATCTCGGACGACCGACTTTTGCATCTCTTGCAGATCTTCGTCCAGCTGAGCCTTGGAAATGCCGCGCTTCAGACGTTTCAGATTCGCTATCGTATCGTCCTGGCGATTTTTCATCAGCGAGAAATACGGCGATTCGGGCATCCAGGGAAAGGTAATAAAGAATATCAGCGGCACCAGCAGACAGATGTAAGCAAGATTATGGAAGGATACGAAGGGACCCACCGCATGGGCATAAAGTTCTCCGAAGGTCACCATCAGCTTGATGAGAGAGCCGAGACCACCCCTGATGTCCTTATCGGATATCTCGCCGATGTACATCGGACCAACGACGTATACTATGCCCTGGCCGATACCGCTGATAATGCGAGCAGCATAAAAAACGTAGGGATTCTTTGCCATGATTATCATAATATATCCGAACAACAGAGGTACACTGCCTATCAATAAACTCATCTTCCGACCCAGCCAGTCGACAATGAAAGCTGCTAAAATGCATCCGGGTATGGTGCCCAAAAGGTAGAATGAGGCGATCCATGAGGCTTCGTCGGACGTTATTTGGACATGAGAGGAGTTAGATTTCAGTAATGGTAAGGATGGTGACGTCCAGCCTATGTGAGATCCGGCAGTGGCCAACGATAAGGTAGCTGTGATAAAATTAGATGGAATATGAATGATTAATACTATATCTTTTCTGTTGCTTTAATTTTCTTATACATGCATAATATTTGGCTTGAGAAAAAAAAGATTCTGAATCAATTAAAGAATTTAATTTTTTAAATGTGATGTAAGCAATCCAGATAAAATATCTTTACGCATAAAAAGTTTAAGAGAGAGAGAGAGAGAGAGAGAGAGAGAGAGAGTTTTAGGAATAATTATTATATTATGTAGAATATTTCTTTACATGAGAATAAGCAGCATTTAGGATACGAATTCTAATTTGATAAATGCTTGTTTGATGTTGTATGAAATCTTGTATCAAAGTTTGCCTCTATATCGGATTTTATCTCCTTCTTGTACTTCTAATTTTATAATCGTGTTTTATAATCGATTATTATGATTTCAATATAATTATCACGTTGATAACATTATCTATAATTAATATCGAAAACGAAATTTTCTTGATAATTTCTAAGTATGTTTAAATTTAATTATTTAAGTCGTAAATCTTTACATATACATATATAGAGAGAGAGCATTCAAAATTTATCTATACGACCTGCGAGGAGACAATTTCTCGTGAAAAAATTAATCAAAAATATAGAATAACATTTTTTTTTGTTATGAAACTTTGTTTTCGAAAAAGTAATTTTGAAAATTGAAAAATTAATATAACACATATTTATTGTTTTACATTATATCATAAAATTACAGGTTTTTAAGTTTATATGACAAAGTATGGTTTGTGTTATCATTGAATTTATTTCAATAATCAAAATATAAAAAGGTACAACATTTTATTGACAAAATAAAAATGATCTTGTTATTTTTTAAATAACTTATACTTTAACAGTTTAAATTATTTTAGATTACTTTATTGAAAATAATGATAATTTTATTAATTTATTAATAATCGATATTAAAACAGATTTAATGATATATGACATACAAAAAATTGTTATGGATTATTCAAGTTTAAAAAAGCATAAATATATGTTATTGATTTTCTAATTCTTGAAATCAATTTTCTCGACGTTAAACGAAAAAAATTTTATTCAACGTTTTCAATTTATTTTTTCATGCGAAGTTATTATACTTTCTCGATTGTATCACAACTTCAGACGCATGCCGTAAAACAACGTTCACAACAATATTTTAAAATCTTATCCAATCACTAACACATTTTTATATTAGTTATACTATTTTTTTAAATTAAAAACATTAAATTTTTATTTACCTGTAATTGCTGCTAGATACTGCCACGAGCGAGAGCAGCGAGTATTTGATTGCTCCATCTTTTATTTCTTCTTATTACAGGACTAAAATAAGAACCAATTTATTATTAGAAAAGTTTAAATGTGATTATGTTATAATTAAAAATTGGAAATATTGGAATATTAAATGTGAAATGCTAATATAAAAATTAATTCTATAGATCAAGATTTTGAATCAAGATCCATAGCATCAATTTTTATATCAGCAATACACACGCTGTCCATTAAATATATATAATATATGTATCACATTTATATATATAGAGTAAAGCAAAATTAAAAATTAAATTTATTTTTGCTTCAAGCGCTTCATACAAAAAAGTCTATTAATTTTTAATTCGATCTTGTACTTACAGAAATAGCGATGAAACGTAGAAAATGCTACCAGCAAAGAATGTCCACGAGCCTGACGACCCGGATTTTAATGAATCTCCATTTCAGATGGAATGAAGCGTATTTATGACGCTGTAGATTTTATATGTTACTTTATCAGCGCTTTCGTTATCAGCGATTCATGCCGAATCCATCGTTGTCCCCACTTTTATGAAGGTATTTACCTGTCACTACTGTTAATAATTCTACAGAAAGGATGAGTAAAATAAATGTCAAGTTATTTTTTTATACATGCCACTTGCAAGCGCACTATTATATGTTTTTGATTGTTTGAGAAAACGTAAATCTAATTAATAAAAAGATGTAATAAAGACAATTTTGAATAAGGTCACACACGTATTTTGAAAAAGCACACACAGTAACACACAAAAATATTATTTACACATACGCCCAAAAAATATTATTTAATTATAATATAATAAATAATATATATAAAATATCTTCTCTTCACATTCTCTTTTATTTTACGCTTTTGACTAAAATTTGTAAACATATAATAAAGAGAATATTAACAATTTATATTTATATTTGATAGATATGCTATAATGATTTCTACTAATATCTCTATTATTGATATTTCAATTATTATTTCAATTAATTTAAATTATATTTAAATATTATATTTGAGAAAATAAAAAAAAATACATTAAAATATTTCATATTAATTGCGTTAACAATTGTGTGTGTGTGTGTAGATGAAAATTTATAGACCATGAAACTAGGATTATATCGCACATAGAGTATCACATTTTATTTCTTGCTGCATAATGTAATAGGATTAATATCTTATATGTTAATTAAAGAGAAAATCTTATATATAGAGTTATATATATATATATATATATATATATATATATATGTATATAGTTCATAAACAATGCCTTTTCATTACAAACTGCTGATTAACAATAACAAACATACAACAATATTACGTGTCTTGGTATTAGTAATTAATCATTTTAGTATCGCTATATACTATATACGATATAACAGCCTCTCTAGGGACTGTTGTCAATAATGGATGACAACAGTGGACAACAACGAGAACGCATAGAAGCGCAATTATTATTTTTTTTTAATACACAATACACAAATTGTTGTTTACATGTTATTTATATAAACGGAAAATAAAGTCTCTCTCGACAACGATTTATGTATTACAAATTATAAATCACTAGGCATCTTGCATTAGATTTATAAAGAATCGTCAAAGTGTCAGATTATTTTTATATCTTACTAGATATTTTAATTATTTTCCTCTTCTTTCATAGTTTTCTATATTTTCTTAAATAAATTGTTCCGCAAGCATGATAAACTCATGTGACTTGTATTGTCATTATAGAGTCTTTATGAATGAAAATCTCTTTTTATTATTATTATCATTACTTGTTAAGTATATTGTAAAAGAAGTATGTAATATTTACATAAAAACGATAAGTGTATTTGTCTTTTTTTATCATGTTAAATGATTTATAATATAAAATGTATATAAAACATAATAACATTTTTAAATGAACTGTCAGCAATATATTTTCATAATGTTTATAAACTTTTTTTAAATCTTTGCTTCTCACTTCAATCAGATTCACGACAATCGTTATCGCGTTTGGAAACCTTGATAACTTATCGCAAACGTGTCTTATATATCCAATACACATTTGTTGAATCGTTGTTTACGGTTACGTTTTTTTATTACATTTATGTTATTCGCATAAATGGAAAATTAAGTATCTCTCATCTTGATCTCATCAACGATTTGTGTATTACAAATTATAATGAAAATACTGAGTATCTCGCATTGAATTTACAAAATAGCATCATCAAAGCATATAATCATCATTTTTATATTTTGTCAAATATTTTAATTACTTTTTTCTTTTCTTCATAGTTTTTATACTTTATCTTTTACAAATAAATTGTTGCACAATTGTAATAAATTCATGTGATTTATATTCTCATTGATGTCATTATAAATAAAAGTTTTTTTAGTAATTTAATAACTATAATTACTTGATAATTAAATACAGGAATTATATAATGATATACATAAAGCATAATGAAATTTCTATGTAAATTGCAATGTATTTCATAACAATCGATGTTTGTAAACTTTCTCTTACAGAATCTTTTCTTTTGGCCACCTTTAAACAAAAATATATGCATTCTTATCGTGAAATCTTATGATCACTTATCGCAAATGTGTACATACACATTTTGCGCATCCTACAAACGTGGCGTATCAAATTTTTGCGAAAACGTGCGTGCACTTGTTATCGATTATAATTAGCCTGCAGAAAATGCATCGCAATGTAGGCATTGTTGTCAAAAACGTAAAAATTTTATGAATAATTATTTAAAAAAGATTTGCCTTGTAAAATAATTACTTATATTAAGTCAAAGAACAGATTCACAGATTGAATAATATAGAAATGATAAAAATATAAAAATAAAATAATAGAATAATTATAATTTTATATACATATATCCAAACTTTTACATATAATTTATATATTTTTATTTTAATAATTATGCTGAAAATATAAATGATTCTTATATAGTTTATGTTGGTTAGTATAGTTAATTAGTTATAATTTTGATAAATATTAAGCTAAAATAATAAATTAATTAAAAGATCATATACGAATCTTATGTGAATTTAATATAAATTTATTTAAAAAAATAACATTGAATATCACACACGCATATTTATACATAAATGCTCTAATGTCATTTTTAATTTTAATAAAATGTGGATTACTTTTCATACAAAATGTAAAAAATGCAAATGTAGAAAATTCAGTTGCATGGCTGGAAACTGCATTTCAATATAGAAAATGCAGAAATTTGCGCGTTATCTGCGTTCACGTCGTTAATGTTTAATCCAGCAGAGTTTTAATGTGACACATTTATGACATATACGTTTGTTACTGGTGAAACTTTGTGAGAAATAAATGCGAATATTTCATCGGAGAGATTCTTTGGTGAGACACAAAACAAGGCAAAATATATATTTTCTCACTTTCTCTATTACATTTCTCTTTGACAGAAGATTAAATGGCAATAAATACATTGAGATAAGATTAATAAAACTGCCTATAATCCCTATAAATAATTTGAAGGCTGAAGGAAAAGAAATTTAATCCCTAATAATTACATTTATTGCTCCTTTGAAGAAATCAAAATTGTAATATTCAAGATATATATAATGATTCAAATTTACTTGTTGTTATCGCACATAATGTAAGCATTTTTTCAACGGTTGACGCTAATATTAAAGGTTAATGCCAGCACGAAATTACAATTTTCACCGACGATGTTATTATCACGGAAAAATGAAAAACTCATATAATTTTCGCGTCTTTTCGAATGCAAATCGAGAAAAATCGATTTATATCGATAAGTGACGTTTGTGTTTCGCGCGAGATAGTCGCAAATCTATCGAGCGCATCGATCGTCGCCATCGCGCTGGTTCAGGCCTCAGGCAGTCGCAAGTTGTCTGCCATCGCGTGGACTTGGGCGAGGTTGGAATTGCCAAGTGCGGATTTGTGAATTCACGTAATCACGTAGCGCGCTGATTCTCGCGTGCGAAGCTCGACGAGAGTCTCCAGAGAGAGTCTCGCGCGTTGAGAGAATCGGCGGCGACGCCAGTCGGCCGCGGTTACAGGGATTCGACGAGGACGACGACAGCGAAGGACGGGCGCAGCCGAAGATGTGCGGCGGCTTTACGTGCTCCAAAAATGCGCTGACAGCACTCAACATTCTCTACATCGTGAGTAGACGCGTCCCTTCGCTTTTAAGTACCTTTATACTTGGCCTCCTTCGCCCCCTCGTCCATCTGATCCCCGCGTTTCTCGCCTCTCATTCTGACAGTTGCAGGAAGACAAGATTTGCGCGTTGCATAATGCATCGACTAATTTCGAGTACATATTGACCGACTAGAGAGACGTTCCCCAGGTCACTTCCTGTACATTACATTCTTAACTCGTACATATGTGTGATATAATATACATAAAGAGGAGAGAAATTGATTTATTACATTAATGTTTCTGTTGACGTTTCTTCCTGTCATTGACCATCAGATAATTGCGTTAAGAATTATTAGGACTATTGTTGCAATATTCCAACTATGGATTTCTTTGATCAAATACGTCATTGTTACATTGATGTGCATAAGACGGAGTAATTATTTTCAATGACAATTATGATAATCTGCAGCTGAAAATTAGTATTCAAATTATGCACAAGTCTAAATATCAGCTTAAGATTCTTTAATATATATCGCAGGGGATCACTTTTATATCAATTATGCTTTAGAACCAGTACTGGAAATTTTATTAATGACTACTTTCTCTTACAGGTTGTTGCCTTTATATTAATAGGAGTTGCTGTATATGGAAGGGCATCCGCCTTAGTAACAAACCTTCCTATTATTGGCGGTATTCTGGCATGCGGAGTGATCCTGTTTCTTATTTCTATATTGGGCCTGATCGGTGCTGTTAAACACCATCAGGTTTTATTGTTCTTTGTATCCTTACCAACTTGAAAGAATATTTATTTAGCACATATCTTGGATAAAATATCTTAAAACTTTTTAGTTACATCTATATGTATTATTATGATCATCTAATATATATTATATAATTCTTTACTAAATCACACATAATATTGAATAATAATAAT
This sequence comes from Prenolepis imparis, assembly GCF_030444845.1. Lineage (NCBI taxonomy): Eukaryota > Metazoa > Arthropoda > Insecta > Hymenoptera > Formicidae > Prenolepis > Prenolepis imparis. The sequence continues at coordinate 16,266,928 of NW_028141160.1, forward strand.
AATAATATTCTCTTCTCTCTCTCTCAATCAATAAAAGAAATGAATGTACAATTCCTTAATTGCAATTTACAGTACATGCTTATATTATTCCTTTTGTTCCTGATTCAATTCAGCATTGCCTGCGCTTGCCTTGCTGTTAATACTAAACAACAGGAACAACTTGCTGAACAGGTAATTTTTAATTCAAAAGACAATTTAATTCCAATCAATTATTCTAAAGATAAATGGAATTGAATAATTATTTCTAGGGTTGGACACATGTTGAACCTGATTTAAAGAAAAAAGTTCAAACCACATTTAATTGTTGCGGATTTAATAGTACTCTTGAAGATCCAGCTTGCGAGGTAAATATTTCGAAATAAAAATATTTATATTCATTATATTATATATATTTATTTAATAATCTAAACATTGTAATCTTTTACAGAAGATTTGCTGTCAATCAATTGATACTAGTGTAATGCCTTGTCCACCTTGTCCAACATGTATGCACAAACTGCAATCTACTATTGACTATGCATTCAAATTGTGCGGCAGCATAGGATTATTCTTTAGCTTTACAGAGGTGAGATACTACAAACAATGTCATATTATTTTTCACATATATTGCATCATTATATAGAACACAATATAGTTACGTGTTACTTAGAATATGAGTTATTCAATATTTGGGAGCTTACCTAACTATAAGTGTTTCGATTACTGGTTATAATGAAAGTTATCATTTTACTAATGCGAAATAACACGTGTGCCCGATTACAGTTTGTTGGTGTATGGTTGACCGTGAGGTACAGGAACCAGAAAGATCCACGAGCTAATCCTAGTGCTTTCCTCTAGTCTAACACCATCGCCATGTCCTCTGTCACTTCATATGATCCTCCTAACAGATGGTGGGTGCTTTCATAATGTTGGTTGTGGTTTTTTGATTTCTCTTTAGCATTATAGTTTTACCAATTCAGATATTCATATATTAATGTTCTAAAAGCTCTGTAAATTATATGTAATATATATATATATATATATATATATATATATATATATATATAATATGCAGAGAAAGAAGGATCTTGATAAATATTGTATTATATTTTTTCTATTGTATTTTTTTTATGCAGATTTTCTCTAGATTTTATGAACTTAAATATTTTCAGGTGATTGCAGCTTTCTTGGCAAGACGTTACCGTAATCAATTTGATCCACAAGAAAAAGCTGCAAGAGCTATTTTTCCGCGACATAATTATTTATATTGATTCGAAGGTATGTTTAAAAAAAATTAATAACTTTTTTTAATCTTGCTTTTTATTAATATTTTATTCATATATTATTTCACAATACTTTTGAGTATAAAGAGGACAAATACGTAAAATTAATTTCGTTGTCGATTGCCCGTTTACATATTATGCAATATAGTTTTCAAGAGCTAAAATATTTAAATTTTACCTGTTCAATACTGAGATGATTACATATACATGTATAATGCTCAACAGAAATAATAGTTGATTTTTCAATTGGGCAATCATAGATTTTAGAATGAGTTAGACAAATAATAACAGAAATGTGTGCTCTAGTCATATACTTAGAACACTCATAACAAGCCTCAATGCGCCTTGTAGTCTAGAGACCGAAAACATTATGTAAGTATATTTCGATTAAATTTCGTTATATTTTGTTTTTAACAACTCTGACAAGATGGAAGTTGATGAAAATCTAGTATAATGTAGTAATTATGCTGTCTAGTTCAAAACAATCGGATACATCATAATATTTAAAATTATCCTAAAAATATACGGATTGAGATAAAAGTGCTATAAGGAAAAATGCAAATAAATTTTTTTAAATATTTTTTTATGGAAGAATGTAGTTAATCATGGTAACAGAAGAGATGATATAACATCCACGATCGTATCAATTATATTTTTCTCCTATACATAACATCATATTACATATTATATACATAATTATTCGATGATATCTAGAAATTTATATCTTCCGAACAAAAAACAAATTCTGTCATATCCTCTTCGAGCACACTTTTAGATAATTTTATATTTTTATGTCTGAAGAGATTATTTTTTATATTTCAAATTTTCGATAGTATACTGTGTAAAGTACCTTCTGTTATATTGAAAAGTTTAATCAAAATAATCAGAAAAAATTGTAACTATAGTCTTACGAACTTAAAATCTAATTTGGGTGAAACTTGATTTATCTTCGATTTATCTTGATTTATCATTTCAAATCTTTAGAAGTCTAATCTGTTTTTATTTTTTATTATATGCTTTTATACATATACTTGTACATATGGATATTGTCGAAAATATATAAAATCACTTGAAAAATGTATGCGTATAATACTAACAGATTATTGCTTAGTAAAATATCGTCGGTGATAATATAAGATTTGTCATATATTTCAAGTTTCATCCATCACAAATATCCAATATGACTGCTTTGCTTGAGATGCTATTCTAATTGTGCATTTTAATGAAACTTATGCATAATAAGCTGAACATAAAATGTTCTAAATAGCCTGGTGGGAAGTTATTGACAAACTTTATAATCTAATTTTCTTGCATAATAAGGATTTTTAATCCAAAACTTTTATGTTTTCGCGGTAACAGAATATATTTAAATCATCGAATATAGCGCTGGACTTGTGTGTGATCGCATAGATTTAATAATAATCGAAATCGTAATTATTTGAAGAAAGATAATATTTATTATGGAAAATGTCTTTTCTAAAAATAAATATCCTTCCAGGTTTTTTCGGACAATTTGCATAATAAAATCGTAATCTCTCTTTACGAGGAAGGTGAATTTAATATGCATGAAAATAATATATACGTTTACATCGTGCCCATTCTAGACCTTAGAAAATATAGTATATTTTATATTCATTTCCATTACGAAATGAGATGGAATAAATCTCACTGTAGTTTTTATCCTTATAAATTTCTTTATCCGAGAGATTATGAAAAGAACAATCGTCGCTGTTTAATAACTTGAATTGAATTCGTTGCTATATGTTACGTTTACTCAAAATTTTAAGAATATATAACTAAATAAAATATTTTAAGAATATAATTAAATATAAAGAGATTAAATTTTAAAGAATTCGTTATTGAACAAAAAAAGTATAATTTAATGTATTGAGCACGTTTGAAGATTCTTTTAATATTTATAAAGTATTGTTTCGACAAATTTTTTTTAAATATATTGTTTTTTCATGAATGTTTGAGTCTGCGCAAATTTTCAGAATGCCAGTTATGTTTCACGAATTGTAGAAAATAATTGTGGATATATCTTCCGACGAGCAAAAATAAAATCTCGCCAACATTCCAATTTTTACGCACTTCTGCCCCAGCTTCGATAGAAACGTGCATATATTTTATATGTACGAAATAGGGCTCGTGTTGTACACGCGAGATATGTACGGTAGCGTAATTCCTATATACATATTTTTACGTATAAATATCATAATCACATTACGTATATAATATATTCGTAATTAGATTTAAACGATTAAGGAGAAACGTATATAATTCTAAGAATAATCGAGAGGAATTCGATAAAAATCGTATATGAGAATGATTCGCACTTCTGTGTAACAGAAATGATGTTTAGAGAATTATATTATCTATGTATGATGCATTTGTTGAAATCAAAATCTGATACGTGTGGAAGGATTTAAATATCGACAATCTTAAAGATGTAATGGAAATGTATGTACATACATGTTGAAGATCAATGGAAAATCATATTCGAATTATACTCGATTTATCTCCTTACATAAAAAAAGTCTTGATCCTATATGCATATCATCCTTTTAGAGATACATACGTGGAAATTCGAGATGTCGCAAACATGTGCGCTCAAAAATTAAAATAAATCTTGAGTACTCGCATAATTTTCAATAATCATACAAATATTCCAATGGAACATTTGAAATATTTAGGCTCTTGGCTCCTTTCCGACCATGTCGAAATTGTGACGTCAAAGGCAAGAAAACACGCTAAAATTTCTTAGCCATTTCGAAATAAAAAAATATTTCGATGAAACAGCACTTCAGATGGCTTTAGCACACTCTTAAAAAACCCCGAAAACTATCCTTTCCCCTTTATAATCAATCAACAGCTGTAAAATATAATATTATGAAGCCCAGTCCGTCTGGTCTTTGCACATGCGCAGTCATTCCGCATGTCAAAGTCTGACATCTCGATCATTTTACAGATGTTGATTATAAAGGGAAAAGGATAGTTTTCGGGGGTTTTTAAGAGTGTGCTAAAGCCATCTGAAGTGCTGTTTAATCGAAATATCTTTTCATTAAAAAATGGCATCTAAGAATTTTCAGCGTACAAAATTAAAAAAAAAAATTGTAATAAAAGAAAAAAATATATATGCTCTATATTGCACTTACGAAACAAAATATCAAACTAAGTAATTGACTCAATTGTTACAAGTTTCCACGTACAGTGATTGTGATAAATAATAAAAGATCTCAATCTCGCAGATGTACATGTTTATTCAATGTATATATGTTACGTGAAAATATATTTTTCTCTTGATACACAGTTCTTAAAATTTTGTCGAAAATTACGAAATATAAATATGTATATATAATATGCTTTAATTTTTGCAATGCAAATTTATCTATATTTATAAAAATATATAAAAATACCAAAAATTCGTTCACCCGGCTGCGTTGTCGATTATTTACGCGGGTCAACGACTATCGATCTCGAGCAGTCAAATATCTATCGATTCGCGCTATCGATTCTCTCTCCTAAAACCTAATAATGGCCACTGCCACAGCGTTCGGATGGTGCGTAGTGCGTGTGCGTATCTCTCTGTGTTGACAAACAAGCGCGTTAAAACGACGAGGAGGGTTGTGGTTGGATCGTCCTCGAGATCCCGCGCGTCCAACGATATCCGAGAGGCGAGACGGAGATTAACGACGGCGTCGAAGACGGAATCTGCGAGGGAAGGCTCGGCCCCGGCCGGAGAGGAGAAGCGTCCGCGAAACCGCAGCGAGGACGAGCGCGGCAACATTGAGGTTATGGACAACTTCGTGAAGATCGAGAAGATAGGGGAGGGAACGTATGGAGTCGTCTACAAGGCCAGGGACAAACTCACCGGGAAGCTGGTGGCCCTAAAAAAGATTCGACTGGAAACGTACGTCGCTTTTATATTCATTTTCCTGCTTCCTTCATCCTTAATTAGAATGTCACTGTCTCTTTTTAATCCCATGCCAGGGTGAATCAAGTCTCACTCTGACCAATGAAATCCCGCGCAATTTCCCTCTCTGCGAATGCATTTCAGTCAGATGCAGCTCTCTTTGGATTTTTTTTCTGAATCTTTTTGTTGCCACAATCTTGTTATGAATATTAGAAACTTGGCAGAGTTTTGTTGGATGAAGGAATGCGTATATATAAGTATCACAACTGTGAGAAATTGTTTGGTTACGTGCCAAATTTTTTAAGAAATTTGCCGTTAATTTTTTGTACCCTTAATAATCCTCTTGTCGTTGATTATGAATTTATGAAACATAAATCAGAATAGAGGAATGTGTACGTACAAAGTACTTTTTCCTCTTATACTTTTAATGAAGAGTAACCAACTTTTTGAATTTAAACTATTGTATTTGCTCTCTCTTGTTAGAGGAAAGCACAAGTTTTCTTCTTTATTATATGATATTCTTTAATTTATTTTTGTCCAGACTCACGTAACATGTGATCATTAAGAGCTTTCATTAATCTAATCTAGTGCAAAATGTAATTTCCGTAACTATCATTAATATCTGCTGTCTTTGATGCTTGATAACATTTTAATTAAGTATACTTTATATATATTTTAATAAAGTATACCTTACATTAACTTATATACATATAAGTTGTATATAAAAGCATCATCGAACAATCTGAGGATTGTAAGCATAAGGATATATGAAAATTATTTTAACAAAAAATTTTATTCGCCAAATTTTAAAAAATTTGTATTGTATGTTTATATATATACATGCATATATGCATATATACACATATACAAGCGAATTATAATGTTAATTATCCCTAACTTAGGTAAATCCAGAAGAAAAATCGTAATTTAAAATTTTTAATAATCTACCTATAAATAAAAATTTTAATAATAGCTAATTTTTTCAATTTTTGAAAAAATTTGATATTACCAAAATTAATTTCGATTCTTTACCCATATATGTTGAAAATGATCAGTTTGCAGAACTGCAATATCAGCTGGGCTTTTTGCTTATGCACACTGCTAACACTGCTAACAATCTGCATATTGGGGTCAGCTGAATCTGCGGGGGCCACGTTACACTAATTTTCGTAGCACCACATTATTCAGCTTGTCCCATTATGCAATGCTCGCCTGGTTTTTTATTTGGTATTTTTTATTCAATACACTGTGTAATTATAATAATTTAATGAGACAAGTTTCTCTTATTAGAATTATTTTTGGGATAAGAACATATATATATATATATATATATATATATATATATATATATATTTCTTGCATTAAAATCATTCTCATTAGAGATAACAATTTTTCTTGGGAAGGATTAACAGAAATTAACAGAATTGCTTTTATATTATGTTATTATACAATATGTGTTTTTCACACTGATGTTACTTTGATGTTCTAAATATTTTGTGTTTATCGTAAATGTGTTTCCAAGCAATTTGTCAGTAAATGACTCGAGAAAATCGATACAGTTAAAGAAAGGAAAAAAAAAACTTCTCTATAAGGATACTTTTTTAGCATATTAATCAGGTAAGTTTTGTTTAATTAAGTAGTGTTGCTTTAAATTAGGGAAAGAGAAGGCGTCCCATCTACCGCCATACGAGAGATATCGTTATTGAAAGACCTCGCACATCCAAACATCATACAATTGTTCGATGTCGTAGACGGTGACAATCACTTGTACCTCGTTTTTGAATTTCTGCAGCAGGATCTGAAAAAGTTGCTAGACTCGGTTAAAGGAGGTTTAGAACCCGCGCTCGTCAAGGTATATCGGATCGGATGCATTTTACACATTTGATGTGCGAATAGTACGTGTTTATTTTAAAACGAGGTGGTTTCGCATTGTGTTACAGAGCTATCTTTGCCAATTAATGCAAGCAATTTCCTTTTGTCACCTCCGTTGTATATTGCATAGAGACTTAAAACCGCAAAATCTATTGATAGACCGGGAGGGTTACATAAAACTGGCCGATTTCGGATTAGCGAGAATGATCGGCGTTCCTGTGCGCACTTACACGCACGAAGTTGTCACGCTTTGGTACCGAGCACCGGAAGTGCTTTTAGGAACTAAATTGTACACTTGCGCGCTGGATATATGGAGTCTCGGCTGCATATTCGCGGAAATGGTACGTGATAATTGCGCGAAAGCTTGTTGCATTGTGTGTATAATCGCGGTTTCTACGAATACGAATCTTTATAGGCGACCAGGAGAGCTCTATTTCCCGGCGACTCCGAGATAGATCAATTGTTTAGGATATTTCGTATGCTCGGCACGCCAGACGAATCAGTCTGGCCAGGAGTGACACAGCTTCCGGATTACACGTCCAAATTTCCGAAATGGGATGCGAATAATTTGGGCGACATTTTACCCAGTTTCGATGACGATGCCAAAGATTTAATTTCAGTAAGGATAAAAGAAAAGCTAATCTTCGCGGAAGCACGTTAGGATTTACGTACATTTTATTTATGCATGCTTTTTTTATGTTTGTAGAAAATGCTGACATACGATCCTAATCAAAGGATAATGGCGAGAAAAGGAGTGTATCATCCTTATTTTAAAAACGTTAAATTAATTCCCCCTCCACTGCCAAAGAAAAATTGACATAGGTTTATGACCGATTAACGTACTGTATTTACATAGGTTTTTATATAAAATTCGATTAAACGCAAAATAATGTTGCAAGGAGCTAACTTTATACTGAGAGTGTGTTCAATTATATATGAGACAATATATAATAGTCTAAATATATTTTACTTGTCTAAAAAACTTATGTATAATTAATTTGCGATTTTTTTCTCACTTTATTTTCCATAATTTCCTTCAATTTCCCATTCGTATATATATGAAATAATATCCGTTTATTTAAATTATATTTTTCAAACATAATAATTATATATAGGTATATCTTTTTATACTACTTCTCTATAATATTTCGATATATATATATGTATGTATTTTTTATATATTTATGATAGAAAACGTTGCGCGCAGTATTAAACAATAGAAGTCATTGATTCATAAACAAATTGTTAAACATGTTTTATAAAAAATTTATAATAAATTAAAAAATTATATTTAAAAAAATTATATTTATTACTGATTTATCAAAATAAAAAAAGAATATTAGAAATATATGTTAAAAATAATATTGTTAACGAAGGTCAGTGATCTATCTATCTGGACGGCACTTTTGTTTCCGACACCCGTTAGAAGTTAATCTTCCATATAGAGGAAGATACGGGGTTGAAAATTTACGATTTAGGTGGGAAAATATAAGACTTGCAAAGAATATCAAGTCCTTACTTTTCATTTTAACCCGAATTTTTAGTTTACTTTTGAGTCTACTTCTAATTTATTTATATTTTATTAAGATTATTTCTACGATAGAAAAATTCACTTTTTTGACTTATATATATTATATTATTAGGATTATATTTATTAATAAAAAAAAGATATCTACTTTAGCAATAATTTCTTGCTGATTTTTACTTTTTAAAAATTATTTAAAGAAATTATTTACTAATGATTTATTAAAATAAAAAAAGAATATTAGAAATATTTATGACATAAAAATAATAATTTTTTTGCACTTATTTTCATAAAATGTATAGAATGCTCCAAACATTCTCGCATTTTTTTTATATATACGAGTTTATTTGAAATAACTTTTTCTTTAATAAAAATATCGAGACGTCAATAGGTTATAAATTTACGATTAAGTTTTAGAATTACGAATAAATAAAAATATCTTACGTTTAATCTAATTTCACATGGAGAGAGATATTTAAACTTTAAAAAAGTTTGACAGTAAAAGCATAAAATCAAATTTTTTAAATTAAAAAAAAAAAAAATCAAATTGAATCGATCGAAAAAAATGATAGAAAAAAAATGCGATTTATCTGAGGTATCTTGTGCTAACAAGTGCTAGAAGCCTGTTGTATTTTTGACGATTCTAATACGCCATTCGGGTAGCTTTCGAGGATGGCTCGATTAGTTTGGGTAAAGTAATTTTCGAGTGTGTTTCGGGAGCTGCTGGATTTGCTTCTTGTGGTATCGGCGAAGACGCGAGTTTCGGAAGACGCAACTCCCTGGGGGACGCGGTTTTTCTCGGTGTACCGGGAGACGTTTTGTTAGGTGTGCCGGGGGATGTTTTTCTAGGAGTGCCGGGGGAGGACTTATCGCCGGCGGATTTAACGCGCAAGCTGCTGGGTGGACGCGGGGAAGTCGGTGACCTCGGCGAACGACCCTTCGGCGTGTTTCTGTCGTTTGTCACATCCGGCGAGGGTGTTTTAGATGCTCCATCGTTCGCGAGGGTTAGACTCTCCGGCTCTTGCGCGAATTGCCTTCTGGGCGTCGTGGCTTCCGGAGATTTGGCCAAACCGCTTCTAACAGCTCGGGGTGTCACGACGGACGAGGGTGATGTGACGCCACGTGCTTTGGTCGGCGTGGAGGGTGGCGGCTGAGGCTGTATCTCATTGTTGTCGATCTTTGAATCGTTTGGAAAGTCGCGATTGTTCACGGGAGTCTGAGCCTGAAATCGTGACGATAATTTATTTTTTAACTTTCGATGGGTGAACAACACGATGCGTAATATACTTGGATGCATCTAGTAATGTACATTGACTATTCAGTGAGCTGTAATACTGGATGCATCCCTCTTGTTACCAAAAATTACATAGTGTGTGCAGACTGACCTCTTGACTGACAGGCGGTGAGTGATGGCGATGCTTTTGCGGACCTTGGAGGTGAATTGTGAGGGTGAGGCACACGCGGTGCGTATTATCCTTTTACAGTGGTAAGTTTTCTAAAATACGTCTAATAAGTAGACATCGGGAAGGATTGAGGAGCTATTCGTGTTTGCTGGTATCGTTCGTGCCAAACTGCAGCAAGGATTAGTTTTAGGATCGTGTCTATATCGATGTTAAATCTTCATGATGTAAATCTCTCTTGCACGAAGTAATCAATTTTGAAAGAACTGACAGGTTCTGCAAAGTTGAATTTCTAGTTTTTGATTGACATTAATTAAATCTGAGCTTATTATGTCCCAAATGCGATATGAGAAAAGAAATGTCTATATAATAGATCTCATTAGAAGATTGTATTTTATCATCTTTCTGTATCATTTTGATACACAGAGAAAATTAAATTTATTTCTAAAAATAAAGACTTTAGTCTTATAAATGGTACAAATGTCTGCGTTGGTTAGTTTTAATTAATTTATTTTTCTTAAGAATCTTTATTAGGGGGCATTACAAATTAAAGAATTTATATAGACAACTTTGATCGAACCTTTTTAATAAAATATGGACAAAAGTCTTACTCCTGGATGTTACCCATCGCGTGACGACGATTATACGTATTTTTTGGTGTATGTTCTATATTTGGCAATAGACATTTAGATAATGCAGCTAATTGCGTTCTACATACATTTTTATAAAGATAAAAGGGCACGCAGCCGTTTCTTTTAGCAAGAAAATCGGAGGAGAATACGTTCGCTGGGAGTGTTGAGAAATAAAGAACAGAAATGTAAATTTAAAAACAAAAATATTATTATAATACCTTTCCAGCAATCATAATCCAAGATACGCTGGATAATTGTTACACTATTGCGTTCGTACGAAGTGGTAACTTGTGACAATTACGACAATTAATCTAACGTTAATTATCATTATGTCTCCGTGAAGTGTCGCACAATATGTTAATTGAATCAAAGTACCTCTTAATAATTCATGTGGAAGCAATACAGTGTAAATAATGTGTTATACATATCTCTCTTTCTCTTTCTCTCTTTTTCTAGCAACGTGTAAATTGTACGAGGTACCTAAGGTAGTACTGACGTAAGTGAGAGATTTTTATTTTTGGCGTGGTCTCGCGCGATTCGAACATTTTCCATCATCGATCTCTCTTCTCCGTCGACGTACCATCAGTGTTCCCTAGATTCTTCCCTAAATATACGCACCAGGTGTTACGTTTATATATTCGTAGGGTGTAACGGGATAGCATGTGATTACGTATCTACAATAATAATAGGTTTACACGAATATTTTCGTATATCCTGTCGTCTCTCTATATAAGCGCAATCTGTAATTAGCCCCGTGTCTAGACGAGTGTCTCGCGCAGATTCGTCGCGATTCACCCACGTGTTAAACGCGGTTTTTTCTTTCTATCTTTTCTGGCACTTTTCCTTTTATTCGAAACTCTAACTCGTTCTCTTCCGGCCGCGTTGCACCGTATAAATCTTAACTTGATAACTCCGTGTTAAAAGCTCCGATATAGCGATTTCGCGATCTCCCTTTAATCGCGGCCGTAATGTAGAATAGAGCGGAAAAGCTACAGAGTTATCTAACGATTAATCGATCATTGGTGCAACGTTGGTTCTCTAATGATTCATTCTACGTCGATCGAGATTGCTGTCTGTGTGTTGTAGTTACTCGCCTCTTCAGAAATCATAAGACCGACCACATCGAACAAATAAGAATTATATCTTGCGTGAATGGTAACTACGCACCGTCGTTTGTCGTTTCAATTATCCGCTGTCGCTTTATATGACGGTGAAATACGACGTATATATATAATTCGTGATACCGAGGCGCGTTGGCTGTTAAGACCTCCTCGTGAAAATTAATATATGCTCTTTGCGTTTCTTTTTTTTTGGTCTAAAACGTCTATTTCCCTCGAGAGGACGTGCACGTGATGGTACTTTTCAACTACGTTACAATGACGCACGGATTTGTGATTGTTGTACTTTCATTATTGTTTACTTATAAAGGAATAAATATAAGAGACTAGCGATATATCGTGAATTAAATAAAATTAGAATAAAAAATAGTGTTACACACCCGCTATATATATTATATATTAGATACCCCGCCAGCGATACTGTAAATTGAATAACAAAGATTCAAGATGACGTTATATTATATACTCGCGTTTTTCGTAAAATCAAGTACGATAAATTTGAATTCGTTTATATAGTTTGGCTCGTCTTACGTCGAGATACGTTTGTTATTCTTATCGCGCATTATCGATTTAACTTCTTAAGCGATTACTATACGTGATGCATTGCAATAGATTATGAATGTATCATTGCCTGATATACGCGACGATGGTATATTCGTGATGCATCGTAATATCAGTTTTTTATGGCACACAAATGCGTATCAAAAATTGATAACTTGCAAATATTCGCATTTACGTAGCAGGAATAGAAGAGATGTCGAATATTAACGATTCAGAAAATCGCAAAAAGGAGCTGTGATAAGAATGTAACACTCGATAGAAAAAACCATTACTTAAAAAAAAAATTAAGAGCTTGCATATACGCGTGAAAATTATTTTTTTAAATCTCTCTTTTTGTTTAATATTAATAAAAAATTTTTTCAGTCATTTTTCTCTTGCGCGTTTGCATAATTTACGTATTTACGTAATAATATGTTTATGTATATGTCTACGCATTATGTATACGTAAACATATTACATAGACATATGATGTGTAATATAGAATGTTTCTTTATCGTGATCTATTCACTCATTTTTTCTCTCTCTAAAGACAATTAAAAAGTAGTGCAAATGCAGGATAAGATGCACACTCGGAATTCGCGCTCGATACTTAACAACAAATGAATGCGATATATTGCTTCGTTCGTTGATTAAGTTCGCCCGTCACGAAAAATTCCGTCATTCGCGCGTGGACGAGAGATATCGATCAGCAATGCTCCGTTTTTTTGTTTTTTTTTCCGAGGAGTTCCGTGCGCCGTCCATCTCAATATCGCTCTCGACATCGCGCGCGCGAGGACCGCGCTCGTTCGTCCTCCAAAGGGGGTTGGATAGGTAAACGTGATTAATTATATGCAAATGATATAAAGTTAAAGCGAGTCTATCGGCCGACTTTTCGTGACCTAGCATTCCTGGTTCAGGTTCTCGTCCGAGGCTGGCAGGCCGTTCTTGCCGGAGTTGGTGATCGCGCCGGAGGGCACGGGGCTCTGCGGGCACAAGACATCAGGATTAAGCCTGCAAACATTCTTGCGAACTGAATAAATTGACTAGATAAAAATTCCCTCTTTTAATCCCCTCACAGATAATGTGATAAATCCCCCCCCCCCTCCCCGATATTGTCGTTAAACATTATTCTACACTGAAAACAAAATTTGTTAACTTGACTAAACCGTTCAACTATATAAATTACTATTTTGTTAATTGAACATATATTAATATTTAAATCAAATACACGTACATTTTGTTAGATTTAATATAAGTTATATTTAATTTAAATATTTTTATATGTTCAGTTAACAAAATATTATTTAGTTGAACGGTTTAGTCAAGTGAACAATTTTTTTTCAGTGTAATAATTCGATTAGATAATGTCTCGACAATTTTATTTTATGCGGCTTATCCTGATTAGTGCGCGCTTGTCGATTTAGGACCGATTTTTTTGACATTAGTTAATTTTAATCCTAATTTATTAGACTGGTTTTGTAGTCTTTTTTTCTGTCTTGGTTAAAAATAAAATGCAAAGAGTTAACTGACAGAAAATTGTACTACGGTTAATCTTGCTTATTAATCTTGCGTCGCAAATAATCTGTGTTATGAAGATCGTAATTTCACGATAGATACACTTTTGCGAAGGTAACAACCAGCAGAAATAATTCAAATCAGTAGAATGTAATTTGAAAAATAGGAGAGAGGCATTAAAGAAAGCGTCACACATTTATATTCCTGTAAAAACGGATGCAAAAATCAGCCTAATCAACGAATATTATATCTTTTTTGCAAAATAAATTTGGTATAAAGCTAAGGTGAACCAATAAACTCTAATTCTTAAAGTATATCTAAATATCTCTAAGTATCTCATAATCTAACAATAAATCGCGAAAATTATTTTATTTACGTATTTATTTTTGACATAATATTTATCTATATAGGTGCAGGCCAATGATATTGAAAATGCTCTATTGCAAAGACGCATGCAACGCGTGTTTAAGCATGTAGGTGCATAAATGTTATATGTGAAAAATCTCGAGAAGTAATATCTTATTAAATTAGAATTTCATTATCTCTATATGTACTCGTATATACGCGATGTATTCTACCGAAAATTATGAAAAGAAGACGTCGGAGCGTTTATCGCGTGCAAAAGTCAGGAAGAATTTCAGTGACAAAATTATTCTCAAGACTTTTTATATTTTGCAAGCATACCTGAGACCCGCTGCCGTTCAGACTTTCCACATTAGAACTCGTTTGCCGAAGATAGTCTCTATCGTTGAAAATCTTTTTGTCGCCACCACCCGGCTTATGTTTCATATTATCCATCGAACCGATCTTACTTTCGGCCTTGATATCTATTTTTTGCGACGGGATCTGAAAGAAGGTACGACAAGCCCCATATTACTCATCTATTTTTATAATCATATTTAGTAATAAGTGATTAGAAAAAAGTGGAAAAAAAACCGAAAAAAAAATTTCCTCCATTTTTCTCTCACAACAAGTAATAATATAGAATATATTTTTTGTTTGTTTACGATATATATATTTGCTGACGCAATATAATTAAGAACGAGTTAAAAGCGCGATATGTACGTATATAACAGGAAGTAATGATATTGAACTAGAGAGTCTAAATATAAATTTGAAAACATGCAGAGAGAAACATGCTTAAATATATTTTCCATCCAATGTGTACATTTTACTTACGTCTATATCCGACGATATAGATAGAACTTTACCGATTGCACAAATTGATGATAAGCACGTTTTCGTATCTCGTAAAATCGTGAAGGTAAACTGGCCGCGATCTATCGCACTGATTATAAATAGCGATTTCCAGAGCAGATTATTGACGTACACGATATATATATATATGCAGTCGATATATATGCGTTTTTATTCAGTCGTATTAATTTTTTTACGTGTATTGATTTTTACCTCCATGACTTCGATAAAATATATAATTATTATAATTTTGGCTTCTCAAGATTTCACGATCGGATGAAGGCCAGACGAATAAAAAAAAAATAAATAAATAAACCGGGATGAAAGGAAAAGACAGAGAAGGCGACATACATGATATGCATAATTCGTACGCTCTATTCCGTTATCTGGTGTATAATGTACTTACGTTGTTCTTCGCTTCCTGTGGTGTCTTAGGTGGAGTCGCGGACTGAACACCAAGAAATAACAATGACTTGTTAATAATGACAAGAGACGATACATGCATACGAATTAGCACAATTCGGCTTTGCAGCTTCCGATGGCAATATTTTTCGATTCGTTGACTTTAGAAATTAACAGTGGAGTACATATGCGATAGGACCGACAAATCTATACTATTCTTCGTCTAGAAATTTGTAAATGCTTGTAAAGTAAAATTAATACATTCCAAATTGTGTGTGGATCGTAGAATCATTCAACCTGGAAACTTATTAATTACGCTTCGAAATCGTCAAAATATGAATTGCTCTCTTGTGGGATCATTATTTTTCGAATTTAAATTTACTAGCTTCGTGTTTTATATATCGCGTTGTATGCTAGCATTCCGCATGCAATTCATTCAATGAAAATTATATAAGACTAGACAACACAAGCACGCGCCATTCCTCGATTTTGTATAAAAAAGAATGATATTTTTATATAAAGTTTGTTTAAATTCGAATAATATTTTTTGACAGAAATCAGTTGATAACTGTCAAAAAATATTAATTGAGTATAAAGTACTATAACGTTTTATTTGAAACATATTATTATTTTAATTTTTATTACACACTATTATTTTAAAATTTAATTAACAAATTAACGTGTTAATCAGCTGATTTCTATCAAAAAAATATTAATAAAGCGTTAATTTGCTAAATAAATTTTAAAATAATATGTTATAATGCCTTATCTGCGATTAATATTTTTTGACAGAAATCAGCTGATTTCTGTATCGTTCTTTTTAACATAAAATCGGGGAATGGCGCGCTTATGTTGTTCTAGTCCCTTTCTAAAAAAAGTATGTTAAGTCGATTTTCGCAAGTATTGTTGCCTCTTTTTCGCGATGTTGATTAGCTGTCAGTCAATCAGCCAATCAGCATTGCGGAAAAACGACAACAATATCAATAACATGCCTTTCTTAGAAAGGGGTATTACTGAATAATTATCTTAAATGTTTTTGTGATATAATGAACGAAACGAGCATTGCATTTGTAATGAATTCTATTCCAATGAAGCCATCTGCAATTAATGAAGAAATTTTACGTAAACATAAGAATTTATATGCAATGAGATCTATAATAATAAACAGTAGCTGTATTGCTCCTTCGTCTAGATAATTATAAAGTACTAAATATAAAATATTAATAAAAATATAAATGTATACATATAATTGCATGCGTTAAGTTACTAATGATTATTATAAGAATTAATTGTTTTTAGATGTGATATAAAAAGTTACACGATTACATGCTAATATTATTAACTGAAACATCGAAATTAAAGACAATAATGATTTATGTTTTGACTAGGAATCTCACTAAACGGTTCTTTGTGTAAGGACGTATCAGAAAAAATGATTAATAAATTACTAATAAATTTAATTATATAACTGGTTGCAGGTAAACATTGGTTTTTAAACTACGGATTACAAGTACGAAATATGTAATCGAATTCTTGAGCAGGGGTCTTACCTTAACGGTGCCGCCGCCAGGAACATGTTTCGTGTTTTCTTTGGATCCGACTTTAGGTTTTGCCTTGTCTTTGAAGTCGAGTTTTACCGTCTCGATCTTCTTATCACCACCGCCTGGCCTATAAGTTGCGTTTTCCAAGGAGCCCACTTTGGACTTAGCATTCCATTGAAGTTTCACTTGGGAGATCTATGAAAAATTTGACGATAATCATAGAGTTCATTTTCTCAATTTATTTTCAATATCAAACTGTCAAACTATCAGTAAGAAAAAAAATATTCTAAAATACGAAAGAGTATATATTATTGTTAATAGGATGATTAATTCAATAAGGATTTCGAGAAGAATTAACCTTTTTGTCGCCACCGCTAGGTGCGTATTTATCATTTTTCGCGGCGATCTTCGGCTGCGCTTTGCTAAAGTCCAGCTTTCTGTTCTCTATCTTCACTTTGCCGCCGCCCGGTTTGTAACTCGCGTTGTCCAGAGAACCGATTTTTGATCGCACAGTCTTCAGATTCGGGGAGGGCGCAGCGCCGACTAGAACTTTGTTCATCGGTACTTCTGTACGATTAGAAGATACACGATTATTAGGACAGACGTTACGTCAATGAGATGATGATGACTCTTTAAATATTGTTCTTACTCTAATTCTTTCTATGGCAATCCAATTTCTCAGCGATGTAAAAGAGATCCGATTATATTTATATCAAGCCAGGACTATACGTCGGAATTATTAGGATAATCAAACATCTTAAATTATTAGGATTAATCAAACGTCTTAATGCGCTGAAGGCGTGTACGAGACTTTGCTCATGTCAGATATAGGTCAGTCCGTTTCTAAATGAACGTAACAAAAAGTACTTACTCTTTTTCTCCTGGGCAGTCGACGGTGTGTCGGGAGTCCGCGGTAATGATTTAGCAGATTTGCTAGGTGATTTCGTAGGCGATCCAGCGGTCGATCTCTTGTCGCCTTCTTTAGAACTTTTGGTTGGAGATTCTGCTATTCCATTTGATGCCTATTTGGAATAATTTTCAAAATTCGCCACGAGAAAAGATATTATTTAAGATAATATTTTGATATATGGTATGATGTATAAGAAACGAAGAAAAACAATCAGAAAATAAATCTAACATAATGTAAGATATTTACCGCTTGAGATTCTCTGCCATTTTGGATCGCTGTGGAAAGAAAAATAATATATTAATATGTTGTAATGAATTAATTAATTTCGGGCATGCATACGTCAGAACTGTGTTACACCGAAGCAAAGTCTCAAATACAGAATTGTGCTAATTAAGTTTTCTTGTAAATCAATTTGTTTCAAATACTATAATATAAACATAGAAATATAATTTCCTATTGCAAAAAATTAATTTTATAGTGAAATCTATATATCATATATTTTTTTAATATTGCCGCGAATTAAAAGTCGGAAAAATAGTGCGCCTGAATTTTCTGAATACAGACAAATCTATGCAGTCAAACAAATGTTCGCTGAATGAAGCGAATAAATTAGAGTTTGATATTCATATTTCGTTTTATTCATTCTGCGCGTGAACGCGAGAACCTTTTTTCTTCGCAGATTTCTTCTCGTCTTCCAATCTCGCCGGTGTTTGTGGACGTGGAGTTTTAGCTGTTGGAGCGGTGGGCTTCGACGGAGACGTCGCTGTCGGGATCGGTGCCGCGTCCGCTATTTCCATCGATTTCTTGTCAGTGCTTTCGACGAAGGACGTTTTCTTCTTCTTCTCACCCTCGATCTGTTTCGCGGGTGATTTCGGAGAGTTCGATGCTCGAGGACTACCGCCCGAAAATAGCGATCTTTGTTCTCCATTATCAAAGCCCTTCACGCCTCCGGGCGATGTTGTCGAGCTTATCACTGAGTCCGGCGTCGACAATTTACTTTGGTCTTTCGACATCGTAGGAGATCTCGGCGATTTCGGCGACTTGTCCTTGCCGCTCAAATTGGACGAACCCAACGACGACGCCGGTCTGCTGGACTCTCTCACTTGGAGAGTATCTTCGCCAGATTTGTCGCGATGCGGATCCTCGGTGGAGGCTTTGCCACCACTCGATTCTATTCCGGCCGGCGTGCTCGAGCGCGACTTGTCGGGCGTCTTCGTCGGGGTCAGACGTGGTTCCTTTTCCGCATTTGGAGACGGTGAAAGCTGAACGACCGGAGTACTCGCGCGCGAGTGCTTATCCGGTGTTTTCGATTCCTGTTCCGCGTTTCCGCGCGGCTCCAATCCGGCCGGAGTGCTGGAACGCGACTTATCGGGAGTCTTATTCCGTTCCGCGTTTTCGGGCGCGTCCAGGTGCGCTGGGGTGCTCGAACGTGACTTGTCCGACATCCTGGACAAAGGCCTCGACGCTGCCTGTTCCGCGTTCTGAGACGATGGTGTGGCAGCACGCGAATTGTCCGAAGATTTCGAAGGAGTTTTCAAGTTTTGTTCAATGTTTGCGATATTGTTGTACGGACTGCTTGGCATTCGAACTTCGACTTCTTCAATTAGTTCGAATGTCGACGTAGCGCTCGGTGGTCGAGGTGATTTATTTCTCATCGAATCGTCGAGTAAACTTACTTCTTTTTTCACAAAATCTTCCGTCAAATTTTTGACGACATCAATCTCTTCCGTCAACTTCTTGACGATAGATTCAGATTCTTTTCTCGATGGCGGTTTAGATAATTTTTCTTCGTCCCTTCTTCCTTCTTTATCATTATTTAATACGGAGGAAGGTCTGCTTTGAGAAATAATCGACGCTACATCATCAGCAGGCTCCTTCGATGCTTTATCATGATATTTACTCGCATTTTCGATAGTGGCCGTTCCCGGTCGACTCATGGGTTGTTTCGGAATCAAGGGCGACTTGGAGCCGTTCATCAGTCCCTCGGAAACGCCATCCTGATTGTGTCGCGGCGACTTCTCGTTATCCATCACGACATCATCATCGTCGTCATTCTCGCCGTTCTCACGGACGTCGGATCTCTTTCTCTGTAGTTCTGGTTTATCGACGTCGGGGACGGTCTCGTTTATATCCGCCATCTTTTCGATAACAATGCGCGGTCGTGTCGGCTGCTTGAGCTCTTCGTTCGCCAAAAATTGCTGCCGTTGCAGGGTCAATAACGAGTCATTTCTCAATAACTGTCTGGGGAAAACAGATTCTTGACTAGATCGTCGTGGTCCGTTTTCGGGCGGAATATCCGGTCGTTGAAATCGCAGCTGCTGCTGCTGCTGTTGTTGTTGCTGCTGCTGCTGCTGCTGCGCTTGATATGCTTGCTGGTTCCCAACGAAGGGTGGTCGTTGCCCTCCTGCTCCTGGCGGCGGGGGACCACGGATCCCCGGTCCGGAGTACACAAAACGCTGATTCGGGGGATACAGCGGATTCTGCAGAGGCAGCTGACCGGGTTGCGGTGACCTTGGAGGGAAGGTGTTCCCCGGTGGTCTCGGTGGACCGTAAGGTCTAAGCTGCACGAATTGACCCGAAGCCGGCGACGGACCTAGGGAAGAACGACTGTCCAATCGGCGTAGTGGTTGTCCTGGTCGAGGCGCGCCTATAGGACCATTATTTATCGAATTTCTGGGAGATGGTGGCGGACCTTGAGGTCGCGCCTGAAATCCTTGTAGTGGTAAAGGAACGTTTGGCTTCACCTACGGAAGAATAGCTCGTGTCGCGTATACTTGCACAAGAACGTGTGTTCGGCGGTGATTTACTATGATATAAATCAGTTTTATATAGAACTGACGAGCTTGCAGAGATAGTTCTGATGCATTCGCGCTGTATTTTAAATCGATAAAATTCGTTTTTAATCCTAGAATTACAATCGTACGAGAATCCACATCATACTACTTTGTTCAGACAGATATTGAATATTTAATATTTATAAAAATGCAATTTTAATAATGTATGAGATTTTCGCTCGTTCTCAGTTGCCTGTGACAGTTTTAAATAATAGTTGCTAGTTTGATTTGAATGCGAATATTGAGATTGGTATAATCTCGATAAAATAAATTTTCAGTGCATTATTGTTATGCTAACAATTATATTTTCATTACTGTAAATAAACATAAGAAACATGTATTTTTAACATCTCAATTTGAATTTATATAGATTTGTTACGATCCCCTTAGCAAAGGTTGTGTGAGAATGAATTTATGAGTCTGATTTATTCTTTGGTTTTCTACTTGTGTTTTACATGTATTGATAATCTTATCTTTTCTTCATTAGACAGATAAACCATACTATTTTAATTCGATATACATATATATATGTATTATCATACCGCGTTTTTTGACATCGAAAATTCTTGCAACGCGATTATAATCCGCGATGTTTAATCTCGAATAACATTGCTACATAAGGAAACGAAATCAAAGGTTTTCGGCGCAGTAAATTGCGATCGACAGTATTAACCCTGACCTTAAACCTATCGATCTCTTCATCATGCCACGATTCAAATTGCAAGCCGTATTGTCTACAGACATTTACTCGATTCTCTGTGTTATCTGAGTCGTTAACTTGAGACGCGGATTTACCATTTGACGTTCTCGGCGTTCATTTTGCATAACGCGTCTGAACAACGTCAAACATTGTTCGCCTACCATCGTCGTATTTTCAATTCAATTTAGTTAATTTATGACATGAGACATTTCGTGTCGCGGGCTAATCCGCACGACGATAACATCGTATTTCATACGATGATAACAATGTAGAAAGTCGCGCAAAAGGAGAGGGACTAGAGAGACACCGACGGCAGTCGAAATTTCGTGATAGTGGCCCTGAGTTTATCGATCTTTTGATAAAATGCGGGTCGGTGACGTCTCGCCGTGCCTGCCACCGTTTTACTTTCGACTCGTCGTTATGGGATCGAGCCACGAATGACTATCGTCGCTTTGAGCGACGCTCTACATAGAGCACGTTACGTTTTGCAGGCAAACTCCTCGTTATCCTCTCACAGACAAGTTGCAATTTTTTCACTGTGATGTGATTAAGCGATTTATAATTGAACGTTGCAACGAGATAGAGAATGTAATCAAGATATAATCTAAATGCACGCATCTTATCATCATAGATTCTTTTTATTCTTAATGATTGTTAAACATTCGGTCTATTATTTATAAATACATATAATACCTCATCTGTTTGTTGCTTACCATAGGTTTTTCATGACCCGAAGCAGGTTCGGCCATACTGTTCGCGGTTTCTTGCGAGTCCATATTGATTTTTCCCTTGTACTCTTATGGAATATATCTCGACTCGTTTCAATATGGTTCCCCGTAAACCTGTTGCGTAAACATGTGACCAACGGGCTTTTATAAAGGTGCGCCTGCTGGGCGCACAAACCAAGCGATCGACATCAATGCACTGCTACGTAGTGAATGAATGTCGCAGCGTGTCAGATAACGTGACAACGAAGACTACCCTTATTGTGTGTGCCTAGTACATATTACTAGACTCTGTACTATGCGCGATAAAAGCTGCGAGAAAAAAAATCGAACATGTGCTAGAAAAAATTATATTTCGCATTAAAAAGGGAGCAGACTAATGAAGAGTACCCTCAGCATAAAATTTCACGTCAAACGCAATAATAATTTCGCATTTATAATAAAATTTTATTTTTAGCTTTAGACCAAGAGAGACATTTTAATTAATTAACTGTGAGTGAATTACAATATGTAGACAAATAGATTGTATTATGAGATTATATTTTATTGTGCAGAACGCGTTTGATACTATATTTAATGAAAAAATTAATTATTTATTGATATAAAATAATGAATATAAATGTTGATTATAATGATAGATAAGCAAAATCGATATATTTATTGACGAAAAAATTACTGAAAAGAGATTATATAGTACATTTTCTGCTATTTTCTGCTACATGTCATTTAGATTTTAGCTATTTATTATTCAGAAGAATTCCTTGAATGTGTGAGGGATAAATAATTTTTCGCACACATACATTCGTATATCATAATGTAAGAATAATACCGAGAAAACTGTGGACGTTCAAGTGCTATGAATAATTCATAGTTGAAATACGAGATACTCGACAGTTCTATTTGTGCCTACTTTGATATGAGCCTACAATGCGTGCAATGACAGTAACCTTCAATTATAAATTATCACGCGCTCTACGTGCGGAACAGATATTACGTGTGCCGACGATGAGATTACAGTAATCAAAACCGATAACAATTACCAACGTTTTACAACACCAATGTTTTACAAGCGAATACTCTACTAGTGAATAGATAGAGGTGTGTATTTAATTAGAGTATATGTTTAATTAGATCGTTCAATTTAATATAATAACGATATTACGATAATAAAATATATATCGAATGATGATGGAATGCATATGGAAATATTAGTTATTTAAAATAGAAACAAAAAATTTTTTTCTTTGCTTTCTGATATTTGTTAAACGTTTGCGAATCCAATTTGCGATATATGTGCAATCGCGCGAATCAGCTTTCTACTTAAAAATTCTACTTAAAAATTACAATATTAAAATATTAATGTCATAGCTACGGTTGTGACAGCCAAGATATAAAAATGTTTTATCTAAATTTTTATCAGACATATTAGAAAAAAAAAAAATTAAATAAGAATAGGAATTTCGGACGTTGACTTTTGCTAACGAATGTCTGGGTTGTATGGTGCATAGCGGTTATCTCCTACGATCATAAAGCTGTTATGCTGACTTTAAGGAGTGGATGGGGCAAAAGTGGCTTACTTAGAATTGAATGTAAACGGGAGAAGACACGCGAACGATCATAATAGTGTCGAATAACGAAACAGATCGTATTGCTGTAGATTGCTAACGATTCACCTTGAAAAATAACGTCGCAGAATTATCGTGAAACGAAAAGGCCGTGTTCTATGATAACTATAAAAGAGCAATGTTCCTTGGACGGGCCCAACAATCTTTTTTTTCAATTATCGGATCGAAAACGTATCGATTCTACTTGTTCTTTTAGAATACTTTATGTACCGTTGAAATTTATTCTGGCCATTAATCATTGTGCTATGACATCACTGTACAATATTAGTCTTGAATTTGCATTTGGATTCGACATTGATCTTTTTCTTGAAATTTTATCATCCTTGTGTAAACACGTGAAATGTTGTTATGGATGCTTATAAAAAAAATTCTGTTTGCATAGATAAGATAATTTTTTTGTCACATAAGCAAGTGTTTACTTATGTGAAAAGTATACTTCTTATAAACTTATTTAAACAAAATTATAATACAATAAAAAAAAGGAAACAAATTTAAATAGATATGAATCTAATGAATCATAGATCTGATATAAACCATCTATAAGTAAAATATAAACTGTTTATATAGTAATATAAATCGTACTTTTGTAAATAAATTGTGAGTAAAATACACAACAAAAAATTCTTTTCTAGGGCAGCTGGCATGATTTGTTAACTGAGATAAAAGCTTTCGCGAAATGTGGCTATGAATTTCACTTTCAACTTATGGCATGCGACTTGTTAGAGGGTGGTTTGAATTACTCGCGGTCAGTCACGTCACCGGCTGCGAGTAATTAAGAGTCGGTCGGAGACATGAAATAAGCCTTAAAATAATATTCCGCACGCATAAAGTATGGTGACCTAATGTACCCGATGATATCATATACATTTAAATAAAAGGCAGGATTGTAAAATAAAACGTATATACTTCATTGAGTTTTAACTACGTTTTTCAACTTTAGCACAATTTCCCTCCCAGTATCACTTTTTATTATTATGCGTATTTATACGGTCTTTTATTTCACTCTTTTAAAGACTATGAAAGTTTCTAGAAAATATATCCCTTCCGATCTTAGTCTACATTATATGTTATCTTTGGATAGGAATCTTCATGTGGTGGGAATTTTGCACGAACTCTATCACTACAAACACGTGGCCAAAGTAATATCGGATCTTTAGAAATAACTGCATTAGCGAAAGCAATTCGTTCTGTTAGATTGTGTATCTTACTTTACGACCGACAGTCTCGATTATCGCAAATATTCTAAAAATTCAGATCTAGAGACAAATTATTGGAAAAACTTTCCGTATTTTTCATGTATTCCACTATTGCATAAAATTAAAATATGATTCAAAGTTTGACAAAATTAAGCGCTCAAGATTAAATGCGTATCTAAATCCTCGAAGTCGTCATTTAAAATTTTGTTACAGTGTCTATTCTTATATCGCAGATAAAAAATAATGAAATTCGAGATTGTCTCTCGAAACAAACGAGGCAAACGTTCCTTTTCCCAGGTTTGCAGATTTGCGTGAAAGTGTCGAACAAACATCTGGGCGGAATTTCTAAGCGCGACGGCCACTTTAGTACTTTCGTTTCCGATATTAGACCAGAAAATAGGCTGCTTCGCACGCGGAGCCGACAAGTGTTCATTCCTGAAGTTATTGATCCGACCTGGCGAGCATGTTAGACTCCATCATTCACGTGTGTATATACGGAAAGATGCGTCATGTATAATACGATTAAGTTGACGCGTTTAAATGAACGCGGAGGTCTCCCTGCGAGGAGAACTCGTCGATGCGATGCTCGAATGGCCAGATCGGCCACGATTTCAGGACGAAGGGCGCATCTTCGACCGGCTTTTAATTAAAGAGCGATCATGAATGCGATATCGAGGCAGCACGAGATAGCATCCTTCCTATTAGCATCGAAGTTGAGGAAAATAGGGTTCTATCAAAGGTGGAAGGTTGCGTTTAATACGCTGCTGTTAGTTGCACAATTAATCATTAAATTAATCGATGACATATCAGTCGTATATAATATATTAACTGAGATAATGAAGAATTGAGATAAAAGTATCAACGTCTGAATATGGTAAAAACTAAAATCGCTGTTATTAATTAAAGGGGGAAGTTTGCGATACTATTTTTTTATAAATGCGTTTAATATTTAATATCTTAGCGCACGCAATATCTCGATTTATCTTCGATCGAATAATGGATTTGGAAGATATAAATCGAAGATAATCAATCGTTATTATTCATTAATAAAACTAATTGCAAATATTATTAATTTCTCTTTTCATTATTTAATATTATAACACAATCAACAAGAAAGTTTTATGAAATTTATCCAAAAGTTTACTGCGTTTGATTAAACTATGAAAGAGATTAGCTCGGTTAACCACAGGATTAGTTAGGCACGAAACAATTCGAACATTTGTTAGCGATGTGTCGTCCTCTTTTTTTTTCTCGCGAAGGAGGACGTTTCGCGCGCGAGACATGCATGCGCTAATTTTGAGATTTTTTGTCGATTACACGCGATCGATACTAGACTCACGCAATGCATTCTAAGGGACCTACATTCAGGTCATCGAATGGCAAGTAACAACACGATGCAATTTTCCATCGCGAGGCTTCCTCGCGCGGTGATAAAGAGAAAATTTCGCTCGCATCATTCCCTACAAATTTATTTTCGGTCGGCATCGCGCGACGACGTCATCGAAACTTATTGCTCTAATTGCCACTAACGATGAGAAAAAGTATTCATTCGTTATCGCATCGCTATTGCAACAGTCCTCGATGTCTATCGATGTTCTATAAATAGCAAGATTAATTTAAATGGAAAGAAAATAATTTGGATCACGCTCAGATAAAAATATGACGACACAAAAGTATGACACATTTGTATAATAAATTACATGCTTTGCTCGCATTTTTCGTATTGAGTTTTATGCTGAGTCATCCCTCGTGGAGAAGGGAATGAAATGGCTTGGTTAATTATACTTTATTTTACGCCCGATGCGCAACACGTCATTCATTATAGAATTAGTATATTATGTGATTTGGTTAACGCGAATATATCTCGAGATAATATGTAAAGTGAAAAAAATCGTATAAAGTTATTCCATTCTTATGGAAGCGTCAAAGGAACTGAAATTCATTGCATGCGTTATTTAAATTTAACGAGCGATATACATCTGCAAAATAAAAAGGCATATCGGGGGTAACGACAGATAACGATGAGGTACGGTAATGCACCAGCAGGTGTATAGTTTGTCGCGAGCGAAGTGGATTTATCGCGCAGCAGCATCTTCGAATCACCCGCGACAGGGGCAGCAATGTGCGATTGTCACGTGTGTAGGTTTATCGATAGCACACAACAACATTTCCTGGATGTTAACCCATTTACCTGCCTTATGTTTCGCTAATGAGATTCGCGTAGCGAATAAAGAAGCACGCGCGCCGTGCATTAAAGTTTAAAATCGATTAATTTTGGGGTAGAAATCACGACGATATGCCGTATTTGAGGTATCGCTTTATCCAGGTATTGGCAAATCGGCGAATCTAGTGACAGCATTTAAGTGGTACGAAAAAAATGCAGTAATAAAACGCGGCTTGATCAAGATCTCTTGTGAGTGACTAATCGTCCCTGGCGAAGAGAGAGTATTCTGTTTCCGATGCGGATGGAGAAGGCGTGATATAATTTATTCCACGTTCAGAAAAACAAGAAACGAGGACGGCCGCGAGATTAATGATCTCGAGGTGGCAATAGTAATGATACGCGTGCATGTCGGTTAAGACACGGAAGAAGCGTCGGATTGAAAAGGGCTCGAGTGCCAACAGAGAGACTGGTACTGGTCGATAATCGATGATGCGAAATTGATTTTCGAAAGAAATTCCGTTCGTAGGCACACCTGGTACAGCTTCTCAGTGATTCCTCCACAAGAGTTTAGAAAGCTTTTATTGAACGAGCTCGTTTGTTTACTGACGAAAAATGAAAGTTAATGCTTTGTTGTGAAGAGAACTTTGTGCTCTTTTTGTATAAGTACCAATCTTATAAAACACAAAACTTTCAATTATTTAATAATTAGTATAGTTATCGTTATTTGTAAATATGATATCGCGCGTATTACGAAGCATTATTACGTTAGAAAAGATATTGTCGCAGATGGATGTATGAAAGTAAATGAGCTTTCAGTTGCATCGAAAATGCTCGTTGAATTATTATCGTCTTTCATCACCGCCCAACTTTTATCCTTTCCTTATTTTCTAGAAACTTTTGTCGCGTTGTTAAAGTTATCGTGTTTCCACGGCAATCGCTACGTTTCTGAATACATAATTAATTGACAAGTATAACAAAAACAGACGCGAGTATATTGATTGTATACACCAACGTCTCGTGGGGATTTTTATGTTTTGAGCTGGTTTATAAAATGGTGCGTTTTTGTATAATAATTTTTTAATATGATATTATAGTACGCATGAAAATGGAAAAGTGCCTTTTAGAGAAAAGTGTCTTTTACGCTAATATATCAACTGATGTTTCTTACGGCAGCAGCATCATACGTGTAATTACTTGTAGTTACGTAATATTCTACGTGCGTAGTATGTCTATGAAGATTACGGTGGGTGATTGAACTATTAATTTGAATTCGCATATAAAGTGGTCGATTAGGAACAATTTACTGAACAGCAAAAGACTACGTTGCAAGAAGCCGTGTTCTTTCGCAATGACAAATCAACGGTATCGGTAATTACTAAATGACGATCGAACGATATTAGTTGTGCGACAGTGGCTCGCGTTGCTTAAAGCGAAGACACTCTCGCACACGATAAGCTTATGTCATTTTTAATACACGTCTACTTAGATTTTAAAATACCCACGAACCGGTATCAATCATTTTTTGGGTCACAGGAAAGAAGTCATCTGTGTCGTTTAGCCTTATCTACGAATCGGAAAGAGTTACACGCGATCGTTGCACGCGAGTTTAACGCGTCATTCCGTTCTCTTTCGAATCCTCGACAAATTTTCTAATCACCGGTCAAGGATCGATCGTATTTTCAACTAAGATTGGATGCTGAGTTTTGTGTGCAAATCGAACACCCGAATTCAGAGAGTTCCATTAAGAAACGGGGAGAGACGGAGACAAAACGGAGTTCGCCTGTCATTTTTGTCGGCAAAATCAGACACGCGAGTAGACTACCGAATGCGAACAGCCACGAAGAGAAGGTAGAAATGTCGTGCGGGGGAGAATTCTACGGTAGATATTTCTAGACTCGCGTCGATGAGACGCCGCGGCCTGGTCCCGACGAAAAGAGTAGTCGGCTTACCTGGGTGCCGTCGATTTCGCCCTCGAGCCTCGAGCCACCTCGGTCTACGTCGGCTCGTGAGTCACTAAGCTTGCGGAATACTCGCGTAGGAGCGTCTTCAACGAGGCACGTCCCTTGGTCGGCACGTTCTACGAGTCGTTGCCGTCCGTTTGTCCTGCCGTGTCTCTGCTCCTGCGCTCCAACGCCCAGTCGGGGACACAACCTTACCCTGCGCACTACTATTCGCCGACCAGGCTCGTCTACTATATACAATATTATATATATTATACGAACTTGCAGGAGAGACAATCTATCGATAAATTATGTATATTCTGGCGCGCACGATCGGGTTTTCTACGCAGTTTTCTAAAATAACACGGCCCTCGAGAGAGACTCTGGTACGCGTATGCGCAGGACCGTGGTGCATCTGCAGACGGGTCGTACGTAAGGGTTGCCTCCACGTACACAACGTCTTGGAAAGATTTCTCGTATTTCGCGTATGGACTTCCAAAGTCGCGCGTAGACGCATCAGGATCTTGAATTTTTATTTAAATTTTTATACGAGTCTCTTTAATTAATAGAGCTTCGCAAAGAGCTGTCGCACATGCAACGTTATTATTGAGTCTTTCGGGACATTGCCACTCTTGGAAACGTCTTAATTATACGCGTTTCTGCAGAGGACATTCACCGCGGACCGCACGTCGCCTCTCGCGGATTTATATTCGATATAGCGTGCCAAATCTTCCGGCAATTAGGATGGGTTCCAACAGCGATGTCCTGCTGGTTACAAATAAGAGAGTTACGAATAAGTGAAAGCCACATTTCGCTAAGCTATTTGCTTCTCTCTTAATTTTTCTCTTATATTTTTATTTGATAAAAAAATTGTTTGAGAATTATGCGTTCTGTGATTGTGAGAAATGTTTGTCATCTTTAAAGTGCGAAGTGCCCTTCTGGAGAATGCAATTTTGAATTCTCGATTACCGCTAAGTTTTTTTTCAGACAAGCCTATGTGTGTTACGTTTATCTCCTGCCTAAATACGGTTAGTGATACTTGCTGGCGTGAGACGCACCCTAGCCACTTCAATTTCGATGTTATTACCTTAATGCATCGGGCACGGCCGCTTTCGTATATATGTTCACCGAGATGGGAGAAGCTCATACATGGAATAGAGAAAACTCGAAAGCTCATGCATCTCTTTCTGTGTTATTTTAATGGACAATCTCGAATATTTACGATATCATTGGTAATAAAGTCTTGGCAAGAGAAATTTATCGTTCAATTTAACGAGTAACAATTGCATCGGAACATATAATAAAATAAATAATCACGATGTATTCTGCATTACTCTTCAGACAGCAAATTGCTTAAAGAAAAATTTTAAATATTTTTATAAATTAATTTATAAAAAAGCCATAGTTTACATAATATTGTTCAATAATATGACGTTTCTTTTCAAACACTGGAAGCACCTGTAGCACATTTGCAAATTTACATGTTGTTTTAAAATTCAAATTTGAATCGAAAAAGTTTCTCATCTTTTAAGATAATTTTGGTAAGGATACAAGAATAATATTTCATCGTAATATAAATTTATACAGTGAGCAGAAATGCAGAAGTTTTTGAATCTATTATTAAATAATTATTCCATCTTCGCAGTTTCTCGAAAGTGATGTTAGAATGCATATGCATTATATAGTATAGCTGCTTGAAAGCCGATTATAACACGGCAAAACCTCTTTAATCATCAACGATTAAGGACTACATCAACGAATACTTGAAGTCTTTGGATATTCGCGAGACGTTGATGGCATAGCTTTCCTGATTCGATCTTTCATAGCAACGCGTATTACCTCGTCTTATCGCACAACAGATCGGTATTCGTAGCATACCGAACTCTTCTCCGTTTCGAAGACAATCCGGCCATTCATTCGGCCTTCCAACCCTCGATGCGGATGCCTCGGCCACGATGCTATCGGCGAGCAGACTCCGAGAGTTAAGTCGCGTCTCGGAGTCGCCGCATCTCGTCGGCGAAACGTGACGAGAGATCGATCAGCGGCGCTTCCTCTCTTCGCCGAGATGCGTTTTATCTGTTTTTCTCGAGGGAGAAACGGGACGAGACTTTTTGCTTCGGTGCTGGCTCGTGATATGACGTATGCCCCAAAGGAAGAAACGTATAGGTTTCACCTTGTTGCCCTTACCTGGAAGAAAAATTTTTCAGGTTATTCTTCGGGATTCTTCGGGAACTGACGTTTGATGATAAGGAAAATGACGCGTAAAAATGGATGGCGCAATCATGGATCGACCTCGCCAGTAAAGTAAAATCACCGAGACGTGAGAGTGTAGAATTTGACGGTTGTTAATCGTCGTGCAAAATTAGCGTGATGTTTTAATGCGGTGGTTAAGAAATCGATGCCGAGCGCACGACAGAGAAATGTTAGTAGAAAGAAAATCGTTTAGTCACACAATGCATATATAGTTGTAATGTATATATGATTATAGCGACCTAGTAACACAACACAGACGAATTTACATGTTTGTAATTTTTCTACCTTGTGTATATTGTTTGCGCTCATGAGCAATGTATGTGACCTTTTTAAATAGCATTAGCAAATGGAGATTGTATAGATATATCAATTTTTAAAAAGAAAATAATTTTTACGTTATGGATCAAGAGGACTTTATGCATTCTAATTTTATGCGACCAAATATTGACTTTTAATGTGAATGTATTTTAGATATATATATTTGAAATATATATTTTATAAGATCGACGATTGTAATAAATCCGTGCCTGTCAGTAGAACACGATCAAGGAACAAAAGTTTACTACACACCGATTTAGCCCTTCAGTTGCATGACAGTCAGCGTCATCAAAATGAACGATCGCATGGAATTTCCACTGTTGGTTTACACTTTACACCATCCTGTCACGCAGGATCGATCGTTTGCAATTAATAATAGTACGAATACAAATAAATATAAAGTGAAACGGAGTTCTGTCAAACACGGAATAATAGCGTATTATTAAAAGATAAAAATTATTAAAAGAAATTATTACTGTTTTCCATCTCTTTCATTTTAAACAAATTGTAGTTGTTTTTGTATAACATACATTTTTGTATAAACATAGCAAATTGAAAATTTAGTATACTTGAGGAAGATTCAGGCTATAAGTTATGTAGTCTACGCAACATATGCGACATGCAAAATTTAAGTACAAATTTATTTTCTGAATGGGACGGGTTGCCGTGTAGGAAAGTTTGATCATTAATATTCATATAGTACATGAAATTAATTTTGCAATTTCTCTTGCAGGAACTATTGATTTTTGAGTGAATAACCAAATCCACATATGGTATAACGCATTAGCATACGACATAGAAACGACATTAGCATACCGTTGGTAGAAGCGAACGTTGGTAGAACGAGGCTATCAATAATGAAATTTCTAGCTATTCTTCGGTAGGAAAGCTCGAATTGCGAAAAGCTCAAATGTTTAACACACGTATCTGTCGAGCAAAGCACGATACCGACAGAATGTAAAGCTTTCGGTTATCATGAGCTTTCGCTTTTGAATACATCATTAGGTATATAAAGCTTTAATACACGATCGAATAACTGTTCTGTAGATACACGAACTAATCAGAAAATAGATATACGAATTATTTTATTTTAAATTAAGAAATGTGTCATAAATATATAATATTTTTAAGCTCGTTAATATTTAATTTTATTATAAATATAAATTATTTATGTAATTTAATTTTAAAGAAATGTGTGTGTGTGTGTGTATTATTTGATGGAATATTTGCTACAATTTTCATAAACCATAATTTTTACAATTAATATCCTAAGGCAATATTTTATAGAATATAATTATTAATTATATTTTATATAAGACACAAGCAGTTGTTTATATTTATTTATTTTGTCCTAATATACATCTTTTACAATGGCTTGCAATATTTTTTATATATTATATAATTTCGTTAAAATTTGCGCACCGCAAAGCATAACTCGCTTGAAAAGATGAGAATAGAGGAAGAAAAGTTCTCTAGAGGAAAAATAGTTTCTTCTTTCGTGTATATATAAGAGTTCTGAGCAGCCTTGTGTTCACTCGAAGAGCGCTAATCTACCCTGACGGAAGCCCTGCAAGGTCCCCTCTTGAAGCGTACCAATGGACAGCCTCTTATATCGATGAGGATCGATAGTCTTGCCTGTCTCTTACCCCTATAAGCGCAGCACAGTCACACAAAGCTCGTCATTGATATTTATTATATGGTAAGCCAAGACGGACTGCAAAATTGATATCTCCGTGCTCGGGTTTCCCTCAGCGGACCAACAAACATGAATATTGCGTAATCTTTAGACGTTCTCGCGATTTGTGTGGTAGAAAAAATTAGTTTCTGTAATATTTTATCATTTTATACGGCTGCATTATATTTCAATATTATTTTACATGTTGTGAATCTCGTCTTTCGATAATGCTGTCAATTTTCCTCTTTCGATTAAATAATAAGTTGATTGAAACTTTTTCGCTGTAACTCAAGTTACTGGATAAATCGTTTCCATGAATACCTAGGTGGTCTCTGTGTGACCGTGATCTTTTTATATTCTGGTGACGCGGTAATTTTATGTATAATCGTTCTCGAGAAATTTGATTGTAGACATTTCTTTTCGTGTAAGCATTTTTGAAATGTAATGCTGACATTATCTGTTATTTTAAATATATTATAAAGATCTTAAGTGATAATAATTACAAATCATTGCATTTACCTATCATGTCAAAATTTTTTCTCTAGCTGTATCTTTTAAAACATTAATTAGTGAAACCCTTTAGTCTGAAACTTTAATGTAGTCATTACTTTAATATAGTCACTTATTTCAGTATTATGCACATATTTGAAATACTCTGTTTTATTAATATTATTAAATTAGTATGTAATGGATTCGATATTAGTCGCATTGTTTAATCTCTAAACCGTAATTAAAAAGAAAATATATCTAATAATATACATCAATATTATGTATTTTAGAAATCTCTATGTATCTAAAACATTTTGTGTATTTATTTGCATCTAATTAAATGTGTTGTGATTTTTCTTATAATATTTTAGCAAAACTCTTTAGAATAATATTATCGGACAAGATTGCAGTAAAAACAGTAATTGGACGACGGGTCATGCAATTGGTAAGTACGGCACTTTATTTATATTGTGCACTTACACACGCATACATGTTGAAAATTAGTTAGTGGATAACAAAAAGGTGACACGCTGCTATTCTTGGCACGGATCGGTAGACCGGTAGGTACTTGTTTAAAGCTGTTGGATTCGACAGTATTACGTGAAGAGATCCAGTCATGCAAGCTCTTAGGCACGCACGCACTCATGCACGCGCTTTTTTTGTTTCTTTCTCTCTTCCCTTCCTCTTTCTTTTTTTTCTATCTTTCTTTTCCCACAATTAGATTTAGATGGGTCACACAAACGTTTTTTATTTAATTACATTGTCTAATTACATCTATTATCTAATTATAATTGGATAATTCGAATTTAAAATGTACTTAACATTTAACTTGCAATAAATTTGAAATTATTGATCCTATGCCTAGATAATAATTTATGCGTAATTTTTAAAATATGCCTGTAAAATATTTATTATTTATATTATATAATACTTAATTAATATGTAATTTTTTGAATAATCTGTTTCATATAACATCATTTACAAGATACAAATGAAAATATTTTATGAAAAAAAGTTGAATAAAAATAGCTTACTCGTAATTTCTTTTGTCATACCTTTAATAAGTTTTATGTTTGCACAAAAATGATCGAGGATAGCAATGATCTTTAATTGAGTCAAGTTTTTTCACACACTGAATAACTCGATAGACGATTGCGCTAATAAGGCAGGAACAATTACGCGATTGGGACGACGATTTGGTCCATTAGTCGCTTGTCGTAAAATTATTGGTAAGGCGATATCGTGCACATCGACAATCCTACGCAGACAATCGGTCACGCCTCGATATCTCGAGACACAAAATAATAATGACGATTGCTACGGGCGGATGTGCCCCACCGATCGTTTCGAGCAAATTAAAGGCGATCACTGTCGCTCTACTACGACTCGTCTCATTAGGTGCATTAAAGAACGACGTTGAATCGTTTAACAATGAGAGAGGACAATTAGCGGTTTTGTACATTATACGATATCTAATCGAAACCTAATTCTTTTCCCTTACTTTAACGACGATCTTCTTTTACGTTTACGACAATCATAAAGATTTCACTTTATTTTTGTACACTTTAAGTGAGCATATTGTAAAATAGCATAATGTAAGAACGTTATCAGTTTTAATATGTTGTTGTACGTTTCATTATTTTATTTTTTTGCAGCTTTTTTGCGATAACATGGAAATACTTTCATAATTATAAGCGTGAGCAATTTTTAAGCATTTTTCAATTTAAATAATTTTATTATCGGGGCGTATTCCTTACGCAATTCGCGATTTCACACAATTGTTGATTTAAAATTTTTAATGTGTCTTCGTTTTCGAAAAGAACACAATTCAGCAAACCTTAAATGCTCGATACAAACCGGCTTCGTTGTGGTACGGATGCTGCGCGTCACCGCGTCGTTTTATTATCGATTCCCGTCTACAAACCCCTCCTAGGATTTTCTACCCTCGCCCTTTACCCAGCCTTTGTATGACTACACGCTCCCTTTCCTGGTTTACCCTCACAAACGTGCGAAGGGTATATTGACGCCAACGTACTGCACTTTCAATGCAAGAAAAGTTTGCCTTCCTGAGCTTAGACACGTTTGCTAGAAGTTTGTACGAAAATTTATTTCTGAGGAAGATAAGATTATTTTTCGTTAGTGTTTTATTATCCGTAAAAAAATTAAGTAAATTATATTTTTAGCAAGAATCTATGTAAGATATATAGTTTTAATGAATAAATATTATTAATATTATTATACGTAAAAGATATTTATACGTTGCTTTAAACAATTACATAAATATAAATATTGCAATAAATAAATAATATTAAAATAAATAAATAAAAATTATGTATAATGTCCTTTTAAAAACAACATTCTATAAACTTCAGTTTTTTGGATCTGTTTGAATTTGTTGAATCTGTTTATTTTTTTTATGGACGGTAGCATGTTGCATCTGCTTAAGAATCAAGATATCTAACAGAATCTGATTAATATAATATATACACGTATATATTTCATATGAATACATATTTCTTTTTTCGTGACACACACGTATGAATTTTTAATAAACATGCGGTTTGATCGCCTCTTTTATATGACTTCCTTATTTCTTATGGACATAGACATTATGAATATTAAATAAGAACCTATTATATAATTATATATTCATGTTAAAATCGTGAAACCCAAATAACCAAATAATGTCGCGCCTTCAGTCACTGACACAACTCTCGTGCACATGACATCATCGATTATCATGACTAGAATTAATCTGAATGACGTCACATCTACTTGCTACAATATTGCTGTCACTTTACATTCTACTTGTGTCCATGGATGTAAATATTTACAACATAGAATTTCTATCTGTATTGTCAAGCAAATATAAAATTCTTATTGTCAACTTTATTTTTCCATTTTTTATAATATTGATTTTGTTTTAATAGAATTAGCTTTTTTAATTAATTGATACGTTTTTATTAAGTAATACGTGATATTATTTGTTTTCGTAGATAAACATATAGGTGATTTATACGTAGAATATTATTTTTATAACGTGCGAGTGCTGTTTAGTATCGCTGATTAACATTAGCCTACAGAAGGTAGGTTTAATTTTTCTCGAGATAAACAAAGTACCTTGCGCACATTGACAGATCGGTCGGCGTGCATTACGAGACACTCTATCCATTGCATGCTCGTTTATCTGCGCGAACGGTTCCGGCGATTATGTCGCGAGATATAATTTTAAAGCTGACGTAATCGTTACCGTGAGCGCTCAAACTGTTATCGCCGCTGTGTTTCACGCAGGTATGTTAGCCTGCACATCCTTGACGTATATGTAACATCGAATTATTTTATACTATCGACTATTGTATATTTATTAACAAACCACTGCCATTAATCATTGGAATAAGTTGGTGAATATATAATCGCACTATATATAAAAGTTTTCTAATCTTTCCTATTACAAATAAATTATCTTTCATGAAATCGTCCTTTGTATTGTAAATATTGTACGGTAAGATATATCAAACAAATTAAATTATACATATGTAAATGTACATATATATATACAATAATATATATATATGTAAATAAATATTTACATTTTCAAAACATACATCTTGTATTTTCTATTTTGTAATCTGCAATTTAAATGAGAAGAAGTTAAAGATATTCAACATTTGGTTCCTCAATACTTTCTCTTAAAGCATGCATAAATAATATGCTTTGCAACTTTGTGGTAAGTGACGTGCGTTATTACAGACATCCAGATATTGACATCATTAACTGGAGTATCGCTTAAGCGGCCGAGTTCTCGTGAACGTGACGCTTAGCCGATGGGGCTCTGTTGCAAAGTAGACCTCACTACAATCGCCAATGAATAAATCTAATTTTCCAAAATAGAGTATCTATATGCAATTCATGAAAATGTTATGGATATAAAAATAGGATATATATATCTTTTACTTGTATTACTTTTATTATTTTTTTCATAAACTTGATTATTTAAGTTATTTTATTTTAAGTTATTAGCAATATGCCGATCTGTCAGTCGTAAAAAAATAATTTAAAGGATTAGATCATATAATAATATTAGAAAGGAACAATTTTTTCATTGCAATCTTAATTTGCATGACAGATGGTAATTTGATGATAGCATCAACACTTCACGTTGCTTATTCGATTTTTCCGTTATTGAATTGCGATGGAATTGTTAGATGGAATTAATCAGTCTTTGAAAGGGCTTTCTTCGCGACAGAAAACAGCGTCCGACCAGTCACTGAACCTGAGTGCGGAGAATTGCCAAGACGATCTTGCTAATAAGAGCGACGTTGGCATGCCGGCGTTTTGCAATTTGTGGT
Source organism: Prenolepis imparis (assembly GCF_030444845.1). NCBI lineage: Eukaryota > Metazoa > Arthropoda > Insecta > Hymenoptera > Formicidae > Prenolepis > Prenolepis imparis. The sequence goes on from NW_028141160.1 coordinate 16,305,023, forward strand.
AGGTCGTTGCGATGTTTCGCGGTTAGTTTGGTCGATACTGTGCACCGAGCGAGGCATAATCTATGTGAGTTTGCTCAACTTTTTATGTACCAGATAATTATCTAGGATAATTATAATAGCGTGCTTGAAACGCGTGCGTCGAAAATCAGCTGATTGTCATCGCGTGCCATCGTGCTCCCACCGGATAGCGCGTTATTGGAGCTTGCGTGAAATTAAACGATGTTGAATCATGGTCAAATTCTATCGCATTTTTTGCAACAGCTACTCCATTTCTATACTTTGACATCTGGGAGAAGCAAACGATTCAATTGCATCGGGGAAACGATCAAGTTAAATAATAAAAACTTATGTTGAATAAATAAAAATTATACTTTTCCATCTCAAAAGAGAGATTATAAAGCGCGTTGGAGTCCACATAAATACATGTCGTGTACGTAATGACGAGCGTTAGGGCCCGAAGCGGGACGTGGGTAACGAGTAGAACCTTGGTCTCGCGTAACGTTAAGTATTCACGTAACTCTGCTAAGTACTCGCGCGTTAACTCCACACACTCGCGTCGCCTGGTTACGACCCATTAATTCCCAAGTGTAACGATTAATGACGAAGGAACCGAACAAGCAATGCGCAGAGTACTGATACCATCAACAGATTAGCGCTTGTCACGCAAAATGAGATTGCAATAAAGATTTTATTCCTTTATAATATCATTACGATTTAATTCTCTAAGTTAATTTTTTTACGATTGTAAGCTGAGATATATTTTAAATAAAATAATTCAAGTACAGTGCAGTTTATAAAAAAAGATATAATATATTCTATTTTTATACACATAATATTTCTCGCGAAAATATGGATGCTCCATTTCAGAAAATTCGGAATGTGTCAGTTTAATAAAACGCCCTTGGGCATCATCTACGTTGTAATTGAGACAACTGCGAAATCCCCTCTGAATCTGGCCGTATCCGGAAGTGGCGAACAAATAGCGGATGCCTGCCTGACCGAAGCATCGTTGCTTTCGAGAATGTCGCGACATGGTCATCCAATTAAAAGTCTCGATCGTAACTGTTACATCGAAGGCGAGTCTTGATAATTCCGGCAGTTACACACCCACGAGACATCGTTAGCTCATTGCCGCTCATTAATTTTCTAATTGACCGATGAACGTTTTTTTTCGTTCACCGTTTTTTCTGCTCCGTTTGCCGCGAAGATGCTCGTTTCTCAAGCCAGAGGTCGGCAATGTTAAACGAGTTTTTGATTCGTATTACATTATTTTGATCCATATTACTGTACAATGTTTGTGTCGCGATAAGTCGACGAGAGTTAAGAGATATCGGCGGTCTCAAATAAAGATTCGCGGGCGACGTACGAAAAGAGCGTGATCATTACTCATCGTCAAGACCTTGAGGACCTATTTAACTTAGGTCGGTTCTGATTTATTTAGTCAATTGCCGAAACGAGCATCGTCAGATCGTTTGATAATCGCGAGACCTCATTGCTTCTTTGATTAATGTATGTATATGTATATAGGTTTTAAAATATTGCGAGCTTGATGCACGTGAAATTTTTTTGTAGTATAATTTTCTTTCACTTTTAACGTTCGCTATCGCCGAAACTGGCATAAATGTCAGACTAGCCGCGACGTTTTAGATAACAGCGAAGAGAAATAAGTTCGTCGAGTACACCGGTGCCAGGTACGGCAGTAGATACGGACGAGGCTGCTGTCAAACTTTTCTACATACACCGATGGCAATAAACGAAACCGAATATGCACTTTCTCCTGACGGTCGCATATGCGATTTCCATATCGCGCGATTGATCCCACCGGCAGAAGGCGTTAATCGTGTATGAAACATGTATTGATAGTGACGAGCACGATTATAAGACTAACAGTAGTGTACTTAATGGAAGCTTTCCAATCTCATACAGCTCTAGATTTTCTCATCGTTCCGAGTATAATGCCCCAGCCGTGCTGAGACCATCGTACAGTTTTTCTCATGAATCTATGCACAAACGTCGTAACGATACCTACTTCTTGTTAGTTCCCATGCAACATTCGGATCTCTCAATTTATAATTAATGCCGACAAGCGCGCACACATATTTCATGTAATATTTTACATTTTACATGCGATTCGTATATAAGCATAATATTGCAGTTTCCTCTTTCTCGACACCATATCATAAATTCAATTTTGACGTAAATACAATTGGAGAAGTACTCGCGATGCCGTTGTTTGCATGTTTTATGTAAATAAGTATATATTGTATAGCATATATGCGATTCTGAAATGTTACGTGCATCGCCTATATATTCTGTTATATATATTCCATCTTATCTCCTATCAATAAAAATTTATTTTATCTCTATACGATAGAATCTGTGAAATCTCGATCTATAATATTATTACAAATTTCTGTTTACAAATTGATAAATATGAATTTATTTTTTCAGCCAATTTTGCATGTTGCATTTAATATGCTTCTTATCACCTTTTACAAAAATATCTCTCATCTCAAATGTATATATCTTATTCATCCATGCATGTCATTTTCGTCAGATGTTGCACGTCCGTTTTGTCAATGATGAATAAAAGTGTTGTCGTTGGTAACTAACAGTATTAAATTTCAACATATATCATTTGCAGTGTAATGAAGTGTAAAAAAGCAATATGACACATATTTCTTTTTCATATTTAATGATTGCAATTTATTGTGTCACAATATTTTTTACGTAAAAATAAACATTATAATATATAATAATAATATATGTAAAGAGTATATAAAATAATAGAAAATATAAATAAAGTAAATAATATTTTATATATCCGCGAGAGTTTTGTTTAATAAAAAATCGAAAGATGGATGGGACAGGATGAAATATATATCATCTCGAACGAAAAGTTCTATTCGTAATAAATTTGCAGATTATATTGTTGTAATCTTACAAACAGTTTTTTTGTCATTTAATATGCATGGAATTTGTATTGCAATGCAAAAAATTGCAATGCAAAAAATTGAAGCAATTAGACTGCGTCAACTGATATATAAACTAACAAAAACAAAGCAAAACGTTTTCAGCAAATAACCAGAAAATTATTAATCTGTATCGACTAATCTAAAGAGTTCAATATTATTTTATATTCTAAAGAATATTTTATTAAACTATAAAGAGATGGTATTGTGTGTGCTTGAGGGAAAGCTGTCTTTCCCGTTCACAGATGCTTCTAGAAAGCTGACGGAAACAAGAATTCTAGTGATAGAGTCCGAGTTTTTACTTCTATGGTAGCTCTATAATTTTTGGCAAGAAATTTAATAAAACAGCATCTAATTATATATATTTCAATTTCAATATACATATATATAAGCTCCGAAAGAGAGGGTGACATCAAATCATTTATTAATCGCTGATTGTCCCTGATGTCAGAGACGTACTCCCGCGTTTCTCGCGACCGCGCCCGGATTGATCGCTCGATGAATCAGGAGAATGTCCTGTTTCGTCTCGACATGCACTCATTTTAATAATCGCGTGAGAAAATCAGCCGTGTCCTGGACAATGATTGCGATTTTTTCGCAAAATTAGATCTCTTCTCTACGCGGGTCAAAATGGCGGAACGCGCGCGCGCTGCTGCTCCGATAAGCAGCATCCGTGGACCACTGTGACCTCAAGGTTGTCGGTCGCGAAAATAAACGTCGCCACACGAAGGTGACGCGGATGAAACTGCGTGAGAGTCTGGGAGATACCAACCTGTTTGCTGCGCGTCACTATGTTGCAGCCTGCCGCCCGGATTCACCTGGACATCCGTCATCCTCGACGATTTCTAGACGGTGGGCGTTAGAGTATATCTGACACTTCTCGGAGAGAGATTTGTCTCCTCTTCTATCTTTTTTTTTTTTCGTCGCACTTTGTCGCACGTCGCGCGCGAGCGCGTTGCGCCGACGACGTAACCAGGCCGTCCGATGTACACACGTATACGTGATAAAGAAATATGCGAGGAATGAGTTGTGCTCGACAACGATGGTATCACACTCCTGGAGACTCGAAAGGCACGCGGCGCTTACGACGCGTTTGAACCGACTGATTCGACCGTCACCGGTTCGCCGGGACCGAACAGAGGCCCCACGCCTGCCTCTCTATCCCTGTGAACGAAGTCTGCCGAGCGCATACGAACCTCGTCGTATCCGTCCACCCACGGCAAACACGCTCTGTATCATCAGGTAGGTGACGAAGATGACGAGAGATGAGAGCGGCAACGAGAAAGAGAGATCGTGCATGATTAAAATCCACGCTTGGCGGCCGCGTGCGCGATTTATCGATCGAATGGCTCTGTCTTTCGCTCGAGATGCTGAGGAAATGTGCGAGCCATGGTAGGCTGGATCAGCGACCTTTTTCATTTTGAGATACTTAGCGTAGACTGTTTTGAACTCAACTTTATGTAATCCGTGAATTATATTATGTAAAGTGTGAACATTATATAGAATTTATCACATTTCCATTATTTTAGATTCTTTACGCAAATTTTATCCAATTGTATCAAACTCATAGTTTAATGCAGAAATTATTTTTATCGGTTTCAATTTTATCTCCTAAAGTTAAAAAATTTTTTTCAATTTTCTATATAAATATTTCAATTATGTCTGGTAATATAATTCATGATTTTCCTCTGAGAATAATTTTGATAAAGAGATTCTATACAATCAATATTCGAATAGTATTGTGTGTGTATGATATAATTGAAAAATCTGGAAAAAAGGATGATTATATTATTACGTACTACGTTTTGTGCAATATAGAAAAAAAACGTGATTCAATATTCTATCTCGTAGTTTTTAAATAGATTTCGACAGTGACATACTTTATTGTCTATGTTTCTCACGCGATCGCTTAAGTAGAGCAAGAAAATGTCAAACAAAAATAGTCATACATAAAAGCTATACTACTGAAAAAATCTTTTCATGTTAATGAGGGCTTTTCATTTTGCAATCTTATAATAAATAGCTTAGATCTTACAATACGTGTATAAATTGTCAATTAAAATTTATAAATATTATATCAAAAAGGAGAATATTATATGTACAATATCTCAGAGAATCTATATTGTAGAGAGGATATTTTTTCGTAATAATAATGCACAATGGACGACTTTTAATCCTCTTTGACAATTTGGGAGGAAAGATTTATTACAATAACAATAAGAAATAAATTAACATTGATCATTTTATTCGACTTTGTACACAATGTTGCTATATTAAGACATTTTGTGAGTTTAAGTAAACATTTGTATTGCAACAATGTGTGAAATCGAATCGAATGCTACATGCGTTCGAGGTGAAATGTTGTTTCTTTTTGTACTCGAAATGTTTGCGTGGACTTTCCTTCTTTGTTGTTTTCTCTTTTGATATAATGCTTATCTTTCGACGATGCTGATTTCAAGATCGTATTGTTGTTTACGTGCAAATTGTCAAATTGTGTGTGTCCTCACGTAATCGCGCGATGTATGATCAAACGGGGGGGTGAGTGCTGTGGCGAATGCGACGAGTGAATATTAAAGTGTCCTTCGTTGATGTGTGGATAAATGATAACAGTAGTCATCTTTTATCTTAATCATCGGCACCAGCTGCCGCCCTCTCACATAGTCTTTTAAGGAACGCTGCAAACAAAATATAATTGTCAGAGCACATCTTTATGCAGACAAAATCGCAAATGTATCGACACGTAATTAAGCATATTTTTCATAGAGACGATAAACGTATACATACATTTAAAGATTGAAAATTAGTTTGCGTAAATGTGCACGATATTAGACAGTCATTGTTTAGTTTGTATTACCATAATTGATTCTTCTCAATAGCAGAGCGATAGACGTAGAAGCGATAGACATGTAGATAATAATAAGCATTAATAATTTGCATAGAATGTTTAGGATGCAAAAAAATCAAAGATTAAATATTGCTTTTATAATGTAAAAGTATGTATGTATGGATATATATATATATATATACAATTATAATTTATGTATAATTAAATATACTTTATATACATAATTAAATTTTGTAAAATAACTGAGAATAACAAAATTTAAATAAATTAAAAATTAAAAATTCTCTTTAAGAATTTAATATAAAAGTTGTCATAAGAAATTTTAATTAATGTATATTATTTTCTATTTCTTTATTTCGTGAGCATATCTCATTTTATTCCACGTAATTTTTACTTGAATGATCTCGTCAGGTCATCGACTTTGTGCGCGAGCAAGCCTTCCGCGCGAGAAGCGGGTTATCGATTTCAGCATCCCTGTTGAGCGCTGCAACGTTGCGTCCTATAAATTCTGGAATGTGCTCAACGAGAAAGGGCGAGCGGAACGATGTTAATAGATACGGACAGAGAGAGAGATAGACAAAGAGGCCAGAGAGAAATGGACGAACAAGAAGCGAATAATGAAAGTAACTGATAAGCATGGACTACTACAGGATGTACTCACGATGGATAATTTTTGTCTCGATAACACCTTGACCATTTACAACGGCACCATCATCTTCTTCAAGAAGGCTGTGAAACACAAAAATGTGGAAGAGTCAAATGATAGGGAGGGAACAAGTCGAATCTCCGGGGGACTTCTTCACGTTGCCGCAAGTTATCAGTGGGGGGTCATATCACGAATCAAGGGATTTTATAACTGTATTTTTTATTTACACGGGGGGTTTCTAATTCTAATAACGAATCGGAATCAAAGGATTTTTTAACTGTACTTTTTATTTACACGGGAGGTTTCTAATTCTAATAACGAACCGGATTTAGGGATCTTACAAAATAGATAGAGGTTTCAACATTTTTTTTTCAAACTGACGTGCTCTATATCTCAACATAACTTACGGATGCAGGTGATTTAACACTCTCCTTTGTTTCGGGGAACGCATTTCCGACTTAGAATAAACTGCAATACTTACGGGCATAGGGGATGAAACCGTCTTCGTCCTCTGGATCCATGCAGTCCTGCAGTACAGTCTCGCATTCTGCATCAGTGAGACGCTCACCTACGATATACGATTATTTAGATAAAATTAGCTTGCTTTCTCTTTCATTTTTTATTTTCAACATATGATCGAATTAAGCACAGACTATTTCATCTTAAGATATATATATATGTCTGTGTTTATATCGAATAAATAATCTATTTTAAAAAATCTTTATTATATGGAATTGTATATTTTATATGTATAAAATATACTTGTCTCATAATTATAATTATAATCTATTTCATTTCTCTATTTTAAATAATTGTCTGTGAAAGAGTGAATCTTACATACCAAGCGATAAAAGTGTGTGAGATAATTCTGCGCCGAGCATCGTTCCGTCTTCCGCTTTGTCGTATAGCTTCAAACACTCAAGGAAGTCCTCGTAGCAACCCTGTTCCTTGTCTTTTTTGCACTGGCTAAAGATAGGCAAGAATTCGTCAAGTTTCAATGTCTTCTCGCCCTTCTTCTTCGTGCCGCCCAATTTCTCGATGGTTGCGTTCGTGGGATTCAAGTTCAACGCGCGAAGGACGTTGCCAAGGTCAACCGCGTCGATGACGTTGGTGCCGTCAGAATCGTAAATGGAGAAGGCGAATTCTGCCTCTTTTTGACAAAGAAATTAATTTTGTACATATTCTTCGCAAATACAGCATTGGGACATCTTCGGGAACGCGTTTGCGGATGAGCAGACATTAAAGACAATGAGAACATTCCGTGATTGAACATCTGCGTGATATTCCTTGCTACATTCAGTATTTGGTTCATTCTTTAAATATTCCAAATGTGAAATCTGGGTTAATACCAACTGTAGACGTGGAGTGCACACTGCGTGCGTACCTAGTTCAAAAATATTATTCTATTTCGAGACAGAGACGGCAATCCCCACCAGTTGACGATTGAAGAACTCGCTGGTGGAAGCAGTGGGTCAAATTACCCCCGCCGAACCATATAAGAACAGTCTACCAGCCTATTTTTGACATGCTACGGAACGATTGCGTCCTCCTATTCGATGAGCTGTATTATGTAATGAAAATGACATCCGAGTTGGAAATAGAATGTAGCGAAGGAAATTCCCACATTATGATTAATTTGATTAATTAGAGTAGTTACTAGTTAGAAAAAATAAATATAAAAGGAACAGTAAGTTTTTAAAGGCGAGAAAAAATTTAATTTCTCAACTTCCATCGTGGAATAGAAGAGAGCTAGATAGCATAATTCTCTTGTATAAATTGATAATAATAATTCATAAAATATTAAAACTCTCCAGTGCTAAAGAATATGAAAAAGATATTTTCGAAAATCGTCAATACTGTTTTTTTATCCTCTAAATATCTTGTTAAATAATTTTAGTAATTAAATAACAGTTATTAAAAATAATTTTGTCTATAAACTCTTTTTGTAGAATGTGCACTATTAAACCATATATAATATGTACTTATAATATACACTATTGATGTGCATTTTATGAAGCACTATATAAAATTGTGACTTTAATAAGATTTTATATCATTTTATTGGCGAATTTAAAGGTGATATGTTTTAGCACGAATTTTACTGTCGATTTTAAGGAATAGAATTTTAGCTTTTCTGTTTAAACTCTTGTCACTTTCTTCTGATAGAATCACACATAAAAGTTATAAAATTATATAGAAGTCACTCATCGACTGCGGTGAATTTATCTTCGTTAATTATTTCCGATGAAGCGCGTCAGAGAAAAAAAGTTATTTGAAGAACACTTTACTCACTTTCGACATCCTTGCCGCTGAGGTCTGCCTGAAATATAAAAGATTTTTTTTATTACATTGAGACATTTTATAGTTCAATAATTTGTAAGAATGATTTAATTATATAGTTTATTAAAATTAAATTAAAGAGTTTTAAATTTATCATCATTCACAAAAATTAAAGAATTTTAAATTTATCATTCACAATTTGAAGTAGATAATATTAAAAGAGCTGTTAGAGTTATCGAAAAAATATAGAGACATGAAGAAGCTATCAGGATGATTCTCGATCTCCAAACAGAAGAAAGCTGCGAACCTATGAAGACTTACCATTGTTGATCGTCTGATGCCAGTGGATGTTGATCGGACGAAGCTTGAACCAGGAGTGGAACCAGGTCTTACCAAATTTACTCATTTTATTTCTGCAGGTGGCGCTATGATCAGAGGACACACTAGAATCACGTTGACGGTCCAGGTCTTCGAGAGGAGTTTCGGTCCGGATCGACACGGGGCATGGCAACGCCGCGATCCAAAAACAGTTCGAGAAGCCTCGAGAAGCTGGTACCTCTTCCTGCTACGATAAATGGGGTTTCGACGTCGACGACGACATTCTTATGTCAGGGTTGCCAGATCTGCAGCGTCCGATGAACGCGTCAGGCGAAAATACATTCGGCCTTCGAAGTCGCATCAGGCTCTAGGCAGCGCTATTGTCATTCTCCACTAAAACTCTTAAGCTATCACAAGAACGTGATATGCAATACGAGATCATATATTTTATATTTATGTTTTATTTTATTTTATATTTTATTTTTTTATATTATATTTTACAGAATTTTGCGCGTTCGTATAATGTTTGCGCGATTAACATCTAGGAATGTAATTAAATCTTCAGATTTACGCGTCGCGTCTAGGTCGTAAAAGATGCCGATGTTACGGAAACCGGCCGACTACACGGTTATTTTTATTCGCTGGATTTGCGAACGATATGATATCCTTGCAGAACACGCAATTAAAGAGCCGTTCCACGAACGAGGATCGTCGTCATTTAACATAGATCACGAAGCAACATTCCTTCCGGACATCCGCATCAATTCTTCTGACGGCCGAAAGCGGCACGGAAGAGTTTTCTCAATCTGCTGCCTAAGCTTCTCTTCTTCTTCTTCTTCGTCGTCGATTCATCAAGTGTCTTTCGTTTCTCCACGTCGTCGATGGGTAGAATCTGCTCCTCGTCACGCGATGGCTTCAATGACGATAACGAGTTGGATCCGCGTTTCTCGATCTGAATTTCCTCGAGGCCAACCTCTCTCGAGATGGATGCCACGTGCTGACTCGAGCGAGATCTCAGTTCTTCATCGAGTTCGATGTTGCGAGGACGACCAGTCGATTCACTCCCTCGAAGAGTCTCTATCGTAATTTCTTGCTCATAGCCAATATTGTCTTCGATGGTTCTAATGAGTTGTTCCTCTTTCTCTTCCCAAATGGCGATGCGTTCTTTACTGGTCGAAGGAGCGTCGGTCTTGGAGCAAACTGAAACTGTCTTGTTCTCTAGCTCCTCGATTAGTTGATGCAACAGACCGATGGTTACGATAGTCGCTTCGTTGACCGTTTTGTCTTCCTTCTCCTTCTGGATCGTTTTTGTTGGTTCGGCCGGTTCAATCGGTGGGTGATCGAGAATCGCGTGTATAATCCGATGCGTGTCGCCTTGACCCTGAGTCGTGTGCCGAGTTTCGGCGACGTCAGTTGCCTGGTTCGTGAGCGACACACCGTCAACAGCGCATTTCACCTGTACGAGCGAGAATAGATGCGTGTTTCGTGAGTAAACTTTCTTATCGTGACACACGCAGAGAATAATTACGCGTGGAATTAATGCAGCGTAGGAGCGGCACTAGAGCAAACCGTGGTTGCACATGCAAAACTCTTTGCACGTGACAGTCTTTTAAATGCGGACATTCGATTTACTCAGTGCAACTTTTGATAAAATAAATGCACAAGGCTGATTGTTTTTAAAAATTCCTTTTGCAAACTGCAGCGGTATAAATATAATATCTCTTCTATTTTAATATCTCTTTAATCGGATTTTGATAATTGCTCCAATTTGATTTGATTATAAATTAAGCTAAAATTAATATAACATAAATAAGAAACTTTAAGCAATTTAAATCGAAAATAATTTTATCACACTCTGGATTATCTAATTTATAAATAATTAGATTTTGTTATGATTTTTGTATATTTATGCAACTAGCTTGAATAAAGATTAAATGACTATAACTAGTGACTGATTATAACTGAATAACGTCTCAGAGAGATGTGGTTTCTTTATGTGCAGCTACATTTAATTACCTGTTTCTCCAATGCTAACAATGAAGGCGGTAGCACGTAACGCGAATCTCCGATCTGTATATCGCGCAAGTCGCGAACTATCTTGGCGATCAATTCTATTTCTTCGGCTTTACTGTAATTCACGTGTGTATGTTCTTGTGCTTGCGATATGTGTACAAATTCTGATTGGGCATTGTCTGTTTCCGCATTAACGTGCTGCTCCCAGGATTTTCCTAATGACAGTTTGTCACATATATTATTTGTGTCTTTATTACGAATAATTATACATATTTGTTAACACAATTATTTTTGCGAGATGTATGTTGATTACTCGGAAAATTGTACTACTCTAAAACAGTATTATGTAACGATGTTTATCGACGAACAACATCGACGTACAGATGACAACAATGTCGCTATTCAATACGTCGTTACATCAATGAAACATACAGACGCTTGCCGAACATCTTACCGTCTTCTGCGTCGCGATCTATAACGTCCAGAACGTCTATCATTATCTTGTCTAGCAGTCCTCTCGCGAACGTCTCTGCCATAATTTGAGGCATTCTCACAAAAGGAAACCTCTTCCATGCGTTGTCTTTGACGGGACGCTAGATAGTCATTTTTTACATTTCCATAAGCGTAGACTCTATATTCTATATATATATCACTCATATGCAATTACTCTCAATTATCAACGCACTATATGTAATTAAAATTAATTGTAAAAATTTATTAATGATTTTAGTAGTTATTTATTCATAATTTTATTTTTTATTTTTCTGATATCGATCGCGATTGCATGTAGAGAACTATCTTTTTATAAATACTAGAACCCAACGAAGCGCGCGCTTCGCGCGCGCCATTTATTTCCTTCAACTATACAATATAAGCTGCGGTCGAGAATGTGCTACTAATATGGTACAAAGATAGAATGATGTTTCGAATTATTCGTAGCGCATTCTCGATCCACAGCTTGTACGTTAATTACATATTATACAACAATTATAATATTTATCTTTTCATCTTTTAGTACCATGCAGACACCAGCGTACAAATTTTTTAATATGATAAACATAAAATAAGGATGCGTCGCATAGGGTCAGCGGCAAAAAAGTATCCATTTCTAATATTTTAAGACGAGCCAAAAATTCATCGATTATACATTTTAATAGTACATTGATTACAGAACTATTTGGTACCAAACAGACACCAGCGTAAAAATTTTTAAACTTGATATACATAAAATAAGGTTGCGTCGCACAAGGTCCGCGTCAAAAAAGTAAAAATTTCTAATATTTTAAGAAGAGCCAAAAATTCATCGATTATACATTTTAATAGTACATTGATTACAGAATCTTTTGGTACCAAGCAGACAACAGCGTACAAACTTTTTCATTTGCTATACATAAAATAAGGATGCGTCGCATAGGGTCAGCGGTAAAAAAGTATCGATTTCTAATATTTTAAGACGAGCCAAAAATTCATCGATTATACATTTTAATATTACATTGATTACAGAATCTTTTGGTACCATGCAGACACCAGCGTACACATTTTTTAATACGATATATATAAAATAAGGATGCGTCGCATAGGGTCAGCGGTAAAAAAGTATCGATTTCTAATATTTTATGACGAGCCAAAAATTCATCGATTATACATTTTAAAAGTACATTGATTACAGAACCTTTTGGCACCAAGCAGACAACAGCGTACAAACTTTTTCATTTGCTATACATAAAATAAGGATGCGTCGCATAGGGTCAGCGGTAAAAAAGTATCGATTTCTAATATTTTAAGACGAGCCAAAAATTCATCGATTATACATTTTAATATTACATTGATTACAGAATCTTTTGGTACCATGCAGACACCAGCGTACACATTTTTTAATACGATAAACATAAAATAAGGATGCGTCGAATAGGGTCAGCGGTAAAAAAGTATCGATTTCTAACATTTTAAGACGAGCCAAAAATTCATCGATTATACATTTTAAAAGTACATTGATTACAGAATCTTTTGGTACCAAGCAGACAACAGCGTACAAACTTTTTCATTTGCTATACATAAAATAAGGATGCGTCGCACAGGGTCCGCGTCAAAAAAGTAAAAATTTCTAATATTTTAAGAAGAGCCAAAAATTCATCGATTATACATTTTAGTAGTACATTGATTACAGAATCTTTTGGTACCATGCAGACACCAGCGTACACATTTTTTAATATGGTAAACATAAAATAAGGATGCGTCGCATAGGGTCAGCGGTAAAAAAGTATCGGTTTCTAATATTTTAAGACGAACCAAAAATTCATCGATTATACATTTTAAAAGTACATTGATTACAGAATCTTTTGGTACCAAGCAGACAACAGCGTACAAACTTTTTCATTTGCTATACATAAAATAAGGATGCGTCGCATAGGGTCAGCGGTAAAAAAGTATCGATTTCTAATATTTTAAGACGAGCCAAAAATTCATCGATTATACATTTTAATATTACATTGATTACAGAATCTTTTGGTACCATGCAGACACCAGCGTACACATTTTTTAATATGATAAACATAAAATAAGGATGCGTCGCATAGGGTCAGCAGTAAAAAAGTATCGATTTCAAATATTTTAAGACGAGCCAAAAATTCATCGATTATACATTTTAAAAGTACATTGATTACAGAATCTTTTGGTACCAAGCAGACAACAGCGTACAAACTATTTCATTTGCTATACATAAAATAAGGATGCGTCGCACAGGGTCCGCGTCAAAAAAGTAAAAACTTCTAATATTTTAAGAAGAGCCAAAAATTCATCGATTATACATTTTAGTAGTACATTGATTACAGAATCTTTTGGTACCATGCAGACCCCAGCGTACAAATTTTTTAATACGATAAATATAAAATGAGGATGCGTCGCACAGGGTCCGCGTCAAAAAAGTATCAATTTCTAATATTTTAAGACGAGTCAAAAATTCATCGATTATACATTTTAATAGTACATTGATTACAGAATCTTTTGGTACCAAACAGACACCAGCGTACAAATTTTTTAACTTGATATACATAAAATAAGGTTGCGTCGCATAGGGTCAGCGGTAAAAAAGTATCGATTTCTAATATTTAAAGACGAGCCAAAAATTCATCGATTATACATTTTAATATTACATTGATAACAGAATCTTTTGGTACCATGCAGACACCAGCGTACACATTTTTTAATATGGTAAACATAAAATAAGGATGCGTCGCATAGGGTCAGCGGTAAAAAAGTATCGATTTATAATATTTTAAGACGAGCCAAAAATTCATCGATTATACATTTTAAAAGTACATTGAATACAGAATCTTTTGGTACCAAGCAGACAACAGCGTACAAACTTTTTCATTTGCTATACATAAAATAAGGATGCGTCGCATAGGGTCAGCGGTAAAAAAGTATCGATTTCTAATATTTTAAGACGAGCCAAAAATTCATCGATTATACATTTTAATATTACATTGATTACAGAATCTCTTGGTACCAAGCAGACAACAGCGTACAAACTTTTTCATTTGCTATACATAAAATAAGGATGCGTCGCACAGGGTCCGCGTCAAAAAAGTAAAAATTTCTAATATTTTAAGAAGAGCCAAAAATTCATCGATTATACATTTTAGTAGTACATTGATTACAGAATCTTTTGGTACCATGCAGACCCCAGCGTCCAAATTTTTTAATACGATAAATATAAAATGAGGATGCGTCGCACAGGGTCCGCGTCAAAAAAGTATCAATTTCTAATATTTTAAGACGAGCCAAAAATTCATCGATTATACATTTTAAAAGTACATTGATTACAGAATCTTTTGGTACCAAGCAGACAACAGCGTACAAACTTTTTCATTTGCTATACATAAAATAAGGATGCGTCGCATAGGGTAGCGGTAAAAAAGTATCGATTTCTAATATTTTAAGACGAGCCAAAAATTCATCGATTATACATTTTAATATTACATTGATTACAGAATCTTTTGGTACCATGCAGACACCAGCGTACACATTTTTTAATATGATAAACATTAAATAAGGATGCGTCGCATAGGGTCAGCGGTAAAAAAGTATCGATTTCTAATATTTTAAGAAGAGCCAAAAATTCATCGATTATACATTTTAGTAGTACATTGATTACAGAATCTTTTGGTACCATGCAGACACCAGCGTACACATTTTTTAATATGGTAAACATAAAATAAGGATGCGTCGCATAGGGTCAGCGGTAAAAAAGTATCGATTTCTAATATTTTAAGACGAGCCAAAAATTCATCGATTATACATTTTAGTAGTACATTGATTACAGAATCTTTTGGTACCATGCAGACACCAGCGTACACATTTTTTAATATGGTAAACATAAAATAAGGATGCGTCGCATAGGGTCAGCGGTAAAAAAGTATCGATTTCTAATATTTTAAGACGAGCCAAAAATTCATCGATTATACATTTTAAAAGTACATTGATTACAGAATCTTTTGGTACCAAGCAGACAACAGCGTACAAACTTTTTCATTTGCTATACATAAAATAAGGATGCGTCGCATAGGGTCAGCGGTAAAAAAGTATCGATTTCTAATATTTTAAGACGAGCCAAAAATTCATCGATTATACATTTTAATATTACATTGATTACAGAATCTTTTGGTACCATGCAGACACCAGCGTACACATTTTTTAATAGGATAAACATAAAATAAGGATGCGTCGCATAGAGTCAGCGGTAAAAAAGTATCGATTTCTAATATTTTAAGACGAGCCAAAAATTCATCGATTATACATTTTAAAAGTACATTGATTACAGAATCTTTTGGTACCAAGCAGACAACAGCGTACAAACTATTTCATTTGCTATACATAAAATAAGGATGCGTCGCACAGGGTCCGCGTCAAAAAAGTAAAAATTTCTAATATTTTAAGAAGAGCCAAAAATTCATCGATTATACATTTTAGTAGTACATTGATTACAGAATCTTTTGGTACCATGCAGACCCCAGCGTACAAATTTTTTAATACGATAAATATAAAATGAGGATGCGTCGCACAGGGTCCGCGTCAAAAAAGTATCAATTTCTAATATTTTAAGACGAGCCAAAAATTCATCGATTATACATTTTAATAGTACATTGATTACAGAATCTTTTGGTACCAAACAGACACCAGCGTACAAATTTTTTAACTTGATATACATAAAATAAGGTTGCGTCGCATAGGGTCAGCGGTAAAAAAGTATCGATTTCTAATATTTTAAGACGAGCCAAAAATTCATCGATTATACATTTTAATATTACATTGATTACAGAATCTTTTGGTACCATGCAGACACCAGCGTACACATTTTTTAATATGGTAAACATAAAATAAGGATGCGTCGCATAGGGTCAGCGGTAAAAAAGTATCGATTTCTAATATTTTAAGACGAGCCAAAAATTCATCGATTATACATTTTAATATTACATTGATTACAGAATCTTTTGGTACCATGCAGACACCAGCGTACACATTTTTTAATATGGTAAACATAAAATAAGGATGCGTCGCATAGGGTCAGCGGTAAAAAAGTATCAATTTCTAATATTTTAAGACGAGCCAAAAATTCATCGATTATACATTTTAAAAGTACATTGAATACAGAATCTTTTGGTACCAAGCAGACAACAGCGTACAAACTTTTTCATTTGCTATACATAAAATAAGGATGCGTCGCATAGGGTCAGCGGTAAAAAAGTATCGATTTCTAATATTTTAAGACGAGCCAAAAATTCATCGATTATACATTTTAATATTACATTGATTACAGAATCTCTTGGTACCAAGCAGACAACAGCGTACAAACTTTTTCATTTGCTATACATAAAATAAGGATGCGTCGCACAGGGTCCGCGTCAAAAAAGTAAAAATTTCTAATATTTTAAGACGAGCCAAAAATTCATTGATTATACATTTTAGTAGTACATTGATTACAGAATCTTTTGGTACCATGCAGACCCCAGCGTACAAATTTTTTAATACGATAAATATAAAATAAGGATGCGTCGCATAGGGTAGCGGTAAAAAAGTATCGATTTCTAATATTTTAAGACGAGCCAAAAATTCATCGATTATACATTTTATTATTACATTGATTACAGAATCTTTTGGTACCATGCAGACACCAGCGTACACATTTTTTAATATGATAAACATAAAATAAGGATGCGTCGCATAGGGTCAGCGGTAAAAAAGTATCGATTTCTAATATTTTAAGACGAGCCAAAAATTCATCGATTATACATTTTAAAAGTACATTGATTACAGAACCTTTTGGTACCAAGCAGACAACAGCGTACAAACTTTTTCATTTGCTATACATAAAATAAGGATGCGTCGCACAAGGTCCGCGTCAAAAAAGTATCAATTTCTAATATTTAAAGACGAGCCAAAAATTCATCGATTATACATTTTAATAGTACATTGATTACAGAATCTTTTGGTACCATGCAGACCCCAGCGTACAAATTTTTTAATACGATAAATATAAAATAAGGATGCGTCGCACAGGATCCGCGTCAAAAAAGTATCAATTTCTAATATTATAAGAAGAGCCAAAAATTCATCGATTATACATTTTAGTAGTACATTGATTACAGAATCTTTTGGTACCATGCAGACACCAGCGTACACATTTTTTAATATGGTAAACATAAAATAAGGATGCGTCGCATAGGGTCAGCGGTAAAAAAGTATCGATTTCTAATATTTTAAGACGAGCCAAAAATTCATCGATTATACATTTTAGTAGTACATTGATTACAGAATCTTTTGGTACCATGCAGACACCAGCGTACACATTTTTTAATATGGTAAACATAAAATAAGGATGCGTCGCATAGGGTCAGCGGTAAAAAAGTATCGATTTCTAATATTTTAAGACGAGCCAAAAATTCATCGATTATACATTTTAAAAGTACATTGATTACAGAATCTTTTGGTACCAAGCAGACAACAGCGTACAAACTTTTTCATTTGCTATACATAAAATAAGGATGCTTCGCATAGGGTCAGCAGTAAAAAAGTATCGATTTCTAATATTTTAAGACGAGCCAAAAATTCATCGATTATACATTTTAATATTACATTGATTACAGAATCTTTTGGTACCATGCAGACACCAGCGTACACATTTTTTAATAGGATAAACATAAAATAAGGATGCGTCGCATAGGGTCAGCGGTAAAAAAGTATCGATTTCTAATATTTTAAGACGAGCCAAAAATTCATCGATTATACATTTTAAAAGTACATTGATTTCAGAATCTTTTGGTACCAAGCAGACAACAGCGTACAAACTATTTCATTTGCTATACATAAAATAAGGTTGCGTCGCACAGGGTCCGCGTCAAAAAAGTAAAAATTTCTAATATTTTAAGAAGAGCCAAAAATTCATCGATTATACATTTTAGTAGTACATTGATTAGAGAATCTTTTGGTACCATGCAGATCCCAGCGTACAAATTTTTTAATACGATAAATATAAAATGAGGATGCGTCGCACAGGGTCCGCGTCAAAAAAGTATCAATTTCTAATATTTTAAGACGAGTCAAAAATTCATCGATTATACATTTTAATAGTACATTGATTACAGAATCTTTTGGTACCAAACAGACACCAGCGTACAAATTTTTTAACTTGATATACATAAAATAAGGTTGCGTCGCATAGGGTCAGCGGTAAAAAAGTATCGATTTCTAATATTTTAAGACGAGCCAAAAATTCATCGATTATACATTTTAATATTACATTGATTACAGAATCTTTTGGTACCATGCAGACACCAGCGTACACATTTTTTAATATGGTAAACATAAAATAAGGATGCGTCGCATAGGGTCAGCGGTAAAAAAGTATCGATTTCTAATATTTTAAGACGAGCCAAAAATTCATCGATTATACATTTTAAAAGTACATTGAATACAGAATCTTTTGGTACCAAGCAGACAACAGCGTACAAACTTTTTCATTTGCTATACATAAAATAAGGATGCGTCGCATAGGGTCAGCGGTAAAAAAGTATCGATTTCTAATATTTTAAGACGAGCCAAAAATTCATCGATTATACATTTTAATATTACATTGATTACAGAATCTCTTGGTACCAAGCAGACAACAGCGTACAAACTTTTTCATTTGCTATACATAAAATAAGGATGCGTCGCACAGGGTCCGCGTCAAAAAAGTAAAAATTTCTAATATTTTAAGAAGAGCCAAAAATTCATCGATTATACATTTTAGTAGTACATTGATTACAGAATCTTTTGGTACCATGCAGACCCCAGCGTACAAATTTTTTAATACGATAAATATAAAATGAGGATGCGTCGCACAGGGTCCGCGTCAAAAAAGTATCAATTTCTAATATTTTAAGACGAGCCAAAAATTCATCGATTATACATTTTAAAAGTACATTGATTACAGAACCTTTTGGTACCAAGCAGACAACAGCGTACAAACTTTTTCATTTGCTATACATAAAATAAGGATGCGTCGCACAGGGTCCGCGTCAAAAAAGTATCAATTTCTAATATTTTAAGAAGAGCCAAAAATTCATCGATTATACATTTTAGTAGTACATTGATTACAGAATCTTTTGGTACCAAGCAGACACCAGCGTACACATTTTTTAATATGATAAACATAAAATAAGGATGCGTCCCACAGGGTCAGCGGTAAAAAAGTATCGATTTCTAATATTTTAAGACGAGCCAAAAATTCATCGATTATACATTTTAGTAGTACATTGATTACAGAATCTTTTGGTAACATGCAGACACCAGCGTACACATTTTTTAATAGGATAAACATAAAATAAGGATGCGTCGCATAGGGTCAGCGGTAAAAAAGTATCGATTTCTAATATTTTAAGACGAGCCAAAAATTCATCGATTATACATTTTAAAAGTACATTGATTACAGAATCTTTTGGTACCAAGCAGACAACAGCGTACAAACTATTTCATTTGCTAAACATAAAATAAGGATGCGTCGCACAGGGTCCGCGTCAAAAAAGTAAAAATTTCTAATATTTTAAGAAGAGCCAAAAATTCATCGATTATACATTTTAGTAGTACATTGATTACAGAATCTTTTGGTACCATGCAGACCCCAGCGTACAAATTTTTTAATACGATAAATATAAAATGAGGTTGCGTCGCACAGGGTCCGCGTCAAAAAAGTATCAATTTCTAATATTTTAAGACGAGCCAAAAATTCATCGATTATACATTTTAATAGTACATTGATTACAGAATCTTTTGGTACCAAACAGACACCAGCGTACAAATTTTTTAACTTGATATACATAAAATAAAGTTGCGTCGCATAGGGTCAGCGGTAAAAAAGTATCGATTTCTAATATTTTAAGACGAGCCAAAAATTCATCGATTATACATTTTAGTAGTACATTGATTACAGAATCTTTTGGTACCATGCAGACACCAGCGTACACATTTTTTAATATGGTAAACATAAAATAAGGATGCGTCGCATAGGGTCAGCGGTAAAAAAGTATCGATTTCTAATATTTTAAGACGAGCCAAAAATTCATCGATTATACATTTTAAAAGTACATTGATTACAGAATCTTTTGGTACCAAGAAGACAACAGCGTACAAACTTTTTCATTTGCTATACATAAAATAAGGATGCTTCGCATAGGGTCAGCAGTAAAAAAGTATCGATTTCTAATATTTTAAGACGAGCCAAAAATTCATCGATTATACATTTTAATATTACATTGATTACAGAATCTTTTGGTACCATGCAGACACCAGCGTACACATTTTTTAATAGGATAAACATAAAATAAGGATGCGTCGCATAGGGTCAGCGGTAAAAAAGTATCGATTTCTAATATTTTAAGACGAGCCAAAAATTCATCGATTATACATTTTAAAAGTACATTGATTACAGAATCTTTTGGTACCAAGCAGACAACAGCGTACAAACTATTTCATTTGCTATACATAAAATAAGGTTGCGTCGCACAGGGTCCGCGTCAAAAAAGTAAAAATTTCTAATATTTTAAGAAGAGCCAAAAATTCATCGATTATACATTTTAGTAGTACATTGATTAGAGAATCTTTTGGTACCATGCAGATCCCAGCGTACAATTTTTTTAATACGATAAATATAAAATGAGGATGCGTCGCACAGGGTCCGCGTCAAAAAAGTATCAATTTCTAATATTTTAAGACGAGTCAAAAATTCATCGATTATACATTTTAAAAGTACATTGATTACAGAACCTTTTGGTACCAAGCAGACAACAGCGTACAAACTTTTTCATTTGCTATACATAAAATAAGGATGCGTCGCACAAGGTCCGCGTCAAAAAAGTATCAATTTCTAATACTTAAAGACGAGCCAAAAATTCATCGATTATACATTTTAATAGTACATTGATTACAGAATCTTTTGGTACCATGCAGACCCCAGCGTACAAATTTTTTAATACGATAAATATAAAATAAGGATGCGTCGCACAGGGTCCGCGTCAAAAATGTATCAATTTCTAATATTTTAAGAAGAGCCAAAAAATCATCGATTATACATTTTAGTAGTACATTGATTACCGAATCTTTTGGTACCATGCAGACACCAGCGTACACATTTTTTAATATGGTAAATATAAAATAAGGATGCGTCGCATAGGGTCAGCGGTAAAAAAGTATCGATTTCTAATATTTTAAGACGAGCCAAAAATTCATCGATTATACATTTTAGTAGTACATTGATTACAGAATCTTTTGGTACCATGCAGACACCAGCGTACACATTTTTTAATATGGTAAACATAAAATAAGGATGCGTCGCATAGGGTCAGCGGTAAAAAAGTATCGATTTCTAATATTTTAAGACGAGCCAAAAATTCATCGATTATACATTTTAAAAGTACATTGATTACAGAATCTTTTGGTACCAAGCAGACAACAGCGTACAAACTTTTTCATTTGCTATACATAAAATAAGGATGCTTCGCATAGGGTCAGCAGTAAAAAAGTATCGATTTCTAATATTTTAAGACGAGCCAAAAATTCATCGATTATACATTTTAATATTACATTGATTACAGAATCTTTTGGTACCATGCAGACACCAGCGTACACATTTTTTAATAGGATAAACATAAAATAAGGATGCGTCGCATAGGGTCAGCGGTAAAAAAGTATCGATTTCTAATATTTTAAGACGAGCCAAAAATTCATCGATTATACATTTTAAAAGTACATTGATTACAGAATCTTTTGGTACCAAGCAGACAACAGCGTACAAACTATTTCATTTGCTATACATAAAATAAGGTTGCGTCGCACAGGGTCCGCGTCAAAAAAGTAAAAATTTCTAATATTTTAAGAAGAGCCAAAAATTCATCGATTATACATTTTAGTAGTACATTGATTACAGAATCTTTTGGTACCATGCAGATCCCAGCGTACAAATTTTTTAATACGATAAATATAAAATGAGGATGCGTCGCACAGGGTCCGCGTCAAAAAAGTATCAATTTCTAATATTTTAAGACGAGTCAAAAATTCATCGATTATACATTTTAATAGTACATTGATTACAGAATCTTTTGGTACCAAACAGACACCAGCGTACAAATTTTTTAACTTGATATACATAAAATAAGGTTGCGTCGCATAGGGTCAGCGGTAAAAAAGTATCGATTTCTAATATTTTAAGACGAGCCAAAAATTCATCGATTATACATTTTAATATTACATTGATTACAGAATCTTTTGGTACCATGCAGACACCAGCGTACACATTTTTTAATATGGTAAACATAAAATAAGGATGCGTCGCATAGGGTCAGCGGTAAAAAAGTATCGATTTCTAATATTTTAAGACGAGCCAAAAATTCATCGATTATACATTTTAAAAGTACATTGAATACAGAATCTTTTGGTACCAAGCAGACAACAGCGTACAAACTTTTTCATTTGCTATACATAAAATAAGGATGCGTCGCATAGGGTCAGCGGTAAAAAAGTATCGATTTCTAATATTTTAAGACGAGACAAAAATTCATCGATTATACATTTTAATATTACATTGATTACAGAATCTCTTGGTACCAAGCAGACAACAGCGTACAAACTTTTTCATTTGCTATACATAAAATAAGGATGCGTCGCACAGGGTCCGCGTCAAAAAAGTAAAAATTTCTAATATTTTAAGAAGAGCCAAAAATTCATCGATTATACATTTTAGTAGTACATTGATTACAGAATCTTTTGGTACCATGCAGACCCCAGCGTACAAATTTTTTAATACGATAAATATAAAATGAGGATGCGTCGCACAGGGTCCGCGTCAAAAAAGTATCAATTTCTAATATTTTAAGACGAGCCAAAAATTCATCGATTATACATTTTAAAAGTACATTGATTACAGAACCTTTTGGTACCAAGCAGACAACAGCGTACAAACTTTTTCATTTGCTATACATAAAATAAGGATGCGTCGCACAGGGTCCGCGTCAAAAAAGTATCAATTTCTAATATTTTAAGAAGAGCCAAAAATTCATCGATTATACATTTTAGTAGTACATTGATTACAGAATCTTTTGGTACCAAGCAGACACCAGCGTACACATTTTTTAATATGATAAACATAAAATAAGGATGCGTCCCACAGGGTCAGCGGTAAAAAAGTATCGATTTCTAATATTTTAAGACGAGCCAAAAATTCATCGATTATACATTTTAGTAGTACATTGATTACAGAATCTTTTGGTAACATGCAGACACCAGCGTACACATTTTTTAATAGGATAAACATAAAATAAGGATGCGTCGCATAGGGTCAGCGGTAAAAAAGTATCGATTTCTAATATTTTAAGACGAGCCAAAAATTCATCGATTATACATTTTAAAAGTACATTGATTACAGAATCTTTTGGTACCAAGCAGACAACAGCGTACAAACTATTTCATTTGCTAAACATAAAATAAGGATGCGTCGCACAGGGTCCGCGTCAAAAAAGTAAAAATTTCTAATATTTTAAGAAGAGCCAAAAATTCATCGATTATACATTTTAGTAGTACATTGATTACAGAATCTTTTGGTACCATGCAGACCCCAGCGTACAAATTTTTTAATACGATAAATATAAAATGAGGTTGCGTCGCACAGGGTCCGCGTCAAAAAAGTATCAATTTCTAATATTTTAAGACGAGCCAAATATTCATCGATTATACATTTTAATAGTACATTGATTACAGAATCTTTTGGTACCAAACAGACACCAGCGTACAAATTTTTTAACTTGATATACATAAAATAAGGTTGCGTCACATAGGGTCAGCGGTAAAAAAGTATCGATTTCTAATATTTTAAGACGAGCCAAAAATTCATCAATTATACATTTTAATATTACATTGATTACAGAATCTTTTGGAACCATGCAGACACCAGCGTACACATTTTTTAATAGGATAAACATAAAATAAGGATGCGTCGCATAGGGTCAGCGGTAAAAAAGTATCGATTTCTAATATTTTAAGACGAGCCAAAAATTCATCGATTATACATTTTAAAAGTACATTGATTACAGAATCTTTTGGAACCTAGCAGACAACAGCGTACAAATTTTTTCATTTGCTATACATAAAATAAGGATGCGTCGCACAGGGTCCGCGTCAAAAAAGTAAAAATTTCTGATATTTTAAGAAGAGCCAAAAATTCATCGATTATACATTTTAGTAGTACATTGATTACAGAATCTTTTGGTACCATGCAGACCCCAGCGTACAAATTTTTTAATACGATAAATATAAAATGAGGATGCGTCGCACAGGGTCCGCGTCAAAAAAGTATCAATTTCTAATATTTTAAGACGAGCCAAAAATTAATCGATTATACATTTTAATAGTACATTGATTACAGAATCTTTTGGTACCAAACAGACACCAGCGTACAAATTTTTTAACTTGATATACATAAAATAAGGTTGCGTCAGATAGGGTCAGCGGTAAAAAAGTATCGATTTCTAATATTTTAAGACGAGCAAAAAATTCATCGATTATACATTTTAATATTACATTGATTACAGAATCTTTTGGTACCATGCAGACACCAGCGTACACATTTTTTAATATGGTAAACATAAAATAAGGATGCGTCGCATAGGGTCAGCGGTAAAAAAGTATCGATTTCTAATATTTTAAGACGAGCCAAAAATTCATCGATTATACATTTTAAAAGTACATTGAATACAGAATCTTTTGGTACCAAGCAGACAACAGCGTACAAACTTTTTCATTTGCTATACATAAAATAAGGATGCGTCGCATAGGGTCAGCGGTAAAAAAGTATCTATTTCTAATATTTTAAGACGAGCCAAAAATTCATCGATTATACATTTTAATATTACATTGATTACAGAATCTCTTGGTACCAAGCAGACAACAGCGTACAAACTTTTTCATTTGCTATACATAAAATAAGGATGCGTCGCACAGGGTCCGCGTCAAAAAAGTAAAAATTTCTAATATTTTAAGAAGAGCCAAAAATTCATGGATTATACATTTTAGTAGTACATTGATTACAGAATCTTTTGGTACCATGCAGACCCCAGCGTACAAATTTTTTAATACGATAAATATAAAATAAGGATGCGTCGCACAGGGTCCGCGTCAAAAAAGTATCAATTTCTAATATTTTAAGAAGAGCCAAAAATTCATCGATTATACATTTTAGTAGTACATTGATTACAGAATCTTTTGATACCATGCAGACACCAGCGTACACATTTTTTAATATGGTAAACATAAAATAAGTATGCGTCGCATAGGGTCAGCGGTAAAAAAGTATCGATTTCTAATATTTTAAGACGAGCCAAAAATTCATCGATTATACATTTTAAAAGTACATTGATTACAGAATCTTTTGGTACCAAGCAGACAACAGCGTACAAATTTTTTCATTTGCTATACATAAAATAAGGATGCGTCGCACAGGGTCCGCGTCAAAAAAGTAAAAATTTCTAATATTTTAAGAAGAGCCAAAAATTCATCGATTATACATTTTAGTAGTACATTGATTACAGAATCTTTTGGTACCATGCAGACCCCAGCGTACAAATTTTTTAATACGATAAATATAAAATGAGGATGCGTCGCACAGGGTCCGCGTCAAAAAAGTATCAATTTCTAATATTTTAAGACGAGCCAAAAATTCATCGATTATACATTTTAATAGTACATTGATTACAGAATCTTTTGGTACCAAACAGACACCAGCGTACAAATTTTTTAACTTGATATTCATAAAATAAGGTTGCGTCGCATAGGGTCAGCGGTAAAAAAGTATCGATTTCTAATATTTTAAGACGAGCCAAAAATTCATCGATTATACATTTTAATATTACATTGATTACAGAATCTTTTGGTACCATGCAGACACCAGCGTACACATTTTTTAATTTGGTAAACATAAAATAAGGATGCGTCGCATAGGGTCAGCGGTAAAAAAGTATCAATTTCTAATATTTTAAGACGAGCCAAAAATTCATCGATTATACATTTTAAAAGTACATTGAATACAGAATCTTTTGGTACCAAGCAGACAACAGCGTACAAACTTTTTCATTTGCTATACATAAAATAAGGATGCGTCGCATAGGGTCAGCGGTAAAAAAGTATCGATTTCTAATATTTTAAGACGAGCCAAAAATTCATCGATTATACATTTTAATATTACATTGATTACAGAATCTTTTGGTACCATGCAGACACCAGCGTACACATTTTTTAATATGGTAAACATAAAATAAGAATGCGTCGCATAGGGTCAGCGGTAAAAAAGTATCAATTTCTAATATTTTAAGACGAGCCAAAAATTCATCGATTATACATTTTAAAAGTACATTGAATACAGAATCTTTTGGTACCAAGCAGACAACAGCGTACAAACTTTTTCATTTGCTATACATAAAATAAGGATGCGTCGCATAGGGTCAGCGGTAAAAAAGTATCGATTTCTAATATTTTAAGACGAGCCAAAAATTCATCGATTATACATTTTAATATTACATTGATTACAGAATCTCTTGGTACCAAGCAGACAACAGCGTACAAACATTTTCATTTGCTATACATAAAATAAGGATGCGTCGCACAGGGTCCGCGTCAAAAAAGTAAAAATTTCTAATATTTTAAGAAGAGCCAAAAATTCATTGATTATACATTTTAGTAGTACATTGATTACAGAATCTTTTGGTACCATGCAGACCCCAGCGTACAAATTTTTTAATACGATAAATATAAAATAAGGATGCGTCGCATAGGGTAGCGGTAAAAAAGTATCGATTTCTAATATTTTAAGACGAGCCAAAAATTCATCGATTATACATTTTATTATTACATTGATTACAGAATCTTTTGGTACCATGCAGACACCAGCGTACACATTTTTTAATATGATAAACATAAAATAAGGATGCGTCGCATAGGGTCAGCGGTAAAAAAGTATCGATTTCTAATATTTTAAGACGAGCCAAAAATTCATCGATTATACATTTTAAAAGTACATTGATTACAGAACCTTTTGGTACCAAGCAGACAACAGCGTACAAACTTTTTCATTTGCTATACATAAAATAAGGATGCGTCGCACAAGGTTCGCGTCAAAAAAGTATCAATTTCTAATATTTAAAGACGAGCCAAAAATTCATCGATTATACATTTTAATAGTACATTGATTACAGAATCTTTTGGTACCATGCAGACCCCAGCGTACAAATTTTTTAATACGATAAATATAAAATAAGGATGCGTCGCACAGGGTCCGCGTCAAAAAAGTATCAATTTCTAATATTTTAAGAAGAGCCAAAAATTCATCGATTATACATTTTAGTAGTACATTGATTACAGAATCTTTTGGTACCATGCAGACACCAGCGTACACATTTTTTAATATGGTAAACATAAAATAAGGATGCGTCGCATAGGGTCAGCGGTAAAAAAGTATCGATTTCTAATATTTTAAGACGAGCCAAAAATTCATCGATTATACATTTTAGTAGTACATTGATTACAGAATCTTTTGGTACCATGCAGACACCAGCGTACACATTTTTTAATATGGTAAACATAAAATAAGGATGCGTCGCATAGGGTCAGCGGTAAAAAAGTATCGATTTCTAATATTTTAAGACGAGCCAAAAATTCATCGATTATACATTTTAAAAGTACATTGATTACAGAATCTTTTGGTACCAAGCAGACAACATCGTACAAACTTTTTCATTTGCTATACATAAAATAAGGATGCGTCGCATAGGGTCAGCGGTAAAAAAGTATCGATTTCTAATATTTTAAGACGAGCCAAAAATTCATCGATTATACATTTTAAAAGTACATTGATTACAGAATCTTTTGGTACCATGCAGACCCCAGCGTACAAATTTTTTAATACGATAAATATAAAATGAGGATGCGTCGCACAGGGTCTGCGTCAAAAAAGTATCAATTTCTAATATTTTAAGACGAGCCAAAAATTCATCGATTATACATTTTAATAGTACATTGATTACAGAATCTTTTGGTACCAAACAGACACCAGCGTACAAATTTTTTAACTTGATATACATAAAATAAGGTTGCGTCGCATAGGGTCAGCGGTAAAAAAGTATCGATTTCTAATATTTTAAGACGAGCCAAAAATTCATCGATTATACATTTTAATATTACATTGATTACAGAATCTTTTGGTACCATGCAGACACCAGCGTACACATTTTTTAATATGGTAAACATAAAATAAGGATGCGTCGCATAGGGTCAGCGGTAAAAAAGTATCGATTTCTAATATTTTAAGACGAGCCAAAAATTCATCGATTATACATTTTAATATTACATTGATTACAGGATCTCTTGGTACCAAGCAGACAACAGCGTACAAACTTTTTCATTTGCTATACATAAAATAAGGATGCGTCGCACAGGGTCCGCGTCAAAAAAGTAAAAATTTCTAATATTTTAAGAAGAGCCAAAAATTCATCGATTATACATTTTAGTAGTACATTGATTACAGAATCTTTTGGTACCATGCAGACCCCAGCGTACAAATTTTTTAATACGATAAATATAAAATGAGGATGCGTCGCACAGGGTCCGCGTCAAAAAAGTATGAATTTCTAATATTTTAAGACGAGCCAAAAATTCATCGATTATACATTTTAAAAGTACATTGATTACAGAACCTTTTGGTACCAAGCAGACAACAGCGTACAAACTTTTTCATTTGCTATATATAAAATAAGGATGCGTCGCATAGGGTAGCGGTAAAAAAGTATCGATTTCTAATATTTTAAGACGAGCCAAAAATTCATCGATTATACATTTTAATATTACATTGATTACAGAATCTTTTGGTACCATGCAGACACCAGCGTACACATTTTTTAATATGGTAAACATAAAATAAGGATGCGTCGCATAGGGTCAGCGGTAAAAAAGTATCGATTTCTAATATTTTAAGACGAGCCAAAAATTCATCGATTATACATTTTAAAAGTACATTGAATACAGAATCTTTTGGTACCAAGCAGACAACAGCGTACAAACTTTTTCATTTGCTATACATAAAATAAGGATGCGTCGCATAGGGTCAGCGGTAAAAAAGTATCGATTTCTAATATTTTAAGACGAGCCAAAAATTCATCGATTATACATTTTAATATTACATTGATTACAGAATCTCTTGGTACCAAGCAGACAACAGCGTACAAACTTTTTCATTTGCTATACATAAAATAAGGATGCGTCGCACAGGGTCCGCGTCAAAAAAGTAAAAATTTCTAATATTTTAAGAAGAGCCAAAAATTCATGGATTATACATTTTAGTAGTACATTGATTACAGAATCTTTTGGTACCATGCAGACCCCAGCGTACAAATTTTTTAATACGATAAATATAAAATAAGGATGCGTCGCACAGGGTCCGCGTCAAAAAAGTATCAATTTCTAATATTTTAAGAAGAGCCAAAAATTCATCGATTATACATTTTAGTAGTACATTGATTACAGAATCTTTTGATACCATGCAGACACCAGCGTACACATTTTTTAATATGGTAAACATAAAATAAGTATGCGTCGCATAGGGTCAGCGGTAAAAAAGTATCGATTTCTAATATTTTAAGACGAGCCAAAAATTCATCGATTATACATTTTAAAAGTACATTGATTACAGAATCTTTTGGTACCAAGCAGACAACAGCGTACAAATTTTTTCATTTGCTATACATAAAATAAGGATGCGTCGCATAGGGTCAGCGGTAAAAAAGTATCGATTTCTAATATTTTAAGACGAGCCAAAAATTCATCGATTATACATTTTAGTAGTACATTGATTACAGAATCTTTTGGTACCATGTAGACACCAGCGTACACATTTTTTAATATGGTAAACATAAATTAAGGATGCGTCGCATAGGGTCAGCGGTAAAAAAGGATCGATTTCTATTATTTTAAGACGAGCCAAAAATTCATCGATTATACATTTTAAAAGTACATTGATTACAGAATCTTTTGGTACCAAGCAGACAACAGCGTACAAATTTTTTCATTTGCTATACATAAAATAAGGATGCGTCGCACAGGGTCCGCGTCAAAAAAGTAAAAATTTCTAATATTTTAAGAAGAGCCAAAAATTCATCGATTATACATTTTAGTAGTACATTGATTACAGAATCTTTTGGTACCATGCAGACCCCAGCGTACAAATTTTTTAATACGATAAATATAAAATGAGGATGCGTCGCACAGGGTCCGCGTCAAAAAAGTATCAATTTCTAATATTTTAAGACGAGCCAAAAATTCATCGATTATACATTTTAATAGTACATTGATTACAGAATCTTTTGGTACCAAACAGACACCAGCGTACAAATTTTTTAACTTGATATTCATAAAATAAGGTTGCGTCGCATAGGGTCAGCGGTAAAAAAGTATCGATTTCTAATATTTTAAGACGAGCCAAAAATTCATCGATTATACATTTTAATATTACATTGATTACAGAATCTTTTGGTACCATGCAGACACCAGCGTACACATTTTTTAATATGGTAAACATAAAATAAGAATGCGTCGCATAGGGTCAGCGGTAAAAAAGTATCAATTTCTAATATTTTAAGACGAGCCAAAAATTCATCGATTATACATTTTAATATTACATTGATTACAGAATCTCTTGGTACCAAGCAGACAACAGCGTACAAACTTTTTCATTTGCTATACACAAAATAAGGATGCGTCGCACAGGGTCCGCGTCAAAAAAGTAAAAATTTCTAATATTTTAAGAAGAGCCAAAAATTCATTGATTATACATTTTAGTAGTACATTGATTACAGAATCTTTTGGTACCATGCAGACCCCAGCGTACAAATTTTTTAATACGATAAATATAAAATAAGGATGCGTCGCATAGGGTAGCGGTAAAAAAGTATCGATTTCTAATATTTTAAGACGAGCCAAAAATTCATCGATTATACATTTTATTATTACATTGATTACAGAATCTTTTGGTACCATGCAGACACCAGCGTACACATTTTTTAATATGGTAAACATAAAATAAGGATGCGTCGCATAGGGTCAGCGGTAAAAAAGTATCGATTTCTAATATTTTAAGACGAGCCAAAAATTCATCGATTATACATTTTAAAAGTACATTGATTACAGAATCTTTTGGTACCAAGCAGACAACAGCGTACAAACTATTTCATTTGCTATACATAAAATAAGGATGCGTCGCACAGGGTCCGCGTCAAAAAAGTAAAAATTTCTAATATTTTAAGAAGAGCCAAAAATTCATCGATTATACATTTTAGTAGTACATTGATTACAGAATCTTTTGGTACCATGCAGACCCCAGCGTACAAATTTTTTAATACGATAAATATAAAATGAGGATGCGTCGCACAGGGTCCGCGTCAAAAAAGTATCAATTTCTAATATTTTAAGACGAGCCAAAAATTAATCGATTATACATTTTAATAGTACATTGATTACAGAATCTTTTGGTACCAAACAGACACCAGCGTACAAATTTTTTAACTTGATATACATAAAATAAGGTTGCGTCACATAGGGTCAGCGGTAAAAAAGTATCGATTTCTAATATTTTAAGACGAGCAAAAAATTCATCGATTATACATTTTAATATTACATTGATTACAGAATCTTTTGGTACCATGCAGACACCAGCGTACACATTTTTTAATATGGTAAACATAAAATAAGGATGCGTCGCATAGGGTCAGCGGTAAAAAAGTATCGATTTCTAATATTTTAAGACGAGCCAAAAATTCATCGATTATACATTTTAAAAGTACATTGAATACAGAATCTTTTGGTACCAAGCAGACAACAGCGTACAAACTTTTTCATTTGCTATACATAAAATAAGGATGCGTCGCATAGGGTCAGCGGTAAAAAAGTATCGATTTCTAATATTTTAAGACGAGCCAAAAATTCATCGATTATACATTTTAATATTACATTGATTACAGAATCTCTTGGTACCAAGCAGACAACAGCGTACAAACTTTTTCATTTGCTATACATAAAATAAGGATGCGTCGCACAGGGTCCGCGTCAAAAAAGTAAAAATTTCTAATATTTTAAGAAGAGCCAAAAATTCATGTATTATACATTTTAGTAGTACATTGATTACAGAATCTTTTGGTACCATGCAGACCCCAGCGTACAAATTTTTTAATACGATAAATATAAAATAAGGATGCGTCGCAAAGGGTCCGCGTCAAAAAAGTATCAATTTCTAATATTTTAAGAAGAGCCAAAAATTCATCGATTATACATTTTAGTAGTACATTGATTACAGAATCTTTTGATACCATGCAGACACCAGCGTACACATTTCTTAATATGGTAAACATAAAATAAGTATGCGTCGCATAGGGTCAGCGGTAAAAAAGTATCGATTTCTAATATTTTAAGACGAGCCAAAAATTCATCGATTATACATTTTAAAAGTACATTGATTACAGAATCTTTTGGTACCAAGCAGACAACAGCGTATAAATTTATTCATTTGCTATACATAAAATAAGGATGCGTCGCACAGGGTCCGCGTCAAAAAAGTAAAAATTTCTAATATTTTAAGAAGAGCCAAAAATTCATCGATTATACATTTTAGTAGTACATTGATTACAGAATCTTTTGGTACCATGCAGACCCCAGCGTACAAATTTTTTAATACGATATATATAAAATGAGGATGCGTCGCACAGGGTCCGCGTCAAAAAAGTATCAATTTCTAATATTTTAAGACGAGCCAAAAATTCATCGATTATACATTTTAATAGTACATTGATTACAGAATCTTTTGGTACCAAACAGACACCAGCGTACAAATTTTTTAACTTGATATTCATAAAATAAGGTTGCGTCGCATAGGGTCAGCGGTAAAAAAGTATCGATTTCTAATATTTTAAGACGAGCCAAAAATTCATCGATTATACATTTTAATATTACATTGATTACAGAATCTTTTGGTACCATGCAGACACCAGCGTACACATTTTTTAATATGGTAAACATAAAATAAGGATGCGTCGCATAGGGTCAGCGGTAAAAAAGTATCAATTTCTAATATTTTAAGACGAGCCAAAAATTCATCGATTATACATTTTAAAAGTACATTGAATACAGAATCTTTTGGTACCAAGCAGACAACAGCGTACAAACTTTTTCATTTGCTATACATAAAATAAGGATGCGTCGCATAGGGTCAGCGGTAAAAAAGTATCGATTTCTAATATTTTAAGACGAGCCAAAAATTCATCGATTATACATTTTAATATTACATTGATTACAGAATCTTTTGGTACCATGCAGACACCAGCGTACACATTTTTTAATATGGTAAACATAAAATAAGGATGCGTCCCACAGGGTCAGCGGTAAAAAAGTATCGATTTCTAATATTTTAAGACGAGCCAAAAATTCATCGATTATACATTTTAGTAGTACATTGATTACAGAATCTTTTGGTAACATGCAGACACCAGCGTACACATTTTTTAATAGGATAAACATAAAATAAGGATGCGTCGCATAGGGTCAGCGGTAAAAAAGTATCGATTTCTAATATTTTA
The DNA here is from genome assembly GCF_030444845.1 of Prenolepis imparis. Classification (NCBI taxonomy): domain Eukaryota; kingdom Metazoa; phylum Arthropoda; class Insecta; order Hymenoptera; family Formicidae; genus Prenolepis; species Prenolepis imparis. The sequence continues at coordinate 16,339,289 of NW_028141160.1, forward strand.
AGACGAGCCAAAAATTCATCGATTATACATTTTAAAAGTACATTGATTACAGAATCTTTTGGTACCAAGCAGACAACAGCGTACAAACTATTTCATTTGCTAAACATAAAATAAGGATGCGTCGCACAGGGTCCGCGTCAAAAAAGTAAAAATTTCTAATATTTTAAGAAGAGCCAAAAATTCATCGATTATACATTTTAGTAGTACATTGATTACAGAATCTTTTGGTACCATGCAGACCCCAGCGTACAAATTTTTTAATACGATAAATATAAAATGAGGTTGCGTCGCACAGGGTCCGCGTCAAAAAAGTATCAATTTCTAATATTTTAAGACGAGCCAAATATTCATCGATTATACATTTTAATAGTACATTGATTACAGAATCTTTTGGTACCAAACAGACACCAGCGTACAAATTTTTTAACTTGATATACATAAAATAAGGTTGCGTCACATAGGGTCAGCGGTAAAAAAGTATCGATTTCTAATATTTTAAGACGAGCCAAAAATTCATCAATTATACATTTTAATATTACATTGATTACAGAATCTTTTGGAACCATGCAGACACCAGCGTACACATTTTTTAATAGGATAAACATAAAATAAGGATGCGTCGCATAGGGTCAGCGGTAAAAAAGTATCGATTTCTAATATTTTAAGACGAGCCAAAAATTCATCGATTATACATTTTAAAAGTACATTGATTACAGAATCTTTTGGAACCTAGCAGACAACAGCGTACAAATTTTTTCATTTGCTATACATAAAATAAGGATGCGTCGCACAGGGTCCGCGTCAAAAAAGTAAAAATTTCTGATATTTTAAGAAGAGCCAAAAATTCATCGATTATACATTTTAGTAGTACATTGATTACAGAATCTTTTGGTACCATGCAGACCCCAGCGTACAAATTTTTTAATACGATAAATATAAAATGAGGATGCGTCGCACAGGGTCCGCGTCAAAAAAGTATCAATTTCTAATATTTTAAGACGAGCCAAAAATTAATCGATTATACATTTTAATAGTACATTGATTACAGAATCTTTTGGTACCAAACAGACACCAGCGTACAAATTTTTTAACTTGATATACATAAAATAAGGTTGCGTCAGATAGGGTCAGCGGTAAAAAAGTATCGATTTCTAATATTTTAAGACGAGCAAAAAATTCATCGATTATACATTTTAATATTACATTGATTACAGAATCTTTTGGTACCATGCAGACACCAGCGTACACATTTTTTAATATGGTAAACATAAAATAAGGATGCGTCGCATAGGGTCAGCGGTAAAAAAGTATCGATTTCTAATATTTTAAGACGAGCCAAAAATTCATCGATTATACATTTTAAAAGTACATTGAATACAGAATCTTTTGGTACCAAGCAGACAACAGCGTACAAACTTTTTCATTTGCTATACATAAAATAAGGATGCGTCGCATAGGGTCAGCGGTAAAAAAGTATCTATTTCTAATATTTTAAGACGAGCCAAAAATTCATCGATTATACATTTTAATATTACATTGATTACAGAATCTCTTGGTACCAAGCAGACAACAGCGTACAAACTTTTTCATTTGCTATACATAAAATAAGGATGCGTCGCACAGGGTCCGCGTCAAAAAAGTAAAAATTTCTAATATTTTAAGAAGAGCCAAAAATTCATGGATTATACATTTTAGTAGTACATTGATTACAGAATCTTTTGGTACCATGCAGACCCCAGCGTACAAATTTTTTAATACGATAAATATAAAATAAGGATGCGTCGCACAGGGTCCGCGTCAAAAAAGTATCAATTTCTAATATTTTAAGAAGAGCCAAAAATTCATCGATTATACATTTTAGTAGTACATTGATTACAGAATCTTTTGATACCATGCAGACACCAGCGTACACATTTTTTAATATGGTAAACATAAAATAAGTATGCGTCGCATAGGGTCAGCGGTAAAAAAGTATCGATTTCTAATATTTTAAGACGAGCCAAAAATTCATCGATTATACATTTTAAAAGTACATTGATTACAGAATCTTTTGGTACCAAGCAGACAACAGCGTACAAATTTTTTCATTTGCTATACATAAAATAAGGATGCGTCGCACAGGGTCCGCGTCAAAAAAGTAAAAATTTCTAATATTTTAAGAAGAGCCAAAAATTCATCGATTATACATTTTAGTAGTACATTGATTACAGAATCTTTTGGTACCATGCAGACCCCAGCGTACAAATTTTTTAATACGATAAATATAAAATGAGGATGCGTCGCACAGGGTCCGCGTCAAAAAAGTATCAATTTCTAATATTTTAAGACGAGCCAAAAATTCATCGATTATACATTTTAATAGTACATTGATTACAGAATCTTTTGGTACCAAACAGACACCAGCGTACAAATTTTTTAACTTGATATTCATAAAATAAGGTTGCGTCGCATAGGGTCAGCGGTAAAAAAGTATCGATTTCTAATATTTTAAGACGAGCCAAAAATTCATCGATTATACATTTTAATATTACATTGATTACAGAATCTTTTGGTACCATGCAGACACCAGCGTACACATTTTTTAATTTGGTAAACATAAAATAAGGATGCGTCGCATAGGGTCAGCGGTAAAAAAGTATCAATTTCTAATATTTTAAGACGAGCCAAAAATTCATCGATTATACATTTTAAAAGTACATTGAATACAGAATCTTTTGGTACCAAGCAGACAACAGCGTACAAACTTTTTCATTTGCTATACATAAAATAAGGATGCGTCGCATAGGGTCAGCGGTAAAAAAGTATCGATTTCTAATATTTTAAGACGAGCCAAAAATTCATCGATTATACATTTTAATATTACATTGATTACAGAATCTTTTGGTACCATGCAGACACCAGCGTACACATTTTTTAATATGGTAAACATAAAATAAGAATGCGTCGCATAGGGTCAGCGGTAAAAAAGTATCAATTTCTAATATTTTAAGACGAGCCAAAAATTCATCGATTATACATTTTAAAAGTACATTGAATACAGAATCTTTTGGTACCAAGCAGACAACAGCGTACAAACTTTTTCATTTGCTATACATAAAATAAGGATGCGTCGCATAGGGTCAGCGGTAAAAAAGTATCGATTTCTAATATTTTAAGACGAGCCAAAAATTCATCGATTATACATTTTAATATTACATTGATTACAGAATCTCTTGGTACCAAGCAGACAACAGCGTACAAACATTTTCATTTGCTATACATAAAATAAGGATGCGTCGCACAGGGTCCGCGTCAAAAAAGTAAAAATTTCTAATATTTTAAGAAGAGCCAAAAATTCATTGATTATACATTTTAGTAGTACATTGATTACAGAATCTTTTGGTACCATGCAGACCCCAGCGTACAAATTTTTTAATACGATAAATATAAAATAAGGATGCGTCGCATAGGGTAGCGGTAAAAAAGTATCGATTTCTAATATTTTAAGACGAGCCAAAAATTCATCGATTATACATTTTATTATTACATTGATTACAGAATCTTTTGGTACCATGCAGACACCAGCGTACACATTTTTTAATATGATAAACATAAAATAAGGATGCGTCGCATAGGGTCAGCGGTAAAAAAGTATCGATTTCTAATATTTTAAGACGAGCCAAAAATTCATCGATTATACATTTTAAAAGTACATTGATTACAGAACCTTTTGGTACCAAGCAGACAACAGCGTACAAACTTTTTCATTTGCTATACATAAAATAAGGATGCGTCGCACAAGGTTCGCGTCAAAAAAGTATCAATTTCTAATATTTAAAGACGAGCCAAAAATTCATCGATTATACATTTTAATAGTACATTGATTACAGAATCTTTTGGTACCATGCAGACCCCAGCGTACAAATTTTTTAATACGATAAATATAAAATAAGGATGCGTCGCACAGGGTCCGCGTCAAAAAAGTATCAATTTCTAATATTTTAAGAAGAGCCAAAAATTCATCGATTATACATTTTAGTAGTACATTGATTACAGAATCTTTTGGTACCATGCAGACACCAGCGTACACATTTTTTAATATGGTAAACATAAAATAAGGATGCGTCGCATAGGGTCAGCGGTAAAAAAGTATCGATTTCTAATATTTTAAGACGAGCCAAAAATTCATCGATTATACATTTTAGTAGTACATTGATTACAGAATCTTTTGGTACCATGCAGACACCAGCGTACACATTTTTTAATATGGTAAACATAAAATAAGGATGCGTCGCATAGGGTCAGCGGTAAAAAAGTATCGATTTCTAATATTTTAAGACGAGCCAAAAATTCATCGATTATACATTTTAAAAGTACATTGATTACAGAATCTTTTGGTACCAAGCAGACAACATCGTACAAACTTTTTCATTTGCTATACATAAAATAAGGATGCGTCGCATAGGGTCAGCGGTAAAAAAGTATCGATTTCTAATATTTTAAGACGAGCCAAAAATTCATCGATTATACATTTTAAAAGTACATTGATTACAGAATCTTTTGGTACCATGCAGACCCCAGCGTACAAATTTTTTAATACGATAAATATAAAATGAGGATGCGTCGCACAGGGTCTGCGTCAAAAAAGTATCAATTTCTAATATTTTAAGACGAGCCAAAAATTCATCGATTATACATTTTAATAGTACATTGATTACAGAATCTTTTGGTACCAAACAGACACCAGCGTACAAATTTTTTAACTTGATATACATAAAATAAGGTTGCGTCGCATAGGGTCAGCGGTAAAAAAGTATCGATTTCTAATATTTTAAGACGAGCCAAAAATTCATCGATTATACATTTTAATATTACATTGATTACAGAATCTTTTGGTACCATGCAGACACCAGCGTACACATTTTTTAATATGGTAAACATAAAATAAGGATGCGTCGCATAGGGTCAGCGGTAAAAAAGTATCGATTTCTAATATTTTAAGACGAGCCAAAAATTCATCGATTATACATTTTAATATTACATTGATTACAGGATCTCTTGGTACCAAGCAGACAACAGCGTACAAACTTTTTCATTTGCTATACATAAAATAAGGATGCGTCGCACAGGGTCCGCGTCAAAAAAGTAAAAATTTCTAATATTTTAAGAAGAGCCAAAAATTCATCGATTATACATTTTAGTAGTACATTGATTACAGAATCTTTTGGTACCATGCAGACCCCAGCGTACAAATTTTTTAATACGATAAATATAAAATGAGGATGCGTCGCACAGGGTCCGCGTCAAAAAAGTATGAATTTCTAATATTTTAAGACGAGCCAAAAATTCATCGATTATACATTTTAAAAGTACATTGATTACAGAACCTTTTGGTACCAAGCAGACAACAGCGTACAAACTTTTTCATTTGCTATATATAAAATAAGGATGCGTCGCATAGGGTAGCGGTAAAAAAGTATCGATTTCTAATATTTTAAGACGAGCCAAAAATTCATCGATTATACATTTTAATATTACATTGATTACAGAATCTTTTGGTACCATGCAGACACCAGCGTACACATTTTTTAATATGGTAAACATAAAATAAGGATGCGTCGCATAGGGTCAGCGGTAAAAAAGTATCGATTTCTAATATTTTAAGACGAGCCAAAAATTCATCGATTATACATTTTAAAAGTACATTGAATACAGAATCTTTTGGTACCAAGCAGACAACAGCGTACAAACTTTTTCATTTGCTATACATAAAATAAGGATGCGTCGCATAGGGTCAGCGGTAAAAAAGTATCGATTTCTAATATTTTAAGACGAGCCAAAAATTCATCGATTATACATTTTAATATTACATTGATTACAGAATCTCTTGGTACCAAGCAGACAACAGCGTACAAACTTTTTCATTTGCTATACATAAAATAAGGATGCGTCGCACAGGGTCCGCGTCAAAAAAGTAAAAATTTCTAATATTTTAAGAAGAGCCAAAAATTCATGGATTATACATTTTAGTAGTACATTGATTACAGAATCTTTTGGTACCATGCAGACCCCAGCGTACAAATTTTTTAATACGATAAATATAAAATAAGGATGCGTCGCACAGGGTCCGCGTCAAAAAAGTATCAATTTCTAATATTTTAAGAAGAGCCAAAAATTCATCGATTATACATTTTAGTAGTACATTGATTACAGAATCTTTTGATACCATGCAGACACCAGCGTACACATTTTTTAATATGGTAAACATAAAATAAGTATGCGTCGCATAGGGTCAGCGGTAAAAAAGTATCGATTTCTAATATTTTAAGACGAGCCAAAAATTCATCGATTATACATTTTAAAAGTACATTGATTACAGAATCTTTTGGTACCAAGCAGACAACAGCGTACAAATTTTTTCATTTGCTATACATAAAATAAGGATGCGTCGCATAGGGTCAGCGGTAAAAAAGTATCGATTTCTAATATTTTAAGACGAGCCAAAAATTCATCGATTATACATTTTAGTAGTACATTGATTACAGAATCTTTTGGTACCATGTAGACACCAGCGTACACATTTTTTAATATGGTAAACATAAAATAAGGATGCGTCGCATAGGGTCAGCGGTAAAAAAGGATCGATTTCTATTATTTTAAGACGAGCCAAAAATTCATCGATTATACATTTTAAAAGTACATTGATTACAGAATCTTTTGGTACCAAGCAGACAACAGCGTACAAATTTTTTCATTTGCTATACATAAAATAAGGATGCGTCGCACAGGGTCCGCGTCAAAAAAGTAAAAATTTCTAATATTTTAAGAAGAGCCAAAAATTCATCGATTATACATTTTAGTAGTACATTGATTACAGAATCTTTTGGTACCATGCAGACCCCAGCGTACAAATTTTTTAATACGATAAATATAAAATGAGGATGCGTCGCACAGGGTCCGCGTCAAAAAAGTATCAATTTCTAATATTTTAAGACGAGCCAAAAATTCATCGATTATACATTTTAATAGTACATTGATTACAGAATCTTTTGGTACCAAACAGACACCAGCGTACAAATTTTTTAACTTGATATTCATAAAATAAGGTTGCGTCGCATAGGGTCAGCGGTAAAAAAGTATCGATTTCTAATATTTTAAGACGAGCCAAAAATTCATCGATTATACATTTTAATATTACATTGATTACAGAATCTTTTGGTACCATGCAGACACCAGCGTACACATTTTTTAATATGGTAAACATAAAATAAGAATGCGTCGCATAGGGTCAGCGGTAAAAAAGTATCAATTTCTAATATTTTAAGACGAGCCAAAAATTCATCGATTATACATTTTAATATTACATTGATTACAGAATCTCTTGGTACCAAGCAGACAACAGCGTACAAACTTTTTCATTTGCTATACACAAAATAAGGATGCGTCGCACAGGGTCCGCGTCAAAAAAGTAAAAATTTCTAATATTTTAAGAAGAGCCAAAAATTCATTGATTATACATTTTAGTAGTACATTGATTACAGAATCTTTTGGTACCATGCAGACCCCAGCGTACAAATTTTTTAATACGATAAATATAAAATAAGGATGCGTCGCATAGGGTAGCGGTAAAAAAGTATCGATTTCTAATATTTTAAGACGAGCCAAAAATTCATCGATTATACATTTTATTATTACATTGATTACAGAATCTTTTGGTACCATGCAGACACCAGCGTACACATTTTTTAATATGGTAAACATAAAATAAGGATGCGTCGCATAGGGTCAGCGGTAAAAAAGTATCGATTTCTAATATTTTAAGACGAGCCAAAAATTCATCGATTATACATTTTTATATTACATTGATTACAGAATCTTTTGTACCATGCAGACACCAGCGTACACATTTTTTAATATGATAAACATAAAATAAGGATGCGTCGCATAGGGTCAGCAGTAAAAAAGTATCGATTTCAAATATTTTAAGACGAGCCAAAAATTCATCGATTATACATTTTAAAAGTACATTGATTACAGAATCTTTTGGTACCAAGCAGACAACAGCGTACAAACTATTTCATTTGCTATACATAAAATAAGGATGCGTCGCACAGGGTCCGCGTCAAAAAAGTAAAAATTTCTAATATTTTAAGAAGAGCCAAAAATTCATCGATTATACATTTTAGTAGTACATTGATTACAGAATCTTTTGGTACCATGCAGACCCCAGCGTACAAATTTTTTAATACGATAAATATAAAATGAGGATGCGTCGCACAGGGTCCGCGTCAAAAAAGTATCAATTTCTAATATTTTAAGACGAGCCAAAAATTAATCGATTATACATTTTAATAGTACATTGATTACAGAATCTTTTGGTACCAAACAGACACCAGCGTACAAATTTTTTAACTTGATATACATAAAATAAGGTTGCGTCACATAGGGTCAGCGGTAAAAAAGTATCGATTTCTAATATTTTAAGACGAGCAAAAAATTCATCGATTATACATTTTAATATTACATTGATTACAGAATCTTTTGGTACCATGCAGACACCAGCGTACACATTTTTTAATATGGTAAACATAAAATAAGGATGCGTCGCATAGGGTCAGCGGTAAAAAAGTATCGATTTCTAATATTTTAAGACGAGCCAAAAATTCATCGATTATACATTTTAAAAGTACATTGAATACAGAATCTTTTGGTACCAAGCAGACAACAGCGTACAAACTTTTTCATTTGCTATACATAAAATAAGGATGCGTCGCATAGGGTCAGCGGTAAAAAAGTATCGATTTCTAATATTTTAAGACGAGCCAAAAATTCATCGATTATACATTTTAATATTACATTGATTACAGAATCTCTTGGTACCAAGCAGACAACAGCGTACAAACTTTTTCATTTGCTATACATAAAATAAGGATGCGTCGCACAGGGTCCGCGTCAAAAAAGTAAAAATTTCTAATATTTTAAGAAGAGCCAAAAATTCATGTATTATACATTTTAGTAGTACATTGATTACAGAATCTTTTGGTACCATGCAGACCCCAGCGTACAAATTTTTTAATACGATAAATATAAAATAAGGATGCGTCGCAAAGGGTCCGCGTCAAAAAAGTATCAATTTCTAATATTTTAAGAAGAGCCAAAAATTCATCGATTATACATTTTAGTAGTACATTGATTACAGAATCTTTTGATACCATGCAGACACCAGCGTACACATTTCTTAATATGGTAAACATAAAATAAGTATGCGTCGCATAGGGTCAGCGGTAAAAAAGTATCGATTTCTAATATTTTAAGACGAGCCAAAAATTCATCGATTATACATTTTAAAAGTACATTGATTACAGAATCTTTTGGTACCAAGCAGACAACAGCGTATAAATTTATTCATTTGCTATACATAAAATAAGGATGCGTCGCACAGGGTCCGCGTCAAAAAAGTAAAAATTTCTAATATTTTAAGAAGAGCCAAAAATTCATCGATTATACATTTTAGTAGTACATTGATTACAGAATCTTTTGGTACCATGCAGACCCCAGCGTACAAATTTTTTAATACGATATATATAAAATGAGGATGCGTCGCACAGGGTCCGCGTCAAAAAAGTATCAATTTCTAATATTTTAAGACGAGCCAAAAATTCATCGATTATACATTTTAATAGTACATTGATTACAGAATCTTTTGGTACCAAACAGACACCAGCGTACAAATTTTTTAACTTGATATTCATAAAATAAGGTTGCGTCGCATAGGGTCAGCGGTAAAAAAGTATCGATTTCTAATATTTTAAGACGAGCCAAAAATTCATCGATTATACATTTTAATATTACATTGATTACAGAATCTTTTGGTACCATGCAGACACCAGCGTACACATTTTTTAATATGGTAAACATAAAATAAGGATGCGTCGCATAGGGTCAGCGGTAAAAAAGTATCAATTTCTAATATTTTAAGACGAGCCAAAAATTCATCGATTATACATTTTAAAAGTACATTGAATACAGAATCTTTTGGTACCAAGCAGACAACAGCGTACAAACTTTTTCATTTGCTATACATAAAATAAGGATGCGTCGCATAGGGTCAGCGGTAAAAAAGTATCGATTTCTAATATTTTAAGACGAGCCAAAAATTCATCGATTATACATTTTAATATTACATTGATTACAGAATCTTTTGGTACCATGCAGACACCAGCGTACACATTTTTTAATATGGTAAACATAAAATAAGAATGCCTCGCATAGGGTCAGCGGTAAAAAAGTATCAATTTCTAATATTTTAAGACGAGCCAAAAATTCATCGATTATACATTTTAAAAGTACATTGAATACAGAATCTTTTGGTACCAAGCAGACAACAGCGTACAAACTTTTTCATTTGCTATACATAAAATAAGGATGCGTCGCATAGGGTCAGCGGTAAAAAAGTATCGATTTCTAATATTTTAAGACGAGCCAAAAATTCATCGATTATACATTTTAATATTACATTGATTACAGAATCTCTTGGTACCAAGCAGACAACAGCGTACAAACTTTTTCATTTGCTATACACAAAATAAGGATGCGTCGCACAGGGTCCGCGTCAAAAAAGTAAAAATTTCTAATATTTTAAGAAGAGCCAAAAATTCATTGATTATACATTTTAGTAGTACATTGATTACAGAATCTTTTGGTACCATGCAGACCCCAGCGTACAAATTTTTTAATACGATAAATATAAAATAAGGATGCGTCGCATAGGGTAGCGGTAAAAAAGTATCGATTTCTAATATTTTAAGACGAGCCAAAAATTTATCGATTATACATTTTATTATTACATTGATTACAGAATCTTTTGGTACCATGCAGACACCAGCGTACACATTTTTTAATATGGTAAACATAAAATAAGGATGCGTCGCATAGGGTCAGCGGTAAAAAAGTATCGATTTCTAATATTTTAAGACGAGCCAAAAATTCATCGATTATACATTTTTATATTACATTGATTACAGAATCTTTTGTACCATGCAGACACCAGCGTACACATTTTTTAATATGATAAACATAAAATAAGGATGCGTCGCATATGGTCAGCAGTAAAAAAGTATCGATTTCAAATATTTTAAGACGAGCCAAAAATTCATCGATTATACATTTTGAAAGTACATTGATTACAGAATCTTTTGGTACCAAGCAGACAACAGCGTACAAACTATTTCATTTGCTATACATAAAATAAGGATGCGTCGCACAGGGTCCGCGTCAAAAAAGTAAAAATTTCTAATATTTTAAGAATAGCCAAAAATTCATCGATTATACATTTTAGTAGTACATTGATTACAGAATCTTTTGGTACCATGCAGACCCCAGCGTACAAATTTTTTAATACGATAAATATATAATGAGGATGCGTCGCACAGGGTCCGCGTCAAAAAAGTATCAATTTCTAATATTTTAAGACGAGTCAAAAATTCATCGATTATACATTTTAATAGTACATTGATTACAGAATCTTTTGGTACCAAACAGACACCAGCGTACAAATTTTTTAACTTGATATACATAAAATAAGGTTGCGTCGCATAGGGTCAGCGGTAAAAAAGTATCGATTTATAATATTTTAAGACGAGCCAAAAATTCATCGATTATACATTTTAATATTACATTGTTTACAGAATCTTTTGGTACCATGCAGACCCCAGCGTACAAATTTTTTAATACGATAAATATAAAATGAGGATGCGTCGCACAGGGTCCGCGTCAAAAAAGTATCAATTTCTAATATTTTAAGAAGAGCCAAAAATTCATCGATTATACATTTTAGTAGTACATTGATTACAGAATCTTTTGGTACCATGCAGACCCCAGCGTACAAATTTTTTTATACGATAAATATAAATTGAGGATGCGTCGCACAGGGTCCGCGTCAAAAAAGTATCAATTTCTAATATTTTAAGACGAGCCAAAAATTCATCGATTATACATTTTAAAAGTACATTGATTACAGAATTATTTGGTACCAAGCAGACACCAGCGTACACATATTTTAATATGATAAACATAAAATAAGGATGCGTCGTACAGGGTCAGCGGTAAAAAAGTATCGATTTCTAATATTTTAAGACGAGCCAAAAATTCATCGATTATACATTTTAAAAGTACATTGATTACAGAATCTTTTGGTACCAAGCAGACAACAGCGTACAAATTTTTTCATTTGCTATACATAAAATAAGGATGCGTCGCACAGGGTCCGCGTCAAAAAAGTAAAAATTTCTAATATTTTAAGTAGAGCCAAAAATTCATCGATTATACATTTTAGTAGTACATTGATTACAGAATCTTTTGGTACCATGCAGACCCCAGCGTACAAATTTTTTAATACGATAAATATAAAATGAAATTGCGTCGCACAGGGTCCGCGTCAAAAAAGTATCAATTTCTAATATTTTAAGAAGAGCCAAAAATTCATCGATTATACATTTTAAAAGTACATTGATTACAGAACCTTTTGGTACCAAGCAGACAACAGCGTACAAACTTTTTCATTTGCTATAAATAAAATAAGGATGCGTCGCACAAGGTCCGCGTCAAAAAAAATCAATTTCTAATATTTAAAGACGAGGCAAAAATTCATCGATTATACATTTTAATAGTACATTGATTACAGAATCTTTTGATACCATGCAGACCCCAGCGTACAAATTTTTTAATACGATAAATATAAAATAAGGATGCGTCGCACAGGGTCCGCGTCAAAAAAGTATGAATTTCTAATATTTTAAGAAGAGCCAAAAATTCATCGATTATACATTTTAGTAGTACATTGATTACAGAATCTTTTGGTACCATGCAGACACCAGCGTACACATTTTTTAATATGGTAAACATAAAATAAGGATGCGTCGCATAGGGTCAGCGGTAAAAAAGTATCGATTTCTAATATTTTAAGACGAGCCAAAAATTCATCGATTATACATTTTAGTAGTACATTGATTACAGAATCTTTTGGTACCATGCAGACACCAGCGTACACATTTTTTAATATGGTAAACATAAAATAAGGATGCGTCGCATAGGGTCAGCGGTAAAAAAGTATCGATTTCTAATATTTTAAGACGAGCCAAAAATTCATCGATTATACATTTTAAAAGTACATTGATTACAGAATCTTTTGGTACCAAGCAGACAACAGCGTACAAACTTTTTCATTTGCTATACATAAAATAAGGATGCTTCGCATAGGGTCAGCAGTAAAAAAGTATCGATTTCTAATATTTTAAGACGAGCCAAAAATTCATCGATTATACATTTTAATATTACATTGATTACAGAATCTTTTGGTACCATGCAGACACCAGCGTACACATTTTTTAATAGAATAAACATAAAATAAGGATGCGTCGCATAGGGTCAGCGGTAAAAAAGTATCGATTTCTAATATTTTAAGACGAGCCAAAAATTCATCGATTATACATTTTAAAAGTACATTGAATACAGAATCTTTTGGTACCAAGCAGACAACAGCGTACAAACTTTTTCATTTGCTATACATAAAATAAGGATGCGTCGCATAGGGTCAGCGGTAAAAAAGTATCGATTTCTAATATTTTAAGACGAGCCAAAAATTCATCGATTATACATTTTAATATTACATTGATTACAGAATCTCTTGGTACCAAGCAGACAACAGCGTACAAACTTTTTCATTTGCTATAAATAAAATAAGGATGCGTCGCACAGGGTCCGCGTCAAAAAAGTAAAAATTTCTAATATTTTAAGAAGAGCCAAAAATTCATCGATTATACATTTTAGTAGTACATTGATTACAGAATCTTTTGGTACCATGCAGACACCAGCGTACAAATTTTTTAATACGATAAATATAAAATGAGGATGCGTCGCACAGGGTCCGCGTCAAAAAAGTATCAATTTCTAATATTTTAAGACGAGCCAAAAATTCATCGATTATACATTTTAAAAGTACATTGATTACAGAACCTTTTGGTACCAAGCAGACAACAGCGTACAAACTTTTTCATTTGCTATACATAAAATAAGGATGCGTCGCACAGGGTCCGCGTCAAAAAAGTATCAATTTCTAATATTTTAAGAAGAGCCAAAAATTCATCGATTATACATTTTAGTAGTACATTGATTACAGAATCTTTTGGTACCAAGCAGACACCAGCGTACACATTTTTTAATATGATAAACATAAAATAAGGATGCGTCCCACAGGGTCAGCGGTAAAAAAGTATGATTTCTAATATTTTAAGACGAGCCAAAAATTCATCGATTATACATTTTAGTAGTACATTGATTACAGAATCTTTTGGTAACATGCAGACACCAGCGTACACATTTTTTAATAGGATAAACATAAAATAAGGATGCGTCGCATAGGGTCAGCGGTAAAAAAGTATCGATTTCTAATATTTTAAGACGAGCCAAAAATTCATCGATTATACATTTTAAAAGTACATTGATTACAGAATCTTTTGGTACCAAGCAGACAACAGCGTACAAACTATTTCATTTGCTAAACATAAAATAAGGATGCGTCGCACAGGGTCCGCGTCAAAAAAGTAAAAATTTCTAATATTTTAAGAAGAGCCAAAAATTCATCGATTATACATTTTAGTAGTACATTGATTACAGAATCTTTTGGTACCATGCAGACCCCAGCGTACAAATTTTTTAATACGATAAATATAAAATGAGGTTGCGTCGCACAGGGTCCGCGTCAAAAAAGTATCAATTTCTAATATTTTAAGACGAGCCAAAAATTCATCGATTATACATTTTAATAGTACATTGATTACAGAATCTTTTGGTACCAAACAGACACCAGCGTACAAATTTTTTAACTTGATATACATAAAATAAGGTTGCGTCACATAGGGTCAGCGGTAAAAAAGTATCGATTTCTAATATTTTAAGACGAGCCAAAAATTCATCAATTATACATTTTAATATTACATTGATTACAGAATCTTTTGGTACCATGCAGACGCCAGCGTACACATTTTTTAATAGGATAAACATAAAATAAGGATGCGTCGCATAGGGTCAGCGGTAAAAAAGTATCGATTTCTAATATTTTAAGACGAGCCAAAAATTCATCGATTATACATTTTAAAAGTACATTGATTACAGAATCTTTTGGTACCTAGCAGACAACAGCGTACAAATTTTTTCATTTGCTATACATAAAATAAGGATGCGTCGCACAGGGTCCGCGTCAAAAAAGTAAAAATTTCTGATATTTTAAGAAGAGCCAAAAATTCATCGATTATACATTTTAGTAGTACATTGATTACAGAATCTTTTGGTACCATGCAGACCCCAGCGTACAAATTTTTTAATACGATAAATATAAAATGAGGATGCGTCGCACAGGGTCCGCGTCAAAAAAGTATCAATTTCTAATATTTTAAGACGAGCCAAAAATTCATCGATTATACATTTTAATAGTACATTGATTACAGAATCTTTTGGTACCAAACAGACACCAGCGTACAAATTTTTTAACTTGATATACATAAAATAAGGTTGCGTCGCATAGGGTCAGCGGTAAAAAAGTATCGATTTCTAATATTTTAAGACGAGCCAAAAATTCATCGATTATACATTTTAATATTACATTGATTACAGAATCTTTTGGTACCATGCAGACACCAGCGTACACATTTTTTAATATGGTAAACATAAAATAAGGATGCGTCGCATAGGGTCAGCGGTAAAAAAGTATCGATTTCTAATATTTTAAGACGAGCCAAAAATTCATCGATTATACATTTTAATATTACATTGATTACAGGATCTCTTGGTACCAAGCAGACAACAGCGTACAAACTTTTTCATTTGCTATACATAAAATAAGGATGCGTCGCACAGGGTCCGCGTCAAAAAAGTAAAAATTTCTAATATTTTAAGAAGAGCCAAAAATTCATCGATTATACATTTTAGTAGTACATTGATTACAGAATCTTTTGGTACCATGCAGACCCCAGCGTACAAATTTTTTAATACGATAAATATAAAATGAGGATGCGTCGCACAGGGTCCGCGTCAAAAAAGTATGAATTTCTAATATTTTAAGACGAGCCAAAAATTCATCGATTATACATTTTAAAAGTACATTGATTACAGAATCTTTTGGTACCAAGCAGACAACAGCGTACAAACTTTTTCATTTGCTATATATAAAATAAGGATGCGTCGCATAGGGTAGCGGTAAAAAAGTATCGATTTCTAATATTTTAAGACGAGCCAAAAATTCATCGATTATACATTTTAATATTACATTGATTACAGAATCTTTTGGTACCATGCAGACACCAGCGTACACATTTTTTAATATGATAAACATTAAATAAGGATGCGTCGCATAGGGTCAGCGGTAAAAAAGTATCGATTTCTAATATTTTAAGACGAGCCAAAAATTCATCGATTATACATTTTAAAAGTACATTGATTACAGAACCTTTTGGTACCAAGCAGACAACAGCGTACAAACTTTTTCATTTGCTATACATAAAATAAGGATGCGTCGCACAAGGTCCGCGTCAAAAAAGTATCAATTTCTAATATTTAAAGACGAGCCAAAAATTCATCGATTATACATTTTAATAGTACATTGATTACAGAATCTTTTGGTACCATGCAGACCCCAGCGTACAAATTTTTTAATACGATAAATATAAAATAAGGATGCGTCGCACAGGGTCCGCGTCAAAAAAGTAAAAATTTCTAATATTTTAAGAAGAGCCAAAAATTCATCGATTATACATTTTAGTAGTACATTGATTACAGAATCTTTTGGTACCAAGCAGACACCAGCGTACACATTTTTTAATATGATAAACATAAAATAAGGATGCGTCCCACAGGGTCAGCGGTAAAAAAGTATCGATTTCTAATATTTTAAGACGAGCCAAAAATTCATTGATTATACATTTTAGTAGTACATTGATTACAGAATCTTTTGGTACCATGCAGACACCAGCGTACACATTTTTTAATATGGTAAACATAAAATAAGGATGCGTCGCATAGGGTCAGCGGTAAAAAAGTATCGATTTCTAATATTTTAAGACGAGCCAAAAATTCATCGATTATACATTTTAAAAGTACATCGATTACAGAACTATTTGGTACCAAACAGACACCAGCGTAAAAATTTTTAAACTTTATATACATAAAATAAGGTTGCGTCGCACAAGGTCCGCGTCAAAAAAGTAAAAATTTCTAATATTTTAAGAAGAGCCAAAAATTCATCGATTATACATTTTAATAGTACATTGATTACAGAATCTTTTGGTACCAAGCAGACAACAGCGTACAAACTTTTTCATTTGCTATACATAAAATAAGGATGCGTCGCATAGGGTCAGCGGTAAAAAAGTATCGATTTCTAATATTTTATGACGAGCCAAAAATTCATCGATTATACATTTTAAAAGTACATTGATTACAGAACCTTTTGGCACCAAGCAGACAACAGCGTACAAACTTTTTCATTTGCTATACATAAAATAAGGATGCGTCGCATAGGGTCAGCGGTAAAAAAGTATCGATTTCTAATATTTTAAGACGAGCCAAAAATTCATCGATTATACATTTTAATATTACATTGATTACAGAATCTTTTGGTACCATGCAGACACCAGCGTACACATTTTTTAATACGATAAACATAAAATAAGGATGCGTCGAATAGGGTCAGCGGTAATAAAGTATCGATTTCTAATATTTTAAGACGAGCCAAAAATTCATCGATTATACATTTTAAAAGTACATTGATTACAGAATCTTTTGGTACCAAGCAGACAACAGCGTACAAACTTTTTCATTTGCTATACATAAAATAAGGATGCGACGCACAGGGTCCGCGTCAAAAAAGTAAAAATTTCTAATATTTTAAGAAGAGCCAAAAATTCATCGATTATACATTTTAGTAGTACATTGATTACAGAATCTTTTGGTACCATGCAGACACCAGCGTACACATTTTTTAATATGGTAAACATAAAATAAGGATGCGTCGCATAGGGTCAGCGGTAAAAAAGTATCGATTTCTAATATTTTAAGACGAGCCAAAAATTCATCGATTATACATTTTTATATTACATTGATTACAGAATCTTTTGTACCATGCAGACACCAGCGTACACATTTTTTAATATGATAAACATAAAATAAGGATGCGTCGCATAGGGTCAGCAGTAAAAAAGTATCGATTTCAAATATTTTAAGACGAGCCAAAAATTCATCGATTATACATTTTAAAAGTACATTGATTACAGAATCTTTTGGTACCAAGCAGACAACAGCGTACAAACTATTTCATTTGCTATACATAAAATAAGGATGCGTCGCACAGGGTCCGCGTCAAAAAAGTAAAAATTTCTAATATTTTAAGAAGAGCCAAAAATTCATCGATTATACATTTTAGTAGTACATTGATTACAGAATCTTTTGGTACCATGCAGACCCCAGCGTACAAATTTTTTAATACGATAAATATAAAATGAGGATGCGTCGCACAGGGTCCGCGTCAAAAAAGTATCAATTTCTAATATTTTAAGACGAGTCAAAAATTCATCGATTATACATTTTAATAGTACATTGATTACAGAATCTTTTGGTACCAAACAGACACCAGCGTACAAATTTTTTAACTTGATATACATAAAATAAGGTTGCGTCGCATAGGGTCAGCGGTAAAAAAGTATCGATTTATAATATTTTAAGACGAGCCAAAAATTCATCGATTATACATTTTAATATTACATTGATTACAGAATCTTTTGGTACCATGCAGACCCCAGCGTACAAATTTTTTAATACGATAAATATAAAATGAGGATGCGTCGCACAGGGTCCGCGTCAAAAAAGTATCAATTTCTAATATTTTAAGAAGAGCCAAAAATTCATCGATTATACATTTTAAAAGTACATTGATTACAGAACCTTTTGGTACCAAGCAGACAACAGCGTACAAACTTTTTCATTTGCTATAAATAAAATAAGGATGCGTCGCACAAGGTCCGCGTCAAAAAAAATCAATTTCTAATATTTAAAGACGAGCCAAAAATTCATCGATTATACATTTTAATAGTACATTGATTACAGAATCTTTTGGTACCATGCAGACCCCAGCGTACAAATTTTTTAATACGATAAATATAAAATAAGGATGCGTCGCACAGGGTCCGCGTCAAAAAAGTATGAATTTCTAATATTTTAAGAAGAGCCAAAAATTCATAGATTATACATTTTAGTAGTACATTGATTACAGAATCTTTTGGTACCATGCAGACACCAGCGTACACATTTTTTAATATGGTAAACATAAAATAAGGATGCGTCGCATAGGGTCAGCGGTAAAAAAGTATCGATTTCTAATATTTTAAGACGAGCCAAAAATTCATCGATTATACATTTTAGTAGTACATTGATTACAGAATCTTTTGGTACCATGCAGACACCAGCGTACACATTTTTTAATATGGTAAACATAAAATAAGTATGCGTCGCATAGGGTCAGCGGTAAAAAAGTATCGATTTCTAATATTTTAAGACGAGCCAAAAATTCATCGATTATACATTTTAAAAGTACATTGATTACAGAATCTTTTGGTACCAAGCAGACAACAGCGTACAAATTTTTTCATTTGCTATACATAAAATAAGGATGCGTCGCATAGGGTCAGCGGTAAAAAAGTATCGATTTCTAATATTTTAAGACGAGCCAAAAATTCATCGATTATACATTTTAGTAGTACATTGATTACAGAATCTTTTGGTACCATGTAGACATCAGCGTACACATTTTTTAATATGGTAAACATAAAATAAGGATGCGTCGCATAGGGTCAGCGGTAAAAAAGTATCGATTTCTAATATTTTAAGACGAGCCAAAAATTCATCGATTATACATTTTAAAAGTACATTGATTACAGAATCTTTTGGTACCAAGCAGACAACAGCGTACAAATTTTTTCATTTGCTATACATAAAATAAGGATGCGTCGCACAGGGTCCGCGTCAAAAAAGTAAAAATTTCTAATATTTTAAGACGAGCCAAAAATTCATCGATTATACATTTTAATATTACATTGATTACAGAATCTTTTGGTACCATGCAGACACCAGCGTACACATTTTTTAATATGGTAAACATAAAATAAGGATGCGTCGCATAGGATCAGCGGTAAAAAAGTATCAATTTCTAATATTTTAAGACGAGCCAAAAATTCATCGATTATACATTTTAAAAGTAAATTGAATACAGAATCTTTTGGTACCAAGCAGACAACAGCGTACAAACTTTTTCATTTGCTATACATAAAATAAGGATGCGTCGCATAGGGTCAGCGGTAAAAAAGTATCGATTTCTAATATTTTAAGACGAGCCAAAAATTCATCGATTATACATTTTAATATTACATTGATTACAGAATCTCTTGGTACCAAGCAGACAACAGCGTACAAACTTTTTCATTTGCTATACATAAAATAAGGATGCGTCGCACAGGGTCCGCGTCAAAAAAGTAAAAATTTCTAATATTTTAAGACGAGCCAAAAATTCATTGATTATACATTTTAGTAGTACATTGATTACAGAATCTTTTGGTACCATGCAGACCCCAGCGTACAAATTTTTTAATACGATAAATATAAAATAAGGATGCGTCGCATAGGGTAGCGGTAAAAAAGTATCGATTTCTAATATTTTAAGACGAGCCAAAAATTCATCGATTATACATTTTATTATTACATTGATTACAGAATCTTTTGGTACCATGCAGACACCAGCGTACACATTTTTTAATATGATAAACATAAAATAAGGATGCGTCGCATAGGGTCAGCGGTAAAAAAGTATCGATTTCTAATATTTTAAGACGAGCCAAAAATTCATCGATTATACATTTTAAAAGTACATTGATTACAGAACCTTTTGGTACCAAGCAGACAACAGCGTACAAACTTTTTCATTTGCTATACATAAAATAAGGATGCGTCGCACAAGGTCCGCGTCAAAAAAGTATCAATTTCTAATATTTAAAGACGAGCCAAAAATTCATCGATTATACATTTTAATAGTACATTGATTACAGAATCTTTTGGTACCATGCAGACCCCAGCGTACAAATTTTTTAATACGATAAATATAAAATAAGGATGCGTCGCACAGGGTCCGCGTCAAAAAAGTATCAATTTCTAATATTTTAAGAAGAGCCAAAAATTCATCGATTATACATTTTAGTAGTACATAGATTACAGAATCTTTTGGTACCATGCAGACACCAGCGTACACATTTTTTAATATGGTAAACATAAAATAAGGATGCGTCGCATAGGGTCAGCGGTAAAAAAGTATCGATTTCTAATATTTTAAGACGAGCCAAAAATTCATCGATTATACATTTTAGTAGTACATTGATTACAGAATCTTTTGGTACCATGCAGACACCAGCGTACACATTTTTTAATATGGTAAACATAAAATAAGGATGCGTCGCATAGGGTCAGCGGTAAAAAAGTATCGATTTCTAATATTTTAAGACGAGCCAAAAATTCATCGATTATACATTTTAAAAGTACATTGATTACAGAATCTTTTGGTACCAAGCAGACAACAGCGTACAAACTTTTTCATTTGCTATACATAAAATAAGGATGCTTCGCATAGGGTCAGCAGTAAAAAAGTATCGATTTCTAATATTTTAAGACGAGCCAAAAATTCATCGATTATACATTTTAATATTACATTGATTACAGAATCTTTTGGTACCATGCAGACACCAGCGTACACATTTTTTAATAGGATAAACATAAAATAACTATGCGTCGCATAGGGTCAGCGGTAAAAAAGTATCGATTTCTAATATTTTAAGACGAGCCAAAAATTCATCGATTATACATTTTAAAAGTACATTGATTACAGAATCTTTTGGTACCAAGCAGACAACAGCGTACAAACTATTTCATTTGCTATACATAAAATAAGGATTCGTCGCACAGGGTCCGCGTCAAAAAAGTAAAAATTTCTAATATTTTATGAAGAGCCAAAAATTCATCGATTATACATTTTAGTAGTACATTGATTACAGAATCTTTTGGTACCATGCAGACCCCAGCGTACAAATTTTTTAATACGATAAATATAAAATGAGGATGCGTCGCACAGGGTCCGCGTCAAAAAAGTATCAATTTCTAATATTTTAAGACGAGCCAAAAATTCATCGATTATACATTTTAATAGTACATTGATTACAGAATCTTTTGGTACCAAACAGACACCAGCGTACAAATTTTTTAACTTGATATACATAAAATAAGTTTGCGTCGCATAGGCTCAGCGGTAAAAAAGTATCGATTTCTAATATTTTAAGACGAGCCAAAAATTCATCGATTATACATTTTAATATTACATTGATTACAGAATCTTTTGGTACCATGCAGACACCAGCGTACACATTTTTTAATATGGTAAACATAAAATAAGGATGCGTCGCATAGGGTCAGCGGTAAAAAAGTATCGATTTCTAATATTTTAAGACGAGCCAAAAATTCATCGATTATACATTTTAAATGTACATTGAATACAGAATCTTTTGGTACCAAGCAGACAACAGCGTACAAACTTTTTCATTTGCTATACATAAAATAAGGATGCGTCGCATAGGGTCAGCGGTAAAAAAGTATCGATTTCTAATATTTTAAGACGAGCCAAAAATTCATCGATTATACATTTTAATATTACATTGATTACAGAATCTCTTGGTACCAAGCAGACAACAGCGTACAAACTTTTTCATTTGCTATACATAAAATAAGGATGCGTCGCACAGGGTCCGCGTCAAAAAAGTAAAAATTTCTAATATTTTAAGAAGAGCCAAAAATTCATCGATTATACATTTTAGTAGTACATTGATTACAGAATCTTTTGGTACCATGCAGACCCCAGCGTACAAATTTTTTAATACGATAAATATAAAATGAGGATGCGTCGCACAGGGTCCGCGTCAAAAAAGTATCAATTTCTAATATTTTAAGACGAGCCAAAAATTCATCGATTATACATTTTAATAGTACATTGATTACAGAATATTTTGGTACCAAGCAGACACCAGCGTACAAACTTTTTCATTTGCTATACATAAATTAAGGATGCGTCGCATAGGGTCAGCGGCATAAATGTATCGATTTCTAATATTTAAAGACGAGCCAATAATTCATCTATTATACATTTTAATAGTACATTGATTACAGAATCTTTTGGTACCAAGCAGACAACAGCGTACAAACTTTTTCATTTGCTATACATAAATTAAGGGTGCGTCGCATGGGGTCAGCGGTAAAAAAGTATCGATTTCTAATATTTTAAGACGAGCCAAAAATTCATCGATTATACATTTTAATAGTACATTGATTACAAAATCTTTTGGTACCAAACAGACACCAGCGTACAAATTTTTTAACTTGATATACATCAAATAATGTTGCGTCGCATAGAATCCGCGGCGACATTATATCGATATTTAATATTGTAAGACAAGCCAAAAATTCATTGATTGAACATTCTAATAGTACATTGATGGCAGAATCTTTTGGTTCCAAGCAGACAGAAGCGTATAAACTTTTTCATTTAATATGCGAAAATTTAATATGCAACGTTAAGGTTCCGTGGTGACAAAATTTCGATTTTTAATATATTTAAAGCTCGCCAAAAATTAATCGTATAATCATTTCAAGAGTACATAGTTAGTAAATAATTATGGTACCATTAGTACAAGACCCTACAAACTTTAAGATATAAAATTCGTAAAATTAATATGCGACGTATGAGTTACGCGGTTACAAAATTTTGATTTTTAATATATTTATGGCGCGCCAAAAATTAATCGTATATACATTTTAAGTATAAATAGTTAGCACATAATAATGGTACCATTAGCACAAGAGCCTACAAATTTTAGATATGAAATGCGTTAAATTAATATGCAACGTATGGGATCCGCGGTGACAAAATTTCGATTTTCAATATATTTATGGCGCGCCAAAAATTAATCGTATATACATTTCAAAAGCACATAGTTAGCAGATAATTATGGTACCAAGCAGACACCAGAGTTTAAACTTTTTTATTTAATATACAAAAAATGAAGATGCCCCGCATAGGGTCCGCCGTAAAAGAGTATCGATTTTAATATTTTAAGGCGAGCCAAAAATTCAACGATTATACATTTTAATAGTACATTGATTGAGCTATGTGAATCTAGAGCAATTGATTTTTTAAAAATTAATTTATAAAAACGGAAAATGATAGCATTTTGTTTGTAGTGTTTTTTTTATCGTCTGTAGTTGAGCGGTTCAAAAGTTAAAAACAATTGTTTATTTGTCCAAGAGGTAAATTTGTTAATTTTAAAGATATCGCAAATCCGCTTGCGCAGTCTTCTTTAGAATCGTTTGTAGTAATTTGTAGTGATTTTCCTATCGTTTGTAATTGAGCGGTTCAAAATTTATAAACAACTGTTTATTCGTCCAAGAGAGCTAATTTTGTCAATTTTTAAGATTTTTTAAATCCGCTTGCGCAGTCTTCTTTAGAATCGTTTTAGTTGTTTCTAGTGATTTTCCTCTCGTTTGTAGTTGAACGTTTCAAAAGTTATAAACAATTGTTTATAAATGTATTATAACTTTTGAACCGCTCAACTACAAACAAAAGCAAAATCACTACAAACAACTACAAACGATTCTAAAGAAGACTGCGCAAGCGGATTTGCGATATCTCAATGTCGGGTGCGAGTCATCTTTAAAATTCTTATTATTTATTAATTGATAAAACTACAAACGAAATTATTGTTACTACAAGCAACTACAAACTAAATGCTATCATTTTTCGTTTAAAAAAATTAATTTTTAAAAACTTGGGTGCTAGGTTCACAAAGCCATGTATAATGCAAGCTTTCTTGCACTACTTGCTTTAGAACGGCTTGGTATGTAACCAATAACGGTCTGACCACATAGTTTATACTACTTATGTTTGTACTACTTACGCGTAGATGAAACTATAGTTTCGTAAAGATTAAAGTACATTTGTGCTATTATATTGCATTATATTGTGTATATATATTAGATGTTTATTTGCATTTTCTGCATTAGAACTGCTCGGTATGTCTGACCACATGATTTTTACTACTTAGGTTTGTACTACTTACGCGTAGACAAAACTATAGTTTCCTAAAGATTAAAGTACCTTTGTGTTATTAAGTTATGTGAACCTAGCACCCGACTTTTTAAAAATTAATTTTTTAAAACGGAAAATGATAGCATTTTGTTTGTAGTAACAATAATTTCCTTTGTAGTTTTATCAATTAATAAATTTAAAAAATTTTTTAAATGACTCGCACCCGACATTGAGATATCGTAAATCCGCTTGCGCAGTCTTCTTTAGAATCGTTTGTAGTTGTTAACAATTGTTTATAACTTTTGAACCGCTCAACTACAAACGAAAGGAAAATCATTACAAACAACTACAAACGATTCTAAAGAAGACTGCGCGGATTTGCGATATATCAATGTCGGGTGCGAGTCATTAAAAAAATTGTTTTATTTATTAATTGATAAAACTACAAACGAAATTATTGTTACTACAAACGAAATGCTATCATTTTCCGTTTTAAAAATTTAATTTTTAAAAAGTCGGGTGCTAGGTTCACATAGCTATC
Organism: Prenolepis imparis; assembly: GCF_030444845.1. NCBI lineage: Eukaryota > Metazoa > Arthropoda > Insecta > Hymenoptera > Formicidae > Prenolepis > Prenolepis imparis. The sequence goes on from NW_028141160.1 coordinate 16,365,025, forward strand.
ATTTTATATATTTTGTTTTTTTAAATAACTTTTTTTTTAAATAACTTACTACTTAGGCTAGCGATGCAGGGCTGTCAAGATTAATAAAGAATCATTTTATATATTTTGTTTTTTTAAATAATATTTTTAGGCGCGTCTCCACCTCGCTTTCAATGTATTCACGACTTTCGATTACGTAGGTGTGATTAGACTGACCAGTCTCCGGGCTTACTACTTAGGCTCGCGATGCAGGGCTGTAAAGATTAATAAAGAATTATTTTATTTATTTCGCTTTTTTAAATAATATTTTCACACGCGTCTCCATCTCGCTTTCAACGTATTCGCGACTTTCGACCACGTAAATGCGATTAGGCTGACTAGTCTCTGGGCTTACTACTTAGGCTCGCGATACAAGGACCGTAAAGATCAATGATCACTTCCATTTTTTATATATTTCGTTTTTTAAAATAATATTTCACATGTGTCTCGTGTCTCCGCCTCGCGTCTGTTCTCAACGTATTAGGCTGACCAGTCTCTAGGCTTACTACTTAGGCTCGCGATACAAGGATCGTAAAGATTAATAAAGATCATTTTATATATATTTCGCTTTTTTAAAATAATATTTTATATGCGTCTCCGATTCGCGGTCGCTCTCAATGTATTCGCGTATTTCCAACCACGTAGTTGCGATTAGACTGACCAATCTTTGGGCTTACTACTTACGGTCGCGATGCAGGACTGTAAAGATTAATTAAGATTATTTTATATATGTATATGTATATATATATATATATTTCGTTTTTTAAAATAATATTTTACATATGTCTCCGCCTCGCGTCTGCTCTCAACGTATTAGGCTGACCAATCTTTGGGCTTACTACTTAGACTCGCGATACAAGGACCGTAAAGATCAATAAAGATTATTTTATATAAATTTCGTTTATTTTAAATATTTTTACACGCGTCTCTGCCTTGCAGCCGCTCTCAACGTATTCGTATACTTCCGACTACGTAGGTGCGATTAGGCTGACCAATCTTTGGGCTTACTACTTAGGTTTGCGATACCAGGATCGTAAAGATCAATAAAAATCATTTAGCTATGTGAACCTAGCACCCGACTTTTTAAAAATTAATTTTTTAAAACGGAAAATGATAGCATTTTGTTTGTAGTTGTTTGTAGTAACAATAATTTCGTTTGTAGTTTTATCAATTAATAAATAAAAAAAATTTTTATATTGACTCGCACTCGACAGATGAGATATCGCAAATCCGCTTGCGCAGTCTTCTTTAGAATCATTTGTACTTGTTTGTAGTGATTTTCCTTTCGTTTGTAGTTGAACGGTTCAAAAGTTATAAACAATTGTTTATTCGTCCAAGAGGTAAATTTGCTAATTTTAAAGATATGGCAAATCCGCTTGCGCAGTTTTCTTTATAATCGTTTGTAGTTGTTTGTAGTGATTTTCCTTTCATTTGTAGTTGAGTTGTTCAAAAGTTATAAACAATTGTTTATTTGTCCAAGAGCTAACTTTGTCAATTTTTAAGATTTTTCAAATCCGCTTGCGCAATCTTCTTTAGAATCGTTTGTAGTTGTTTGTAGTGATTTTCCTTTCGTTTGTAATTGAGCGGTATAAACAATTGTTTATAACTTTTGAACCGCTCAACTACAAACAAAAGGACTGATGATAGCATTTCGTTTGTAGTTGTTTGTAGTAACAAACAACTACAAACGAAATGCTATCATTTTCAGTTTTAAAAAGTCGGGTGCTAGGTTCACATAGCTCATTGATTGCAGAATCTTTTGGTACCAAGCAGACACCAGCGTACAAACTTTTTTATTTAATATACGAAAAATGAGGATGCGCCTTTTATAGGATCCGCAGCAAAAAAGTATCGATTTTAAATATTTTAAGGCGAGCCAAAAATTCATCGATTATACATTTTATAGTACATTGATTGCAGAATTTTTTGGTACCAAGCAGACACCAGCGTACAAACTTTTTCATTTAATATACGAAAAATGAGGATGCGCCGCATAGGGTCCGCGGCGACTTTATATCGATATTTAATATTTTAAGACGAGCCAAAAATTCATCGATTATACATTTTAATAGTACATTGTCTACAGAATAATTTGGTACCAATCAGACACCAAGGTACACATTTTTTTATTTAATATGCATAATATAAAACGCGCCGCACAGGGTCCGCAAATACATAGTGTCGACTTTTAATATTTTAAAACAAGACAAAAACATATTATTGCTTTGAAATTTAATTACCAAATTAGCGCTTTAATCAACTGATTTCTGTCAAAAAATGTTAACCAAATTTAAAAAACTTTATATAAAAATATTTTTTTTCTTTTATATATTAGAGGAATGGCGCGCGCATAGCGTTGTGTGTGTTTGTGCGTGTGTTGTTTTAAATTATATGGATTAATTTTTTAATCTTCATTAATGGTTTTGACAGTTATCAGCTGATTTTTGTCAAAAACATTAATCGCAGATAAGGCTTTATAACATATTATTTATAACATATTACTATTGTAATTTTTATAACATATTATTACTTTGAAATTTGATTAGGAAATTAACGCGTATTGTTAGTAATATTTTTTTACAGAAATCAGCTGATTAAAGCGTCAATTTGCTAATTAAATTTTTAAATAATAATATATTATAGAAATTAAAATAATAATATGTTTTAAATAAAATATGTTATGGTCCTTAAACTCGATTAATATTTTCTGACAGTTATCAGCTGATTTTGTCAAGAAATATTATTCTTTTAGAAATATTATTCTTTTTAATATAAAACTGAAGAATGGCACGCGCGTAGCGCGCGTTTGTGAATAATCGCAAAATCGTGCGAGATTTGCAAACAAAACATTCAAATGGCAAATTTCATGTTGATTTTATCACTTTATTTATAACCTACACATGTGCATATTGTAATTATATATCATTTTGATAAGGATTTCATAACATAATTAAATATTAATTACTCAATTTTGAGTAAAATGAGAGCCTTATGTAAATCGATGCGATAATGTATCATTTTTTAAAGTTCATCATTGTGAAAGCGTTAGATAAGTAACGTAATCGGTAATTAAATTACTTGTTAAAAAGCTTTACATAATAACATATTTAATAATAATATGTATAAATGTGATTCAAAGATTTTACTAATAATGAATTCAATTTTTTGTTAGAGATCAACATAAAAAAGGATGCATCTTCAAAAAAATCGTCGAACAAATGTTGCGTCTCCTCGAACATGAATCATGATAATTTATGGAAAGTAACAATAATTCCATCGCAAGCTACATTTTCAAATGACACAATAGCATTTTCCACGAGAACTTTAAATACCATAAGCGAACAGGAGAGTAAACGAGATCTTTTATTCAATGAAAATAAAGAAGAAAACGAGAACGCATATAAAAATGTTGAAAGATCAAAAATTACGTCATTATCTTCTATCTATCAGAAATTGAATCATGATATTTTACTTTCTTCGTTTAAGTCGGATAAACGATTGATTTGTGCATTATGTGAAAATAGGAAAAAATTGCACGATCAAATAAATAAAAAAATAAATAAAAAAAATACATATTCTCAAATACATCCAGACATAAATAATGCATCGAACGCGCCACTTATCGAGCTAGGAGCAGTTTATAAAGTTCTGGACTTCATTACAGACTCTGATCCTAAAGTTTCCTCCTTGACTAATAACTGCTGTAATGAGATTTCGCTAATATTGCGATGTTTGTTAACCCAGGGTGATGATAAAAGATTAGAGGATCTTCTCTCAAACAATTCTTCATTGTACAAATGCAAACATTGCGGAGTAATATGTTATATCCCAGGATTGCATCCTGCTACTGAAAATATTAAAGGGAATAGGACAAGAGTCAGGACAAGAGATGCTGAGATTACAAATCCCGAGCGTGCCGACTGTATTAATAATGACCAAAATAAGGAGAAATTAGAAATTTCAATAAATTTCCCAGATTTGAAGAACAATGCGCAATCAAGAATATCTATCGATGGCTCTAAAATAGACTGTCAAACTAAATATAAAGACGAATTGAACGGAATTGAATCATTGCCAGTTAAAAAGCGCGCTTTCGCAATGAGAAACTGTATTGGAAATCCGAATAAAGTTAATAATATTTTTGATACGGATGCCGACGTTAACTTCAAGATTAAACATAAATCTCATTTTAATAATAATGCCATTAAAAGATTGTTTACAGACTTTAAAACGATAAAAAGGGATAAGAAATATGAGTACAATAACATTGTGCGAAATAATAAATATGAGTCTTCGACTGCGATGAAAGTCTATGCAGATATTGACAAGGAAGAAGTTATAAGGAAGATTTCATATGAACGTAAATCGCAAATGGACAATGTGCTGGCAGAAGATAAGCATTTTAAAACTGCGCAAAAGATCCATGATTCACAACGATTGTTCGAGAAGCACGGCGATATTTATCCGATTATCGATACTGTGAAATATTTAGCACGTGGTCAATTTACGATATTGGACAACCAAAAGGATGAACTTTTTTCAAAATTACAAGAAACACGCTGCACTCGCCTCGAAGACACAAGAAAAGAACAAAGTACCATTTTGCATAACAGTCGAGACGATTATCCGCAATACGATTCAGGATTCTGGTTATTCGACAAAACGGGATATTTGCCCAAAATAGTTTTGGACGAATATCGTTGTTTACCGATGCCAAGAATGAACGGTAACAGAGAGAACATTCACTTTTCCACAAATAGTTCGCGACGTTTTAATATGAGAGAAGCGGCAGAGAACATGGATAATTGGTGTAATTATATTGAAAAAGATTCTCTTGAAGATTGCACTTTAGAACAAAGAAGAGAAAGTACTACAACTTTTAGTTCGTCGTCTGCTGAGAATTTGATACACAAATTTATAGAGTCTTTAAATAGAAAATGCAAGATAAATGATATAGATGAAGACATTTCCCGAGGCCGCAAATTAGTTTCGTCAAAGCCTTCTCTGGATATCGCTCGGCATGTCAGAGCTCAAATTGCAAACAATAGGCGTTCGAATGTAAAAAAATCAATACGTGAACTACGAGTACACGATTCAGATATTTTTACTCGATTATCGCCGAAAATACGAAGAAAGATTTGTCATTTAATTCAAAAGATAGTATCATCCGGTAAAGATTCAACATTTTATCGTGAGAAATGTTTAATGACTGACACGTCAAATAATGAAAAATTGCAGCATTCTAAATCCGTTGATGCCAATTTTGTTCATTCTAACGAGATAACAAATAATTTCGCAAACGTTTGTATTTCAACCAAATTATCTGAATTATCGGAAAATAAGAATTGTTTATTTAGAAAACAAGATAACTTTGTAAATACGTGTAGTCAAGATTCAAACAACTCCAAAGATTCTGTCAAGATTTCTTATGAAAATATGACTATTTCTTCTGACAAGTTGGGAAAAACAATACTTTCAGACAATTTGAGAAAAGTCACATGGCACATTATTTACAAAAATCCATCGTTAAAAGATATCGCTGGTAATGATGACGAGCACACAGTGGCAGATATTTCAACAATTTATCGCAAAATTCTCAAGAACAGTGAAAATATGGATTGGAACAGTTTTCAAAAATTTATTGAAATTCTTCATCCTGGTCAAAAGAAATTGTGGCGCGACATATGTAAAACAATCAGCGAGGAAGCGAAAAGAATAGCCGACGATACGGACGATAACATGGAGGTTTGTATAGAGATCAGCCCTTCAGTAAATCCTGGAAATACTTTAAAGACAGATGAAGTAACGGAATATGTTCGGGAAATCGTGTTCGAGTTGGATATGACGATGAAGGACGTTGAGACTTTTTTTAACGAAAAAACACGCTCAGCTAAAAAGCATCTTGACATACATAAAGATGCCGACGAAAATACGGCGATGGATTGGAACAACGACGAGCGAAAAACGATTTCTAAGCAGACTCGTTAATTATGTCATTCTTGGCTATGTGTCACTTTCGTATCGATTTTATATATATACATATATGTAAAAGTATTATTTCTATTTTCCTATCTCTGTCGCATACATTATTCATATTTTAAATGGCTGGAGCCTAGCAATAATTGTACCTTGAAATATGTATTATTAGTCTCACTCTCTCTCTCTATGATGGAAATAAATTGTCAATATTTGTGTATCTCGATCATTTGTAATTTAACGATACACATTTTAGCTTCGAAACGAGAAAGGCTACCAATACGTATATCTCGCCAATCATTGCTCCAAGATGGCCTCGCCCATTGTTAATATCAGGCGCCAGTCGAGTAAATGGCTAGGTGGGTAAATAGGTTGGTGAGGACGATGGCGCGGCGCCTCACGTCCGCGACAGGGTGGGTCGCCTCCCGTAGGGGTGGTCCAGCAGCAGATTCCTGGGCTGATCGATGAAACCGGCGCATTAGATTTTCCGAGAGTCGCACGCGCATTCACTATTCTGCCTGCGTAGGACGAGGGCGCGTAGAATGCGTCTCTCTCTCCTCAGTTACACGCTATCCCGGCTCCAGGGTGCATCGTATACCTCCGCTTACCGAAAATGACAGAAATGTGTTAGTAGGTTGAGTGGAACACGTGATGCTCTTCGTGCAACGTTGCTCTTTGACGATGTGATGGCCTGCATACTTCGGTGGCTGCATCCGGAGAACGTCTAGAGTAGTTGAATAATATCGCGCAACGATTTGCGCCGGCAAGAAAGACGTTTTTCTTCTAGATGTGAATTTTTCGTGTAAAGATAAAATCGTTCTTATCCTTATTTTTTGCGCCCTCGACGTTCGCCGATCGGGAATTGATCCACTGGTTGATGAAATACTGTTGACTTCGCCAAGGATATCCGCACGACGTAGGCGTATGACAGGATCCTGTTTTGCGAGGTAAGACACGTGGCAGCGATGGCAGCACTATTAATCGAAACATGTCCTGTGTCTTGGATTTTTTAAATTAATTCCTTCACACGTGATCTTTTTAGTGACAGCTAGAACAAACATGGATAAACGACGTTCCTTGGATGGAACCATCCAGGAACATCCTTTGCCTATCCCGGTTCAGATGTTTCTTTGGCGGCATATAAGGTCAGTTGATTTTTATTATTTCTAAAGATATAATGACGTACTCAGCCGTAAATAATTTGTTCTATCTGTAAATAGGCATTTATTTATTTTTACTATTTTTTTTTACTATTTTTACTATTTTTTCAGGCCATTTATTCGAGCTAAGCTAGGAAAACTCCATGAAGCATCTTGCACGGTAACAATTCAATCAATAATTATTCTAGATATCTCTTAAATTATAAGAAAGAAAGTAAACAAAAATCAACTACATTAGAAATACTTAATTCGTAATTATAAAATATGAAAGTATCTAATGCATCCGAAATTGAGAACAAGATTCATCGAAACGGTCGGTCAAATTAAATATTTTCGATCACATTTTCATAATAATAGCTTCGTATTTCCGATATCATCGATACCGAGATGCCGATTTAAATTGCGGAAATACATGCTTTTATTTTACTACGGAGGAATTTTTCTTCCTACCGGTTTTCGCTTTCGTAATCGTCTCTGCCAAAGTTGTGCTTCTTGTTCAGAACTCGCTTCATATGTCCATTAATGTAAATCTGTTTTACTTCGTGATTCTTGGATATGTCTTGAATAACGATGTTTTATTACGATCGTTTTGCATCACTACAAATGTGTGTTATCGCTTCAAGAACAAGAACAGAATTGAGTGAAAATAAATTCAATTCACGATTTCATTATTTATTTAATTTATTATATTTTTATGATATATATGTACGTTTACAAAGTTGTTTGCAGACAATAAGCTATGAAGGATCTCAAGATTCAAAAATTATAAATAATATTGTAACTTATCATCTCCTTAAGTTGTTGAAACAATGCAATGTTTTATAGAATATATTCGATATTAGATAATATCCGTTTCCTTGTTGTCCTGCATATATTTTTTTATACTTTGCGTTAAATCCTAAAAGCTTTTGTATCAATTTCTAATTGTAAAGGTTTCGAACAAAGTCGATATACCTCGAGATTAAAAACAATGCGTACAATTGTCTCGTTTTATTAGTTCTCTATGTTATGCAATACCTGCTTTATTTGCACTAACATAAATGTCCTCTCCACGCGGCCGCCTCCACGTGTTACCTGCAGTTCTGTCAACATGCGCCAGGCCATCATGTAAGTTGGCTCTGCTCGTTTAAAACCTGCCTGCAAATTTGCACGCAAGCTTGCTTTAGTCATTTCGATAGATCGTATTTACGTGGTCCTCTTGTCATCCTCGCATCTCGTACATATTTATTGTGATCAAAATCTGTAGATGTACTAAATTAATTTCTAGAACAATTTGAAATGAAACAATGTAGTCAAGTGTAATTTTAGTTAATATTGTAATAAAATATCTCTGTCTTTTATCTTTAATATTGATTCCTGATATAATTAATTTTTAGATTCTGTAAAAATATTATGTAAATATATTATATAAAAATTTAGTACACAGAAACGCACTTTGTTATGATCGAATATATTTACATGTCAGTATCTACATTATTAAATATATAATACAATTTATTATTCATTACTAAATATAGCAACATTTCATGTAGCTTTGCTCGTAGCCTGTCGTAAAAATTTGCTATTTTAACTCACATTTATATTATGAATCGTATTTTGACTTCTCGTTTTTCGTTATTCTACCATTTTCTAAATATTAATATTGTTTATTAATTCCCAAAACGCTCGCATAGGAAATGAAAGAAGCATGTACGGTCAGTATATATCAATTTTTTATAAAATATATAAAAATATAATTTATATTATATATTATTATGTGTCGACTACAAGAAGAAATTAATTATTATTTTCATTCCAAAATGTCGACTCAAATTTGTAGCTATTACGAGAAAATTATGATTACGTAAAAAGTTAAAAAGTGATGAAATTTTTTTGAAACATATCTTTCTTCTTTTCGTAGTGTCTTGAGAGGGTTTTAGTGCAAAATCTTCACAATGACCTGACACCCTCATTAAGCCAGATATTGAGCAGCGTGCCACGTTGGCGTTTGATTCAAGCCGCTCTTCCTTACGTTCTCCATGCTACCGCCAGTCTTTTGCACAATAAGTGAGTCACATCGAACATGTATATATTCTCCAAGTTGAATTTTCACGCGATGAAAGTCATTGATCTTTCAGAAAGGATTTTCAGAGCCTCGGCACGATGGAAACGACTCTTCTCTATATTCTCCATTGGATACTTTTGGATTCGGCTGAGGAATGCTCCGAGAACGAAGTCGATCAATCAAATCCTTTTCACTACTTATTTCCGATACCCACTATGACGGTAAATTATTGAAATTTTTCTTTTTTATGCGATCTGATGGAAACATAAATTGTGAAAATGATTCTCTTTCTTGGTCCAGCTCTTTATCTACCTGTTTGCGCCTCTGTTTAATCATCTAAAAGACATCGACTTCAAGACGAATTTACGATTAGAGAACGGTCTAAAAGTATGGTCCGCCATGTACGAATGCCGACATCCGGAGGCGTCTTGTTTTACAACGCATTGTCGTGCCAAGCCACGTATTTATTGGAGACAGTCTTCCAAATCTGCTAAGCATCACCTGTTATCTGATGACGTCTTTGTTGGAGGAAGTAAGTTCATTTTGATTAATAACACACAAAGTGTATTATATATTTTTATAGTACCTACAAAAAAAATCTCGATAACCATTATATTAAAATATCTATTATATATTTAATGCTGTTATACCGTTATTTTTAAGAATATTTTTTTCTCTCTCTTGTTTATTTAATTAATATCTCTTTCTTTAATTAAATATTTTTCAGATATCGAAAGTCCACCTAGCCAATCGTTTTCGGATCAAAGCGCCCAGCCGTCTTCGAAAGTAATTGACGATGATGTGAGTTTAAAATTAAATACAATACATGCATATCAAAGTTTCTCGATTGTATATAACAAAGAGTAATTTTGCATAAATAATAACAGCAACAGAGCACTTGGTTGTCGTCACCGAAAGACACAGTCTTCCCAGAAACGATTCCTGAAGAAAGCTCTGGTGCGGAGGACGAACACGTGGTAAGGAAGAGAGCTTGTGACGAATACTAATCACACACACAAATATTTAATCAACATTTTTATTGTATTAGGTAATATTCAGATTACCATCTTTGAGTGAATCGGAGAGAATGCTTGATGGGGTAAAAGAAGTTTCCACCATATTCGCAGTGAGTTACGCGAGGTAATAATTCGAGACTGAGCGCGGAACAAATAATATTTTTGTGGCTACTGTAGGGTGAAGCCAGCATCTTTCATGTCGCGATGGGCAGGACGACCAGTTCTTCGAAATCTACGTTGACGATAGAGCAGGTCACGGCAATTTCTGGATTAGACACGTGCACACAATATCAAACTGGAAAAACTGCGAAAACCGGGTTGGCTAAGTTTTACACAATTTATCTTTTTTATATAGAATTTTTATTTAATTATTTAATAAAAATTAAGGACTATGAAAAGAAAATCTTTCATAGCTTAACAAATATTTATTTTTAATCTCACCTGCTTTGATTTAGACAAAATAGTTTACAGATTTTTATTAAAGAGCATTTTTTTATTAGAGGCGCGGAAAAGGAAAAAGAGGAGAAAACTTTTAGGGCGGAGAAAGAAACGCAGGAAACCTCAAAAACACGTGGAAGTTTCTCGATTCAACGTCAAACTGCAACTGATGCAACTACGACGGAACACGCTGCCAGTTCTGCAGCCGTTGATTCGGACATTCGTGCTGCGACCTTCCTAGACGTAGCCACTTTGAGGTGTTTATTCGTATCTCAATGGCAGGAAGAGGGTATCTTCTGGGCTCTTCAGTTCTTATATTATCGGTTAGTATTAGTTTAAGATTAATCAAAATATTACTTCTATTTTGTGAAACATTAATGTAACATGCAATTATTTTTATTTTCCCTTTCTCTCTTTTTCTCTTTAATACATATAGACTATTTATCAATATATTGCAGACTACGAAAAATCAACGAGGAAATCTCAGTGCAGCAAATGCCGCGTCGCCGCAGTAACTCCTTGCCTATACCGAAAATTGAGGTGTCGATTTATCAGAGTCCTGAGAGTAAGAAGAAGGACGTATTAAAGGATTTTATAGAGGTGCCTGACACGCGCGATACTTCTGTTCCAACGGGTACGGTTCATGCCCATCTTCACCGTCTCGAGATGAATGTTTTTTTCTTTCTCTGTATAGATTTGGCCACATTTTCAGATTCACCGTGTACCACACGCAAAGGTCAGGACAGCGAATCGAGTCATACAAGACGCGCCAGCGAGAAGTCAAAAAAGCGCATGAAGATGGCCGATCTCAAGGCTTTCGTGGAAACGAAACTGTTGTCGAAGTCAGAGAAGGCACTTGAGAAGATTGGCCAGGAGGAGCCCAAAATGTTATTCGAGCAGGTAAACAAACGTTTTTAAATGCTTAGTAAAAATAATAATAAAAAATAATGAGTTTATTATATTATTCATTATATTTGTATAAATTATAGTCAAATTAAGAAAAATAATTGCTACTGTGATTTGTATTATTTCCAATTTGGCTCGTAATATTTGTAGCTCCACTAACAAAAGATATATAACTAATAATTATACATATTTAACATATTTTCATTCTTAGGAATGTCACAGAAGTCTCGATACCGGAGACGATCATCTGGCAAAACAAACTTCGACCAGCTCAAAAATTTTCGAGGCAAAGGATATCGACTACATGAAACATCCTACAAATCTAATCAAAGGAAAGAGTATGCCGAGTTTAAGGTAGGCGCTGTCTCTCTGTTTATTTTATTCGAAAGGAAGCAGTAGAAAATTTATGATTTTTCTTGCTTTAACTTTTGATCTCTTTTATTTTCGCACGTAAATACGCGTGATTTCACGGCGATTTTTTAACTTCTGTAATTAGAATAACTTTTCTAATTTATTGCAAATAATCGATTCTTAAAATTTTATTTGACTTTAATTTATTAAGTTTGGCAAACGAATGTGTGACGCATATTTACGTGCAAACATTTTTTTTGTAGTAAATTTGTTTCTTTAGTTTAAGAAGTTATAATTATATCTATATTGTAATTAAATAGCGATATCGTAATAACAATTATAGCCAGAAGGGAAGTAGTTGTGCTTAGGTTGTACGCGACAAGAAACAAACGTTTCTTTAGAGCAAGAGTTTCTTACGGGTATTGACGATATTTTTTAAAATGTTTTATAATTTTAATTAAATTTTAATTTGTGGATTCAATATTCTAACTTTTTTTAGTAGTATTTATATTTATTTTTAAAAAATTAAATAGGGTCCATTAAATTAAATTCTAAATTTCATCATATTTACGTGCAAACATTTTTTTTGTAGTAAATTTGTTTCTTTAGTTTAAGAAGCTATAATTATATCTATATTGTAATTAAATAACGATATCGTAATAACAATTATAGCCAAAAGGGAAGTAGTTGTACTTAGGTTGTACGCGACAAGAAACAAACGTTTCTTTAGAGTTTAGGGCAAGAGTTTCTTACGGGTATTGACGATATTTTTAAAAATGTTTTATAATTTTAATTAAATTTTAATTTGTGGATTCAATATTCTAACTTTTTTTAGTAGTATTTATATTTATTTTTAAAAAATTAAATAGGGTCCATTAAATTAAATTCTAAATTTCATCAGAAATATTTTTCTATAATTTATAATTATTTTCTATAACTCATAATTATTTTCTATAACTCATAATTATTTTTTATAATTTTTATAATTATTGTATCCAACATTGATAGCTAATTTTGGACAATATTTTCGACCATAAATTGGGTGAATAATATGTATGACTCTATCTCGATTAATATTTTTTTTTTAATTTACAGCATAAATTTTTAATATTAATATTTATTTATTAAAGTATAATAGCAATGTTAAATCTGAATTAAGACGGTTTATAATTGTTGAACGCTGGATAGCAATTGCGTGACCCAATATGTGGTGCGAGAATGTAACTCAGATATTTTTCAACAATTAATCCAACACTTAAATATCGATAAGCCTATCGTAATACTTATGCGTAATGGTCTTTCTCTGTGTGTGTCTCTTTTCTCTCTCTCGTTCGCCCTTTCACCCCGAACTCGTGCTCAGCTGCTTGATTAACGAGCTGACCGCGGGAGGGTAAGTCATCAATTCGGAGGAAGTTCCGTACTGCAGCTCGGTTCACACGCTTCTTTTACGAGCTTCCTGCTTTTGGTAGGACGCACATTTACCCCTTAAATACACACCAAAATTCAGCCGCATCGCCAAGAACCTACAATGGCATATAAGGCACATCCAATCCGCTCCATGTTTCAATGATAAATCTCTTTTAAAATAATCTTTTAATAATCGCTTCTGCTTTTGTTACGTATTAAAATGCCACTTAATTGTAATGATTTACATTCTGTTGATTCCATTGTATATAAAATGGTCCTGCGAGCAGTATATTATCTTGATAATTTTATATATATACATATATGTGTAAAATGATTTTCTAATATTTGCATTGGTGTATCTTATATCTTAAATATCATTAAGCAAAAGCAAATTTTAAATAATAAATAATCACTTTTAAAAAATCATTTAACAAACTTACAACAATGTGTTTGTAACGCTTTTATTTTTGTTTTATTGTTTTATGACACTCATTTATATGTATGACACACAATATTCAATTATATCATATATACTAATTTCCACACTAAGATCCACAATCAAAAATAAATATATTCCCCTTTCTATATTGCTTCAGTAAATTATTGCTTTATATATATATATATATATATATATATATATATATATATATATATATATATATATATATATTCCAGTATATAGTTCCATTAAATATATATCAACAAAATAATTACGTACATTGTAGAAATATCATACAATGTTTCATATATTTATGCATGATATATAATGATATAAATAAGAAGTTTAATAACGTTGCTCTTTTTTGGTTTTTTAATTAAAAATTATTGTTTACAGAGATTCATATATTTTTCATATCTAAATTTTCAATTCCATGTTTTTGACATTTAAAATAATAAAATATTTTTCGCATGAGTATATTTCTTAAAACTAAAAAACAAAAGTATAGCTATTAATTACAATCAATCTTTTATGGAAGTTCATCAATTTCAATACTTATGCATATAAAAACTGTCTTTTAATGTTTATTTTATTTTTTTACAACTAAAATTTGAGTTTTTATCTAAAAATCTATATATTTTTTAATCTGTGAAATTCATGTAATTGTGGACTTATTGGGCAACGTTGATAGGAAAAGCAATTAAAAATCATCGTGCATGTGTCGACGGAATGACAGGCGCACGATCGTAGATCGAAATTATAGAGATGAGAGCATAGTGCTTGATATTGTATATAGGGTTCACATTGGCAAGTAGCATGAGGATATTCGAAGGCACTTCGTCGAATTTGGTTTTTAATCTACAATTGTTTTCTAGGTACATCGGTGATACTCGCATCGAGAGAAAACAGAGTCGTTTCTATAGCCAATCCTATACCGCACCGAATCCTATCATTACCGTCACGGAGCACACGCCAACCCCATCTCCAGATTACATGAAGCGGCAGGTAAAAAAGTTATAATTTATTGCACAGAGCAAAATTGCACTATAATAGAATCATAAAGATATATTTAATTAATTTTTTCAATTTTTTTATTTTAGTATATTCTAGTAGATTTTAATACTTATTTTATTCTACATTATTTAAGATTTCTACATTATTTAACATTTATATATAATTTAAAAGAAAAAATAGTATTCATAATATTATTAATAAAATAAATTTCTTAAGAGATTAATCATTCTAATCTCAATAGTTAAGATACCTTTATTGAATTTCGGATTATTGCTTTTTCAGGGATCTATTGATAGTCAGTTGGATCTCATCAGTGTTCAAGGAGGACGTTTGTGTTCTGAGAGGAAACCTAGTCTCACGAGATCTCAGACGGATTCTAACATCACTTATATGAGCGACGAGGTGCCAGAAGCACCAGGCTCCGCATGTTACATTACCAAAGAAGGCGATATTGATCTTCAAGTCGTCTTGAAGGTATATACACGCGCGTGTATTATGTATATGTATATATAAATTACAATAAATTATTTTTAAATTTTGTGCCGTCTCGGTCACACATTTTATTGTTTAGGCGATACATTCCGTTGCATTGCGAGATAATACTTCTTGTACGCCGCGAGTCTGCGAGATTATGCTGAATTTAATGGAACTTTTAATGGACATGGGAGTGATGAAGCATTGTCTTCGGGAGGAAGCCACTGGCAGTAATGCAGGCAATAAAATCAGACTATTCAAATAGTTATATTATTTAAAACGTAGTATTTTATATATGACAACAGCTGCTCTCTACTTTGCATCTTTAAATAATTTTATTTTTTTCCCATTCTTGTATTGGGACATAGAAAATTAAATTGTTCAATTATTATGTAATAACGAAGATAAATAAAAGATCCATCACATTCTAAGCACATTCGCTGCTAAGTAATTTTATTTTTATAGGATCTGGTACAGGAATCGACAACAAATCGGAAACAGGAAAGAAACAGGATTCGCCAATGGGATTAAATCAACAGGAATACAGGCATGATGAAAAAGGCAAACTGACTACACATAATCTCCTAATGAATTGCGTGATCAGAGTGTTGAAGCACTTAGGCTGTCTGCACGGTTGCCTGGACGGAGTGCGTGGACCTCAGGCCGATATCTGTCGCTCTCAGGGCCAGACCATCCTGACTAAATTGCATCGCGCGAGCTCCCGTCAATTTTCGCGATTTTTAAGAACAATGATACGCGAACAACCGCTGCCGGAAATCTTGGACTTTTTTCACGCGTATGTTGGATACTGCGTTGATCCGAGTTCGCTGTTATCGCCACTCAGTGAGTAAATATTAAATATAAATTAAATATATTAATTTAGAAGATGTATGAACTAAAGAAATTGTTGTTCTTTACAAAAAAAAAAGTTCTTACAATTTTTTGTTAATGTAAGCTTATTTTCGTTTCAGATCAAAAACGAATATCGAGCAAGTCGCCCGATGTAGCCTGTCAAAGTGGATACGCGACTAATTTCGGCGCCGGAATGATCGGTTCCGGTGGAACCGGAGTTAGTACCTCGGGTACTTCGGGCGGAAACGTCGGCGCGACGTCCAGCGGCGTCGCGACGTCGTATAATGCCGGCGGTTACGGGACTCGCGGTATCGAAGGACAGATCATGGCCTGCGTCTTTAAGGTCTTGGTCACGCGTCTCGTCGATTCCGCGAAGCACCTAAAAGCGCAGGAGAATATCGGCCTCTACTGCGACGTGCGACAATTAATGACGTACGTCAAAGAGGCGCACGGTGGTACTTTCCGACGCGTTGCTCTCAGCGGGATTCTGGACTCTGCAGATCGTCCGAATAAACGGTGTAATAGTAACGTGCAGACGACACGTGTCATAAGGTTCGTGAATATAAATAAGCACGCTTTAAATAATCTTAAAAAACACTAATAGGAATAAAAAACATTCTTGAGAAAGTTTAGCACCATTTTTTGTGTTTAGTTTTTATATTGTGTTGTTTTTAAAATTATATTGAAATACTCTTTTTAAAAATGAAATAGTGTGCAACACTTTATATAAGCAATAATGTTTGCCAAAATACTATTAGTGTTCTAAGATTAATAATGGTTGAATAATTAAAACATAATTTTGTTTACAATTTACTGAAAAGTAAATAGCCATTTAAATAAAACTCACGATTTTTTTACATATTTCTATTAAACTTCACAGGCACATTCATCAATCGGATTTAGAGGAACACGCGGATATCGGAGGAGACACGTGTTATACCGTTGATGACAGAGGCACACGAAAGTTTCTCTTCAAGAAAAAGAGCACATCGTCCACCTGCGCTGTAAATACAATAATAATTATAACTGGACAATAATTATAACATTACCCGTTGTTCTATATAATATTAAAAAAAGGATTGACGGGGGGTAGGCGGGATCGAATTTACAGAGCCTCCTTGAAACAGAATTGAGCGAGGAAAGCGTGAAAGCCAGTCAAAGCCCGTTAGGTAATCTGCGTAAGAAACACGTGCTGACGCCTCGACAGAGCGAACGTAATTTAGGTATCGAACCTTATCTCGGGCCTGGAAAAATGCGGAAGTCGACGCGATTTCAGATCGGTGGTATCGGTGAGCAGTAGCGGCAGGAATTGCACACATCATTTGCTGCGTACTATAAACCATTATATTGAATCGTTCTTCGATCTGTTTTAGTCAATTGGTTCCGGAAGGATTACAGCCGAACTGATTCCACCGATAGCCATGAAAGTAGCGAGTCACCCACAGACGGCAGCTTTGTTAGGCAACCCAGTTTCCATTACGGTCCTTATCGCAGTGCGTCACGCACCGGTCGCGGGTAAGACGGTCTATTTAAAGACGCATACTTACTGACGCTTGTGCGCTTATAAAAAAAATATATTATTTCGAGGAAGAAAAATATTAAATTATATGTACACAATCTTTTCCAGAGTCGGCTTCACTTTTCTAAAGGCAAAACGTCGGATGGAGGATCAGCTGAATAAAATCGGTTTCGGGAAGAACAAGAAAAAAGAAAGCATGGAAGAGGCGCCTGGCAGCTGTAAGAGAATATTTTATTTAACTATTTGTGTATTATTGCTGTGTGTAAATTTTACAGCGTCACAAAATTTCAAATTAAATAATGTTAAATCGTCATAAAAATTTTCTATATATGTGTCTACGTCTCTCTGATTAGATTTCAGTCGGAGAAACTCATTAGAGCTCGGCGAGGCTTGCAGAGAATCCGAGTTCGTCGTCTTCAAGGAAAGAAGATTGGTACCTCATACTGCGGTATTCGATGGAATGTTACGATTTTCCTTTTTATTAGAGACGTGCCAGCCAGGCTCCGTTCCCGATCCTCATCTAATGGCATCGCTCTTAGATCTTGTAATGATTATTTCGATAATTTTGCAAATTATTCTATATTTCTATATAGAATAATATAGAAATATAGAAATTATATGTAATTATAATTATATTTCTATATAGAATAATATAGAAATATAGAAATTATATGACTATAAATAACATGATAAAGAACATGATAACATATATATTGACATGTGATTACAGCCATATGCTCCAATAATATCTCGTGCTTGCTTGATACTGGAATGTGCGCACTTGGTACACCAATGCAACAAAGGTCACTGGCCTAACTGGATGAAGCACAACTTTCCTATGTTTCGACCATCTGTGCCGATAAATAATCGAAATGCCTCTACTACGCTTAGACGCGTTCATGTATTACAACGCACTGCGGGAAAATTATTTTATCAATGGGCAGAGGTACTTTCAATTGGACTTTTTTCGATTAAAATAATTTTTAATGGAATAAAAAAATATAAATATGAAATTGTGATTAAAATAGGCAATAGGAGCACGCTTGGAAGAATTCTTAGCTGAAGATAAACAAAATATGGAACAAGTAACTACTATAGTATCCGACGAAAGCAAACAGAGAGATTTAATTTTAGAAGACGAAGAGGAAGATTTTCTTGATGATGGTAATATTCTTTTGAGAAATATTACAAGATTATTTGAGCGGCCACAAGTAAAATATAATACAAATTTAATAAATTTTTAGCTAGTATAAATAGTTATGGATCTCAATGCCCCTTCGCATTGCGTCACGTTGCTTGTATTTTGCTTCTGGAAGTGACAGCATTTTTAAGAGAGACTTACCAAACGTTACCAAAGTCGAGTAAACTGCTGATAAAGGAACGTCCTCCACCGTGGGAAAGAATGTATAGCCGAGAAGCAAATCGACGTTGGAGCGTGGCTCTATCATCTATGGGTCATTCACAAGCATCGGCACAAAGTCTTCAATCCATAGCCGGTGAAGTTATCAATCGTGAAGCTATCGGTTAGTATAGAAAAAAATATAAGTCAATTCTCGAAAGTCTTGAAGTATCGAGACAGTTAATCAGCATTGCGGAAAATAGGAAACAATACTTGCGAAAATCGACTAAACATGTCGTCTTTCGAAAAAAAACTAGAACAACACAAGCGTGCGCTACGCGCCATTCTTCAGTTTTATATTAAAAAGAATGATATTAAAAAAAAAATTTTTTTTGACAGGAATCAGCTGTGATAACTGTCAAAAATATTAATCGAGTTTAAAGTACTATAACATATTATTTAAAACATATTATTATTTTAATTTTTGTAACATTATTATTTTATAATTTTAATTACCAAATTAACTCTTTAATTAAGATGATTTCTGTCAAAAAATTATACTAAAGCGTTAATTTGCTAATTAAATTTCAAAGTAATAATATGTTATAAAAATTAAAATAGTAAAATGTTGTAAATAATATGTTAGAATACTTTATCCTCGATTAATATTTTTTGACAAAAATCAGCTGATAACTGTCAAAAATATTAACAGAGTTTAAAGTAGCTAATTTCTATCGAAAAATATTAATAAATCTTTTCATCAATAAAATCGTAATGAGTCTCGATGTTGGTTATATCGAATATCAAAAGATTCTTGTAGAAAATTCTATTTTTTTGTTCGCACTTTTTGTTTTAAATTTAAATACTAAATTTTCATGCATTGCATTATTAATTAATATATATGTATATATTTTTTTTATACATTGATTGCAATGCATGCATAAAAATATGTGAATTAATTATGCAATACATAAAAATTTATTATTTAAATCTTTAACAGAAAACAAAAAAAAATAGAATTTTCTATAATACAAGAATCTTTGGATCAAAATATCTGTACTTCTATTAGACACGCACGTCTGTATCTGTACATACACATCCATCACGCTGCACGTTTCGCGCGAGACTAACCGCAAGAATCTGAGTAGCTGTATCGCCAAGCACAGCCTACACGTCCACCACGCTGCGCGTCTCGCGCGAGACTGACGATCAGTCTCGCAATCGCAACGTCTCGAGAATCAGTCTCGCGCGAGACGCGCAGCGTGTCGGACGTATGGGCTGTGCTTGACGATACCGCTGCTCAGAGTCTTGCGGTCAGTCTCGCGCGAAACGTGCAGCGTGATGGATGTGTATAGAGACGCGAGAATCTAATGGAAGTACAAATATTTTTATCGAAAGATTCTTGTAGAAAACTCTATTTTTTTGTTCTCTGTTAAAGATTTAAATAATAAATTATTATGCATTGTGCTAATTAATTCACATATTTTTATGCATGCATTGCAAAATCAATGCATAAGAAAAAATATATATTAATTAATTATACAATTCATAAAAATTTAGTATTTAAATCTAAAACAGAAAATGCGATCAAAAAAATAGAATTTTCTACAAGAATCTTTTGATAATCGAAATAATCACAACATTGAGAATAATTACGATTTTATTGATGAAAAGATTATTAATATTTTTTGATAAAAATTAGCTACTTTAGACTCGGTTAAAATTTTTGACAGTTAACTGATTTCTGTCAAAAATTATTAATCGAAGATAAAGTATTACAACATATTATATATGTACAATATATTAGTATTTTAATTTTTATAACATATTGTTACTTTAAAATTTAATTAGCAAATTAACGTTTTAGTAATATTTTTTGACAGAAATCAGCTGATCAATTTGCTAATTAATTTTTAAAATATAGATATGTCATAAAAATTAAAATAATAATATGTTTTAAATAATAAGTCATAATTCATTAAACTCGATTAATATTTTTAACAGTCATCAACTGATAACTGTCAAAACTATTAATCGTGATATATTAATCGTGTATATTAATTAAATAAATGAGTACATAAATGTATATATATATATATATATATATATATATATATATAAATGTGTACATAAATATATATACATATATATATATATATATAAATGTGTACATAAATGTATATATATATAAATGTGTACGTAAATGTATACATATATATGTATATATATATATATATAAATGAGTACATAAATGTATATACATATATATAAATGAGTACATAAATGTATATACAATATACATATATATAAATGAGTACATAAATGTATAAATGTATATTATATAAATGTGTACATAAATGTAGATATATATAAATGTGTACATAAGTTAATAAAAATACTACCAATCAATACATATAACAATAAATAATAAGCAATATTAATTAATTTTGACATCATAAATTAGAAAGTTAAATGCAAAATGGTGATATAAAATAATGTAGTAAATGTAAGTAGTTTAGGTTAATGAAAGTAGTGTAGATCAATGAAAGTGATATAAATTAATAAAAATACTATCAATCAATACATATAATAATAAATAATAAGCAATATTAATTAATTTTGACATCATGAATTAAAAAGTTAAATGCAAAATGGTGACATAAAATAATGTAATAAATGTAAGTAGTATAGGTCAATGAAAGTAGTGTAGATCAATGAAAGTGATATAAATTAATAACAATACTATCAATCAATACATGTAATAATAAATAATAAGCAATATTAATTAATTTGGACATCATGAATTAAAAAATTAAATGCAAAATGGTGACATAAAATAATGTAGTAAATGTAAGTAGTATAGGTCCACTGGCGGATCCTGGGGGGGGGGGGGGTAAACCCCCTCTTGCAAATTAAAAGAAACAGTTTTGCTGAATTTGTTTAAAAAATATAAATAAAGATAAACAAACATTAAAGAGCTATCGACGTCAGGATCCGCTAGTGTATATATATAAATATAAGATACACTGTAAATTATACTCATTACGCATTCAAGGAGTTAAGTATGGAATAAGTCAGACATAGGATGAAATAATGAGATAATTTCATGCACGAAAATAATTAGGCGAAATTCTTTATATATATATATATATAATATATACAATATGTATATATAAGATACACTGTAAATTATACTCATTACGCATTCAAGGAGTTAAGTTTAGATTAAGTCAGACATAGGACGAAATGATGAGATAATTTTGTTGTACAAAAATAATTAGGCGAAATTCTTTGTATCTATATAATATATATTATATAGATATAAAAAATTTCACCTAATTATTTTCGTGCAATGAAATTATCTCATTATTTCGTCCTATGTCTGACTTATTCTATACTTAACTCCTTGAATGCGTAATGAGTATAATTTACAGTGTATCTTATACATACATATTGTATATATTATATAGATATAAAGAATTTCGCCTAATTATTTTCGTGCAACGAAATTATCTCATCATTTCGTCCTATGTCTGACTTAATCAAACTTAACTCCTTGAATGCGTAATGAGTATAATTTACAATGTATCTTATACATACACACATATTGTATATATTATATATATATATATATATATATATATATATATATATATAAAGAATTTCGCCTAATTATTTTCGTGCATGGAATTATCTCATCGTTTGATCCTATGTCTGACTTAATCTAATCTTAACTCCTTGAATGCGTAATAAGTATAATTTACAGTGTATCTTATACTTTTATATATATATATTTTATATATATATTTTATATATATATATAAAAGTATAAGATACACTATTACGATATTGTAAATTATACTCATTACGCATTCAAGGAATTAAGTATAGATTAAGTCAGACATACGACGAAATGATGAGATAATTTCGTCGCATGAAAATAATTAGGCGAAATTATTTATATCTATATAATATACATACATATATATATATATATATATATATATAAAAGTATAAGATACACTGTAAATTATACTCATTACGCATTCAAGGAGTTAAGTTTGATTAAGTCAGACATAAGACGAAATGATGAGATAATTTCGTTGCACGAAAATAATTAGGCGAAATTCTTTATATCTATATAATATATACAATATGTATGTATAAGATACACTGGAAATTATACTCCTTACGCATTCTAGGAGTTAAGTTTAGATTAAGTCAGACATAGGACGAAATGATGAGATAATTTCGTTGCACAAAAATAATTAGGCGAAATTCTTTATATCTATATATAATATGTATATATATACACTGGCGGATCTCCTGGGAGGGAGTGGGTTAAATCCCCCCTTGCATTTGTTTAAAAAATATAAATAAAGAAAAACAAACATTAAAGAGCTATCGACGTCGTTGATTCTGGAATAAAAGCTAATCATGAAACCAAAAATATTAAATAAAATAATTTTGCAAACCCCCCCCCCCCACATTGTCGATGTCAGGATCCGCTAGTGTATAGGTCAATGAAAGTAGTGTAGATCAATGAAAGTGATATAAATTAATAAAAATACTATCAATCAATACATATAATAATAAATAATAAGCAATATTAATTAATTTGGACATCATGAATTAAAAAGTTAAATGCAAAATGGTGGCATAAAATAATGTAGTAAATGTAAGTAGTATAGGTCAATGAAAGTAGTGTAGATCAATGAAAGTGATATAAATTAATAAAAATACTATCAATCAATACACATAATAATAAATAATAAGCAATATTAATTAATTTAGACATCATGAATTAAAAAGTTAAATGCAAAATTTATGTTAAATGCATTTTCTACAAGTACGAATGTGGGAAATAAATGTGTATATATCATATCTTTTTTTTTAATTCTCAATAATAAAATAACGTTATAGTTGATGTATATTAATATTAATCCGCTAGTGATTTTAATTAATTTTTAATTTTTTATTCTGAAGTTTACGAAGATCGCAAAATAGTAAAGGATTTTTCTACTCGGTTCAATCCGTTTTACTTGCATACAATGGGTGGAGCGATTATTGTCGAACATCTTATATATATTATCATAGTGTATTTATATATTATATACATATATATATATATATATATATATATACAATTATTAAACAATTATTAAACTAGCGCATTATATTTATCTTAATTATATCTTAGAGATTTTATTTTAAAATGAGATATAAAATACTTGATATAAATATAAATTTTACAGCGGAACGTAAAATTAGTTTTGTTTTGTACGAGCCTGATAATGAGTCCGAGGGTAGCAGTAAATCGACTGTTACGATTCAAGGGGAAGAGACTCAGAATATTGAAAAGGAAAAAGCAAAAAGAATGCCAGCTCCTCAAAGTAGACCATTTCTTCTTCGTCGTAGTACTGCTGGAACTGGTTCGTTTAAAAAAAGGAGCCTTAAACTTCGTCGCAATACTAAAGAGGGCAAGGATACAGAGTGCGAGGCATGTAAGTAAAATTTCAACAACAAAAGAAATCAAGAATAAATATTAATAATTCGTACAAATTAGTAATTTGTACAAATATTAATTTCCTGTAAAAAACTGATATATAATTATATTTACAAATAAATTTTTCGAGTTTAAATTACGTAATATTGTTAGAAAATTAATTTTAATTACTAATTAATTTTTCAATTATATATTGTTGATTTCGGCAATTATACATATTTAATAACGTTAGTTAGCGATCATGACGTTTTATTTATAGATACAGTGAAACGTGCAGATTCAATTCAATCTAAGAGAAAAGTGAGCTCGCTTTCCGATAGAAGTGACACATCAGAGCCCGGTGCTGCCGGTGAAGTTAGCGGTGAGGAATCACCGGGTATTCTCAGCGACGATCAGCCACCAGAGAGTCCAAGTGACAGTAACGAAACTGACGAAAGCAATAAAAATTTCCCGTGGATGAAAGTTCTTGTACAGTTCGCCAATTCCTACAATTTCTATTGCTCTCATCAGAATTTTTGCCATCCCTTCTGTCATCGACGACAGATGCGTGCTAGCAGTAGATTGATAAAGTCCGTGAGAAAGGTCTATGGCGAGGACTTTGGTATTTTGAACGGAACGGGTTTATTGGACATTGACACTGATAAGAAGGAAGATGGCAAGAAAGACAAACGTAGCCGCAAGGTATCCGATCAAACCAGTACGCAGGTGTCGCCTGTCCGAAGAAAAGACAGCGTGGGACGCAAGTACAAGTAATTTACAATTATTCTAAAATATATTTGTTGATTGAATAAATACTTGTGCTTTAAAATATTGCCAATTAATTAAATATTTTTATTTTACTAAAATGTAGTTTACTAAAAATTAAATATGGAAATTAGTGTAAATAACTACAATTTTAAAATTATATTTGATATGTTAATTTATTTAATATTCGTACAGGATAGAGAAAAATCTGGACGGTTCTCAATCTGGTCGATCAACTCAACGGGATTCCTCAAAAGATCTCGCAGAGCAAGATTCTGAAAGAGGCAAGGAATCTTCGAAAAAGATCACAACGGATGATGATGTTGAAGAGGATAGAGAACCACCGCCAATTTTAAAATACGTAAAGAGTCAAGTGAAAGATGCTTTTCACGCACCTCTGGCAACTTTAATAAAAGGAGCTGTCGTTATGACGGAAGATTTGTTTGTAGAAGTGTTGCCTGTCGCATGGGAACTCTTATTAGAATCTAATCAAGAAGTCGCCGCGTCGGCCGCGGCGCTTTTCATAGTATCGGCCGTGCGAGCACCGAACCAAGCCAGCGATCTAATGCACAAAGGTCTTCAGCATAGTAACAGCAGTGTACGCATTAACGCTATTTTGCGATTTCAAGTTCTGTGGAAATTGCGATACCAGGTGTGGCCGCGAATGGAAGAGGCGGCTCATCTAACTTTCAAAGTGCCTCCGCCAGGAATAGAATTCACTCTGCCATCACCAAAGATTGGAATAGAATCCTTACCGGTGGTTGATCCGCCTTGGATGCCACAAGTGAAGACCAAGGTGGAGGAGGTCACTATCAATCAAGAACGTCATGTAAGTAATTATCACGAACTATGTTTCATATTTTTTAAGATTAACAGATTGCTTATATCATATTTGTTTTTCATTTTAGAGATCTTTAGTGACTGCGACGAAGACGAGAAAAAAGCAGCAAACCGAATTGATCAAGAAAGCTCTTCAGGCGCAAGATGATAAGAAGCGGGAAGAAAGGGAGAACTTTCTGATAACAACGATACCGATTACTGTTCAGGCTGCTTATGAACCCAGCCCAGTAGGAGATGATCATGACGAAGGTATATATTTATTTTGTCAAAATGTATTATTTTTTCTTAATGACGTATTTTTCAATGCAGGTAACGTGGGAGACGAGGATGCGGGTGAGACAGTTCAGAGAAATACGTCACATCACAGCCAGTCGGCTCTCTCGTTGTTTCCCTCATCACTATGTTCAGCGATCGTTCAAATTATCAATCTTCTGGATGATCCAGCAGTCTCCGATGATGGAAACGCCGTATATGAAGTGGCATATCAAGTATAACGAGAAATAAATTTGTAAACTAAATCACACATACATTATTTAAATCTTATTATTTAAAATATATTATTAAAATTAATCTTAATAATTTTATCTATAATAAATAATAAATAATTTATAAATTTATCTATATCAGGTGATTTGGAGTTGCTTGGTGGAAGACAGCGCTTTGTTTCTTCGATATGTGCTGGAACGTCTGACGAGAGAGAAGCAAGAGTTGATGTTTAAGATTTTAAGACATCTTATTAGATTTGTACCAAAATTACCACAACAAGCTGCGTTCGCACTGTACAATTATATCATTGGATACGTTATGTTTTATGTGCGTACTCCGCATGAAGAGGGTCAAAAATTAATTGGAACTGCGCTGTCTATCCTATGGATGGTAAATCGTGAATTTTTTAAAAATCTTCTTTACAAACTTTTTATTAATACGAGATTGCTGATAATGATTCTTTCTGATATTAGGTTGTACACAGTGTACACGGCATTATGTTTAAAGATCTAAAACAGATTCTGCGAAAGGAACAGTGCGACGCGTCAATTCTGCTTACGGCGAACGTTCCGTCGGCGAAAAAGATCATTGTTCACGGTCCACAGGATCCCGATGCCGGAGAAATACCCTCGCAATTTCCGGTCCAAGAGGACACGCAATTTTGTCAGATACTTCGAGAGTCCTTGGACTTTTTCGGTGTCGAAGAATCGAAACATCAAGAATACTTCCTTGTGGATTACAAGACGCGTTAGTTTCTTCATTTACTTTTATTATGCAATAATAATTCTATAATGTCAATCTTTCGTTAAATTTCAGATCAAATACATAATCCGTCGTCATACGTGAGAGATTATTATTTCTTTAAGAGATCTCAATTTCCGCAAATCGAACTCATTCATATGAAGCCGGAGGACGCGTTTAACGCGTTGCAACGACAGGAATTAAGGCACAAGTTTGTAGAGATAGGAAAAGTGCTGTTGACCTGGGCAATCTTGAAGAACGTCGACATGGTGGTGCAGAGAGTCGTATTTCTTCACGAAGAACTCATGAAGCTACCGTCATTCCCGCGTAAAGCGTTAGAAGCGGATTTGGATCTGTACAAAGGTGGTGAAATTGGAAGAGTACGTATTTGAATATTTTGATTTCAATTAAAATTATAATTATTTTACAAATAATTTCGTTGACGTCAAATCCTCTTTCGCGATATTACAGGAACTTCTCGGGCTGGACGTGATGCATAAGTTTATGTGGGTCAGATTAATCGCGCGCATGTTTGAGGCCATGGCCGGCAATTTCGCGTATTCCGGCGATATCCATCTTTTTCTAAACGTTCTGAATGGTGCCCTGATTCTTCACAGCGAGGATTCATGCATTCTGCGTTACGTTGTGGCAACTTACATAAACGCAGCGCATAATTTCAAGAATATTTTTTCGACCAACGGTTATCTGCTAATCATGCCGACTTTATTGCAATTATACTCGACGCATCAGACGAATAAACTCGTAACGACTACTGTCGAATACGCGGTCAAACAGTTTTATCTCATGAATCGTAAACCCTTTATTCTTCAAATGTTTGGCAGCGTATCCACTATATTGGATACGAATGAGTTGAGCGTCCACGGCGAGGCTCATAAGGTTTGTTTTTTTTTTCATATAAACAAAAAATGCATGCGTATAAATGTCTCTAAAAAATGATAATATCTTATTTGATAAGGTTCCTTCCGCGTGCCTATTTAATTTGTTAATGAGTTTGGAAACTCCGTCGCCGGATCCACTCAATATAGGAGAATTGGTAAAAGAAGAGAAACCTTTGAAAGCGATAGACTTCTGTTATCACGATGAAAACGAAATGGTCAACGTGCTCGATTGTATATCTCTTTGCGTGATGGTAATAGCTTACGCACCTGACGCTCTCAGAGGCCAGCAGATGTTGGTAAGAGATATATCTCGTTGCTAATTTATTATGTTACTAATTTATTTGATCAAATGAACATCCGATAAAATTGTCGCATTTTATACAGATAATATTAGAAGCAATATTGCCGTGCTACGTTCAGGAGATTCAATTATCCACATATAATAAAGAAGGCAAGACGGAAAAGGAGATAATAAATCAATTAGCCATTGCAGTGAAGACATTAGTTAACAATTCTGAAGCGTTGACAAAGTGTGTACTAAATTTGTCAATTTCCTTCTTACAATTGTTTTCTCTTCTTCTGTCTTTATATCGCAAGATTTAACATCTCATTATTTTTCGTAGATATTACAATGGTCCGCAAAAATCTAGCCCCGAACATAAAGGTTCCAGTCAGAAAAATTACGGCAAAGGCCCGTATTCACCGGGTTACGATTTCGAGGACGACACTCACACGACAAAGTATATGGAACATTCAAAAACTCGACATTTTTACGAGCGAGACAATGAGGATGCTGAGAATTTCCACAAGAACGAATTCAGAAGACCTCGCAATACTTTATTAAATATGGTTGGAGATTTTGTGACTCGTTGTTCCGCTCGTTTGGTAGAACTCAACAAGAAATCTCAAGACGGAAAGAATATCGAATTGTTGGATTCAAAATGCCATGTGGTAAATTTATCCATTCTCTCTATAACATACAATACTCAGTTTATTGCTATACAATAAAATTTAATGAATAATTGAGATAATTTTTTCATAAATTAATAAACTATTAATAAAAAACGATTTTTTTGCAACCAATTTGTCACGCAAAAATAGAAAATAGAAATATTTTTCACACATTTAATAAAAAAATGTTTATAATATAATTGATAATGACATTGTGACAAGATAATTCGTCCACGCATGCAGAGAATTTAATAGCTGTAATATCGTAAGTAATGATTGCGTCTCTTTATGCAGCGATTAGCCGATATTGCTCACACTCTCTTGAAGATCTCTCCGTATGATCCCGTTACTATGGCTTGCCGTGGTCTCCGCAGATATATGAACGATATTCTTCCCTCGACTGAATGGGCGGCCGACGACATGAGACCGGCGTTAACACTCATTCTCAGAAGATTAGATAAGACTTTTAGTAAAATACATAAGAAAGCATCGATCAGAAGAAATACCAATTGGGTCGCCGCCAGTAATCTTTTGAAAGGAGTTTACGAGACCCTGTTGAAATGTCCGTATATCGCACACTTCCAATATCTGAAGACACTATTGTATACTTGTCAGGTAAATGTTGAAAGAATTTCTTCTATCGGCGGATTCTTTTCTATTTTAATTTAAACGAATTTTTAATTTTAATTAATTAATTAATTAATTAATTGTCATTAACTTTTTAGGCCTTGATTGTCGGAGATACTCCGCCTGAGGACGCAGCTTCGGCTTCCGCAGCTGCTTTAATGAGCAAGATACCGCCTCCGCATTTCTGCTCGACAGTGTTACGTCTGATTGCATTGCACGTGATATCATTCGGCGAGGGATATTCGTTGGAAAATGTTCTCAGTGGTCAGAACATGTTCGCCACCCAAACACGTACCGAAAACGCGATGTTGAACTTGCTGATACCATTATTTCTGCGCATTGGGACCGGAAGAAAAGGTAAAAAAATCCATTATTCATATTATGCAAAAAAATTACGATTACGAATTATTTGTATTATCTTGCGTTACTGATGTTTTTAGATATACCGAAACTGAGGCAATCGGACATTAGTTTTGCTCTAACGGCTGTATTGAACACGCTTTGGCCGCCAAGCCTAAAAGCAGTGCCGTTGACGGTGCAAAAACCGCCGACGGACATGAGAACTGGTAGCCTAACATTTGCTGCGAGAGATCCGAAAACTTTGACAAAAACGTCCTTAACGTTATATCAAGTCGCGTTTCTAGGTAAGGATTTATTTAAAAAAAGAACAAACTATTTAAATAAAATTTTACGAGAAAGTTAGAAAAATGTTAGTATATGATTTTCATAAATTATTTTCAAAATTATTATTATGCGAATTATATTACATATTTTTCATTGTTATAAATAATACATGCTTGATGCTCAACTGCTTACTTTCAGCACTTAAAATAATGACTATATGTTTCGAAACTGAGTTGAGAACGGAATGGCCGAAAATTTTGCGCACAATGCGTCTTCTGAATAAACGAAACGAAGCTTCCATATATCTTTGGAACTTTATAGAATTCGTAGTAACACATCGCACGGCTTTGTACATCCAGATGCTTCCGTTCATTGTTTATAAGATCGGACAGGCGCCGATATCTGAACATGAACGAAACATGCATACGATCATACGTGAAAAAATTAATGGCAGCATTATTGTGCCAAAATCTCGCGGAGCGCTATTGATGGATCTCATTCACGAATTGAAGAAACTGAAAGAGGAAATCGAAGATCGAAGATTCGGTTAGTACTTTTAACAATGTAAAATTAATTTAATTAATGATTACATATTTAAGTTTCTAATAAAGAACTTACCGAGTTATTTGCATACAAAAAGATTAACACATCGAAAAAGGCATTAAAATAATATTTAAAAAAAACATTATTTTATTGTCTATTGTTCAAATCTATCTTTTCTACAAAATTAAAATATAAAAGTAACTTAAAAGTAAAGCACTTATTGAGACAAAAAATTATTTAAACTTATATATCTTTTTTGCATAAGTTATAGTATTAAAAAATATTGCAAAAAATATAAAAGTTACGAAAATTTTATGCAAAAAAATTGACGCAACTATGTCTCATAATCTATCATCGTACTTATCGCAATTATTTTATTGTAAATAAAAATACGTGTATCATTTACATAAATCATAGATAATTCAAGTTAATTCGAGGATTCTTGATTAATTATTTTGTAATTATGTCTAGATGAAATGCAACCGGAACCTAAGAGAAGTGTAGTGGACATGCATCCGATAACTGAAGGTCAACCTCGTACTCAGAGGCCGTCTCTGATGGATCTTCTGACCGGCGATTTAGGATCTAGAGCTCACATAAATCGTACACCCTCCGAGACTCCGGCGCACCATTCTACAGCAGCCCAATTGCAGCCTCATTCGACTCACTTGAGTAAAACAATGCAGTCCAATCAAGTAACAGCGCCGAGCAGTACTCGCATTGGCGGTATTATTATACTATTTTTTTACTTTTTGCGACATAAATATTAAAAAATTACAATATTCCCCCCCCCCCAATGTTGTAGCAATAATTTTGATATTTAATTAATTTTAAACATTTAATCAGATCAAATTCAAACATTCGAGTGCATTGACAAATATCACGCACTATTGCACAAGCGCATATTCCAGCGCTACTTTTCTTCAAAATTGCAATACCATCGATAGTACATATCTCAATTGCAGGATCTATATCGAGTGCTAGCGCAGGATCTTCCACTTTACGAGAAGCGAGCGACACGATCACTGGAGAGACCTGCGTTGAGCAGCAGCTGACGTCGACGACGACAGGTATTCCATCTCTTTCGATGAATAAATATAAAGAGGTTCCCTGTCTAATTGTCGATTACGATCGATGCGACTGCAAGCCTCTCGCATACGTTTCATTACTGTCGTACGCGCAGTACGAAATCAGCTGACCGTTACCACAGTTGGATCGAGCCATTGTCTATAGATCACTGCCAACAAGGTTTCTCAGTGACTCGACGGTTGCTCTCTTCCTTTATGCTCGTAGTTTCTTGCGCGGTTTGCATCGTCTTCATTTCATTCCCTTTACAGTGAGGCTTGCAACTTGAAGAGTTTAGCGTTCTCCTTTCGATTACGAACAAGAATTCCTTCTCGTCAACGGACGATTACGTCGTCGTCCTCTCTCTCCCCTATCTGAAAAAAAGATTCCTCTTGTTAATCGCATATATCATTTAAGGCGTCATGTGTTTTAAAGGCATAAGAGTCGTTTGCGTCTCTCTCGCCGGTCATATGATTGACACATTGATCATTACGTTGCTTCCATTGCTAGCTAGGGAACGGAGGTAAGCGGACCGATTCTAAAACTCAATCAATTCTGACACAATCTACGATATATATATATATATATACATATATATATCCTGCTGGTATGTGCCCCTCTCACGCTTATCACTTTTTTGTAATTTTGATATCTCGATCGCTCTCTTCCTGTTTCTTCCGTCGCCTACCACAGTCTTCGTCCACTTCTTGTTGCCTCTTAAGTCCACTCTTTTACCGTGAAACGAGATTGGTAAAATAATCATTTATAATCACATAATTTATTCATTTACGTAATAATAAATAGAATATATATAATCAGAAAGAATTGAAAAATAATCAACATAAAAACTATAAAGATTTTTTAAAGACAGAATTTAGTGTGCAATCTCATTTCGCGGAGTTTTCTCTTAGAACACTGATATTTATTATCGTCTCCTCTATCACGTTTTATACGCAGAATTATAAGGAACTTATTACATATAGCAGTATTTAGACAATGGTAATGTCCAACAGTTGGTACCCTATATTGATCGTTGCGTAGACTCTCTACTACGTAGTTGCTTCGATGTTTCTATCGCTTTCTCCTTTATTCGAAAGCACGAAACTAATTAACTGTCGCTGATTGTTTTTACAGTTAGCACAACAACAACATCTATCAGTATCAACAGTTTCGTATCAACACACTCAATTTCAGCAGTCTTCGTAACTCGAAGATACATTTAATACGCTGATCTTAATTTGATTGACGCAGATATCATCAAAATTCTTCAGCTTGAAATTTTTTGCCTTACTATCGCTTATTCTGATAATCTTTTTATAACATGATATACACAAATACTCAATAATTTTTCTAGTCGAAGCAACATCGTACAGATATTTAGAGAACATTTCACATAATTATCGTGCATATGTCAATACCTGCACATTATATTTCGTCTCGATGGAGCTCTCATCACTGCGGTCATTTTTTATCGAAATTACATTTACATTATAAGATTAACAAAAATAAACTCACTTCCAGATTCACACATACAATATATTTCAAAGCATATATCGAAAAATTCTTTGCAGAGTTTCATGAATGATTTTCAGGAGCTTCTAAACTATAATTTAGGACAACGTCATTTTCAATATATAACAAAATCAATTAGACTACATGACACTTCATGGCATCATATTTACATCACAATTAATCAATGTTACTCCGATTCAAAAATGTGCAACGTCGACGCGATATACGATTGTGAGCAACATAACGGCGTGATTACTATATCATGGTGTGGTCTGTCTTACTTGTTATCCTTCCCCTCATATTAGACGTTCGATGTGGCATGTTTCAGATAGATTCCAACCATCTTCTACTAGCGATGAACGTAACCATGTTAAGCTTCATCCTATCTTACCTCACCAAAAGGCGCCAAAGCTGCGCTTTGTCTCTTCCGTAGAGTTTAGAAACTCATCAGGTAAATCCCTCAATCCCTGCTTTAGCTTATACATGATATACTAAGTCATGTCCTTCTGAAATATCCCTATTTTCTCCTTTCGACACGGTATGGTATTTAATTATATTACTGCAAAAAAAATAGATGAATTAAATAAACTTGTAGAAATTTATTCTGTAAAATGGAGTCTCTAATCTTCAATTTTAAAATCTAATAATTTAATGTTTGACTTTAAAGATTTTAAATTATATACCTTTACAAAATAGATTTCTATTCAATTCTTTTAATTTATCTATTTTTCGTAATAACACTAATATATTGCACATGTAATTCATTTTTCGCTAATATCATTACTTATTCTTGTAAAGATGGTTTTGGACAGGAATTTATGCGGAAAATGCAAGATTGTAGAAAAGATTTCTTTTGTCTTTTATACTTATCTTATTTGCATTAATCCATTATTTTGTATATATATTTGCACATCGCACAACAATTATTTTTGATCGATATATGAAAGAAATCAGCTTTATTGATAATTACCTAGGAATTAAAATAAATAGAAACAGATTCGTAGTTTAGATATTCCGCGAAAATTTAGTTGAGCTATTGCATGAGGCGAAATATAATACATAATAATATACATATATATAGCTTTATATAAAATTTTAATAATTATGGTGAACTTTAAATAATTAATTCTTTCTTTAAAGAAAGACAATAAAATTAGATTATACATTAAATTAATAAATAAATAAAGGCCAACTTAAACGAGCTGTGTTAATTCCAGATGTCAAATAAACTGTATTATTACGATTAACTTAACAATTCAATATATTAACTCACATATACGTTTCGACTGTACGACAGTCATTTTCAATACATCTATATTTCTACAATTAATTTATAATATTCAATGATAACACATTTAAAACGAAAGATTGGATTTCTACGTCTAAAAGCGTATAAATCGCATGTCGATGATTAGTCTAATTAATTAGACTAATTAATTAGACTAATCATCGACGATAGATGTATTGAAAATGACTGTCGTACAGTCGAAACGTATATGTGAGTTAATATATTGAATTGTTAAGTTAATCGTAATAATAAAGTTTATATGACATCTGGAATTAACACAGCTCGTTTAAGTTGGCCTTTATTTATTTATTAATTTATAGAATACACACGAGCCATAATTTATTATAAATTTATAGATTATACATATTGAATCACATTTTATCTTTTATTTAGTAGCGAGGTATCGCTATTTAACATCACAGGGTCTATAACATCTTTTCCAGAAAATAGAAGTTTGTTACTATATTGGCCGAATTTATCAAAAAGCACTCAAACATTATGTAATAAGCACTTTGTGTTTCTTTTTTCAAATTCTATCAATTCTAATGCACAATGAATTTGCAAGATATTTTCTTAGCAACTCTTTCTATATAAGTATCTGTTCATCAATATTTAATGGGCGTAACACTTGTTTATATGTAAATATATAATTGATATATTCTGTCTTGCAATATTCTCTCACATTGTTCTTTTATATGAAGAGATATTAGAAAAAATTGCTTTGTATGTTTTGTTCATAAATACAATCTTGCATGCATGTAATAAGTACATATACATATGTTCTCTCTCCGTAGGAATATTAATATATCTCAATCTTTAACATGCAATTCACATGCGGTATCATATTGTATATGCAGGAGATGTCTTATACCATCATAATATTTATAAAACATTTTGTACACAGTAATAATTTATGATAAGTATACCTATATGCTATTTTCAGTCATGCATTTACAAGTATGGAAATATTTCAGTTTTATAAAAATATGGGTTACATTAAATATCAAAATGCAAATGTTTTGTTTTATAATAATGATTGAACAATCTCTCTATTTGTGCAACAAAAATGCACCTTATAATTCTCTGTAGAACTTTTATCGTCACATACGTCTAAGAATGTTCAGATTTAATAGTAGCGTATATTTCTATATATATTTAATTTTGTAAAGGAGCTTTTATTAGATATAGTGTCACATGTTTCATAGAGCACAAGACGCGGGTATAATTATTATATTCCTGCGTGCTTCAAAAACAATCTAAAAAATTGTAAATACACTTTGAAAGAGGAGCATGAGTAGATGGAGTGTAGAGTAGAATCTGTAAATAAGACAGTAGACGTGACATGATCGTCGACTATCCCGCCAGGAGAGACAGTGACGAGCCAATTAAGTCCGAGCAGTCCAATCGAAGACAATTCTGGAGAATTCCGTACCGACAGGCCTCGCTTACAACGTTCTATGGGACAAAGCAAGAAGACTTTCCGCTTAAGAAAAAGTCGAAAGAGTCACATTGAGGTGACAAACTTTATATATTTTTTATATTTGAGACTAGAATAAAATTACTTAAATAGAAATATACACAGCGTGCGCGCGCTGTATATCTTTATATCAATATATCATTAATCATTATTATATGTTACCAAATCTATTAGCTTTACACGGACTGCTTATTTTATAACTTAATTATTTCTAATTCGTTCAGCTTTAAATTTTCCTTCAACGCAGAGATATGCGATACTATTTTTCAGATGACTCAGACGAAAATAGAACAGCATGATGCAACTATTCCCGAGCAAGTCACGAGCCAGCCAAAATCGGTGGTACAGACATCAACAGCTTTAGCAGGACCATCAGTGGATCCGCCGTTATCTAACATCCCATCCGATTCTTCGTCCATTCGTTCCAGGCGAAGTCTATCTGTTCGTAAATCGGACGGAGATAAAAATGTGCCAGCGGATCAGCAGCAGCTTCATGGAGCGACGCATCAGCATCATCACTGTCACCACTATCATCACCATCTGCATCCTCAGGTGTCGGACGTTTCCTGGGACGAAGACACGTCCAGCACTTCCGGATACCGTGAGTCGTATAGCATGCAGCTGATGTCATTGGACGGTAATGCTCAGGCGCCACCTTTAGCGTCGCCGGATCTCAATGATATGCCATCCACGAGCAGCACGACCACTAATTACATAGCTTTCGATGGCAGTTCTCCGGATTGTTCGTTCAACGGTAGCGGAGGTGAGAAAACCGCTTTACTAACTTCGAGTCAGAGAACAACCTCTCAACATTCCTTATTGATGGTCTTTCCAAATCAAGACGAAGATACGTTAATATAAGTCGCAAAATCGTTTGACTGAGATTGATAATTTAAATTAAGAGAATCATTGAAGATCAAGAGTTTAAAAAAAAGGGATATATAATTTGAAAAATGATGTTTAAAAAATATCAGGATTATGTGTGTGTGAAGGATTATACATTTAATTTATCATTTCTTATCTCTTACTTTTTTCGACTAATGGGATGTATGTGTGTCCTGTTGTTATTTGACATAAATGTTTTTATATAAATTTATTTTGTTCTATTGTAAATTGTACATGTGAAGTATATATGTATATCAAAGTTTAAACTAAAGTAAAATTTTTGTGGAACATATATACTATTAATTACAGAGTTTTTGTATTATATCGAAAGTAGAGCCAATATATAATAAATTATGAATCAATAATCTGTTAATAAATTCTTTAAATGAGGAGATCAAATAGAAGATGATTCGGAATTATATGTATTTTGATGCTTTTTTAAAGATTTTATGCATTAGAGTAAGCCCTAATTATTTATATGCTGCAATTGTATATATAGACATATTTGAAATAAAAACGGTCTATATACATACAGTCATAATCATATATATATCTTTAATTTTATTTTATTTTATTAAGATGTTTTATAAGTGTAATTGTGCCGAGGCAGATCAACGCTAATATCTGCCAGAACGAATGATACAGCTGCAAATATGGCTGTATTCATATCCAAAGCTTTCGGATTTTCCACCAGCATAGTGTCTGCATTCGTATGATGATAGTAGAAGTAGTTTTCGTTTCGCGTCCAAAGACCGGCACCTGGTACGCCAGCATTTACCCAAAATTGTATATCGGGCGCTGATGAGGGGCTCTTCAATTTCATATCACCCAACGGACCCAACAATCTAGGAACGTAAAAGATTTTATGCATTTGTTTCATAGTAAATAATATTTTTTTTTTTTAAATAAGCTTATTATTTTTAAAAACTGAAATATACTATAAATTTCAAAAATTTCTATTCAAATAATACTTTAAAGATGAGCGAAAAATCACTGGGTTTATTCAAACAAAATATTTAAATTGCAAAAACAAAAGCCCAAATCGTGAAAATATTAAAATGTGAAAATATAATAGTGTAAAATATTATGGAGATACTGACAGCATTATTCTCTGAAGTATACATTCAACTAGTTCGTTTCCAGTGAATTCGAGGCCCTCAGGAATAAATGTGCCGAAGTCGGATTCCATCACGAATTGCAAATTTTTATTCTCCGCCGTATGTCTTTGTATATACTGACGAGCTCCAATAAGACCAAGTTCCTCGGAAGTCCACATTATCATTCTACGTAACATATAAATAACTTATTATTTAACAAAATAATACTTATATATTCGTTATAAACAATATAATTGACTTTATTGATTTTTATTATATTTTACATTACGATACGTAAATACATTTTAAAGATATTGCTAATGAAAAAAATGTGTAATTAGACAAAATTGTAATTTGTTAAAAAACACATTTTTCAAATATATATTCTTTTATAATAACACTCTTATATGACATCGTCAAATGAATTTTAAGGTCAGGAATATAATCGCATTTTCTATATTCAAACTTTGCGATTAGCATTGAATGATATGGTCATACGCATACGTTGTATTCATTTGAATATGTATTGTAGTTATGCATACTAAATACATATACTTCTATTTAAAAAAAATTATTGATCTAAAAATGTTTGACAGCTTTACATTAAAAAAAAATAAAAATATATTCAAAGGATATATTTCCTAAAACACCAATTTTGTTTAATAACATTTTTTATTTCTTTTTGAAAATATTTGAATCACTTTATGCGTTTCACTTTGTGAATATTTTAATGTGTTTTGAATTACCTCATCGTTCTTCGCGCTCGCATACCGAGATGCTTCAATAATTTTAAAGCATTCCAAGATATAAAACTGCCACCTCCATCATCCATTGCACCTTGTCCAACATCCCAACTGTCTATGTGTCCAGAAACGACGACTGTTTTCTCAGGATTGCTAAAGCCAGTTATATCCGCTATAACGTTACGTGACTGAGTATCGGGATATCTTTTCGCTTGCATTTTCAGATTTATTACTATTGTTTCACCTAGATCAAAAATTAAAAATATTATTTTATTTATAATATGATATATAATCTATTGCCTATCAATTGTCTGAAATTATAAAATTATTTTCCTTTACCTCGATCAGCCATTCTTCGTAGAAGACTCGCGTCTTCGATAGTTATGCAAGCAGCTGGGATTTTAGTAACATTTTCTCCGTAGCTCATCATACCAGTATGCGGAGTGTACAATGAAAATGGTGTTACTGATCGGATCAAGACAGCCACTGCTCCTAATTCTGAGGCTCTCGTGGCACCTGAACTTCTATATTCCACGGTTTCCCCATACGAGATAAATTTTTCATTGTACACGACAATTTTCCCTGGAACCTAATATAATTGAAAGTCACTATATTATAATTGCGGACATGTGTAAAAATACACATATATATGTATATATAAATATATACATATGTGTGTGTAAAAATACACATATATTATATCGTTTTTTTATTCATTTAAATGTACCTCTTTTGCCCTTTTTTTAAGTTCTGCAAAACTATTCATCACTACAGCGTTAGCAGTTATACCTTCTTCTGGAGTACCAACACTGAAACCCAGTCCTAATAACGCCAAATCTTTGTGCCTTGGTTGTAATAAAGTCGCAGATTCTGAACCCCTAAAAATTTATTAATAATCGTACTTTTCTTTTTGTATTATTTTTTTATGCAATTTGGTTATTATATATTTAATAATTTCTAAAACGAGAAAATTAAGCTCTGCATAATAAATAGTAGTAAAGAAAGGCAATAAGACAGCTAATAAGAGCTAAAATGCATTACTTGAAACACAAACAAATTTTATTACACAGAAAATTTTTTTTATATATAAAAATCGGAAATTTTGATTCCTCTTAGGACCAGCGAAAGTATCATAAAAATTCAATATATAATTAATAATAATAATAATAATAATAATAATAATAATTTATAATTTAAGTTTTGTACCTGACCCAACGTGGTACAGTAGCCGGTTCACCATGTACATTTTCTAAACCGAAGCTAATCGATTTGTTGAGCACATAATCGATAGCGTCCTCGAGTGTTTGG
Source organism: Prenolepis imparis (assembly GCF_030444845.1). Taxonomy (NCBI): domain Eukaryota; kingdom Metazoa; phylum Arthropoda; class Insecta; order Hymenoptera; family Formicidae; genus Prenolepis; species Prenolepis imparis. Next base: position 16,405,314 of record NW_028141160.1, read on the forward strand.
GTACCAGTGAATCTTGGACCAAATTTGTCAACAAATATCGCCAAATCTTGCCACGTATTTCCTTTGAAGGAACCTTGCATAGTCTCATTGATAATTTTTTTCACCATCGGTGCGTAGGAGTCTATTTCTTCAATTAAGGTATTTGACAAATGACAAGTATCTTGTTTATTCGTGATATCACTTGACATTATCATTGACCGGACGCATAGCAGCCACACAAAGATAAAGTTTTTTTGTGTGCACCACATTATCACTAAAAAACGATTTTTCTGTACAATAAATGCTGTGATAGAAATTAATATAGTAATTAGAAGTTATATAACTAAAATATTATATAACTAAAATATTATATAAAAAAATTATCTTGCTATCTCTTTATATCTCTTTATATCTCTTTATACTTCTTTAAATCTTTTTATATCTTTCTCTTTATAGATTTAACATAAATATATTTTTATTTAAAATTTGATTAAAGTTAAATTTTGCAAATTAAAATATAACTTCGATATTTGATATATTAATCGATATTGTACATTTTTATTCCGTATAAAATAATTTTGAAAGATAATTGTTGAAAATTTGATATTATATTATAAAATTTATATATTAATTTAATTTTTAATAATTTTTAATAAAGTATTCTTACCACAATATGTCACTCAATATGTATGTTAAAATCACACACTTATAACTCTTATAAAAATATTTTATGAAGAAGAAGGTCTTCTCTCCGCGCGACGCAATAAAATGATACTAATTCGCAGACGTCTAGATGGATTCTAATGGTTGCTCGAGCAATGATTGCTGGATATATAAAGCAGATAAAACAGATTTCGTGATTATCTTTATAAAGATGTGGAATCATCTTCACTTATTGAAATGGTGCAACATTTTGAAATATATTTGACACGTAAATATTATAACTCATTATAACCATAGATTAAAAATTGTGATTAATGTCTGCAAATATATAAATTAACAACATTAACTTTCTTATATTATTGTTGTATTATTTTGATATATATATATATATATTGTTACGTCCTCGGGGTGACCTTTGCAATATCTCGCAAAAGGACGTCTCTCGCACTCACTCACAACATCCGCACCCGGTTGTTAATAAACAACCCTCCTAGCGATGATATTCGGGGGATGAAATGAAGGCGCTTAGGGGAAGAAAACCAGGGACATAACACTATATATAAATTAATACAATAAATATAAATAAAACAATATTGACATTAATGAACTGTTTTATATTAATATCTCACAGATTAAGCTTAAAATATAGTCAATTTCGAATTATTTATCGAGTGATATGTTAAATTGAAAATTAAATAAGAGTTTCAATACGTATAAGCAGTGTTTGTAGAGTCTCTCTCAAGAAACTCGAGAAAGTTCTTCTCTGAAAAGTTACTTTATCAGACTATGGTCATAACGAAGCCACATTAAAATAGTAAGAAAATATGTATTTTTTTCTTTTTAATAATTATAAATATATTTTTTGTCAGACATATAGTTATTTATTTTAAACAAGATTTAATATTTATAGAGTTAAAATGCAAAACTAACTTGATTTATGCTTACAATTAATATTGATTATATTGAAAGTTCAATGTAGTTGCAGTAGTCTCCGCTCTGATGTTTGATGAAACGAAGACTTTCTAATATTCTCATGATCTCTGCTCCAAACTGTGACTACTTGTTCTCAGTATGACTTGAGGTTTTTGACAGATTGTTGCATACAACGTGACAGTTGTACAGTAAATACAAACATATCCATAAATAAAGTGAAGATTGCAAACATAAAAAATAAAAGAAGTTATCATTCATTACGATAAAAGTAAATGCGGTGATTGAGGTTGTTGTTTCACGTGCAAAGCAGGTTTCTGTTGTAATTTCGACGATATGTCTGATTATTTCGAAGAAATGGGTTGGACGCCTTTAGGTGACGGAGAGACACCGAATCATCTGATTCAAATGGCGCGATTTTTGCGAGATTATGGCATGTGGGAATTGCTTGGAGAGGACACGAAACTTCCACCGCCAGCGTCGAAAAATGCGGTGGAAACTTTGCCAGAAATTAAGATTGAATCCAGTGAGATTAAACAGTGTCCAGTTTGCTTAAAAGAATTCGAAGCGAACGATAAAGCGAAATCGATGCCTTGTCATCATGTATTTCATCAAGAGTGTATTGTACCCTGGTTAGAAAAGGTATGACCAATTCTATAATATAAGAATAGCTAATATATAAAAAGACATATTTCGTAAACAAAATTAAACAAATAAAAAATAACACGTAATTAATTTAATATATATAAGTGTTTGTTGCGCATTATTTTATATTTAAATCATATATATTTTCAGACTAATTCGTGTCCACTCTGCCGATATGAACTGCCAACAGATGATGAAGAGTATGAAATGTACAGGAAAGAAAAGAAGCGAGTAGTAGAAAGGGAGAAAGACTTGGAATCTCTACATAATTCTATGTTTACGTAGAAAAAATATTAATTAAAAAAAAATTATCTTTTATTTTGCATTCTGTAAGTTAATTATTATTAAAGTAAAGTAATTATATTATATATTAAAAATATCACTCGTCAGCAAGCGCCTTGAATTACTGGTAGTTCGAAAAGTAGATGAAAATATCTTATATAATAATATACACAATCAATGTGTGTAAATTTCGTAAAAAAATATTTACTATTTATTAATATAACAAAAATGTTTTATAATTGAATAATGTAAAGACAAAGTATATACAGGGAACTTATATTTTACATATATAATGCATAATAAAATTGTGGATATTCATTTGCAATATGTGATATGTAGTTGATTGAATAAAGAGGCATGAATTATTAATAGGAAATAATGTTTATTATACAGTGTACATATTTATTAACTTCATTTATTTTATTTCTGTTATAAATTTTATATTAATAATTGTATTATGCTTTTTTTTTTGCCGAGCGACAAATGCCTTGATCAGTGTGCGCTTAGACTATAACAATCTCCGTAAAAAGTATAGAAACTTCTGATTTTTATTTTGTTCGTTTGTTTTATTCTTTTATTCCTCTTTCTCTCCCTTTCCGGTTTCTCCGTCCTCTTTCGCTCTCTTTCTCGCTTTTTCTCTCTCGCTCTCTCTCTCTCTTTCTCTCTCTCGCTCTCGCTCTATCTCTCTCTCACCTTAACGCGATTGCTACCATGTGAACCATACCACCAAAGAGAATTGCCAAAATATGTTGCGCTGAAAACGGCATAATCGTTCGGCATATACAAATAATAGTACTGTCGAAGTTAAAGTAATTGGCGGTTTATTCATTATCATTTTTTTTCACTCTCGTGTCGGTGACGTCATTCTGAAAAAAATGACGCACCGCCGCCGTCGACGTCCACGTGGACGCGACCCTTTCGTAGTTTCCTTCTCCCCTTTCCCATCCCCTTCCCCCCACGCAATATTTCACCCTAGGGGGGATTAGTATCTGTTATCAATTATTTATATATAATATGCGTAATAATATAAATAATGTCGTTAATATATACCTATGATGATTACCGTTTCTTTAATGATAAACTATCTGAATGGTACATTTCTCTGCTAATGGCCATGTCCGTAATAGCTAGTTATGTAATCTGTATGCGAGCTTAAAGTGGGATAAGGTACGTCGTACAGAGAACTTTCGGCTCGGCGTTCACGTAAGACAAAGACGAACGGAGGAACAAATCATCAAATTTACGTTCGAATACGGGAACACGTCCGTGGCGCGAAAAATGTGCGCGAACGTCGGGAAACTCTTTTTCGTCCCTTTTTTTTCTCGATACTGGTCAAGTTCGACATGATACAACTTCGAGATAATTTGCCTTGGTTCAATTTTCGCCACAAAAAATATGTCCACGAGAGAAACGAAAGGCGAAATCTAACGAAGTATTACTTTACATGTCTTTTAACATACAAGGGAGAAGTTTATATGTAACTCGATGAAGCGTTTAAGCGTTTCTTGTAGATACTTGACCATTTCGTATTTCATATAATTTTTTGACGAGATACGCGTATTCACGACGTTCGCTAAAAAATGTTTAGTCCTTTATGTACGTCCCCGTGATTTATCTTGATATATAGAAATGTACGACGTTAATTCATGTCACTTAGACTTCTCGTCGAACGCGTGGGTTACTCCATTTTCTCGCTTGCATCAAATGTATGTATCTAGCTTCCTAACGTAAGTGTTAAGTGTATATATAATTACTTTTATTTATATATATATATATATATACTGCATTAGCTTCTTCTTCTCTCGTTATAATAATCATCGTCATTCCATAATAATCATAATCAATAACCATAATAATAGCAATAATAATAATATTAACCATCATCACCGTCGCGATCATAAGTCTCGATGATGCTGTTAATTCGTCCATATCGATATATTATATATTATATATTTTATATTACACGTTCCTTATGAAAATAATAATTCAAAAATGGCATATCTTCCGTTCGCGCGCTATTCCCATCCCTGCATCGCAACCCCTTCGCACCACAACTTCCCTCACCCCTCCTCTCTCGCCCTCGATATTAGAGTGACTTTTTTTTTATAAATAACTATTTATTTTTTTACACACGCGTCGGCAGAATTTCTCGACGTTTGTTGCGTCGTGAATAATAACGTTGTGACTTTGCGTATACATTCCTTGTCATCACACACGATTCTTATCGTGCCGTTCGCGCGACGAAAAATTCTGCCGATGAAAAGTCTCAGTGAAGCTTCGGAGACTTCGGGTTCAACACAAGCGTTCCTTCCGCTTCTCATTAAGCAAGTACACTTTGTTTTCGCATATTTGTGCGCGCGATATCATCCGCGTAGACATCGGCTCGTTCGATGTAGCGACACTGCAGTACGAATCGTTCATATCCAGCAATATGTCCTCTATATGCAAATTTCTCTCTGTTAATTTACTTTACATGTTGTCGCGCGTGATATTCGTATAGTCTTGCGTTTAATTATTCTCTAGGCTCGTTTCTGCACTTTCATAAAACTTTATGCGCAAAATTGCACAGACGACGTATTGCTGACGATCCAACACTGATATTTTGCAATGTAATCTCTAACTTTTTTATTACAGCGCAAAGCGCGTACTATTGATTAATGATTTTATCGACATATAATTCAGCAGCATCGACAGCATCACAATCGACGAAGGAACGTTTGATTACAATATCTCTCACTTCTCCGAAACATCCGCGAGCCATCATACGTTCATTCAATGCTTCTCTCTCTCTCGTGTCCTTTCGCTTTCTAAACGCATACTCATACTACTTGTAATATTATTATCACGCGTGGTTTCTTATTATTCCGCGCGCCTCTCTCTAAGCTCAACACGCTGATATGCTAATAAAACGCTCTATCGCATCTCATACTACCGATTTTATCGATTACTTTTCATCTAATATGTGGCATACGCTCGCAATCAGATCGAATTCATAATGATTCACAAATGAGAATTGTCGCTTTTCCTTCGACTTATGCACATATTTTATTATAAAGTTTCGCTTTTCACTAAATTCTTTTACGTTCGAGATCCAGTGCCGTCCTTTAATTATCACGAATAAATAATTAAAATAATCGCCGTTTGTGCTGATGATATTAGTAATGTAGCGGCAATAACGACAGTACTACTAATATATAGTGATAATAATAATACATAAAACAATAATAATAATCTTAATAATATAATAATAAATCAACCATCTCGTCGGAATTTTATTCATAAATTTTGCGCATTATAACACATCGTATTATATAAATGTTAATACTGTTTCGTAATAAACATAATTATTGTAATGCTCCTCTCATAGCAAAAAATAAACAAAAAAATTCTTTTATAAACCTCTCATTTTACAGTGAAACATATTATCAAAATGGAAAATTAATCTATGATTGTACATATAAAAAACTTATAAATATAGCATATCTTTATATTTGTCGGAAAATCGTTAAAGCAATCGAACAAAAAAAATAGAATAAAAATACTCCAACTAAGTAGGCAGTTAAACTATTAATGCACATCCCCTGCATTGTTATCATCAAGAATTATATTTTTAAACTATAGAAATAAAAAAGATCCAACTTGAATTTAATTTGGGGACAAACCCAAATACAATTTTACTCTTTTCCCTATTCTCTCACACACACATACACACAAACATACACGCACACACACCGTCTGATGCGTTTTGTTCCGTTTCGTCATAAAAGTGCGAGCGTAGCGATCGTAAATCGTCAATTAATATGCCGTGGGGCGACGGTCTCTTTCGTTCCATATCTGCGAGGGCGAGATTTATCATGAAGGGGAAAAGGGGCGAAACTTCTCCATATATTATCAAGCGCCCGGCCTGCTGCGAACGTCTTATTATTTTCATGCGCTATCATAGTTAGTACTTCCGCTATATAGGACATTACGTGTGCACCGGCATGTACGTACACCCTGTGCTATGTTGCAGTTCCTTTATGTACAGATATCTTCCTTCGACGCGTTGCGGCGAGTGTCATGGTGCGCTTTCAGGATCACCGAGAGACGATATTTCTCGGTCTTTCGATTTCAATTATTCTGAAGAGAAAAGCATTTGATCGCTCTCGGCGATCCTGACCGCCCCCGAAAATCGCCCCGGTCTGGTCGAGGAAAAACTCACATTATATATCGGTGTTTGATTATACTACGCAACGTTCTCTTGGGCCCCGGGCGCGAAAGTGCGGACCCGGAACCGCCAATTACAAAATTTTATTGTATGCCACGCCGAAATCAACAATAAAACTGATTTCATCTCTTACGACCTGTAATAATATCTTTCTCCCTCAAGGCTCAAGAATACTTGTCATGTCGCGCTCAAGTATGGATGTATGTGTGTGTATGTATATGAGTGTGTGTATGTAATGAGTTACGCGCGTTATTTTTATCAAGTTTTATATTAAGTTCGTATTATGCATGTATATTCGTCTCTATGTTATATTCTCGCGCGCGTGTGCTTTTCCTTCCTTTCTTTTTTATATATGTCGATTCTCACATCCGCGCCTTTCTCAATCGCGCGCGCGTCGACCTTCGCACAAAATTCGCCACCCTATATTCAATATGTAAAAATATACAGATTAGGGTTATAGTCGCAAATACAGTTAAAAAATTCTACATTTTTAGCCTCGAGTACGGGATGCAGTCGGATCGTCCTCAGAGTAATCTACGGCGGTCGAAAGCAAATCCACACAAGTCCGCGAACGCAAGTGAAACGCGCCATGCCCGACATCGTCGATCGGACATGCCGTCTTCGAATAAGAGGGTGTATATTAGCAACTAAATAACTAGCGATTTGCGAACGCTAATTCTCCACTGTTTAAGCATATAGTGACGGTGAAGAACGAAAAGGGACACAATAACGGATCGCGTTCAATAGATATCAATATATACGTCGCGTATCCGCGTATCGATTTCTTTTTTCTTCTTTTCACGCCGTGATAAAGCACTGACGCACTCCTTTTTTCATACCGACCGCCGCACGATATATTAATCTTTGCACTTTCGTAAGGACACCTAGACTATAATGTATATATTAATATAATTGTTACATATATGCATATATATGTAGCAATTATTCTCAAAGATTTGCTCGCGCACCGGAGTGTCTATATAATGTCCGATACAATCGATCGATTTTTTCGGAACGGACTTAGAAACAACGTATCCTGACTAGAGATCACTAAAAATTTTGCGCGCTTTTTTCTTTCCCCCCTTCCCCCAATCTGACTAGATCCGTAGACTTTTATTTAAGTCGTAATTGCACTGTTTCCGAAATTCCTGTAAAAGCGAGCGTTAAAATCAGTCTCGCGATGCGCGTGATGCGCGCACCGTCGTGATTTCATATAATTAGACTTATATCGTCTCCTAATGAACGACAATTGCCGGGCCGATCGTTGCCAATCGTTATCGAGCGCGGCGGCGTGACCCGTCGACAACGCGTGCAAGGAATCGTTTTACTTTGTGCTCGCGTTTTGCCTGTTTGCCCTGAAAATGGTTCATCCATCAACATGAAATAGGAAATATAATCTGAGAATCAAAAAATACAATATCAACTAATGCAAAAACGAAGCTTAGTAAATTTAATAGGTCCGCACACATATTTAAAATAAATATTGAACACAATTTCACCGTTTGAGATAAAAAAAATTGACAATTACATTAATGTATAATATTTGATCTCGGGTTTCTCTGCAATTAGATTTTTTAAATATTTCTTTTTAGTTAAAAATATGCATGTGGAGATGAATAAACCATTTTCTGGAATGATTAGCTATATTCGAGAAATACTACTCTCGTCTGTGGACGGTACAATCTGGGGCTTGAAACGATTCCGTTCTTCAGCAACGGGCAACTGTCGTTGGTTCGCTTATTTACGGAGAGTTATTTAACAAGTATAGTATTCGCAACAGTATATATAACATCTCTCAAGTAAACAATAAAAGCGCATTGATATACGAGAAATGCGAGAAACTATAAGCCAATAATATAAATAAATATGATCGGTATAAATATAATCAGGCAAATAAAAAATAATCGCGACAAAAATAATCACTGTACTAATTGTAAGTACGGTTTCACTACACGTTCGACTCGACTAGAGACATCTTTGGGACTCGATAAAATACATAAATCGCGCGACAGTAATACGGTATCTTTCGAGGACAGCTTTTGAGGATAGAGATGCGTTTCATTAAAATCGTGGGGATCACAGCGTTGCGGCATGCATTAGCATCGATCGTGGGAATTCTTTTAACGAGTGGAGAGTGCGCGTATCATGTGCGGGCGTTTGGGTCACCAAAATGCTCTGCCGACCAGCGCCGCCCGAGACCGCAACGAAAAATTAAGAGCGAGAGTCTACGGAGAATAACAACGTCTCGCGACTTTGCATTGATTTTTCGTCGGATACACGAAACTTCTCTTCCATGTGACTCGCTATCATTTGATTTATGTCAAAGTTTCTGAAATTTAAAAAAGATTGTATTCGAGAGGTAAAAAGCTTAAGAGTATAATTTATGACATTTTAAGATTTTATCTTTTATCTGTATTTTATCATTTGTACCGTAATTATCATCGAAAAATGAAGACTTATTTATTTAATCGCATTTAACGCTGACCAACATCAATACATGAATTTCTCGCGGTCATAATGATTACCGATTACCGAATAGAATTTTCGGGGAAGGGACAATGAACACCGTCCATTAAGAAACTTTGGCCAGAGTGTCAACTCAAAAGCGTGCCGCACTTTATTTCGTCAGCTGTTCGCACGTTATCACGCCGGCATCTCGTGCGAAAGAGCCACTTGTTAGCCAACTGTTGCACTCCGAGCAGGCGCCGAAGTGGTGCATTATAATTTCCACGATCCCGGTCCGGCTCTCTGTTTTCAACCTCGAATCAGCCTTGTAAAAAAATTATGAAATTGTGAATTGTGTCAAGTTCGTGATCTTATTCTGCACACGTGCGTGTGTGATATATCATTTCGGCGTAATTGAACAGAGAGAAATTAAAGGGGAATCCGACCGTGAGTTACGTGGTGACACGAACGAATGGTTGTATCGTGTCGAGAGAGAAAATATGAGAACGCTCGAGTATTCGTCTCATGCTTCGAAGAATATCGATCAACGGGACAATGTTATATCGCTGTTCGCGTACACGACGATCTGTATGTAATGATGTTTGGAGCGACGAAGAATTTGGAAGAATTAATGTTGGCACAATTGTTTTCACTCTCTCACGCTAATCGAAACGAGATTTAATCGAACGAAAAGCGAAACTAATTATAAGCTGCTCGCGCGCTGGCCAGCAAGCCGCTGTCAATCATCTCGTGAGTCATCAATGATGAATAGAAATTCGAAGCTTCTACTCTCGCGTGCTAAGTGTCATTGACAAACCTCAGAAACGCTGAACGCTCCTAATGACTAAACATTATCTTTATCGTTATCAGAAATTAAATCAGGTGCACACAGAGAAGATGCCTTCCCCGAGAAATCTCGATTCTAAATTTTTTCATGATACGCAGCCTCTCAAATGTGTTGCCGATTTGACTTTTACTTATTTATTATCCTCCGTAAGTGCTTACTATTCGCATAGCAACGGACGTCCGGTGGATATCCTTCATCGTCTCCATCGCATCGGAGATCTTCTTGGTGGATTTGACCTTCTGGCTCCGATTTGAATTCAGAGAAAATATGATAAATAAATATACCGATATACATGTAAGTTTAATTTTAGAGAATCTCAGTTCTCTCTCAAAATCCGTTTATGTTCACCGGACTTCCGGTAGCTGCTGCGTGCGTACGCAACGAAAATGCGGACGCGGCGCGCTACGGAAATGCACAAAGATTTTAGAATTTGGACGAATATATATATCCGAATTTTGTGGGTCTTATATCGATCGGGAATTTTTCGAGACAAGCCGGCTTTCGAGCGCGACGACGACTCGAGGCTTTTTCACTCGCGTTTCGCTTCCTTCTTCTAGATCCGTTGTGTAACGTTGTAACTCGAGTGTCTTATGTCGTACTTTATCATCCACGCGTGGTCGTTGACAAGAACTTTCTATGCCCTCCCACGTGTTCTCGATTTAAATTTAATTTTAGAGTCGACTTTCAATCATATTATTTATATATATATATATTATAATATGTATATATAATATATATGTTAAACTATCTTGATCTTACGCGCTACGAGATTAGAGTTAAAAACTTGTCTTTTGGCGATTAATTATTTAAAATATGTTCTGTCTGCAAGAGTAACTATTTAATGTCGTGTTCCTTATTCACTGTCATATTTTTCGCTTCGTTCATTCCGAAACACGCATCCGTCCCGATACACACACATCCACTTGCTTTCTTTCTCTATGTTTCCGCGCTACGTCATTCTGTCGCCCTTTCACGCTTGTCTTTCTTATCAGATCCTTTCGACTTAGCACATACTCTATTCGAAGTGCTATTTGTACGCATATATGTATATATATGTAATATATATATACACACATACATACATATGCGATATATATGCATTTCTAGAATGACGTTTTTAGCGTTGTGTGACTTGTGTGACATGTGTAAATTCTGTCCCCGCGTGATAGCTGATTATACATAGTGCGTTTATTCTTAATAAATACGCGTTAGCGATAATCATAATATAACCATTATATGTATATCTCCATTCCCTTATATGTTTAAGATGGCTCGCTATATAAAACTATGCTATACGCGAATTTTTTCTCAAAACTGCTATCCAGCGTCTCGTAAAAGCTACGTACCACAAGCCCTACTTGCGTTCTTACAATTAGTTACGCGTACCTCGCTCTAACATTCGTAGTTTCTTCTCTTCTCGATGCGTTTCTATATATCTTCTAACGTAAGATCTACAAATGGTTTGCTACGATCGATTCGTGACGTGGTTCTAATGTGGTATTTCGAAAAATTTTATTATGCCATCAAGATCGTTCAGTCAATATAGAGTTAAATGAGATTTAAAATAAAAATAAAAAAATTTTTTACTAGAATCGTGGAACATTATCATATTTTAGCACAACTAGCGAACTTTGGCTTTTGCACGTCCTTACATATCATCATTCGTTTTATAAATCTTTGTTAAAAATTAAAATAATATAACTTTTCGTCACAGATGATTTTGATAAATTTTATCGATTTTTTGTCTTCTCTCGTAGCTTTTATCCTCATTAAACGTGAGAAAAAAAAATGAAAAAAGATCCTGCCCACTCTCGGCGCCACGAATCGACATTTGAATTGTGTTACATTTTATTCTAACACTCGCGTATTTTAGGACGTCGTTAACTTATCGCGCATCTGCAAGGTATTTGATAACGTGTTGCTCACGATGCTGCCAAACTCACACAAATATTTAATACAGATTCAATTCAGACTTATGATCAAATATGATAAATCAAGCTCGAAAATCGAAGGGCTTGCATGAATATGCTAGACACGTAAATAGGTCTCGCAAAACAATTGGAATTAATGGATTTTGCTAGTCTTTTTTATATTCTTGGATTTTGTCTGAATTATTATTAAAAAAATAAAATTTAGAAAAATGTAAGTTTTAAGGGAAAGTTCTTCGAGATTCTATTCTGCAAATAAATAATTAAAGAATGTAATAATATTTTAAGGTATATGATTTCAACTCTGTTATATTTGTCGAACTAAACAACCGAAATAATTTTCTGTAAGAAATGTGAGAGTGAACATCATGCATGTATTTATATGCATTCGTATCATTATAGAAACAAGCGTTATAGAAGTAAACGTTGAGCGAAATATAGTATGTATAGAACGCACTTTGAGAACATCAGATCGAAATTCGTAGAAAAGAGATAAGAAAATAACTCCAAATCACTCTCTGCAAACGCGCGAAGAGTGAAAAGAGCTCAAAGTCTCTGTTCCGTTTTTCTCAATGATAGCGTACCGTATATAAACTATAAACCGTTTGGATCTTCCATTTGTTGTTGTGAAAAAGGACACGCGATTATTTAACGAACGCAGTCACGTATCTTATTCGCTTTGCCGTACGAAAGAAAAGATTCTTTGGGAATCGAAAACCTCGTACTATACAGAATTTCAGCGCACTACGTTAAGCTCGTTATACGTGGAGTTTCTAGTATATATAATATATGTATTCTAGGATATATAGATTTGCCTCCCCGTCATTAAAGTTCTTCACTTGCATCGTAAATCGCGGCGCAGAAAAACCCCGTTCTCTCCCGCTCATCATCTCGCGTGTCGTTGGTCCAAGACGGGCTTGTGTGTGTGTGTGTATTTTTTTTTTCCAAAGTGGGAGGGAAAAGTGCGAGAAAATGAAGAAGGAAACCGTGTCTTCGAGAGGAAACACATTTCGCTGTTAATCCGGATTGCGTAATTCATGCCTAAACTGATCTCTCACGTGTCGCATAGCATAATTAGGAAACGCATTGTTTTTTGGAATGAGAAGGAACGATTGGTCCCGGGTGATCGAAGTATAGCCGGCTGGAGAGAAGCATGGGATGATATGACACGGATCTCTCGTGTGCGCGACGACACGGCGAAGAAAACTCGACGGCCAGCTTTAAATCGCGCAAAGTTAAAAAAGAAAGAGGAAAACTTAGTCGCTGTCGTGGTATAATAATCGCGTAAGCCTAATCTAAAGAAATTGACATCGTTTTGATGGTTCGAACCAGTGTCGTCGCGACTCGTCTTCCCTTAACAGGGATCGCGCGCACTGGGGGATGGCGAAGAAGCGATCGCGACGTCAAAGCGAGATTGACAGGGAGGAGCGGACGGCGAGAAGAGATAGTGACGCGAGACAGGGAAGGAAGAACGAGCGTGGTTATTACCGATTTTGGTACCGATTTTGGGTCGCAAAAAATCAAAAACTTCGTCAGCAAAACGCGATACAAGAAGGGGATTTTGTTTTTAAACGATGATGAAATTCCACTCCCGAATCCGCGATGGGTCTTTAAAGGTCGCGCTTAAAGTCTACGACGACACACACATTTAATTTAGTTTACTCATATATGTAAGAAGTAATACGATTAATAGCCTGGCCTTAGAGTCAAGTGTTTTTCAGCCTCGCTCGTTTCGTGTCTCTATTTTACGTGCGCGACTTGTAATGTGGTTCTTTTGTTAGATTGGCGCGCGTGACTTGATTACTCCTCGGTGTATATGCATGCGTAAATCTATGTGTACGTGTGCGTGCTTGTTGTATATATGTGTGTGTACGCGTGTCATGCGTGTATACGTGAAGATGTATTTATTTCTCGTTAACTTCACTTTTTTTTACAAGTTACGCAAATAATTGCAAAAAACATACCCTGTTTCCTAGTATCACCGACACCACGAATCGTGTCGCGGCGCGCGTGACTTGATTCCAATTTACGTTCTACGTCTAATTGGGACTTGGTAACAACGCGGTGTAGCGGTGTCGTGAGGGTTGATAGGTTTTTTTGGCTGTTATTTGTGTGTGAGTACGGTGGCGGGTGCTGCTGGCGGCTGTCGTTCCCTTCTCTCAGACTTAGAGAGAGCATGGAGTTCTTGTCATCCCTTATCGTATATCCTCTCGCGCGTGTGTACAACGGCCGGGGGCGAAACCGCGAACGTCGGACTCCGCGCGGTCTTTCCGCTGCTTTGGCAAGAGAATCGCTGCACAGTTTAATTAGGAAATAGTACGTGAACGCGGATCCGATCGCGCGCTCGTCGTTCGTTCGTGGGACACCGCCCGAGATCGACGGACGTTCATGACAACAACGCGCTACCGATCAATCGAATTCGCGACGATTTCGGATTTGAGGGTTGAGACATGATGAACTATATGCAAATAGAATATGAGGACAGCGGAAAAAATCAGTACGAGAACGCAGTTTCAGATAATTCGCGTAGAAAGCAAATTACTTACATGTCAGAATTCGACAGAAAGGGTTGAGCCTCTCATTCGTCTTATGCTTTATACAAATTACATTTGTTTGCTAGTTGATCACTCTCTTCTTACAAGTCTTGCAACCGTCTTGTTGTACATTAATATAAGTTATTTACTTTATCATGTCTCTTTTCGATCTGACCCAATTTGCTCATGAATCAATTTGCATTCACTTAAATATAAGTACAAATTGTCTGACATATCAATTTTCGTTTGGCAATCATATGACCGACCTTTGTTTAGTAAATAAATTCACGCGTTTCGCGGTGGGTCGAAATCGATACAAGCGCCTCAAAATCGATACAAAGTCGCAAACTCGAGTCTCGAACGCGATATATTCTGACGTTTGGGATTTTGCACGAGCACGTCGCTTCCCAGAATTCCGGAACATTAATTGCGAGCATCGAGTTCGTCTCAGCATTACAATCACGTGTCATGTAAAAATAAATTCAAAGCTGATCCTCACAGATTACTGTATATTATCATATTATTTTATTTCTTCTTAGAACTAAGAATATCTTTTTATTTATCCCCCTTAAGTGTGTGTTCTCACACTTACTTCATAGCAAGATGCACACTACTTCGGTTGTAGCAAAAACTTTGTTTGGATAAAATAGTTGTATTTTTTTGGTTTGTTTACAATCGTCGTTATCTTCGTATTTATATATTTATATATGTATATTATTTATATATATATATATTTATTTATATGTATCTATCGCGTTATTTATTATGGTATTTATTAGGGTAGGTTGTGTTCCTTGATATTCGCTATTAGTATTGTTAGATTTTAAAAAGCTTAGATCGTAATGATATTATCAATTGGTGCTTGCATAGAAGCATCTTTCCGGTATATGTGTCTCTTAATGTGTACATGTATGCGTGTGTATGTCGTTTAAGGAATGTCGTTCGCAATGGTATGTGAGAATATATATACATATATACATATACACATATGTATATGTATATATATGTATATGTATGTTTGTATGGCATGTGAGAGAGAATCGCGCGATACGCGCACATGTATAGTACATATGTGTATGTATGTGTCTGTGTGTATCTATACATATTCATGTTAGCGATCTGGCACCACTTTTTATCTCAATTTCTACCTTCGGGCGTCCGCTCCGCGTCGTATCGCTCTACGATTTCTTTCAAGTGGACTTTGTCGAGTTTGTCGCTCGAGGGTAATCTCATTCCTCTCTTTCTCCATCTCTCATTCCCTGAAATTTGCACGTCCCACGAGAGCGAAGAACGCGTGCGAATAATTCCACGGGAGAATCGAACCATTCGCGATCTACAGCTGGTGCGAGACATTCGCGTAGTAAAGAGCATCCGATAGAATCGGATATCCTCGCCGTATCGAAAATCGATGCGCGAAAAAGAACGTACCCTCGGATCCCGGTTGCCATGAGAGACGCGGCAAAGATTTTCCTTACGCGATCCATCACTCAATTTCCGCGCCGTCTCTTGACGATGTAACCGTAGAATAAACGCGATCCACAGAAAACGTGGAAGTTCGCTGTGTGTTTAAGGGCGAGCCTGCGCTACTCGCGTGATTACGGTCTCGATGGGAAATCACCCGGAGGGATGGAAACCGTCCGACTCAATCTACGCGGCCGGATCGACGTACCTATCCGCGGACAAGGAGAATCGTAGAGGAGCGTCTAATCCGTTCCGATCCATTCATCTCGTAATTGTATTTGGCGCATTTGCATTACACGGGCCCCGTGCACGTATGCTAGAGAGCTGACGACGATCATCCGTGAGAAGCGAAATGTCCGTTTGCGGAGACGATGATCCTATCCTGTGACGGACGCATCCTCTAATGGATGCATCCTGCGAGCGTGCAAAGATAGTTAGGCATGACCGTGGTTTCTAATTATGTTTACACGCGCGCTTGTACACGGAGGATTCACATCTCCGTATATGTGCACGTATGTATGTATGTATATGACTTCCACTATGCTGATTTTCCGTCGATTGAATTGACAAGTCGGATGTCAGATTTCACGAAAAATTACTTTTAAATAAAATATTAGAATTTTACAGTTTTTTTTTTGTAAAATAAAATAGAATAATTTTTTTTATCCTATTACGTTGCATTATATTATTTTTAAAAATTTTATCAGAGTAAAATTTAACGGAAAAATTTATGAATAATTGATAAGACTGTGGTTGTTCACTTCCACTTTGCATCCGTGCACGAGTTGTAAGTGTACGCGACGCGGCAGAGATTTATCTACAATCTTGCTGATAATATCACGATGAACTTTTGCACATCCTATAAATATCCGCGAGTCTCCTGTCGTTGAGACAACTACGTCCGACATCGTTAATAGCTTCCCCCTTTTTTTTCTTATATATATATATATATTATATAAATTTAACCTTCTAAAAATGACAAGAATATATGCGTATGTTTACGTTATCACGTAGTTATCGTATAAGTTAATGTATGTATATGTACTATAAATAATTGTTATAGTTATATTATTCCTTTAGCTTTGTCATTTTAGAGTTATTTGGTTTATCGTTATGTATATATATACATATATATATATTTATATATACATATATATAAATATATATATATATATATACATATACAATTAATATTATATATCGTCACATTCGTCGGTAACCAAGTCCTTCTCTCTTTCAAGCGCTTCTTCCTTCGTCATATAATTAACCTCGTACGCACACACGGTGCATGCGCGATTACACACGCGCACGTGCGCAAATCATGTCCTGATGTTCGTTAATTGCGCACGTGTGTCGCGTGAACATGCGTACCGTGTGCGTCGCACATCCGGACGAGCAACAAATTCGAGGAGCAGATTGTAAAATAAGAAAATTAAAAAAAAAATGTTTGCTCGTCTAAAAACACAAGTATAATATGTATAATATGTATATATGTATATATATGTATATATACATATATATGTTTGTGTATAATGTAATATATAAACATAAAGTAGCAGCGCGACGCGTCCAGCAATTTCGCGTCTCACTAAACTCACCCTCTTTCCATTCCCTTCCGTATGTATGTATCTCCGCGTAATAATTTATTAGACGTTGATTTAGCTAAAACTAGAATAATTTACTAAGTTTCTAGTTCCTTTCAATCAATACGTATATACGCACGTACACGCGTTACATACATATGTGTATGTGCGTACGCATATAGTATATATATTATATATATATATATTTCATATTTATAATATTTATATTTATATATATATATTTATATATATACTTCCTCTTTTTTTCTCAATAATTCATATTTATATATTTATATATGTATATATATATGTCAGTTGTGTGTTGGTACTTTGGTTGATTATTTCCGCTAGATCAGAGTTTTTCTCTCCGCTCCATCGCTCGCCTACCCTATCGCCTATCTTATGCGTATTTTATATATTCGGTCTGTTTCATCCCCTTATTCCTTCGACCCACCCCCTTGCCCCTCCTTCTTCCATTCTTTCGCGTTCGTACAAATTGCCCGAGACGCTCTGCGTATCCGACCGGGCATCGCACGCGAAATGTTCAAAAAATGTTTTGTCTACTTCAGTCACAGGAATTCCGTATGAACACGCACGATTGATCGATAAACATATCGAACCTGCCACT
This sequence comes from Prenolepis imparis, assembly GCF_030444845.1. Taxonomy (NCBI): domain Eukaryota; kingdom Metazoa; phylum Arthropoda; class Insecta; order Hymenoptera; family Formicidae; genus Prenolepis; species Prenolepis imparis. The sequence continues at coordinate 16,423,446 of NW_028141160.1, forward strand.
CGGCAGCGGCCCTTTCCTTCCGAAAAAAAATATGTTCGACATTCTTGGTATCTATAGCCATTAGAAGTCCCGGCCACAATATCGAGTGAAACGTAATCCGATTATTAAAATCATTGCACAGTAAATTCAGCTTGCGATCCGTTCTTAACTCAATTTTTTATACTTATAAGATAGAGTCAAACGTAAAAAGATATTTCCCTAGTTTATTTCTCTTTCTAGTATCGCAGAGATGATAAGCGTTTTTAGGACAGATATTGCATTTTACGCAATATATAACTAGATTATATTGTTTGCTATCTTTGGTTTTTTTCCCGCTCGTTTACTTATCTCTCTATTCTTTCCTTCTCCCTATTTTCTTCTACTTTCACACGATAACAAAAGAATTAGCATATAATTATATTATCCTGTCAGAACATCGAAAACTTAAAGAGGACCGTCGTTGGCAACATCGTCATCGTCTGGACAATCACAGCCTGCCTGACATTTCTCGAGCGATGCTTACCGTTCGGGCGAAGCCAATCCGTCGATCATCGATCCTAGCAGATGATCGGACCGGAATCGCGAAATCGATCGCGGGACAGGCGGGTCGATCGCGATCGCGTCCGCACGCGACTTCTCTCTCGATCATGTTCGCGCGCAGGAACCATAAACGGAATAGATTATACTTTCGGCCGGAAACTCGCGCGTCACTTACTTAGCGATAATTATAATGATAATCACCGTAACCATAGTAGTAATAAGTGCTATGAATTGGGAAGGACGAGAACGCCGTGTTGTGAACGCGCGCGATTTCGAAGATGAGATGAGTCTCCTCTTCGATATGACGCGGTACGGCGCACGCGAACTTCTCTTCATTCTCTCTTTCTTTCTCTCTCTCTCTCTCTCTCTCTTTCATTCTCTCTCTCTTTCTCTCTACCTGTAGTATATAAAATCTATAGCGCGCCATACATGTTAATAAATCTTAAATGTTAAGGAGAACCGATATCCGGCGGGGATGTCGGACCGGCGCTGAGCCCATGTTCGCCGCTTGATTCTCTGCTTTTTTTTATTTTTTTTTTGTCTTTTTCTTTTTTTTCAAAGTTTTCAAACGCGTTTCGTCAGACGAGCACCCTGTATAGCGTATGATTGACATTTGTCTTTTTGGGAGAGAGATATCGATCTCTCGTCCGCGCCTTCGGGACGAGAGAGCCTGCATTTTATTTTACTTTCGTCAGTCTCGCGCGGGGGATTATTATCTGTCCCGTCGTCGTCGTCGTCGTCGGGGATGACGCCGCGCGGGATCTTCATCGCGATGATTACATTCGTTCACTTCGCGTGCGGTACAAAAGATTCGTTAGATTCTCGTGCTGGTGATCGCTGCGAGCTGTTCCATCCAGCTGATGTACGCGATTGGATCCTTATTGAGGATCGATCGGACCGAGTATACGATTTGGTTCTGATTTTCCTTTTTTTCGCAAGCGCGCACACATTACGCGTCGTCAAACTGGCAACGAACACATGACGAGAGTCCTACAGGCGTTTTTTTTTTTTTCGACGGGATATTTCGCGATTTAGCTATTGTCGGTTTTGATGTCGTCGATTTTTGATGCCGTCGCAACACGACGTCGTGCGTTTAAGTGTAATACGGTATATATCGAGACGACGAGCTCGGCCCGGACTTCCGGTGCTTCCGGAACGGCACGTCTCTCCGGGAGGATGATCGGATCCTCGAAATGTTCCGCTGCACGCTTATATACGCAATCGCGCCCTCGAGCTCGAACGTAATCTCTCACCTGGCAGTAGGAGACAGAGGCTAAACTCGCAGAGGATCCAAAAGAAACATGCAGATTCGAAGTGGGAGCTGGTGAAAGGGAGAAAGGGGAAAGCCAATGTTGTCTAACGACGAAGCGTTCCGGGGTTATCCGAGCATCCGGGAAAACGTTGTCTCAGCGTGCCTCGTCCTCCTCTTCTCGTCATCTCCTCACTCTTTCTCTCTCTCTCTCTCTCTCTCTCTCTCTCGGACTGGGTTCAGCGCAGAACATCCTTCATCGCTTTCGCTTCAGCCTCTTCTTCGCCACCGCCGCGCGAACTTCAACGTCATTGAAGCCGTTGTTGTCCTACTGACCTCTAAATCTTTTACCCTCTAATGAATTAACTAACTAGTATACTAAATTGTTACGGTGGAGAGCGTTGTAACGGTGATTCAAACTCGTCACTCATGATCGTCGAGCGTCCATCAAGTTTACGTTCTCGTACGACATCTGTAATTCAGAGTAACAATATCATGTAATCTATGGGAAAGTTGCATGTGATAGATTGTGATTTGTCACATTTATTAATTATAATGGTGTATACAATTTAAGCAACAATATAGCGTCGATGTTATTATTTTGAAATTAATAATATTGTAATTGAAAAAAAAAATATCTGATACACGTGTCTTTTCGTAACGAAAGAAACTTACTCTGTAAGTTATAACGTAGGGCGCGACTCGTCCAGATTTTCTAGGCTAGGACGTGGGTTAGTATGGCCGGCTGGCGTCCTTGGGCCTCTTTAACTGGACTTTTAATCGTTTCATCCCTATTTGGAAGCCGTTCATCGCCTGGATTGCTGTTTGCGCGCTTGCTGGATTATCGAACGACACGAAACCTGAAAATTGAACCGAACATTGAATCCTGCAGTATGTAATTGATTTTTTCCACTCCTTTTAAAAAAATCTTTGTTCGACATTATGTAAAAAAAAAAAACACAATCTTCATTTATTAATATACACAGTTACAAGAGAAGGTGTTAAATATTTGTAGTAGAAATAATAATATTGATATAAATATATGTTGATTAATTAATAGTAGCAGCATCCTTTTTAATAAGTTGCGTGTAATAAATGGAACCAAATTTGTCTCGTCGCAATTATATTCAGTTAATCATTTTTATATATGCTTGAAAATCCTCCTAAATATAATTGTTATTTTGATTATTTGGGGACGGCAGTCTAGATGAACCAGATCTTCTGTGAGGAGTAAAAAGTTCGCTGGATATTACCCAAGTTATATTGGTAAAACGATAACGAAGCCCCTCGGCAGAAACGTTCCCGAAAGATCGTCACGAGTTTCTTGGTTTAAGCCAATTTTGATCATTAGCGTCGATCTCATTTTAGTTTCGCCTTCATGGCGGTCTAAACCGCCTGACCAGGCTCTTCGTCTTCCGTCCATCTAGGGTTCACTCTGCTCCGCAAATTACTTTTACTTCAGAATCGAGAGATACCCTGATTATTTTAACCTTTCGTTCCACGGAAGGAGTTTGTCGCCAAGCTATATATGTACATATATCCGAGTTTTCGTATCGCTCTCGATATATTTGACAACCCGCGTAAGAGAAAATTTTCCCCCAATCGCGTTGATTATAATTATACAACGAATTATTCTACGGTAAAGACTGTCAAAAAGCCTTTGAATTGATCGCGGCGAGTTTCAAAGTGATACAAACTTCCGCATATTTTTCCATCGCGGACATAATTATACGCGCGACAGGATAAAAAAGGAATGAATAATATCACAAATGCGGACATAATGGCACGTTGTTGCGAGCCTATCTTCTTTTTTACACGAATGACGAGGTTCTGAAACAGGAAAAGACAAATACACGGGCGCAATATATGAATTTGTGCGCGTGGGCATACGCGGACGTATGACCAAGGAATGGACGCGAATGGAATCGTCCAATTATCCGTATCCTCATACTCTCGGATACGATTAATCAAAGGAACGCCAGCGGCTTTTATCCGCATTCTCTGTTTCGGTCCTCTCTGTACGGCCCCCCAAAAAGAACTGCGCGGTTTGATTCTGGTTTCATTGAAACGGCATTCATATTCAGTCTGCCTGGTCTGTGTTCGCTAATACGGACGAATTAAATTTCCATGATTAATCCACCACTGATTGGAAACGTGTAGAGTCATTTAGAGCACCGTAGCATATGTGACTGATTGAAAGTCATAATAATAATCACAGACATATCGCGTGCACAGCTGTGTCGTGATCGTATTTTTACACAGTCATGTTTCAGCATAAAGTAAAAATGTTTTACATTATTTTTTATGAGAAAAATATATACATATAGTATATACAGGTACAAGTATTTTTTTAAATATTATGCTTTGTTATAATTTCCATCGTAATTAAAATCGTACAATTAAACGACGAGATATATTAAAAATTTCGCATAATATATAGAATTGTATATATCGACTGCGCATTATTATTTCACCAAACAGTTGACATCCTTCCGTCCTACCTTGCGTAGAGGTTGTTAAGGATCGATCACACATCGGGCGGAGCGGATGTATGTAATAGCTCTGAAATTTATTCGCGGCGTACACTTACCGAAGCATTTACTCTGGTTGGTCGCCCGGTCGATGAAGACTTTGGAGGAGATGACGTTGCCAAACGGGAGAAACATCTGCATGAGCTCGCCGTCACCGAACTCCTGGGGCAGGTGGTAGATGAACAGGTTGCAGCCCTCGGGTCCTGAGATAGAGCATCCTACCATATAAATCAGAGCACATCTAAACATCTAAACTTGAAGTATAATACTCAAGTTAGAATGTTAGTTCTGGATGAGTTCTGTTCTTCGTAAATATAAATGATTCCGCGCGATACGAGAGCTTCGACCCGTCAGCGAGATTGCCAGCGAATGCTGCTTTTCTCTCTCTGATTACTTTTTTTTCATCTAGAGTCTTTTCTCTTTTTGATGAATGTAGATGAATCTGCGGTCGACTCTTGTCGATTTCTCTCTCGTCCGTCCGAGTGCGAAATGATGATGATATAAAATGATTTTCTTTCACGCAAATGACGCGAAATGACATGAACATGAGTCAAGCGAAAAATTTAACAGACTGCGAGTGAATGACAGAAAATGATGTGAAATGACCAAAAAGTTAAGAACGAATGATTAGAAAAAGTCACGAGGATAATTTCGCCCATGACTATTGATATAGAAATTTCGCGATTCAAATAACGTTGAGTATTTATACTTTCAAATATATACACACAACACACACTAGGATTTACAACACAATGACGATGGATGAGGTGATGGAATACTGAGATGAGTGAATGGATATGGGCGTGGTGACGATGATAGTGATGACACTGATTACGATGGTGCGATACTCCCGTATTTTCGCCAGACACGATAATCCGTCGCTTTATCTCGTCTATATGAACATTCTAAGTGATCCAAATGTGCCGTCACTCTGCGCGGAAACTCGTCTCTCTTCTTTATCAAATTGTGTCATCTAATTATAAACGAGGTTGCGATGCGATATTAAATTATAATTATCCTTATGTCAAGATCTGTGAGCTTCAAAATTACGTTACATTTTGTATGATATTTTTAATGAGATTTTTGCGTAAATCAATTATTTCGTCACGATATCCTACGGCTGTTCAAGTAGGTCTTTCTTTCGACTTCCGGTGTTAAAATGTCAAAGACATCGAAGTTTAATTTAACAGAAGAGAAAATCCCGAAGGTAGAGAAACGAAGAGAGGGAAGACTACCCGAACAACGGCAGTCCAAATAAGGATTTAGCTAATTTCACTGAACTTTATAACTCCGACGTCAATTAGCGGCGATTATGACCGTGGAAACTTCTGCTCTCTTGCCCAGATCTTCTCTTCGACTAACGGACGTATTTAAGTAATGAGATGGTTGCCACTCAACTTTTAGGATGCTACTCATCGCGACCTGTTCGCCTTTCCCCGAAAGATCTTTCGCGGAAGGATTCCTACGTTGAAATTTTCTGGTCGAATCATGGTATAATTGTTCATTTTGTAAGCTCGATTACGACTTCCGGTACGTCGATGCTCAACGATAATCTTACATGGCTCGTTGAACGCGTGTTTGCCAATCGATAAGATTATCATCGCGAATCCCGGCAAGTTTAAGAAACCAATGCGACACAGACGCAAAATTTTACGACGGCTTTACGAGGATATTTTCATACGATCCGGAGAGGTGATTTTCGTCGATCGTCCGAGAAAGTAAAAGTTTAAAATCGCAGTTGTCGAAAACAGGGAATTACACTCGCTTGCAAAGTTCCTGTCACAAAATTTGATTCTAACAATAAGACCCGAATAAAACTTTCCTGTTAAGTATATCGTGCCGTTCGTACATAGCGACGAAAATTTGCAAAGCGATACGATTCGCGATTTGAAAGTTCTTCCCGTAGCGGCCGGTTAAGTTCGATACGAAAGAATAATATTTCCCAAATAAATTACCAATTTAATATAAACTTTCTCGTCAATTATGAATTATGGTTGTTGTGTACTTGTTAGCGTTCTCGAGAAATCGCAAACCTGTCCTACAGTTTACGCAAAGAGTGACAAACTCCTCCCCCTCTCTACGCGAAACGACTTCGTCCCGGTAATAACTCGATCGCGGCTGTCACGCGAAACCCAAATTAGCACGAGTGTCGACGGGTTTCCGGTTCCGACTAGGGAGAGCACGAAGGGGAATTGCGGTGGACGACGAAATCACGAAGAACGAGCCATAAATTAAAGCCCGTCGTCGTGTCGAGCGCGCGATCGTTGATCCTGAAATTGGTTTTCGCCTCTCTAATTGGCACACACGCGGTACGTGCACGCGAATTTAATGGGAATGACTACCTTGCGCCTCTACTTCTATTGAAAAGTAATAGCGGGATACTACGTGAAACATCGAGATACCTAAATTTATACAATCACCCTTTTTTTGCATGATGAAATCTTTTGTTCAAATGTTACTTTTGTGTGACATAATGAATAATTTGATATATATAAAATGTTATATTGCTATATGTTGTGTGTACAATTATATCTGTGAAAATACGTACGCAGAATTTGTACGTTGAAAAATAATCTCTTTTTTGTGCGATATAATTAACTGAATATAATTATTATGAAATCTTATATATGAGTTTTCGTGAGATTTTTTTATTTTTTGACAAAATCGAATTTATTATTTCGCTTGCGCGATAAAATGACACGTTCTATAAATTAATCTATTAATGATATCTTCAGTTTCGCAAATGACGGTGTTGCCGATCGCGAAACGGATTCGTGTCGGATTTCTGGTACAGACGATCTCGCAAAGTCTCGCAATGCACGTATCACCGTCTCGTAGCGAAGCAACAACCAACATCGGTCGACAGCGCAACACCGAGAACAGCCACTGACATCGAGTGCAACGGCGAAAACACCGAATTAAACGATGAACATCCGAGATACGCTGACGAATAAAGAATAAAGAAAAAAGAAGGAAGGAAAGAGCTATCCGTATACAACGTTAAAAAAATATATCGTGGCACAGTCATGGTTAGAGAGAGAGAAGAAAAATGTATAATATAATACGAACACCGAGAACATCGTGTATAAGACGTAGAACACCCAGAACAACGATCAAGGAGCTTAAAGTAACACGGAGTAAGGGTAAACTCGCGAAGCGACAGTCAATAATAGATCGATACCACTGTCATGCAATGATGACAATAACGTCGATTCCCCTTCGGCTCCCCTGGGTTCCGTCCGATATTGCGGCACGCCTAACGACTTTGACATCTAACATAAGTTTCTCCAAAAGATGGAGTGTCTCTCTGCACGTTTCCTTTATTTTTACAAAACTTGTGTCTAGCACAGAGAAGTTTCCAGGAAGTCGGCAATATGATAAGCGTTGCTCTCTTTCGTTGAAACTTCGGCAACTATTTGTGTTTCTGACAGAGTATTTTACACTTATATATACACGAAAAAAATTGTCACTCAAAATTTGCCACTCGAATTAGATTATTCAAATTACGATTCATAAATATATATTCATAGTTATCAACCAACAGCTGTGTAACTCTTTGGCAATAATTTAATATAGAATTTACGCTTTGACAAGAGATTCATTACTTGCAATTTATGTTACAGAAAATTTCATCTCGTCAAACTTATATATCCGTCCGGAAAATGAATTTATTAATCATTTTCTTTATTCGAGGATCAGAGAGACGCGTTTAAATTCGCCTAATCAATGCGCGAAGCTCCTCGCCATGTACTGGAAAATTCGATTAGAGATCTCTCGTGTTCAAGAATCGCGTGTACCGCTTACGATTTAATCGCGGCGCATGGGAAAACGTCAGAACGCATCGACGAGACGAAAAGATCAGGTGGTACGAGAATGGAAACGGATGAGAGGAGAGAAAGGACGGGGGCAAGAAGAGAACGGACGCGGACGGAGGGAAAGGAGCCAGAGGGTTTGAGGCCGGATAAAACGGAGGCGGGGTAGCCGTGTCGCGGTAAACTTTCCATTATCCTGCGATGTAACAACGGATCGCCGGCGGGCGTAGCGGCAAAGTAATTAAAACTTTCGTTTTATTTGCATTATCTCATTGCAAGGCGTCGTATATTCTAATAATGGCGAGTTGTTAATTGCAATTAGGCGTTGGCTCGCTCAGCCCTCTTCTAACCCAGGTCTTTTCCCGCTCGACTTTTTCCCTGTCTTTGGCTCCTTTCTTCTCTGTACATCTTCCGCAAAATGTAGCGTAATAAATGACTAGCTCTCCCTGATAGGGTACATCTACTAAGCGAGACTCGTGCTGTCTCTTTGACCGATTGCGTTCTTTTTTTTTTTTTTTATTCAAACCGATGGTTTTTAATTAATCGCATTTTTGTGCAACTTCGTATGACTACGAAGACTAAAATGATCGAATTGACTTGTTCGTATAATAGTTCTCTAAAGCAATCAATTTCTTTCGATAAAAAAATAGACTGCCAGTATTCATCCAATGTTTGAAAAGTCGCGAGGCAACGCGAGTTTTTTCGGATTTTTTTTTTTTTAATACACATCTGGCACACATTGCAATATGAAAATTAAACAGGAAGGACGAACACGGAAGGTGAAGCGAAGCGAAGCACGCTCTGAATTGATTTTCGCGAGTACCTTCCGCTCATCGCTTCTGCTCGCATAATCAAGCCTCGCGGCGTGATGTCGCTTTATTTGCGAAGTATGGAATTAACGGCACGGGCTGCTCTGTGCGGCGGGCGGCGGCGGGAGAAGTCGAAACTCCGTCTTGCACCTCGTTGGGCGCCGACGAGGGATAATTCGTGTCTGGACGTGTGTACGGGACGTGGGTCTACAAATCTCGGATCTACAGTCGTTCGTGTTTACAGTCAACAGTTAGACGTTGATGAGCGTGTTGTACTTACCTTCCCTCTGCGTGGGCGCCACCGCGGTCATCGGCTGAGGAATAGCCTGAGGAAACTGGCCGTAGACGGCGGGGTAAGCTGCGACAATAACAAATAACAAGTACATCATGATCTGTCCACATCTAGATTTGTGCGTGCCACTGCTTATAATCTCTTTTTTTTTTCCCTTTCCCTAGTCCGCATTGCGACCCGCAGTCGGCCGTCGTCGACAGTAAGAGCCGGCGACAGGTCGAAACCGGCAACAACCCCCGAACGAATGTAGGCGTCGTAATTCAATGCAGCGATAGCGCATACATAATGGACGATGACAGTAATAAAAGCCGAACAGAGTCCAATAAACGTCAACAGATTCAACAGAAATTGCGTTGCCATTGCTAGACAGATTACAACGGCGTAATTTATGACCGCGTGCGTTTCAGATGCGTCTGGATACGTAACCGCGGACGCGGCCATTCATTCTTGCGATTTGCCGAAGACCCGGTCTGCGAAACGGGGGAAAGGTCAGAGTGTCACAATGTTAGAAGAATATGAAATGTCAAGAACGCAAGAATATGATTCTCTGCGCGAATCGTGAGAGATGCAATAATTCGAAATATGCAGGTTATTAAAATCTCAACATTAATGACAGATTCTATGTGATTCGTTTTGGAATGACAAGCTTTTCGAGAGAACTAAGCTCTCTGGACGCACACATATATACACACAAAGTAACATTTACGTAGTTTAGGTAAACTTTTTTATTTGTTCAACAATTAAAAGTCTACGTTTAATTATCAAAGTGAGTATTTAATTAATATGAAAAAACGAGTGTGAGATCCATCTCAAAAAATTTCATCTCTAGAACATATTCTGCATAATTTCTGCATCGTTAACGCGAAATGTAGGAATCGCGCCTCTATTCGAGAGATACCTGTGTGTTTATATCCGGTTGGCTTAAAAGCGAGCGAAAAGAGCGATTCGTTGATACGAAACGGCCGTCTCGTACAAGCGATTTCAGGTGGCATTTATCACGGCGTTTTCGCTGACAAGGGTATTCGTCTCTCAACGTTCTCACCGTTCCGCGCGACTTTCAACACGATACTTTTGTGCTCCGAAACGTCGCGGCCTGCGAAAACGCAGCGTTGCATTCGGTGCGACATTAGCCGACACTCGATATCTCTTCAAAGCCGATTCGGCTTGAAACGACGCGCCTCATTAAAACAAGATACGGGACGCCGTCTTAGCGCAACGATGCAGCAAAAGTCGTCTACCCAAAGCTGCACGGAAAATATCCCGTTGCAATTTATGCGAAACTAAATATTCAAACAATTAAGAGAAAAGCATCCCAATCTCTATACAAACGTTAAAATGGAAGATTTCGCGACAGGGATAATACGACTCGTACAGAATAAAACTCTGAAATTGGAGAGACATTATCGTAATAGCGTTTGCTTAATATCACATTACACAACGAATCGATAGAAGATGGCATTATTATAACGAGCTTTTTATATTCTAACGAGATTCGATCGCGCACATATCCTCGATTAATAATTGATGGTCGATATGTTAAGAATTTAAGAATCGCTCGCGGTATAATGAAATTCTAATGTAACAAACATGAAAGCTCGATAGATTTTGCTGTAATGCTATTTTACACGTACATATATCTGTATATATCTGTTATATCGGAGAGTGGAAACGCCCCCGCGCGTAAAATGAATAAATATCAATATTACATCTGATCAACGAGAATCTGCAAAATATTTCACATTAAACAGAAGTGCCTGATATATTTTAATTCGCGATGCGATCTCTGCGCGTTTGATGACAATTGGTTAGTCTGTAAATTTGGATCTCTCTCGCTATAAACGCGCGCGCATCATACATATCGTTCGCTACACGTGACGAGGCAGAAAGCAAGTACGTTGTTATTAATTATAGCTTGATAAATATTTAAAACGCTCGTGATTGATACCTGTTTGTGACGGATAGGCGGAGCGTGTGCGCGCGAGCCACGCTCTCTCAGATCGGCAGAGGCGAATTTTCGCCCCGGAATTAATTATTTCCGTGCAAACATCGCTTTAATATATTCCGATTGACGTTACCCGGCGGCCCCCTCTTCCCCTCGTTGCGCGATGGATCAACGTTTGGCGTATGAAATAAATACGCCATCATACGTCGGCCGCGTCACGCTCAGATAGAGGTACACCGTTATTCGGGATTGCTTTTTTTCCACTCGCTGATCTCGATGGCGCGTGTGTACACTGGCCGAAAATACATAGAAAAAAATATACCGCTTTTGAGTCCTCGATAAATACGACCGCGTATACCCTCACGCGTGCGCGCGCGTACGTTTGTTATACTCGAATTTGTTGAATTTCCGCCGATACGATGAAAATGCGTTGAGAGACGCGAAGAGGTGAACTTATTAATCAGACGGAGCAAGAATAAGTAGCGCGTCCAATTTTTTCTCTTGCACTCCCGATTATGTAGTATCTTTTTTTTTTTTTCAGAGATTCGATCGATCAGCGGGTGTCCGATCGACTGGCGTTAGACCACGTGTTAACGCATTTGCGCGAACGCGGAATTCGTTAAACGCGCTCTCATTACGGACGGTGATTGGAATGTAATAGAAGTATAGGTCCATCGAGACGCTGATTATCCGTGAAACGAGATCATCCATTTTGCCGGGCATTATTGGATCATAATTTGCGCCGATGCGCTGCACTTTGACGTTGTTGCAGCGCAACGTCGACGGTCGATGGCGGATATTTCGCCGCTGGTGTTGGTGGCTGGGGGAATGCATGCACGAGAGGACGTGTAACGTGTAAAACTACAATATAATATGTACACGAAGTACATTTAGAAGGACATCGAAGTACATCGTAGCATCATAGCAGAAGCATTATAGAACGAAACGTTGACGCGTACACGATCATGTATGACGTGTATGTATGGTGTATATACGCATGCGGCCATAGTTGCATGCAAACAACCAGCAACGCGATCAGCGAAATCGAATTTTTCGCAGGTAAGTGCTTCGACGGCGCCCGAATAAAAGCACGTAAACGTTCGGATGCATTTTTCCTTTACGTACAGATGATCTCCTCCCTTTTTTCCTCGAGAACACGCGCGTTTTTCGACCCGCTCAAGATCGCGATAGGCAACATCCGGGCGAGATGAGTATATACGCAAAGTGTTATCTAGTCGTATGTTAAAACCGATTATCCGTTCTATTCGCTAAAACGATAATGCGAAACGTTTGTAAAACTTTAAACGGAGTACACGCGTTCCTGAAGTAAATTTCACGCTTACGAAAAAAAGAAATCGTTACGAGCTGTTGTTACAATTAAATTTGTGTTATAATAACGTGGCTAAAACAAGATATAAATATATAATTGACGTTCATTATCCACGTTAAATATTATTTATGCGATTCGGAATAAGAAAATTTGAATAAATATGTGATCGTGCGTCTATTTTTCTTTTTTTTTTACGTTGATTTTTTTTTTTGCGTCGATATCCGCGAGTCCGTTTGGGTGGAGTTGGATGGACGAAACGCGCTACAGTCATTGCACGAGGAACAGGCACGTAGACCAAGCACCTTGACAAGCCGTGGAGATAAAAATTGAAGCTGGAGAAACACTTACCGGCCACTCCAGCATAAGCCTGCATTCCAGGATACGCGGCGGCATGCTGAAGTGCCGCCTCCCCGTTGGGCAGCCCCTGCGCTGGAATGGACAGATGGAGGGCATCTACACTTCAGTAAGCTCACAGCTCTTATCGGGGAGAGGGCCTAGCCTAGAGGCCCCTGTCGCAATACCCAGTAGGCCAATCGATATTTCCCGTGACTATACTCGAGTATAGTAATGACTATCCGAATGGAGCGATAAAGGCCAAAGATTAATGGAAGCTTGACTATAGGAATAATCATATATCACCCTCTGTGTAAAATTTATCGTTCGCATAGTACGATTTATACGACATAATGATTCGTTAGCGTTGTACTTGATTTAACTTGACCAACATTCAAATTATATTCTTTTGTGTGGAATTGTAAAGATCGAGATTCAATCAAGAAGTCTTTCGTAATATTTTCAAATCTCTGTATATATGTAAATTAAATCTTAATAAAATTAACATTTAGTCATTTATGTATTTTAAATTCGATTATGTTCATATCATCTGGAAGAAATTCTCATCTCTTATAAAAATATCAATCTCGCGTTTAGCAAAAGTCTGTGAAACTTTACATCAACTTTCCACGTATGAATCTCGTATCATCGTAATTCCAGAGCTTCCTCGCAAATAAACGTCAACGAATGCAACGGCGCTTCCTCAACGAAGCGCAAGGGAAGTATAACGAGTATCGCCAGGCGTACTCGGCGTTGTACTTGGCTTGCGCAAAGTTATTTACATCCCCGCGGAATAATAAAGTCCGTCGTCGATTGGCCGGGCATTGCGCAGGGGCGGCACGCTGCGCCTGAGTTGATACTCACGTCCCGCATAAGTCTGCGGTATTCCGTTGGTGTAGACACCTGGATCCGAGCCTGCCGGCTGGCCGTTCGGCGTTTGAGCGGCCATGTTAAAATTGGGCATCGTCGGCGACGGTAACGATGGTATCGCCCCGTTAACCGGTTGCCCTGTGCCAGTACCTACGAGCAAACCTAATCAGTACACACCGGTTACCCTCTTGCTCTTTTAACACCGACCTCGATCGTCCTCTGTGCGCGAGGCATCGGAATCGGGATGCAATTTTTATCTTTTTCCCTTTTATTTTTTTTTCTCACACTGTTTTTCTCTCGTGATTCTCGTCTCTTTCTGTGTCAGATGTGATTACGACAAATATTCGACCCGGGAAATGATCCGTATGCCTCGCGTTTGAGGGGTCGGACGAACTACGGACCGTCGGGTTTGTTGATTTGATCCGTAGAGCGGAGCCTTGTATCGAGTTAATATCGGTTCGGTCAAAGGGCTGCGTTTAACGTCGCATTTTTTTCTTTCTCTCTCCCTCTTACTCTTTGTGATCCTGTGTTGCGCTTCACGCAACTTTCGCGTAACATACGATCATGTATCATACTACTGCAACTATATGCTTGTTTTTGATATATGTACTACAACGTTTATATGAAAAGGTCGTGTTTATAGGTAATAGTTTGTCCCCTGTCAATGATGTGACTCGGATCAGCGATCAAAGCCTGGCATCGTGTTAATGAAGCATTGATCGCGCCAATGACCAACGTTTGGTATCACGTCAATATTACTCGCGGCATTGATAAAGAGATATAATTATGTTTGAGCAATATCTATGTTATTTCTATCGAGTTGATGTACAATTAGGGAAAATACGCAGTCAAGGGCACACGATAATATCGATGTGTGTTTATGATATTAATCAAACACATAACTTTTAAAAATTAAAAGAATGGCTCGATCGAAAGAGCTTTAGAAGCTTTCCAAAGATCGCGATTGGCTGTCGGATAAAGATAAGTGCCGGCACTTTAATGCATATCCGAATCGGGTCTATATAGCTGCGAAAGGTGGAAGACGGGAAAGAAGAATCTCGATGCCTCGATAACATCCGGAGATTACGCTGCGCACATCCTAGCTAGGTGCATCGGATATGACGATACATCGTAAACTTAAACTCCCGTGACTGCGCGATATACGCTCCGGCATTCTCGATTCGTGATGGGTAGTCGAGCGGTTTCTCTACACGGCTGAGATTTTTACAGCGGCAGTGAAAGCATTGTTACCTCAAAGTATATTGATACATTGCGCGCGAGATGAAGGGTTCTCGTTGAATTTCGCAATGATGCAAAGTAGACGAGAAATTAATTACATTGTCCTATTTCGAATGTATTTTCTATAGAAAGATATTTTTTTTTATCGAGGCATTTCTTTCTAACTAAAAGTAATTCCGCTTTAATTTCTACATCATCAATGAATCTCCTCTTTCACAGAATACTTTGAAATGCAATTATCGTTAGAGTCACAGAGCGTTTCTCCGATAGATCTGTACCTGCAAGTGCCATCCTGTATACATGCCGTTTGCGGTTGCGGTATCGTTCCGTCGGAAATAAAAGCTCGCTGCTTCAGTAATCTTTGGTACGGAGTAAAGCGGATGAACGCGGCGGGGTGGGTCGGGGGAGATTGGTGGAGAAATAAAATATTATTTCCCTATCAAACGGTATTACCTTCCGCTTGACGAGACTCGACGTATAACGGAGCCGATTTCCTCGCTTATTTTATTTCTTTACAGCGATTTCGACCTCTCCGTTGTTTCTTGTATCGCCATGCGGAGGGCGCGAATGAAGAAAGACGGATGAAGAAAGAAGGAGGAGGAGAAGTGTGAGGGCAAGGAAGAAGAGCGTTTCTTTGGCTTTTCCTCTTCCCCTACAATGAGCTTTCGATAAAGTTTCGCGGTACCGGCAATATCTCTCGCTCGAGTCACGTTCGATGAAAATGTATTGATTTACGAGTCCGGTTATAAGGCAACCGACTGTACGTCTCGTTTGTCGCGAGGATTCAGGAAAATTATAGGCAACAGATCAGGGAGAAATGGTGGCCGAACGGGGGAGATGTTTTATATTACTAAAATCGGACAGCGTTATTAGATTGATGATTGATAATTCGTATGCCCTCGAGTGCTTTCTTCCTTTTTGACAATAATATTTTAATGGATTGACATTATTAGTTGATTAACTAATACCTCGACGTTGATTAATTAGGATTAAAAAATTGGATATTTATTTCTCACACAGTTTTCGTAAATCGTTATTGATATATCGTATGGCGGATACGTTCTTTATCTATACTACTAGCAAGGTGTGTATATTTTCATCATAGCTCGATATTTTGAATTAATTAAATTGCGAATAAATTCAAATCAATTAAATAAAAATATTGATAAATGCGAATGTTTATATGAAAAGAATACTCTAAATAATAAAAGCAATAAATATATGCAAATACCCGAGAAAGGAAGATGCAATTTATTAAGACAATATATTATATCGACTTACTAGATTACGAATGTCTCCGCCAAAAACTTGATAGAATTCGATCAATTCATATTTTAGTTTCAAAAAAATATCTCGTAAATTAGAAAGTAAATGAGATCTCTTGCGATACTCGCAACATAATTAGTATCTTAATTTTTTCGCAGCTAACTATATAAGCTTACCAGAAGTTGGCGGGACTACAGGGTTTGGCATGCCATTCAATGCATGCGGCAATTGTCCAGCGGCCAATGCAGTCATTGGATTGATGTATGTTCCCTGTGCGGTCGCGGCTGCCATGAGCGCCGCTTGTTGCTACAATAAAGAAAAGAATTTCAATCAAAAAGAACGTTCTCTCTCGTATTTTTCCGTTACTATTTTAGTAAACAGTTTTTGAATTTATTGCAAGAAACGAAACCTGCGATCTTGATGAATATTTATCTAATCAATATTATTTTTATTTATTCGAAAACTTTTTATTTCAAATTGATGAAAAAGAAATTGCGGGTAAAAAAATTTTCCTCGATGATTTTGAAAAATATCGTAGAATATTTTAAATGTAGCAGTTTTTGCGAAAACGATATTTTTTCTTCCCGTAAACTGGTCAAGTCTGGGAAAAATTAAATCACGAAAGGTGATTGCGGCGGACCTCTTTGCATGCCGACGTTAACGCGACGGTATCGTGTTTCGGCCGATCATTTCCGAGAGTAACGAGGGACGAGCCATCACAGATTGTGAGTCGCGGTAACGAGGACAACAAGGCGGTAATGCGGTAACGCGAGAGCCATTAACGGTAACACGACCCACCTGAGCGTAAGCGCTGTAAGCGCCGAACTGATTGAAGACGAAGGGGTTAAGGAGGCTCATGTTCCCGGCCATTTGCTGCATGCGTCTTAGTTGTCTCTCTTTATCAGTGTCTGCGAATTTTACCACTATGCTGGATGACGCACCCTGCAACAGATAATGCAATATTCATAATTTCACTCTCATAACGTTGGAATTTTACGACGTGCCAGATGCTACGTGTACATTTTAACGATCTCCGTAACGAGCTATTATTTTACAGCACATAGGATCAACGTGTGAAAAAAATTATTTTTAATCAGATTTTTATAAGTGAATAAATATAATTGAGGATTTATACAGTGTCAGTATTTTTCACGATATCGTCTGTGCGAAAAATGCGGAAAGAATCAAGTTGTTTCATTAAAATAATTTCTCATGTAATAAATTTCACTCGTCGAAACTGTCGAGTTGTAATTAGAACTTTGGAAGCTGAACTCTTTTATATGTATATTTCACTGTCGATTAATAATTTTTCTATCTATTGTTAAAATGAAATAATTTATAATCGTAATATTTCCTCGAAGAAAATGCAATATATATACGGCAAAATAATATTAAATATAACATACAAAACAAAATAATCGCTCGCACAACGCTTGCTAGAAGGAGCACAGATATAAAACATACAATGAAGAAGTGATTCGCAATCTTTTCGCACGAAAAAGACTTCTCTTTTGAGATGCTCGCGAGAATATGTAAGGCGATGACGGTCTCACAACGTCTAAAATATAAATGGAAAGGCAACAGGTGGTCAGTGGCCATTGTGGCTGCAGAGAAAAGCTCGGCTTTCGCGCGCGAGCTCCCGGTGATACATTATATTCACGTCATCAATGCAAATGCTGGCTGGGCGCGCGTTCCTGAGAGTTTATATAACAGTTGTAATGTTACAACTTGCGTAACGAGACTTTTAGCCTGGTCACGCGACTTCGCATGGCATACTTCACCGTGCTTCTCTCGCGTGCACCTCTTTCCTCTCTAGTTTTTTTTTTATGTCGCTCGTTTGCTTTTTCTCAACATCCTTCCTTAGGGAGCCTAAAATGCTCACAATGAAAGGGCGTATATCAAGTAAAATTATTCATGTAAATATATTCCATAATCTTTCCTAATTAATTCAACATTTTTATGATATTACATTCAGTTTCATAACTTCTATCGATTCGACGTTTACTAACTGGTTCCGTCTTGATTCATACACTAACATTAAATCGATATTATCGTGATGAACGACCTTTCCTTTTACAAAAGCTTCACGTCGCAGACAAAAATTGTTACACAATGAGAAATGAATCTCATATGTACATATTAAAAATATGGCCAGATGGATCTATAATAGGCGCATTTATTTCTTGAAAATCATTGGAATAATCGATGTTCTCATATCATATAAGAACTCGATGATTATTAAACTTGTAATAGTAACAATATGCTAATTGAATTAATTATTTTATATTTGATGAAATTATCACATTTTAAAAAAGTCTTTTAAAAAACTAAAATAAGTGATATATAAAAATAGAATTTTTCAATTTATCTATAAGAATATCAGATATATATTAAAGTGGGATTTTTAAGAATAATTGAATCGAACAATGCGAGGGTATAAAACTGCAGATTATTTTAAGTGGCACTATTTCTGCAGATGCTAAAATTTATACAGTAATAAGAAACCGTAAAATGAAAAGTTCGGTCTGCGACATGATTGTTATGCACCAACGACAATTGGAGCGTATATCGATAATCGATCGATCGTCTTCACTCCGCGGGAATTCTCCGCAAAAGGCTCAAGGCTCGTTATTCATCAGCGAATCACATACTAGCTGGCTGGTGCAATTGCTTTTAATTTAACGACGAGGACACCGTCAAATTCAGAATCGATAACACGATATATCCGCCCAACAGATTTCCACGGAACGTCACCTTGTGATACATCGCGTTTTGTCCCTATTAGATCGATCGAGATGTCGCCTCGCTGGCTTCAAAGACAATTCCGATGTGAAACGTTTTCAGCATATATGTATGCGCACACCAGCCCGTTCCGACACTCTCGCGGCAATGCGTGCGCCATGCGTCGGGATATTCGCTCTACGCGCGTTAAATGCTCGCCCCCCGGAAGAGGGAGCGATTTTACGTCGACGCCAATCGACGCTGTCAGAAACACTCGCTCGTTTCGCCGCGCCAAATTTTGCTTTTATTGTTTTTTTCCTTTTTTTCTCTACGTCGCGCGTTTTGTCCAGAACATTCGAATGGGCATTCTCATCGAATGTTCGCGCGACAAACGAAATCACGCAGGTGCGAGTAGCTTTTAGAAGAGACTCTCCTATTGTCTCTCCTCCGTGACCATCGCAGACTCGAGAGGACGTAATGCGAACCATTGTTTCCTGATATTTTCAGAAGAGCGAGGATAACTTAATTTTTCGAAAATGTTACACACAAATAAAGAGTGAAGCAAAGGTGGAGGGATAGAGGTAAATATTTCTATTCTATTTCTTCTCGCGCATTTGGAAATATATGTATACTTTGAAACTCAAGTTATATACGAGCTTTAGTCGATAATTTACGTTGAAAGGTCGGATACTTGGAAGGTTATTGCGTAAAAATCATCTCTCTTTGACTTTTCATTCACGGCATCACCTTCGGCAACGCGTGCGGCAGACACATCGTTGTATTTGGCATTTTCGAACGCTGTGAAGGGCTCGCACTATACGAGCACCTCGGTTATTAAAAGTTTCGTTTGAGGTCGGGCCTCGAACAGGGTCAAACGTGCGTATAACCGCGAGCGTCACGAGAAAACTAGCGATCAGGTGCAGTTTACAAAAGCATAAAAGTTTTGGGAGCGCGGATGTAACTTTCTGCATTACTATAACTATAACTAATATCGAGAGTTTTGCGCGATACACCTTCCTTTTTAGCTTAGCTATATATACGTTTTGCGTTACTCCTTAAAGCTCTGTGAAGGAACAAAACTGCAAAGCATACTTTTACGTTCTTTAAAGGTCATTTATTTTCACTATTGCAATTTAATTGATCTAAAAATTCTTAATTTCTCGAAAAATTTTCAATAAACCACATTATGTTTAAATTATTTAAATCTCAAAAATATTTTAGAGAATATTTTTTATATTCAAATATAAGGTTTAAATCTCTGAAATTGTTTTGTCGCTTAACAAAAGTTATATAACAAAGTGCTAACAAAATTATATTTTTTTCTTGTATATTTCAAAATTCAATCTTTTTTTTAGTTACAATTTTACTATACGCGAGAGAACCGAGAAAGTTCTAAATTCAAACTTTTGCAATAATAAATTCGCTTAAACGACTCGTTGCAAGCAACGATCATGTCGAAAGTCTATTATTTTTTTTCTTTTTCTTGATAATAATTCGAGATATTCTTGTTGCGAGTCACAACTATGGCAATTACGAAAATCTTCGTAGCGTATGAGAAACTTCTTTGTTCAGATACTTCAAGTTCACCGAATACATCGTACGCTCTAAATATTAACGAGTTCGAGGTCAGCGTTGACGTAAAACAAAAAATTTGAAAGTCAAATTTTCAAACAACTATCGCGGTCCGTGTCAATCAGCGTGTGCGTATTACGTTCTTTCGTGCGAGAAAAATCGTCGAGCCGCGCTGGTTACGCGCGATGAACGGCATCGACGCGTGCTCTCCCCGAGAAGATAATTTGCGTCGACAGTCTCGAGCCCCGAGGTCTTGTGCACCACGCAGGTGTAGATGTCCATAAGGTATGTGTGTGTGTCTGTGTGTGTGTGTGTATGTGTGACATTTACGCGAGCACATAGGTACGTTGTCGCGCACGTGTGCGGCATGGAGGAGACGAGGCTGGAGCAAGGCGTGGCGCGGTCGGGGTTGCGCGGGGGAAGCCGAGGTCGTATCGGAGCCAGTGAAGCCGAAGCCTCATTATTGGGGGATTACGGTTCATTAATTCCGATCCAACGTTCTGAACTGCACGCGAAAAGGAAAAGCCGTCCTCTCCCGAGAGCCGGAGGTATCATGCGGAGAACGTTTGAAGCCGCTGCCGCTCCCCCTTGCTCGTTATGTCTGTCCTACGTGTCGCCCCCGTTAAGGTTGCCCCTTTAAAAAATGTCGATATTAAAGCTCGCGCGCGCGCGCACGCACCTTTTTCCATTATGATTTCATGAGCCGACGCGAACGTGGGTTGCGCGTCGCGTTTGATGTTTCATCCGCGCGCGTACGTCGTTGTCTGGTTGAATTTAAGCTCGCCATTCTCAGAGACGCGTAGTCGATGCTTTTTTATATCCGCACTTCGTCGGCGTCTCGTCGCTTCTCATTAACCGAAGATACCGGCACGGCGGTCGAGGGAGGGATCGATCGAGAGAACTCTAAGATAAAAGTTGGCAAGTATATCTCTACCCCCGGGTACTTGAAGCGGCGCCTCAGCGTCGGAGCTTAGCTCAGAGGGCTACAATATTGGGCAGGCCTTGCCAACGGAATGAAGCAATTACCTGCTGATTGGAGGCTCGCCCGTTAGCCGCACCATCACACTTGCCAATCCGCTAGATGGTAATTTCAATAGATACAACTGGAACCGCAAGACCGGGCGGAACGCCGATTGCTCCTCGTCCTCTCGTATGTGATTCTCTGTCGAACCGGAATACAGAAGCGAGCGTTTCCAATTCGCGTCGACTGTATTTCAAATTACAAACCGCTCACGCGATCCTTTTAAATGTCGATGGAAAATCGTAAAAGAGCATCGAATTGATAATATTAAAAGATTTCGAGTGCACTCGTAAAAGGTCGAAACAATAGCGTAAAACAAGAAGAGAAACGAGATAAGAGAAAAATGTAATAATATAATTATACATATAAATGAGAGTAGCCATAATGTATTATACGAATCATTCGTAATTTATTCTACAAGTATTTTGCGCGTTATAATAACATGTCACTACGTTTTAAGCAATTATTATTTTCTGCTTTTCTCTCTCCGATCAGCTGTTTAATCGTAGTGTTCGTCTTATCTCTTCTAAATTTTTTTCCTGTCATTTCTCGTTTGTATCTTTCGGTTTCTCTCTTTATTTAATATTTTTCTTTACATATAATTGAAGAATTGTATATATATTTTTTTATTTTAAAGGATTTCTGAAATATACAACAGAATAAATATATTTATTTAGATATTCATATATCGTTTTATCTAATTGTAAGTAAATTTGTTCGATTGATATCGTAAT
Source organism: Prenolepis imparis (assembly GCF_030444845.1). Lineage (NCBI taxonomy): Eukaryota > Metazoa > Arthropoda > Insecta > Hymenoptera > Formicidae > Prenolepis > Prenolepis imparis. Next base: position 16,445,686 of record NW_028141160.1, read on the forward strand.
GAAGACGTAGAACAAACGTCGTCGAAATCCGCTGAAATTGGCACTCTTGAATGTACACGGAAATCAATTATTAACGTTAACATCGCGTCGCTTTGTTGACGGGGTGTCTCTATCACAAATGCGGCGCTCTCCGTGCTGGATACGTTCGTATCGATTCGACGATACCACCTTGTAACGGAGGGAGAGTCGGCGCACAATGAGGAATCACGACAAGAGAGCCTTATCGTACGAATAATCACTTCGAATCCCGCAGTAAGGACGGGATCTTGCTGATGGGCTCCTGTGCTCTCACGGTCGATCGCGCTTCTTTTCCACGGTCGTCCATTCTTCCCTTCCCCTCTACCCCTCGCCCCTTTCTCATGCTTCGTCTTTCTCTTTCTTTGTAAAGATTCGGACTCCACAGTCGTTCTGACTCCCGATACACACGAAAGACCCGCCAAACAAGTAACAGTTGTACTGGAGATAAAAGCAATGCAATTACGAGGCCGCCGAGGGAATTACTCAGGGAATGTCTTTAATTAAATGTTGGGAGCAGTTTCCGAGCCTCCGTTAATGCAGAGACAATTTCCTTCCATCCACTTTCCCGTGCGCGCGCGAGCGCATGCTGTTCTCGACCAGAAAGGCAACATCCGGCCGGAGATGGAAACCCCGCCGTTACGTCCGCGCGTTACGTCCGAGATTCGCGGGCATCTCGATTTAACGAAGTTTTAAAGTTTGCGTGCCTAATCACTCGCGTCAATGTCCATTTAGAAACTCGCTCGACAAGTATCGATTTCCATCGTTCGAGTTTCCTTGTTCCGATCGAGAAGCGCGCATCGCATTCTGCGCGAATCGCTTATACGCATCCGATTGACTGTTCTCGTTAAAGTTTGTTGGAATAACTTCAATTGGCCACTGTATCTTATCACTTCTGCGAAACTCTCTGTATGATGAATTCTCTGTCTACTTGGAATCCAATTTAGCACGTAAATTCCGATTAATTTTGCAAAATCCAACTAAAGAAAGTGTATCTACCTCATCAAAATATTTTATGACACATTAAACATGTTAATTAATCCTAATCTGATAAATTTAATAAGAGTGTGCATAAATTCTTATTTTTATTATGTTTATATTAAGATATCACTACAGTTGGCTATAAGTTGAATTGTTTCAATTTTTGTAACACTGTAGATTGTTGCGTATATAGACATCTTGTCGCGAGAAGATGGCAACGATCGACGGTCTGCCAAAGTTACGCAAATAGGACCAAGGGGACATTATTCCACGACTCGTTCTGACGCGACGCGACGAAACACTTCACGTGGTTTTTGTTTTTATTACGAGACATTTCCTGGAGATATATGTACGCGAGGGGGAGATTTCGGTGCGCGAGGAGCGCGACGTTGGAGGGTTTGCGAGGCGTGACAAGAAATGTCACACGCTTCGAAAAGCATAACTACATGAGGCCTGGGCTCGGTTGCATGCCGGCTGCGTTGACACATACGAGACAAAAGGAGGAAAAAGAGAGAGAAGCGGAGCGGTACCCTGCAATGCGCACGAAAATATTGAGCCCTTGAAAAAATATTGCCCGTTGCGTGATGCACGAATGCGCCTATGATTCGAGACGTGTAAACAGGGCTGTGGATCGATGCGATCAAACAAAAAAGTGTGCGAAAAACTTCGAAACTCGAGATGTAATACCTGTGCAGCTATAATGCATATAGGATTGCGTGACGCGCGTGTCCGGAAAAGCTAGATTATCGTCGCGAGTAAAAGTATTCAATTCTTTACACAAAAAGTAGAGTGAAATCATGTTATCTCAACACATTTCGCGTGACAGAGTCACAGTTTGTAATAACATTATTAGGGGTCGACGGAAATTTTTATAATATTTTATAAAGCATTAACTTCGCGCAGCGCAAACTTGTAGTTGATACCGCGAATTGGTTTACACGTTTTCTGATAAGCGAGAAGAGAGGGAGGATAAAGTTATTCCTCTGTTAAAGCATTTAAAAAAAAATTGAGTTTAAAGCGACGAGAGAAGAGAATGGCGGAATCCGAGAATACATTGAGCCGCTGGAAAAATATTGTTCGCTAGGAAAGGCACGGAAGCGTTGCTGCGAGAAGTGTAAACCGCATTATACGGGCCGTGAAATCGGAAAAAAATGTTTGTACTGGTCGGTGTACACAGACGTCTCGGTATTGTTAGAAATTAAAATTTTTTTCGAGTGTAATATCTCCGAATGACGAATGTAAAATCGGCTAAAATATTGAGCGCTCGAAGAAATATTGCTTGTCGGGTGACGCGTAAATACGTCGATTCGAGAAACATAAATCGCATTAAAACCACTTGTGAAAACGAAATAAAATGCGCTTATAGTACAGAGGTTTTATGATAATGTTTTTGCGTTATCAAAAATACTGTGATATTAATCTCGCGCGACTACGTACGGCGTATCTATTAAAAATATCGCGTTTTCAATGGAAAACGTGTTACGTAATTTATCATTGCGTTTAAACTTCATATTTACATTGCAATAATATATTGACGATGAAATAATCTCAGTTTGTTTATCACAAATTAGAAAATAAATTGTTTATAATACTTCCTAATATAATTTTGTTCTCGTGTGATAGATATACGAAATATATAATTTTCGAAATGACATAAGAGCATAATGTAAAATCTTGTTAAATATATGTACAGTTTTTCAGTTTATATCGCTATCAAATTTATATTTATTGAAATTAAATATTAGATAAGTCATTACGAATAAATCTTGCGTAAAAAATAATTGCAAAAAAAAAATCGATGTTAACGTGTGTATTTGTCATTAAAAAAAAGAAAAGAAATGATTATCCATATTGTGTACCTACATCATGTGGATTTCATAAGGTGTTACAATTTCACGCTTCCACCACGAGCCAGTATGTCGTCTGCAGGCCGACAGCGCGTCGTCGCGTATTACAGTATCAGATTGCAAATCAATATCTCATTTCGTAGGTATGAGCCGAGATGTTGCGTTCGTAATGCAGTTTCGTGACCGAGAGTGTCGACGTGTCGAGTGGCTGAAAGCAGAGGGTACACACGCGAGATGACGTACGTGTACGATCGTACATATATTCGGCATTTTTATGCGCGCACACATATGTGCCTATATAGATCGACGCTTCTCTAAGTGTACGAGCGAATAGATAGGACGGGGCAAAATTGGAAGGGGTTGTGATCTTGCGCCAGGTCAGAGGAAACTGGAACGAACATAGTCAAGCCGAATTACTCTTGGGGCTCCATAACATCGCGTCCTTCGCGATAACGATTGTTTTCTACGAAAGATTTATATTGATTGGCTAAAACAGAGAACGGATACATTTTTTTATCCGCTGCCTGTTATTGCCTTATTTTCAAAGTGAGGGCGAAATAAAAATACATTATCTTCACACAAACGTATTATTAGATAAACTGTGAGATATCGAGCTGAGATATTGAATTACATTATTTTTTTATGGCCAAACAAATTGAAAAAGAAGAAACGCGGCTATTTTAAATCTTTACGCGTAAATCACGCTCATATGATTCGTTGATATTAAATTTGTTTGACACAAACGTTGCCTCTCTTTCTCGCCGCTCTTCTCCTTCGTGCCGCGCAAAATTTCATAACGTCGAGATCTGCATAATTCGCCGCAATAATTAAGCCGCCTGCGCTAGAACGCTATCACGTGCCTTTCGTATCTCTTCTGGGTCGAATAATTCAGGGTCGAAGGTCGGCATTTCGGCGAAAGCGTTAACCCCGACACTCGCTGCCGCTTTCGCCTTCTCGCCTCTCATCCCCTCGGCCACGATTGCGCGCCGTGAAATCTCGTAACATCGGCGTCGAGATTTGCATAATTCGTCGCGATAATTAAGCAATCTGCATATTATGGCCCGCGTGCGCTGTCAGTACCTCTTTCATTAGATAAATAGTCGCGGTCCTGAAGTGGCTCTTCCCTTCCCCCTCCTGTTCTTCGTCTTCCACCCATATTTGGCTATTAGATTAGGGCGTTGTAACGAGTAATATTCACGTAACCAACTCGCGCTTCCACCCCCACGATTTCGCCCAGCGCACGACGGTCGTGCACGTACGCGCGTTTAATGTACGACGTGAACCGCAAATCCCTTGTGTCGAATATCAAAAGTGACGCCATCTTCCCTTCCTAATAATCTCACATACAACATACAAGAACATGAAATATGATGGATCCTATTACTCTTCTCTGATAGCTCTAATAACATAAAAAGACGGTTTCGTGTTTTGTGTCATGCTTTCAAAATGATAAAAAAAATACATTGCTGGATGTATGTAAAAATTACCAGAAATTTGTATTATTGATTATATATTTTGTTTGAATATATCACTGCTTGATTTTCTTATTTTGATCTTCTGCTTGTAAAAATTTGCATATTAAGCTTTCTAATATTTAATTTTCTTTTTCTCCTTTATAAGCAGCTTATAATCGATGAAAATTATTTAGAGCCTTATAAAATGAGAAAGACAACGTAAAAGCAATATAATTCCATATAAATCCTTGCGATCTCAATTGTACATTATAGGTCTAATAATTGTCTGAGATGCAAACTCTCTTAGGCGCGTCAATGCATGTCAGCCGTCGGTCGATAGGCAATAACGCCGACAAGGACGATCGGAGGGTCCGGCAAGCGGCTTTGCAAAGTTTCGCCAATCAGCAGGTGGAATCCTGGACGGAACTCACTGACAATTCAATTACAACTGGGAATTCCTGGTCCGACCCTAAGCCGAGAAAGTTTGGCGGTTTGACGGAGACCGAGGGACGCTCTCTCCGAGGGCTTGCGGAGGGGGAGGCAAGCCGCGCTTCTCCAAGTGTTATGCAGATTTCTGTTTGGCCAGTCATTACTGGGGTGTTTGCAGGCACGACAGCCATTGCTACGACTACCCTGCCCGATCTCCAACCACCAGTCAACCTCCTTCCCTTCCCTACCGTTAACGGAAGACGGTTATCTACTCTCTGGCCGCGGCAGCGCGCATCTCTATCCTCGATATTCATATCAGCACCCCCGCAACCCCCTCCTCTCTTCGGTCAGATGTAGCGCTTCTATGAATATTTACCCTCCTTTCTGTTAATATCGCGTACGTGACATTTTCCGAGCGTAAATACGCACCGGCGTCCGTGAACACGATGACTAGCGGTCATCGGCTGAAGAGGTGGATCGGAAGATAAAAAAATAACGAGCTTCGATCGAAGAGAGGAGGTCGACCGACATTGTATGTAATATTACACGACGTAATATACTCACCGGCATAGTTTGGCTACCGTGTAGAGAGTTTATCGCCGCCAGTGCTTCTTGGTGCGACGAGAGTTTCACGAATGCACAGCCTGAAACAAAAAGAAGAGAGAGGGTCATTAAAATCCAATGAAAAATAGATCATAAATTTCACATAACTGGTGTCATATTTTTTTAAGCATTTAGTTATTACGTATTAAATAAATATACACTCTACATGAAAGAATGAAATAAAAAATTGCGAAATGAGAGATTAAATAGAATTCATGACGTTCGATATTCATTTGCCAGAAGGAGCGCTGTGAGTGGCGACGAGGCCAGCTTTCTTTTCTTTGTCAGAAAAATTTCTGTGGCACACTCTGGATCCGGAAGGAAGCAAAAATACTTTTATCTTTGTGAGAGAGAGAGGAAGATCCGCAAGAGTGAAAAGAGTTCCGTTTCCGCGGAGCGAGGCCGTTCCCGCGACAATGATGGAACGATTAATCGCTCTCCTACCGCCTGCCACGTGCGCTCATCGCCGGTAGTTAGATGGAGACACGGCGAAGACAAAGAGCTCGGGGGCCCTTTGAAAAATTGACGCGCCAGCGGAGCGCAACGTGCACTTTAATAAAAGATGTTTACCGCGCGCGGACAAGCGCTTCGTAATCCGGGACGACGCGATGGTGTGGCCGCGGTTTCGTGCAATAACTATTTGTATCGTCGCCAGGGAATGATACTCGACAATCGTTGTCATCGTTTGCGCGCGTCGTATAAGCGGGATAATCCACTGGATCGTCGTATCCGGTTTATTGAAAAGGACTTGTTCGAAAATAAACTTCCCGATTTTGCTACGCGAGAAGAAACTTGGAGGAGTTTCTCGCCTGCAGAAATCGCAAGGGCAACATCCAAACGACATTTTATGCCGCGGTATTGTTTTAGTTTTTTTCTTTTTTTTTTCCAGAGAACATTGAATTTTATAGATAGAGAGCGCGCGAGTTTGGATTCAATCGGCGTCTCGAGTTTTTCACCTCGTAAAATATCAATCGATGGAAGCTGTAATCAAATTTAACGTAATCGTGTTACAGTCACAGTCAGTTGAAACACACTGCAGTTTAACTGCGCGAGAATTTCGTAACGCGGCAGAGCTTTTAAAAATGAGATTAACCTTTTCGAGGATCGAATATCGCTCAATATACTCGCCAATTTCTGTCGAGCGAGCGCCTCTTGAAAAATAAACGAAACTCGATTGCGATATGCTTCTGGGAGATGGGACGGATCAGGATTGAAGGGAATTAGGGCGAAAAGAGGGCGCACCCACTCCCTTTATCTGCTGAAGTATGACACGATAACGTACCCACTCGTCCCTTTCCTAAACTTTGGACCTTCCTCTGATCTCAGCATAGCCCTCGTCTTCGACATTCAGTTTCAACACGGACGGACAATTTTAGGCTTTCGATCAATATATTAAGTTTCAAAACTTTTTATGACATATTATATATACAAAAATATTACACGCGAATGCACGTCATGCTTAATAAATGCAAAAATTATGTATCTTTATTATTTAATTTACTAATTTTGCGCGATAGAACATATCGGGTATGCTGTATTAGATGAAGAAATAAAGAAAAGATAATCACATACAACTGTTCTAAAACGCTAAGTAATTGGAGCACAAAAAAAATGACAAAGCGGTTCTTCCCGCTTTGTTCCCGGCAGCTCATTAAGTGGCGTTGCTTGACGGCATTATACTCCTTGCCTCTCTAGCCCTTCCTGTCTGAAACACCTGGCGTCCATTGTAGCGATGATAATGTCGCCATGTCAACCTCATGCCGCTACATTAATCAGGTCGCTACATTGAATCTCGAAAACTCGAATATTTAACCAGGATCGAGATCTTCACTAATGCGCGTGCACGCAAATACATACAATTGGCACAATCGTTTACAAACGTACGTAATAAATTAATTCGATCAGTAAACTCGATATTATTTCGCTTTTATCGTATTAATCTGCAGGATTTAAGCGAACAATGTTTGCGATTATCATTATGCATCTCGCGAGGAAATTCGTAACAGGAAAATGAGCGAAATTTCTGAAGGATCATATCGGACGGAACGTACGAGATTTCGTTGTCAGATCCCGGAGACACGTATACGGTCAATGTAAGAATTCACCTGAGCTTTCAAAGCGTTCCTCTCTCGTCTTTCCCTTTTCACGGAGCTCTTCGAAAACGATGCACACTTGAGATTTTTCTTCGACGCTTCTCGCATCGGCAGGATGCAAACTCGCGCAAAAATAAAGGACTCGAATTTCACGAAACTTTGCTGTATACTCAGTTGACATCATACGCATATGTATACGTATGTGTGTACGAGAGGATCAATATGTCATGTTTTTGACTAGTAGATGTATCAAGAGAAAAAATACACGAAAAAATTAATACAATAAAATCATATAAATATATAAATATGTATATAAAAATATATAGTTATGTAAATATGTTATCTAATATATAAAATGTTCTATAAAATATATATTTTATAACATATAGAGCATGTAAAAATATTTTTAAATTTGTTTTTTTTTTATTATGATTATGTTAGATTGTAAGAAAGTAGCACACATATATATACAGACATAGGATCGTTATTATTGATGAAGATAAAAATCATGAGATAACTCGAAAATACCTAATTAGTAATCAAGATATAGCCGAGTGTTTCAATTCAAATAAAGTTAGTTAGATAATTTGCTGATTATTTGGGTTTGTAAAAGAAGACCGTGCAAGAAATATATATCTGAAAACGCTTAATAACGGAATAGCTATGACTATTCCGGTGGCTCCTTTCTGTCGGCTCGAAGGCTATGTTTGCCGCTCTTCTTCCGCCTTCCTCATACGAATAGCGTCCAACAACAAACAGTAGACAGACTGTTCGCTGAATCGACGGCTCTTCGTTCACGGTGAACGAGTAAAGTTTCGTGGTCCTCCCCTGACTCACTCTCTCTCTCTCTCTCTCTCTCTCTCTCTCTCTCTCTCTCTCTCTCTCACCCCCGGGCCGTTTCGTCCCGAATTCTTCTTCCTTCAATTTCAGCCGCCGCTCGCGCGCTACCATCACGATGGGTTCCGACCGATCGATAACGCCCGCGAGACTTTCCACTCATATATTTGATTGCTCGGCAAACATGCCTAAGTTTATCCCACGGCCATCGCCATCGTCGAGCGACTACTACTACTACTACTGCGCGGGTGATGCCACGACTACCCTTACGAGCTCATACGCGCATATCAGTGCCTTGAAACGCTCAGACATCATCGCGAGTTTGTTCGCTCAAGGCATTGCGCTCAAAGTCGATCCTGTTAAGACTGCGATGTAATTCCAGCTACAAAGTATCCTGAAGTATTCGATCTCGATGATGGAAGAGCACGAGCATCAAAATCACGAGCGCGCGTGCGTGCAAATTAAAAGTCCATCTTGTCGATAAAATATCCTACTTTCTACAGTTTGACATATAAATAGTAAGCTTTAAAAAAATTGGAGAACAACGTAGTAAAAGTAAAATATTTATCACGCACGTCGGTGATAACATCGAGCGCGAAGGGAAAGAGAGACAAAGCAACCTTCTATTCATATTCCCTTCTTTGTAATGGCTTATTCAATTATTCTTTAGCGTCGTAACTGTGTCGCGCCATTAACTTCGCTTTTACTATAAACGATTCGTGGCCTTATGGTACAAGTGTGTTAACTCATTTGTCGAGCTGCCGCTCGATAACGAGTCAAGGCAAGGCGAGGTGTAGCGCATTTAGCGATCGATCTTCTTCTTTACTCGTTTCCGCGAGTAAAACTTGGCGGAAGTTGTACGCTTCATTAATCAACAGTTGATAATTAAATCATGCCGCGAACTTAGTACGAAAAAATACCCCTACTCTTTCGTTTGAGTTCGCTATAATGTTAGAAGGCCCCATTAAAGAGTAATTGTTTCGCTACGTTACGAAAGCGCAATGCCGCCGATCGATAGACCTTTTATCCAAGTGTGAGCGTTCCAAAAGAAGCGTCAGTGCAAAAATAGAATTATCGTGATCGATGGGCGAAGAACATCTGTTACCGTGGCTGGTGAAAGAGGGCGATTTGAATATAGACCCATCGATATACGCGCGCATCGTCTGTCAACCTTTGTGACTTGGTTGTAAGTCGCTAGTGAACATCTGTTTTTGTAACAGCTGAAGATGAACAGCGCACATATAGGGGGCTTAACATTCTCGAAATTTAATTTCTTTTTTGCATAAGTAATAAAAGCGGATGATTGTGTGAGTTTTTGTAGTCCCCTCGGATCTAAAGAATTATATAATTATATATCTCACAATTATATGCCTCGCTTCTTTGTTATATTACAGATAATGTAGTGTCACATGATGATATTAAATACTGTGTAAATACTTTACTTTTACAAAATGACATAAAAGCTAACGCGAGAAATAATTGATAGTTAACATCATTATAATATTATAAATATCAATAGTTATTGGATTAATGCAAGTAAAGAAAGTTTAGATAAAAAGATCGTTAATAATCATTAACATAATAGTTAATCATGATAGTTTTGTGAAAATATATATATATCAATACGAAAATGAGAAAGAAAAGTATAATGATGTCTTTCAACAACGTAGATTTAATTTATAATTGAGTTAATTTTCTTTTAATTTTGAAACGACGCTTTCAACATGTTTTTACGAGTGAAAAATGCGAAATACTTTTTATCATTTGAGAATACATACGAGAGGGAAAAATAATCCGGTTGAACTGAATAGATTCGTGTCACGGGTGTGAAGGAATACAGGAATACGAATAGTCTTGCCAACATGTAGCAAATGGGTGGAGTTCTGACTATTTCACTAATGGCATGGAGCATTGAAAGAAGGGACGTGCTAAAAAAGTTATTAACGACTTTGCGAAATGCCTGTTAGGGTGCGACTACGTGGAATAGGTCATGTGGGATTTAATATCGAGCGCAAACTCGGTGGCGTGGAGTTCCCGTATATATGTATAATACATTATACTTCATGACGCATTTGATCCATTCTATTCGCACGAAACGACACTTAACGAAATACATTTTTTAAAATTATTTTTAGACGCGAGCGCCAATTGATTATCTGTTCTAACTTTAGATATGTTTAATAATTTTGCAGCAGAAGTTACGATTATGTTTTATTTATTTATAATTAATTTAGAATTTTGAAAAAAAAATATATCATTACACGTACAATTTTTATTACATCCATCAACGATAACGAGAAATGAATTATTATTTATACATTACTATGATTATGAAAACGACGTCTTTATCATAAGTTTCGTAGAATAATCTGGCGACTATTATCTATAATATATCAATTATGAATCAAATCACCATCGATAGCAAGAATAATCGAATTTATTTCATTAACGAAGCCACTAAATTCGGGAAATGGAGCACGAATTCGCGTAATTGCTACGGTTGCAGATTTCACAAAGTGGACGATGTCTATTGAGTCTCTTAAGTAGAACAAGCTGAAACAAGCGCGCCGTACGTATCTATATATCTACGTCCTGCCTACAACCGGGCGTACGAGAATCGAAACGAAAAAAGGTGAGCATTAAAAACGCTGACAATGTTACTAAACATTCGTATGTGTCGGTACTTTTTATAATCGCGAGATGGGATCGAGATTGCGCGGACAAAACGAGCCAGAGGGACAAAAGGACTATCACAAGTACAGAGAAAGCAGCAAACATTTAGACAACACAGAATACAGATAAAACAAAGTTTATATATTCCAGATAATAAAAAACAGTGAAAAACAAAAAATAATTTTAATCGATTGTCTCTCATACAGCATGTAAAATAATAATAAAAAAAAAAATATCGGAATAATTGATTAATATAGTTTACAACATAATGTTTGCAAAACTATTAGCAATGTGTACGTTTTATCATTTTATATTTTAGTCGTATACTTAAATATCAAAATTGACATCAAACACAAAAAGCTGTAGTTGACATTTCCAAAAGAAGAGAAATTTATTTCAAATACCGAAAATTTTGAATACAAAAATATTCTAATATTATTCCTTTAAAATGCAAAAATGGGTTAATACGATATTATGATTTCATGGTATTTTGTGAGACAGACGCTATCATGGCAGTTGACATTTTATTCGGTCGCGTTATCTCTAACTCAATTTTTCGATGGTATTTGCGATACCCTCGTCCGAGGCCCTGTAAATAGTGCACAAGCTCCGAATCACGATGTAGGATACGTCCGGGTCGGACGTATTCGAGGAGAAAAAAATAAGACTCGGCATGGGGAACGGAACGTGGGGAGAAATGTGTATTACGAGCTGGGACAGCAAGTGTAATGTGAGGACACATAATGCCATTATAATGCGGACACGACCGCGTTCCCGGAGGGATGCACGGAGAGCGGGAGCGTAGAGAAAGAAGACGGAAGACAAAGAGACACGGGCACGTACACGAACGTTACCGGGCGTGACACACCCGGAAAGCGCCGTTGCCACGGTGTTATTACGAGGAGATAAATTTTCGACCGGAAAGTCCCTCGTCCTACATTCGAGAAATGTCGCGACTCAGTCAGCCGAGCCGCGTATAAAATTAGCCGTCTCTCTTTTCGACAAGAATTTGAAGAAAAATATGAATATTTTTTCCGACTTTTACACACACGCAAATTTAAGATCGCAACATATAATTCAGATTAATTCTTTCATGCTTTGTTGGATATTTTTTTTTTAAATTGTTATTATAGCGAGATAATATTATTTGTTTAAAAACATATATTTATTTTTTCATACAATGTACTGGTCTAAAAATAGAGTGTAAATTAGCAAAAAATTGTCTATACTAATCACGTACACAGAGAGAATTTCCTCTTAGAATTTACTCTCTGAAAATCATGATAACCGTGGGACAATATGATATGGAAAGAATTTTATGAGAACTTCTCTGATTAATATTTATCACAAAATTACAATAAAATATAAAACATGTTTGATTAATTTTACTATGCAGTTTAGTAAAATTAATCTAACATATATTTTATATTTTATTGTGATAGATATTATTATTTTTATTGTGATAAAAATATTAATCAGAAAAATTCTCATAAAATTCTTTCCATATCATATTGTCCCACGATTAACATGATTTTCAGAGTAAATTCTAAGAGAAAATTCTCTCTGTGTGAATTTACATAATAAAACTAATTTTGCGAATAATAACAATAAAAAATATATAGATAATATATAGAAAAATATATATAAAAAGATATTTATAAAATTTTAAATATATATAAAAAAGTATTTATAACATTTTTAATTTTTAATAGAAATATATATAAGATATAGTATTTATAAAATTTTAAAGAAAGTGTGCACAGAGAGAATTTCATTTAAAAATTTACCCTGAAAATCATGGTAATCGTGGGAGAATATGGTATGGAAAGAATTTTATAAGAGTTTCTCTGATTAATATTTATCACAATAAAAATTATATCTATCACAATAAAATATAAAATATGTTTGATTAATTTTTTGTTAAACATAGTAAAATTAATCGAACATATTTTATATTTTATTGTGATAGATATTATTATTTTTTATTGTAATAAATATTAATCAGAGAAATTCTCATAAAATTCTTTTCGTACCATATTGTCCCACGATTACCATGATTTTCAAGGTATTCTAAGAAAAAATTCTTTCAGTGTATGAAATAGTAAAGTACGAGTTTACCATAAAACCATAATAATTTCAGATTGGCTATAAAAAATTCATTATTCTATCAATGAGAACGTTTTTAAAATCATTATTGTATCGAGATAATTATTTATTTAAAAATTATATTAATTAATTCATAATATATATATATATATATATATATATATATATAATATATTGATACATTATTGAATATATAATATGTATATTGAATAATATATAGAATGTATATAATATATTGATCAAAATAATATACGGATTAGCAAAGATTCGCTTATATACTGATCGCATTCGAGATGAAAGTAATATAAATTTAGACAGCCTGTCGAATATATCTCAATTTTATATTACGCAACAAAAATATGTTGAAAAACTTACCGAGAGTCTTCCATGTATGTACAAAGGACTCGAGAAGCAAGAATTAGACCACTTGAAGCTAATAGTAGAATAATATCTCAAGAATAGTATGCGAGACGTAACTCACGTAACATACCGTTAATGATATGATTCATATGATTGAAGTGTGCCGCACGAGAATCGAGACATCGGTGCGAGCTTTCCCCCTCCCCACTTCCGTTTCTCTCCTGTCTCACTCCTTACGTCCTCTCTCTCTCGTACATCAGCTGTGGTCATCGTGTTAGCTCGAGTTTACGCACTTTTCGTTTGTCATAAAAGTAATCTTCACGTGCCAACGAGATAACGGAAGTATGTATGCGTGTGTGTGTGTGTCGAAATAAACGGGTGATCGTGCGTTTCTTAATCTACGCGTCACAATTAACACGTTTTTCGATGTTGATGAGCGCGTCGAAATAATATAACCTATAACCTATAACCGCGTTCAGTTATTCATTGCGTATTGTGGATTTTCGAAGTTTGAATGTTACGAAACGCACAAATTAGTAAAGTATCATATACCGTGTAGTGCACGAGTGTTCGTATATATGACGAGGAATATCGTACTTTGGATTTTTGAGAAGAGAATTGTACGGAACGCGAAGGAGCAGCGAGAGATTTTTCGGAGCAGCGACTCGGATGCACGCAATGACGATGCATCGACCGGTAAGTGAACTCGTTTATTTATCTAACTTATTCATTGATTTTTTGAAAAGAATTGTAATAAAAAAATCTGATTACCATTTAATTATTGAATACATTACATAATGACCATAAAATTGAGATTTTCTATGAATATTTCAATCAATCAATGAATAAAATATTTTTATTATTATTTTAGCTCTCTGATTATATCTATTATTTATTAATCATGAATACTGATGATTTAGTAACTACAATTATTGATTGCTAGTTTGATTGTTCAGTAATCGCATTAGAAAATGATGCGATGTATATCCTGAATCGTATTACGTCGTGTACGTACGATAATAATATAGTCTGATAAGAATGATGCGCCGAATTTACAATATCGATTATCAAATTTTAGTAAAATTTCTAACACACGTAGGACACACACGATTTCCTCAAAGACGACGCGGAATAAGCAAATAAATTAATGTTTTCATTCAAGATTCAAATACAATCGCGTGCGAATAAAAATTATTACGTGTATTCGCATGACTGATGATTTAATAACTACAATTATTGATTGCTAGTTTGATTGTTCAGTAATCGCATTAAATAATGATGCGATGTATATCCTGAATCGTATTATAATACGTCGTGTACGTACGATAATAATATAAAGTCTGATAAGAATGATGCGCAGAATTTACAATATCGATTATCGAATTTTGGTAAAATTTCTAACACACGTAGGACACACACGATTTCCTCAAAGACGACGCGGAATAAGCAAATAAATTAATGTTTTCATTCAAGATTCAAATACAATCGCGTGCGAATAAAAATTATTACGTGTATTCCCATGACTGATGATTTAGTAACTGCAATTATTGATTGCTAGTTTGATTGTTCAGTAATCGCATTAAATAATGATGCGATGTGTATATCCTGAATCGTATTATAATACGTCGTGTACGTACGATAATAATAAGTCTGATAAGAATAATGATACGCCGAATTTACAATGTCGATTATCGAATTTTGGTAAAATTTATAACACGTAGGACACGATTCGCTCGAAGACGACGCGGAATAAGCAAATAAATTAATGTGTTTTCATTCAAGATTCAAATTCAATCGCGTGCGAATAAAAATTATTACGTGTATTCGCATGACTGATGATTTAGTAACTACAATTATTGATTGCTAGTTTGATTGTTCAATAGTCGCATTAAAGAATGATGCGATGTATATCCTGAATCGTATTACGCCGTGTACGTACGATAATAATATAGTCTGATAAGAATGATGCGCCGAATTTACAATATCGATTATCGAATTTTGGTAAAATTTATAACACGTAGGACACGATTCGCTCGAAGACGACGCGGAATAAGCAAATAAATTAATGTGTTTTCATTCAAGATTTAAATTCAATCGCGCGTGCGCGAATAAAAATTATTACGTGTATTTGCATAACTGATTTAGTAATTACAATTATTGATTATTAGTTTGATTGTTCAGTAATCGCATTAAAAAATGATGCGATGTATATCCTGAATCGTATTACGTCGTGTACGTACGATAATAATATAAAGTCTGATAAGAATGATGCGCCGAATTTACAATATCGATTATCGAATTTTAGTAAAATTTATAACACGTAGGATACGATTCGCTCGAAGACGACGCGGAATAAGCAAATAAATTAATGTGTTTTCATTCAAGATTTAAATTCAATCGCGCGTGCGCGAATAAAAATTATTACGTGTATTTGCATAACTGATTTAGTAATTACAATTATTGATTATTAGTTTGATTGTTCAGTAATCGCATTAAAAAATGATGCGATGTATATCCTGAATCGTATTACGTCGTGTACGTACGATAATAATATAAAGTCTGATAAGAATGATGCGCCGAATTTACAATATCGATTATCGAATTTTAGTAAAATTTATAACACGTAGGATACGATTCGCTCGAAGACGACGCAGAATAAGCAAATAAATTAATGTGTTTTCATTCAAGATTCAAATTCAATCGCGTGCGAATAAAAATTATTAAGCGTATTTGCATGACTGATAGGAGCATGCACAAGTATATTTGCATTTGCATTATATTTACTTCCATTCGCGTGCAGAAATTCAGATGTCCCGTATCGATCAGAAGCTTTTCGAAAGATTTCCGTAAAAGAGTACAAGATTTTATCACACATCGCATCTCTCTCGCGCGCGAATTGTTCTCATCGTTTTATCCTTATTATTCTCTATGCTCTTATTAAGTAGAGTAGCTGGTAGCGAGGTAAAGTGACGAGAACGCAGGAGAGTTCTGCAACGTTCTTTACGACCGTTTCGTAATTGCCAAGGCCTATATAACCTGGCGGCACCGGATCCACCGTCGGTCTCTCTTCCCGCGGTAGATTCATCTAGATTATAGTGCAAAACTACTCTCTCGCTCGGCGCGTATTTACCCGGCATTAAATTACACAGACGGTCGCGCGCGTTGACGAGGGTCGAGCTCGCCCCGCACGGACGCTTTACCGGTTTACTTTCATCACATCCAATATTGATCACGTTCAGCGTGCGCGGCTTTATTTATGCAACGCGGCGCGCATTGTTGCACGGCCGGTTACGGAAATCGTGTCCCGCTTTGATCAGTAGTGTTGCATTTACGTCGGATTTTGTCGCAGCTTTTTCCATCGCACGCTCTCCTCTCTCGCTACCCTATATGTATGTATATCTAGCCGGCGATCTTTCCGCGTATCCCATTCGATACCCACATATTTCGATCGTTTCCTTCCGTACGCAGAGTCGAAGCACATTTGAATAATCGAAATCTTTTTTTTTTTTATTTTAATTTTATAATTATAATTTAAAATATGCAAGATGCATAGGCAATCGTGATTTTAGAATAACGTGAGATGTTTGAGTTTTATGAAAATATGAAAATATTAATTGTATTAATATAAATCACACACACACACACACACACATATTGTTTAGAATATGATAAATCATATCGTTGAGAGAAAGGTCTTGCTTGACAGTGAAAAAAATTTTATTTAGGCGTAATGTGAAAGTCCGAGCACGGTTTACGCGTTCAAGTATATTTTCAGTGATACAAGCGAGAGTATTGCACTACCGAGTCTCGATATATATAAGAACCGCGTTGGTCAGCGATTACGTTGGATTTTGTCCGAGTTTTCCCTCTTTCCCGGCATCGTCGCATCTGGTACCCACAAGGCGAGTGATTCTTTTCCACCTGCGCCAGATGTCTTTCGGAATTTCTTAAAAGACAATGTAAAGGAAATACAAATAAACGTACGTACTACACGCGTCATGCAAAGGGATCTGCAGTATTCGCGAGAAAATTCCGGGCACGTACAGCACTTCCGTTTCGCTCGACGGACGTCTCTCGAGAGCGAACATTTACCCATGCAAATTTTTAGTTATGGCAGGAGCATGCGAAGGGACGCGCTTTCAGTGTTCGATAATCCCTACTTCGCCGTTAAATAAACAATTTCCCTCCACATTCGCGCGCTTTGGCGATGAAAATGTGCCCGGGAAAAAAGAGGGGAAGCGCATGTGGAGTTCTCGATAACGTGCTACACTCTTCTATAAAAAGAAAGTATGCATATAACGTCGTGGTTATATCCGCGCAAGATTCCTTTTATACATGGCATAAATTTTAATCTCCTCGATACTCTCTAGCGAATTACGCAATTGCGGTAAAATGTCGATAATTGCAGCCGCGATTATTATAGGATTATTATCGGTTTATTGTTGCATTTAATTAAGGAATGATAGAAATTAGAAGTGCTTAATTCGAGAGCAGATTTTTTTTTTTTTATTTACGAGGAATAGGACAAAATATAAGAGAGAGAAGGAGAGAGCGTGAGATTGAAAGATAATTAATTTGTGATAATTTGATAATTAGGATTTCTTATCCCTATTTAAAATATATTTTAATCGAATTAAAAGAATATTTAATGAATACATTTATCTCTATCGAGATCATCTCGTTTTCAATATTCTGCGGGATATTTTCGCTTTATCGTTAGCTGTCTGTATGTAGTATCGACACGACCGTTAGAATCCTCGATTCCGCGGCCTTAAGGGACTTAGGAAGGACTACCGGTGAAGGGGTTAACGCACGATTTTCGCGATATTGCGAGTTCGTTACGGCGTGCGGCGCAATTCGCCCTGGGGTAATTCCGATAATACCAGCAATCATCCTGTCACCGAGTTAAGCCCTTGTAAGCTCCCGCTGCCTTTCCGGTAGCAACTCCGGTAGGAACGAGGGCGAAGAGGCAGGGCAGGTATAGGAAAAGGTTGGCGACTTCCCATGGGGAATCTATTCGTTTTCCTCGTCGGAGGACGCCGCCCTTCCTCGCGTTCCCGAATCTCTCTTTCTCGTGCCGTTTCTACGTGTATTTAGGATCGAATGTGGGGAGGGAGACGTTTCTACGGATGAGGACAAACCGAACGTCGTTATCGAAATGGTCGTTTCTGCTTTTGTTCCCAATCGTCGTCAGGAAATCAGCGACGGGCTTGATGATATTTTATTTTATGACATATTACTTAATTGGATATCGACGATAACGGCTACGAGTTTATATATATACGTAGAAGCAGATTTCGTGTGTCGAAAATCTGGATAACAATATTATTATTCGAACGAAGCTGTGTTGTGTACACGGATCAGTAGTTAAAAGAGAACTCATTGCGCGATAAAAGTCAGCAGAGTCTTTCGGAGACAGACTGTGGAAAAAGGTAGGAAAAAAAGCTAAAGGAGGGGCGATTGACGACGAAGAGCGCGGGAGGGCGGTCGAGTATAAGAGAGAATCTCTGGACTAATTAAATAACTAGCAAAGTCACCTAGCAACTTGGCACCTCGGCCCAGTCCATCCCACTTTCCAAGTCCGCGGGTTTTCTTACCGCTCGCTTCTATGTTTCTAGCTGTCTCTGCCGGTCCCCTTTCTTCCTCCAACCCTGCTACCGCCTCCTCCTCGCCACTCTTCCTGCCAGCGACGTCACCTCGTTATTTAATTAAACTTCGCGGAAGCAGCCCCGTAGAGTCGCTTGATACCGAAGCACGTACCTTGTCATCGTCCATTTTCGCAATATCTTACATTTTCAACCGCTAGTTTCGTCTGCCTTTTGCGGCTTGTACGTCATCGCCGTCGTGGAAAATGCGCGGGGAATTTTGAGATACTGCCGATGCGGACGTCATATTAACCAACGTAATTCCTTCGGGAATTGAATCGCGCGCGATTCGTAACAAGCGAATGTTGCTATTAAACAAATTATATTTTACATAATTTTAATTTTCTAGAAAATTCTGTTTTTAGGCAAAAAAACAACTGGCGTGCTAATTAAACACCAATTTTTAACATTTTTCTTCAAGAAGTATTTTTCTTTGAAAAATAAGCAAAATAAAGATAAAATTATATATTTGTAATATAATGTTGACGGACACATATTTTTTAATTGTTGGTAGATAGATTTTTAATTGAAATTGACGAAGAAAAAGTTGCTATACGTTTGCTCAAGTGTTTCATCTCTAATTTCGGTGTAGAATCACCGGGTGCTGTTACTGCTTGCGAAATGGTCCCGGGGGTGGTCTAGCCACGAGCCGTTAATTTACCGCCACGAAAATAAACCGCGGGGGATCGTCGAAGAACTCGTCTCATACTTCCCCGTTCCTGTTTCTTCTTCACCCGCCCTGTCCTTTTCGCTTCCTATGATATACGCTATGGGAAGTTAAGTTTCTCAACCGCACCCCTCGAGCGCGCCGACAATAACTTCCTCCTTTGAGACTACTCCTTTCGTCGCGAGCGGAAACGAATTTCCAGACTGTTGGAAACTGGGCTATTAAACGACTTCCGTAATTGCGAAAACGCGGGGAATTGTCACCTCCCTACTTTGTTACAGAAGTAACTCGACGGCGACGGAGCGAGATCGATGTCCAATGGCAAAATTCTCGCGCGTACAATTCGTGCATTAAAGCCGTTCTGCGTATGAGATATATAATTTTTTTTATTAAATTTTATCTAAAACAGAAATTTTCTTTTCCGTTTTATAAATTTCTATTTTTTTTATTGCTCGAAATCATCTCGATCTGTAAATATTTCGTATATCGATAAAAGCGTTCCTTCACTTCATTCTAATCAAACATATTTACTAAATTTCTGTAATGATTTGCAAGATGTTTCCAAGTATCCTGACGTAACAGATCGAATTGAAGTGATAGAACCATCTTTATTGAGCGACGCGTACGAGCTTACGTTGTCGTATCGAACCAGAAAATCACGATCGGTATTGACCCGCGCTCTCTCGTTTCACGCAAATTTGTTTAGACTACCCTGAGGGCTGCCACGATGCGCTATCTCGACCACCCCAGCAGGAGTTTAATTTTGAGAAACGCAAACATCCCGTAATTAAGCGATCCCGGGAAACAAGGCCGAAGGGTACGCTCGCGGAGACTGGTGAAAAACCACTCATAATTGCCAGTCGAATCAATATTTAAGCACCCTTTATAATGCTGAATGGCCGGTAAGGGTCGACTCGTTCGTTTACTATTCAGGTGACCAAGGAAACACTATCGTTCGAAGAATTAACAAGACACTAACTTACATGCGTCATAAATATCTTTACTAGAAGAAACATCATGTATTCATATCTCTTTAGATACATCTCTATACTTTATATGTCCATATTTAATTTTATATATATATATATATATATATATATATATATATATATTATATCATCTAAGTTATCACATAAAATAAACAAGAGAAGACGATCTAATTTATTTTCTCTTAACGCATAACTTTTTTACACAATTATTAATACGCGGTATTAAATATATTTAAACTTTCTATCGAAATGGATTTTGCATTGCAGAAAATTTCTTTTACATTTCAATTTTTGTTGTAAACCATTCAATTCGTAATTACTGATGAGATTTTCTTAATGTTCAGATGGGCTTCGATTTATAAATTCAACATTGATAGATATTTGGATAAATACGTATCAGCAAGAGGGGATATCCCTCCTTGGCGAGATGAGTCGGTTAAAAGTTTAATGCGATCTTAATAAGCTTGAAGTTTTAATCGATTGTGTCGTGGCAGAGAGAAATAGTTCCTCCCACTGCACTGTCGGTAGACAGAGGACCTAACCTTTAATAACGCCTTCGATGGAGTTCTTTAATCCGGTTGATCGTGTCTAGAAATATCGCGAGTTAAAAAGAAGGTGCCGGACTTCAGATATCGCGCGAACTTGGAAACCGTCGTCCGCTCGCGAAACTTCATAACGCCCTGAGCGAAATCCGCTTCGCGCAAAAACCAATTAAAAACCGAATTACGTCTTAGCCCCCTGGAGATACCATTTAGCTGCCATTTCCGACTCGAAGCTGCATGTAGCTAACCTGATGAAGGCTGCGAGGAATTATACTTAGCGTATCATGAATTTTTTACACCGGTCGATAGTCAGACTTTTTACCTCCTTGAAAACTACTTGCTCAAAAAATAGTGGTTATATTATTATATGTAATTATAAAATATTTTCATTTTACTCTCAACAGATAATATAATCCCTTTCTAAAAAAGCATGTTAAGTCGATTCTCGAAAGTCTCGAAGTATTGTTGCCCCTTTTCCGCGATGCTGATTAACTATCTCGATACGTGTTGTGCGTTATAATCATAGCATCAAGAGGCTGTCATC
The DNA here is from genome assembly GCF_030444845.1 of Prenolepis imparis. Classification (NCBI taxonomy): domain Eukaryota; kingdom Metazoa; phylum Arthropoda; class Insecta; order Hymenoptera; family Formicidae; genus Prenolepis; species Prenolepis imparis. The sequence goes on from NW_028141160.1 coordinate 16,467,471, forward strand.
GCGAGGGTTAGCAGTTTAACAGTTAGTCCACAATAAAATTAAATAAAATAATATTAATATGTTTTAAATTTGTGATAATACTTTAAACTTGATTAATATTCTTGACAGTTATCAGCTGATTGTCAAAAATATAAACATATTTAATATTAACCGAGTTTTTAATATTATAACATATTATTTAAAACATATTATTATTTTATTTAATAATTTTATTTTGGACAAATTGTCAAACTGCTAATCCTTGCGATGATAGCCTCTCGATGCTACGAATATAACGCACAATGCGAATCGAGACAGTTAATCGCGAAAAAGAGACAACAATACTTGCGAGAATCGACTTAATAACATGCCTTTTTTATAAAAAGACTAGAACAACTCAAGCGGCGATTCGCGCGCGTGATTCTTCGATTTTGTGTTAAAAAGAATGACATTTTTAAAAAATAGTATAAAGTTTATTTAAACTCGATTAATATTTTTTGACAGAAATCAACTGATTAAAGCGTTAATTTACTAATTAAGTTGAAAATAAAAATATGTTATAGAAATTATAAAATAATAAATGTTGTAAATAATATAATACTTTAAACTTGATTAATATTTTTTAACAGAAACCAGCTGAGAGATAACTATCAAAAATATTAATCGAGTTAAAAGAACTATAACATATTATTTAAATTTAAAACATATTACTGTTTTAATTTTTAAAACACATTATTTTAAAATTATTATTATTATATTATTTTAAAATGTTGTCTAGTGATATATAAAGTGCGTGTTATTTTTTATTGTTTTTGACTCGCATTTATGATTTTATGTTAATGATTAAGTGATTGCGCGACGAAAAGGCTAAACGTAGTGCTACATTGTTGACTCGTACTACTTAATCTATCTACTTTCTTACTTTGCGCATAATAAAATTATGATATATAAAATGCGTGTTATTTTTTTATTGTTTTTGATTCGTATTAATTATTTTATATTAATAGCTGAGTGATTGCGCGACGAAAAAGCTAAACGTAGTGAGAAATTATTGATCGTACTACTTAATCTATCTACATTCTTTCTTTACGCATAATTAAGTAGTACGAGTCAACAATTTCTCACTACGTTTAGCTTTTTCATCGCGCAATCACTCAGCTATTAATATAAAATAATTAATACGAATCAAAAACAATAAAAAATTATATGCACTTTATATATCATAATTTTATTATGCGCAAAGTAAGAATATAGATAGATTAAGTAGTACGAGTCAACAATGTAGCACTACGTTTAGCCTTTTCGTCGCGCAATCATTTAATCGTTAACATAAAATCATAAATGCGAGTCAAAAACAATTAAAAATAACACGCACTTTATATATCACTAGACAACATTTTAAAATAATATAATAATAATAATTTTAAAATAATATGTTTTAAAAATTAAAACAGTAATATGTTTTAAATAATATATTATAGTTCTTTTAACTCGATTAATATTTTTGACAGTTATCTCTCAGCTGATTTCTGTTAAAAAATATTAATCAAGTTTAAAATATTATATTATTTACAACATTTATTATTTTAATTTCTATAACATATTTTTATTTTTAAACTTAATTAGTAAATTAACGCTTTAATCAGTTGATTTCTGTAAAAAAATATTAATCGAGTTTAAATAAATTGTATACTATTTTTTAAAAATGTCATTCTTTTTAACAAAATTAAAGAATGACGCGCGCGAATCGCGCGCTTGGTTGTTCTAGTAGTATAAATTAAATAAAATTTTATATACATTTTGAAATTTATAAATAATTAAACAATACATTTTTGCCGTGATTGCCGAGTGATTGCCAAAGCAAATTGAAAAATCAATAATTTACAACTATTCTCTTGATTTTTTTACAACGGATACATATTTCGTCAAGGTACTTTAATTTTATCAGAGGATCGCGGTTAAAGACAAACCCTATTTAAACATATTATTAAAACTATTTCTACGTCAAGTATATTGTGTGTGAGCTGGCCTTTAATTCTAGCTTACATATTTATATTGTGTATGTTATAATGTGAAATAATAAGATTATTCTAATAATATCTATGTATTTCATTTGTTACAGATAGCATTGCGATACACAGTGCGATTCATGCGTATCGCGCGCGCTATTAGAATGAAGTTGCCGATGTTTGTAGCCGCGGCCATTACAGAAACGCCGCGAGTATCAGGCAGTTCGAGCTGCGTTCCGCTGTGATTAATTAGTAAGCATAATCGTTAGAAACGATTTCTAACCTTTGTATTGTAATATTTATCGTTGAAATCATGTTATGTCATGTTAGTCGTAATTGTTCGAAACGTATATTTCGCGAAAAATTCGATGCAAATCTTTTGCCAACATAACCCAACTTAATCTGTTTTCGCACGCGCGAATGTGTTGCGATCCGTGGATATATTTATCATTAATGTTAGTTTACATATTTGTATTGTGTATGTTATAATGCGAAATAATAAGATTATTCTAATATATATGTATTTTATTTGTTACAGGTGCGATACACAGTGCGATTCACGCATCGTGTCGGGAATACCGTGTAAAGTGTCGCGCATCGGGAATGCCGTTTAAAGTTTCGCGTGTCGGGAGTGCCGTGTAAAGTGTCGGGCGATCGTAATTATTCGTATTTTCGCGAGTGCTACCATGGACCAAGAGAGGAGGAGGAGGCCCAGGGAGGCATCGGGCGACAGCGGGGCAACTATGAGGTATACAAAATAAATATATTTTATAACATACTCTATACTACACACACACACACACACACACACACACACACACACACACACACACACACACACACACACACACACACACACACACACACACACACACACATGTATATACTTGTATGTAATTTGAATATTTTGTTTACACTACATGTATATAATTTGAATGTTTTGTTTTCAGATCAATGCTGCGTACTACAACTTCTCTATTGCACGTATCGCCGTGTCGGTGAGTGAGAAATTATTTATTTTATAATATTTCTATAGCGGTAATAACATATTTTTGTGATTACCAAAGCAGTAATTGAAAACTCAATAATTTACGACCATTGTCTTGACTTTTTACAACGAAAGTTATACATATTTCGTACTTTACTTTTGTCAGAAGATCGCGGTTAAAGACAAATCCTATTCAAACGTATCATTAAAACTTTATTTCTACATCAAGCATATACGTTGCAAAATATTTTTGCCATATGCTTTTATTAATCGTCATGTATCAGCATTTCGACAGTTGTGCGAGTATGTATATTCGATTTAATAAAATCGGAATACGAATTTCATTCGTTCGAAATGAAATATTATCGCGAGAACTAGAACTCTTTCGTAGAAAATTCACGATGTAAATTTAGACTATAAACTGATTGGAAACCGATTAAAATGGAAATTGCGTGGCATCTTCTTTCGTTTCGGCACGATATGTATCGAGAATGACGACGTATACTTTTAGCGAGGCTTGTACCTTAGGTGCGAAACCACCGTCGTTGTTTACGCATGTTTACGAATGCAAAGTGTTTGCGCGCATTGTGTGCGGATCCGCGTGTGCAACGCGGCCGTGTTCAATGGAACCTGGCGTGCGTGTCGCGAAAGGGTAGCGAGAGCAGGGCTGTCCCTGCATGTGCACGAGAGGGTGTTAGCACACTTGGCGAACTGCCATTTAGAGTTAGAAACAACGGAATGAGGGACGCCGTTCTTCCCTCGCCACATAACGCGCCGCCCTCACAAACGGATGTGGAAAAGACGGTGGCGGTTTTCTTTCCCTTTCTAGGCTTGGCTCGTTTCTTTTGTAAATACATTAAAAGAAGAGCAGCGCAGGGGAAAAAGAGGGAGCGAGTTCGTCTCCGCGCGCATTTAAGGTCCACTTTTCAAAAAATATTGACATTCTTTTGTACGATCCCTCTTTAGAGATGGAGCATCATCAATTTATCTGTCTTCTGTTCGTTAAATATTACGAAAAGTGGTGCATATTTGATTATTGTACATATACAAATTGTCATTATACGAATCACTCGAGAGATAAAATTTTTAAAAATGTTTTTGTGGAATTACTATTTTAATTTTGTGTAACGCAAGTTTAGAAAATATATTAAAAAAAAAAATTAATATCAGATATCTCTCTGTTGTATACTGCATAAAAAATGTGTTTTATATTCTTTGAAAAACACATTAATTCAGATTATCGGTCATGTAATGTATCGAAAAATTTTGGATGTATAACGAGATGCTGACGGGCGAACCACGGGATTTTGTAATATCAACGTTTTTCGTTCGCTCTTGTATCTTTTTCCCCTAACGTGCGTATATCAGCGAAATCACGTTGGCACGTTGGAACCGAGGAACGACGCGGCCAAAATAGTTTTTCGTCGCGTATAATCCAGTGCGATTGTCATCGGCCGCGACACATAGCCGGACGTTGACACATTTCGCTCTTGTGGGACGTAGCACGTGACATTCTCACAGATGAACGCGTCGGCAACATGCGCGTTCCGGCGCGCTTTATTCCGCCCGACAATGAGGTCCCGTCTTATCGATTCGTTAACGATGTAGCTGACGTTGACAAAGGAACAATACCTGTAGCACCGCACAGTATTACTAAAGTAAGGTTAACATACATTACAGCGAGGTTTCACTGTTCGGTGTATACTTCATTTTGGGAATTTTATGAAAATCTTTACGTATGTAGCATATAAAAACTCTTTTTGATATAATTATATTTAATTTTAATCTTAGTAGTTCTATATACACTGAGAGAATTTTCTCTTAGAATTTACCCTGAAAATCATAGTAATCGTGGGACAATATGGTATGGAAAGAATTTTATGAGAATTTCTCTGATTAATATTTATCACAATAAAAATAATAATATCTATCGCAATAAAATATAAAACATGTTTGATTAATTTTACTAAACTGCATAGTAAAATTAATGAAACATATTTTATATTTTATTGTGATAGATATTATTATTTTTATTGTGATAAATATTAATCAGAGAAATTTTCAAAAAATTTTTTCCATACCATATTGTCCCACAATTATCATGATTTTCAAGGTAAATTCTAAGAGAAAATTCTCTCTGCGTACACGCGCGCGTATTTGATTTATAATCATTAAGTGTATAATGGAGTCAGTGATGTCTACAACATCAATTTTATCCTCCCAGTTCTCTCATTAATTTTTCCAATTGAATGATAATGATACCAAAAAAATCTTATCTATTAATCTGCAAAAAACAAATTTTTTTTTCTTTATGAATATGTGATATTTCACGTATTATCTTAGAATATTAAAAAGTCGAAAAAACTCTGTATTACAGTTTATTAAACTTTAACACGTAAACTTCAAATGTTAAAGGTTATATATTTCTCTCAGTTTACAGATGTCACAAATAAAGATTTGTGATATTTATATATAAAAATAAATTATATATATATATATATATATATATATATAATTTAATATTTTACTTATTTTATTAAAAATTGAAATATTACACTAACTGAAAATGAATTCATATTAAATGTGAAGGCGTCAGAGTTGATATAGAAATTCAAATAATACCGTTTATGATATCTCATTATGGCATAGTGGAAAACTGCAGGAAAAACATGTGAAAATAAAAAGTTAGATGGTTTCACTAAAATCTCGCCGGCTAACCGCCGCAATCTTGCTAGCTCGTTTCTTTCTCAGCTACTCATTTTCTTCACGTCGCCGACAGCTGCTAATGCAATATGTTTGTGCTCGCGAAAACATATGCGTCCGTGGTATACCGCGAAACAATTTCTGTGGCCACCGATGCAACGAATTCCGCCCGTACTTTCGCGCATCTGAAAGCGTTAGGTGCGACAATCTCTCTCTCTTCAACGCGTTATTATTTACGCTCGAGAACATTGCTCGAGACAAGTTGAAACATAAAAGGCTCTCAGGTTAATAGCGAGCATGACCATGGCAAATCTCTATATGGTGCAGTGTATTTCGAGTGATTGATATAAATTACTTTGCAAACATCGATTTATGTCCAAGTCGAGTTATTGAATTATTTTATTGATCTGTGAATTTGGCGAACATCTACAGCGTCAATAATCAACGAGACTAATCAAAGATCAGACGTGCATAAAATCTCGATAGCAATAGAGAGAATGTAAATAGGATTGATTTAAATTGGATACTTTACATTTGAAGATTTTCAGGGGATACGACTTTTTTTACGTTATTATTTCGAAATTATCGCTAGCTAAAAATATCACAAAAGATTTTTTAATAAGATATATAGAACCAGTTTTTGTTACAATTGGCATTTTCGAGCCACCCAGTATACGCTTACGTGGCATGGAATTCACCCTAATGCTAGTCACCCCAACGCGAATAGTGCGGCAGGCAGCTATGTTTGAAGCTCATTCACTACATTGATTTTTCTTTTGGCGGCCCTTCGTCCTCGTGCCCAAAGTCCCATCGGGAAACGTGTCATTGACCCCAAAAAATAGCGATCCTCTCTTCTCGATATAATGATTAGACGTGCTTTAATTAAAGTTTTGTTGATCCGTGTATTCGTGATATAAACAACATTTTCATATTCTATATATTATAACAAAAATATCAAAAATATGATAGCATTAAAGAAATAGTGTTGAATATTGCAAACAGACGCAATATTTATATTATATTTTTTTTTGTACAAGTTATCCTAGATAAATCTTGACTCTCTCTTATGACGAAGAAAAATTTATCTGCAGCACAAAATATCATCATCTATAATTGAGCAGAAACTCTAATCAATCCGAATTTCTAACTTTTCATCGCCGTTATCGCGGAATCGATATTGCCGAAAAAAGTTGGATGATGAAAAGGATTTTTCGCCGAAACTGAACGAACGAATGAACGAACGAGATCTCGCGTTCTCATCGTACAGCGAGATGCGTTCCATGTCGCGCGCCTTGAAATCACTGACCCGTCATCGGGCTTTAACGGGCAGTCGCCCGAAGGCCGGATTGTCCGCCCCTCTCAATATTCTCCGGTGACGGCAGTATATGTAGCCGTTCCCGCGCGTATATATGCCGTCCAAAAACGTGATCAATTCGAGGGTGGCGCGTATTGGAGGGACCTCGAATATAGAGACTGCACGAAGTCGTCATAAAATTCTCCGCCGCATTGCAAGCGGCGGCACCGCGACGTAAATCGTGCGCGGAAACTCGAGCGTGAACTCGTAAGAGAGTACGGGATCGGAAACAGGAGGGGTGGAGAAGAGGGCGAAGAGAATTTTTACGGGGGGTTGCCAGGAGGGTCTCGTTAAAATTCGTGGGCGACATCGCGGTCGGGGTCGGGAGAGTGAGGCGTAAAAGAAAATAAAGGAGCGTTTAGTATTAATGTCGCGATTCGTGAACGTGTCACGTAGTGGACCGTCTCCATCGCTGATAGCACCTATTCCTCCTCGCGGCGATACCGCGGGATCCTGTCGTTCCATAATGCGAAATAACCGTGATAGCGCCACACTCCATCCCGGGACAATTTCAATAAACGATAAATCTCTCGGCGGCATACACACCGTCACCCCCGACCCCCGACTAGCGATGCCCTATACCGTTCTCGTGGCACCGCTCGACACACATTTCTGTTACACGCGAATCGCCCGAGAATCGCATGTACTTGAAAAATGAAAATGGCATTTGTCACTTTTAGATTAACCGCCCATAAAAGCAATTACTAATTAGGATAATTTTATAAAATAATTATTAAAAATTTTCCTATAGAAATATATTCAAATTAAAAGTAACGCTACACATCACAGCGTACAAAATTAAAATATATTATCGATTATGATACGAGAAATTATAACTTTGTAAATTTTTCCATACGACTACACATTAAATAATTTATTCATCGATTTCCATTTATTTATTTTCTTTTTTCGTCCCCCGATTTTATTGCATTCATTAGTGTACGAGGCGTAAAATTGGAAAATTATTATGCCAATATAATTATCTCTATATATTCATCTCAATTTTTAAATCAAGGTTTCAGAACATTTTTTTATATAATAGGTATATCGAAATTCTTAATAAATTTTAATTTTGCATAAAAAATGTAATTAATGGCAGACGTTTTCATTGATTTGATACATGAAACGAGATTTTCTCAATTCTCAATCTCAAATTCAACATGCTACTGGTTCATGAATTAGATCTTTACTATCATCAGTTTACAGCATCATGTACGTCATCCGTGTTTTGCACAAATTATTTTAATGCATATCAATTAAATGTACATACTGTATTCAATATTTGAACTTGGCCACGCGAGAGAAACTCGAAGTTAAAATAGAATTTTCTGATACAGAATGTAATTATAGTCAATAAATATTGAAGTTTCACCAAAAGTCACGAAATGTGTATTACATATTGTGCTCGCGCAATCTCGTGTCGTAATGGTTGTTACAAAGAATGTTCTGTTTTTTGTGCGCATTTTTGCGCAAACTCCGATTTTGATCTGTGATTACTATGATAGTATGATTACCCAGATTTCGAATATTGATCTTTCATCGCAACCCTCGAGGCACTTCGCTCAGGCTTTAGCCCGAAATAATATCGTCCCACCCTCCGACAGACAAATCAAATTTGTCGACGCGCAACGTTTCGACTTGCCCCTCTCGCGGAATAGGCGATGAATACGATTTCTCCCTCTGGCATGCCTTTGTTACATTGTTCAGGTATGTAGTGACAAGAGGGTGACAGGAGATGGAAAGGCAGGAAAGGCGGAAAGGCCGGAAAAAACGTTTTTCCGCGAGCAGACGACACGAGTATCTCGAAAGGAACGTTTCGATTTAATGTCCATTAATCGCATTGGAGCTTTCGACTTTGACTCGTTCCTTCCCCATCCGCCAATCGTTCTCCCCCTGTTCTCTTTTTTTTTGTACTTTCTCTCTCCCTCTCTCTCTCTCTTTTTCTCTTTTTTTTTGCGCTGCTAACCACATCCACCACAAACCGCGGCCGGTCGTCGCGGTCTCGCTGCCGGCCGCGCAGGAATGTTAATACTTGTTTAGCCATGGCTGATTTATCGGGGAGAATTAAAAACACAATTTCCGGACGCGCGTGCGAGCTGGGAAGCGCGTAAAGCGCGCGCTAATAGAATCAGGGCGCAATCACGGGCCACGATTTTCACGACGCGTTCCGTTCCGATGGTTGTTCGGCGTTAAAAGCGAAAAAAGAACCGTATAGGAGTATTTTTTTTGGTCTCCCTCCAGCTCCCGAGCTTTAATATTCCCTCCGATTGAAAGATAAGGTTACGAGCGACAAATGCTCTGGTATCAATTTCGTTGTCGAGCGCGCCTTATCCTTGCATATCAATTTCATGTTCGGATCGGTGTATACGCATGTACACGCGTCGATGATATTTGCGTAAGCGGGATATTTTATCGGAGCACCGCGCACGCAGTTTTTATTTTCGAAGCACACTGATAAATTCGCCCCTCGGTTTATATTCTTTGCTTTTTTGCGAGCAAACATTGGTACCCACCGACGTCGGTCCGTATTCGCGATGCGCGATTAAAGATCACTGTTGACTCGAATCGAAGAACGCAAATCGGGTAACCGGAAGCGCGCGGAATGTATTTTTGTGTAAATAGAGAGAAAACATCAAATCCTGCGAAACGAGAAATTAATCGCTCCGTTTGGTTTGCGAAAAGTGAGGTTTTTTTTAAATTATAAAAGTAATTTCGTTTTTATCAAGTACAATTAAAAGGGATTTTACCTGATTGAAATTAGGAATTTTTAAAATTAGACATACGCTATTTTAAAAATTGACATTGAGATTTTAAATTTGTACATGTACAAAATACATTAGAAAGTAATTGACAATGGAGGGAGACAAAGATTTGAGAAAATCAAAGAGAGAGAGAAAGGGTGAAAGGAGAGCGCGTAAAGGTGGCTTTGAAAGCGCGGGGATGAATCGCGAACCTCAGGGGCAGCGATTTCATAGCCGGCTCGATCCGGGGGGTCGCTCGGCCGACTGTCGCCTGTAGTTTTATAATTATTGCGAGCCTCGGGGGATTACGGGATCAGGGCTTTATCGTACGTATATGAAATGCATGCGAGCGCATGTGCACACTGGCCACGCGTCACACGTGTGATCGCACACGCAGCATACGAGATACGTATCTCTTTCGGCCCCTCATTCTCCGTATAACATCGAGGGACGAATGCACGCGAATGCTAATTCGACCGATTTCCGCGCGAGGAGAGTAAGATAGACGTTGGTAAGACAGACACTACTACTTTCGGGACGCGGGCTCTCTTCGTACGATGTGTTTTCTCGGACGTAGCTCGCACACGTCCGCGATAATAAATTTACTTACGCGCGACCCGCCCTTCGGTTCGCCGAGGTCTCGTCGACGACCACCGTAAACACAACGTAAAGTTGAACGTAAAAGTTAAAATCGCTCCAAGGCTTTGCCGTCGCGTCGCATCGGTCGATACGCGCTCGGTCTCGCGTACATATACGAGCAGCCGCCTATACGTATGCGTGCATCACGGGCAAATATACAATGTATACGCGCTTTCTCGTTGGAATGGCAAACATACACACGCGCGTACATGTAGAGAATCCTGGCGGAGGAAACGAAAATTCGATGGGGTTCGATGGGGGAGGAAGGGTGGTACTGGGGCTGCCGCAAATGTACTCGGTAGGCGGATTAACGTGCATTTACGAAACGCACCGTGCGACGTAGCGTAACGCGTGCGTGCGTGCGTGCGTGAGAGTGCGCACGCACACGTGTCATACGCACACGCGTGCACGACTTCAGTTACTACCGGCAATCGGCGTTACCTGTATGTTACCATTTCAACCCCTTACCCCCGTTCGACTCTCTCTCTCTCTCTCTCTCTCGTCGCCGCCACCCTCGTCGCCTCTTCCGAGCGCGCAGTAATCCAATCATTCGCGTCCTACGATTTGTACGTAGTAATTCCGTCTGTTTGATCATCCGGACGGCTCGGCTTTTCCCTACGCGCGATGGCGTTTGTTTCAATACGCCTGCTTATACGCGTGTGCGTGCGCGAGCGGGTAACTGCGAGCGATACGCGAGATTTGTGTCGGTAATAGCTGATTGGTGATCGGCGAAACCGCCAACGGTGGTTGTGTGATTCGGCTGCGAACACACTGGAGGAGTATAAAAAATTGTAACGTCGAAATGGGGGTTGTAATGTCCTTTTTTTCACGCGAGACGATAAAACTGTAAAAGTGCCGCCGAGTCGTAACAGTTTTGCCGTTTGCGCGAGATATTTTTCTTTTTATCTGCGATATAACGTGGATCTCATGCGCTAACAGTTATATACTGCAATAAAAGGATTTCAGATAATTCTACTTTTAATTGTTAATTAACTATACGGCACGATATAATTACGAAAACAGAGCTGCTTTTTTTCTCTTTCATTTAGAAGATGATTTTTATAATTTAATTATATGTATTTTACATAGATGTACTTCTTATAAAAGTTTATCTATTACGAAGAATAGAGAATATGATAAAATATACTTTTTAGCTTTTTATTAGAATTTTTTCAAAATCACACATAGTGCGACCTAATTTCCTAATGACAAGATAAATATTAGTGCGTGCAAAGCGTACGAATTCCGTTCGATTATCCGCTGTATCGAACCGCAACATTACATCGGCAACGTGCTACTTCACGCGTCATCTGGCGTGCTCGTTAATCCTGGATGTCGAGCAAGGCGATAATCCCAGGATAACGGCGGTTATAAGCCATTACAAAGATCGTTTCCGTCGGGCCTATACGAGAGGTAGGTCCTTCATCTATCGCCTCTTCACCTGTCGATAATAACGCGAACGCGTCGGTGCCGGCAAACGAAAAAAGAAGAGAAAAAAAGAAGAATTCTCCCCCTCTCGCCCGTATATATCCCCGCCGCCATGAGCGTAATGATGCACGTAATGTACCCAGCCGTAGTTGAATCGTTTAACGCGCGGATAAGCAGCGGTATTTCCATTACGTGAGAAACATAGGCTGACTCGTCGTTACGAGTTTCATACTGCATTACAGCGAGGGTTGGTAGATCGGGCGCGCATCGGCCGCAATGGGGGGTACGGAAGGATGGCTTTGGCGCGCTCGGGGAATGAGCGAGAGGAGAATATATAGGAACAAGCCGTATGAAACGCGGGAGACGACAGTGTAAACCGGTCGACAGAGAGGGTGCGAGAGAAAGAGAGAGAGCGAAACGTTCCGTAAAAATTCCTCGTTACGATTACGACGTGGTCGTTGTATGTATATGTATTATCATCCACCGACGGTCACGTCCTGCGACACGCGAAGGATACGAGATGGATTATTAAATTTCTAGTGCCGCGTGCTGCGTTATGAATTTCCAACCTTGTCTACCCTCCCACTCTTCTTGCACACAAGAGAACCTTCTGTAAAAATCTTGAAAAAGGGCGTCTACGACGATCGCGATTACGATCGCTATCTACGGATCGCGTAAAAATGCGAGATACGTGTCGTGGGGGTCGTTAAGAAAAAGACTATTTTATAATCGTGTGATTTCGGTAGAACATTGTTAATCAATTGCTCTGTGTGACAAATAAATGCATTAGTTGATAGTTAAGTGGGTTGCTAAATATGAAAAGATTAAAGAAAAGATTAGTTATTAATATTTTAGAATTTTCACCTGACATCGCATCTTGCATATCGAATGATATCAAATAAATTTTATATCCAATCAATCAATTAGTATTTTTCTTTACTCAAAAATGATCAAAATCTTTCGTACACGTGCTGTTCAGTGAGAAAACTTATTTTATTTTTTATTTATCCGACGAGAGGTGTTAACGTAAGAACGATTGTCGAGACGATTGTAAATCGAAAGAATCGAACAATACATAAAATGTTGAGGCGATAGAGTACGAGCTATGATATTGCTGTGTCGCCCATCGTCGAAAAGACTACAGTGCAGCTATGTACAAACGAGAAGTCACAAATCGTGCGGTGGGTGAGATCGGATAAAAGAAGCGAAAAATATAATAAAAGAAAGTAGAATCGCGCGACTATTGTCTTCTTTTAGAATTTTTGCTACGTACAACAAACCACCGCGTTTGCTGTGACAGCAGGCAATAACTGTAACAGTAGCAGCAACAGCAGCAGCATTATCGACAACGCCGATTATAATTACATGTCATACAAGCGGCATATTATTATTGTGATAAAAGTAAACGGCGTCAATGAATATAAACGCTATTCGCATACAAACGTTTTACAAAACTCGCGATTACGATTACATGCACGGCTTGACACTAGGTCGATGATCACGATGCAGCACGAAGGCGATGAAGTCTGTAATGGATTATTAAACGTTATTTTACGACACGTGGTCTCTTGTAATACGCTACGGTTTGTAAAGCCACGAAAACGTCGTTTTCTCCTTAACGGCTTCCCAGACTCTTGTCCAGGCCGTTATTATTATTAATAATACTGTTATACCAATTTTGAGAGAGATTTAATGTTAAACCCGTCTTTATTTCTATTGTTACAATTATGTTACAATGTTTTCACTATCTCGTATTCGCGATTTACGATGTGGAACTATAATTGTTATGGGTCGAATATGTAATTGTTGATGAAATCTTTGTATGTTAATATTATCTACTTTATAAATTTACAACGCGATGAATTATGATACTCTGTTCGTTTATTCGTATATTTTACGGAAATCCATAATAAAGAATCATCATTATTGAGCAATGTAAAAACTTAGAAACATTATCGAACTCAGTTCGAACGCGTCGGGTGACTTCTATGACCGAGATGCAATGTCGTAAATTTGGTGAAAATTCCATAAACATTGCAGTGCGGGATTATTTCGCGGTGCAATATCCGCTTAATATATTATTATTGCGAATCTATATTATGGGTGCGTGGCGTTTTATAATCGACCGGACATCGATGCGAACCATCATAAACCGAGAGTTTCATGATGCATAAATAGTCGAGTCGCGGACTCGCGAACTCGCAGTTTTCGAAAATGATTTTGAAACGCAAAATCGTGCACGAGGGGATCAGACAAGGGGGATGAGAGGGAAGGAGGACAGGCTGCTTTAGAGCGGCCTGTTAAGCCGCCCACCACCGGTTATTCGATAACACAGCGACGAGCTGCTGTTGCTGTTGGAGGGACGAAGCGTCGAATCGGGATGGGTAATGCACGAATGCGAAGGTTTATGGGCAATATGGTGTATTTACGGTTGACGGGCAAAAGCCGTCGTATGGAGGCTAACAGAAGGGGACCAAGGTATCCTCTCTCGCGCCCTTTCTCCCCCTTCATTTCTGTGAGCCACGTCGAGTGAAAAGCTCGCAGATATTGACGAAGAAGGCTCCCACTACCGCTGTAATACCGCTGGATATTGACGCGATGTCGGGCGAGCAAGGAGCTGGGCGAGGCGACCGCGAGGATGTTACGATGTCCGGCGTAAAGCTTTCTGTGGCTTTCCCTGGGAAGCAGGACAGTAATCGCATTAATATAAAGACGATAAATCTCGATGCGCACAATGGCGCCTGATGTTACTTCAAGCGACATCAACAAAGACACGTTGCTTCTTGACGCGTTGCTTACAATCTCATGATATAATGTATCATATCAGGACGATCGACAAGAAAATCGCAAGCGAGAATTTTAGCTTGAAAATTATATAACTCGTGTGATCAGGACTTAACGATCTTTTTTTAATTCTTATGCAAATATAATTTCATCTTGAATAATGTATCTCTAGTTGTATCGAAGAAAAATCATTCATCCCTGGAATTTTTAATGATATACAAGATATATCTTATTTACTATTTTTAAGCACATTCAATTTATTAGATTTATAGAAAAATTAAATTAAATTTTCTATTTGTTTAAAATTTATTGAATTTTTATGTCACTCTAAAAGCTTTCTCGATACTATAATCAAGAATCATATTAACTTTATCAATGTAATAGCGGAAAAACATATACTTGAAGATATTGCTTATATATTTTCCGAAGAATCCGTTTAATTTTGTTCTTGTTGGATCTGACAAAGCGGGGTTGCAACCGAAGGGAACGGTTCGGCTGACGTGGTTCGGATCTTTATCGCGCTCCGCATGCCTCGCGTGACCAGGGGGCGCGAGATCTAGTTTGACGATCCCTCAATGAAAAATCCGTGATATAACGCGCGACTTAAATAAATCTATCAGTCACGCGAGTCGTTATTTATATCATCGCTCCTGCCATTCCCGATTCACTCCTGGCAATGTTCGTGCGCGAATTTTTGGCGCGCTGTCGAGGTCAGAGCCGAATGTCGAAACTCTCAATGTATTAAATATATCATATAGTCGGCGTGCGGATTTACTTCTTCTCAGACGAGGATGATTGATTGCGACGCTGTTTATCGAACATGCACATTCAGTAAATCAAAATAATTCTTCAAAAATACTATCCGTAATATCGATATTGCGGTTGTTAATGTCCCTTTTTCAGTCCCTTTTCACGTTTTATTACTAAAAGATGACCTTGTCATATACATATATGATATTAAGAAGATATTTTAAAAGTCAGATATATATTAAAAGATCTGTGCAAGAGTAATGAATTTTAGAAATACATCTTTTAATGATCGATAAAACATATATAAATAAGTTTTAAAAATCTAAAAAAAAGAAATGCTATTTTTGAATCTAAAATACGGTATCAATATTTAATATAAAAATCACAAGCGTAAAATAATATATATAAGACAGATGATATTTATTATGAGTAATGAATGAAGAACAGTGATATCCTTTCAAAGAGTACATCCGCGACGCAAGTTGCAATTTTCATAAGACGACTTATTCATCCGTCGATCGTTTCGGTATCTTACGTTGGCCCAAGTTTCCAAACATTGAAAGAGGAAGACCGATCGTCGCCGATGTTTCAAGCGGGGCGCGGCACTAAATCATAACGATGCCGCGAAATCACCGAAAATCCAGACGAAGCGGCAGGGGCTTGGATGCAGACACGCGAGTCCGGACGGTAAATCACGGGCAGCCTCCTCGTCGAGTGGCTGTCGGAGAGTCCTGGTGCCAGCTCGTCGTACGGAGCATTTATTAATCGCTCAGCTCCTAAATCCCGTGGCGCAGCTGGGCTCGAAATGTTTGTACGTATTGCAAAGTAAAGCGCGAGGGGGGACGCCCGGGTCCTCCGGGAGAGGATTAGGTCGGACATATTGAGAGCTTCTACCCGAGAGCACTCTCCTTCACGGGTACCAGCGGTGATGGTGTGGCGCTAGGAAGCGGCGGCGATGCTTATACGAAGAAGCAGGTGGTTTTATCGTCATAAATATGATAGGATATCGGTCATCTCGATACTGAGTCCTAATAACGAAGCGCACGTATAATTTGCCATTTTACCATGATTTCGATTCTTTTATGCGCGAAATTTAATATTGATTGATTGTGCTCCGTTGACAGCTTGTCTCATTGCATCGATAGAAGCGCCACGTTTGTATTCTATTATATAATTTGCGATCACGATAAGTGGAATCATTAATGGAATTACCGCTTGATAACTGCACGGTCCTGGAGGATAATGAGAACGGACAAGTTTATAGCCTCGCGATAATGAGAACGCATTCCAGTAATAATAGTATTTTTCCCGGCATAATCCGCGACAGTGTATGTAATATATGCCGCATCTGTAATAATGGAGATGCCGGGTTTTTCGCGTGTGTGCGTGCCGAAGATAAAGGACGCAAATTGTCCGCGTACGTATTAAGGCATGGTACATACCGAGCGCGGACGCGCCAGTGCAAGTGACAGCTGAACGATTAATCGTCGATAACCATCGCTCGTTTAATGCTCCATCATAAAATGCTAGGCTGAGGAAATTATTGATTCGTCATATTTCCCGTCAGCAATATTGTTAACGCGGCCATCGTAATCTCTTTGCGTCGCGCAGTCAAAAACGAAGCTCCATCGAAAATGATCGGAAATGATTTCGCGCGAGTATGTGAGTTGGTAGTGCTGCGTTGCTGGTGTTACATAACCGGCGAATCGAAACGACAATTTAAAGGGTGCTGACTACGACGATTAATCGTACTGACGCAATATACGAGAAAAAAAAATAAAACAATCGATTTGTGTCGCTTAAACTCGTTTATATTTGAATGAAATGCACCTTTTTACTCTCATTTATGTTTAATAAAATGCAAGTATTAACGTATCATCTGCAAGAATATACATATGTTGACATAAAAATTTTGGTAGTTTATTCATTTAAAAATTATTTGTTTTTTTGTTCGTCTTCTCGATCAAAACTCATTTATTCGTGCTGAACTTGTAATCAAATATATTTGGCGTGACGCATCAAAAGCTTCAAGTTTGCAATAATGTGACAGATGTTACGTTAATATGCACTTCGGTATTAAAACCGAGTAAATTAGCATCCCCCGCGCGCATCCCTTAAGGTAAGATCTTGAAGCGCACGATATAATGTTTCTGGTAATTGCATTGTTCGCGCAGTAACTCGCAAACTCATGATCTATTGTACTTCTCTCACTCTCCTTCACCCTTTCTCTTTCTCTCTCTCCCTCTCTCTCTCTCTCTCTCTCTCTCTCTCTCTGCCTGTGGGGGTTAAATGTTACATAATGCTATCCGATAGTTAGCGCGGCCGGAACTGCTAGTACCAAATACCACGTTTCGCGAGTGCCAGCCAAAAGAGGATCGGGAATACCGGCGCGCAATGTTATTACGACTTAATGCACGGAATTGTTTCTCCGGTTTGAATAATCGTATCGCGCTCACGGCACCCGGTTGCGCAATCGTGGCGCATACAGAGAAAATACACGTAGCTCGGTCGCTACTTCATATAGAAGAGGGTTGCTTCCGCGATGGCGCTAACTCTCGACGAGCGTACTACCACTCCCACGCTTGTGCGATACATAAAAGGGCCCGAATAATACTTCGTTCCATTATTCATAAACATTTTATAATCTTCTTAGCGCGTGGTGAATTATTGCCGTTCGCGCAATTGAAATAATGCGGACTCCGGTGGTCCGCGCGCGTTGAGGGGTGGCTCCAAGTTGGGATCGCGAGCTAGGAAAGAGGAGGACGGAGAAGGCGGAGGGGGCAACACTGACAGGGGACGGGAGAGAGAACCCGGGGAAGAAGTGACGTGGTTCTGTTCTGAGCGGAGGGTTGCGCGGCAACGAGAATAGAACGAGTTCGTTCGTTGAAGTGGCGTTGAAATGTTTCGAAGCGAGGGAAAAATAATTGGACGAAGAGCTCCGTCGTCGTTCTCCGCTCTCCCCTGGAAAACGGCGCGGAGGCGGGGCGGGATGTTTAAGGGAAGGTATGAGAGAGACAACGCGGTATGTCGTTTCGACAACGATGATGACGACCGACATTCCGTCTCTTTGAGAACGATCCGAGTTTCTTTCTTAAGCTCGTCGTTACTGAAAAATCTTTCGCAACATTCCGAGATAGGTGGCACCATACGATAAGGAAACGATTAAGTCGAGAGAGAGAGTAACGGGCAGAAGCGAGGGATGGCCGAGGGTTGTTCGTCGATAACTTTCAGGCGTCGTAACTCATCGGGGGTCGCGTTGGACGACGGAACTGACGCGAGTTGCGTGTGTCGACGGGATATTCTTGCGTACGCTCACACTCTCGACACGTAACTGATCCCCGTGCTTTACTGACGGATGATGCCGGAATAAGAGTTACCGAAACGATATCCTCCCCGCTGTAATTTCGGTACCGCGTAGACTCGGTGGTAGATTCGCAACATCATGGCGATATTGTATATATCTATATAGGTATATATATATATATATATATATATATATATATATATATATACGCCCGCGCTCTCTGCGGATCTCTCCTTGATCTCTCTATTACGGGTCGGATTAGCTAGTTATGAAACTCGACCGAGGCTCAGCGAGCAGTGATGAAGCGTGTTGGGAAAGTTTCTGCCGGGACAAGACCAGGGCGTAGGATGTGCCGCGGCGGAATAAGCGATCAGGCTCTTCCTGCGGCAGACACATCCATCCCCGCCGGATAACTTCGTTCTGATACCAACGTCCAAGGACGAATGTCGCGGTCGGGGTTGCGGTAGGATTACCTCGTAGAAGATTCGCGCTCTAAGCGCTAGTGCGGAGATGGAATTGGAACGCTTTCTCGTTTGGAGAAGTGGAAACAGCCGCGTATGCGGTAACCCTTCGCGATGGTCGTCCTCGATCGACTACGCTCAACATCGAAAGGTCAACTTTGCGAGGCGGAGATTAAGCTCGAGATTGCATTTCAGACCTCGCGTGCTTCATTTTGTCAAAGGTATTGTAATCGCCGGAGCGACATACCTGAGATTCTCGGCGAGTAATCGCGAATGCATTCCACGTGATAAACCGACTACCGGTTGGAAACTGTCGTGCTGCGATCGCTCGCGTAATTTTAATTAAACAGCTCGGAAAGCTGGCGCAACATCGTCGTCCTGGGGCTTTCGACAAAGAACCTCGAGCTCTGACGCGACGGCAAGACGGGAAAAGGGCCAGGGCGGGGGAAGCTTGGTCTTTGCTAGAAGCAAAGGAACACAGACTTCGCACATTGTAAAGCTCTTCTCTCACGTACTACTTCCGTTCCTTCTCCCTGGCGCCTCCCTTCTGCGACCGCCACCCTTGGCGCCGCCCCTCCCCCGTACTACTACCTTCATCATCGCGAACGAGCAGCGCCTACCTGCCAAAGACGATGAGCGCGCTGCGTTACGTCACCGACTACGAATCAAAATCTTATTAACTGCTGAAAGTGAGTTTCACTTCAAAGTGGAATTTAATTACATTCGCGCCTGCCTACCCGCGCCCTCCCGTTTCCTTATTTCTCCCGGTCCTTCGGTTTGCCCTATCTTTTCTGCTCTCTCACTCTTTCCTCTGCTTATCTCGCCCTCTTCTCTTCTTCTTTTCCGCTAGTACGTCTTTCTTTCCCATTTTCTTCGATCACTTCCTTCGTAGCTCGCTGCTACCTTCTCAATGCTTGCCGCTTGCATCGCGAGGTCTTCACTCTTGAATAAAAATATTTAAATTTCGCCGTCTCGTCCAGCGGAAATTATTGCTCTCGCCGCCTCGTCTAACTACAGCTCCGTAGCCACTTTTCGCCCACCATTCCAGTTATCCTCGCTCGAATTACATCCATTTTTCGCCACCCCTATCCACCTACCTTTCCGCGCTGTTTACAGCGCGAGCGGATATTCAAATGCCGTCGCGATTATATCCTTCCGTCTGGGCTTAATCGTGCATCATCGTCGAAGGTTGAGATGAGCAGCGAGCCTCTATCTCTTTTTTTCCTTCTCGTAATGCCTCAGGTCGGGGCAATTGCTTTCTTTCCTTTGAGATAACTGCTCTCCCTCCCTTTTGTTGCTTCATCTCGTGATTAATTTCACGAAGTCCGTTCGCCTTCACTTCTTTGGAAACCAGGTACCCCCAAGAGTTCCTTTGCTCGCTTCATCGTTCAATGAAAACGCTCAAAGATTATGCGAATTATGAGCTTCGCGGCTCTCTCAAATACTGACATACAAAGTGTGTCTCTTTCTCTCAGATTCCTCTTTTTTTTATTTCTTTGATTGTCTTAAAATTGATTTTTCTACAGTAAGATATAAGGTATCAATGGTTTTTTCGTATGCGGATAAAGATATATAGGTTTTAAAAATTTAAGTCCGATTTCTTATTTATAAAATGTAAATTAACTTTATTTTAACAAATTAATAATTTTTTTCTATGTTACGATTTAAACTTGAACATTAAAAAATTATTCAACGATACGGTAAGCATTTGGCATATTTTATCCACGAAATTCGCTTCTACGCGTTAACAAGAAGTTGAAATAACAGTAGCGTTGAAATTACGCAAGCTTTTGTGTTAGATTGTTATGTTCGTGGGTTGAGTTTTGTTGCATTAAAACTACACGAATCGAGTGGAAAAAGTAATGCGCGGCGAAGACGTAAAACGATCGTGTAACAAAGAGGGACGCGAATATCCCGCCCTGCGGCTAAAAATTGCACAGATGCCCGTATTTTTATGGACAATGCGCCTATGCTTTTATCCCACGACATAAAAATATACGTGCACCACGTTACGGTACACTTAGCTCTAGTGAGGATATGGTTTTCGTTCTTAATCCCTTAGAGACTCTTGAAGTACGCTATTTTTAAATTCCTTTATCGGCGATCTTTTAACTTTTTATGATATAACGAATCGTTATATTTATGATATAACGAATCGCAATATTTACGATCTCATCGGGCATTTCTTCTATCTAATTTTCTTCGAATGTAACGAATATAAGATTGAAATTAAAAGATGGTGTTTAACAAGAAAAAAGAAACTATATTTCGATAGACAGATATTAAATATATTTATTTAAAAAACTGAAAATCAATACTCACCTCTGCTGCTTCCGTCGGGTCCACGAAGAATGGTACACTCCTCTATTGTGCCGAAGGCAGTGAATAACTGTCGGACATCGTCTTCAGTTTGTTGCTTGCTTAGCATACCAACGAACAGCTTTCTGTCTGCAGTTCGACGACGGCGCGTTGCGAAATAGAGGGAACAGAGAAAAAAAAGAAAGAACAGCGTTAGTTAGTTCTGTGTGCAGGCTAAGCGTTTATAGGCGTTAAAGAGAAGATCTTGCGGCTAACACCGAGAACGACAAAATTACACGGTTACACCAGCATCCACCATCCTAAAGGGAAGGAGGTTGGGGTATATATAATATATATATATATATATATGTATATATATATTATATATATATATATATATATATGTATATCTGTATGTACATATATATATATGTATATATGTATGTACATATATGTATATGTATATAAAAACGTAACATATCTGTATGTGCACGCGTATGATATCTTCGACGCGCACGATTACACTTGCCATTACGTCAATGTATACATTTAAACAGCACTGGAAACCGCGCAAGTGTATGTGTGTATAGGTGTATGCATGTACGGGTCATATCTATGTCTTCTGTGAGACAGAAGTAACCGAGAACAACAACGGAAACAATTATCATAACCGATAACAATGTAACATACATATGTAACAGTTGAAACGATATTTCAAAGGGAATGGTAACGGAAATCATAATATAACAAAGAGAAAAAAAATCTAACCAATGTTGATCTACGACCTATACCAAAGCCGAAAAAACGAATGAGAAATAGGATCGCGCGATAAAATTAGGTGGGATATTAAGCGATCCAACTCTGGCTGATATTCCCGACGGTGATCCGCGTCGAATTTAATGTTTTTTTTTTTTTATTTTTTTACATACATAAATTTTATTAAATCTCTCTAGTTGTTTAGTGGACAGGCAATATATAATGTATATTCTCGAAATGGATCACCGTCACACAAAGTTTAACAATAAATGCTTATACTATATTCTGCAGCTATTTCTAAGTTTTGTGCGAAAAGTTAAGCGAGATGTAATGGGTAAAAACTGCGCGAGATTTTTTTTAAGCTTAGAATATGATTTAATCGCATAGCTTATGATATTCGGTTTCGACTGAGAATTTTTCGTGATTGTAAATCCCTCAATTTTTCGATTTCGCTTGTTTTTAAGGTGGATGCAGCGTACTTACAACTGTTCGATAAAAGAATTTTTTAATAATTTTGCTTCCAAAAGTATATTTAGTGTAGAAGTTATATTTATCCTAAAATATTTTTTTACGTTATAAATTAAATTTTGATCGGTATATAAGTATATCGGTATAAGTATATTTAGAAATATCTGCACTGGATATGTCTTAGCATGTGTGTGTATACATGTACGTGTATCCCCACGTAATATCGAAAATACGATTATGGCTGTGCGAGATTCACAATCAGTAGGATAATATAGAGAAATGGATCCAGATGAGCTGGGAATGGTCAAGAATAGCAGGTCAAAAGGTGATTTATTTGTGTAATTGTCAAGAGAAAAATATAGGGATATATATTATAAACTGTCATATATAGAATCAAATCTAAGTAATACAATAAGATAAATGTAGCTCACATCATAATCAGAAAATATGTACAGAGATGATAAAAACACATCGATAACGAACGAGACAACACATCCAACGAACGAGCCACTATTATATGATCATACAGCTGTAAATAGCTATATATATACATATATATTATATATGTACATATATAAAACATATGTACGATCAAGATGGTCGTCGACACGAATATAAATATTAGGTCAGACGGGGGTTTCGGGAAATGTAAGACGATGGGACTTTGGATTTAGAAACGTACAATATATTCGGCACTTTAGAGCAAAGGGGTCATTTGCTGTTGCACGGTTGGTAGACGCTCTAAGATCGCGATTCTCTCATGTAGGTATTCTGCATTTCTTGAGAGAGATGCCAATCTGTGTAATTCTAAGAGCGTCCACGCCACGCACGCCTCGTTTTAACGAGGCTTCAATAGTGTGATGTAACGGCGGTGCGCAATAAACAGAGCAAAAAAACACGAACGACAGGTTTACGGCTACAGGTTTCAATCACGCACGTGGTTACGCACAACACTGTCTATAATACCTTCTGTATGCGTAAAACGATGCGTATTGTGCCGGATGAGAAACGGATGAGAAGGGGTAGGGCAAGACTGATATAGAGGAGCCCATTAATAATTATTATCACGGCACGGATAAACAGTGCGCGCGCTTTCGGAGGAATCATCATGATCGAATTTTCAGCTTAGAGTATCTCGGGAATTTTGTCAGCGAAGAGATTTTTAACACTTTCGAGGTTGTACGAGCCAATCATTCGAGCCAATTGTTCAAGCCAATTAACAGATCCACGAATATATATTCTATTCCTACATCCTGAACGTATGATCAGTATACAGGAGTCCTAATGAATCGCGCGTGTGTGCCGAAAGCTTCAAGACAACTCGAAACGTTTTGCGAGAGAATTTGGATGAGCACACACCGTACACTTTGTGCGAAATTTAGCCTCCTCCTAAACGATGAATATATATCGGCTGCACTCGGGCTAAGGGATAGTGATTCGTGAGGAAATGCTGGAGTTTGATGGTTCAAACACTAGCGAGCAGCAAAATGGATTTTGCGGCGAGCTGTGCTGGCTGAATCAGCGGTGATCAGGCGTGATAGAGAGGAGCGGGCTTGGTAGAATGGACCCGTTTCTTTTTCCTTATTCATTCTGTTTTCATCTCTCTTTTCATCAAGGGGGGGAAGTTCTCTTTCTGCCGATTTGCGGAGAAGAAGAATAGAGGTTCTGGAAGGAAGCTAGCTATCTCCTGGAAGTCGAAGTTACCTTCAGCGGCCGCCACCGGTGCCTCCTACTTCCAGAAGATGGCACTGATGCTCCCGTCGTCCATCATGCACTCTGGAATACAGAACAGAAACAAAGAAATGGCATTGGACTCAAAATACACCATTCGTCGTCTATATGAATCCTCGCAAGATTCAATTCGATCTTAGACTCGCTGGGAATCGTATCGATGTGTGTTTCTTTCGCAAATGGTACAGCACATTTCTTTCGAATGGATCTTCTGACTGATGAATACAACCTATCAAATTATAAAAAAAAATTATGATCACTAAAATAAGAATATTATTTTTAAGTGCGTCAGTGCTTGTAAACTTTCTTACAGATTGCCAATTCATTTTATAATGGATTGCTACATGATCAATAAATTTTTTTTACGTATTTTACACTTGATATATTTAGATTAAATCTCATTAGAATGGATATTCTATATTTGATTATTATTAAATATCACGCATGAATTTTTTAATTTAATTGCGATAATACAATTAGGTATTGTAATTATCTAATTTTCATATATAATACTAAATCATGAATACAATGGAATCAGTTTAATAATTGCAATAATAATCACAGGAATTAAACTGTCATGAATTATAATAACATCAGTAACAAGATTTGAAAGTTGAATATTATACTATTTGAGATAATAAAATTCCAATTATTTCCATAAACAATTCAATACGTTAATTTTAACTAATTGAGAAATCTCTCGCAAACTCCGATGATTGATGAAGGCGAATCTGTTACAAATTTTTTCGAACTGTTTTCGATAATCTTTATTGTCAACAAATTAAATTGTAGAAGAGACGACAGCTTTAAGTAACGCGTTCAGACAAACACGATATTTGAGCGAAAGATATTCAGATAGAGTTTATGTTTTTCCGCTTAGATCGCGACTACGTTTCGAGCGACGTTCCGTTTTCGATCCACCGCATTTCCCGCGTGAATGAGCTTAATGACGCGTTTCGCGAGGAGGAGAAGACGTTATGGAGACGCAAAATTGGCGAGTCGAGTTAAAGGTCGTTGTCGCGGATGCTAGACGCGAGCTCATTCCGAGAGATGCCTCGGCTCGCGCCTTATAGTCGGGCTCCGAGGCACATTTAAGGATTTGTCTCGGGAAATTAGATTCTCGCCTGACTTGCAGCCTCGTTGCACCCCGCTTTCCGCAGATTCTTCCTTGCTCTCCCTCCCTCCTGGCAATCTTCGTACCCGCCTAACACCCGCCTTGGTTCCCTTCGGCGTATCAGCGCCTCACCGCTCTCTCCTCGTCGGGGAATATCTTGTCTGTTCTTAGCCCCGGGTACTTTTCGCTGGGAGTTCGCTCCTATTGTCGCGTCAGGATACCGTGGGGACCAAGAATTGGACCTTTGTCGTCGGAGCTAAGTGTTAACGCGCCCTTCGTGTCCTCTTTCCTTCAACTTTCCGAGCGGAAGCGAAAGAGGAATTAACTCTCGGGAAATTATCCTCTCGCTGGACGATGAGAACAAAGCGAACGTTTTGTTGAACACGACGCGACGCAGATGACATTTAAACCGCATTCGTTTTATTTGTGACAACGAATATATTTTTCTAAATAGTCATGAATCTATCGAATAAAAATTTTGTTGAATTATCATTAATTATTGTCGATACGTCGCTAAGTTTGTTTCAATAAATAGTTATCAGTAAGTTGATACATGTTTAAAAGAATAATTTAAAAAATATATTTGTTATTACTTTTAGCATCGTTTTTCAGAATATTAGAATCAAGATTATAAATTTCTAAGAGAGATAATTAAAAGAGAGATTATAATTATATAAATCTTTAAAATTGTACTCTCTTTGTAACTGTAAATTTTACACTCTGTAAAAACAATACTTCAGATATTTTTCTTTGAAGATGCCAAATAATTTTGATATAAATTTATAATAAGACATTGAAAATGAGAAAGAAAAATCTATAATATTAAAATTTGAAAAGAAACTCGGTCACATAACTAGATTCAATCATTGGAATATAAAATCAAGTTAAACGTAATAGATATTAAAAAATAAATTCTCTTCTACGAAATTTCTCTCTAAATAAATATTGCATTAAACAAGGTTGTTTTACAAGTACGTTTGTAGTTTTCATGCTCCGTCATCTTCCGCGCAACTAAAGTAACTTCGCGCTTGCTTCTACGACGGCGGTACCGTCATCCGTCGTTCTACTCGGTAGAAGAAATACAGAGACGGATTCTTATAATCCGCGAGGATTTCTCTCGGATGGATTTAAGATGGGACCAGTCCATGTCACGTTAGCAGAGCCGAACTTGGCAGAGACGCGAGAAAGACGGCCGTGGGCCCCCAACCTGATATTCCGGGATACGTTTATCTACGACGAAGAAGAGATAGTAGTAGGGCGAGTGATGGCGGTGGGAGAAAGGTGGCTCGCCGAGGGATCGAAACTTATCTACTTGCTCAACTAGCTCCGGTACAGCGGCACCCACCCTTATCCAGTCGTAGAAACTTCGGCCGCCCCTGAGTCGGCGGGCCAACTTCCGCGCGAGATACGCATTTCTCAAATCTGTTCTCGTCGTTGTAAACTTAATTCCGGCTGCTTCGACGCTACTATCGCGCGCGCAAGGTCTTACCATCGACATGCGTGAAAAATGTTTCGAGAAGGGGTTTCATTCTCGGATCTTTACACGATTAACTTCTGTTAAGTTACTTCCGAGGTGAAGGTATCTCGGATCATACACTACCTCGATAAGAATCGGAAAGGATAAATGTGCAGCTCTTGTAAATGTAAAATTGTAGCCGAGGAATCGTAGGAAATTTGCGCGTTTGAAACAGATATTCGATATATTAAATTTATAAACGTTTAGAATTCAAGATAGAGTGAAATTCGGTATAAAGTATTCTTTGAATTGTTTTTAATGGTTTATCGGACGAATTGATTGCACAAATATTTTACGGTATCTTACGCATAAGTTTCGAGACGCGCGATACTACCGAACAAGTTGCGGACGGTAGTTATTTCCGCAGTTTCCGAACGTTTTAGCGCCGCAACGTCTCACAATTACAACCCGATTTATCTTTTGTACCACTAATAGGATATTACTTTGCCAAGCCATCGCTCGCCTGCTAGTCGTTGTAGAAGGAATCTATAAAATGATGTAATTAAGCCGCACAGAGACTGCGAAATGCAGGCGTAAAGGGCATAGTCATTAACGCGGAAAAAGGCGAATGAGTTCCTTGAAATGAAACAATGAAACCGTTCTCGATGGCTGGAAGTGAGAAGCGGTATAAGCATCGCTATCTTAAATTGCTATTTTATGCATACTAACGGAGCGCGTGTCCCTTTCTTCGTTCCCATCCTTTCAATAGGGAGATATTTCAAGGAAGCTAATCGATTTTGCCTGCTTAAGGACACATTGTTCTCACGCAATAATTCTTAAAATCGACAAAATAATGATTTTGACATCTGATTTACTTATAATAATTTGAGTTAGCTGTATATTTATTTTTATATTAAATCAAAATTTTCAAAACTTATTTATGTACGAACAAATTTATATACGGAGAAAGAATTTATATACGGAATAAAATAAAATATATCATTGGTAAGGAATTATCTAGCAGTGACTTCCATATGTTATGTCGATTTTTTATATAGTGAGCGTGCTAACTTAACAGAGATCAATTTTGAAGCTTCAAAAATGCGCACGCGAGAAAGTTTGCCGTTAGCGCTTTAAAATCATTCTTCTGTACTCATTGAATCAAGTGTTCATTCATTCTAATATGATTACTATACGATTTGTCACGTGTACGCTAAAAATAGCTTACGATATTTAAAAAATTACATTTAATGAGTACAGAAGAATGATTTAAAGCACTATCTATAAATTCGCGCGGTGCGATCTTAGAAATCACTCTACTGATAGAGTTATTTCTGTTAATTCTTAATTATGATCAGTAGTTTGAAATTTTTTGAATAATTGTTATGACACAAAAAATTAAAATTTATTCAATTCAATTAGGAAGCAAACATATATCTGTGTGCTAGCAGATTTGAGAATATAAGAATTGATTAACAAATAGTATGATTACTAAATAAATATTGTAACTCAATAATCAGCTCGTGAATATTTTTAAAGTTTCAAAATTTACCTCCGTTAAATTAGCATTTCCACTATAAAAAATCGAAATAACATATTAGATAGGTGTAAAGGTTGCTACCGGATATATTAATAATAATATTGCTGATTGTGAAATACGCGAGATTAGTAAAACATAATGATTTATTATCTGCGAAATAATTTAATTTTGATAAATGTTGACGTCTCCCGGATGATAAGTGTCGGTCTTGACATCCTAGAGTAGGTTACGCACAATGTCGGACTTATAATTACGCGAACTAAACATTGGCTGTAATCCCAAGCGTTATCCCAACGAATTACATGATGTCATTAACATCTGTTTCACGCTGAGTAACTCGATGAGGGTCATGTCAACAATTACGAAGGACTATAAAGATCGCGTCGGGATAGTTGTTAAGGTAGCCTAAAGGGGACAAAGAGAAAGAGAGAGAGAGAGTGAGACGCAAAGATGAAGTGGCGGAAACTATCTTGTACGTAGCGACCGTATGTGGCGGAGGATAGATACGACGATGTCGATAAGGGTGGAGGTGGCTCGACGACGGTGTTGCCGAAGTTCAGTAACCCCCTGATTGAACTCTGCGAGTACGTGGATACAGCGTCTACATAGGTATATACTGCGCCGCAGAAGCGGCAGCAACCCCCGCTCAGGATCACTCCTGCATCCGCATCAAGCCGAGGCTTTGTGGGGCCACACGGAGGCAGGCGACCGGAGATTACAATGGCATCTCCTCCAGATTAGCATATGAATTACGATCCCCCTCATCTGCTCCCCTCTGCCACCCTCGTAGCTCGTGGGTACCTTCTTCCGCGCATCCCGGTCTAATGCCGCTCTTCGCATCTCCCTCGATCTCTTCCTTCCCGTGTATGTCTCTCGCTATCTCTCTCATTCTCCCTTTCTTTATCTCTCTTGTCCGTTCCGTGGATGTGTGTACTCCATTCTCTTCCTTTATCTCAGGGCGCTTCTTGCCCCAGAGTCCTAGCCACCTTCGTCGAAACGAAGGGCTATCCGAAGGACTTCGGAGTAGTTGCTGGCTCGCCGGGAACGCTGTCCCCGATGTGGCGAGGACTTTGCGAATGGTAACGAAGGGGGCCCCAACGGCTCTTAGCCTTCGGGAATTCCAGGACGAGCTCTACTGCTATTTACATGCATCGGAAGCGACGCCGGCAGCTTCGGCGATGGCGGCTCGTAGAACGGATGGAACGGTATCGATCGGGGATACGACCCGCCTCCAAAGATAAATACCATATTTTTAATTAAATCGTGGCTCCGATGATACGAGCTGATATTTGCCGAGGTGCTTTATAGAAATTAACGCATGGGTCGAATCGAGCGCATGGGCGAACGAGCGAACGAGCGAGCGAAAGACGGAAAAAGCGTCAGAGATTTGCAAGAGATACAATTTTATAACATTCGCGCGCGCTGCATCGTTTGGAGAGAGAGAGCGTGTTTTTTCAAATAATAACACCGACGAAATGGGATAGATCGGTAGGATTACGACGCGCGCGCGCGATCATACAAGCGGGAGGAAATACGAAGCGAGTGCGTAGGTCGCGCGAGCGCGAGCACACGCGATAACACAAGCGACAACTCATTAAAAACGATAGTCGATCGACAATTTGTCTCTCGATTATCTAAAGTCTCGTCATACATATGCGAGCCCCCGTTATTCTACCGTGACGCGAAATTTATGACCCGCGGCTACCGTGGCGATAAGCGAATGTCAACATGACGACCGCGTACCATCGCCAGCTGTAAAATTTCACGTAATTAATAAAATTGGTCTCTGGCAAAAGAGGGCATGGTGTGTACAGGAAAGATACGACGACGTGGGCGCGAAGAGTCGCGCGCGACAACTCTATATAAAGAGAGAGAAAGAGAGAACGAGTCGATGAATATCAACACACGACTCGATGGTACATTTTTTATTATCATGGAGTCTATCGCGCTACCGGCACGAGCATGAATTTTATACGACGAACGTGTTATCGCGAGTCAGTATTACAGCGGATTATCTGTAGTTTATTACACAGTATACGATTGTATGCGATTGATATGGAATATAACGTTGTTAAAGGCACCGAGTACATACTGCGTAGAATAAAATTATTTTCCTCATAGTTATTAGATAAAAGATATGCTTACAGTATAGAATAAAAACTAATTTCTAGTTGACTCGTTATAGGTCGAATCTCTGTCCGTATAATATTTAATTTTTAGTTACTGTTTATGAATTTACAAAATGCTATGTGTAGTTTTGATTTTTTTAGTGTTGCGAGTCTTTTTGCTTGTATGGTGTAGAAATGGAAATATTGTGGATAAAAAATTGAAATATATTATTTCGATAACGTTATGATTATTTTCGATAATTGCTCAGCTAAACTTAATAATATATAGCATTTTTTAAATCTTTATTATATATAATCCGATTAGAGTAAAGTAATTTTCTCGATGCCGAGACATATATTGGATCGATTGCTTGTTCTCACCTCCGCGGTTTTCACTGTCCGCTGGCTTCACTTGAATAGGACGGTTCATCTGAAACAGAAATAAAGATACGACATATTAATTGGTGTCGCAATAGAATGGCGCTGGTTTCTACAATATTTCTTATATTTACAGACAGAGAGTCACAGACTTTTCTATCTTTCCTGCTTTCATTCCTTTCTGAGAGGACGAAAGTGGAGTATGAAGAATAAAAGCGAAGACGAATAGCGAAACTAGCGTAGGGGGGGACAAAAATATACAGTTTGCCGAGAAAGCGGAAGTATCGTTATTTGTCCGACATGTATGCGCTCGTCCTTCGCGTCACTTCGGTCCCGTTCAAACACCATCAGTGGTTGCGAGAGCTTCCTCTGCCGTTGACAGTCCTGGCTGTCAGAGTACGCGTGGGCTCGCGTAGAGAGCGCAGGGGGACGAGAACAGAGATGGAACGAGGGACACAGAAGCTCGCACGAGGAAGGACAAGGCGAAGAGGAGAGAAGCTTGGATGGCTCTCATCCCATGGTTGTGGGTTACGAAAGCACGGGACTCGCCACTCGTCCTTCCGTCACAGTCCTGGTAGAAGTCCTTTGGACCGCTGTGGATGGGTCGGGATCCCAACGAACAAATAACATTGTTTATTTCTCGGACGGGTCGCACCGCCGCAGCGCGTTCCAGTTCGCTCCTAGGGGATGAGGATGCATGATTCATGACGCGGGGGACACAGGACCGTACTTCGATCCTAGTTTCCATTCTCTTGCCCCTTACCCACCCCCTTCTTCCATCGACCTCGCTCAGTCTTGAACTCTTCGCCACAATGTGCCCATCCTCTTTTCTCCCCTTCCGTGTCATCGTTGGCGCGAATAACGTTTCCAACAGTAGTATTATCCTACTGCTGGCCTTGCAGATCCTTTCTCTCTCTCTGACCAATTTTCCTCGGAGGATTACTAGACAGCCGCAAACGCGAGAAGGCTGCAAGACGGTTTCCCCGATTTCGAATATTTGTAATGCGTCCATACGTATATATTTATGCTATTGTGGTGATATTAAAAGAAATGATATACCTACATATATTATACTATAGTTTTTTATATTAAAATATATTCAAAAAGAATTAAAAAATATGTAGTTTACTGCGTTACTATGTGCATTGATACTTTTTTTTTTAATTAGTATAAAATTTTTATAACAATGTACAATGTGCGATAGTTATTACTACAATGTTTTATATTGCATAAAGTATGATTTATTTAAAAGCACCATATTTTAGTAACGAAGATATAATTTGGCGTATAATTGACTAAAAAAAAAAAAGACGAAAAGAATAACGAAAAAAATGTCGCGTGAGATATATAAACTGGGAAATCTGGTTCTTAACGAGGATGCATATAACTAAAAATGCGAAAATCTATCTTTAATTTTTTTCTTTACTAGAACAACCTAAGCGCGCGCTGTAGCGCGCGCCATTCTTCGGTTTTGTATTAAAAAAAAAAATATTTAAAAAAATAATATAAAGTTTATTTAAACTCGATTAATATTTTTTTACAGAAATGAGTTGATTAAAGCGTTAATTTACTAATTAAATTTTTAAATAAAAATATATTATAGACATTAAAATAGTAATATGTTATAGACATAAAATAGTAATGTGTAAATAATATGTAATATCTTATCTTCGATTAATATTTTTTGACAGAAATCAGCTGATAGCTGTCAAAAATATTAATCGAGTTTAAGGTATTATAACACATTATTTAAAACATATTATATTCTTTTAATTTTTATAACATATTATTATTTTAAAAATTAAATAGCAAATTAACGCTTAAATCAGCTGATTTCTGTCAAAAAATATTAATAAAGCGAAAATTTGCTAATTAAATATTCTAGCTTACATATTTTTTCTAAACTGCATTGTTTATGAAATATTCGACACACACATATGATATACATAATTTAAATATTTTGTTTTCAGATCAATATGTGTACTACAACTGTGTTGTGCTGTGTACTACAACTTCGCTATTGCACGTGTCGGTGAGTGAGAAATTGTTTATTTTATAATATTTCTATAGTGATAATGGGGGTGCGTATATAATATGTTATGGATGGTAAGGCGGAAACGAATCCAATAACCCCGAAACTTTTTCCGCGCGTATGCATGTCGAGTATAAAGAGGGGCGACATTACGGTCGGGGTCAGTGCCACGATCACGTAGACATTGCACGAGGTGTATATACGTCAAACTCAAGCGAGCATGGGTGTTCCGGGTTCATGGAGTTCTCTTGTCTGAGATCGATATAGCGCAATCGTATCATCGCGGTCTATACATATCGCGCTGCCTCTCTTGTAGGAGGAAAAGTTTTCAACGTGTCATCGTGTTCGTGTCACGAAGGAACAGAAAAACGCGGGATTGCACGTTTCTCGAACATAGAAGCAATTAACAGCGTCTCGGGGGATCAAACTCCACACTATCGATTAATCCGGCGATACGCGACTGTTAGGCGGTAATTACTCGCGATTCCGTGTGGAGGGTCGCCATTAACTCTTTAATATTTCATAGCGGCGGCTGTACGTCCGGTCGCGATTCTCGAGACCAGCATACGCGAGGGTCGACGGAAGGAGAGAAAGCGGTCGCGACGACAGGCAAGACAGTGAGGGTGGGAAAGAGAGAAAGAGAGAGACGGAAGGTCACTTTAAGCACTGTCCGCTGGTCAGGAAATTAAACTTTGAGTCGAGAACTGGCCATTAGGCGTTTGTTGTTGCCCCGTTGTCAGGGGTACCCGGCGTCCGTATAGATACCGGAACTGAGATACGACGCTCCGTTTCTCCGCCTTTTCTCTCCGGACGAGTTTAACGCTGAATGCATCGTGTAAATGTCACTTACGACCCGAGAAACCTGTACCAGTCAATAACGATCAGGTGAGCGAGATTTTCTCTCAGACAGACCGTGCTTCGACGATCGGACATACCGATTAATATGACCGACTATGAACTATCGCGCAACCAAGTTGTTAACGTCGATGATTGTAGTTACACAATTAGAGCGATGAGATCATGTCTGCTCAATTAATAGTAAGCACGTTATCGCAGATCATCATATTTTCGATATATACGTTAATTCTGTCATTTTGAAACATGTATTAGGTTATTAAAAAGTAAGCTCTATACATAGTTTATCAAAATGTCAAATGCGAGAGGGCGGGATGGATGTTGCGGGAGTTATTAAAATTGAAAGTTGATGCTTTCTGCGTACTAATTGGCAGCGACGCTTGTTGAATACGTTGACGCGCGTTATCCCTCGCAAAGGAATTTTAGATTAAAGTTAACACGCGCACAGAGAGAGGAACATCGCACGTGCCGTACGCATTATATGCAAAACGGACGGACGAAGGCATATATAGTTCGAGGCCGGCTCATGCATAAAAGTTGTTTTAGATTCGCGATTAACTTTGATACTTTTTGGGACGCTGCTGGGGGAGGCTGGATAACTAACAAGTACGTTTTCAGAGAAATGTCATTAAGCTTTTGTAGAAAGAAGAAAGAGAGAGGGAGGGAGAGGGGAGAGAGAGAGCCGGAGAAAAAGCCGCACCTCTATTTAACGATCGCGTTACGATCGAGCGTCGACCCTTTGGCAATTTGTGTCATCAGCCGCGTGCACTTGGAAAATCGATCCCCTTGAGAGGTAGCGCTCAAGATGGATGGTAATAAGTAAATGTGTTTGCTGAGCCTCGAGCGCGCATCACGAGCAATTAATTAAGCTCGATTATCTATGTACACTGCGGGAAAGTGCTCGCTAACGGTAGATGCTGAATGATAGCCACGCGCGTGACAAATGCGCCGAATGTTAATGCCGTGTTGTGCTCGCGATAGAACTTTGCGTCATTGAACCGACACAGAGAGCGATAGATCTTTCTAATTTAAAATATTTTCTTTCAAACAATCTTATCGATTGCGATCGAGAGATTCGAGAGAATTTGCGTAAAAATATTGAGAAAAATCTTAATTTATATCTCAATTTATATTCGTTGATAAACCGAGCCTTTTCTTTCGAGACGACTACACGCAGCTTTCTAGAAAGCTAGGCAAAATCCAGATAGGGGATGGACGCAGGCTGATAACCGCCGAATTGAATGGTGAATGCCGTTTCGGAAATTGAATAAGCTATCGTGCCAGGCTGCCGAGCTGCCGAGTGGCGCTGCCGGTATTTGACCTGCCTGCGTGCAATCAATGTACTGATTGGAGATAAGGGCTCGCCCTGTAGCCCCGGAATCCTCTCCGCCGGCATGATTTATATACGCCGGTCTTTGCCGGCGATGTATTCATTACTTGATTACCCTTGGGCAAGTTAATACCAATTGTGATCGTATAACGGGCCATAGATTTCCGCCAATCTCTCCCTCTCTCTTCAGTAAGAAATATATATATATATTTATAATTTTTATGCTTCTCCTCGAGAAAAAAAGAATGGTGCTTTAGTATCATTATAATTATCCAGTTTAACCTTAGATTATATTAATTTTTTTTTGTGAATGTAGTATCATTGTATACATTTCGAAATTTACAATTGGCCCTTCGCATATTATTGCGGATGATTCCATCAACCAAGCACGAAGACGTCAAAGCGTACTGAAGATGTGGTTAGGTGGCTGCGGACTCTCTCTCTCTCTCTCTCGACATTTTCGTTACATAATTCAGTTATTCTAATTGCTACGGGTGCGCTCGCGAGTGGCTCGAGTTAACTTGAATAATCCTTCGCGTGGGTATCAAGCGGAGAACTGCATGCTAAACTGTGCGAAATCTGCGTTCGCGGTCGTATCCGTTAATACGGCTAATTTGTCGACTGCTTCGAAGCGGATGCCAGTTCTCTGTGTGTTCGCATCTGATGCTGCACGGGAGATACCAAAGTGGAGGGAACGCGGAAAGAGGATGAGCTGCCAGCAAGCAGATTACATCTAAATGGATCCCAGTCGAGATCTAATTGGCAAATTAATTGCAACCTGCAATTAATTCCGCCGCTTCGACAATTGATATTTTGACGTTCCGTTCGCGTGTGTGTTGCTGGTCCTTTGAAAGAGCCCGTGCGTTTCTTTGAATTAGCCTAGAATCGACCGATCGCGCGGGCCGCCCTATTGTTTGACTCGTTCTACTGTGTTTCGTCCAAATCCCGAGCGAATTTGTCGGCAGTATCGCGCGCGCTTAACGCGTTATCCGCGTCACTTTTTGACGCGGTTAAACAATGCGTCTCTGGCCGAGTGATAACTCGCAATTGAAGCCCACAGATTGCGATTCACTGCAGAACCGAATAAATGCGCACCTGCGTCCTCGACACCTGCCGATTCGTCTGTTTCGTAATTATAAATAGAATTCGTTTTATTGTCAGGAACAGAGTGCCGCGTGATTGAACGCTACGCCATATAAAGGTGAACGTACGCGGGCCATGCGTTCAAACTAACGCGGATATGATCATTTATCAGCAACAGAATCAAAATAGTCAACTGTGATAAGCTTATTAAAAATAGCTCCCTAGAGAACACATATGTGCGTATTTATTGTTAGCAAAGATCCCGAGATTCAAATCGAAATGATTTAAATGCGAGTAATAAGATCGTATATTATAAAAATAATATTTTTTTTTTTTTCAATAAAAATTTACTAAAAGACATTTTCTAAGCTCGAAATTCTTGATATAATATTTTATTATATGCATATATATATATTTTGTGTTTGAATGATATTCTATTCACTTATATTGATATTCGGTTTCTAACAAACAAAAAAAAAGCACTTTGATCACAATTTTGCATGTACAATATTGCTATGTACGGATACACTTTACACACAAATTGTTTCGCTAAAGGAACACAGAATCACTTTTGACTCTAACAGGGATACATGTAACATTTCCATTTTGGGCCTTGAACGCGGATGATCGCGTTTGCGCCGTGTTCGTTAAATAAAAACGCAAGTTTAGAAAACCAATTCCACGGGTAGTCGTCGTGTCGGTAGTGTGCTTTTTCCGGGACATCGCGCTAAAATTCAGACGCGCAAGTAGAAAAATCGAACGATTGCCGTATCGCTATCCTATATCTCTTTACTGCGTGTTGCTGGGTTACGATACGATGCGGCAAAGCAACCTTTTCTCTCGAACGGGAATTTGCGCTTTTTGACCGTTTCGTAACCATACTCTGATGTACGGGTCCGGGTCGGCGCATTTTTGCGCACCGATCGTACCTGTACGAGGTATAAAGCATTCGCTTTCCCGCCTATTCAATTTCTCTTTTTTTTTCTTTTTTTTTTTTTTTTATTCGGCTCCATCAGTTTTTTTCCCTAACGCTCTACAAATATTTGAGCGCCAACTACTATAACCCTCTCCCATCCCCTTCTACCCCCTTCAATCGAAAGAGCATTCGAGTCGAGTGAGCTTTCGCGCCCCTTCTCTTCGGGCCAATCGCCGTTCGTCGATTGTAATCTAAGCCAATGCTTCGACGCGCATTAAATGTCAAACGTTATACGCCTCTCTATGTCACGGCTCTGCGGTAGCGAGCCGGGGCGTTGGATGTGGCAGGCGGCTCACAAACGTTCGGAAAATCGCGAGGCGGGATGCGATTGCCTCGACGGTTTACAGCGCTCTTTGACGCGGTTCCGTTGTCACGTACCGCCATTCCGAGCTTCGATCGCCGTCCATTCGGCGGGTTACAGTCGTAACAACATCGAAAACTTCATTGCTTCTACATGATCTGGCTCCGGTAAATGTTCCCGTCGTGCATAAGAGACCGACGTATTGTGGGAATAGCGTCAAAAAGGGTGATTCTAAAAAAAGTCTAGATTTTCGACGAAAAATTCAGGATAAAAAAGATCGAAAAGAGTCACGAATTTCGCGCAGAGAAGCTAAATAACGAACATGACGGAATCTTTCAACGTCCCCCGTTAAATCATTGCCTTAGATTACTTTCAATCGATGTTGAATCTCAACGAAATTCCAATTTTCTCGAGATCGATGAACACATTAACCCGAATCAAATTCAAGTGCTGTAACATTTACCGTAGATAGACATGGATAACGGATCAAATTGGCGAATTCGATGAAGAAGAATCCTTTCGCGCGCTCGTGTGCTATCAGGAATTTTAATCGCGCGTAAAGCATATCCGGACACTGGGCCGGGTATTCGTTCTCTGGTGGCGCGTACGAGCCAGTTTATTATCGGAGATAGGCCAGCATCCGGATTTAGGATTGATGTGCTGTGCGGCCATGTAGCAGGCCGCATTACCGACGCCGTTATGCGTCGGCACATTCACGTGTGCTGCCGCATTAATTGATGCACGTCTCCGGGTCAACATTCAGCCCGGACGTCTCGTGAGAACTCGTCACGTGCCTCGACGCGTAACGGAGTTTCGATACAATCGCGTAATGTTCTCGCATCCGTGGACATATATATATATATATGTGCGAGAAGTGATGAAATCTCCAATCGCGAACAAACGAAACGGTGGGGCCTAAAAAATTCATCAGCTATCCTGATAGGTGATTTTCGTTTCCTTCGCGCACAAAATGAATCTTGTAAACCGCGAATAGCTTATCAAATATGATTGCGTTGCTCTTTTTATGACGCAATAATTAATCTCATCTCATTGTTGTTATGACCGCACGCGGAATATATATATATATATATATATATATATATATATA
Organism: Prenolepis imparis; assembly: GCF_030444845.1. Lineage (NCBI taxonomy): Eukaryota > Metazoa > Arthropoda > Insecta > Hymenoptera > Formicidae > Prenolepis > Prenolepis imparis. The sequence goes on from NW_028141160.1 coordinate 16,506,145, forward strand.
TATATTTCATGTATATCAGCAAAAGTATTACTTTACTTAATGAATATTATATTTAATTATTTAATTAATTTAATTCACATTCCTCAGAAGTGCGCGGAGAATCAACAGATTCTTCGAAAGCACGCTCGTGGTAATATTCAAAGTGACTCACGTACAGTGTTGTAAAATTAAAAGTTGTTGCTATTAATTAGACTTAAACGCGTGGCGATTCCCTCTCCCCCCCTCTCAAACCGCTGAATGCCCGAACGCAGACACGCCCGCGGCATCGAAACAGCTGCTCTCGTATCTTGGTGTGCGAGCGCGATTCGCGCGTATGTCGTGCTCGCGTGTTGCCGCTACGTATGCAAAGGGACGGCGAGGAACCGCAGGGGAACTGGCGCGACGAGGGTGTTATTGTAAACGTTACGCATGCAGAGGCTGCTGTGCGTCATATGGGAGATAGATACGCGTCCGTTACACATCCACGTCTGCGTGCGCAGGCTGTCAGAAATAGTCACGCGTAAATACACCAGAACTAGCGAGGATCTTTTACGACGCGAAAGGGACCCGCGATAAGGCACCAACGGGAAAAAGAGAAGGCGGCAGAGGACCGAGGATGGAATCCATGGAAATCGACAGCCGGTCGTAAACTCGCGAGAATCATATGCATTTTCACGCGTGCCCGTCAAGACCGACGTCTTCCACGACGTTCTTCCTCTCTTCGGGAGTGGAGGACGTCTCGCTTTTACGATCTCGCCGTGCAGCATTTCCGCATATGCCGAAATTCGTGTACGTCGAAAGCGGCTACGTGACTCGAATCCTGATGCGCGCATCACGAGCGACGAGGGAAAGGGGGCTCGGAAAGAAATCCGACATCCGCGGGGGGGCCTAATTCCATCTCGTAATCCGCGTCGTTCGATCGATTCGTCATCAGTTTCAGAGGAACGCGGCGGGCGTTTTCTCGGGCAATGTGTGACGTGACGAATGTTTAATGTGTACACACATTATTCGTCCGAATGACACGTGCGCCTTCCTACTCCTTCGTTAGGAGAGAAGTGGAGTAGTCGAGAAAATTTAAAACTATTCGCGCAAGCGCACTCACCATTTGCAGGTCGTTCCGACGCGACGATACCACTTCCAAGATATGAACCATTGGTGAACAATTAAAAGCGGATGATTGTGGTACTCTGGCGGGAACACGACCCGCGAACTTTTCCAACGAAACTTCCACTCCCTTCGCGAACAAATTCGCTAGAACGAGGTCGACCGTAATCGACGCGCGTCACAATTATCACAGCGCGAAACGAAGAGTTTGCGCGAAACGTCGTAATATATCACACGTTGTGTCTCGTGCCACGTGAAAGATCCGGATTAATATTGTATCGCGTTATCTAGTAGTTCGGCACCGAACAAGTTCTATCTTAGAAACTATCTAAGTTTTCTCGTCATTTATTATCTCTTCTTTTCTTTCTTTCCATTGAGCGTAAGCGATTGTTTCGGATATCACGTCACGCTGATACGTAGATACGTAAGTACGCGAGATAAGTCAGCGTGTGCCACGCGTATGCATGCGAAGAGAGAAGCACGACGAGCGAGCGCGACGATGAGAGCGAAAGGGATAGAGGGGACAGAGCTATAGATAAAACCCCGAACGCAGCTCGCCCGCGACTGATTCCCCAGGCCTACACGCACCCTCTAGTTTTCTCCCTTTCATCCCCCACTACCCACCCTCTCGACCACTATCCCCCTCCTCCTCTGTCCTCGTCTGCCCCCGCTCCCCTTTTCCGCCAACCTCCCTGCTCCTCTTACCCTTCGTAAGTCTCCCTCTTATCCCCTACGTGCGTCCCCCTCTTCGAACGCTACGCACCCTTTGCGAGAAAGCCCACGCACCCTCGAAGCAGCCGATATATGTTTCTCTCTCTCTTCTCTTTATGTCGGTCTCATTATCTCTCTTCTGCCTTACGCATTTCCTCGCCGATCTCTTTTGGCTCTCCGCCTTTCGTGGTATCGTAGTCTTTTTCTCGGCATCCTTTTCTAACCTTCTATATCGGCGGAACCCCATAACATTTGGCCAATCAAACGAGCGCGTGTGCGTTTTTAGGATCCCCGTGCTTGTAGTTCCTGAAGAAAAAAAAAAAAAAAGAAAAGAAAACCAGGACACGGGAGGAGAGAAGTTGGGGCTTCGAAACTAAGGACCGGGATTCTATCCTGGAAAAGATGTGTATATGTGTATATACACTTACGCGTTTCACGCATCCTTGGCAGTAGGCGGGAATCTGTTCTAGGTCGAAGCCGTAATCGGGAACCGTTTTCCGAGACTTGGGTCTGTTTCACGAGATGAGATGAGGCGATATCTATTAACGTAGGAATATACGATATTGTTTTTTTTCTTCGTGTCGAAGACAACACATTATATTAGAAAAAAAAGAAAAATAAAGCACGAATAACAGAATTAAAATTTGCATACCGCGATCGTATTTGCGATATTACGCGGTGTTCCTCACGCGATGAAATTAGGTCACCATCGAACATTATTTCTCGTGAAGGGAGAATCACCGCTTGATGGAGCCAGATGAAATGTCTGTAAGCGACGTATGAGAGATCCGGCTTAATTCCGCTATTCATGCGAAAATTTATCTTGCCGAGTGCTTAAACGTAAGGAGATGCATTTCGGATCCGAACACATCGCTCGAAAGGAGGCAAAATAAAGTACGCGAATGGAGAGGAAGAACGCGAAAGGACCCGCAGTTAACCTCTCGACTTCGCTCCCTTCTTTCGTTCCGGGGATTTGTTGGTCCAGAAGGACCACTCGTACGTACATTCGCGAAACTCTCTGCCGAGCCCTCTCTCGTCATATCTCCCTTCCTCCTACTTCCTACTGGCATCATCCGCAGTTCGCGTTTTTAAAGGGCGCACAAAAGCCACCGGAAATTGCTGCTGGCTCTTCCGATGTTACGGCCGTTTCTATATCTGTCTTTCTTTCCCATCTGCCAATCGTCTCTTTCTCTCTCTCTGTATGCTTTCCCTGCCTAGTTCACGTATGCCTTCCTTTCTTCTCTTTTTATCCGTCTTCCTCTTCTTCTGCCATCAACGATTTCACGAGTAGGTACCTACCGAGGCGGCAAGAGTTCCGATAATGGCGGATTTGGATAGTGGCTTGGCCGCTTTCGCATCGGGGATGAGATGCGACGATGAATGATCGTTGGCTACGGGCTTGGCTTTAACGAAGTACGGTAGTAGTAGGGTATATCATGCGAATGATCTGTCTCTCTCAAATTATTCACCGTAGTAAGCGAGCGATAATAGACGAGAGCGACCATTGATCGGTTGTTTAATGCGTGATCCACTTTATGGAGGCTGTGTTTCGTTCTTGTTAGAGGCAGTATTGTCGGAATACATTGCGCATCAATCAAGGAACAAATTTTCACTACTGTTATAATTTCAGAATATAATTAGGGCGTAAGTAAGTTAGCATTTGAGAAATTAATGTGAAAATTTATGTGTAATTTTTGATCGGTTTTTCGAATCTGTTTTAAGTTTATTCCATTAATAATTAGATGGTCAACTATTATCAAGTGATTTTTTTCGGCACGGAATTACATCATATCTGATTTGAAATTACGTCATATTCGCCGTAGAAAAAGTTGAATCGCGCCTGTGAGTTGCTAAGAGGATAAAGCAAGAGTCTGCAAGACGCAGCGTGCTCCAGAGCTGCTGACTAGGCCGAAGTATTTACCTAGCGGCGAAGGGTGAAGATAGACGCGCACGAGGAAAGGAAGCAAGTGAAAGTTGGTAAGGAAAACTCCAACGAACCAGGCCGCGTTGCTTTTTGATGACTTCGGCGAACTTCGCCTAAGGACGATGAGGTCTGGGAAAGACTTCGAAACTCGAACGTCGATATGGAAAGTGCGGGAGCCCGGATGTTATGGATTACGCGATCAATCTCGTGCGAAAATGGCGAAAAGTTCGCGGGTCATGGAGCGCGAGAGAAAAAAAAGTTTCACCGTTTGATTCGCCTGTTCCGACATTCCTGCATCCGTGCAATGCTTTGCGATCACTTTTACGCCTGTTATTGTGGCAAGATTGATTCCATGAATTCCTGATGTGCTCCACGCAAGACGAATGATCTTTCGATAGACGTGTTACATTCGAAGAGATATCGACTTCTTTAAACTTGAATATGTTCACGTGCCATCTTAATAGAAATTTTAGCGAGATACAGCTACGAACGATTTAGATAAATAATACTTTCTAGATATTCGCGAATTTCATGTTTCTGTAACGGAAAACCATTGTTCTTTTTTAATTGAGAGATGTGTATGTACATGATATAAAGAAATAGATGTAGAAGCTAAACGATTGTCGAGATATAGATCTAGTTTTCGTGAGCTAGTATCCACGGACTTTATTCGTTACCATAATCAATATTCATAGATGCCGCACTCACATATTTCTGCATTAATTTAGTGAAATTTCGTGACGTAATCGCACGCGATCCATTACGTCACCTGATATCGGCAATTCGAAATCGATCGATCTTCCATAATTTACGGATGATCCTTGACTATTTACGACGAGACGTCCACTCATCTTCCATCAAACTCATACGTGGCGCGACGACTTCAGCTCTCCATCCTATTTCCATATCTCTTTCGATGCGCCAGTCCTCACGTCACACGCACATCTTGAATAGATAACGCGTCCGATGCAATATATAGACACGTTTTCGAAATTCTCTGATACGTGTTGTTCGTTCTTAACGTGGGCGTGATTTGATCGCGAGACGATTATTACGTGGAATCGTAATAAAAGGTAATAATGCGAAGATACGAATGCGATGCAAGTAGTTTTAATGTCCTCGAGGGTAATATTGATATCGCGGAGGTTGGAACAGTGCTCTCTCGAGAATACGGCGAAATCTGATCACGGATGATATCATCGCGATACGTATATCCGGGCCGGTGATATTATTCATACGCGGCATGCGTTTATAAAGAAGCTACAGGGGGGAAGCAGGGTGAAGAGATGCGATCGTGGACGTTGGGGCAATCCTCCCCATGGCAACCCGCGGAAGAGGCCGGTATCCGAGTCCGCGATTAGCGACCCTTTCTAACTCGCAACCCATATTCCCTCTACAAGAAGACCCTTTTCGCTCCGTGACTCTTCAACATTCTCTCTCTCTCTCTGTATTACCTTTTCTTATTACTTTTCCTCTTTACTCGTCGATTCTTGTTCTCCTTCTTTATTCCGCGATTTTTTCTTTCGTGTAGAGAAAAGCTTCTACGTCTGCATTCTAACTTATATTACTGTTTGTCATGATATTTTCGTTCTCTCTTTTTTCATCTATTTAATCGTAGATTATGCTTTGAATTTATCGGTTTAACATCGGTTTTTTATAGTTTCGCTATTATATAAAATAGAAACAATGGCTTCTAGTAAGTTAAATGCGCATGCAAACACTTTCGACCTTTCGTATAATCAAGAAGGATTATACAAAAGTAGATTGTTTCGTGATTGATCGATCTTGCATAAGAAATGAAAAAGCGACCGAGTTTTAGGAGGGTTACCCCGATGGCATCAGGCGCTACCCTCTTCGTTGCGCTTGAGCTCTTATGCTTGAGCAGGCACACGCAATCAGCTAGTTATTTTGATAGTTAGAAAAGGAAAGAAAGAAAGAAAGAAAGAGAGAAAGAGAGGAAGGGAGAGAGAAAGAGAGCTATGCCATCTGTGTATTTCTCAAGAAAAAGTATAGATAAAATATAGATAAATTCTAATAACTATATAAAACGTATAGATGAACGTGTGTTTATATATATATGATTTCAGTTACATTTTGTTTAATATTTATAATTCATTTATTACTGCTAAAGTTTCAAAATTATTTGCTATTAAATGAAGATCATTAATATTATGATAAATATTAATTTATAGTAACTTTATTAGTATCGAGTTAATTTGAGCTAATAACAATTTAAGTGATATTGATGTTGATCCACAGTAGCGGCAAAGAATGAAAAAGTGCAGCTACATGTAAACATTTGTGTAGTAATTTATAAAATGCAACAATCGATCAACATTTAGCGGCCTGTTAACAATATGAATGAGCGTAAAAGAGTCAACATCTGTTAAAATAAAATATAATTTTTATTAATACATTACACGAAAAGGTATATTAAATAATAAAAATATTTAATAGAAATATCCATAGATGTTTACCGAGAATTTTCTAGACAAAAAAAAATTATGATTACTGTAGCAATTGATTTCATTGTACGGAAAAAACGCATGTAGTCATGATGCGGCGTTTCAATATAGGGGAAGGAGGAAAATTACTAGATAGCGCACAATTGCGACGAGGGGTGGTTCGAAAGGATGAAGGGGAGAAAGGGGAGAGCAGGCCAGGTGTATTAAAAGTCAGGCTGATTGTGTACGAAGTACAATGACCTCGACTCACTCATATCAATGTTCGATCTCCGACGTCCATCTCTCACATTTATTCTCATGAACAAGCAAAGCGTAAGTGCATACATGCACAGATCGCTCGATCAGCATATTTCATATCAACTTTCGCAATAACCGAAAAAGCTTTATACGTGTTTCCACGATTGTGAGGCTACGCTGCTGGAGACGACGTATGAGATTTTCAGAAATTCTATTTCCTTCAGGGAAACGATCGGACGCGGATACTTCGTAAATTAATTAGGCTAAGCCGCAGCTTCGTTCTTCTCATCCTATCCCCTTGTCTCTACTGGATATTGGCTATAAATAATGGAATTATGTAACTGCTTCTCGCTGCGAGGGGAGGACAAAGAACCGTTTCGTTTCGCCTCAACCCTCCGCGCCCTACTTCGTTCTCCCTCCGACAACTTCGTGGCACACGCTCTTCTACTATCACTTCCACTTTTGTATTATCCCACTTTCATTCCTCGTTGCTCTTTCAATTTTTAAGCTCGGGAAAGACTTGGTAACGCAACCACAAAGACTCTGAGAGAATTGCATTAAACAGAAATTTGCGACATTGAACGAGATATTGCTTCTTTACACTTTCGAAATTGTCCGTCGTGATATAATTTTCAATGTCATAATGTTAAAAATTGTTTTACATATTGCGTTATACTTTCATTCTCTAGTCTCTGCATTATATTAAATCTGCGAATCGAATTTCTATTTTTACTTGTCCATTGTTATGTTTGACAAATTCCCGGTTATATAGAGAGACGGGTTTATTCGATATAAGGGGTATACGTGTACGCATACATATATACAAATATAAATATAAAACTCTGTTTATCTATTTCGTGAAATAACGTCCGAACGCATAGTTAATGTTTGTCTTTTCATTTTTCTTCGTTTCATAGGCGGATATTGATCGGATGGATAAAACAACATTACGCGATATTGCTTAGTCCACACTCTACGACACAGTTAAGAAAATTATAGATAAAGTAGTAGTGTGCGTTAAATTGGAAGGCGTGTAGGCTTTGTTTACCACGTTCCAGAGTTTACGAAGAGTAATAGCTACTATCGATTCAGTTGACGTCAGTGTCATCTTATGTGAAAGGCTCTATGCAATAGACAATTTTATAATCCGCGCTTTTTTTTCATTGTTTATCATTTTAATAATAAAAATATTTGGTTATATGTATATATAAAGCTGAATATTCAAATAAAACTAGTGGTCATATCATATTGATTAGTTATTAATAAATGTGTACATAAATTGATATAATAACTAATAGTACTATAGCTATTGCTGATAATAATGATCAATGATAACCAAAACCATAGATTTGAATCAAAACGTTTGAACTAACAGTATGCATATATGTTAGTTACATCAGGAAAATATAACATATGCTATACGAAAATTTGCATGAACGATATTTATTCTAACTAGATTCTTCTGTTGTTTTCATCGAAGTGACAAACGAGGCCAATCGATCGGGTACATCCATGTATATTAATTGCGCAACATACAATATTACCCCTGCTAATGGTGCGCACTGGCGTTTATGGTTTATTAGGTTTTACGGTTCAATGAGTTAAATAAAAAAATCGATAATTTCCAAATTTTTCTCTCTAATCGTCACATAAGTTTATCATCCCTTCGTTTATGTTGCGTTTATGTTGTGTTTGCAATTGCTTCGTTTTCGCAGTAACCTGTAGCCTTGGCTAAAAATAACCAGACCTAACATAATATGAATAAAAATAATTAGCCTCTTTATAAATTATAAAATATACAGATTTTTCTATTTTTTAATCAGAAACTTTGTTTCCGTGTATGGTAGTATCTATGATAGTGTAACAATTTATAACAGTATATTATTTGTGAATATATATATATATATAATTTAATATAATTTATTTAAATTATATTACATTTTTTATAAAAACTGGATTTAAAATTGAATTCTTATAATAAAGAGATTATAATTTTACGAAGACATTATTTTATCATTTTATATTAATAATAATAATAATAATAAAAAAAACCCGAGAAATCTTATAATCTGTGTTATAAGACAATGTAAAGTTCCGAGAACGCGATGGTTAATTGGATTATTTCCAACATAATATAAGTCGCTAATGACTATTTCATTGATTTTCTTTATAAACTCCATTAAGCTTCGGATCACTGCGTAATAAAGTACAAAAAAAATAACAGTGAAATAATCGCTATATTACAAAATAGCTCATCCACTCACAATCAGTTACATTATGTCTTGTCTGTACATTCGGGAATGCTCAGCGAACGAAACGAAGACAGAGACCTTGCTGCGACGGAGGTCCTGACCTCTGCGCGCCGCGTGTCTCTCGTTTTTTTCACTTTACAAGCAATAAGCACGACATAATCGCACGAGAAATGCAAAACGCGGCTCCCGACACGGTGGCGAACGCGGACGAGGGAGGGTATTTTCCTCTTTTTTTTTGTACGTTAGCGCACGAATACATCCGCGCAGGCCACAGGGCAGAAACGGCCGCGTGCATAATGTATGAGCGACGCGAAAGCCCGTCATTTCAAGCCGCACAGCCGTTTTCCTTTTGTGACATCGATCTGGTGGTGTCTCAATAATTCAGCGCGGGAACGACGCAAGGCGTATACCCGCCACCATCGGTACCACCACCATCACCACCACCACCACTACCACCACTACCACCATCTTCGCCACGACCACCACCACCATCGCATCATTTCTCAGCTACCATTACTCGCGATCGCAATCGTCGTCGTCGACTGCATCATCGTCGGCGACATCATCCGTAGCTCTTTCCTTTCTGTTTCCCGAGGTTAGGTTGCAGTACACTGACCACCAAGTTCAAAATCGCCCCCTCGTCACACGCACGATCCCATCCGCGCGACGATCGGACTCGCCAACCCGCCGACATTCCCCCTTTTCCGACCCCACCGACGAGAAAGACGGTACACGTTAGCCTTCGTCGTCCTCGGTCACCCTCGCTACGCGAACCCTCGGCCACGCGACCTCGACAATGCCACCCTTGTGTCCGGCTGTCACTGACAAACGCCTGACTGTGAGGTAACGACAAATTAACGCTGCGAGGCCGCGATGGAAGTGTTTTATATAGGGAAATCCGGAAATGAGATAAATTTGTTAGGAGCGGAAAAAAGTGAAAAAGTAAAGGAAATTGTGAAAAAATAGATATTTTATTAAATATGCTTTAGGATAACATTCCTATTGAGCAGCTATTATTACATTTACAATAGAATCAAAAAATAATCGTGCAACAAAGCAAAATAAAAAGAAAAATGATAAAAAAAAAATAAAAATTTTATTAAAGTAATGATAGATATTTAGAATGTGCAATAAAATAAGAAGTCAAATAAACAATATAAACATTATTTGGTTAGATTTCAATTTTAAATTCGAATGTTAAATAAGTAAATTATATAAGAATATATATATAAAAAATTTTTTTTATGTAAGATAATTAAAAGCATTTTTTTATTTATAGGAATATTTTAAATAAATATTTAAAATTACAAAATAAGTATTTAAAATTGCGTAAAAGAAAAGCAAGTTTGACATATAGTTTGATACATCTTTTTGGTGGCAAGCAAAGTATAGTTAGTTTCTTCACTTGTATGAGGACGCACATCTTTTGCGTTTTAACCGTTGTCGTAGTATTTTAAAATTATAAGCAGAGAGAGACTTGAGTATAAAATGTTTTCTTCGTTCGCTTAAAGGTCAGAACTCTGAACTTTTATATGTAAAATATATGAAACACTATACTTACTACATAGACTACATACACATATTAAAATTAATGTTTGTGAGAATAGTTTTTAATATTTTTAAAAGAGATGGTACTGAATATATATCATATAATTGAATGTGTCATAATAGAGCAGATTTATTATTAACTAAATTAATCACGTACTCATATAGTTTCAACACTAAAAAGTATTATAAAATATAATGCACGATAATAGTGTTATGCATAAACTTGCCTATGAAAGAAAATACATATATGATAGCATCATTGTTATTGTATTTTTTCAAAAAATATAATATAATATTTATAAAAAAAAATATATTTATTACACAGCTCTGTGAAACATGTGATATAAACGTTTGTAATGCGTGTAGACTTTGAAATTAATCCCTTTATGCGTGTACAGGTTCACAAACTAAGTACAAAGCCAACAACCTTGTATATTAACTTCATGCATGAGCTAGCATAAGTAGATTACAGCTACTCGCCGACTTTGCGAGTGTGTTCATATAAAGTCGACCGTATTGCATATTCACGTCATGGATGTGCCGACATAATTATAACATGTTATCAAGTTATATATACTAGAAATGCCAAGTGATAAATTGAAAAAGTTAAGATTCAATGAAGAGAGAGAAATACGCGGGATCTTTCCGCGCGTCGACGGAAAGGAAGGAAAAGAGACTGCACAAAGGGATATACATCTTTCGCGATGTGATGTCCGCGAGCTTTTAGCTTCCTCGTATTTCGCCGGGTAGATGCGTCTTCCGACACGAGCAGATTCTTTTGTAAGCACATTTCGCGCTTTGTGTCTGCCCATGGTCGTAATGCGCTCGGCTTCTTCTCTCTCGCTCCGTATCCCCCGGGCTGCGAAATTAAGGTCTCGCGCGTTGCATCTAATTTCGCGCGAGCTCGAAAAACCGAGTTTCAAGTGCGAGAGACAATATTTCGCAAGCTGTCGCTTTAATTCGCGGGGGACAAATTAGAGTATCTCCGGTCGAGTCTCTTCTCCTGTTCGGTAGACGAAATATCTCGCCCGTTTCGCGATAGCGATGAAAAGAGACCGAGGGAAGATAGCCGAAGGGGGAGAATAGGCCTTGTATAGAAGGAGGACTCTGGAGAACGCGTTAAAGGGACGACGCGGGGGCTAGAGGTAGGGTACGTATCGGGGGCAACTGATATCGACTGGAGGGACACATCCTCGGTCTCGACGCGACGGCAGGAGAGAAAAGGGAGAGACGCACTATCTTATGTAATATTTACCTCTCTTGCCTCCTCATCTACTCCTCGCGCTACCTATTCTCTCTTATGCCCTTGCCGCCCCCTCTTATGATCCCCCATCGCGCTACGAGTATAGGTATATATATAATATACCATCCGATGCTTCTACGAGCTTCCTCTCTCATCCGCCTCTTGTTCTTTCTATCAGCTCACCACCTTTTCTTCGTTGCTCGTACGGTCTACGTGCTGTGTATCGGCGTGTAACAACCGCCAACGCGTCCTTTTGTTTACGTCGCGATAACTATCGGCGATCGATGTTGGGATTACACCCCAAGGCGATAATACCCGTGGGTGTAATAGATTCGCGGAATTTTCGAACGAAAACTGCGATCCGCAACCGCGCCGACTTCGTTGTCGTCGTCGTCGTCGTCGTCGTCGTCGTCGTCGTCGTCGTCGTCGTCGTCGCGTTAGTTCTGGTCGGTTTAGATACCACCAAATTCCACGGCGGTTATCGTAGTTCGAACTTATCGTCAAGTAACGGCGACGGGTTACTTGCCCTGGTGGTTCGCGAGTTACGTCGAAGTTGTTGTGGCCTCCTCGGGAGCTCTTTAGCCATTCTACATCAGCGTCATGTGTTAATTACATTTAACATACGCGGATTTTAACTATTAATTCTAACGCTCGATCGCGGTGTAATCCAAGTAACAGGGTGCGCGATTCGCGTCAGATCGATGCAAGTTTTATTGCGGATTACTGCGTCCTCCCTTTTGAGTTATTAGTTATGTAAACACATCGGCGATGTTAATCGCATGAAATTCGGTCGAAACAAAACTTAATACGGAAACGCGAAACTGAGAGAAGGGGAGGGGGTATAATTATTATAGACGCTATTTGCTCTCTCGCAGAGTTGCGGGAGAGGAGGAAGGCGCTGCTCATAATCTGGTTCTCTTCCTCTTATTCTGTTTTCATAGTCGTGTTCTCTTATCCACGTTTCTCTATAACGTCCTTTTTTTTTCTCTCTTCCAAGTCACTTTGCCGTTCCATCCACCACGCGCCCGCGCCGCGCCGTAATCAGGTTGCCGCTTAATGCCCGTGAAACTGAATAAAAATGCAATAGAGCGTCACGAGGTTATCGAAATCCACTTTGCCGTAGCGCAGTGCGCGCTGCGTGCTGCGATATATCGATTCGTCCACTTTGTGAGCGGACGGGCGACGGCTCGCTCGAAAACACATTGGTCCACGAACGGCAGGGGTGAGTGTGTCGAGGACCGTGACAGAGAGGAAGAGAGGGCGAGGGGGAAGGGTGAAGCGGGAAGGGATGTAGAAGGACCGCGCGCGGGGTGACGCGCCGATGCTGAAGAGGCTGTGAGCAGTACGGCGAAGGGTCGAGGTTGCTTTCTAACAGAAGCGCGGAGGGTGAGCGAGGGAGGGACGCACGAGAGATGTGGTAGGGCGCTTTCGCGAAGTTCTTCGGGAGAGCTTGACCGGGACGTTGACGCCGGAGAATCGAGGTCGGCGAGCGCGGTTGAACTTTCTGTCAAAGTGTACGTGTTGTACAGCGCGCGGGTAGCCCCTCGATCACCCGGGCGAAATCAAAGCGTAAAATCAGCGAAAGCTTTTAATGCCGGAGCGCGGCGGAGAGTCGAGTGATCGAGGTTGGTCGGTACGCTATATTTTTCTTCTCTCCGCCGCCCTGCTTCATCCCTCCCACCCTATTCCATCCAACCTTCTGCCCGTCACTGCACTCCCCCTCTCCCTCCCCCTCCCCCTGGCCACTCTGCCTCAATTTTTTCCTGTGCAGTCAAACGGGAAGCATTTCGGGGACGAGCTTCGATCGCTTCCCCGAGAGTGCCTGGCATACGTGGTATTAATGCAAATTCATGTCGCGCTTATTTCGCGCTTTCTCGCTACAGAGAGAGCGAAAGAGAGAATGATGTTTTGAGATATCAGTTTATATCGGGGAAACGTAGAGCGCGCGATGCGGCGAGGAAGTTCACATTTGTGGATGTTGCGCTGTTTGTTTTGCGCGATGCAAAACTCGATAAGGCATGAAATTGTCGGTAAACAAGTCGTGCCTGAGTCCTACTTTGATTTACCGAGAGAAGGAAGATCGCAGCGAGACACACCATCCAGCAAGTTTGCGAGTTTTGGTCGCTGTGTATTCGCGCGCCAACTTTCTTTCCACGAGTTTGCGTGAATAAATTCAACTTTCACATTAAATAATATCACTGCCGCCGTGCTGAATTTCTTTTAAGTTACGTCAAGAGGTGAAATAAATCAAGAGAGACGAGGAGGGGCCGGGGGAGGGAGTGTATCGGGACGCTATTTGAAGATCTTCTGCAGATCCTTTCAAACGAAGTTGATCGCTGATAATAACACGGTTAAATTGTAGTTACGTCATGAGTCTGCAAACGGTATCGACTAATACAACTACCCCCTTAATAAGCGACGACAACGCACGCACCAGAGAACCGCTGTTGCATAACGCAACGCAAGCTGCGACTATATTTAACCGTGACAACGAGTCGCGTACGATTGTCCGTGGCGGTTTATATAATCATACGTGTGCGCGCAAGCTGGTACATGTGCAATTTGCAAAAGGCACCGGGCGATAATGGCGGCGCCCGGAGACGTATTAAAGGTGAATTGCCAAAACAACGACCGGCAGTGAGCGACGCCATAACTCGCTCGGCGGATGACCGACGAGCTTACTAGAGAGCTCCTCCGGGTGCCGTTGACCCTTGAGTGACCCAACGTGACAGGCCGTAACGACGAGCAGACCCCTCAGAGACCCCGCTTGATGAGGGTCCAAGATGGATACCCGGCAATATTTTCGCGCGCGAGGTGTCGCGCGGTGACTTTCTCCCCGAAACTTCCCTCGTCCGTCGTCTTATTGTTGGCGATAGTGGTGGAACGGTCAAGAGGACGGGGAGGACAGTGGTCGTCGTTGCCGCTACCGTCCTCTCGGTCCTCCTGACTGTTCTCTTCGTGATCGTTGTCGGCGTCATGGGAGTACGAACGCGAAAGAAGCAGACACTGCAGTGCAGAAAACTTTCGACGCCAACTGTTCTTTGTTTCTTGCTACGTGCATGTGTTTCGGGAGCGAAGCGATGTATATTGCCGCAAGCACCGGCTGCCTGGGTGCATTTTCCGCGACGGCTCACCGTGTAGGTACATACTCCGGGAAATGCATCTGTGTTCGCGTCATTATTAATAATCCCTCTGTACGTGCTCGCGCGCGCGGCATTCAAGCCGTTTTATTTGCGTGCTTCCGGGCATTTATAGGAAAAATAAATTAATTCTTTCCCATAGTCCTCTCCAGTATCTTTCCCCCGTGTTATTAGATTTTTCTCCGTATATTCCGCAGGATCTCGTGCATGATTTATTTTTTCATATCCCCAGCTTTTTTCTTTTTCGTTTTTTTTGTAAGATATATCTATTTCGTCTTAATCGGCGTCATCTTAAGCATACGTTACGAGATAGTTGCGTACGCGTTAATAACGTATCTTCAAATTACGCTGTGCCCTTCTATTCAACTCATTTACGAGAAACTACAATGCACGGATGAGAGGACGAAAAAATAAGAAAAAAGGCATAAAATACAGAGACCAAAGATAGACGACAATTTTAACGAACGATTTCATCGTCGCTCTTTCATTTTGTTTTGTACAGTAAAATTGTCCGCGCCGTTTCTTCCGGTATAGCCACATTTATCTTATTGTTAGATTAATCTAGGAAAGTGGGTTCGTCTCTCTCGTCGATATAGTTTTCGACTCAAGTCAGAGATGATAAATGCGGCTTTCGTTTTTTTCTGCTTTATAGCGGCTAAGACAAGCGGGTTTTATATGGGATGTAGATAGATGCTACCGACGCAATCGACGTTATTTCCGAATCCTCTTGAATTTATTTTGCCGAGATATAAATCGTCTAAGTGAAAGAAAACGTTGCTTTACGAAATTCATACGATCCACGTTTATCGCGATTAAACGTATTTGAGAAATGCATACTTTTCAAAGATAATAATTCACATAAATTTATGACGTCGCAAAATATCGATTAAAAGCTGAGCATTTTAATTTTCCGAGGCATATTGTACTTTCAAATAGTTAACTCTTAAGACTCTTAAGAAATACGCGGAAATTTATGTCAGATTGTCTTCGCTGGTGGTTCTTAGTCGCAAATCGGTCCCGACGTGCCAACACGCGTGACTGTATGCTGTAAGATAATTCCATCTCTGCTCAATATGCAATCAGGTAATAAGGCACTGCTTGATGACCCGGAGGTGTATCAGTGCCTGAAGCGGGCGCTAACGCAAACGAACTTTGCTTCGTTACCTGCTTGAATATTCAGGAGTTTCGCGCGTGCCTGCGGCCATTTGCCGAGGCTCAATATGTTTGGCAATATGTAGATAGCCCCATAAATATCGATGGCGCATAAGGGATGCCTCGTGTAGAGGTGTATCGTCGAGACGCGGGGGGTGCATCGTGAGAGGGTGGGAACCTTGTATCGTCTGACGTCGCGATCGTAAACTGGCAAACCCGCCAAACGACGGTCGCCGACACGATCCCTCAGCATCTCGCGAGATGCTTCACAAGATTTTTCGCGGATTGAACGTACTGGCACTTTGGAAAACCAATGCGATGTGTCGTGAACATCAAATCTCCGCGGACCGGCTTAAAAGAAAAATATGAGAGAACGCATTTCTTTGAAATGCTGAAAGAACAAGTCAATAGCAAAAATTTAATTTTTTCATCTATAAAAGAATGCATTAATGCGTTTTGTGTAATAATAAGTATAAACGAAAATTATCGAGCAAATTTTATTTTTTTTGTTTAAAGAAAGTGTTTTTTTCTTTTTTAAGGAAGAACGAAAAATATGGCTTTTGATAAGTTTGACTAAAAATTTTCGATAACCATTTATCACGAAACTTATGGATATGAATGAATGATAAAATAAATTTGCCTTGACGTTTTTCCGATGTTACACGGTACATGCTGAAACTTGGCGAATATGATAACGCGATACGTTTGACCCGGTGTGATAAGGTTTACCGGTGGCATCGCAACTTCGATGGCGACTCGTTCCCGTTTCTCGAGTCCCGTTTGTTTAGCAATTTCACGGCTTAGTTACCATTTCTAATCCGGTCGAGTCAGCGAGACAGCAGTTCTCTTTACGAGTGTAGTCCGCGGCAACGACGTATCATTCGTGGAGTGGGATGGGGCGGTGGTGTATCTTCGGTGTGCACGCTCTTAATGCTGGAAACACGACGAACGGCTCGCCGATATGCACAACTTGGCAAATCCTTGCGAAAGTTGTTACCGCTATAACATTCAAGCGCGTTTGATGGAAGCATATAAATGTAAATGTAGGCACACAGGTCGCCGCGCGACTTATGTATAAATAGAACTTTTGCACATATTAGACGAAAGGAAATGAAAATTCTGCTTGCGCGCGAAATGTAATAAAGCGGCGTTATTCCGTGAGCGAGATTTCCATAAAAGCAACACTGTAAAACCCGCTAATATTTTCTACAATATTTCGCGCAATCTCGGTATAAGTATATATGTATACGCAGGAAGGATAGCGACATTTGCTGACGAAACACTCTTGGCGGAAGGATCAATTCCTTTCGTCGACAATCAGACTGTCTCTTCCGTCGCGGCGAGGACAACGCATATTTCAATGATCGACCAGACGTCGCGCGACGTCATACAGGCGTCGTCGGCGACGGACCGATAATCCTAAATATCGACGTGCCGTTCTCCCACGAGGACACGTCGCCATCAGGAGGCAATTCATATTAAAGTCCCGTGCGATCGGGTCCGGATTGGTGGATCTGGGGCAGGCAGTTGCCACAGTTGAGAATCGTAAAGGATTCTGGGAGAAAAAGAGAGAGGGAGAGAGGCGATCCCGAAGGTTTTCGTTCTAGACGGGGAAAAGCTGAAGGCAGTTGAGAACGGCAGAAGGCAGTTCTATGGGCTGGCTTATCGCTTGCGAACAGGCGCGCTTTTTCCTCCGGCTCTCTTTTCTCGCTTTCCCTCCCTCGGCCATTTTCCTAAGCACCGAACGTTCTCCGCGATGCCACCATCCATTCTTTCTTTCTTTCTCTCTCTTTCTCTCAGCTTGTCCTTTCCTTCGCACTGTATTCGTTCTCCGTGTCACGCCGTGACGCTCTTACGTCTCGCCATGCACGTACTGATACCATCGTTAAATTATACTTATATCCGCCGTGTATATTTGCCGCCTCTTCTTACAAGCGTTTAATGCGCCGATTAGATAATACGACGCACGAATATCAAAAAGTATACTTCTCTCAAATGTTAGTTCTTTCTCGATCCGCCGCGATTGCCTACATTACGTTAGTCAGATTACATTATTATATTATGAAAAAGAGGTCCATGTCTTAAAATGAAATGATGATCAGCAGAATTACGATCGGCTTAAAGGGTTGTCGTCGTGATCTAATGATATCGAAGCGTTCTCGTCGTTCGAGAAAATTGTACCAGTTCGCTATTATGATCTCCGAGAGAGGGAGAGGGAGGGAGGGAGGGTTAGGCGACGTTTTCCGGAAAAATAATGACTCTAATAATCCCGATAGGCAGGTCGGTTTTCCTCCGCTCCGTCTTTAAGCCGTCGTCCTTCGCTTCTCCAGCAGTCGCTTTTCGGAATCGCACCGGCGAAGAAACTGTTTTCGGGAAGAACTTTTCCTCTCTTTTTCTCTCACCCCTTGCTCATCTCTCCTCTTCTATCTCCCTTCTGCCTTCTATATTTGCCGAATCTTCTCTCTTTCCACCTGACACGCGGGGATAGATACTCGCGCCCAGATATTTCGAGGGTTTCCCATTTCCACCCCTGGAGGCGAGGAATATAGGAGCGAGTAAAGGGGGATGGAAACGAGCACAATTCGCATGGGGGAGAACCTCGACCTTCCTCCAACCTTCATTCGGAACTGCCGGATAACATCGATCCGAAACATTCGAGTGCTGGCTGGCTGTATCAGCGTGCAAGAACCGGAACAGAGCAAAAGAGGGTCAATTATCATGGTTTGATACCTTGTTCGTCCTTTCTTCTATTTTTCTCTCTTCCGCCTCTTCCGTTTCGCCGTGATTTCGCCGATCGTGATATTCAGGAGTCGTTGAGTTTGCAACTTACTGAAAGCCGGACATTTCGGGGATTTAAGGAAGTTATAAGAGTTAAAGGATTCACCTTGGCATACATATAGCCGTCGTTTATAACGATTAGATGCCTCGAGTTTCAGACATTTTTCAACTTTTCGCTTCACCCCTGCTTATTTTATTAGATACTATACACACGAGTGTGAGTAACGTTTGGCACATTAAATCATGTGGCAGATTAATTAGTTTAAGTAATCGATAATTTATTTCTTTTTAGCCAATTTTACATTCATTCTCTACTTCGGATCCACACACACTCGCGCAGTCTCTTTCATAGCTACGTTCCTTCGCGTCTCACCCTTTCCTCTCACGTTGCCGCGCAATTTCTCTTCCTCCGCGCCTCTGTCAATCTCTCTTTCTCTTTCGCCCTGGAAACGTACTGGCCCGAGGGGGTCACCGAGTAATTGGTTTCATTCCCGAGGAGACAGGCTCTCGTCCCGGGTTCGAAACGGTACCGACAGTATCCCGGAATCCAGGCGCCTAGGTATTCTGTAGCCGAGCGCTGCCTGCCGTAGACGGCTAAGTAACGTACTTTCCTCGGATAATTATGCAGATGAAGCCGTTAGTTATGATAACGCCGCTGAGGACCTGGTCGCCTCCTCCCCGTCGCGTCCGCCGGCTATCTCCGGCTGGAATACGTGCGGCTTCAGCAAATCCACGACTAGTTTTCTCGTACGCTATACGGTATATTTAAGGTCACCGACAAGGCGATCGGCAATACAAAAGCTATAAAATACGCTGATCTATATTTTTATCTCGTCGAACAAGATGATTTTAGTCTGTCAAATTCATACATTTTATCTAATCTCAAATTATTGATTCCGTTCAAACATTAAGGTTTTATTATAGACACACATATCTATACTAAATTTCACGTCTTAGATTTTAAATGCTAATATTATTAAATCGAAGATACGGATTGAGGAGAATATCTTGTATATTTTATAAAACGTTTCTACTGAGATTATAATTGTACGATGTCTTTTAAAGTAATTATCGAAGATCGATGGGATGTGTTAAATTCGGCTGTGACAAATGTCTAATTGACGACTAATTATCTGTGATTAATTCTCTAAGCGCACGATTTGTTTAATATCTTTGCAGGTAGCTGCAATACGTTTACGTAATTTCCACAGAAGCGATACACGCACGCGCACGCGATTACATATACATACGGAAAAAGAGAGAGAAAGAGAGAAGCCACATATCCATCGATATTCAAAACCGTCGTTTGGGAACCGCCGCCGTTGTCATTTGGAAACAATTATCGCGCTTTCGCGTTGCGCTTAATGCTACGGTACAATGCCGGGACACATCATTTTGTGTCGTAGTGGTTCGGAAAACCAGATAACGCGGCGCGTGATGTGCAAGATCGTAAATTCAGATTTTATTAGCGAACCAGCGCGCAACGCGCGTACGCCGTTTGTTGTAGGAATTAATTGAACGGCCGCGGGGATGTTAAACGATGCGGGATTTAATAAAATGCGTGTCTCAAGCCCGTAAAATAGAACACGGACTAAATTCTCGCGGAATTACTCGCGCGTTGCTGACATAAAGCGCAATAATTTTCGCGTTGTCGATTCAATGATGTTCGTTCGTAAAGAAAACACGCTAGAATAATTTTTTTTATATATATAAAGAATGCTTTTGTAATGCTAATATTTAAATATTTATATAGGTATATTTTTTTATATTGAACATTAGTATGGATTTATTTAGATATCTCCGATCCCTCTAAATCGAGGTCTGTAAGAATCGACAATCTCTGGGTGATATTTTTGGAATACTTTGTAATACTATATTTATATGTATCTTTTTGCAATTTGATATTATTTTCAATGTGTTCATGATATTCGATACATCGAACACGTAAGAGTATATTGACGCTACATTTAATTTAAGTGTCCCGCGCGCTGTATCTTTATTCGTGCATTCGTGCGAGCATTTATTATGAATGTATGATTCTCTCTCTAATTTTACGCCAACTCCCCTTTTAATAAATAATTTAACGATTTAATCGTATTATAATACGATTTCACGGAATATCGAACACTAATTAATCATTCATACTTCATCGTAAATGGCAATTTTATGGGAAAAATCGATAATATCATTAATTACGGAGCGTATCCTTTGGCGACGGAGATCGATCTATATTACTGCGACCGTCAGTAATCCCGTCCCTTTTCTCACAGATGGGGTTCGGAGGAGATTTTCTCTTGGATACCCAGCACGTGAGACGATTCCGACTTAGCCCAGGGCACTCTTAATTGTGAGCGTGAGGCCCGTAGACTTAAGGTGTAATATTAAGGGCGGACGTGCCTACTGACCGCAGTACATCGACTTTATTCCCCTTCAGGGTATTCCTGGCATACCGTTATTCCCGTACGAGACGTGATGTCATCAAATGTGTATCTGCCAAACGTGTGCGCGCGAAGTCTTTACGTAACTTTTCATTTACATCCATCGTGATACTTGCTGAACCTCAGAACAAGCTTTTTCATGCATAACCGAGTTTCCCAAACAGCAGGATTAATCCTCATTGAAATATTTATTACGTAAATTGTTAATTTATGTTAATGACTTTGTGTGTCCCCGCATTTATATACAATAATGCTACAGTTTCTAAAATAAATAGATTATTTATTTATGAGTTTAAAACAAACAAGAGATTTATTACATATATTTATACATACTTTACTTGCGATTATCTGTGATAATCTAGATATAAATAATATATTGATTATTATTATTATAAACTGTTTGTTGAATTTTAAATCGATCAACAAATAAATGCAATTTTAATATCATTCAACAAAATAAATGCGATTCAATGATAATATATAACAACTCGAAAGTTTGTAGATATCAATAATAACATAATATTATAATAATCCAAAATTTGTCGATATTAAAAGTTTTCATTGTTTTTTTTTACGTTACTAGAACAACACAAGCGCGCGCCATTCTTCGATTTTATGTTAAAAAGAATAATATTAAAAAAAAAAGTTTATTTAAACTCGATTAATATTTTTTCACAAAAATTAGCTGATTAAAGCGTTAATTTGCTAATTAAATTTTAAAATAATAATATGTTAAAAAATTTAAATAGTAATATGTTGTAAATAATATAATATTTTATTCTCGATTAATATTTTTTGACAGCAATCAGCTAATAACTGTCAAAAATATTAATTAAGTTTAAAGTATTATGACATATTATTTAAAACATATTATTATTTTAAAAATTAAGTAGCAAATTAACGCTTTAATCAGCTGATTTCTGTCAAAAAATATTAATAAAGCGAAAATTTGCTAATTAAATATTCTAGTCTCTTACATATCTCTTACATATTTATATTTATATTGTATATGTTATAATTTGCTAATTAAATTTTGAAATAATAATATGGTAAAAGTTATAAAATAATAATATATTGTAAATAATATGTTATAATACCTTATTCACGATTAATATTTTTTCTTTCTAAAGCTATATCTTTTCGAACGAATCTTCTTCGAGTTTTAATTAATTATTAATATTAAGTCATGTATACATATAGTATCGCGCGCGCGTTATTAGAGTGAAGTTGCCGATGTTTGTAGCCTCGGCCATTACCGAAACGCCGCGAGTATCAGGCAGTTGGAGCTGCGTCCCGCTGTGATTAATTAGTAAGCATAATCGTTAGAAACGATTTCTAACCTTTGTATTGTAATATTTATCAATTGCATATCATAATTTCAACGTTAATATGTAGTCGTAATTATTCGAAACGCATATTTCGCGAAAAATTCGATGCAAAATCTCTTGCCAACATAACCCAACTTAATCTGTTTTCGCGTGCGCGAATGTTTGCGATCCGTGGATATATCTATCGTTAATTCTAGCTTGCATATTTATGTTGTGTATGTTATAATGCGAAATAATAAGATTATTCTAATATATGTATGTATTTTATTTGTTACAGATAGCATTGCGATACACAGTGCGATTTACGCGTCGTGTCGGGAGTGCCGTGTAAAGTGTCGCGCGTCGGGAGTGCCGTGTAAAGTTTCGCGTGTCGGGAGTGTTGTGTAAAATGTCGGGCGATCGTAATTATTCGTATTTTCGCGAGTGTCGTGAGTGCTACCATGAGAGGAGGAGGAGGCCCAGGGAGGCATCGGGCGACAGCAGGACAACTGTGAGGTATGCAAAACATTTTTTTCTAAACTGCATTGTTTATGAGATATTCGACACACACATATGTATATATACATAATTTGAATATTTTGTTTCAGATCAATGTGTGCTGTACTACAACTCAGCTATTGCACGTATCGGTGAGTGAAAAATTAATTTTATAACATTTCTATAGCGGTAATAGGGAATATAATATGTTGTAATATCTTATTCGCGATTAATATTTTTTGACAAAAATCAGCTGATAATTGTCAAAAATATTAATTGAATTAAAAATATTATAACATCCCTTTCTATAAAAAAGATATGTTAAGTTGATTCTCACGCAAGTATTGTTGCATCTTTTCCGCGATGCTGATTGACTGTTTCGATTCGCATTGTACATAACATTCGTAGCATCGAGAGGCTGTCATCGCGAGGGTTAGTAGTTTAACAGTTTGTTCAACATAAAATAAAATAAAATAATATGTTGTAAATAATATGTTGTAAATAATATGTTATAATACTTTATCCGTGATTAATATTTTTTGACAGAAATCAGCTGATAACTGTCAAAAATATTAAGTTAAAAATATCAAGTTTAAAGTATTATAACATATTATTTAAAACATATTATTTTATTTAATTTTATTTTGAACAAACTGCTAACCCTCGCGATAACAGCCTCTCGATGCTACGAATATGTATAACGACGCGAATCGAGACAGCCAATCAGCATCGCGGAAAAGAGGCAACAATACTTGCGAGAATCGATTTAACATGCCTTTTTTGTAAAGGACTTTTTTTAGAAAGGATTGTAATCGTTGTATATATCTTTGTAAGCGAAGAGAGATGTATCGAGAAACTAGAAATTCTGATAATTAATTCTGGAAACGCGGTCTCGTTATAATGATTAACGGTCGGCACTCGGGTAGTATAGCATCTAGTATAATCCATCCGTGCTTATTAATCGCATTACCCTTACATAACTGGCAGTATCATTATAACAGTGGCTCATGTACTCGCACGTAAACACCTTAGAATCTTGTCTGATGCAAGATTTCAATGCGGTTGTATTCTGACATACATTTGCTGCGTGCTAGATGTATATTTACACGAACTCGTTACTACGTACATTTAGATGGAATAATGCTAGGAGAGAAGCGAGTATCGGAGTTAAAGAACTTGCGGCACGTACATATATATGTACACTCGAAGAGAGTCAGTAAGAGAAATATATTATATTTCTAGATTATGTTAAATTAGCTCGATCCAACGTAGTAGTCTTTCATCATGGAGAATATATCGTAAACATCAAAAGTACTGTGCGCAAAACTGCACGCGTTTTTCGTCATCGCTACCGTCGACGCGCGCGACGTACATACGTTCCATCAAAAGCGAAAAGCGGGGATGAAGCATAGAGAGAGGAGGGTGATACTCAATATTCCGTGCTGCTCGAAGCGACAATGCGTATGAGTTCGGTATATATGGCATGTAAAAATAGAAACAAGCTCTTCGTCCACCTGGCCTCGCCGGAAGTCGCGCAGCCGGATGGTCAATGCGGATGGAAAGAGCGAGCGACCGACCATAATTGCAGTGACGTGTCAGCGAATCGCGAATGCATAAAAAATATCCTGTTATTTTGCGTTTCCTTAATACATTTCTGCTACAGCAGATGCATATATAAACTGTCATATATATATATTCTCTATTTTTTTATCAGTTTTATAAAATAAGATACATATATAATATATAGAAAAGGATGTTGCATCGAATGCCGTATCGTACATTTTTCAGCGAAATTGTGCGTTCTTCAATAATTCCTCGCTAGAGATGCATACGCAATACGCGTGTCAGCGGAAGCGCACAAGCCTGATCCTTCAACATTCGTGAAATAAATGTTTGATAACGTATATTCGCGATCGAGGCCGCAGCACAATACCGCGCCCTTTCCTTCCGCCACCCCCTTCTTCTCTTTCTCTCTTTACATCTCGCGATGTTTATTTTTTATAGCTGAACGCTCGGTTTGCCGCCCTTGTTTTCCCTCATTGCTCCGCGCGTATTCCCAGCAGCTTAATGCGAGGACAAAGGAAGGTTACAAAGACGGCACACGATATTCGCTCGTCCGTGCTGCTTTCGCAAGCAGCAACGTTGTTTTCCCCGGTTCGGTTGCTCGCATCTCGCCCCCTCCGGTTTTGATTTTCCATTGCTGTCTACGAGAGGGAGAGAGGGCACGTTCGACGTGACAGGGTGTAACGAATCCCGGTTGACGTTTTCGCGCGGACGACACAGAGAACCTAAACTTATTAAGCCGCGCCGGCTTTGAAACCAATGGGTCCGCGATTGGCGCGTCCGATGATATTCGCATCTGTCATCGCGTGAATGCACCACGCAGGCACGTGCCGTTAGGCGGCACCGACAAACGACGCCGATTGTTTGTATTAATTATTGTAAGTCACGTATTCCGCGCGCGCGTTTCTCCGTGACCTCGTGTGCAATTTAATCGCGCGCCAGCCACCGGATCGCGAGTGCAAGTGCATCGCGCGAGGGTATTCATACGCTGCATCTGTTATATAATCGGGTAACTATCTGACATTTTTGTCCTTTTACAATCCTAATCTTCGCGACAAATTGTCTTAATTTTTCCATTCTGTATAGATTCTGTAGATTTTGATCGGGATAAAGTTCAAAGATTTAACTCCTCTCTATTTTTTTTTTTTTTGACAATCCGCGTTGATTTTTCTCCCCTTTGCATATTTCATCCTGTACTCTGATAGTCTATTACTGTCACGATATAACGTGCAATAAATCTGTTTCACTGAGATTTTTGTATACACGGTTTTTCGTGCACGGTTGTGAATACTATTATTACTCGATCACCCTTGTATGATACTTTGAGAACGATTGCTATAAAAATTTCCAACTCTAATATAAATTTTGCTGCGCGTTTTCAATGAAATGTACGTCTCGTTTCAGTAATACTCTCAGTACTTTGTATTTATGTTGGAAATGACGTCAAATGAAGTTTCCTCCGTCTCTTCTTTCTTGTCCGCTACTTTTCTGGAAAGAGAGGCGTGCTTCTGTGAGAAAAAATAGGGCAAAATTTATTTAAATCTTCATTCGTCTGGCCAGCTGAAATGCTTCGGTCTCGTCGCAGTAACCCTCGCAATGTTTCTCGAAGGTGGAGAAACGCTTCTTCGCCTTCGTGCTTCCGACTTCGGCCGGATTTTATAGCGCATTCGATCCTTCTTACTCTAAGGAAATACGAGCTACTTTATCTTGATGTTCGCTCCATTTCACTTGCGCACGCAGTCGTGTCCCTGTTTTATCTTCGGATTAAGAAACAAAGCCCAGGAGTACGCGGGAGTATGGATTCTCTTCATTACTCTCTCGCCCGGCACATGATATACGTCGTATATCGCGTTTATAAAGTTCTGCTTCGTCGCGTCTACGATATTACTATTACTGTGCGCTAATAATGAACATTTTGAAAATAACCTTATCGATCGCCGCCAACCCCGTCCGCGCGTCCACCCTCCTCCAACCTTCGACCTTTTTCCTCAAAGACGCTCGCGAAGATAATCCTTCGACGTCGTTTCTGTCCGGATACTCTCGTCATCTTTCATCTCTCCGCGAACTTTTTTCTTCTCCGTCTCACGATTGATGCAAAGCGGGAACGTGGACTCTCCGTTCGTCCTCCTTTTTGCGCTTCTCCCTTTTCACCCCTCCGCTTTCGGTCAGAGAGAGGTCACGACGGGGGGTGGAGAAACTTTCGCCGCGTTTCCATCCGAACGTGACCGATCTGACATCTCGAGGGGACGCCGCCAGATTTCCCCGGATAATAATACTTCTCTCTTACAACAGTTTCAACAGTCGCGAGAGTAAGACGAGGGAGAGTATGCCGGGTTCTCCCCCTCGCATTCTCGCACCGACCGTCCGGCGAGCGCTTGCGTTATGTTATGTTTTAAATGAAAGGCGCCGCGACGCGTCGTCGCCCATGGGAGAGCGTCGAGATTGGCACATTCTATGGACGCGATTCAACTATGACTCCCCACGATAGAAACTCGCAGGAGAGCTACGTCACGTGCAACTCTAGGTTTCCAGTTCTCGGATATTCGTATCTGTCCACTCGATACTACGTGTATCCACACCGACGAAAACGCCAAATGGTCGCAAGTTTACTCTTTATCAACAGATTTTATTCGGGGTGTAAAGTGCACACGCGAAAGAGAGAAAGCAGATCGGAGTTGAAAGAAGGAGAGCCAGAACTTTTTTCCGTGTTAATTCGTCGGATTGCAATTTAGTTTCGAAGGATCATTACTAGCCAGTACACAACTCCGCGCGGTACTTTGGTGGTATAAAGAAAAAGCAAAGGCAAAGGCGAAGGCGAAGAAAGACGGGCTTTCCACGCGCCGATCAGGCGTGAAGCCCGAAACACCGAGCGCCGATCGAACGTTAGAGCTACGCCGTAATGACGACGTGATGGATGACCGCAACGCGGAAGCCCCGCGGCAAGCTTCGGCCTTCGGAGCTTGCCGCTACCCGTCCAATATGTCGACGGTGTTCTTCGTAAGGGTGCCGTAGGGAAGCGAGGGCGGGTTAGTCTCTCGTTCAGCGAGGCGTGCCATGAGCGATAGCCGGAACGCGGCGGAGGCGATACCTCGAAAGTACGCGACCTCCATCCAGCACCCCGCTAGCGATTCAATTCCTTAATATCTCTATCTCCGTCTTCTATCCCTCTTTCCTCTCGAGGAGACGAGATCTCTCCTTCTTATTCTTCCTTCTCTCTCGTTTTATTCCGCCCGGTGGTTCGCGTTACCCGGTCGACGCTGACGCACACGCGTATATAGTGATTCCGCGGATATATTAGTTCCATCGATTCCAAGGTATCAGCCTCCTCTCGAACGTCCGTCCGAACCGTCGGGAGCCGTCCCGGCTCGCTTTAATGGATGACGAGGGAAAAGAACGAGTAATAGCGGAGAGATTAAGCCTTTCAGACTCGAGGGTATTAAGTTTTGGACGGGAACGAAAGAAAGGAAAGAGAAGAGCGGGGGAGAGGATGAAGGGCGGCGGAAAGTATCGCGAGACACGACGGGAACTGTTGGGGATTTCGAGAGCCCGATAAAGAAGGACATTTATATATCTCGCTCACCGTGATCGGTGCTCGACGATTATCGACCTGAGAGACGACGGGTGGTAGAGGGTAGAGAGGGAGAGAAGGAAAGAGAGGCGAGGGCAAAGTTTTAACAAGGAGTTCGAGTGCTCGCCCTGACGAGTGTTGAACACGTGAATCAGCGTGCTCGATCGCGTGATAGAGCGTGTCTTTTTTGACGTACAATATCTCGCACGCGAATATCCTCGTTCGACAAGAGACGAGTACGCTATGTCAGAGGTCATGGACAATATAATTTTTATTTATGCCATGTCGTATGTCGTATCATATTATATAATGTAAAGAAGGAGAGACGATTGCTAAAATACACGTGGTAATGCCTGATGAAATCGCAATTGCGTCAATAGCACATTCAGCAGTAAATGGGTGCTTTTTATTTAATGACACATGTCGACTCCTATGGTCATTTTGATCAAATTTTGAGTAACTTACAAAATGACCAGCAAGAATATTTCTCTTGTCTTATTATATGATAATTATGTCGTTAGAAATTTCGATTATTCTATAATATAATTGGAATTGAAGTGGCCGACCAATTGGTCGAAAAATTGTCGACTTGTATCACTTAAGCGGAAAGTGCAAAATTTACTAATTTTCACCAATTTCTTTCTTTTCACATTATTCTATAATTTTTGAATTTTTGTTTATTTTCTGCTAATTTATTCGTATTTCAATAGTATATATTTCATTAAATACTTATCTCGTTTTATTAATTTAATTTTGATATAACAGCAGTGCTGATAACGTTTTCAAGATAGTATACACAATTTGTATAGTACACGCTTGTATTTACCCCATTGGAATTCGAAAGACGTCCCTCCCTTCGAGACAAGAAAGCTTTATGCCTTTACGGTTCAAATGGCGAATTGCCGGATTAACCCATAAACGGCTTGAAGTGACGGTAACTTTGCCCCAAGGTATCGTTACGGAACGCTGAAGAGGACCGAAACGCAATAGGAAGCCGCTACGTCGCTGCGTTATCATCTTAATTGTTCAAACTTGAAAGTTTCCTTCTCTAGAACAGTACTCGTCCGTTATGGTTTCATATACATACATATATATGTATATACATACACACAATCACACACACATATACACATGTCTATGTGATATTTAGAAAAATCTTTGTGAGAAATTCTTCAACATGAGATTTATCTTTTTTAGATAAATATTTGATGGGCGTCTTGTTTCACAACTTTTTAATCCAACTTTAAGTATCTTTGCGAGCACAAATTAAAATTGTATTAAAGTATTGGCCAATTGAAATTTAACAAGGAATGAAATTTTATTATCTGTTTGTAATTCCCGAGTTGAATTCGTAAAAATTAAAATTTTAACCATTAACTTATATATCGAGATCTCGGCATAAAAAGAGACAATGTTCTTCTCAATTTGATTTCTGGTATCTAGGACGACTGAAAATTCGCAAATTTTTGATTGCACTGGCAAAACAGGCGAAGTATCGGTTATCGGAAACTGTAAAACACAGGTTCTACTTTGCAATTGTAATTACATGCGTGACTCCATAAATTTTTTAGGCTAATCGACGCGTGCGTCAGATTTCCAATGGAATTAAATGCGTGCATACATTTCAAGATCGCTCCGCAAAATTTAATTATCACGCATCCGTTAAATGATTCATATGCATGCACATTAAATTCAATGCCCACGTTTTTCGTACGCTGTAGCATGGCGAGCAGATACGGGAAATGCGATATGTATTGATTCTGTACCAAATATTAAATTTTAATCAGACTGTCGATCTTCCGATCAACAAATTGTTCTCCCTGTCAGGACGTAAAATAATAAGCGTATGAAACATACGCGAAATATTTTGATTAAAATTTCGTCGTCGAAAAGTTTTTATCGAAATAAACTCGGATTATATGTAAAAAGAGAGAGTGAGAGAAAAGCTTAAATCATACATATAGTAGTTTACGAAAAACGATCAAAATATTCGGTTTTGCAGGCTTGTACGCTACGTATTTTGTTGTTGTATATATATGTATAAAAAAGATTAACGAAGTCGTACAAACAGAGTTCAAACAGAATTCAAACAATGAATTGGCATTATCTATTTCGGTCGTATAACATATATTTTTTCTCAATGTTTAAAATAGCACGTGCATTAAATTTTGAAGGCCTCTATTGCGTGTGACAGTGAACGATATTAAAATATAAAATTATAAGAATTATAATTATAAACGCGCGTGTGATCGCATCCATACATAGCAAAACCAGTAAATATTAGATAATCTCTTTCAATGAATTTTTTGTTTCAACTAGAATTAACTAGGACTAGTTAAATCGTTCAATTACGATCCCGGATACAGCGATGCTGGTAGTCGGTATTCGGTATAGGATGAAAGAAGCGCTACTATTATGTTTTTTAATTGTGCCAACTTGGGGGGACTTCGTTAATGCGGGATGGCTGCAATTACGTCGGCAGGTACCACCCTGCTGTGAACCGGGGGACATTTTTCCATTACGCTGAACCTACGGCGCCTGAATTGTAATAACGAGCAGCGGGGAAATAAATTAATGAAAAATATATTAAAAGTTGAGATCGCGTACCGTGACGCAACGGAACGAGGCATTAGAGCTTGTTTCGCAGTTTACGAAGAGTAACCGGTAAAGACGAGAGCCTCCAGGAAATATATTCGTTAAGTATTTTCCTTTACTTCAAACGCAGAGCTGCCGCGCGCGCTTAGCGAGGATGGAATTAACGAAGCATTCCATTAACGTAAATCCATCAAGTGCTAATTGCGATACTGTGCGTATCACTCCAACAATGTACAAGAAAGATATATACGTGTGTGTATGTATTTGCACGTTGGTGAACTTTATCGTGTACGCAGAATTTTATGATTGCATTCTTAAATAATTTTATGTTTGTAGAACAAAGTGATGCAATATCTTGTAGGAAGCAATATTGAATAAACTAACTAATAATTATACGTTCATTAAATTCTCTCTTTCTAAAATTACTTCGATATTTGGATATATAATTTAACATCGTCGCAATTAGAAAAATAGAAAAAAATTATGTAAGAAATTTTAATATAATAATATACCAAAGCTTGATTTTTTTATTGAAAAGTTTTAACATATTTTGATTATTATTTATCTATAGTTAATAATTGGTTGGAAGCGTTTTTTTGGATTCATTAGGAAGTCACAAGTGTGACTACATCGAGTTACAGTTTATTTCTGATATACTGCGTTATATACAAAATTTGTTCATTTGATGCATTCATTTTTCGTGATTCGCATCCAAGACAATTATCGAGGATGAATCGTATAAATTTGCTGAACGGACACGCGTCAGCGTGAGTGCATGAGCAGGGGTCATCTATTTATTACAGACTACTACCGTGGTTTGCGTCAATTATTCTTTCTCGACGTAATAAAAGAGTTGTCTAATTGCCATCGAAATTATTCTTTGAATTATTCGTACTATCGATGCATTGAAAATAGCTGAATATATAAAAAAATTTATAATCTACGAATATATCTCTATACTGAATCTAATTATAATAATTATTATCTTGACTTTTCACGAGGCAACTGATAGCGATTGAACGTTTATTTTATCGATTAAGATATGTATGTACATATCCGATCGGTTTACAAAGAAATACAAATAATGTTTATGAGTTTGGAAAAGAGGAAAAAAATATATATAAAATTATTGCATTATTAATAGCTTTGTTTTAGAATTTTATTTAATAGATTTATTTTTGCCACTCGCTGAAATTTCGTTAAAAACCAAACTCATATAACTTTGGTATATTGTGTGCATGATATTTTCCGATCATACAATAGCTATCTTTGAGAGAGGCTCGCGTTCGTTACATATTGGCTGTATTGCTGCCGAATTCATTATAATTGTGATTAATTACGGGAGATTGGTTGGATGCTGCGAGTAATATCATCAAAGCGAGATGCACACATAAAACTTTTCAAAAACGTGTTCACTCACAATCAGTTGATATTCGGAATTTCTTTTCGCTCAACAATATTCATGTTATTATTATTATTTTGTGTAATGGAAATATATTAATGACATTCGCAACATATATTGATAAATATATATATAATAAATTGATCATAGATTCTAAATGTTTGTGTTTCTTTATATTAAAATAAATATCTATAAAAGGACGAAATAATAGGTTCAATTATGATGATGAAGCTTATATAATGATTGACGCTTACATTATTCAAAATTATTAAATCTTGTTTACCGATTATATAAAGGTTCAATTTACTGATTATTGCATCATATAACGCTTTTCTGGCCACTATAGATTTTATCGTTGAAGAATATTGCGGTGTGTTTGATATACATATATATATATATATATATATATATATATATATATATATATATATTCATCCGACTGTGCTATATGTATTTACATCAATATAATTCCGTCATCAGATTATTAGACGTATACATGTAATCTTTTCTGTGCGTTTAAAGCACCAATTTTGCGAGCTGCATACATTCACGAACCTCGAGCGATTTTCGTCTCTCTCTCTCTCTTTCTCTCCGGATTAGTCTCTCGCGGTATCGACAGCGCATACTCGTCTGTGTAACTAGTTTTAGTCGATTTTTTTTCCTTTGATGAACGATACCGGAACGCGCAGTCCTTTGCCGGGCGGCACCCCGGGGCGAAGTCGTCGACGGTCGACTGTGTTGCAACGACGATGAATTAGCTTCGTTACGATATCACGGCGGTCGAGTATACGATTGTACACGGACTGGTTCGCGAAATTCCTGGATAACAGGAGGAGGAGAACAGGGGATGGGGGTGGCGACGAACGGGCGGACGGAAGAAAACGTTCGCGTCGCGCAGCGGGGGCGAAACCAAAGGGCTGCTTCGACCCCGTGAGCGGAACATCGCCGTGCTCCAACCGCGCGGATTAAAGCGTAATTTCGTCGTCGGCTTATGCGACACGTAATTGCATTGTTACATCCCTCTTATGTACGCATAGACGGCGGTTGCGGCAGCACGCGTCGTCGACGGCGGCGTCGACGGCGGGGTTTCCGAGAGAGCGGTGGGTTTAGAGGGAATTTGTGTAGTTGGATTGGATATATGTGTGTAGTTGAAGCCGGCGTTGACGCGCCGCTCCTTCTCGTTCTAGCCACCGTCGTCATCATCGTCGTTGGACCGGAATTAATTTTAAGTTTTAATGGAACGTATCGCGCGCGCACGCGCACACCCTCTTGCCTTTGCCGGCGACCTCTCTCGTTTCTCGGACCGGGAACGCCGCAGCCGATCGCGACCAGAGACCCGATTCCATTATCGGTGCTGAACTTCGCGATACTCTTCGACCGCTAACCAGCTTCTCGGCTCGCACCCGTCTATATATAGGACGGACCACCACCTCTGCCGTCAAATCCGAAGGTAGTTTGAGTTTTGGCCGAGTTAATCGCGCATGAATACCACAATCAAGGGTGTACCTTATACCGTACGCGCGCTGCCCACCATCGAGCCCTCCCACGGGCTTCGTGTACCGAAGCAAACTGAGTTAGCTGGCTTTACGACATGGTTTGTCGCGACCAGAATGTTGTTCGCGCACACAGAGATCCAAGTTTGTGTGACCTGTGAATTTCATTTTGCATGGTCGCTGTTTTCTTTGCTGTTTTCCACTCTCTCATATATATGGTTACATTAAATTAACGCCAGATGGTATCAAGTAATATACGTTTTTGTAATTATGCGTTGAATATATAATGTGGCATTTATTAAATTTATATCACAGTCGTCACACAAGTGAACTTTCATCCATTTGCGAATCGTAGAGTTTAGAGGATAAAACCGTGTAATTAAATCTTTAACCTTACAACTACCTAGGCGCACTAACGGAGCACCGAGGAAAGGATTTAGGCTGTTAATCCCGTTAGCGAAGTTCGTTACACCGATCTCTCCTTTCCGGCGCCTTTTAACCCACGGCCATTTGATTTGCCGACTACGACGTCAAAACTTTTCTCTTTACTCTCTCTCCCTCTCTCTCTCTCTCTCTCTTTTTCCCTTTCTCTTTTTCTTTGTAACATATTGAATGAAGTCTCTTGACACGATATCGAAATACTTCGTCGCTTTAATTTTGCCGTCTTTATATCTTTTTCGCGTTGGAAGTTATATTTTTTAATTATATCACATATAATAATTTTAATAAATTGCTCTCCTTCTTCCTTTGAAATCTATTACGACTTTTACAGACAAAAGATTTAAAACATGAAAAACTTGGAATTCTTTATGTTTCGGAAACTTTTGTTTTCTATTTTATTGGAAAATTGAGAAAAATGTCAGAAATTTATTTCGCTTTATCTTACGACGATTTTATCTTTACGGTGACATCGCTACTTGAAATAAAACCCAAAGCCGTAGATATTCCAACGAGTCGTTGAAGCGAATTTGGGACAATTTTGAACGAAGAGATGGTCGAGTGCAATATAAATATCGTTGACACAGTTATCGCCAACTTGGAATTTTAGATTTCGAACGTTAATTTCTGAACTACGACGACGACGACGACGACGACGGTAAGAGCAATCGAATTGATGACGGTGGTGGACGTTGGTGGATGTTAAGCGAGTCCTCCCCGCGTTTATCCCGTGTCTTCTCTCATCCAATTTCGGGTATCGTGTTTCGTCTGTCGGTAGACGCGCGAAGTAATAAGCTCGAGAATATCTAAAAACGGAGCAGCAATAATTCTCGCCGCGGTGGAGAGAGGAGGAGATCTGGCGCGCGTTGAAAATATACCAACTTTCTCGGAGAAGCTGTCGCCTCCCCGGAGATTTTGCTTTCGCGATGATAACCTGTTTACTTCTATATATTCGCATCGTTAAAAAGCGCGGGTAAGGGTAAGTATGTTTGTGCGAGAGGTCGGTATTTCACGCGCGACGATATGTTGGAATAATGAAACGCCAGTGGGGAAATTAAGCACTCTTGTGCTGTGCGTTACGTTGTTTTATTATTAAGAACGGAGTCTGCGCTTCTCTTTCTTCTGTATATTTACGCGAAAGGGAAATAAAATGAAAGTAATTACGCGGTGAATTATTACGAACGTGCATCACATTGTAGCAACGAGATGCGAAAAAATGCGCCGCAAGAACTGACTTCATTAAATTCCTGTTTAAATATTCGAGAACCCAGGAACGTTGATTACGTCATTCCGTACAATATTGCCAGCTTGAGGCGCTGTATTTTCTACCACTCGCGCGCTATCACGGAAGAGGCTTCTCGAACGCCTTGACTCACCCTCGGGTGTTTTCGATCAAAGCTTCGCTCTCGACGACAATGGAACGGATATTCACTGTGCGAAGAGAGTCCGCGCGCTATATTGCGGATCGCCTTGGGCGTGACTTTGAGAAACCCGTCGATCTGATCGCTTTACGCGGCGTATTTGGATGTTCGCGCACCGAGAGACGTCTCCTATCTCGTGTAATAAGGCGAAATTATTGGCAAACGCGCGCGACCTTTTCGCGAGTTTTTTACATTGTATAACATGGCGGAACCGTATATATGTATATCCGCGAATTAACGGAACATTGTTGCCGTCACATATACGTATTTGTGACCGTCCTTCTGTACATTTATTAACGATGCAGATTTAATTATACAGTACAGTGACTGCCTCGATATGCTCCGTTACATGCGGAATAATGTCGCGCGGAATACATTTGCGCGCCGTATTTTCGCTGCTGTTTCGTTAATCCCGATCCGGCACGATATCGGCAATGATATTTTTCGCGTTAATTTTCAGGGTATTTTAAATATATTTTCCGGCAAAAACGAACTCGCAAACTCGTCGAGAATTATTAAATTAAAGTCTCGCGACGGACGCGCGGCGGCTGGCGAAATTGCTTGTGTGCGTTCTTCGAAAAAAAGAAAAAAAAAAAAAAAAGATGTATTTCGTCGGCGGGTAGCAGCGAATTGCCTTCCGTCACATCCGTCCTAGATGGCCAGGGGGCGTTCTTCGTGTCTGAGATATTCAGTGAATGTATCGATTCCCGACTAGGTATTCGCAATGGGGTCTTAAGGAATTTAATAATCCGGCATCGGCAACTTTCTAGGGTGCCCTTCTTTGCGGGCACCGGCTGCGTCGTAGTATTCCGATTATCGATCGGTAAATAATTCAATCGGACGTGAGTAATTGCTCTCCTAGACCCTTGTATCCTTCTTCGTCGTTCACTTCTTTCCTCGCTGTCATCGCGTTACGTAAATGATTTGCCACATCTAATAGAAAAATGATTTTTTAATGATCAATTTATCTCTGGTTTATGGCTACGTTTTTAAAAATAAAATATCACTCGATCAAAGTATTATATAACGTCACATATATATATATACGAGTATTAATAACTTTTGGAAAATCGAAACGAGATCCCCTCGCGAAACAGGCTGCGGGTAGACAAACGGAGAACGTGACGTCGGTATAAATGATTATCTTGGCATTTGACAGAAGTGGGTCAAGTTCGCGAAGACGTTTTATCCCGCCACTTGAAATTAAGCGAGTCATTTGCCACTCTCGATTGCATTTCCTATTGCATTTCCTCCCCGCGATTCAATTTCAGCCAAGTTGAATCGTCACTGTTCTACGACAATATCGAAAGTCGTAGCATTTTTCCATTTGTTTGGCGGACATACGATTTGTCGTCGCGACCGCTGTCCAAAGTAAAATTCCCATTGCTGTTTCATGTAGCGCCAACTGGGAGAACAGCGAGAAAGTTCGCCGCGTTTCACAGAAAGTATATCAGGTACGTTTCGTGACAGCAGTTACAAAATTCCGTCTTCTCTCTGGCGAAATATGTGCAATACTCTCTGGTAAAAATGCCCTCGTTGCCAAGTTTTATTCTTTTAGCAAACGGGTATGAGAAAAAATTTCTGATGAAATCCCACTATATACGCGACATCGCAACATCGTTGTTGAAGGAATAAAAAATACGAGCGTAATATTTAGTTGTGTAGGAAATAAATATATTCACGTGATTATATATAGTATATACAGTTTGCAGTGTTATTAAAGAAATCATTGTCGACTATGTGTACTTCTCTCTATTAAATCTCTCGCCACTGTAAATTATGGAGTAAACTCAGTCGCGTAGAAATATTGCGTTGAGATAATGCAAACGCGGCACATAGCGACGAATAGTGAAAAGGTGGGCAAAGAGTACCTGCGACTGGCGGAAGTAAGCGGTAAGGACAGAGCGATGCACCGCTGTTTACACCGCTGTTGCTTAATCCGTTCGTTAAATAAAGATCCCTGCAGAAACGAGGAAACTTGTTTACTCGGTTCTTGCCAAGCGCTCCGCGAAAGCGTTTTCCACCTTTCTGTAAAGTCTCGCGCGGAGAACCACACGCGATATAATTATATATATTTCATTATCACATAATATATTTCTCATATATACATCTTTATACATATATTCATGTCGCGCATATATAGATCTCTATCTGACGAAACACATTGGGCGGGTCAACGAAAAAGTCATCATGCATGTCGTCGTAAAGTTATAAAAGGAATCTCTTGCTTGTTATAACTTTGTGTCAGCCTTTCAAATACATGATAAATGCTACAAAACTACAAGAGAAACGTATTTACTGGTTGGAAGAGGCGCAACTGAAGGGCATTATTAAAATACATTGTATTGCGGGACCGAGATCGAGAGTCAGAGAGCGATAGGGTCCGTGGGACACTGATACACCATTTGGGATCCTCCGGGAATACTAATGGTAGATCGTGGATGTTTAGTGCGTTCTTACAGCCGGTGCATTATTGATGCGACCCTGAGTCGGCCCGAGGGCCGAACAGAGAGCCGCATCGAGGCGGCGGCGAAACGGCAGCTGTAGACCGCGGGTGGCCCTTTCGAGAATCCGCATCATTTATGCATGTGCACAGGAAGCCTTTTCGAGGATAAGAGGCGGCATAGCACTCGTGATCCCTTCACCTACCTACGATATATGGCCAGAATTATCCTTCATTCGTAACTCCGCGCCAGATATACGGAAAAAATTATCGCGTCATCTTTCAATTCATCCAGAGAATTCCTATTTTTTCAGATATGTATACACGTGAAAAATAAGCGCGATATTATATATATATATATAATATCAATGTCGCGTTGATATTTTATCATTCTTATTTACGACAATCTCTAAAAGATTCTTCGAATGTTTTGCGAAGAGAATCTCTCTTTTCAAGTATAATAATAGCTGTCTGATATAAATCTTCCGTCAGACTTCCGGCTTTTTTGGATTGCTCGAGCGAATGAATCGGCCCAATCAGCGTATGAATAACGATGTCTCATGCCGCAACAGCGATGATAGTAGCCGTAGAATTCGACAAGAGCGGCCTTGGACCGTAGCCAAGGCCGTGCGCTTATCCTCTCGGATTTTCTCTCTATTTGAGAACAAACGGAACGAAACGATGCAAGTGGTGTCGCTGGCACGACACGCCGGTGCAACCACCAGTTGCTACCATGCTACCAGAGCGAGGTCGACCAGCATAGAGCGAGAGAGAATGAGAGCAAGGGAGAGAAAGAGAGAGAGAGAAAGAAACAGAGAGCACGCGAAAGAGCCTTGAATCTGTAACGTGTACGGGCGCACAAGCTCACATTTTATATGTATGCTGTAGGCCTACGTAAATACATAGTTAGTTTCATATCGCCTGTTGCATTCGTAAAGTGTTTCTTCGCAAGGAACCGCCTGTTCCTTCCCGGACGCACCTTCGGCGACGCCAACGAGAGTCTTGATAAATTGCTTTTGCGCGACAGAATGAGTCGTCGTTTTCAGTTGCAACATTCGTCCTTTCGCATGTCATACAGCACACGTTTATATGTTATACGAGTATTGGAGAGACTGGTTTCCTTAAATCAGATGTCCGGGTGATCATTCGCGGATATATGTAATAATTTATCATTGTTTCGAATTATTTTAATATACGCGAAATAAAAAAAATTTTTTAAAAGAAGAATTTAATTTATATAATAACCAGAGAAATATTAATTTGTCATTTATCGAATAAAATAAAAAAGAATTAATTATATACACTCGCAGAATATACTCAACATTTACAAACAACACATACATAAAATATACACAAAACAAATGTAGATAAAATAACACTGAGAGAAAAGCGCAGAATATCATAGAATTTGTGTGTGTTGCGTCGTGTATACAAAAGAAATTACGAATATCGATTGGAATTGCATTGAATCGAACGTATATCGACAGTCTCTCTACAATACAATAATTTTTCAAATGATACTGAGGATAGGATAGACGTTTTGTAAAATTTTTTCGCAACTAAAGTAATATTAAACTCGATATCGCCGCTCAGTTCCTTCACAATATCTTATTTAATCGGGCTCCTGTTCGCAACTTTTTACGGTCGACGTAGTCGAAGATCCCAACAACGATTCTGCGTCGTGCAAGTTGCTCTCGTCGTTACCTGGTCTTGAATTCGAAGCACGATGGCGCGGCGCCAACAAGTGGTCCATATACCAACCGGTAATTCGCGCCTATCCAAGCTACGTCCTGATTCTACACGTGCCGTAATTATTAATCAATATTAATACCGCTCTCACACGCGTCGTATTACGTGAAATGTCCATAAATGTGTTCCGAACGGAGCTCATCAGCCCGCGTATCTCACTTCAACTCTGCAATCTCTTGGAAAGCTTCCAAATTATCGGATGTAATCGCTGTAAAACCATTTATTGCTTGAAAAATCTTCATTTGCGATAACAATGCATATTCCGATATCGCATCGATTTACGCGATATAAACACCAATAAGTTTTAATGCAAAGTCATTAACATAGGATTTAATTATGGAAGATTTAATCTTGGATTAAGCGTATTCATATGCGAATATTTAAAATACGAGTTTTATCATTTCGTGCCGCGAGTGTATACGATTTTATCTCGCGATTTAATCTCAATTTCTAATTTCAATATGCGTGTTTATTTTCATGCGGAAAATAACGGATATATACGCGCGGCGCATGTCTTAGTTGCTTCGGACCGAAGTAACATCGAATACTGATGATGGTCGGGTCGTTTCGAAGTAGCTTGAGGTTAGGAGTGTGGGTTAAGTCTCTCTTCTCATTAAGTTGAGTGTTGCGTGTTGCGAGGAGACTCGAGGGGTACTCACTACCCCGAAGTGCAGTAGACACGCCAACCGGCGCTCACCCTCGAGCTACAGGTTGCTACGGAAGATTGGCAACTTAAAAAGCGCTTTAACGGAATAACGGGGTGAGTTCCTCGATTAAAGCTGTCGGAACCGAGCACGAAGACGTGTCTACAAAGAGACGAATCCGCTGTTTCATCAGAGGAATGTCCGATCGAACAATTTTACAAGTCGCCGTCGCCGCCTCGCGCGCAGCTTTCATGCTGAACTTTATAGAGCTTTCGCGGCGGAAGCAGCTCGCGATCGTTATCACAGTGTCCTTTTCGTCCTCTTCGTGTGTGTGTGTGTGTGTGTGTGTGCAAAGGGAAAGGCAACAAAATTGCAAAATGTCGACGTCGTAAGAGACGACGGTACCGAGAGACGGATTGTTAAATCGAATTTCTTCCAGGAGATGGGAGCATCGAGCGACCTCGGCTCTCAAGATCCGTCTCCGAAAGGGAATGGAAGGTTTTAGCAGGCACATGGGTATTAAGCATAGTCGGTGAACACCTTCTAAGTGCTGGTTAGGTAGCAGTAGAGGCCCGAGAGGCATAAGAGAGAGAAGAAAAGAGCTCGGTATGCGAACGTTTGCGCGCAGAAGACTCCTAGAAAGGAAAAAAGAAAGAGGGATGATGCCCTTATTTCATAACGACCCTCCTCGCTCAAAGAGGGAATAGGTAAGAGGTGCCACAAACAGTCAGGTGTACATGCGTCTTTCCCTTATGCAGGCCGTATACGTTTACGACGTGCATTTCCGGCACACACGCCAGACCGTTTCCGTCTCGCAAAGACCAAAGAAAAGGTCGCGTGCTTCGCAAATGTCTCCGTGGCAGGCGAGGAAATACAAGGTAGATTTTTCTTTACCAAATAAACTCCGCTTCGTAAACGTCGTCCACTACGTCCACTACGTCCACTCTGGTGCTCTGTGAAAAATATATTTTCCCATTTTCGTATATTAAGCACAACATATACCTGCATTTTCCTCAGAGATACTTACATCAGGAATTATTAAAACTCTTTTGGCAAACATGATTATTATTATTGACGGTGATGACTAAATATTGTACGCGCGCGGATGTTTGCTATATTTTGACGCAATTTTACAAAGAAGCTCGGAAGATATGAAAGCTACACCTTCGCTTCTTTTTAGCAGCGTTTACCCTTTTGTTATTTTCCTTTGCAATTTTATTTCGAGGCCACGTTCTTTTCTCTTCTTCCACCCTGCCGCGCGCACCGCGAAAGTACCATCATTACAGTTCAATCATGCTGCTTTTCTTTTATACGGGTGCGCTATTCGAAAAGCGTCTCGGCGCCTCGCTTCACCCATCTCGCTTTTATACGTCCGCAGGTGGGTATATGAATTCTACAACGGCACGGTAAAATTGCTTCTGTGTCTCTGACACGTCTACTTTATGGGATGCTAACCTGTTTCATATCGTAGTTCATCCTCGACGTAATAAGGCTCTTTCTCTCTCTTTTTTCTCTTCTATCGACAATTTCAGCAAGACGTATCTTGCGTTTATTATTTTAATAATGTTTTATTAATAATTAGATAAAGTATACCACGCGCGCAAAGTCGTATAACTATTTTTATTTACTTATATGTACATGTTTTAATGATTGTCATCCAATTTATTACAGAAATTGTCGCGAAAATAT
This sequence comes from Prenolepis imparis, assembly GCF_030444845.1. Lineage (NCBI taxonomy): Eukaryota > Metazoa > Arthropoda > Insecta > Hymenoptera > Formicidae > Prenolepis > Prenolepis imparis. The sequence goes on from NW_028141160.1 coordinate 16,547,926, forward strand.
AAACGAATTTAATTAAATTTCAGAACGCAATTATTTTTAAAATTGTGTCACGGAATTAACGTCGAGGATATTGCGTGCTGCACTTTATGAAAGACAACCGCAATACGCCCGCAATGTACATCGAACGTGAACAAACGCGATTGCGGTTTCAGGCAGGCATCACGTATAGTGAAGACCTCGGCACTTAGGCTTGACGTCATGTAATAGATCAAAATAATTGAAAAGACTGCAGCTACTCATATATATACGAATCTACTACTACTGATTCGTTAACACGATTACGGTAAATTGATCGGTACACACAAAGAACATTATTTTTTTTTTCTCTACGATATGTCGTAACTAGAATACGTTGCATATCTTTATTACGTGCTCCCGATTCGAGAATTTGTATCTAGTCATTTCAGTTCCTCGAGCGAATTTCGAAAATACATAAATGCTTACTTCCTTTTTAACTCACGTATACCTCGCATAGCATCCTCGTTTGCGGAGACGAGTTTTGGACGAACGCGTTGATAGCTAGCTCTAGTTAAACTTCCAAAACCGTCGTCGATTGAGTTAGAGTTTCACTTCTCTATCAAACCTGCCGGTGAAACCTGGCGTCGCTTGTTCGTCGTCTTGCTTGCATCGAGTTCGGGTTCAATTCGGAAATTGCGCTTGATGCGCCCGCCGCTCGGAGCGGTGCTCACGAAAATATGACGGATTTTGTTTGTTTGACATTGTTAAAGTTTTATGTAACGCCGCCCCCGCTACATATAGAAATAAACGCCGCGATATCTGCACTGTTAGCGCTTCGAGCGCTGCTTTGCCGGAACAAAGCTCTCTCGCGGCCGAATAAACATTTATGCGAACATTACGTGAATATATTGCACCGCAACATTGCGCTCCCGCGGTTCGCCATACGCAATGAGTTCGCGAGAATCGATACTTGGCGATGAATAATAAGCCCTCAAATGCCCTCGTATTATTAGCGAAAGCGATAAATCGATGCACTTTATATCGACATTTTAAAATTTACGGTGGTTATGACAAGCACACACTTGAGCGTAGAATGCATACGAGTACGATCGTTCATCGGTAACAATGAAGTCGCTTGCGCGAGAGAAAAGGATCGACGTGTTTCGCTGTTGAAAAAGGAAAATGTAAAATCGGTTGCATTGATTGTGACGTCACGCCCCATGGATAGAGTTGGACACGTCGAAACGCCCTCCAATTTATTATAAACCAATGAGAGCCGCTCTTCCCCGATCGGTTTTGTCAAGAGAATTTCGTTTAGTTAATCGGTCGACGCGGTTCGATGTCACGTCCCAATTTGGCCAAGTCTGGTCTGAAAAGCCAAATCCGACGCGGCCTCAATAATTGGGAAAGGATATTCTGAATATATCTCCTGCACTAGAGAGCGATGCCTTCTGTGTAGTTCTCAAATCCTTTTCATACACATTACATAAGCCTCTTCGTTTTAATCAAACATTTCAGATCGTTTGCATCTTCAATTACTAATCAATAATATGAAATTTTTACATTTTCCTTTATTAATTTTCCAATAGCATGAATTATCAATTATATTAATATGTTGTACAATAATTTCTATATTGTTTCAATTTTTCTTCAATATTTCTCTTCTTTCAATCTCTTTCCTTACAATGAAATTGCATTTGTTAATATTGTAAAGAGATCTTAATATTCCATATGTATCTCAAATCCATCATAAACGCTCTTCAAGTTTAGCGATATATTATTATACTGTTCAGAAAATTCTATATCGATTGCACAAATAAATTGTCGATTTTATGGCTGTCTGTGAAATCTCATATGAATAGGAAATCGAACCTCCGAGACACGAATGTTAAATAACGATGTTCTGACAAAGTATCATTAAAATACCGCTCAACAGGTGCACCATAGGTAAGATCCACACGTAGCGACGATAACTTGGGACAGGTTGTTCTTCCGGTGCTGCAGCTAAAAGCGGCGGCGGCGGCTGCTGCTGCAAATCTCGGGGGATCGCTTTGTAAGTCGGAGGCCGCGCGATACATAAGTGATGCGCAGTTAAAGCGGCCTCCGTGGAGTGGAGTTAGTTCTATATGCAATTGCTCCGTTCCTGCCTATTCTCCAGCGTTTCGATCTTATACTGGTTATATATCGTCACCATTAGCCACTTTGGGCTAAAACGCTCATCTGCATATAATATACTGTCTCTCGTCGCCTTTCCAAATGACGTATAGATTTAGGTATCGTTTCATTAATACGTTTTTTCTACATATGAAAAATGGCTTATTGTTTACTATTGTAGATATTCTACATTTATTACTATAATTATTTATTATCAACTTTTTTAAAATAAAATTTATTTTACGCGATGTCCTTCTCTTGATCGTCATTGACATATATTATATTTGAAAATACATTATCTACTTCTGAAGAACACGAATTTTTATTGCAGTTTTTACCGCCATTAACACATAACTAATTGGACTTGTAATAATAATTTTTGTAATAATAATAGAACTTAATAATTAATAATAACTAATAATATATAAAAATGATAACTAACAGTTTTTTAATAATTTATTTAATTAGTCATAACTACAGGAAAGGTCGAAATCCAGTACAGTGCTATTTAAAATAATTAAACGAGTTCGCCCCGAAAAGTCGGTCTTTATCGATTCTCGCGTGACCGCGTCACGCCACATATCCCTCCCTATTAAACCAAACGTTGTGCACGGCGCCGTTGTACCGTCACTTATACCCTGAAAAGGTTAGCTGCTCGTTCGCGCTGATGCGGTAATCTCGTTACGGTCGAAGCCCGCAGCTGGTGCAAGCTACCTGTCTGCGCAACCCAAGGCCGAGACATTTAAACATTCATAGAAGCTACTGCCTCCGTCGTCGTCGTCGTCGTCGTCGTCATCTGCGCGAGCTGGCGACACGAAAGTTCCCGTTTCGCGTGTATGTATTAAAAGCACGCGTGTGCGTCACACACGAATACGCACCACGGTAAGACAGAGGATCTCACGGTAAGACCGCGGATCTTAATGAAGCCCATTCAAGCGGCTATTATCGCGGAGACCGCGTAATCGTCTCTCCGCGCGAGGCGCGGTTCTCACTTAATAATCATACCCCATATTCCGAAGCTCGCGATAATGGCTTCCCGTTGCGCGTCGTCGCGTTCGCCATCGCATTGCGTAAGCTGTTTTCCGCGTTCAATCTCGCGATGCTTTCTCAAAGCGAGTACCTACGGTTGTATAAACGTAGCAATTTTCAGGAAAATTACGGTCGCAATTTTCCCAGGAAGTTTCACAGGATCAACGTGCGAATATAAAGTTATCGTTTAATTTTTTGTCGTCCAAGAGCGATCTTGAAAAATCAATCTGTATAATATATGAAAAAAAGAACCGCTGAAACAATTTTTTATCATGCTGATATTTAACTAGATTAATTAAGTTATTGTAATATTTTAATGATCTTTAGAATATTAACTGCACAAGGAGTAATTGTCACCACACGACTATCTCGAGATTTTCAATGGGCTATTCATTAATCAGCGAGTCATCCTGAACGCGCGTTGCCGCGACACGGCGACTTTGAGATCCGTTCACATATTTTACTTTCTCGTCGGCGGTATCTCTGTATTTGTATCGGCAAAACAAATTTGTCCTTAGGATAATGGATTAAGCGGTCGCCGAGTCACGAAACGTATTCCGAAAACGTGCGCGAAATTCCTGCACGGCTTCGTAATTAATGAACTTGGGCTAAATGCAATGTGTCCCCGGGTTACTAACCTATGGAAGTACTGTAATTGAATGCAGCTATACATATATGTATGAAAAGAATGTTGATCTCTAAATATCAAAGTGATTAAAATATTGCAGCAAAGTCTATATGTAATTGTCTTTTGTGATGATTATCTAAAATTGATTTTCTTCTGTTTGCGTAAATTAAACAACTCGCGCACACGTTTAAGTATGACATATTAATATAATTTTTATAGTATTAATATTTTTAAATCCCAAAGGATATTAGACAATTGAGATTTAAAATGATTGGATACATCGTTTTTAATATAAAAAAATAATTTCAAACCTTGACAGGACCAATTTCTGTTACGTGGCATCCTACTTGGATATTATTCCTCTTGACATAACTCTAGTTATCTTGTCAACTTACCTGAAACAAATAAAGAGAGAAAACATTTAATAATATGTTTAGAAAATAACTCTTTTTTTTATGTAATATGAAATGATATTTAATTATTTTTTATTTATTCGTCTTTGTCATTAATATTGATCGCTATTCTTAAAGAACTGAAATAACGCCATAAACTTCAATGCCGAGGAAAGTGGCGAGAAAGAATGTCGTACAAACTTTTGCCATTAGAATACGGCTTTCGAAAACGTTCCATCTACGTCGATCCTAACACAATTGCGAAGGACAACGTTCTACGTCTTCCGATCCCTTCAAAACATTCGGAACTTCGATGCGAGCTACGTCGGCGGATAATGAAGAGACTGCACGTCCCAGATAAACACGGCTGTAGCTAGTTGAGTATACGAGGGAAATAGTTTATTGTTTAGCGTCGCGCGGTCGGATGTTTGCGCCATGGTGCTGCAGCTGATGGCGGGACTGGTCGTATTATAGGGTGTAGCGCGCGTTTCGAGATGGAGTTCCCGCGTATTGCGAGCCACTCGAGAACGAGTGCTAAGCACACGGAGAACCGACTTCCATTCGTGCCGGCGCCTGGCTCTTCGTTACGCGGCTGTTGCTACGTGGTAAATGCAATCGGGCGCAAAACATCCCTTGCTCTCGATTTGTTCTTACGTTACCGCTTCGTGCACTTGCGCCGCAGTGGCCTCTAAAAATTAATGAGTCCACCAACTCCTTCCGTGCCGGGAGTTCGTGCGCTTAATAATTCAATCGCGTAAAAGGCATACAATCTTAGAAGCACACAATCTATAAGGCTCATTAACTCTTCATAGGTAAAAGAGGGATATTAGTGGCTGTAATTCCCCGTACACATATATTATAAATTCAGAGCACGATATTATCTTACAATGTAAAAGTTATAAAAAGAATGCTCTGTATAGCTAGAGTTTTAATCAGTCACAAATTATAACTTCGAAATTTTAATTTAAAATTTGAATCAAAGTGTAAATATTATGTGAAAAATCACGGAGATATGTACGCAATATAGTCGTTTGATTTTCAGAAATACATACATATTTTCGAACTTATTCCCCATAGGGCACAAAGAAAAGACATGGATTGCATAAATCCAGACGAGACGTCTGCATTGCCTATGAATGGATAGCACGAATAAAAGCGGAATAATTCAGTCGCAGGTTCTCTCCGTAAGGGTCGATCTCTTCGTGAGAGTCGTCGATCCGAATTTCTAGCGGGACTTATACATTGCGCGCGTGGCGAGGGAGTACCATCCCGGTGATTTCGGTGCTCGAGGAATCAGTGCGCGGCACCACTCTCGTAATATCGGAGCCCCATTAGAAGCGACTGGGTTTCTGAATTGGGTTTCGAAAGACGTCACTTTACGATGGAAGCGCGACGCTATTACAGGCACTGCTAGTTACTGCGATAGTTCGAGAGGGTACGGAGTAGGCAGGGAATGGGGTAAGGTGAAGCGTAGAGTTTCGAGGCATCTTGGTGCGTACTCCCTGTCGCCTTGCCGAGCGGTGAAAGTACGCCGCAGTAAGGGAAAGATGACAGAGGGTGCGCGGTGTGCCTCTTGCACCCCTCCACATACCCACCACCTTCGCCAAAGCTTCCCTTTCTACCTCTCTCTCTCTCTCTCTCTCAGTTTCTCTCGTGTTCGCTTTCTCATGAACGCGGTAACATCTCGATGCTACAACTTCTCCAACGGCGGAGTATCTCTGCTAGCTCCGTGCACGGAGCAAGTTTCGTGGCGAGAGTGCACACTCCACGTAAATTAACTCGCTTACTTTGGGCTTGATTGCATATCCTTATGGCTCAGCGCCCCCGCCGTCTCTTCCACGATCGTTGATCGGTTTCCGCCACCGCACTGGTTCACGCTCGAAACGCTCGCGAGAACATAATTATTGGCGAAGAATGAATTTTCATTAATTCAACAATGCGTCGTTCTACGGAGGAAATAGGTTCCGTGACTGGTTAAATCGAAATTCTTGAGAGGTGAGATTAATGAACCATAGTTTCACCTTGATGTTTGATACTTGTGGTCGCATTTCGAATATGCAGCATTTAAAAGAAGAAGAAACTTTAATGCATAATAATAAGTAAAAAAAATGAGAAATATCGTCATTGTAGGATCTTGTTAAGTAGAAAAACTGTATACTTTTTAAATAGAAATGTAAATTATATGATTATAAAACTAGATTTCATATTTGGTGATACTGTCCGCTTTATGCTATGGTTTTTCTACTTAACAGGACTCTACAATAATGATTTATTTTAATTTTTTACTTATTATTAAATGAAAATATATAATATTACGAGAATATAAATATATAAACATATTTGATATCCCTGATTTCATATTTACTGATACTGTCCGCTTTATGCTATGGTTTCTCTACTTAGCAGGAGCTTACAATCACAGTTTATCTCATTTTCTTACATATTATAAGAGAAAAATTCATAATACACATTATAAGAATATATACATATATTTAAAACATTAATATAAACAGATTTCACTAAACCGTCATTGCAGGGTCTTATTAAGTAGAGAAACCATAGCATAAAGCGGACAGTATCACTAAATATGAAATCGGGGGTATCAAATATGTTTATATATTTATATTCTCGTAATATTTTTATTTAATAATAAGTAAAAAATTAAAATAAATTATTATTGTAAAGTCCTGTTGAGTAGAGGAACCATAGCATAAAGCGGACAGTATCCCAAGTATGGAATCTACTTTTATAATCATATAATTTACATTTCTAATTAAAAGGTATACAAAGAAATATGTTTATTTATATATTCCTATAATATGTTTTTTATAAATTTTTATGTAATAAATAAAAAAATGAGATATACCGTCACTGTAGGGCCTTTTAAGTAGAAAAAAGGTTAAGTAGAAAAACTGTATATTTTTTAAATAGAAATGTAAATTACATGATTATAAAACTAGATTTCATATTTGGTGATACTGTCCGCTTTATGCTATGGTTTTTCTACTTAACAGGACCCTACAATAATGATTTATTTTAATTTTTTACTTATTATTAAATGAAAATATATAATATTACGAGAATATAAATATATAAACATATTTGATATCCCTGATTTCATATTTACTGATACTGTCCGCTTTATGCTATGGTTTCTCTACTTAGCAGGAGCTTACAATCACAGTTTATCTCATTTTCTTACATATTATAAGAGAAAAATTCATAATACACATTATAAGAATATATACATATATTTAAAACATTAATATAAACAGATTTCACTAAACCGTCATTGCAGGGTCTTATTAAGTAGAGAAACCATAGCATAAAGCGGACAGTGTCACTAAATATGAAATCGGGGGTATCAAATATGTTTATATATTTATATTCTCGTAATATTATATATTTTTATTTAATAATAAGTAAAAAATTAAAATAAATTATTATTGTAAAGTCCTGTTGAGTAGAGGAACCATAGCACAAAGCGGACAGTATCCCAAGTATGGAATCTAGTTTTATAATCATATAATTTACATTTCTAATTAAAAGGTATACAAAGAAATATGTTTATTTATATATTCCTATAATATGTTTTTTATAAATTTTTATGTAATAAATAAAAAAATGAGATATACCATTGTAGGGCCTTTTAAGTAGAAAAAAGATTAAGTAGAAAAACTGTATATTTTTTAAATAGAAATGTAAATTACATGATTATAAAACTATATTTCATATTTGGTGATACTGTCCGCTTTATGCTATGGTTTTTCTACTTAACAGGACCCTACAATAATGATTTATTTTAATTTTTTACTTATTATTAAATAAAAATATATAATATTACGAGAATATAAATATATAAACATATTTGATATCCCTGATTTCATATTTAGGGATACTGTCCGCTTTATGCTATGGTTTCTCTACTTAGCAGGAGCCTACAATCACGGTTTATCTCATTTTATTACTTATCATTACATAAAAATATACATATAATAAATATTGCAAATATATAAATATTTAAACATATAATACCAGACCTCATACTGTGTGATACTGTCGACTTTATGCTATGGTTTCTCTACTTAATAAGACCCTGCAATGACGGTTTAGTGAAATCTGTTTATATTAATGTTTTAAATATATATATTCTCATAATGTGTATTATGAATTTTTATCTAATAATATGTAAGAAAATGAGATAAATCATCATTGTAGGCTCCTGCTAAGTAGAGAAACCATAGCATAAAGCGGACAGTGTCACTAAATATGAAATCGGGGGTATCAAATATGTTTATTGTTTATATATTTATATTCTCGTAATATTATATATTTTTGTTTAATAATAAGTAAAAAATTAAAATAAATCATTATTGTAGAGTCCTGTTAAGTAGAGAAACCATAGGATAAAGCGGACAGTATCACCAAGTATGAAATCTTATTTTATAATCATATAATTTACATTTCTAATTAAAAAGTATACAAAGAAATATATGTTTATATATTTATTCCTATAATGTTTTTTATAAATTTTTATGTAATGATAAGTAAAAAAATGAGATCATTGTAGGGTCCTATTAAGTAGAAAATATAAATTTACAAGAATATAAATTTTTAAACATATATGATATTAGATTTCAGACTTTGTGGTATTGTTCTCTTTATGCTATGGTTTTTCTACTTAACAAGGCCCTACAATGACGATATATCTCATTTATTTTACATATCATTACATACAAATTTATAAAAAAACATATTATAGGAATAAATATTTAAACATATGTATATTATATTTCTTTGTTCTATCATTTCTTTGTTTGCATGTAAAAATTTACTTTCAACGAAATATAAAAAATAATATAATTTTTTTTAATAATGCACATTATATCGAAAAAAAAAAAATTATTATAATAAGAGATAGAAAGAGTAGATTGGCATTTAGTACTCTAAAAACATTAGTAGAACCGTGTGTCGATATCAAATTATGATTACGCTCGTTATACTCGCGCGTTCAGACAGGCAGGTAACTGGTAGCGAGTTCTAATCTTGGATTATGGTTCTCGGCTGGCACAACCCCCGCGTTCTCCATCGTCTCTCAATCCTCCAGCTGGATCGTACAATACGTTGTCGTCGTCGTCGTCGTCGTCGTCGTCGTCTGCCAGTGTCGAGTGTCGGTATTCGACTGTCGGCAGCTAGGCGCGTTCGACAATGGTCCGCAGACGTTACCAGTTTGACTCTCACCGACACCGACGGCTCTTGTCGCCGCCACCGTGAATTTCCTATAACTTTCCATTGAAATCTCCCCCGGAGAGGAATAAGGGTTGGTGGCTCGAGCGAGGTTCTAGAAGCGGCGGGAGGGAAACGGGGGAAGAAACGGTGGATTGAAATCAACTGCGGCAGCCCCGCGACTAGGTCGGCGAGCTGCTCGGAACACCAACGTCGAACTTATGTGCGAGACGCGGCGAATATGCTGTGCCGGCAAAGAAAGAAATATGCGGAGGACCTTTGTATGTGTTCAATAATATCGAGAAAGTCGGAAGAAATTGAGAGAAGGAAATCGCGATTGTGAGGATGAGAGAGCGCTAAAACGTGTTATATTTTACGTTCCTATATTTTAAGAGAGTGCGAATAAGTAGAGACATTCCTCCCACATGTAGACGAAGAGCGTGAAAAGCAATCTACGAGTCGCTAAACATCCGGAACAGCTGATCTTTCGTTAACGAAGACAGTATCATTAAATACGATTTATTATTATTATAATGCGCAAAATCGCGACTTGGATATTTTTCAAGATACGAATATTTTCCGTTTCGATGGGTGTGGAATGTAATTAAACCGCCATATATACAACCGTCGCGCCATCGTACGTAGTGAGCTTTCGCAGAAGTTGGTGCTGAAAGGCTCTCGGAGAATCAAAGGATCGAGTCTCACGGGGGAAACGAGACGAAAGGAAACATGATACTTCAGAAATTCGCGAGAAGATCGTATCTCTTGCGAGAAGAGAAAGGTGGCAGGAAAGAGGGAGGCCGGGCCGAGCGAACTAATCAAGGATTTCTCGCCTTGAGCCGCGGAGCTCGAGCTCGTTTCCTTTTAGGTGACGACGACGAAAGCGCGGATGAAAGAAGAGGATAAAAAGGGACGAATGAGTACCTATCTCTCCTTACGGAGATCCGGCTCGAGTTAGCGTAATGAAGAGCTTTATAATACGGTCCACCGACATAAACCGCTGCCAACTGAGCGAAGGAGGTCGGGCGACCAGTAGTCCCACCAAGTCCCTGCGGTGTGAGAAATAAAACTAGTAAAGGTTAATGAATATATATTTATATATAACGTTTTGGCTCGATTTTATATAATGAGAGAGAAAAGAGAAAGAGGAGGGGGAGAAGAGGGAGAAAGGGCGAATTGCCGAATGAGCGACGAAACTTTGGGATAAAGTGTCCTTAGTCATCTATCCTCTGCTATCCCGTTGTTCGTCCTTTCATGTTTCCGCATCGCGGGCTCGAAGATTCATAGAAGAGGCAACGAGCGGGCGACAAAGTCCTCGCTAATTAACTCGATGCATTCTACAAACTTGTAATGACGAATAATGTCGTGTATTTTACGACAACACATATTCGCTGGCGGCTGCGATGCGCCGTAACGTAGTTGCTTATTACGCGCTTCGTGTCGTTGTGAAATTACTTATTGCCGGCACTAATTAAAAGCGCCGGAGAATTTTCGTTCGACCCACAGCGCCACGCGCTATATTAACGAGCGTAGCGAACGTAACGAACTTAATGAACTCCGTTGGGAGAGGTCCGTTACGATAAAAGTAACGGACGGTCGGCGATTCCCTCTACGCAGAGAGAAGCAACGAGAGTGTCAAGGACTAGGGATACTTTTCGAAAGATTGCTGATTCACCCCGGGGCAAGTCAGGGAGAACCTCGTTACATCGAGATGGAACGTCACCGACCCATCTTCATGGCCGATCGTCGCCTTAAGGAACGTTTTTTTTTTCTTTTCTTTTTCTTTTTCTTTTTTGTTCGTTAATGTCAGTCGTGGACATATACATTATTGAGTGTCGATCGATGATTCAATCCTCTTCCATTATTCTTTCATAGAGTCGTCAGGAATACGCTACACACACTCGCGGTGTCTACATAATAAATGTATTTCTCTATTATTTACCGCGCTGGTCCCTCGCGTGCGCGCGGGGATTGCCATAATTACCGTCGTACAGAGCACGGAGTTCCGAGCGACGGAAGTAACTTTGGTCCCATTGGACGAGGAGCCGGATAATTGTTGCACAGACCGGATAACGGGACGACGAGGCGTCGCGTCGCGTCGTGTCGCAAAATTGCCGCTCCGATATATACGATAGTGTCTTGTTTTCCGCGTTTTTACGGGTGGTCGCTCGCGCACAAAAGTGTTTCGCGGACGCATTCAGCGCTTCGCGTTCGGTGGCTGTCCCCCATCGGATCGGAAGGGCGGAAGAGCGAGACGGGAGGAGAGAGACAGGAGAGACGGAAAAGCGCGGAGACCGAGAGGGTGGCCGGAGCGACGAATGGATGAAGCCTGCGGTACCAGAAGCCCGACGCGCCCGTCGGGTAATTCTACTCGCTCGAGTACCTACCACCCTCTCCTCTCGCTCTCGTATATACACGAGAGCGAGCGCCGGTTGCGAGGGAGAGGAGAATCCTGCTTTGATAGCCGCGGGGGAAGTAGATTGGTAGGAGTGATGCGCCGGATAGAGTTCATTGGTTACGCTCTAGATCAGGCGGGTTTACGCTCGGGTATAAAAAAAAGGGATCGGAATGCTTTGGGATTGGTCGAACGTCCGCTGGATTGTTTGCGGGAAGCGAGCCGCGGTGCTCCCGGGAACGGCGGCTCCATCCGCTCCTGCTGCGCCGATACGATTTTCCGCTCATCATCGACATTATCGATTCGAGAACGAACGGTAGGTTGAACGGCTGCGAAGGTCGAATTCTCGACGTAAGGCATTTTCGTTTACCGGCTTAACCATCGGTATCGATATATCGGTAGTATACACGCGACGCTAATAAATATAGACTATATCCTCTCGTTTCCTAGCAATTATCACTCTATATGAATGTCCATTTGATTGCGTTTCAGACGCTCGTTTGTTTGCTCTTTTTTTATTTTACATTTGGGCGTATAAACGAATGCTCGCGCGAGCCTAATAAAAATTGATGAAGTCGTGAAACGAAGCCATATACCGATTCCGACCTCTGTCACGCGCACGGGAATTCACGCTTTTGTCGACTTATGCGTCGCTAATGCGTCCAACGAGCTCGTATAATGTCTGGCAATTAAATAAATATCATTCTCGTGTTTTGTCATATTGCCGTGCCTCGCTTTAGATCCGCGGCGGTGGCCATTATTCTTACTTTTCGCACGTGACTTTTTATTCTCCCGCTCGTGTATGTATGTATGTACAGGGAATACAACAGTGCTGTATTTATGCAAATGAGGACCAGCGGCGATTTTTGTACGAAAACCGGAACGGCTATGTTGCGTGCGAGGGTAAAAAGGAGATATAATTATAGGGGCTGACTTTTTTCACACCCCCTTTTCCTTCCCCCTTCCTCCCCTATGCGCACGCGAGGGGTGCGAGTAGCCAGTGACACCGATTGCGAGTGTGTCGCGCGCCACGGCGCCCACAGCGATATCATCGCTGAATAAACATGACATTATTAAGCGGACCGCTGCCCGACAAACACTCGCGAATTAACATACAAATTGAGCGACGAGAGTGTTCAGCTCTCGAGACGCCGAAAGGAGAAACTGCCTGTACACGTGTGTCCGCGACGATGTCTCGATTTAGACGTCGCGTCGCGCCAGGGGAAATTTCTTCGTCGAGTCACATCGAGCGCGAAGTCGCTTCTCATCGCGATGGCCCCCTCGGCGGATAACGTATTCGCTATTCGCGTGGACGAACGTAACGTGAATTGAAATGAACACGCCTCTCTCAAGATCTACATTTGCATATCGTGGTAACAGCGATGGCAGAAGTTACGATGGAAACATCGTTTGCCCATATCGCCTATATCAAATACACAATTTCGCTCGCATTTATTTGCCATATATAGTGTAGCATGCGTGCAGCTCTCGTCGTTAAAATATTAACATGTAAATATACGTTATCCGTTAGTGCGTGAAATGTTACGTAATACACATGGCAGAGTCAATAACCAACATTCGAGGAATCCGGAGACGCGCGGATGCGCATTTCCCTCGAATAGCATCCGGCGCTCGGATATCATCCCTCCTCTGCGCGCGTTAATTTAATTCGGCCCCCTCGGTACTTCGGTAGATGTTCCCCGCGTACGTCTCGCATTGTCTCGATGCTAATTAAATTAAGCTTTTTTTTTGCCCGGCAAAAACAGAAAACCCTAGTGGTGTGTATCCCTTGCGACCTACGATGAAACGGAATTTTTCGTCCACTGTGCATCTTCTTTTTTTTTCTTCCTCCATCTCTCTCTTTTTGTTTTTGCACTTCTTGTCCTATGCTTTTCACGCCGCGTTCCCCGTCGACTATTCGGAGGACATCGAAGGATTATTTCTCCTTGAAGCAGACGCATCGGCGGTGGATCCCCGCGTCGGCTGCCCTCTATCGCGCTGCATACAAATGATGAATTACAAATATCGATCCGCGCCGCGGGAAGGGTGCGAAGGGGAAAGAGACTGACGGTGCAAAGGGTCGCTGGAAAATTATTCGCGTCACGCCGCGCGCAAAAAGCGAATTTACGAATGAGATGTGCCATCGCACTGATGCCGGTGCGGCCGGCTAGTCCCAGCCTTGATTTCGAGCAAGTTTAATTGAGTGTAGCACTCTTCCGTTGGGAAAACGACGACGCGATCGGTCTGGCTCAGCCGGAACTTTATTACCATTACGGGATCATTATAAAATTCCGCCAGCTAGTGAATAATAACGATTAAAACTGATATATAATTTCGATAAATTCAAATTTTGACACACACAAAAACGCCTCCCTCTTTTCGACGATGCAAATGCGACGATTGAACGACGTAAAGTATATTTTTGCATTGAAAATTAAAACTTTCTCTCGTCGAAATTTTAATTTAAAATTTAATACTTGTTCAACTTGTATTATTAATGGCAAAATATTTATTACTCCATAGTAAAATAATATTTGTGATGAAATTATCTATCAGTGTAGCATATATTTAATAAAAAAAAGGAAATAAAAATAATAAAAAATTTTGAGTTGCATGCTTAAGTTAAGATTACTCGGATATTTTATCGTGCTGCACTGCTTCCGATATTATTCCGTGAAATAAAACACTGTTGGACGTTTTTACCATTTTTTCTTCCCGCAACATCGGATTTGGAAATATGAGGACAAAGACACCGGGTGCTAGTAGACGGGGGGAGGGAAGGGGAGGACGCGATGTACAGAGATGGAGTGGAAGTAGCCGCCATCAGCGCGATAATGCGCGTTGATGAATCCGGAGAATCAGCGGACCATGGAAAATGTATGAAGTTTCCGGCGTCGGGCTACGGCTGGCTGGGTCCGCTGGCTGGGATGCAGGAATTTTAACACTTTGGTCGCGACAGCTGGGATATTACATAAGGGATTACGTCGATTTCACGCGAATCATTATTACAAAGTGTCGGTGATCCTCTTACCCGAGCACCGACGTCCCCGGCGAATATTTATTTTCGTTAGCGGCGATGGCGGTTACCCGTTGTGCTCAGATTTATCCTTCACGGTTAGAGGATTTTCAATTTCGTTACGTCTCTCGGTCGTCTCTCGCCGTAAAATCGTGCTGCTTTCTCCTTCGTATATACGAGCGGGTTTACGCGAACGAACCCGGTTAATTTTACGCCGTTCAATGAGGCATGAAACAACATCCCGCTTTGAAAATCGTCGTCCTCCGACTGAATGTTGTGTGTTTCCTTCGTCGGCGACGCAGCGTGTTTAATTTCTGGGCGTCGATTCGCGACGAAATGTTTTCTTCTCGACACCTCTTGGAGAGAGCGCGGCGCGATCTTGCAGCCCATCGAGGTGTTAATGAAAGCACGTCTGTTAAGGCTCGAGGGTCGCGAGCTCGTCGACTTTCTTCGTCTCTGATTCTCGTAAAGCTTTCCCGCGAACCGTCGAGGGTCGAAACGTTGTGAAGGGATCGAAAAAGAGTGGAAGGAAAAAAGGGAGAAAGGGAGAAAGAAAACGAGGACGAAAAAAGTGGTGGATTTTTACGCTCGAGAACGAAAATGGAACTGGTTCGCTCGGGATGCTTACGGTCGACTCCTTTCCGGGATGAGCAATAAGCGAGTTTGCCGTTTCCTTAAACGCATCTGATTATTTTCATCAGCTTGTTCTTCGACTACGCTCACTTTATAAAGTTTCGCGATCATGCACTGGAAGGAATGTTATTTGTAAGTTCGATATCGGTTTGGTTACAACTATTACAAGTTACAAGGTAATTTCAAGAATGTAAATGTTGGTAAATATCGTGAAAGCATATAAAACAAAAGTAACGGTTATCTTTAAAACTAAATACCCTATATATGGAGATTTTAGATTCTATTATTCGAATATAAATGTGCGTATAATCTTATTTTAATATATAAATTTAGTAAAAATATATTCGTGTAAATATAATAAAATGCCCAGAATGTTGAGAATTATATCTCTCAGCAAGTTATTAATTATCGATCTTAATTTGCTTAAGACTCGTGCTTACATAGTCAATTATAATCCTTGTAATCAAATTATCTCGCCGGTACATCAGATAATATTACGCAATTTTACGAATGGAAAGAGGAACACGCCCTCTCAGTCAGGATCTGTGTGAAAGGAGTCGGAATCCAGAATCGATCCTTCAAATTCTCTGACGTCATTCGACGATGCTCGGGCCCCTCATCGAAGAGGAGAGAGAGATAGATAGAAAGGGTGGGAGGGAAAGGAAAGGTGCTCCTTGGAATGCAAAGTGCGCCTACCGGCCTGAGAAGTGGCGGAGCGCGAGAGGTGACGCGGCGAAGGTACTTGTCGACTCGTTAAAGACGACGTTAGGAAGTGACGTACGGCATATAGAGCAGTCCGCAGTGCTGGCGCGCTTCCTGTGCTCCATCCGTTATAGTCGGACTAGCCTGAAGCCGGAAAACTTCGTCGCTCTCCTTTCGCGCTCGAGTTAAATATTAAATGCTCGAAAGGCGGTGGCGCGAAATTGAAGGGTCCGAGTCTTAGAGCGGCTAAATGGAGAATTAACGGGGTCGGAGAAAGAAAAAAAAAAAAGGAAAAAGAAAAAGAAAAAGGAAGAAAATCATCGATGCGTGCGAGGAAAGAAGTAGGATCGAGAAACGGATTCGCAAAGAGGATGGGAAAGTACGAGGATGAGAAAAGTCGACAGCGAAGTCTACACCGTTAGGAGAGACTTAATTAATCCGCCGGAGCTGCTTCTGGAAGAGGTCCCCCTCTCTTATACGAAAGGATGCGCTATGTTCGTCGACGACTTTGTGCTCTCGAGGGCGGAGCAAGTTTCAAGTAATGGCCTGTTCCTTTCTTTCCTTTATCATCGCCAGTCGATATCTCGCGCTTTATTCGTATCGTTCGTCCACGTTAAAATCGTGTCGCGTTAAAAGTACGGGTATTGTGCGAATTTTCGTCACAAAATCCATTGTTACAAAGCCTGCCGTCAATTTCTGATATATATATTCGCTCATTTTTACCGTAATCGCTACAAATGCGTTAAGAATAATGGCAGGTGTCAATTGACGAAAATCTTCTTTATCCATCTAAATTCCTAACTTGAGCTTTTCTCATCTTTCTTTTCCCAAGACAGAAGAAATCAAAATGCGAGTTTGACATCTGTAGCTCTGTCTTTTTCTCGATATTATCGCCGAGTAGAAACATTCTGGAGGTTGTGACGGCTGTCAGAACGACAGCATTTCGATTTACCGTCCTTTAAAACGCGATATCATTAACGCGAAAGATTTAACTATGCCTTTCCTTCCTCGAGTTTCTTACTTTACTACACTTTTAAAGTTTAAAACCTTACGATTCGGTTTTATAACACTATTTCCGCAATTGCGTGGCGCGGTTCGATCTTTACAAAGAGAGACTTGAGGTTTTCGAAATATCGATTAAATCACATTTTAATCAATATTTATACCGCATGTTATTGCAAGCGACTATTTTCATTAAAAGCGAATATTTGCAATTCCGCAATTATTTAACAATTCAAAGATATTATATTCAGAGAAATATACTAAAATATGCGTAACGCGTTCACGTAAAAGAATATAAAACAACATTTTGTACGCCACGTAAGCGAAAGAATGCACCGTATTTACATACGAAATTATTGCGACAAATGCAATGGCATTATTGGAAAAGCCGGCCCCGGGATCACTTAGGCAGATTGCGCGTTCGCATTTCTCTTCTTCTGTCTCGATCGCGGGTTTGATCATCCAGATCGGGATGAAGAAGCCACCGCTTTCCAGAGCCACGGTGACGCTGCTACACGAGACCGTCGAGTGATTAATGACCGCGGTGTCGGAGGGTAAGTCTCGCGATGTGCCGTCTCGTAGGTTCACGGGGGAGGAGGGAGGGGGAGGAAAAGGGGAGAGGTGGGTAAAACGTCTCTTCCCCCGTTGATCCCGCGATTCCACGTCGCTTCGTACCCGACTTTCGTACGAGACGGATCCGCAGCGCGGGCGGGAACGAGGGCGACGGCGCGGCCCCAGATGGAAAAAAAAAGAGCCCGGGCTTTACTTCCCGCTCACGAGCGAACGAAAGAGACGATCGTGGAGTACGAGGTCGAGTACAAATTGTCTTCGGGGGACAGGGCTAGGAATCAATCTACTTCTTGCCCTGAGTCTGCCCTGCCTTTTCGCTCTTTTCCCGCCTATCGTCTTCTTTATTCCAAACTTTACCAGACGCGTCACGCGACGCTCGGATGAGGTCATTGTGCAGTGGCATGAAAAAAACTTGGTCGAATTTATATTCGCAGTGACGAATGCTTCTTGCTAGTTCGAAACTTGGGGAAATTGAATTTGTCTATGCGATCGGAGAATAACAAAAGACGAAGACAACCGACATTGGGTTCAAGATATTGTCTTGGTGGTTTGATATTCGACATAGTTCTTGGAAAAACATTGCCAGGCGGTAAATTTCGACCGCAAAATTTCTATATAATAATAAATGTGAAAAATATCGTTTCTTTATAGTAGTTGTCACATTTGTTTGACTTTATTCGGATATATATTATTAAATAAAATACGATATAATAACAATTCATTTTAAGTCATATATCTGTTTTTGCAGACCACACGATTTGGTCATAACATGAAAGGTATATTTAACTTACTCTTAACTTGTACATATACCTATATCTGCAACGTACCGGAGATACTTTACCGAGAACATAGATGTTATTATCGAAGAAATGGTAAGAAAAATGAAAACAAGAATCGACGTTAGCGAAAACATAACATATAGTCGGGCATCACGGTTTGTACACTTATCGATCACTTAGCAACCATATTTCTCTCATACGGACGCACCAACTAGGAGGACGTGGTAGTGCTGCACTTATATCAAGGCACCATCTATCTTGTCAGGGATCGACAGCGGAATAATGGTGAAGCTGATACACGTATACATAGCAAGAAGGAGGTATCGACATTGCTGGCTGCGGAGTAAAAAATGTCGTTCTTGCGACGGAGACTTTCTTTCCAGAGTCTTGTTTCGACTCGTCGAAAATTGCGTAAAATAAAACGTATCTTTCAACATCTTTGCAATTAAACAATAATACAATTTAATATAATAAATTAATTTTATAAATAAATACTATTCATATAAATTATATAAATTAATACTATTCAAGTCTATTCACATTTGATCTTTCAGTTTAAGTTGTTGTATAATTCTTTGCGCTTTATATTCATATATTCGTGATTTTCATCCCAGTTTCATGCATCGAGATGATTTAGTTTTCTCAAACGCGATTGTGTGTCCATGGATCCAAAAATAAATAACCGTATCTTTCGGTGGGAGCCTTCGAAGCTCTTGTAACGTTAGAAGCAGTGCAACTGAGAGGAGTCCGCATGCATGTGTTTAGCTATATACGCGCGGGATTTACGCGGGGCATCTTATCGCTTTATTCGCGATTGTACAGGCTCGTATGCGGGTACATTGTGAATAAAATGCAGCTGGGAAGGTGGTGCGAAGAGCGGTTGGGGAAAAGGGGGAAGGAGAAACGATGAGATGGGGGTAAGGGGGCGCGATTATAATGCAGCGACCGTAGCCACGAACGGAAAGGGTCTGTTCCCCTCCATTCTCCATCCCCGTTTCCTCGCAGAACCTAGATTCTGGATACACTTTAGCGAGTCCATTATAGAGATTGTGGTCGCGACCTCGCAGTCAGGGCACTACCATAGGTAGGTAGGTAGGTAGGTAGGTTTTCCATCCCAGCAAGAGAGCCTTCCTACCCCCCGCCCATGCGGACGACGGCGGCCCACGCACGCCTGTGCTTTCTCTTACTCTCTTTCTCTCGCTTTCTTCTGGCACCGTTTATCACGCGCCATACAAAGCATATTTTACGGTTGGACGCGGCCCGATGGTAATAGCGTAATAAAAACACTGGTGGGGATGACAGGTACCATTGCGAGGAAAGGAATTCTTTGGTGTTACCGATGGTTCTGGCTTAACTCGCGAGGAACGCCGCGCCGTTGCTGCGTAAATTAGGATATAAGAGTTCGCGCCCCCCCGTTTCCCGCCAACGGACCGGAGATTATTCCGCGCAATTTATTCCAGAGTACAAATCTAATGATGGTCAGAAATAACGGGAAGACAAATTAGCCACTTGCTATTGTTGTAAAAGATATATAGCAACGCGGAAATGTGCAAAGAGAAAGGCATCCCTGACGGAGCGTAATATAGCTGGATAAAAGAACCGATCGTTACCTCACGTTACAACGTAATTATTCTTTTCTCGTAGCCTAGGGAATTTTATTTCCGCTATTTGCGCCTCTGTCTTTAGGCCGCGCGAGATGGTGGAACGCCTCGGAAACGATTTTCTTTCTTTAAACAGCTCGCTGGCTGGTTGGTTGGTTGCAGTTGCTTTCGATTACATTCTTTTCGCTTGCGCAGATACAATACCGTCCAGATATCAGGCGCCGCGTATCCGGATAACGGTCCCCCCTCAGAGCGGAGCTGGTGCTGCGATACCGCCCCGGGAAAACGAAATAATAAGCCGTCTAATGGCGTCCGGAATTGCGGACATTCAGCCAGCGATTGGATGCAGTCCTGTTGCGGCAGTTCCGCCAGGCAGTTTCGTCTCTCCGTATAGCCCAAGGAATACAGTTTCCGTCGCCTCTGACTGGACCCGAATCATTACGATGCAGCTCCCGAATGACTTCTTAATCGATATTCCACGTTTCTTTTTCACACGTGAACGAATATTTCGCGACTCTGTTCGAAAAGCGAAGAGAAGAAATCTACTGGAATCGGATTCAATCGAAACAGCACGAGGCGACATTTTCGGAATCATCGTTTCAAGCGCTTTCGTACCAATCGGTTTTATGTTCCTTTTCTTTTTTTTAAATAAAAAAATTTCGACGTATGTATATCATCATTCAATATATATTTATTTGATTTTAACAATGTGCAAAGATATTAGAAGCTTTTAGGATAAGCTGAATTGTATTTTCATCTCAAATGTCAGGCGTGTCTGACTAATATCTATCTTTTCTACTTATTAATCATTCATTATATATTTATTTGATTTTAACAATGTGCAAGGATATAAGCTTTCAGGATAAGCTGAATTGTATTTTCATCTAAAATGTCAGGCGTGTCTGACTAATATCGATCTTTACTACTTATTAATCACGCGAAGAACGAAAGTATGCCGTCAAAGATTTCTATGAGACAGCTGTAATATCTCGCAAAGTGCTTGCTGAATCAAGGCAACTTTCGCGATATTACGATTGAGCAAGACACGTGCATATTTCTATTTTATCGATAAAACTCGCGACTGATGCACGCGCGCTACTCGGCGATGTAGGACGCATTCTTTGATGAAGTACACGAGGCAGATACACTTCAAAGGCCGCGCGAGTAATATATATTCTGCAAAATATATATTCCTCGTCGAAGAGATTCCTTCGATAGAAGCTTCCCTTCGACGGAAGTTCGCCAAGTCTTTGGACAAGCGAGAGAAATTATTCGCGCTCGATCGAAGCTCCTTTGACTGACGGCGTAGGGCGTTTGCAATCCGGGCGGAGTCAATCCTTGAAGGATGAGTTTCCGAGACGACTTTTTTTTTCTCGCGGAATAATATCTATCGTGCAGATGTCACTTTGGCGATACGCGAAACATAATCAGCATAAGAATGCAAGAATAGAGGAGGGTCGGAAAATTCACGCGTATATATAGAGAGAACGCGAGCTTACCGCCGAGTCGAGAGAAAGCGAAAAAAAAGAAGGGAGACGAATGACGCGGGCGTGTCACAGACTGCACCTGTTCTCACGCTGACCGAACAATGGATGTTGTGTCCCGGGATTAAATATCATAATTAATGTCGCCTCGGTACGTCTGGTCTCTCTGTGTACATGTTCGTTTGCCTGTGTATGTGTGTGTGTGCGCGCGCGCGTGTATATGTGTGGAAGAATCGTCACCTTGGAGACGCCCGTCGTCGCTCGGCTTCTCTTCGCTCTTCTCTGTACATTTTCTCACGGCTTGCCGCACGGCTCGTTACGGGGATCAAATGCGAGCAGACAGAGTGTCTTCTATTGTGTACACGCTCAAGAAGCCTCTATTATTAACCTCGATCACGATCTACTTCCCTCTGTCTTCGACCCCCGCGCTCTTTCTCTTTCGATTCTCTAGTTCTCCCTTTGCTCTCTCTCTCTCTCTCCCTCTCTCTTTCTGTCTCTCATTCTGCGAGTCTCTTTAGATCTTTTGTCAAAAAGGAACTGCCCGCCGTGAAACGGCTTTTATCCTATTGCGAAAGACGCTCATCAGCGCGAATCGACCGCATACCATTGTTTTTGATTCGATGCGATTTGAGTTGCATCTAACTAAATATTAATATCAGCGAGATTATCTTTGCTCTATATTATTATAATTGACTCTATATTGAATGTTTTATTTATATTTATATAATAATAATAATAATAATAATAATAGATAAAGAACGCGAATTCAATATACTTTTATAATATATTCTCACGAATCCATCCTAAGATCTTCTTTTGTGTAAAATTCTTATATTTATTATAATATTATAATATTATAATGAGATTGCAAGGGACAGAGAACTTATGAACAGAGTCTCTATATAATAGTATTCTTTACAAGAAATTGAAGTAACAATTATGAGACATCGAATCATCGAAGAACGCATTGAACTGTAAATACAATCACCAATTCCCTCCAAATGATATTTACTTCCTTTGATTCTGTCAGACCGGCAACTCCAATGTAGGTATTATCGAGCGTAAACTGCCGGCTCTGGACGGTCTCTCTGACGGTATACGTCGGTACACATTAATTAGGCTTAGGCTCACGAGGTAGGCTTAATTACTTTCGCCAGATCAGAGCCAAACTAGATTCCTGTCGGAAGAGGGGGCAGGTAAAATGCCGGGGAGATATATGTGGGGAGAAATATATATATATAATGTGTGTGTGTGTGTGTGTGTATTCGAGATTCGAGATTCGAGAGAGATGCACACGATGGGAATCAGAGGAGATGGAAAAGGAGGAGGAACGGAGACACGGTTAGAGATATGAATCGCATGAGCGGCTGAGCCATTGTAAACACGCGTGTAACAGGGGACTCATCCCGGCTGACCCGTCTCAGGGGAAACGCTAGGCAACGCAGGTGCCGGTTCAGGATCAAGTCACGGGGAGTACCGATCTTGCGGCCGATGTACGGCGCCTGTTACCACTTGCGACGCACGAGTGACACTTTCCGTTCTCGAACACCGCCCCGGAGTTTCGCCATCCAGTTTCGCCACCATCATCGGCCACCCTCTCGCTCGGTGCTTAGCGTGCGAACGAGATCGCACGTTGTAATCGCGTTCGCGTTGGTTACTCACGGTTCGGCAACCGCTGTAATTTGCGTACATTGATTAAATTGACGAGTGGAATGAGAAACGGACGGGCGGACGAGAGAGAGAGAGAGCTGGGAGAGAGAGGGCGAACGACGCAGGCAACGCAGGCCGGCAAAGAGCGATAGGGTGGGGCGATGAGAGAGCGGGTTTTAGAGATCGGTACCGCGTTACTGTTACGGGAGTTCGGTGGCAAATTAAAACCTGCCAATCAAATGCGATATCTGTGCAACTTGATAGTAACTTTAATTAAAATCGCTAGTGATGAAGATCCGCCGAGGCGATGGTTATGTGAGATTTTTATTTCTAGTCCGATCTCTCTCTATCTAATCATTACGTGAATAATGAATGAATACGAATAAAAAGTTGAATATCCGGGATTCGGATGAGAAGTTTCAAAGTCACAAATCATAAAGGCTGAATTAGCATATACACACACACACACATACGTACGCGCGCGTGTAAATACACATGATATTAGTTTGATAAAAAGCGATAGAAGGAAGAGTGACATTGATAAGCCGATGTCGGAGCGATTGCGTCGGCTGACTGCGACACGCGATACATGTCGACGACGATGACGGTCGTCGGATCGCTTGCATTTCGGCTTGCATGAAAATTTCATGTAAACGGCGAATTATTGGACGGAGGCGCGGCGCATTTTATCGCGATATTTCGATACTAGTTAAGGGCGCTATGAGACGCGAGAGAATAGCGTGTACATCGTGTCTCGCTAACGTGGTGTTACTTTTATGGATGCACGTAAACCATGCGTCCGCATATCTATTTACTGGTTCGTGTTAAGAGAACAGTAGGGGAATACTGGGTGGGGTCTTGGCGTGTATGCACCGTGCCGATCGTAAAATGCTTGCAGGACATGTTTAGCGTGCTGAGAAAGACAGCGGGAATAATGAAAGTGCACAACGAGAAAAATGGTAATGGAATAGAAGAAGAGAGAAAGAAAGAGAAACACGTCGTCGTAATTCGCGCAATTACGAGCGATCGTGGAAATGTACCACGAAATAATGGCGCACCTTGAATAGCATGTGATATTTTTAAATTATTCTCTCACCTTCTCTCTTGCAAGAAAATTGCTAATATAAGTTTGACAAATTCGTAACAATACGTCAAGTGCCACGTTACATTATAATTTTGGAAATGCAATTATCTTCTCTAGCGGCGAATTCGATTTTCTACCTATTCAAAGTTTTCGAGCGTACCGAGGCAGCGTATCGCTTTACGTTTCCCGTCGTTGCGTTCTAGCAAATCAGATTAATAGAGATCTTACATTTGACGTGTTATCGTGTCGGATGGGTCCTATCCTGTTCCCACCGATCAATATGGCGGAACAGCCCGGTGTCTGCGCGGCTGTAATTATTTCCACCTAAGACGTCGAAGTTTAGTGCAATCATTTCTCAGGAAGGATGTTCCCCCTTTGAAATTGTTAGAGGCGAACAGCTTTCCTCGGGGAAACTTTTGCGAGGCATCTCGCGTCGCGCCTCTCCCGAGAAGTCCCTCCTCCCCTTTCTTCACGATTCCTCTTCCTCTTTCTTCCCCCCTTCGGTTACTCTTACCTCGACACGCCTTCGCAGAGAGAGCGTAACTAAATAGAAACTGATGCTGGAGCCGGCAAAGACCCTTATTGTCGCTCGGGAACGCGTGAGAAGAAGTTTTCTCGTCGTCGTGTTCTCTCGCTCGAATAAGACGATTCTTCGTGTCATTCCTGTTCGCGGGGAAGGGGATGGAGCGCGGCGCTCGAGAACGAAAAGTGAACGTCGCGCACCCGTCGAATACCAAAATCCCGCCGACGACGACGACGGCGACAATCCTCGTCTTCGCTGATCTATTGAAGTCTAGGTACAGTCCCGGACGCGAATATCCTCTTTGAGGACCTGTCGTAAGTTTAACACCGCAATAATTGTACAAAGTAATTGTTATAATCTATTCAAAGAATTTAAAAACGCAATAATATATCAGTGTAAAATTAAGTGACCTAGCAAATTCAATGTTAAGAGAATGGTGCGTTTAAAAAAATTCCTGTATTGCATATTTTGAAATGCCGATTGCAATGAGTAATAATAATAGATGCGCTTCTATTAATTTTTCGATAATTATTTGTTTGTCCGAGAATTATTCGTCCCCTAGTTCTCTTCAATTTCTATTTGCGAGGATTTTTCGCGATTTTTGCTACAATAGACGAATTCACGACCATATCGTAATAAAAGAAATAAAAAGTTGAAATTTACAAAAGTAAAACGGACAAACTCTTCTCTCCGGTATTTTCTATGCCGGATACATATTCACACCCATCCTTCATCGTCGACTCGCGCGTAGCTACGTTCTTCTTTGTACTTTCGCTCAAGGCCCATCTCCTTTTTCCCGGAACGTACAATAAATTCCCGTGGACATTGGTATGCGATCGACGCCTTCGGGGTTCTTGGTCCCTACGCCTTCTGCGCATCGTGAGAGCAGGGGGTTAAGAGGGGTGCGACTTTGGTGGAAAAAAATTCTTTCGAGGGCGAGGAGACACGATTCGCCGAGGGGTTCACGTGTCGTTCTTTAAGAAAATGTGCGCCGATCCGAGATATATTCGTTAGGTCTTTTCATTTCTCATTTCGCGCTTCGCGCGCTTCCTTGATATCCGTTGAAGACGATGAAAGGAGACGAAAGGATAAATAAAATTACTTTTACGTAACATAACGTAATAAAGATTGCTCTTGGAGCATAATTTATTATTGTAAAGATATTTTTATTAAAAAAGAAAAAAAGATGTGTCAAATCTTTAAGAAAAAAATCGACACCAAATTGGTTAAAGAATTAGATAAATACTAAAAGAAATGTCGATGATAATAATTCTAGAAACATTCTGTGTAAAAAATCTCGTTGCAAAATAATCTAATGCGATTAAATTTAACTCGCAGAAAATAAAGCGAAAATAAATTTGTACGAGTGCTAAGTGCGATAATATCATCTACATGATTCTTTCGATAAATCGACCTTTCGTTATGCGTCGTAAATTCATCAAGGTTGCGGGCTCCTGCTCGCTCGACAGTTTCTAATTACGCGTTGCGCCGGTCAAGATAGTATCTGCAGGGATAATTATATAATACTGCATATTCCATCATGCGTGCAGCGGGTGGCCGGAGTGTGTTTGAGGTGGTGAGGCGTGCTGATGACAGACAGGGTGTGCGGGTCCGATAGCGATAGCATCCCTTGTATCGTACCGGACGATAGGCCGGTGCCTCTCTTCCTCATCCTCCCTTCAGGAACCATCGTCGCGCCCATCCTACTCCTCATCCATCATGTCGACAGCTTCGTTATGACCACACACTGACTGTGCGCCCGTCACCTCTTCGATCCTTTCGCACGGCTGGATCTATGATGCCCTGCTGTTCCGCATAAAGGTTCCTATCATCGACTATACCCGGCTGAGAGATCCGGGCTATTCCGAAACTCGTCCTCAAGTGCGACGTTAAATTACACGTTCCTCTCCACGCTTCGTTCAAGTTCGTATCTCGTATTTCGCGAGAATGTAGAAATTCCGGAAACGTTAATTGTGTCGATCCACTTTTGCGTCACGATAGAAGAGCCGGAGAGCCTCGAATTAGATTAAAATTATCACTTAAAGAGCAGATGCGTGTAGCATATATGAGGAAAAACTAGTAATCAGCATAAATAAGCAGAAGGAAAATATAAACGAACGATACTAAGTTCGTTTTTCATCTCATCCAATCCAATCCTTTCCTACATATCGTATAATATCGGTGCTCGATTACGAAGGTGTCGTCGCGCAAATTGCGACTGTATTACTCATGGCGCAACGTCAGCGAGGCGTCAGTATTCCAAAGCCGAGACGGGGTGGCGATGTGCGGCGAACAGTCATATCGCAGTGGTCGGGGCGGGAATGCTACGTGCGACACGACGATACGTTTCGATGCGACCGGTCGAGGGGGTCGCATGACACGGCGCTGCCTGCCGCTGATATAGTCGAGAATCTGAAGTATTTTTCTCCCATTCCATTCGCCCCCTCCGCCCACCCTTGCGTTCTCCACCCCCCCCTCTCTCTTTCCCCTGGTTTCCTCATGTTCGTCACCCCCGCCGACGACTATCAAATTAACAAAGGGGAATATCAAATTAAATTACGCTTGTAGCGTGCCGCGCGTGCTGCGCTCCGGTGGACGATGCGACAGGTGTAACGGGGCGTCAAATATTCGACGGACAGCTATTTCCCTTAATACACAAGCGCCGCGTGCCTCGCACTAATTGTAACAAAGGGGACCGCCATTAATCCGGAGCGGCTGCGAGTCAAAACTTGAGCGAAATTTTCGCCCGCGGATATCGACGCGCGGCGGAGATGACGCGTTTCGGCGTTTTCATCCCCCTGCTCTCTCTGCCCGTGCAGCACACGAAAGCATATCGCGTATTGCGTTTTGGCCATTGTTCGTCGCACGAAATAAACGCAGAGGACGAACACGCGCGCATGAACGCTCGTATTAAATATAATGAAAAATTGCGCGGCATTCATCGCGCGAGAAATCCCTGGCATACTTGGTTGATTAGTCGCGCTTTGATATGGGAAAGCGGTTCTCGCGCGCGGACGCGAGGCATTCCAGCGAAATCGCGTCGAGAATATGGAAGCGACAAAAAAGCCTTTCGCGGGTATTAATTCAGTTGGCCGACTACATTGGTTCGGCGGCACATTTTTTTCGCTCTTCTTTTTTGCCGGTCCTTTACACGCTGCTCGTGGCTGTAAATTCTTGCGTGCCGCGCGCGCTTTCCACGCGTATATTCCCACCGTCTCTCGCTCTCTTTCTCTCTCTCTCGTTTCGCTTCCATTTTTTTCTCTCTGGTCCCCCCGCCCTCCCTCCATCGCATCTCTTCTTTTTCAGCGCAAACATAATGAATATTGACAAAACGTCTCTCCTACATTTCTCTCTTTCTCTCTCCCCGTTTCCTTCTCTCTTCCTCTCCAATTCTCTCTCTTCTTTCAGCGCTGGAGGGTGCGTCGTATATGGGAAGCAGAAACAAATAGGATGAGACGTAGGGATGCGAGGCGGGATAGCTGGTACCCTCCATCCCTTCGCGGTACCGGGCTCCACTCGGTACCATTGCCCTAGGCACAATGCGTCCCCTCTATACCTCTCCTCTCTCACCTCATCCTCTTCTCGTACTCTAATTCTCTCTATCTGTCTATCTTTCTCCGGCTCGATGCAATCGAGTTGCTTCGGAAATATATTAGTTCGGATTCGCGGAACGGCGGAAAGCGAGGCGATACGGCGGCGCCCTCCCCTGTCTGCTTGATGCGATTTTCACGTGCGGCGGTGGCGAGGAAATTACAGTGAAAGCGCGAGAATTCGCTTTCGTCGAAATTTCGAGAATACCCGCCGATACCACTCCACTTTTTCCGTCCCTATCTACCCCATTCCCATCTCTGCCTTCTCTCTTCCGGTTTCAGATACAATTTGTATATCTTCGGGGCCGAATCTTTTCGCTCGGATCTAGAATGCCTATCTAAAACGCGAAAGTGTCTTACGTTACTTTCTTGTATGCTCTTGCTCTATTTTTTTCACAATTCTTTTTTACATAACGTTTGCGCACCGTTCGTTCCGATTTTCACATTCAAAGGACTTTGAAAGAAACATTTAAAGAAACATTCAAAAGATTTTAAAAATACGTAATAAGAGGAAATTTTGTGAACATACTTCATTTTTTGAAAGCAACGTTAACTAACGTTAAACAAATTCGCCGTTGTATTCAAAGAGAGAGAGAGAGAGAGATAAAAAGCCTGCTCTGCAAAAAAGCTATACCTTCTTTCGTGCTCTTTCTTTCGGCACGATGGCGTACTTACTCGCTGCGAAATCACAGACCGCACTTACTGCTTTCTACTGCGGTGCACACTGCTGGCTGCGAGGGTGTAACCTTCTGTCCGTATCCCCGGTTTACACATATACCCAGACGTACGCATACCTTCCCGAGCACAGAGACGCGCGCGTTTCTTGTGGGGTCGAGCAAAAAGTAACGCGCGCGTCAGCTCCTTCCTTTTTACAGCCCTCAGAGGTTAGACTCATTACGAAACGTTACGTGCGCAAACCCGCGCGACCGGGGGATGTATAAGCGGCGACGTACCTATCTACCTACCTACCTACCTACCTGTATGTGCGCCACTGTGGAATTTAACGTCTGTGTACACAACGTCGTTTGGAAAGTCGGAACCCAGGAACAGGGTATATTCCTGTTTGCCTCTCGCGCGCTGACGTTCGCGCACGGTTGACCTCCCGCTCTCTGTTTCACGTTGGCAAAAGTGTTCCCCCGTCTTTTCTTTTACGCCGCGCGTGCGAGCTCACGGTAATCGTTCGACCGGCGATGATGAACGGTCGCAAGAGCACGCCTGATTCGCAGGACAAAGATTGATTGTACCACCGCGTCGGCGTGCGAAGCTTTCCTGCTGTCCCGCGTTTCACGGCAGATGACGAGATATACTCGCGGTCGTGTGATTGAAGAGGGTAGAATCGATCGTGTGCCGTAAGAGAAACGTTTCTTTCGCGCGGTGGTCTGTCTTTTTTTTCCCTCGTTCTCGCCGCAAAGAATTTGTTGCGCGCGCGTGTTTCGCACATTTGTCTCTAATTACTCAACCGCGTGAATCGATAGCACGATTTACAGAAACCTATGAAGTAGATAGTTAGGAAGAAGAAAGATGATCCACATAATCGAGTAACTGGCAGAAATATGCAATTTGACATCATGGAATGTGAATTGTAAAAAATACGGTATTTAAATTAACGTGATTTTGAGACTTTATATATTATATTAAAATAATCAGACAACGCGTTATCTAATGATTACGTTATATAACAGCTTCGTTAGATTGTTCCATCGGTTTCATTTCTTCGTTTGTACGTATTCTTCGATTTCTTTCTTTCTTTTTGTTCCATCCACTTTTGACAGATCCTATTTAAACGAAGAATCGAACAACAACGATCCACGAAGGATTCCTCATTACCAGACGCATGGTTTCGAGCTTCCCATTCTCATCTTTCCTTTAAGGCGGAAATTTTGATTGAACCAAGGCAAAAGGCAGTCGAGCTAGGGAGACCTTGTTTCACGTTGCCTCAATTATTTTAGCCCCTCGTTCTTCTTGCCGTGCTCCATTTTCCTCCGAGATCCGCCCATCCCTCGATATCAGGTGGCACTTATGTTGTCTGGAAAGTAAGGACTACGTGCGATTGTTTCTGTTGTATTTTGCAACCTAAATCGATCTCTTTCTCCTCCTCTCTCTTTCATGTAACGCGGAAATTATTTTCTAAAATTACCAGTGGTTAGAGAGTTGTGCAAAACAAATAATTTTTCTATGAGAATTCTTGTTTTCGATTTTCATTTACTGACAAGTTGAAATTATAATTACGGAAATTTGTTAATGGCGAGACTATACTAACGAAATTATAGTACTACATTAAATTATGTGCTAAAAATAATTTTGTTGGATAAATTCAATTAATGCGGCTAAATGCATTGCAAATAATACATAATTTAAACTACGTATTGCGGTGATATATAAGTGTGAATTGACAAATTATGGCGTTGCATAAGCGACGCACGAGTGGTCGAGTTCGTGACCCCGGGAAGAGAGGGTTCTTCCTAAGGATTCTCGGAGAGAACCGCAATTAAAATTAAACGTTATCCCACCATCATTCTCCTCCTCTTCCCTCCTCCCTTTCCTTTCGTTATCGCTCTCACCCTCTTCAATTCAGTCCGTCAGTCCGTGACGGTGGCAAGGTTTCCTTGTATCCCGGTCAGAGTTACTAGGTGGGTTCGGGGCAAGACGAGCTCTCAAAGGAGTATTAATTCACAAGCTAATCGCGGGATGTGAGATCAAACATTTTCCGCGATTAGCTTCCCTTTGTTGCGCGTGCCGTCAGCAGGTTGTAAGTATCGTCGTTTAAAGCGCATGTAAAATATTCTTTATACTTTTACCGTTTTCAAGAAGAGATAACGTTACAAGGAGATAAGGAGGTAATTTCACGTCGACCATCTTATCGCTATTCTCTTTAACTACAGTCCCAACGAGTTTAACTCGATAAAAATTATAGCGCCATAGATTATCGCATTTCCACTAAAAACTTCGACATTTTTTTCGGTTTTTATTTTTATTTTTTTTTCTACGAAGATTGTAAAATCGAATGAACACCGGCGCGCAACTAAAGTCAAGCCCCTCAGAGACCTGGAAAATTTAAAAAAAAAAAGGAAAAAACAGAAAAAAGAGGAAATGCCGAGCTGGACCACCGCCGTCATCCCTTGCCTGCTGCGGAGAAACGGAAATCTCGACGTTTAATTCACGTTTAATGTGTGCTGCCCGGCCGGGTCCTCTTTTTTTTACGCTCTTCCCGCTTCTCACGCGGGGTGGTATAATTAACCCGACGCTGAAAACGGCCTGCAGGGACCGTGCGCGTTTTCGAAGAGACTTTCGCTCGCTGAAAATTCCTACTCGTTTGCACTTCTCCCTCCATATATACACTTTTCTCTCTATTTTTTGTCTGGCTTTACCGTGCCCCCTCTCTCTTCCTTTCTCCATTCACATCCTGTCTCCTCTTTCTCTCCTTTCCTTCTTCCTTCTCTGTGCAATCTCTGTACGAACGTAAAAATTAACTGTATATAGCATGTTGTAATTGTCTTCGCATTTTTTCCCTAATATACGGGATAGCTGTTCTTTATTTTATAGCGTTTCGGTGCATGCATACCCTTCGAAGAAAATCAATTAGGCAGTTCATTTTACTATTGCGATAATTAAAGAGAGAATATTAAATTGCGAAGGTACCGTTATGATAAATGTTTCTCATTATACGGTATTTCGACGTCCGCTATACTTCGGAATTATTCGTTGTTTAACCGTACTATTTAAACGGACTGGGGCCGATTGAAGAACTCGATTAATTGCAAATTGAACCGCTAACATTGTTACCAACTAGTTCGTTTCATGCGACTTATTTGCCTTAAACTTTCCATTTGGATAAAATGCAACAAGATATTCAAGAAAATGTTTGTAAAGACAAGATTGTAGATTGAATGATGTTATCGGAAAAAGAACATTGAAAATCTATATATATTATTAAGAATATACGAACTTGTAATCGCAAGTATTGTGTGTTTATATTTATAATCGTAAGAATAAGGCTTGTGATCTTTTGCGTTATTACGTGAGAATAGCTTATTTTTTATCTAAATTTTTTTTTGCTAATGTACGCATTATATCATATCGTGAATAATTTGAAATTGATATTAATATATTAATATATAATTAAAATATATTATATATGAATATATGTATGTACGTATAGGAATTTTCATGTAATATATTTCTTATAATTTATAAAATTTTTCACATTTTAAAAGGGAGAATTATTCATATTTTACATACGACTCGGCACGGGAACATTTTGTTTGAACGTTGCTCTATGAATACATTACGTTACGCTCATTTTTAAAAGGAAAAACGCAGGAAACCGGAACCGCTTGAAATTATTCAAATAGCTACATATCTAACACCAGAGTGGATGTGCTTTTTACTGGCAGTGATATAAGCGAATCGCTTTCTTCCGGAATGGTCCAGAACGACAATCTCGGAAGACCGGCCAAGTTTTACTGAATGAAGATAGTTTATGAAAAGCAGTCTTTATCTAAAGTTTCCTTCCTCCAAAGATACAAATAGCGGCGTATGCGAGAACACGAGTAACGTTATGCGATCAATAAAAATTTTTTAAAGCAAATCTTTATCAGAGGTGGAGGTTGCGCGAACGACTATTTTCATGACAGTTCTTCTGGATAACGGCGCGCGATGATGTCGTTGTTGTTGTCGAAATAGAAGGAGGGCAACGATGCAACGTCGAGTTATCCTGGCAGTCGGGGACTGGAAATGGGGAATGACGAAGCCATCAGGGGTACGGGGTGCCGGGGTTGGGAACAGCGAAGTTGAAAAGGGCGGAGAACGACGGTGAGATGCCGCGCACTCTTCTGCTTCTGTTTCGTGGAAGGAGCAGCGGCTATCAAATATTTGCAGCACCTCTAGCCAACAATGCCTCGCTCGATAAACCTGAAAGTTTGTTTACGATTGCCGGCTATTCCTTTGTCGTCTTCTTCCTCGGCGGCTCTAACATGGATTCCTCCTGTTGCCGTTTTAACTTACAACTCTCGGAAGCAACCTTTGTTGTCCTTCGTTTTCCTTTCTTCTTCTTGGACGGATTCGTAAGGGTTTGCGAGCTGTTGTTTCGGCGGGAACATGTTACGACTATGTACAGACGAGTTTCTTGATCGCGATCGCGTGCTATTGGAAAATTAAATCACCGAGGCAAGAAGCGATCGGTTTATGTCTCTGGTCAGCGATATGTTTTGTATATGATCAACATCTTATTGTTAGACATGTCAAACATCGTGCGCGAAACAACACAGTCTGTGTAGTTTTCAAACTTTTTATACATTCTCTCTCTCAGAAACATATCAACCTTTCCTTACCGATGACTTTCATTCGTCCAGTGCCGGAGATTCGCTTTCTCACAAGCGACGGTCCTCGGCGACATAGAATTCATGAAGGCTAGTAAATTCGGCGCATCGGCGAGAGAAAGGAGGTAAAGCCGTTGGTCGCTACGACGATCCTCACGAAAGAAATCATCGCAGAAGTTCGGCCTGACTGGCGAAAGGACGGAAACGAACGCGCAACCATCTCGCTGGTGATTTGCAACTTCTTTATCGCAGTTTCGCGACGTTTCCCGGGGGAGAGGACGTGTATGCGCGAAGAGGGAGAAGGGGTCGGAATGATTCAGTGCGGCCTAGATGCTCCCTGGCGACTCTCCAAATCACTTCCTGCCCCGTTAGTCGTATACCTAACTTTGGACCGCGGGACTCTCCGAGGATTGTTTGTACTTAAGCGGCCCAGACGACGCGCGAGACGACCGGGAAAACATTTCGTTCGGGGACGCTCTCTCGCTTGAAACAATAAACGCTCCGTCCAATCGAGCGTGGAAGATAACGAGCGAGAGAAACGGGCGCGAGGGCGAAGGAGAGGCGAAAGAGAAAAGAGTGGAACGAGCACGATGGTAGCTAGGGCGAGGAAGGAAAGAGTTGTTTGTTGGATCGACGACGATTCTGTGGAATTGCGAAACCGACCAAGTTTCGCGTCGCATCTTTGCTTCCTCTTTCCCGTTGTCGGGCGAAGAGGGCGAGAAATTTCCTGATAGCTCTTAATAATGCACTTCGGAACGGCATTCCTCGCGCCTCTCGGTCCGAGAGACTCTTTGAGGCTGCGGTAAAGAGCAGACTGCGCACTCGCTCGCTCGAACTTTGAGTATTACTCAAAGAAAGTGCGCTACGAATTTTCTGTATCCGGTCGAGCGAGGGCGATCCGTTTAAGAGGCGAACGGGTATTATCGCGGAGAATGGAGAATCGTGTTTCCATCAGCCGATAGCATCAGTGGGTGTGTCGAGGCGACGTTTCGAATGCACTCTAACCGCGTTCCAGAAAGATAGAGAAACGTAAAGAGGAACACAAATTGACGCGGGCGAGCTCTCGGCTGCATCGAGATAAGCCGTATCTAACTCCGTAACGAGGTCGCCCTTTATCGTTTTATCGTCCTCACTCGCGAAATCGTTCGCAACACAGTTGGCGCGGTCTCATTGAGCGTATTCGCAGCAGCTAATAGTGATTTGTCAGCGGTTTTTCCGAACGGCAGAAAGTATTCGACGGGAAAAAGCCCCCGGCAGCGTGGCAGAAAGGGTGGGCAGGAAGGAAATTACGAGGCCCCTAAGTGCCAGGCCGGATGACAAACGGTTTAGGCGGAGACGCGAAATACGCTTTCTGGTTTCGGGATCACAGCCAGCTCGCATTTGCCACGCTCCGACTAACTTGCCTTCCACCTCATCAATCTTAGGCCACTTGGGTAGCACCGGCAATTACAATATCGGCTTGCTCGACGAGGAGTTTGAGGTTGCTGCCCGAAAGGGGGCGGGTTCTTGGCACGCTAACCCGAGCCAAAGCTTCTGGCTCAGCCTGACGGCGGTGCTCCACCTGCCTAGAGAGAACATGTCCCACCTGTTGCGAGCGATCAGTCACTTGAGCCGTGGATTTGTTTAAATCTTGATAACGCGGACCTCGTATCGGCTTAATTTCAATTCTGCCGACCTCACCTAGGAGCCATAACAGCGCACCTCGGCAGCGGATTATCGGCACGATTTAAACCCGATTGATCGGGCCAAGTGTGCGCAGAACGGTGTATAATTGAAATGTTAGCGTCGCATGGTGGGTTATATCGTTCAAGCAACTGTATCTACTCCGGCCGATTAATTCGGAAAACACACGCGCGATGTTTAATGGAATTCGCTACGAATTGCGGCCACGAGATACTGCGTATAACTGCGATAACGCTGTACGATGGGAATTTATCGCACGATGATCGGAATCGCGGACGACTTGCGCGGCGGATTTAGGAGATCTCGAATGAAAGATCTGGTAATTCGTGTGGGAGGGGGGAATGCGCGAGGCGAAAACGTTAATATCTTAAAAGGTTAATTTGTACAGAATGTGCAAAGCTTATACCTTATTCGTATTTTACAGGAACGCTTATCCGGAGCTGCGAGGCGGAAGATGACCGCGGGAATTTATGGCACCGTTAAAGCATCCCCTTTGGTCCGGTAAGTTTTACAACGTTGTTTTTTTTATGACTTTTACGTTAACACGTTCGCCATTGAACGTGTTCTATCGTTGTTTTATCACGACACACGTCGTGTGAACGAAATTCCGTGAATCTCTGCAAATCTCTGTGCAATCAATAAAATAAGTTCACCTAAATACGCGACTCAAGTACAAACGCATTTATACATTTAATCTGCGAAGAAATTTAATGATCAGATAGAGTTTTAATTGGACGTATAAAGATATATGTATAAAATAGTTGTATATCACGTATAAATGCGTAAAATATCTATAAATATTTTATGTATAAACGCACTATTCGTTTTTGCTGAAAAATTTGTGCAAAACTCGGCTAACATTTAATTAGCGACGATAGCTTGCAAAGTTTCAAGAAGTTGCGAAACCGTGCATGATCAAGCGTGTTCACTCCCAATACACAGAGGCTTGTTCGCTTCAGTAACAATCTGCTAGAGTTTAACCCGAGCGACTGCTTCACGTCCGGCTTATGCCCTAGGTGCCAATTAGTTACTGGCATTACCAACGGTTTGCTCCTAATTAACAAAGTTTCATTTATCGACGATAAAACTAAGAGCGGCGGATGACGGGTTCGCGGACGAGCGCGCTTTTCGAAACGATAACGCTTAGTTCGACGCAATTTGTCGAATCGATATATCCAATTAAGTTTTAATCTCTGTCAATCGTTGATAACACCGACGAATGTCGGATTGCATTAAGGTACGTATGACAGGAACGATTTTTGGAAACCGTACGTGACAACAACGATTCGCATATCATATATCCATCGGTCATTAATTAATTTTTAGTAACGCGGTTACAATTCGCAGAAATTGCGATGTAAAATATAAAATATATAGCGAGAAGAGAGCCCTTCTCTATGCATTTTATACGAATGTCGCTTTAATATCTCATAATTGCAGCTAATATATGAAATTTCCACAAACGTTATGGGAAATTTGTCGCGATGTGTCATATTAAATATCGGATACCGCCGTGATAAAGTTTCCGGCGTAATTTTATCTAATACATCGTTCGTTATATATAGTGTATATACAATGTGATCAAAGCGACGTATACAGCGTGACAATGAAACTAATAACTTTGGAACGTATGCGCATCATATTGTTACATTACATTTATTAAATATTATAGAATGTAGTCTCCTTTGTGAATTTCCATACGCCTCTGCATTGGTTGTGTTATTTGATTAACAATGTAATATACGCGTGACTGAGAGAGCGAAACATTAATAATCATCGTTTCGTGCGGCATGGACCACCGCCGCGCCAGCGCCATCGGCGTATGTAACGCGAAGGTTAATTTAATTTTGTTTAATTCCTATTAGCCTCGTTCTCTCTTGGAGCGAAGCGGTGCTGATCAGTCTGCCGACGAGTCAACGATAATTAAGTTTGATGAAAAGTCTGCTTACACAGAAAGCCCTGATGTGGGAAACGCCTCTAATGGAGGCGGTTACTCGCAGCGCCGGTAATCAACTACGACGCTAGTTCGACAAGTTCGATAAAATCCAAACTTCTAAACAATAACGCAATTATAAAGTTCGCGGCGCCCTTGCCGATGGGGTAGGGCTCGTTTCGGCGCCAGTCAGGTAGGGACTAAGCCGATATCCCGGCATTGAGCGTATCGAAAGAGACAACGCGTGCGTGTTCGGATATATTGAAAAGGGTTCAATTTCGTTTCGCCAAAGTCGCATTCTCTATATATACAACAGACATCTTCGGAAACGATCGAGAATCTAAACGAGCTCGCACTCTACTCAGTTAATCGGGAACATTGTTTTTTTTATGACGTCGTAATTTTTTTTTCGCGATGCTTTGGTACTTGCACTCTCTCACTCGCGTTCAAGACTGTGTATCTCTCTCTCTTCGATAACACAAGACACATAACTCGGACAAGTAATGTGAACCGAACGAACCGTAAGATTGCCCGTTCGTTTTATCCAGCAATAAAACAATATCACGTTTAAAACGGCAAATAAATTTATAGCCAATCTTGTCAATGTCCGGACGCTTCTTCGGAGGATGAGAGAGGGGGAGGGGGATTGCGAACACCGGTGGTCCTGCGCGAGAGAATGGGGGACGACGAATTGAAACTCGACTCGAGACGAACACGTAGCATAAAGTTGTAAAACTCGACTTACGACAAGTCGTAACACTGGGAACAAAATGCTCCTTCATCTATTTTTTTCCTGCCTTATAATTGGTACCATCCAAGCGACAGCGGGAATGAAAGTTGAGGCTTGTAATAAGAGAAAAAAAGAGGTCTGAGGATTCCTCGCCCGCGGCGTTTCTTCTCTCAGCGTTAATGACATGAATTTTATTGAAAATATTCGCGAGGACCCGCTTGACTTGATTAACCAATAAAAAAGGGTGCAG
This sequence comes from Prenolepis imparis, assembly GCF_030444845.1. NCBI lineage: Eukaryota > Metazoa > Arthropoda > Insecta > Hymenoptera > Formicidae > Prenolepis > Prenolepis imparis. Next base: position 16,586,256 of record NW_028141160.1, read on the forward strand.
CATCCTAACCCTCGAAACGACCGGTGATAAATAACATCAAGTTCCATGAGAGAAAATTGTAGGCCGACCTTAATGATACAATAAAAGCGTGGCTTAATTTCAACCTTAGCACGACACGACCAGATGACGGCTCGGTGTTTCGGTTTATGTCAAAGACTGTGATATCAGAGATCTCGTTGATATAAATTGACGATAAAATACAAACTTTCCAAGTCTTTCGTTTAACGTGCGCAAAGTTGATATTACGAAATATAATGTGTTATTGGTATAACATTAATAATCTAGAAGTACCGCGCGTAGCATTTGTTCGATAGAGGTATAGATACACGCTTGACGTTGTTGCAAGAAAGCACGTTCGCCGTTACACAGCTTATACAGTTTTATGCAAAAAACAATGAATTATATGACGTAGTGAAAAATGTATATCCCTTTTGTTCTCTCCTGAAGCGATATTAAGTATCGCCTCGAGAATTATTGGCACCGCGTATTGGTCGAAATTGGAATCACGGTTGAGGTCTCGGCGGCATTATAACATCTGTCAACCGGCCTGGAAGCGCTCCAGGACAATAAGTCAGGGTATCGATCGGCGGTGGGATGTACCGTGTGACAATAAATATTACGAGATGATTATTATTGGCCGCGCGCGGTATCACTTGCATATCGGACTCGGCACTCTGATATTCTCACCGCCACCGCAAGCGCTCTCGCGGTATATATCGGCGCGATCGATTGTCGGCATCGTAGACTTCAATTGATGGACGCGCGTGGTTGTAACAATCGCGGAAATTGTGTCGCAAATTCCCTTTGTCGCATTCGCCGAGACCGCCATACCAATGTAGCCAAATGCGTTTTCATGAGACTCCTATGACGTTCCTAGTTTACAGGATTATAACTTGCGCGAGGGCGCGATTTTGGTAATTCATCGGTCGATGGTTGACAGCGGTCTCGGGAGAGGGATCCGGATTAATGAAGCGCGGTTGTTTTTGGCGAGGCGACAACGCGGCGATTTGTAGATTGTGGACGAGCGACAAATCATTCCAATTTAAACGTATACTCGTGGATTTTAATACAGAGAACGACGAGAGGGTGAATGTCGCGATGACGTTATAAGCAATCGAATCGTTATAATCAGCGTTTCTCTATCAGCGCGGCTGAAATAAATTCGCACCTTCTTTTTCACTCACGTCCTACTTTTTCGTATCCTACTCTCTCGGTTTCTCTTACGGCGCACACATCCAACCCTCTTTCCACACATTCGCCCCTTTTTCCCTCGGCAGATCTCGGTTATTGGTAGCGTGCCGGTATCTCGGCGCAAGCTGCACCGCCGTTCGTCGTGCGGGGGTTGTGATATACAGCATAAAACCGCGAGAAAAATACTATCTTCATTGTCTAAATGGCTGCCGATAAAGCAGCCCGAGTTTACTGCGCACGAGATTGTATTTATCATCCGGCAATGCCAGCGAGCAACGCGCGCGTTATATGCTTTGCCACCCAGTTATCTAAGATGCGTTTGTCTATTCGCGGAGAAAAATGGATCGCGTCGTTGCGAGCTGCTGAAACCGGAGGAGGAAAGGAAGGAGGAGGAAAAAAAAGCTAGTATCGCGCGCACGTCGGTATACATTCGGGTGCCTCATGAATCCCGTCCACCGTATAAAGTAGCGGATACGACCGTAGGAACGTAGTGCAATGTCGGACTCGTAAAATCGTCGAGAAAGTATATAACCGTTATTTCAAATCGCGCCCGCTTTTATTGGACGTTTATTGAACCGAACTTTCGTTCTGGAGTTACGTGAAAGAGGAGACCGGTAGAGGAGAGGATTGGTTTGAAATTCGAAAATCGTTGAATATGTTTTCCGCCGCCCTGGACGAAATTGGTCTTCGAACTAAAACGTCCCCTTCTTCGCGGATCTCTCTCTCTCTCTCTCTCTCTCTCTCTCTATAGTGGCGGCTTCACAGAAAGTGCCAAAGAGAACGACGCGCGAGCTTAATGCAATATTAAACAGTTACACCCGTACAGGAAAGGGGGGAAGAACGGATCCATTTTCCACTTTTCGCGCTGGAGAGAGAGTGCGGTCACGTGCCCCGTGGGAAATGCCGGGCACGGACTCTCTACGTATATGGGAAGACCTAAGAAGAAGGGTCGCCCGTACCGACCCTGCAGTTTGATAACAGCGTTGTGAGCCTTCCATTCCACGTACAAGGAATAGATCTGCAAGCTCTGTTAAATCATGATTTGTCGGGATAATTCGATTCCGTGGCCGAGGTTTGGCGATGACGAGATTCACTTTCGCGCAATTCGGTCCCGCGCGCGATTCGATTTATGTCACCGCGTCTATATTCCGCGCACGGGCGCGGCGGTTAATGACGAAGTGACGACATTTAGGTAATCAAACTGCTACGTTATAACACCGCGTCAATGTTGCGCAACGAAAGCGCGGCCACTCTCTCGCTCGCCCCAACTAATATTGACTTTCAATTAGTGCTCGCGCGCGATGAAACTTAAAATCGGTGCTGCGTCGTTTATTTATGAAAGGTCAATCGGATGTTTATAATATCCATGGAACTCAGGGATAAAATATTATACGCTATTTTGAATCTGATCATCTGATGCGCTTGGCAGGTATATTTCGCCGCAAGGGATGACAGGATGTTGCAAGCGGATTATAATAATGTAGGCTGATCCCGAAATATAATCTCGACTTTATCGAACGATATTAATATCTTATCTCGCATATTTTTGTCCCAACGGCAACGACATACCGCGCGTAACACGCGAATGCAGGATCGCGCGGACACGTCGATTCACCGCACGAGCATAATATGGTCTCTTCATCATTCTTTTAACGTATTCCACGCTCGTCGCGACGTACAGGCCGCGAGGGGGTAACGCGGTTGTGTCGTCGAGCCTTTGGGGAAACTACGAGGTCACGAACTGAGAGCAATGCTATCGTGACGCCCGCGTGATGTTCCTACCTCAGGAACCTCTTCTCCTCCTCTCTTCTCTCATCTACACGCGTATTCAGCACGTACATATATCCGCATCTCTCGATCGTCTCTCCTCGTTCCTTACACTTATCCCACTCTCTACTCATCCTCCAACTCGGCATGGTCCTCTCTATCCATCATATCATCCTCCCGTTTTCTTCTCTCTCTCTCTCTCTCCTTCTCCCTCCTCTCTCTCTCTCTCACTCTCTCTTTCACGAAGAGCCTGGCCCAGACCAAAGAGACGGAGTCACGTCTCCAGACCGGAGTTGCTCTAATTAAATTACTTAAGCGTACGTGTATCTAGGGATGGTTTTAGGTCGGATGCTTCTACGTACAACTGCATGCCGCGAGAAAGCGACGTCTCAGTGCTCGGAGCGTTTTGCACGGCCTTCAGAAGTCGACCCCCCGTCGTCTGTCGTCGGTGTCTGTGTCGCTTTGTTCATACCTTTCTTGCTCTCACCAAGATCGAACGTCATATACCGTCAAGGATTGGCTGCATCTTCGCGCATACCCACCGCGAATGATATTTGTACGTGCTTCGGGTTTCATATGGAAACAAGATAATATCTCTGCTGTTTTCCTAATCTTATTAATGTTGGATAGGTGACTAAGAAGCAAACAAGCATATCACACGCATTGCATATAATAGATACGATTGGGTATTTATATTTTTGGAATATTTTTGTTATAAAAAATTAATTTAATTTAATTATATCATATTTAGATGACAGATACATTTCAGAAATACTTAATCCGTTGTACTCTCATTTATATTTTGCAAAGTTAAGCGTTTAAAGACAAAACGTTTTGTCACATGCAGTGATTCTAAGATAGTTTTCCAAGGAAAAGTGTCATGAAGAGGAAGCTTCTATTATAACTGGCTTTTTCTCTCTTTGTCGAGAGCATTGTCGCTGTCGTCGTCGACAGCTGGAAAGTTACCAAAGTACTATTCTCGCACGCGTCTCCTGCACCTTTCTTTTCATAGACATCATCAAAGGATCTGTCACTCTCCATTATCAGCCCAGCGAGCGAACAGTAAAAGCATGAGACACTAAAGCCATATTATGTGGAGAATATTGTGCACTCGATAGGAAGAGGTCAAAGCGAAAAGAATAGGAAAGAAGAGTTTCTTTTTTCGATAAAATAGTAGAACATACAAAAGGGAAAACAAACAAAAAGGAGAATATATTTCACAAACAAAAATATTACGTATAAAAAAAGTATACAAAAGAGTGCACAAGTATAAAAGTATTACGTATAAAAAAATAAAAGTTGACGCTAGGTAGTCGCATTTCTGATAATATCGAAACAATACTTTCGTAGCCGAGAAGAAAAAAAGCGGGATGGTGGAATATTAATGTTTAACGATCATTACGTTTTGTTTACCAAATTTTAATAAAATTCCCCAATTTTTTAAAATACATGTGCACAACTTGGTATCTTCTTAGTCATTTACGAGTCTTGCTTTGGATCGAAATTCAAAGAAATATAGAAAGGCTTCGACCGTACACGATACGCGCTTTTATTTCCTCTTCGCATAAACACATGTATATACTATCAGCTGAGTCGCATATTGAGAATGTGTACTGTTACTTTGCTTCAATTTTCTCGGAGTATCCCGGATAGCGGAGGAAACACTTAGCATTTGTTATCCGAGGTAATGGCCTCTCGGACGAGACAATCGCTAAGGGGTGGCTCGGGACATCGACGGCTCCGCGAAAAGAGACCAACTTCGTCCCGTGTCGACGTACTGCCATTCTGAAAGCGCACGTCGCCCATAAATTTTGCCGCTGTTCTCACGGCGCGCATATATCAAGCGATATAACACCGCAAATAAAGCGGCGCGTTGAAAGGTATTTCTCCACAATTCAAGTGTACAAAAACAAATGTCATCGTTTAACATCGTTAACACTTGCTCTCGCACATTTGTATCCTTTTCTACGTTATTAAATATCTTTCGATTACCGGAATGCAAATAGAGGAAATGCTGAAATATACAATATTAATAAGAGAGATGCGGAAATTTTATCTCACGCGTTTTATAATAAAAAATAGATTTGCGTTATCAAATAATAATTAATTTATTGCGCGATGCACCGTTATATACATTATTGTTTGCAAAATGTATTATTTATGATAATTGCGGTTTTTCACAAATTTATTTATTACTGCATTGAGTTGATGTTTACTATAAAGAGAAAGAGAGAGAGAGAGAGAGAGCGACACAACAAAATGATTTTGATTAGCGGTTATAGTAGCCAGTTGAAAGTTGCTTAAATGAAAGCTATGAAACGTGAAAATTTGAGGAAGGTAGGAAAGGAAAGGCTAATCCGAGACGAAACGCATATTTGCCGCTAAATTTACAAGCTCGATTCGGCTAACTCTATAATCAACGCGTTTAAGCGGAAACTTTATTAACACTGTAAATGATTTCCACGTATTCAAAAGTTAAGGAAACGCGATGAGGAAGAGGTGGAGGAGAAGCCCCCTTCTCCCTATTTCCCCAAATAGAGCGATAAAGTTGGAAAACGTTATTGCGCGAAAGATGGAGAGCTCTTTCACGAAATTTTTATCAATTACCGCATCGAACTTTAAAGTTGGCGCAAAAAGCCGAACGTCGGCGAAATCGGACCGGCGCGGCGCGGCGATGCCGATCGACGACGCGGTGTATTATCAAGTTTTCCAGCGGCGGCAGCGAGGTCGGAAGAGCATGGAAAAAGCGGATAATTCTCGTCAGAAGTAGCCATTAACTTCGTGACTGAGAAATTGGCCCGGGCAACATCGTAATGTCCCGCGACCAGAAGAGCGGACGAAGAGCCGGTGTGCCGCCTCCGCCGCGAACGTGCAGCCAATTACCGGTGCCCGGGCATGAAATAACTACATTATCTCTGTGGAAGCGGCTGCTACCACCCTTCACGGCCACCCTCCTCTCCTGCCAACCTACATCGACCTACGCGCCCTGCTCTGCCGCCTTGCCTGTCTACCGCCTGCAGCTCGCCCGCGCCAACTCCGTTCGACCATCCCCCGTTCCTTCTCTCCCCTTTCGGTCTATGCCCTTCTGCTCGCGAACCGCCGAAAATTATGTTGTCTGAAATTTCGATAAAACGGGATTCGGTTCAAGCCGGCATTAGATTGAATTTGTCGAGTTATAGTACTCGAGGACGGAAAGAAACTTTCCGGGCTGGGGAACGGCTTGCCCGGGATTCGAAATGACCTGCGTTTACGGTGCAGTCTGGTGACTCTCTCTTTCCCACCCTCTTTTTAGTCTGTTTTCTCTGCTTCTCTTTCATCTCCTTCTCTCTTTGATACACACGGTAGTTTCGTCTTCTCGTCTTCACTCACACATTTTCCTATCTGATTCGTGTACCTACGCTCTGCCACCCAGCTCGATCGGCTCGATCCCAAATAACCCCGACGGAATTTCGGGTTATACCGTATGCCGGCGGTCTTTCCCTTTGCTCTTCGCCGCGATCTTCTTGGGCAACGAAGTTCGCGTGAAGCGAAGGGAAAAGGACAAGGGCAAGCAATAGCTAGGCGAATACGTGAGCGTCAAAGTTTCTGGCAACGCTGATATCAGATCGCGTCAATTCCGTTCGAATCGGGAAGATATTTCCCAAGGCAGAGGGAGGGAGAGGGGATGACTGCCCTTTACAATTGATTTATTTCGACACCTCACTGACTATACGAAACCAATAATACACGATTGAATCATGCGCGCGATTGAGCGGCGCGAACAGCCTTGAGAGAATCACCCGGAAACCGCAAATCTTCACAAAGTGGAATGGAACATGTACATGATGTTACAGTATGTGGCGATAGTTATCGCAAAGTTACAGGGTAAAGGCATACAAATGACTATGTTCTACGGTTAGCTACGTGTTGTAGTTATTTCGGGACGCGTATCGAGATTCGAAGCAACTATAGAACAAGCGCGTTTGCGAGATTGCGTCGTGATTGCTGTCATGTAAGTTTCTCGTAACATTACCGCGCACAAATCTCTCTCTCTCTCTCTCTCTTGGATGTCCGGGTACGGTGGTGATATCGGTGGCGTTTAATGTCATCATCACGTGGCAGCGACATCGATATCGATGATGGCGGAAGACAGACGTGCGACGCGGTGATAGCGGGGTGGAGAGAAGGGGGAGGATAAGGGGAGGAAAGAACGAAACGCATTCCACGCTCGTAAGCGATGTCAAATAACTTTCGAGGGAGCGAAGGAACGGACGAACGGTTAGAAACGGAGGAAAGTAAATAAAAGGCCATTCCGATTGGGCGATCAATTACATCGGGCCTGCATTATTCATGGGGGGTTGGGTGCAGGCCGCAGAAAGCTCTATCTCTTCTCTCTTCCTCCCCAACGGAATCAGACCGTAGCTCGACCGAAAGAGAGCGAGGAGAAGGAGAATCAAGGAGGGGACGAATGCGAAGAGAGAAAGAGAGAGAGAGAGAGAGCGCGCGTGTATTTGCATCGACAATCACTGCGGAGCTATCATTCTGGGGTTTCTACTTCGAGCACAGTTACAGGTTTATTCCGAATAATTTGAAAAATTAACCGACGAATCGGGGTTCGACGGACGATCAAACTGTGGATCCGTGGCGTATCGTCATCTGCAAAATCGCGTCGTGAATACTCGATAACATCTCAAGTAGAATCCGATGTTTCCGGACTTTTCGCCAAACTTTCATGGTTAGCATAGTCGCATTCAAGAATGTCTCAAAATTTATAGATGGCTATACTATTTAAAGACATCTTGTTAATTATCTCAGATATATATAAATAATATCGATAAATAGATATCACAATTAATAAAAATGAGAAATCTTTTTTATAATAATTACTCGTGATCTGCAATTGTATCGCAACAAATAATGATTCCAATGAATCTTGATATTGCTCGTAAAACGGAGTTTCTGACCTAAATCTCTTTGCGGTTAAGCTAGATTACTCCATGAAAACTAGCATCTGACCTATTAAATACATTGGGTGAACCGAGAAGTCGTTGATTTATAAAATATATAAACAGCTGCGAAACTTCATTTGGCGTTATTAAGCAGACTCGGGCGAGATTATATTTAATAGCGATTTGGTAGTAGGTAATATCCTGTATAAAAATACAGACATTTTAATCCCCCCTCGCGCCGTACTCGGTATATATAATACGTATAGTAACGATGTCTTCGCGATATTATTCATCCCAGTTATTGAGCTCTCACCGTTGTATTCCCGCTTCTCTCTGTCTCTCTCTTTTCCCTCTCCGGCACCGGAGCTCGCGCGGATATTGTTCGTTGTCGATATTGGAATTCCGCGCTCTATCTTGGCTGGTTGGCTTTATATAACGTTCAAATAAGGAAATTATAGTTTGCCCCGTCATTTCAAAGACAGGAAGGAAGTGTTCCCTTAAGAGATTTAAACGTTGCACGCGAAATCTCGATATCGATAAAAAAGCGATTAACGAAAAGACAATTATGCAATTGAGATGTTCGAGATGCGTTTGTCATCGACCAAGCGTGAAGAAATCCAGAACGTTCTCTAAAATACTCGATGCGAATTATTAATTTCAGCTTTAAGTAAATAGTAACATCGAGCATAAAACACATGTTAGATCCTTATATCCTTTTTCAAACGAAATAATGTGCATACATTGATGCACAAGACTCTTCATGGAAGACTTCACGGTTGGGCGAATCGCCATTTCGCGGACCTTCAGTATATCATCTGGTAATCAAAGTGGTCCGGACCTCTCCTTCCTCTAGAGTAGGGACTATATAAAGTATATCAAAGCAGCGGTTTGGTCACGATTTCAACCATTTCTCCGTATCTGCCGCTGTCTCGCTCCGATCCTAATTTCCCTCTTTCTCTCGGCCCTTTCTTCAGCATGCTGCTCTTCCCTGCGCCCTTCTCTCTCTCTCTCTCTCTTTTTCCTTACCCCACGTTATTACGTTTCTCCAGTCTTTGAAGGTGCCGTCGAGCAGAAATTATGACTCCCTGTACACTACGGACTCGCTCGACTACTTTCTGCTCGAATTAAGCACGGGCAAAGGACCGACCGGACGGACGGTCGAATGCAAATGTAAAAGCAAGCTCGAAGGCTGCTGAGCGACGCTCGGTTAACCCCGTCGTCGGTTGGGAGATCGCCGAAATTACCGCTCGTTGTCTTCAGTAGAAGACTCCCGACCGCAACGATTTCTGAGATTTCTCTCTCTTTCAACTATGCATGCCGTAAACGTACTTTGAAACACGCGATTCGTCGAGCCATTGCTTTTATATTTACATATCATTAAACAAATGTCACACATGTACATCGGATTTTCGTCTTCCAATTATCTGTACGAGCAACACTCGTCCCGTCCAAGGCTTTTTTTTTGACATTTCTTTTCTCTCGGGGGGTACACAAATTTTCTGAATTTTCTCCGATGGACGGCGGAATCGTCCGCGTCGTCGTAAAAGCGGGTCTCGAGAAACAACCCGATGGCGCGCTTTGCCGCATAGTCGTCGTCGTCGTCGTCGTCGTCGATGCGACGAGGCGTGGCGAGGTTAGTTTAGTTGGAAACATGCCTGGGCGAGCATAGCAAACACGCGCAACTGACACCGGAGGGATGGTCTCTCACGGCGCGCGGAGGCGTATACCTATCTACGCGCATATAGATAGAGACGTACATATGTACACACAATATACATATATGCATACATGTACGTATATCGGTCGTCTATACGCGTGTATATGTGCAACGTATTCGTACACACGATCGCGGCGGGGTGGCTTTGGGATAGTTGAGGGAAATGGGGGACCCGGGGTCGGGTATCTCCGAGGCCGGTGGAGACCGAAGTGGACAAACAGACGTGCCGACGTCCGCGGGGACACCGAAAACACGGTGGCGTCGCCGACGCGTAGGCGGCGCCGTGAAACGAGAAATCCGCGTACACCCTCGGGCCAGGTTTTCGATCGTCCAGCCTGGGGGGCTTTCGTCGAGAGGCAGGCGCGGGAATATCGCGATGGAAATTGATCTGTCGGGACGGAAAGTACCGGAGGCGGCGCGGCGCACGGTCACGTCATGGAAATATGTACGTCGCGCTACCCCGGCATTAGAGTCGCGGACTCGTACTACCCGCGACTCATGTCCGTGTGCGCGTTTCGATTTGTATAAGAGCGCACGCTCGTACAAAGGGAGTGATTTTAATCGTATCGCGAGGGAATATCGCGCAAAAACATTCAACGAAAAAAAAAAAATCTTCGTGTATACCAGCGAACACTCCCCGCTGTCGCGGTAGAAACGCACGAATTTGAATATACAAAGTTTGAATTATACAGGAAAAATGCTTCAGAATTTTCCGTTCCACTCCTTCGGACTTTTGAATATATGCAAATAAATAATTTTTCTACTGCTTCTTTTGAGAAAATCTCACTAAATCGTGAAAGTATACTATCGAAATTGCAGTGTAATTATGGGGGGATGGATACATGATATCTCTAATATTTGTATTGATAATATTTGTAAATTAATAAATTAAATGACATATTTTCGAAGATAATAGAAAATATTTGTAAATGATATATGATCATATTTGTAAATTAACGGCGTTAAATCCTTTGTCCTCTGCAGAATGAATCGATTATAAAAACAGATTCATAAAAAATGATTTTAATATTTTGATCTTAATTCGGACAAATATTCTTTTTTTTTTGCATACGTGTTTTTATAGAATAGTTACACTGGAGAAATAGCAATAAAATCTGGAGAGCGTAAATAATGTCTATTTAAAATTGCGATTAAAATGGTATTGCTATGCGATAGCAAGAGAATTAATCGTCGAAATGAATCGCACATAAAAAGTTCGCGTACATTATCATAAAAAAGAAATTATGAAGTTAATTGTTCTAGATATTAATCGGATAAAAAACTTTGCTCTAGGTCTTTGAGTTTTTCGCCCAGCATCCCTCCTACGTCTCGATAAAGTCTCCTACTTTTCGATCTTTGAAGTGTCTCTTCGGGCTTTTTAACATTTTCGTGGTTCAGCTTAGCGTCTGTGCTTTAAATCATGCACCGGCTATCACGACGGATTTCGTATTTACATTCGCCAATACTATAAAACCCCTTTAATCTCCGTCTCACTTGATCCGACTAGTAAATTATTTACTAGATTAGACAAAGGTCCGATTCTCGCGAGAGAGATCGTAAATCCCGTTAACCGTTTGTACAATTATTCGTCGCAAACGTACATAAAACGTGCATAAAACCGATGAGCAACGTCCATTCGGACCAAGCACGATGTGATCGCCATCATCGGAGCCAAATTGTCGGGTCAGACTTATAATCGCGATCGCGTATATCTCTCTTGCCTTGCCACTTGTGCGCGTATCACACGATTGTAACCATGATTCTCATCGTTCGTATCACGCTTGTGCAAATAAATTGCATCTCTCTCTCTCTCTGGGTACGCATCATCCGCGCCTTGCAAAACGAAGCGATAAACGGCGCGTTTATATCGCTCCTTTCCGGCGATTTCATGCGTTACGTGTCGCCGCGAGTGACGCCGGTGCTGGGGATAGATCTTACTTTTATGTTCGTGTTTCACAGCGGTTGGACGTATCAGCGCGTCCCGAGGATGCTCGGCTTCGAGCGCCCATACCCCGTCGAATTCCGTCAACTTCCACCGCACCGGAACGATAGCACAACCCTTGGGCAAAGACTTTACGCTGTAAAATGACTTGTATACGCGGAACTCGAATTGTGTACCGCTGCCATTTCTTGATTGCGCGTACATCCATTTCGATGTAGAAACGGCTGAGGCCGTAAAACCGTTTACGCGTCGAGTCGAAGGTTGCAGGATGTATGTATATCCGCCACTAATTCGTTGACGTTCGCAGAGAGAGATACGTCAAGGTTTATCCGTTAAAATGGCCGGCTCGAATTGCGGCATTGAAACGCGCGCGATATCTCTCGTCTATTTAATTGTCGTCCACTTAATGGCGAGGAATATCGGCGCTTTGTGCGAAATTTTGTCGGGTAGTCCATCCAATCGCGCGCGGGATATAGCGTTGAATCGGAAACGGCAACGATAGACGAGGAAGAATGCACGTCTGTTTCGCGCAACCGGATCAATAGAGGTGTATAGATTTTGTAAATTGAATAAGCGTGTACATTTGCGATTACGCGGGAATTAATTAATACACGTAGACGCTTGTATTCGCGTGTATTTATCGTACATTAATAACTACACGCGATATACAAGCGTAATGGTTCTTCTCAATCAATAGCATTATTATCTGAATTGCGAGCGTTCAAACTGTTCCTAATTATCACTATGTAGTCGCGATATTATATATTTTATAACAATTACGCGCACTTGTGTAACGGCGAATTGTAATGATGAATTGAATCGCGTCGAATTATAGGAGAGCACACTTTTTTCGATAAATAAAATCGCGCGATCCCGAATAAAGTAAATAATTTGTCGCGACGCAAAGTGTGTAAAAAAAATCCCCCGCCGAGTCGCGAAGATTTCCATTCATCAGTATTTCGTGTTTTGAATTCGGACGCACTTTGTACATTTTCTCATCTCCTGGCGAAAAAAGGCCGGCGGCGTTGCACGGAATGCCTGGAACCGAAACGCCCACCGAGTTCTCTCTCTCTCTCTGCCTGTGTAACGAGGAGTACGAGGAGGGCGTATCCTCTCTCGGAAAATATGTTCGCCGTGGGCTACTAGTTTTAATTAAATCCGCGCTTTCTACCGTCCGGGTATGCCGGGCGTATAACCAAGACGATTAACCGGCGTTTGCAGCGTCTCGACGTTTCGCGTGATGCGTCGCCCTCGCACTTTATACCGTCGCCGTCTCACCGGCACCTAGATGTCTACCTAAATCTTCGTCGCGGCTTTCCTAATTATTCCGCCAGGCGAAACCTTTTAGGCTGATGTAAACGGAATATCTCGTCGTAGTCTCTCCGATGCGACTTCCAAGCGCGCCGGGTCGTCGTTCCCGGAATAGGACGGAAGGTTATGCAAGAGAGAGCCGGCCACACCAATTTCAAGGGTTCCTAGATTTCTACATTTTAAATTATAGCTTCAAAAATCTCTCTATCTTTTATTACGTTAATTGTCTCTTATTATCTTATCGTTTATATAACCGAGTAATAACATTTTGAGTTTGCGAATAAAGAGAGAAACAGTATCGTATAATACTGTAGAATATCAGAAAGAACATCATAAAATATTTTTCTAGTTTTCCTGTTCTCGTGCTTTTTCTCTCTTCTCGCGTTTCAAAATTATATAAATTCACTATTACACGATGACAGTATTACGCGCGTTACACATATATCGCAATACTTCCGTGTCTTTTATCTTCAGCATCCCGCCAAATACACTGTATGTTTGTCGTCGGTGCTGCAGCAGCAGCAGCAATTTCCTTATTTAGCGTGAAACCGATGCGAAAGCCCGTAGTCATCCGAGCTCACGGTTGAGCGGTTACCGTTCGGTACCTACGGTATCTCACAGCGGCTTTGCCGCGCCGTCTTTCGTTGGAAACACATCCGCTTTGCCGTGGTTTAAGACAAGTCGGAGGTCTCTCAGGGAGGAGCTCCCGAATAGAGTTATCCAAGGATGCACGGGGGTGCAACATGCAGTTACCTGTTGTGTACCACATATATCCGCCGTATATTCACCGAGCAAATTTCTAGGTACAGTCCGGCCAAGACTGAGAGTTTCGTGAGCTTGTGTAATGTTTGCCGGATGAGCGGCTTACTTCGGCATTCGCTTATACTGGACACTCAGCTCTATCCTTCGCGACAAATCCTTCCCTTCTCGTTCCCGATGTTGCTCCGTTGCTTTCGCCTCTTTTGCGTGTCTTGACAGACGACTTTCTCTCTTATAATTATCTCCTCGTAAACATTTCATCATAGCAATGACTGACACAAACGGTCTGTCATACGTCGTACAACTGTCGATCGTCGGTCGGTCTTGCGTAAATTTGCACTCAATTTCCTGGTTAGTTAACAATTTACTCGAGACTTTGGCGCATACGGGCAGCCTTGACAGAAATTTGCCGAACTTTAATGATGTGTTATTTGAGCGAGCCGAAAACACAAATACAGTGTGTCTTTAAACATCGTAATATACACAGTGCTGACAGCGATCACTTCATTATTTATAATCTTACTGTTTACGTACGATGACATGCATTTTTCCAGCTATGCAAAAACGCAATATCTCATTGTCATTTCTTGATGGCGTTACGAAATTGGTGACGAATGTATTCCGTAAAGTTTCGCTCCGTTCAGGTTCTGACTTTCTACCGACAGCGGCGTGGGTACGTTTCAAACAGAAATAATGGAATAACAACCGGCGACAGGAAGGGGAATAGGGTACAAGTCGACGGCACGTTTGCTTTAAAAATTACGAGCGATATTTCAGACGCGGTAATACGCGGAGTTTAACTACACCCACCAAATAACAAGAGCAAGACGAATGAAGTACTTTGCCTTACATAATTCATTCTGAAGTTTCCACCCGATAGAAGAGCGTATTCGCTATGCGCCGCCAGACTGCCTAATCATACGCGTTGAATGTTAAATGTCCATGTCTTTCCCTCCGCGCCTCTTCGCAGCCGCTGATGTCGAACATCCCCCAACGGAGCCTATCCTACGCTTCGGTTTGCGATCGATTCTCGTTCGTTGCCGTTAGGCGGTAAATGGATGAGCGTTTGATTGCTTTTATTACGAGACATTATTTTGTAAAAAAAATTGCCAACTATATTATTTTTCGCGATCGTACTCTCTCCCGTTGAAAAAGAAAGAGAGAGAGAGGGAGAAAGGAACGCTTATTTTAAACAAAAACAGCGAGTGCGATCAAAGCGTCGAATCCGTGAAAATAATTCGAGTAGGTGCTCTTCTTCCGGAACGCCACAGGCTACGAGGGAGTAGTAAGTAATGGCTTCTGTCGTGGCTGTTTAAGCGGCGGCGTTTCGTGGCCAAGATTGGAGGTGGCTCACCCTCCGCCGGATACAAACTATTGCATCGCATCGTCCGCCTCGGGATGTCCGATCGAGTTATCGTCTTGCACCCCCCCCCCCCTACGTTCTCCTCGTGGCCTCTTCCTCGCTCTATCTCCTCCGTTTTGCGAGCGTACCCCCGGGCTACGAACCACCCCTCGCAGTCAGTCGTTCGCTCTCGAGCCGACCTACGCTTTCACTCGCTACGTTACCATCCTCCGCTTTGCCCCTCGACGTAGCGAAAGGTCCCATCCGATATCAGAATAATTCGCATTTATTTGTCGTACGCTCCACGACGCCGTGTCCCGAGTCGCCATAATGAAATGTCGTCGAATGCAATAAGATACGAGCAGGGATTCTTATTCCGCTGGAATAAGACTTTTATTATGTTGCTTCTCGTGGACTATGCTAAAATCACGATTGTATCCACTTTCTTTGAGATGAGAGCGCGTATTCTCCTCGCGCATCCGCTCTCTCGAAGACAGAGAGAAAGAAGAGGTAGGGAGAGGGGGGAAGGAGAGAAAGAGGAACAGGCAACGGGATAAGTTTTTCGTTGAAAATTGCGTTCCGGATTATGCATAAATCGCCATTTCCTCCTACCATATTATGTGTCACTTTTGTAAATCACGGGATTTATGTTTCGAAAGAGCGAAGAGACCTCCGTTCGACTTTGACAAACGATTACGCCATTATGCCTGACAACTCCACTGTCGTAAACAGAATGAAAAATATCGCAAGTTACGTGGGCGTTTACTAACTTTCAAACTTTTGCCGTATCTCGGAAAGAGTTTGTCCTCATAATGCGATATATATGTACTTCGCAAGACAGTTTATTAGCTTATTAAGTTCGAAACTTAAACATCATAATTTCTACTTTCATTGGATCCTCAAAAGATCGCGATCATCATGAATTACAAAGCGAGCGTGACATGTAAATCCTTTCTCTCTCTCCCGGATTCTCCGAAAAGCAAGAAAGATTCTCTTCTAGAAGGAAGAAACTACATCAGCGATACATTTTGAGTTGCTCTTACCCACCGCTTTCAGGTACCATAAATATGAAGTAGCTTCGTGACTCACCTGAAAAGAAAAAGAAGAACACATTATTGAATGAAACAGAGAGTATTATATACGTGTATTGATACGTCGCGCGTACACTTTAATGACACGGCACCGGTGAAAGTCACCGTGAATTAACGTTGGGTGGACATATTGCTACGCAAAACGCTACGGACGGGATCGATCTGCAGATTAAATTTTCATTTTCCGCAACGCCCGTGTCTTTGCCGCGGTGCGGCAAATTCGTCCGTTCGGCTGACACGCTCGGGTTCATTAAAGCAATCCAGCTCGCGCTTAATCCCCGCGAACCCACCGAAATCATGTTCGATAAACATTACCGCAACGTGGCGGTTTTCTTCGGCGGCGGGAGTTAAGATAGCCGGGGGGAAAGTGTAGATGTGGTATAGGTGAAACGATCGTCGCGTGACGAGAATTTCGCTTGACAAACAACCCGCGATCCACGAAGATTGCTCGCCGCGATCGGCCAATGATTAAAGCGCGCGTCACTCATGAGGAAAGCGAAAATTCAAAGCCGAAAATATGTCACGCCAGCACGAACGCGCTTTAGGAGATTGACGCTAATCCCGCGCATTTTGCCAAAAGCTCGTCTTATACGGGGCGTTGGGCTTAGCGAAATGGATTTGTTGCAAAATATGGTATATGTCGAAAAATATTGTAAAATTTGACGCTTTCGATCAAACTCTCGAGTTTGTTATAACTTATATTATTTTTTTTTTTAGTCATATTTTTATTGTACAAAATATTGCGTGAGAATATTAGAATTAATATACAATATTGAAAGCTTTTAAAATCTTAGAGAGATTAATCTCCTTCATTCTATTTATATATACTTGTTATACTCGCGTACACCATAACCTTTCATCTCTGCCATTAATTTTTATCGGAACGTATCCGGGTATCGTATCGAGTGGGAGATCCCTGGGTATGGGGAGTGAATCGAATGAGCGAGACTCGCAGAAGCAGTGAGTTTAATGTCCGTCCCGACCCACCGCGAATTACCTCGCGGAGATTTATTAAAACCGTAAAGCAGAAGAAACGATTTCGCTCGAGCGTGCCTGTATATGTGGATGTTCGCAGTGAAAGCAATGGGAGAAAGGAAAGCGAGTGGGAAAAAGAGGGTGAGGGGTGCAGAGAGAATGCGCGTCTGTGCCTGACGTTAGTGACCATGGGGCATTTTCTTGGTCAAGCTCGCCTCGGTCCACCGTTGGATTAGTTCCCGTTTCCTAACTCGAGGCGATGCGCCCGGCCAATTAAAGCGCCGTTAACCTTTTCTCCGCAGTGCCGTTGTAGGTAC
Source organism: Prenolepis imparis (assembly GCF_030444845.1). NCBI lineage: Eukaryota > Metazoa > Arthropoda > Insecta > Hymenoptera > Formicidae > Prenolepis > Prenolepis imparis. The sequence continues at coordinate 16,603,596 of NW_028141160.1, forward strand.
CGGCTTGATTCTCTTATCCGCAGAAAACGGGCTGCGCCTTCCGTAAAAGAACCATATAATGCGGAGGAAAAGTCCGTGGCTAGCTTCCGAGACTGTCGAACCGAAGGATTACACCATCCGCTTTCTTGTTTCCTCCACCTCTATACTCCCAGTTCAGTGCGATATACACCCCTCTCGTTAAGCTCGGGTCGATATTTATTTTTAAGTAGACCAAGGAGAGCGAAAGATAATTTTAAGTAACCTTTCTTCGCAGTTTCTTCTTAATAAACAGAACTTTTTATATCGATCGCCAATATAATATATAGGCAGCCACTTAATTGAGAACAAGCTACTTAATTCAGAATACTCTACCTTATGGGAAGCGTTTCAGGCTTATCACAATTAATAAGAACTTTTACAAGTCTATCTATATTTTTATTTTATTCATAATGAGACTTGTTAAAAAAAGCAAAAAGTATATTATTATACATCTTTTTAATGTTCACAGACCCTTTAATTAATTCCTTAAATTCATTTTTCGAAACGTCAGCGAACCGATGTGTAATTTTTATTTCTAAAAAGAGAAAAAAAACATAACCGAATGAGCGATATTCTCTTACAGGATATAGGATTGATATCCGTGGCACAAGATGACAGAGTATCCCAACAGAAACGAACTTATCTGTAAGCGTAGTCGTAGTTACGTGGGATATTCGGTGACGCGACAACTTTTTCGAGGACGTCAATATATCTGTCCCAGTGTGTACTTTGCTCGGCCCCCATGCTTCTCGCGCAAAGTCGAGTAAAGTAAAGCGGCGTTTGGCTGTCGGCCAAGCTCCGAATCGCCAGCCTCTCGCTGCGCGCGGCGTTACGAGCCATTGCACACGCCGAATCGTCTCTAGTATACCCGGAGCCAAGTCCAGCCCATCCACCTACCTACCTACCTACCTACCTACCTCTATCTACCCCTAATGTCGTGACATTAGTCCCAGCATGCGCGGGGAAGAAAAAGCGGCTGCTCGAACGATAATTATCGGGGCTGGCAAGAGGAAGCTCCCATGTACTTACCGGAAGCGACAGGCCAGCTGTCGCAATGCGCGGTTTTTTTTTCTTCTCGAAAACACTTTGCGAGAAATCGGTGAAGATAGTTTTTCGCTATAACGAAGACAATTTCGGCAAGAAGATGAGAAATATTGCACTCGCGAGTGCGTGTTTTTATCCTTTTACGCGGAAAAACCTTGAAGAGAGTCTTATTATACGAGCAGCGTTCCGCGTACGTTTACGCGAGCAACGGCTTACGGTTCCCTCGGGTGTCTCGTCTCGCCGACGACGAGTACAATAAATATGGGCTATTTTAAATCTACATCCAGAGAGAGGTAGTAAATTGCGAAATAATTACGCCGGCCCGCACACGCTCGCTTCGGAAGGGTCGATTACGCGAGGTACGGCAGAGGGATGTACGGAGAATATACTTCATGGTTTCAAGGGTACTGCAACGATTCGTTTTCCCTCGAGAGAAACGGTACCTCATTCTGCAAAAAAAAAAGTGTAATAGGCCCCTTGTAACGTGTTGCGCTTGCCGGGGTACGAAGGAATTGTGTGTTTGCGTATTCGAGGAGTGCATTCGCATCGTTTTCGTTCGTAATTGCTCGTATCAAAACACTTTGCGTGCAATAACAGGGAATAAAAAGTAGACGGACTATGATACAATGAAGTTGCCTTATGTGTATCGATTTTTACTAGTCGATAGTTTTCTTTTTCTTAAACTCAACGCAGATATTTCACGAAATATCAAAAAGAGAGTCGACAACTTGTTTTCAACTTGTAATTGTTTTAATTTGTTCTTTCTATTTATTTATAAAGAAAAATAATAGAAAATTATAAAGAAATATATTATTATATTAATTTGTTTTTTTATGCTCAAGAAAAGTATAAGTATTAATTATGGATAATGGAAAATTATAGGTAATTTATTTTTTCATAACAGTAATAATTATTTAAATAAATACTTGCTATGTTGAATCCGTATTTTATTTAGTTAATACATCTTCAAAAGTCGATTTCTTTACTTTCGGAACAATGAAGTTAAATATGTGAATGTATAAACTTATTACGTTATTCTCTAATCTTATACGATCGAGAAAACAGTCGCGCCCATTGATCCTGGTGAAACTTTGCCAAGACTTTGTTCGCGAACGTAGTACTATTCAGCGAAATCTTCGAGCGGAACTTCCTCTCGCGACGCGCTTTCGTGAGCGAATCTGTTCTCCTCCGGAGAATACGCGTATCGGGTGAGAGAGGAAGAGAGGAAGCGACATACAGGGAAGAGAGTGAGGTGGGACGGAAAAGCAGAAGCTGGAGCACGCCTCCGCCGTACCTTTCAATTTGCAGGGCAATATTTTCGGCGTACGCCGGCTGAGCTCGGTGTTTTATAAGGTCGTTACCAAGGTTGCGCTAATCTTCACCCTAGCCGCAAGCTTCTGGCAAAGTGCCCACTAGGAAAATATCGTTCCGTCGGTCTTATCTGACTTGTATCTCGGTCGAGGCCCCCTAAGTACGAGAAGAAGAGTCAGGTCCGTCTATGCAACGTGGGCGTGCGTATGTAGACGCGAGAAATTTCATATTCTCAAAGTGAGGAATTTACTGTATGCGCCGAAAATCCGAGTGCGGAAATATCACAGAGAGAAACGGGACACGCGGAGCACGAGTACCATCACTCAACCCCCCTTTTGCGAATGCATATACGCATCGAGACTCCAACGTTGACCTCATCGCGCGACATGTCGTCGTCGACTCAGAAAGCGCAAATTAAACTACCGTTTCCAGCTCGTGAACGAATGAGACCTCCGGCGAAAGAGCGACAAATTTTGCATATCGAAAAACGATATTCATCATGGCCATTTTTCGTATGCTTTTTACATACTGTATTACAGTGTCTTGCGTGCGCTTGTATAGGTGTATATATGTAATGCTGCTAAAATTGCACTTTTCAATTTTGTCACGGATTTAGTTGGATTTTCACATCTGACATGTCTTCTGCCTTTTTGATTTCTGCCTCTTTGTCGTTTCTTTTTTATCGACAAAGCGTGTAACAGATATACAATTATTTAAGGAATAAAAAGGACAAAGTGGAGAGAAGTTACGGGGCGTATCATCTGATCGCTATATAGGTTCATACGGGACAATGAGAATTCTGAAGTTCGATAGGTGCCTTGTGGCCTTTCGTATCAGTTATACGATCCATGAAAGAAGACTTTATCCCACTGGCAATTAGTTGCATCCATAATGAGATCCCGTAAAAGTCGTAAATCCTAATGGGATTAAAGGGAGCTTCGATAATGTCAAAGTCTACCCATTCTCCGATACGATCTCGGAGATAAATGACTATCTTCTTTTTTCAGTCGAAATCGCTTTCTGTTATCCCGCGAGAAGACCGACTCAAGCGCGATATTCGATGCCCGATAAATTTGGCATTTCCGCGCGTGTAATGAAATTTCCGGCGATTCCTCGATGCTCGCTGATCGCGCACAACTGGAAGCTTAATGATCGTGGACATCTCACAAACATCACGTACTCCGAAATACGCGAACGTGACCGCAACACCAAACGTGATCGCGATTCCCCCTATGCGTTAGCCAGCTCGAAGCGAGCAAGTTTGAGGGTGAGAGGGCGGGAAAGGCGGAGAGGAGAGATTATTCCTCCCTCTGAAAACACAGTCGAATAAGTAAGTCTGTGTGTATGTGATATGGTCATCTCGGTATCGCGTTCGTTTCTACGAACAAAGAGAAATTCTTACATGGAAGTCTTTGCATTTAGATCTTGAGACGAATCTACGTTTCTAACTTTTTAGCGAAATGGTTTCTTCAAGAAGACAATAATTGCATCAACGTCGGGAAAAAAACTTTTTGAATCTTTCTTCGAATTTCTCTTCTCAGTATCTCAGTGAAATCATCGCGAACGTTTTTCTCATATCTCGAGCCTCAGAGAAAAAGAAGCGACTCGGCGTTCCAGCATCGCGCGCTCGTAAATGTAACCACCGCTGTTAGCGCGGGGATAGGGAAGGATAGTGCAGGTCTGTAAAAGTAGGGACTATGATATCTCCGTGGAAACTCGTTCTGAGCAAAGAGTAGGATTTACTGGTGGAATAAGGAATATTCCGACTTCTCTTACGAGAGAGTCTGAAACGGACGGCTAGACGTAAGGCCAATAAAGAAAATACGGCGTTCGCCGGAATCGCACTCGCGTTAGACACATTTTTGATTGTCCTTTCTGTGGAAGGATGCGCTGTGACATTTCTATAAAAGAGTCATCTTTGTATATTTCAGCATCGTAAGTGAATTTATTTACAGGAACATATATATATATATATATATATATGTAGGAAAATATATACAGAAAAAAAATATATGTATATGCATCTGCGTTGCATCAACATCGTATCAAAATTTCTCGCGTATAAATCTGGCGCAGTCGCGTATTCTCATCCATATAGAAAGTAGTTTTCCTCCGATGAGTTTTCTTAACGCGAATGATTATATATTAAAGTAACTCGATGGAGAGATGCCATGCATTTTTCGCACGTGAAATATCGTACCGTACGATACGTACTTTTTCCGATGCACACCGCCATCGCTGACTTTGCGTAAATTATGCAAGACGTATGCTCACAGATGGATGGCGAAGGGTAGTGTATTGTAGGTTGTCGACGAAGTTTAAGCATCCGCTGTTTGGGCAGGGAGCGCCTGGGCGGAGCTGAGACTTCGAAACCAGCGGCACGCTCGCAGTCGACTTTTTGCACGTCCATTGCAACAGTTGGCCCCTTTAAGGCTATCCGAGAGCACACTCGACCGCGACTCTTCCTTTTAACGTGCCATATAAACGGTTCTTTGACCCGGCCAACCGTGTTGGTTATTTAACTCGTCCGCGTGGACGATACGTCAAATCGAGTAAATTTTCGATCCCGAAAGTGACGGCATAACGTGATATCTGATCATTATAAATTCATGTGTGTTTTATATTTATATTCATATTGCATTTTTCACGTCCAAACAGCAAAGAATATTGAAGAATATTAGAATGTGGGATGTTACGTTAGATGACTGACATATTTCGAACGCGTAATGACCGGTATTTATTTACGGTTTGCGTGAGGATCACTCCTATGATATAGAACTTGGAAATAAGTTCCAAGAATTGCCGTTCCCTCCTTCGACTGCAACTATTAACTAGTAATCGATAGTGCATGTAAAGTGTCACTTATGCACGTATTCCCGTAAATTGTTAGATATTAGGTATCGATTCTGTGCACAACAATTTTATGCGATCTCCAAATAAAATATAGATAAATAATAAATCCAACACACACACACAAGTGAAGGTTAAATATCTTCTTGTTTTTAAAAATAAACATTATCATCTTAAAATTTTATTATCGAACAACAAGAATAAAGGGGAATTTTCCGTATCTCTAGAAAGATATAAAGGCAGAAATTATAAATTAAAATTCTTAAATTATTTCAAGAATATAATTACGGATTATCTGGTTATAATTATAGGAATATCCCTCTTCAATTTTCGGAAAGTACAAAATTCACGAGTATTATAGTCATTGCAGAATATTTCAAATGGCACGCTTAGAGCTTTCTCTCATCTTTCTCCCGTCTCCTCCGTCCGTTGCTCTCTCGCTCGACGGTGAGAGAGCTTGGCTCGAGACTAACCGACTCATTCATTGCCTAGTTTAGCAGCAGTTTGCCCTGAATATTCATAGCTGGCTTCATCCCGGTGGCCCGTGTAAATATCACTCGAAAAGTTCAACGTGTTCTTAGTTTTAGTGGCAAGAGTCGCGTCTCTCTTGCGCGTTTATTTTATTAATATACGCCGGCCAAATAGGCCGGAGTCGGAAAAAAACATCCGGAAGGGAAATAATATTTCATTCGAAAGAATCCATTTTTCTATTCGGCGCGCGAGTTTCATCCTTCAGCGACTTGTCTGTTGGTTCGGATACGGGAACGTCATTCGAAATTGGGCGACTTCGGTAACGACGAAACGTGTTATCAGCGAGCCGATAAACAAACCAGCCGCGCGCTAAATTGCTAGCGGCAAACTGTGCCTATACCTAGTAATCACGTGTGCAATCGTATCGGAAGTAATTACAATTGTGCAACGCGATCGTAGGCAATTTTTGTCGTGTAAAAAAAAAAAAAACCCCGAGCGGAGCCAATGCGACAATTTCCGTTCGCATCGCCGCCGCTGTCATTTCACCACGTCACATTTAGCGTCACGTTCTCTCTCTCTCCCCCGACTCATTTCAGATGCACTGCCGCAAAGCGCGTCGCACGCGCGGCCAATGCGAATCCAATATCGGAAAACAATTTTTCTCGGGGAAGAATTTTAGCGCGGCTTTTCAAGACTTCGGACCTTACCGACTCGCGCTGTTGCACCCCTTCCGCGCACAACGCTCTCCCTCCATCACACCCTTCATCGCTCTTTATTCTCCATCCTCTCCCCCGCTCTTATTCTGCTTCTGTCGTGCCGGCCCATTTTCTCCGTATCACCTTTAAACCGCGCTCGTTTCTCGCAATAAAAGAGTGCCCGCGGTCTTTCGCCGTGACTTACGGCCGTGCTGGTAATAACGATAAACGTTAATGTCGCTTTGTCGTTGCACTCTCGAGCGCGAGCTATCGGGGATTAATCGGTTCGTTAAATTCTTTTCTGTTTTTTCCTTTCCTTCTTTTCTTCTCTTTTTTTTCAGTCGCGTATTGTCTGCACGGGATATTTCGCGGGCGTCGAAACGTATACGTATTCCTTTTTATTCGTATTCCTTTTTATTCGTTTATCTGAAAATAACGAAGCAGGGGTAGATACGTCCCCGTAATGTGAGCTGTACGTTACCGCACGAACGGTATAACCAGTGGCGCAATATTGCAATGCGAAAATTGCGCGCGTGGGGCTTTATTGAAATATAATTAATTAGCGTGTGAATCAAAGGGAACCGACTGAGGAGGGGTACGAGAGGAGGCGAGCGTCCGGGCGCTCAAACCCGAAGCGTCTAGTTAGAAACGGTCGCGATGAAAGTTAGCCCCGAGTTTCGTCTCAACGCAGGAAGCTGGCCATGAAGCACACTCGTTTATAACGGGCCTGGGAAACAAAATTAAATTGTAATTGCACCACGTATACAATGGCGCGGACCATCTAGGTAAGCACCCTGCCGACGACAACTAATTACATTTAGGTACCTCACTTTTACCATGACGCGGAGTAATTGCCTCGGGTAGTCATAATGAAAAAGTATCGATTGTGTCCGCGCGTTGTGCCGCTTGCGGAGAAGACTATACCCTTCCGTCACTCTTCGTGTTTAATGTACAACTTTTGCAGTCCTTTAGCGACGCTCGCGCTTTTTTTTACGTCCCGCGACGCGTGTATTACAAATTAACGACGTCTGTACACTCGTAATGAACGTGATGAATAATGTGCGAAAACTGGAAACTGGATAGTTGCAAATATTCATTTTTTTGCGTTTAACAACATTAATGAAAACGCGCTGGTTTTCTCAGTTTGATTGTGCATAGCTGTCCGCGTTAATTAATCGCGGGCGCGCGTCTTTAAGATTTCACTATTCCTTATCCAATAATATTTTGCGGAAAGTATTTATCGTTTGTTTAAAAATTATACGTGAGAGACCAATTAGTAAGAATATCAGATTGCATTTTATTGTGGTTGAATTGGTCTAGCTAAATTTTTCTTTGTTTATTTTTTTTAATCGATCTTCGTGAGAAAAAAATGCCCTACATTCGATAGCCGACAAATAACGAGAAAACTTTTTATGTAACATAATATTTAATCGTTTATTGTTAATTTATACTAGCTTTTTGTAATAATGTAATTAACGATATAATGAAATTGATATTTTAATAAAAATTTTAAATTAAATTTTGCGAGTGTATTCTCGTGTATGATGGTACATTGTTTTGCAAAAAAAAGATATAGAAACATTTCTACATATGCGAGGTAGAACGGAATATTAAAAATTTGCAAAAATATAAGGAAAAGGTGCTCTTTTCGAGAATTGACGCGGGCGATGAGAGTAAAAACTGGTGCTTAGTAAAGTTAACTAGAGTGCAGCGCTCATTTACATATGCACAAAATGGTGAAGTTGTCGGGCTCACTTGGAAGGTAAGTCCGAGTGGCAAGGAAAAAGAGGCCAAGAAAACGCAAAGGTCCGAGAGTAGCAAATGGGGGGAAAGGTCGGGCGAAAAAAGGATGAAAAGAGCGCGGTTTAAGTGCTCGCTCGAATGAGAAGATGTCGGTACAGAGACAAGGCGCTAATGAAATAGTCGGTTATGTTTTAAGTACTACTGCTTAATGTATATTCCACGTCGTTTCGCGGCGGCGGGCCGAAAGTTTCGGTTCAACTTGCCTCAGCTGTTCCTGTTCGAATAATCGTGAAAATTTGAGCTCGCGAGCGAGCAAAAATATCGAGCAAGAAAATCTTCAGGTGTTCGCTTCTTTTTTTTCTTTCGAAATACTCGAATGCATAATTATCATCAAATCATTGAGAAATAATTTTATACGTCTCTTACCTATTAACCTATCGTTATCCCTATCGGGTGGAGGTAAACGTCGATGAACGTTAACTGAAATGAATTCGAGTCAAGCGCGCTTAACCTTAAGTCGATTTTCGTTTAATCGCGTTATACCCATCTTTCCGTCATTTAAGTTATATACAGAGAGGAGTGGATCGAATTAGTCCCATAAGGGCGTTAAAGCACCGCGAAAAGTTATGAAGCGTAACACAAGGTTTAACTCGTGGCAGCTTAAGGGGTTAATAAGATATTTAGTTTACTAACATTTGGACGGAGCCGGAGGTTTATGTGGGGCTAGCGAGAGCCACCCGTGGTCTAAGAGACTTAGAAGCTAGCGGTCACCCCTTGAGTGCATTCTCCTGTTCTGGAGTGTCTACCGACGCTTTAGGCTTTCAAGATCATTAATTTAAGGTGCCGTCGCCGCAGGCACTGCGAGGCACTGAATCCTCGATGCTTTCTAGAGGAAGATTCGAGGCAGTAAGACGGAAAAGAAAAGTAGATGAGAAGAAAAGAATCTCCAAACTCGCTTAGTGTTTATCGATCGTGCTCAATTGGCTAAAAGCATCACTCGCGATGCGAAAATTAATAAGCGTATTTCATGATTGATTTACCGCGCGTCGTCAACTATTTAGGAAAAATCGATTGAATTATATATACCGCGGAAACAAGGGAAGTAGCCAGCGTGAAGAACAAATTCCAAGTTATATGTATGTCGATTCGCCGAATCGCAGATTCGAAAGGAGAAAGAGGTAACGAAAACGAGTATCGATCGCAATGCGACTGGCTGAAGAGCGAGGACAACTGGATGGTCGAATAAGCGAGCTATTTGTGGGATAATGCGAGATTGAAGGAAGAAAGACGAGAAGAACGAAAGGAGAGCTGCAGACGGATGAGGTTATAGCCTAACCGGTGGCTGGGGACGAGGAAGCGAAATGGCAAACGGCAACCGAGAAGTACAGCGGACAGTGAGAAGGGGGTGGGAAGAGGGGGAGAGGCAAAATTGTGGGGGACATTTAAGGTCGTTGGTGTTACGAATGCACGCGATGCTTGCTTAGATTCACCTTGTTGAATATTACATGGACGGACGCCACGCAATCTTGTTCACGGCTTAATCTCGCGTTGTTAAACTCGATCGGAGCCAGCTAATTACATAGCGGAATGAAAAAGAAAGAAGCTTGGCGGAGATTCGTGATAATTTTTTACAGATAAAAAATTAATCGAGCGAATTGTCGCATGCGCGGAATTTTATTTTCGTTATTTTCGTAACAATTTCAAGGGAATTTCGCTTGTCTCTGTCGTGCTGTTAAATACGGAACGTTAAAAGATTATTATCATTATTGAGCAAGCACGGCTTTGGTGACACGTTTGAACATTTGTATAAAAAAGGTTAATGGAAAAAAGCATGTTCGTTATACATTGAATTTGATTGCATAGTCCACATCAAATTTGGTCGGCAGACTTTCGATCAGTATAACGAAGCCGGGCAATAACGTGCCGTGCGCACAACGACGCAATATGTCACACGGTCTGTAAATAATACGATTCGCCTATATTTTTAGGAAAATCCAATTTTTTAGTTAACGTAAACACAATCATTCTGCTGAAACGTGCGGAACGTGCTGTAGCAAAATAATATATATAGAAATCCAGACAAGTTCCTTTCACGCTCGTCTCCGAGAGACAATAATTATGCCATCTTCGTATTTTTTCTTCCCTCCCATCCGCAAGGAATCGATCCGCCTTATTCCGGAAGTGAGAGAGAGTTGATAAGATTCGAGACGATACAACGTAACATTTTCGTTTCGCGCCACGACGACGATAGGGTGGCGAGGAAGTAAATCAATCAATCTGCTGAATGGCCCATTCTTCCCCCCTTTCCCTCCCTTTCTCTCCCGCAGCACCGGCAATACCATCCTTCCGACTGCAGCCATTCATCGAGATACACTCCGGCATTCATGATATTCCGCACGATTGCGGGAGATTGAGGTGACTCGGAGATGGAAGAACCACACCGCCGTCTTTCGCCTTTCCCCTCACCTCTCCACTCTCGTCCCATCAACCTTCTTGCCGCTTCCAAGGAAGCCGCCGGCGCGGAGATGGAATTAGCATCTCCATTAGTTGCGAGGGCATAATGCGATATTACACGGAGGTACACGGCTAACGGAGAGGAAGTGAGACAATCGTCCGCCATACCTCGGTTAAGATTCAGCGGTACCTATCGGTTGGCCTTTGCTCTTCGAATCTTCTAATACTTGGCCGGGGGGAAGTCCGGGAAATTCCGTGCTTACCGCGAGTTGAAATTTCGAACGAACGTCATGGTGCGCGCCATGGAATCTGATCTAATTACACCGGGAGGAATGCGTTCATTCGTTCGAAAAGATATTGCGGCGGTCCGGATTTGGTGAGGATGACCAGTGTCGTGAGAGAGTCCGAAAGCAGCTTTACGACCCTAATACGCGATCGTACGTAGAGGTGTGTAGGTCGCAAACGTTTTGCGCCAAGTCCATGTATTATGTGGTTTTTACGACCGAAACAATTAACGTAGCGGCGAGCCGCCCCGATGACCTTTTCGCGATTTAATTTCCGTCGTTGTCTCCACGCCTTCTCCCCTTACTTTCGTTGTTTCAGCGGCGTAATTGAGTAAAAGTATGCGAGAGTTTTATAGAGGGGCGGAGAGTATCCGACAGACGCGAATCGGGAGGAGAATTTTTAAGGGGCTGTTTGTAAACGCCCCGCGAGGATCGAAGACGCCATATATTTTTCTCCGACGTCGGAGTCCCTCAAACGCTCGTAGGGCACGTCCCGGATTTTACGAATCGTGGAACGATTCGACGACGCGGCGATGGTATTTCCGATTCAGCCTCCATTAATGGAACGTGACGATAAAGCTGCAACTGTTATTATCGCTGCCGTTTACAGTGCCCGACGATTCCGTGAGTGTGTGTGGGAGGAACTCGTTCGTGTATCGAGCTCGGCTTTTTTTTTCCTTCTCCCTCTTCCTCTCATTGCTCATCGTTTTTATTTCTCCCCCCGTCTCGACCTCGCCGGAGCCAACGAAAACATTTTTGTCGTTTCTCAAATCCGCTCGGGCGACGACGGACGTCCCCATGACACGAAATGACTTACTAACGACCGCGACTTAATCGCGAACGCTACGTTGACGCTCGACGGTCGACGAGTTTTATGTCCGAGGATTAGAGTGCGGTTCGTGACGTTAAACTGCGGTTACGGCGCAGTTGCATCGGCGCGGAAATCGCGGATCGTTTATGATCGAGATTAATGGCGACTGTGTGGGATAATGTCAAAGGGGAACGGAATGCCTTCGAAGGTACGTTTACGAATCGCGATTTCGCGCTAGACCTTTCGAAAGGGGCTACTCCTCTTCCTCTTGTTTTTCCCGTATTATTTCGCGTATTATCGTTACCTCTCTCTCTTTCTGTCTCTTCCCTCATTTTATCGTAATAAAAATACGACGGAACGTTTATGGCATCGTATTCTGTTTTCTGTAAGCATTCGTCGTCGTTCTCCTCGTTTTCGCGTATGCTTCATAACCGAGATCCCACGGGTCGTAACTACGCGCGCGCGGGGCAAAAAATCAACTTATTATCAATGAAACCGCGATAACGCGGTCGCGAGATTGCGTGTCGCGGTACAGCGACTTGGAACAAACGGCGTTCGTCTCGTGACGTTATTAGCGCGACGATATCCACCGCGGTTTCTCAAACAATAACTCAGTTATGTGTTGTATTGCGCATTTTATTACCTGCATAATTTACGACACGCGCGTCGTTCTTTATGCGGGGTATATTCAGACGAGTCAGTGGTAGCAGTCGATCGTGTATCGTCTCTCTGTGGCTGACTGAGGCGCTGCTCTAAAGGGTAACTGCCGCCGATTCCGCGGGTCTCCTTAGAATCTCGTCGAACGGGCATCGGCACGCCACCGACTTTGGAATCGCTTGAAAATTCGGAAATAGTTTCTCGACGGCACGTAGAACGGCGAGCTCTCTCTCTCTTTCTCTCTCTTCCTCTCTTTGCCAAAGAGGCCAAAGAAAAAGATCGTGCCGCCTCGCTTCCTTAGATTTCGACGTGTCTTTCTTCCTCCGCCTCACTTGCGCGAACTGTGCCCGAAGAAGGCGAGCTTGGAATTCCGAGCTGACTGCAAAGTTTTTAACTAAGTTTGGCGGTTGCCCGCGCGCACCCTTCTCGGCTCTCGATGCCGGTTGTCGGCGTTGCCTTTCATGCCGATTCTTCTGGGGTTTGCCCGTCGACGTACCGTCTTCGCGAAACTTAGCCGAGGAATGGTCGGCAATGAGGAAACATTTGGAAACGATTGATTCGCTCTCTCTCGTTCACCGAAGAATATTTTCGGTTTATTTCTCCTTTATATGGAACACACGTAGAAGCAGTCGCCTAGTACGGATAGACAAAAGATTGTCGACGGTTCTGCATAATAATAGTCTATCTAGTAGTCACTTATAAGCGCAACGTTGTTTCAAAGGAGGGTAATTTGTAGGTGGAACGGCGAACTCCTTGAATAAAATATTTTAGCTTATAGCATGAGATCTACAAACATTCTGATTTGACCTAGTTGATCATAACTTTGAATAACACGGTGGAATTTTGACGCATCCGCACTTATATGTACATACATTGTTAAGCACACTATTCATTGAATAGCGAACGTTCCGTCCATACTTTTCATATACAGTTGCCTGACGTTTTGAATCGGACATTTCGGTCGGTCGTCGAAATTTATAAATCGGTTCCTTCCGGGGCAACGTTCAGCCGACATCGTTCCAATCCAATACGGAGAACCGACAGTCGGCACTCGCCAAGGTGGAATTTGCGAAGGCACGAGAGACGCTCGCGATGAAATGAGATAGGAATTTCATAATTAAGTTATCAGCTGCAGCTATTCCGACAGCCAATTATCGTCAACGCCGGGCGCGGACCACCCTCCCTTTTTACTTTTTAAACGGTCGGCCGGCTCGGGACTCGGCTCGAAGTCGGAGGATCGCGCCGTCGATGGACCGGCGAGAGAGAAAGAGGGAGTCGCGGGGCCAAAGCACGGAGAGGACGGTCGATCGAGTACTCTTTGAAGTCGAGCCGAAGGAAAAAAAGATGGAAATAATTAAAAGAGAGTATTGAAAGCTTTTCTGAACGCCATTAGGGGCATTGATACTTGGCAACGCCTGCGCCGGGGATGAAAACGGCGAAACCTCCACGAATTGCACCCTCTGTCAGAGATGCAAACGCTCTAAAAAAGAGTTCCCTTTCCCCGCGCGCGTTTTCTTTCTGCCTCTAGTTCCATTTTTTCTCTCCTCTCTCTCTCTCTCTCTCTCTCTCTCTTTTCCTCTCTCATACGTTTGTCAGGACGAATCGCGAGCACGTGCGGTAACACACCTTTTTTTTTTTACCGACCTGCAGTTTTTAGTGCCAGTTCCATAATTAAACTTGCGTCTCGCTGTTTCTCCGTCTGTCCGTCACTCTTTTCTCACGTAACCGGGAAGAAAAAAAGGACACGGTGGTGATGTTGACGAGCACCTCTTTATTCGTATTACGTAACTGTCTCAACTGGATTTCTTAATTTGCGATCGTCTACAGTCTACAGATAGCATCTTTCGCCTCTTCTTTCAGATGTCGGATACCATTTTCGATCTCTGAAAATAAATGGGTTGGTTTTCGGTGCGATTGTGTTAATATATGTATATATATGATATGCACATAGGCTGGCATTATGCAGGACGGCAAGGATCTATACCGTGTCCGATGAATTAATAAATATCCCTCCAACCGTATAATGTGTATTTATTATTATAATGTGTGTTTATTATTATTAAATTCGTTTCTATCAGCTTTTTCTCTGATTTTCCCCCTTCAACATTTAATAATGATTTAACGTGGCTTTGGACGGAAATATAAAATTATTATTACTTTTATTATATATTACGATGATGGTAATTATCGTTGTTACGGTTTGAGCAATTCAACAGTTTATTAAAACATGAATTTTATTTCAATTTATCGCGCATATGTATATTGCAAAAAGAAATAAATAATATTTTGAAAAAGTTGTATAAAAAGAGTAATATAAAATTCATTATTTAATATACAAAAAATATTTATGAAAAAAAAATTATTTTATACAATTATATAAATTATATAAAATAATATAGCTTGTGATACATAAATTCTTTAAAAAAAATGAACTTTTTGAAATTAAATTTTTAGAATTTTACAAAGAAGCATTTGGATATTAAGGCCTAAAGATACATTCATATTTAATATTGGAAGGCAACTGTTACGTGTACAGTAATGTGTACAGTAATGTGCATGATACACGTACACGCGTTTCGTCGCGTCGTAAACAAAATAATCAGCAAAACGTCATGTTTTAGCAAGTCCCATTACTAACCTGCCATAAGCGCGTAGCGATGTGAATGAATATATACGCGTGGTATTAGTGCTTGCAACCAACAAACGAAGCCCGAGAAAGCTGCTCGTTATTATATAACGAGAGCTCGTTATAACGTTGAAAACCATCGCGAAATTGAGTATAACTTCTGCTCCAACTTGCGAGATAGGCGCCGAAGTTGGTGGAAGCGTTGCATTCCCTAGGACTTCTGATATTAACACAACTAAATCAATTATTATATAATGCAATATAAATTAAGATGATTTCAAATCTTGATATTTTATAGAAAAATATAATTTTTCTACAAATCGCAGATAGGGAGAGAGAGATAAAACTTTTATTCTCTTTATGTGTGTTGTTTGATGTTTTGCATAATAAATTGTAAAGATCGCACACAATATAGAATACATTTTTTAATAATTTTACTGTACAAAAATGCAGTTTATTGCCTTATCTCTCTCTCTCTCTTTTAAAACACAAAAAAAAAATTTTTTAAGTTTTAAAAATAGCGATTTACATAAATATGCTAAAACCCAAACAAAAGAAGCGTAGGATTAAAGAGATTGTCTAACTAGATTTTATAGCGAGATACACTTTTGATCTCTCTTTCTCTCTGGAAAAGAACTGGTATTGAACATCATTTAGCGCTGTTGTAATTTTCATATTTTCCTATCCTATTCTTTAACTCGCGAGGTTTATTGAGTGTTTCGTCGCGTGCTTCCCGCATCGGAAATAATACAGCGAGCATTATCATTAGGTATCATTTAGATCTGAGATATTACAGCTTTGTACGAAAGAAGCGTTTCCGCTTACAATAGCATTATAATGCTGCGTTTTCACACGGTGCGGCGAGCTACTCGATAAATGCTTGAAAATTGCAGCGCATACACTCGCTACTAATATGGAGATAGCACACCGGATCAAAGGGTCTATATAACTAAATACGCATTTGGTCCTCGGGTCAGGGTGTAACGGACAATATTTCGCGATGGCGCCGGCGCCGAGTGGCGACGATATTGCTGGTCGCTCTCGCCGCGCGATACCTTCAGCTAGTTGAAGCTTCTCTTGCTTGGGTTACGAGGTTCGGAGTCCGGCACATTAACGGAGATAGTGACTCCGCTCAAACGTATAATTGCGGGACGAGGCAATTGAGGGACTCCCTTGGGAACCGGGCTCCCGCAAATCCGCTCGCCCACCAACTTCGAACCCCTTCAGTCCACACGTTTCTCCCGGCGAGCCTCTCTCGATAAGATGCCTCTTTCCTCCATTGAATCGCCTCCGCACGACCGCCTCTATCTTCTCTCTTGCAGCAGATAACCGAAAACGATGATATTACGTGTCCAATCCCGCGCGTCAGCCCGGTCTCCAACGTCTAGTCGCGATTATCCCTTGTCCTCGTACAGATTTTCGCTCCTTCTTGAGACTCCCGTCTCGAAATCCTCCTATATGTCTTCCTTCTTCTTTTTTTTTTTTGCTGTCGCGATAGCTCACCTATACCTTTGCAGAGCGAGAGCGAAATAACAAAATAACTGCAGTCGTATTTTATTCGCGATAACAATGACGATAAATAAAAATCATGACTATACTTGGATTGGCGTATAAACCGCGAGTTTCGATATATAAAAAATATATAAAAAAACAGACGAATAGATAACTCCGCGAATATATACATTACCGAGCGATTCCATTCGTTTCGCCACTTCAACCATTCAATGTTATTTATTCCTTTGATGTTACGGTATTTCATCATCATGTGCGCCATCGACAAATTCAGCCCAACTATATTTCGACAAATCGAATATGATGAAATGTAGCTTCAAACGTTTAATGTATATTGAACCATCGCATGTGCGTTACACCGCGTCGATGGGGAATTGTACGATTTAATGGGGCCGAAACTTTAATAGATACCGCTCTCTGTCCTCGGAAATTCCAGGCATATCGTTCCAATTTTCTGCGTGTACGCGACTAATGAGGTATGGCTGTATTCACTTGCAGACTACGCACCATTCTGTCACTTTGATCGTGCATAATACACCAGCTAAGTTACGGAGGAGGGACTATATAACTAATTATACACTATTACGCGCCTGATTTCCCCGCGGACGAAAAATAGAGGAAATATATCAGAAAGCCTCCGACGAGAGTAATAAGCGCCATTAAGATCCGCTACCCTGTACCCGTTCTCCTCTCTCTCTCTCTCTCTCTCTCTCTCTCTCTCTCTCTCTCTCTCTCTCTCTCTCTCTCTCTCTCTCTCTCCTCCTTTCCGCCGTTCACTTAGCGCGAAAACTGAGGATGAAGGAGGGAGAAAGAAAACTGCGCGAAAAAAAGAAGAAAAAAAGAGCAAGTGTTGGAAAGAATACGAAGAAAATAGCTTGTTTTCTCGCCAACCAGAGCAGCCTTCGGGGATAGCATCGTGGATTGCTTATTAATGGCGCTGTATTTCATCCAATTAGAATAAATTACCGCTACTCCTTTTCGGATACTGCACGTCTCAGTAGCATCTCGAATGGAAAGAAATTCGATTCATGGAAATGTGCTATCGTGATGTCCCGTTCAATATACGTTCTCCGTTATTGATCTTTTTCTCTCTAAACCACGCCAAGTCAATGCGAATTAAGCGCGTTAATTCAGAAACAGATAAATGCGAATCTAGAATTTCGCGTCGTTTAAATTGAATAATTCAGGGTTCCTTTAATAATTTTCAACGGAATCATAGCGATTCATCGGAGATCAGTCACTTTTACTAACTAATTTTAAGAGTATTATTCGTCCATTATTTATTTCTTCACGCTGATTGCTTTTCACATAAATCCTCGTGGCTTCATTTAAAATCATTGCTTGATTGCAATTTTGACTGCAGCGCACGGTTGTCTTATCGGATTTAGCAGAGTCTAGACTCTGGGTGAGAGGAAAATGCGAATACCCTGGTTAGGTGGAAAGTTAAGGTTGGGTCTTTACTTAACCGTAATCGGAAGATATTGCCGGCAGCACTGTACCAAGGGCACTTTACCAGCCGCCTTACGAAAGCACTAGCTTCGCGAGGCCCAGTAACGCCGGTTCGTACCGTTATTAAAAGAACCTCCCTTTATCTCAGCCTTCCTTTTTCCTCTCATTCAGTCACTCACTCACTCTCTCTCTGTCTGTCTCCTTCGCCGAGATGCTCCTTCCAGTCAGTCTTTCTCTTTGAAGCTACTGCGGCTAAGAGTATTTCTATGTCAACCTTTGTACTTTTTAACGAAGAACCTACGGTGCCGATGGGTCTACTACGCCTCCGTAACGTCGCAAGATATAACATCCGTTTCAACGAGCGCCCCCGCGCACCTTAATGGCGCTTCTTAATTTCTTGGTGAGACGGAATCTCGAAATGGTTACGGACGAGATGCCAGCAACAGGAGATTGCAGCGTCTCTCCGCAGGGACAAATACCGTAATAATGTCGGCAGCGCGTTTCACATTCGCCGTTCACCTTCCTTTTAATAACTGCCTTTCCTTTTAATTACAGTCAATTCCACGAGTGCTCGATGTTTCTTCGCAACGTCGGAGAAACGTCGTAAAGGAAGACCTCACCGTCGTGAAATTTTATCGCGCATATATATATAGATGACTAATAGAGTTTTTATAATCCATTGTTAAACGCCATCGGTCACGTCGAGTCACGTTTTTCACGGTGGACGCTACCGGAAATTTCGCGTTTGATCATACACCACGCTGACTATACCTCCGCGGTGTGACGCTAGAAAGTTGACACTTCCGGGTCGCACACCCGATGCCCATAAATTTCCGCGACGACGACACTTTTCATCAGGCTCTGATTACTTATTCACGCGCCGACGAACGCGGGCGATAGAAGAGCGCGGACGACGTGTGAGTGGGTGTATATATATGTGTGTGTGCGACCTGCGCCCTCAGCCCAGCGCTGCCACTGTGATTGATAATAATGCAAGTCCGACGTCGACGCTAGAGCGCCGATATTACTGAAACATTATTTACGGGAGTAAAATGAAATTTTTCGATCCCAGAATGAGAATTATAATGGAAAGCGTACAGCCGATAAAACGAGGTTGCGTGTTCAAACAACAAGCAAACACATTACTCTCGTTGACAAAAGTTCAAAGTTCAAATCATTATCGGGAGATATCGAAAAGGTATATATCTCTCGGTTTGTCATATAAAAAATCGAAAAATCTTGATATTCGTTTGTGTGTGTATGAGTAAACTCTAGATTTCTATATATTTCTTTCCTTTCCTTTCAAAGAAATGTTACGAGAGAGATTTTCTTTTTTAGGGGGGAAAAAAAAAAAAAAAAAAAACTTTTACAAACTATTTGTATATGAATTTTTATCTGAAATTTATGCCTCTGTAAATCCACTGAATTATTAATTACATTATGCGATTTTGGAGCGTCGAGCGGATTAAATCTTTGTCCGCCGCGTTAATACCTTCGACTTGGTCGTCGCGAAAATACCAACCGCCGCTCTCTCTCCCTTTAATTTAAGAGTCGTTAGATATTGATTAGATTAAACAAATCCGCAGGAAACGACCATCGCGCGAACAGTCTCGTAATTCCACGTAGATACCTCGTTTGTGAAATTTGCGTACGTGTATACATCCTTAGACATTCGACGTAGTTGCAGCATACGTATTACGAATACATGTGCGCGTAAGGACCTGATCCTGCAGAATAGCAGCGGATATACGAGAAACGAGAGAGCCCCTTGTTGTCGCCTGCTTCATCCCCTTTCCCCCCCCCCTCTCTCTCTCCCGATTGTCTACGTCCCTTTTCCCTTCCTCGTCTTGTCTGTCTTTGTTTCGTCGGAGAACAACGGTGCGACATCGTTCTGGCTGCGACTGTCCCATCATCCCCGTACACGCCCGTTTCTTTGCCGTTGTTGTCGTCGTCGTGGTCGTCGTTGTCGTCGTCAGGTCCCCGCTGCGCCCCCAACTCGTCCCTGAAATAGCAGGCTACGCAACTATCATATTCCCCCTTATTTTTTGCGGCGCTGTCACGCGGCGTCATATATTTTGACATCCATATTCCCTATTTCCCCATGCGCCTACATACGCGATGAGATATACACTGTGTGTCAACCTTTCGCAGGTGTAAGCAAGCGTAGCAACATCATTGCTACAAGTTATCACAAGTTGGGACCTTTCAAACATGCGCAACACGTTACGTTTCCCTCGAGGAATTTTTTTATAAACGCGTCGCGTACATTTTCGGAATTAGAAACCGCGAGTTTCATTAACGAAGAAAACAAAGTCGAAAGTAATATGAAAATTTTCAGAAAATCCGAGGATATTACAATTTTTATTGTCCCCTTTTCTATCGATTTTTTTACGAGCGATATGAAATATTTATCACACGAATTCCATTCTCTTCTTTGAGGAGAATTCTCTTTTTACAAACAAGTTTTCCGCCAAGCTTTGTGCCACAAGATTTCATGTGACAAAAGATAATGATTATGCTGTATTCTTTTTTTTCCGGGAACTCAACTTAACGCTGGAAAGCAACCGTAAGCTCGGGACGGTAGAGAAGAACGGATTGAGAAGGTGCGTTCCGCGGGCGGAATAAGCGAAGAAAAAGGAAGAAGGGACAGAGATAGTTAGAGGGTTGTTTGTCTCTGCTTCCGTCTACACGCCAGCTTCGGCTACGCCATTGAATCAAGTCGAACAGAGCCGCGGGCTGTTGTGTAAACTCCGAGTCTTGATTGAAAAGCTCCGCACTCAAATATTGGATGATAAATCAGAGAGTCTAGAGTTCCGGTATCCGGGATTGTATGCTTTTCGCGAATGCTCATATAGGCGTATCCGTCCGTGATTAGCGTACAAATACCTCGAATAGTCGAAAAGCAATGATCAGGATGTTCCGAAGCTAATTGCGCGGCAAATAGTATACCGCTATTTGCGGCGATAGGTCTGCTCACGGGCTTCCTCGCCGTGCTGAATTATTCATAAGCATCTCGTCTCACGCTTCGCATCGTTGCGTCTCTCGGCCTCGACTTATATCATTACGCATCGGATGGGAGTGAATCGGATTTTCTTGGCAAATCTTGCCTCGCGCATCATCGTGCTGGAATTCATTTCAGGGGCGCGGAAAGTAACGAACGCGTTTTGTGCGCGAGGCACGAGTCGATATATCGGAACATATCAAATGTAAATTGGCGGACAATGACGTGACGTACATCTCGTCTTCTATCTCATTTTTTCTCTCTTTTTTTTGTTCCTACTTTCTATCTCTTTCTCCTTCTATCTCGTTTTCATTTCTCTCCACATGCTGCTCGCGCATCCAAACAGCACCTGTAAGAATGAACGCTTTTCCTAATATTTTCCTCCCCTCGACATCGCGACCAAGACGGGCAGATGCAGAGCATGACGAGATCGGAGGTTGTATGCCATAGTAGTCTCTCGTCTCCTATTTCCTGGCAATTTCACGTCGTTCGCAAATTATCCCCTTCGCGCGCACGCCGTACGAAAGTGGCGGTGCTCGCCCTACGGAAAAGAGGGTGACGATGGCCGAGAATGGCGACGATGCCGGCTCATATTTAGCCATCGTATAAATCCGGCTCTGGCTTCAAGGAGAGGTTTAATTTTACACGGAGGTTGCAGAAGACCCTGTGTGTGTCAGGGTAACATGCGAGAGTTCCGTAGAGCTTTGTTACGGGGTCGCTGGCATACCGACCCAACGACCCACCTTCATATTGCTGGTCTACTGACCCGAGAATTTCGATTTTAATCAAACAATATGTCTGTCGCTTTTCGAATCACACACACAAATTAGTAGCTCACATTCGTGACTTATTATTGGATTAACAGTTCTGACATTTCATCGTTTTGTTGATTTATGCTTTTGTTGATAATAATTCGATCCGTATTAATATCATGGTAATTTCATGTGTACACATGTTATGATCACATCTCGTTACACGTGAATGCAAAAACATATTATATACAATAAACTCTAAATACAATAGTTGTGTATAATCAGTAATATTTAGAAAGTCTGTAATATTATAAATTACGCAGTTTGTATAATATATATTGGAACGACGATGTGTATATGTATATATATGTAGTGTGCATATATATAGTATGCTTATTTTATCATTTTCAGACGTTAATATCTTGCTAGTCGCTTGAATGTCCTTCGAGGAATGTGAGTTCCGCGGATGAGATAATTAAATGAAATACGCTAGAAATATTTAATAAATTTCCGTAGAGCATCCTCGCGCGCGAGATGATGCTTCTCCGTGGCATACTCCTGGTCCTTAGTGAATTCTCCTTCAGATATTCCACGCGCAGATTAGAATCTTCCATCTCTCTTTATAGACATTATAGACTCTTCACCTCCTGATTTCGCGTCTTCCGTTCCCTCTTTAAGAATGCACGCACTTCCGTAGTATCGATGCCTTTTGCTTGATATGATAGATTCAAAGATCTACATTATAGATATTGAAGACATTACGAGTTTGAATTGTAATGCTTCAACATTCTTTTTAATAATTGCGATTAATCTACTATTAAACATTTAAATTCGAGATGCGTTTTTTTTTGTTTATAATTTGTTTCTCCGATGAAATATTTTTTCGAAGATGCACAATCGTCATTCCGATATATTATACAAATTACATAATTTACAATGCTATGCGAATCTTTTACTATATCATTATTTTATTGTACATAAAATTACACTGTATGTAGAACTTTACGTATAGTATGATATGTTTTTGTATTTACGTAACGTCGCGATTTCAGTTGAAAGAAACATCACCGTGAATAGTTTGCGAAGTTGCGCGATAACCCTTTACACGATCTGAAAAACGTGGTCGAATATAGATGCGGAACGAGCCGTGATATATGCACGCGCTTTTACAACGACGAGAAGCCTCGGATATACGCGTATAATTCCACGCTTGAATCGCGTCGCGTGCATGGTATCGTGTCAATCCATCCGCGGTTCCCGGCTGTATAATCCCCGATCGTTTGACCATCCGTTATTTTCCCCGATAAAACGTACACGCGGCAGCTTTTCGCGAAACGTGGTTTTTAATCAGAGGACTGTATGTAACAGAGCGACGTGTGCGGAGGACAGTTTCGTTGGGACTTTTGTTCCAGACATCTGTTAGAATAAAGGTCTTCGTCCGAGATGGCATCAATAAAACAATGCAACTTTCGATGCACGAGATCTATCTTGCAGCATCGCTGTTCCGAAAATCGCACCCGAATAAGGATATCGGTGCACGTAGACGATGTTGCGGAATTAACGAGGACCGATTATATGAACGCGCTAGCGATACGGCTAACTAACAAAAATCTTGACGAAACTTATGAGATTCTTTGGCCCGATATTTCCCTCGTTTTCTTCGTCCTCTGCATCAGCATGCTACAGTGAATCCGGGCGGAACGTCGCGTAAGCGCTTTTACGATCGTGTTCGAGTTACGATAGCGATCGTCACGCCGCGAGCCTTCGAATCTAGAGCAGACGATGACGACGACGACGACGACGACGGCCTCGTTCGATTCCATTCCGTCGAATTTATCGATGGAAAACAACGCCTCGCGTACCGGGCTTCGCTCTTACTTCCCTTCTTCCCATCCCGGAAATAGGTATTTCATCGGCGTTCAAATTGACTGCAAGATCGTCAAAGTTACAGTCGATTTTCTCGTCCTTTCTGTTTCGCCGCAACGAAAATCGTCTGTCCTCGCGATTTGTCTTTGTACAATTTTTCGTCTTCTTTAAGTCCTCGACTTTTGCCCAATTAACGACACAGCGATATTGCGGGGAAAAAAATCGATATTGTTACGACAAACGCCGACTGATAGGCACCATCTACTGTGTATTTGCATCGGATTTTATCTTACTTCGCTCGGCCGCGTTTTTTCGCGTTTTAACGAGCTCTGCTTTTCGCCATTGAACGTCTAAATAAGAACAATCGGTATATGGGGCACACACACACATACACATACACAGAATGTTATCCATTCGCTTTAGAATCCTCGTGTTCTCTTTTAACTTTTAAGTTCCATCTTTTTTCCGGATGGCAATAATTGAAGAGCAATGAAGTTCAAGATGGCATTTCAGTCCGGAGAATCTTTTGTGCCTATCCGCGTTCAGAAATTAATTAGAACCTGCAAAAGCGTGAGTCGCTGCTATCTATCCTATCAAACCACTTAAAAATACATTCGCCACAAAAAAAAAGAAAAAAAAAAGAAAAAGAGAGAAAAAGAGAGAAAATTAAAGGCAACGTATCTTTTACGTGTAAAAGCAAAAGAGTGAGAGCAAAGATCACAGAGTCTTTCTCTCTTTTTCTTGTCCTTTCTCTCGTATCCTCGCGAAGCTTTCGGCATAAGAGACGCTGGTCTTCGTCATTTCTCTCGCCGGTAAAGTTCTCTCTTACTGGTAATGTCGAAGGATACCACCCGGTGCAAGGTACTTCACGTGCAAAACTCAGAGTGTGTGCGCTCACACATACACAGAATCTGGAATCTGTGCAACTATCGCACGCGGATACAATTGCGCGCGCGCGAGTCCCGTCGACGTTGCAAACGGCTTCGCTACGTAGGTTACATTTGCATATGAAAACCAGGAAGTCTCGAGGCTTGCTTGCCTCTTACTCGGGAAGAACGGGGTTAGGTCGTATGCCGG
Source organism: Prenolepis imparis (assembly GCF_030444845.1). Classification (NCBI taxonomy): domain Eukaryota; kingdom Metazoa; phylum Arthropoda; class Insecta; order Hymenoptera; family Formicidae; genus Prenolepis; species Prenolepis imparis. The sequence goes on from NW_028141160.1 coordinate 16,628,217, forward strand.
ATACCGAGACGAGAGTACCGGGGCAAGAGTATCTAGCCCCCCCATCGCCGGGGAGCTGGGGAGTGAGGAGCGCATCACCGTCGTCGCGGCGACAGAAGCTGCTGTGCAGTGTGCTCTCTCGCTTTGGCCGTCTTAAATATTCAATGGCGTCACGTTCTCGACTCGGCATGCAGATTAGCGGCGGCGAATCACATGTTTCCGCGCAAGGCTTGATTTTGTATCCAGAGACCGACGTTTCCCCGTTCTCCTTCATCCCCTTCTCCCCTCTTTTACCCTCACCCTTATTCCTATCGCGCACGCTTTCTATCTGCCTCTCGTGTCTCGTGTCTCTCGATGGTTCCAGTTTCCACTTAAATGTTCATCAGTGTTTCTAGCGTAACTTTCTGATCTCTTCTCGGCTACAAGCTGCGGTAAGAATTTTTTACTGCAAAACTCGACAAAGTCGCTACTATGACTACGGCACTCTTTCGTCGGATACAACGGCGAGGATAATACGTTTGAAGCTATGTTTTATGGTAATAAGACGTATAGTCTTTTATATTTGGAGCATCTTAAAATTCTCGCGCAATTTTCATTTTTAATGACAAATTTCAATAAATTTTGCGTCGATTAGAAAAGATTGTAAAGAGTTGATTAATTGTATGGTAATTGTTTAATTTAGAATTATATTTAAAATTAAATATTCTTTGAAAAATAAACCTTTGAATTAATTTTAGAAATAATGATATTTTAATTTACAAAAAAAATCAATTTCAAAATTAAAGAATTAGTCGTGTTAAAATTATGTTTGGAATTTTTTATAACGTACACGAGATACGAAGGGCGTGAAAATAACAGTTGCGTAATACACGATAGCAGAAACGGAATAATTGCACGTCTTTAAAGTTAGTATGTCGTGCAGTACGCACTAAGCAACCTCTCGCGTCATAATGCAATCCGGAAAGCTTTGTGCAAATGGTTGCCGCGTAGGTAGGTAAAGCACGAGAGGCTGCTGACAGACGAGCGGAGAGAAACACGCAGAAGAAAGGAAAGAGCGGAAAGGCGAAGTTACTTTATGTTTCTTAAGTTTCCTTTTAGCTACGGCAGACCCAAGTTGACTGTTCGGCCCCGTAAGGTTACTCCATATAAATGCAAAAGGATCCACGGCTCTCTTGTGTTGTTAACGTAGCCTCCAACCCCCTGCCGCTCTCCCCCTTTTCTTCTTCGTCCCTTTTCCCTCCTTCAACCTTCCCCTCGTTCCCGTCATTGCTGCGTTAGGAGAACGGATACCAAGCCAGAAGCCCATTAAAATCCGCAAAAGCGACCGGTTTGAAGTGAAGCTAAAAAAAAATTTAACGTTTCTTTGTACCAAATCGCTGTGAAAGGGAACGAACGAAGTTCTTAACTCTCCAAGTTTTATACTCACTTTCATTCCATCCGCCTTTATTAAAACAAAGATCGCGACCAACTTTCCACCAACGACATATTTGCGGGATTGCGAGACAAGAGACGAGAAAAAACGCGTCACAGACGCGTTACGATACTGCTAACTTATATGAATTATATACTGAATACTTTTCGTATTGTTAAATATTTTTCTCTTCTTTTTTTTACGTGCAATCTCTTTCTCAGTTTTCCAGTGGATTTCTATATATTAAGCTATAAATTTGTTAACGCGGAATCGTTAAAGCTCCACAAGTAGATTTCTTTCAATTACGCAACCTTCTGTTCCTAATCCAATCTCAAAGAACTAAATTCCGATTTCGCTTGCAATCGTCCTCCAGCAGCTTACCGTCTATCGTTTCGTTATTCTTTCTTACATTGTCTCGCCGACACTCTCAGCAGCTGTTGTTTTTCGTTTTCGCCACGGATCTTTAGTTTTAATTACCGCGGAGGCCTGACGTTTATTGCTGCTTCTTGTGGCGTTCGCCTGAACACGAGGGATGAGTTCGGGGTGAGTTTCGCTGTTAGGGGCTGTATAAACCTTAGGGGTGCTCGAAATTGTTCAGAGATGAATTCCCAAAAGTAGACAGGTTTCGAAACAAACTTCCTTCGAGGAAGAGCGAGTAAGGATTCGCAAGAGATGAATTATCCCATAAAATCATAACACTTGAAAATATTTGGCATTCTATTAACGAGATTAAATACTAATTAAATATTAAATAAATTTAATCGAAGTACAAGAAATGTGCCAACATCTATTTCAGTTTTCACCCCACCATAGTCGCTAATCAACGTTTTCCGCTTCTGTTTCTCTCTTCGCTGCTGAATAAATGATGTATAAGCGATGTCATATATTCACTCTATTGCCGACACCTCGAAATATATGTACTTGCTCGAAAATACTCGATACGAGCTGCCTATAATTGGCTCACCCTGCAATAAACTTCTGTACCAGGGCAGCTTAGGTATCTCACGGACGACCCAAGCGTGATATAGCGACGATAACCTCCGATGCCTCCTCCTTGCTCCAAGTCCTTTGCTAGGGTCCTTCTCACCCACTTACCGTGATTTACTTCCCGGACGCGCAAACGTGAGGCTGCTAACAGATGGTATCTCAGAGCAAACCAGTATCGAAGAAAGCGGCTTCTCCCATTTCGTTATCCCGCAAGACGAAAGGCGACGAGGTCGAAAGATTAGAAATTCAGCATGATATCTCGACGCGAAGCGCGATGATGAGTCTCTTTCTCTTTTTCCCTCTCCCTCTCTCTTTGTTTGCTGCTAGAACGTTATTATCGGAGTAACGCGTTCTTTACGAGCTGCATAGTTTCGGAACCGTAATACGCGCCCGGCGTGTATCTATCTTCCCTGTTAGAAACATCCGTTAGGGGCCAACTTGGGGCACGGTTGTTGGTTACCACGTAGAAAGTAACGCGCAGTATTTACCAAAAGCGAGGCTCCGGCGCGGCGCAAAGTAATAAAAATCCCGGAACGGCAGATTACCCTTTCGTTCCCGCAACAACTAATCACGGCTTACCGTTCGTGTGGAAGGGAAGCTCCTAGTTTCACGCTACGCCCTCGCACCTTCGCGCGTACAACCTTGTCTGCACCGTCTCGCGTCCCTTTTCCCCTTCATCCGTCGAGATGTAAGGCGCGCGTGCCTTACGCCTTACGCCTCGGATGATGAATGAGGGATTATTTCCAACGCGGCCGCGCCCGCGGCGAGGAGTTTGCGATAAATTTAAAGTTTCTTTAAAACAATAAGTTTGCGAGAGCGTGCGCGCGCCGTCGAGTCGATACGAGGAACCGTCATCTTTCATAATCGATTATTAACGAATGCGGTACCCGCGCGCGCTGAAAGAAGGAAAGTTTTCTCCTCACGAGAGGCCGGCTACATTGTGTGTATACATAAATGAACATTGCGCCGCCGCCTGGTGATGGACGAGCACCAGGTGCGGCCAGACCCGTACTTAAGTCTCGTTCGATTAATCGATTACAGCCAGAAATAGATACTCGACGTAGATGTGGCAAAGTATAATGATATAGTAATGCCATCGGCGCTTACCGCTCGACTAAGTTTCGTATTTTGTCTTTTGTCGCTCGCGAGTTTTCCGCACGATGCTTTCGTGTCAAGTATATGCTATGTAAGGTGATGCCATTTCCTTCGATATTACGTGAAGCATCGTGTCACGTCTCATCCATCTCAGATAGGATCTCCTCTTTTTAGCGAATTCCTATTTTCTTTCCCACATTCTTTCGCCGACGCGGTTTTTATGTTTTATAACAAAATTACCGAGAACCACGAACGCTATGGAAACAACTACCGTTTATCCGGCACAGCCGGATTTCAGAATATTACAGTTTTCCGAGTTTCCTCGGAATCGAAATCGCCGCTTACCAAATTGCATTGCGTTGGTCACATCTATTATTCCTGGTCTCTCCTGTCGTCCAATCGGATTCCGGCGCGACAACGACAGTCCGATTCGATTCTCATTGGATGCGACGGCGACGGCGGCGGCGACCGCCGGGAATCCCAATTCCCTGAAAGATCGCGTTGTAATCTTCGGCTAAAGCAACGGGGTGGAACAACAATTACGGATTGTATACGATCGACGGAGAGAGGGTGATTCCCGGGACCGGAGATGCTGGGATACATCGGCACGTTGCTGTGTATACTATATCCATACACGTACACGGGTGTTGGAGGCACCTGTACATCGGTGTAATGCGCGCGCGTGTCTGCGTGTAAATCAATTGTCGTGGCAACCGCAAATCCTCGTGCCACGGAGTGACGCGTGAAGGCGCTGCAGAAGCCTCCGGGCATGACGAAGGGTGGAGACGAAAAAAATAGAATCGGCGATGAGTACGGAGGACGACCGAGAGAACAAGAGAGAGACCTAATGGAATATTCGGAAAATGGAACGAGGAGATTAAAGGGTTTTCCCTAATCGGTCCCAACAAATTACTGATTTATTCGATAGAGTCTAGATTGTAACGCGACGAACAAAACTGAATTCTCTTCACATGGATTCTGTAACGAATCGGTAATAACACGTAATTGTTTATTCGCATTTCGATAGTCACCTGATAACTGATAATTAATTTACGTCGCTATAATTAAATGAATCGACGAACAGCACACGCTACACACTACACTTTTTGAAAAGCTAATCCTTTTCTCCGCAATTCTATGAGACTTATTTTTTTTTCTATTTTGTTAATGACATATAATGACACATTTTATCAATGATACGACTACTTTGAAAAAAATAAATAGAAAAAAGTTCAAGGGAATTGGAAAGTTTCGAGTGCGCGGCTTGGGCGTGTGCTGACAGGTGCTCGCACCGCTGAGTGACACGCGGCATAACTTGCAATTTGGTAACGCCAGGTGCTCCGGTCACGCTAAACCGCAGTTTAATTACTGTACCCGTGCGAATTGGCTCGCTGGCAGCGCTGTCACGCGCAACGCCGTGCAAATTGATCTCGGCGGTTCTCAGTTTGCTGGCCTGGGTCTTGCGTTGTATACGGGATAAGACTCCTCTATTATTGGAAGAGAGATCACCCTAACAGGACGAACCGCGGATATTTCCGAAAGTTTAGCGAAAGAGGTCACACGTCAATTCCCATACATGACACTTTGACAGAACCTGTTGCTGTAGACAGTTTAATATTTATTTAGTTTAATATTAATTAAAAAGTGATATATAATAATACACGAGAGAGAAATTTGTAATAAAAATTATATTTTAGTAATACGATTATTAAACTCATATCGACGAGATAATGTTACATCGCATAAGTATAGGGAAAAATATATTCCTGCCAGGTTATTATTACCCGTGTATATCTCTAGGAATAAAGTGGAAAGTATAAGTTCCATGAAGGGGGGGGGGGGGACACGGAAAAGGGGTTGATAAAAATTAACGGTCTCCCGTGAAAGAATTAACGACGGAAAGAGAGAAAAACCGTAAGGCGAGGAAAAAAGGCGCCGCGCTTTAAGCGTTAATTAGGACGGCCAACAGATTATACTAATTCCCCTGCCGTAACGAAGGTTGTTAAAATCGTGACAAAAATGAGAGCGGGAAAAATAATGCGCGAATTTCTCGCCGTCTGAACTGAATTCATCCGATACCAGGGGTTCGCGTTTCCTGCATATGGATACCGTCCTCCTGTTGGATTGAGATAACATAATAACAGCATTTACGGGACGAGTTAGCTTCCTCTAGGATACATCGGGATTGGAAAGGATAAAATATCATTCTAGTTATTGCCACCGCGAGGAATGCGGTATAACTTTTACATATACACACATATACACATATATATCATTTTCTGATGTCTGATAATGAAATTGAAAAATTGCGATAATTAAATTCTCCTTCTTAAAAATTTATAGCAAATGTAATTATTGTCATTTATATGCGTCGTAACATCGTAAAATATTTATGCATATAGTAATAAAAGACGTCGTATAAATTTGAACGATTGTATCGGTTTGATGACGGTTATTATTTTAAGACGACGTAAACGACTAAGCTAAGTGTTTCAGAAATCTGATCTAAGTTTCAAGTTTTAGGATTGGCTCGCAAGAGAGATTTCATAAGAGATCGAGTTTTCTTTCCGTTGAACCGATTTCTCTTTCTTTCTTTTTTTTTGCGATATTTTCCGTCGTCTCTGAATGTACAAAGATAAAATGTCCCAGTACTGGTTCTCGTTCCTGATGGCCGTGCGCTGTATATTGAACGGTAGATGGACACATTCCGAGTTGACACTTCGAACAACCCCAAAAGCTTTCACCGGGAACATACACAACCTAGCTCTGGTAAATGCAAACATTTCTGCGGTTCGGGGACGCGGAAGGACGATTTCGAGTAGACGGCCAACCGTAGGCTAAATGGATCCATTGTGCTATCGAGCAAAGTTGAAGCATCGAACAATCGACTGCGGTCATCGATTGTCGGTCACATGCGTTTAAAGATAAAGTCGCGGAAAGCGAGTGACCGGGAAGAACGGAAGTCGCGTGAACTCTAGGTATACGTAAACCAAGCCAAAAAGTCGAATCGAACGTGAACTGATCGTCTGCGATACGAAAATACGGCGGGGTATCGATAAGTATTTGTTTAGGCTCTCCTGAAAATTATTCGTCGGAGGACGAACATGACGCTTTACTGCGAATAAAAACACCCGTTTGCTGTTTTTCCGTTTATTTTGATAGGCCTCGAGCATTTAATTTCAGAATAGAAAAATAGTGGATTATTTCTGCGAAGAGACTTGATCCATTAGGTAAAATTTAAGTAATTTACTGTGCGTGTAGCCTGTAGTTTTTCTAAACACTACTATAGTTAATTTCAAATATATATACAGGAAGAAAATGTTGTCAATGTAACAAAATATAACAAAAGCAAGCAATGCATTAATAGATACAAATTGTGAAATTTATATAATATAGTATATATTTTCTTAGCACACATATCCTGATGTGGAACATAAAAGAAAATAGCTGCCTGTATTCGCATGCTTGGTAGGCTCTTATAGATCACAGGATGTACTTTTATCTATTTTAGATCTGTAACAGCCATATAAAGTCGTTTCACCGCTTCTTTAACGCATCCGGAAGGTATTCTTGTGCTATTCGTATAATAGAAGAACATTAAAATTTTACGATATTATTTCCCGATGTTATTTCGGTTACTTGAATGAGACACAAAACTTACTATAATTAGTCTTCTCAAGGATTTACATACAATAATATAATATGTAAATACAATGTCCTCGTAAGAAAATTTCTGCTGAAACTGAGAATTCTAGAAATTTATCTTTACGATCTCTATATTGAATTTTGACCTAGTTACTGAAATTGTAGAATAACATCCTAGTTTCACGATTTTATGCAAAGTGATGCAAGACGAAACTCAAATTTCAATACTACTCATTCCAAAAGTTTCTTCCAAATTAAGTTTCGAGCGAGTAGGTCCTTATCTACCGCTTTCGCGTGTTTACAGAGAAATCTCTATGGATGTGAGTATAAAGGAGTCGGCGATACATCGTGCAAAAACCCTGACGCTAAGGCGACTAAAGTGTTCGGATTCCGAAAGTACTCCCCGTAGTACGATTACCGAACTTACCTAGAACAAAGAACATAAGGCTGAATTAGCGTGAAGGTAATGGCACATTCGTTTCAATGCACAATTTAGCGACAAACAGCTGCCGTAAATGCTGATAACACTATAACGGGGTGCTTTTACGTGAAATGATATCGCGTCGCCCATCCCTTTTTACGCTACCGACGTGCGACGCGCTACCTTACGTAGCTCCGCTCCCTGGTTATGCGTGCGAAAGTCCGCGAGTTTAATGTCATTTCGTCCCTCATTTGTGATTCATGAAATCGTCCAAACTTTCGTGTCCCCCTACCGTGCTCTGAAAGCGAGCCACCGCGATCCCATTTCAGCCGTCCCACAGGCTCGACCCGAATTCCGAAGCTGTCGGATAACCAAATAGCGAAATCGATCTATCCATACCTGCACGCCTGTATCTCGCGAATGTATGTTTCGAACTCTCAATGTCGCGAAAGAATATATTATTCAATTATTTTCGTTTAATATTGAATGATTTCGTTAAATTTGAAGGAAGAAAAGCGCGTCATATGCATATATATATATATATATATATACACACACCTGATGTAAAACACGTTACATGTCATTTATATGGAAATTTCATGAGTACACATTCGACGAGTAAGTTCGACAAATGCCGCATACATTGTATGCTCTCCTCTCGTACTTTGAGTAAAGTTCGCACATGCTTTAAAACCACAAAGATGGCAGAGAGCACTCTACTGTAATTAGCGGAAGACAAGTAATTTTCAAGTCACATTCTCTGTGAGTCGACTTTGACTTTTACTAATGTTATCTCTAGAAATTCTGACTACTATTGCTTTACTTTGAGCACTTTTGTCAACGCAATATTGTGGATATCTTATGAATCGTAATAATTATTCGAATTAAAAGCATAGCACTCTATAAATTAATTTCGTTGTAATAAATATTTAAAGAGTTCGGTCACTCGCAGAGAAAGATAAATATCAAATAAATTTCTAATTTGCGAACATATGTTTGCAATTAGCAAAAGAAACGATAATGAAAAAAATAAGATGTTAATATTATAATATATGGTGATAATTTGGAAAGAAATTACCAGCAATAGAAAAAAGTATTAATCTGATTGACGATGAAAAGTATTATATTCGAATATAAAATTATATTTGAATATATACAGCGTTTGGAAGCTAGAAACTGTGCATCGCGTGTAAAACTGCTTGCCAACGCAAAAATATTACTTGAAGAATAGGAAAAAAAAAAACACAAGTATATTATTATCAATTTTTAAAAATATTTCGCAAAAACTAGGCCGACTAGAGGATAAAGAGAGCACTCTTTCCCTCATAAATTTGCCGTTATTCGATTCAACTTCGTTCTGAATTTTTACAAGGGTCCGCGCAAACGTAAAGCTGAATTTTACACCGGGTAATTGGAATCGCAGGCGGAAATTGATACCACAATAACAATGTTGATGACATGTACTCGATACCCGACATCTCCTTGAAGAACAGAAAGGAATAAAGAAGAGGAAGGAATGGGGTGCGGGGAGATAGGGCGTCCAGACGAAGCAACCGAGTCCCTCAAAGCAGCATCGTCGTAGGAAGGAAGTCAATTCGCCCAGAAGCGTCTTATTTAAAAGTTTGTATCGGGCAGAAAAGAAAAAGAGAGAAAAAAAATGAGAGAGAGAGGCATGTTTCCGAGAGAGCGGGAGCGAAGGGCGTCGCGCAGCTAAATTGTCCGTGAAGAGCTCGAGGGCGAGAAAGAAGTGCCAAAGATTCAGTAATTTATCTGTGACCATCTAGAGTGGCAGAAAAGAAAAAAAATGAGGAATGAATCGAGCCTTAATGAAAAGTCATTCACCGATCTGCCTCGCATCTTTTTCTCCAGAGACGCCTCCTTCTTCATGAAATTTGCCGAACTGAAGAGTTTGCGCGAAGTACCATTCGCAATCATTGACTGGTCCATTCTCCAATAGTTCGTGAAAGCACTTTTATTATCTTGCGCAGTGTCATCAGAAAAAAAAAGAAAACGTGTATCATCGCCGATAGATAGTTTCCAATAAAATATTCGGCTTGTTTTTCTTATGTCACTTAAGCTAATAAAGAAATAAAAATTTAGGTGTTATCGTGTTGAAAGCTTTCGATAACACATAGCCTGTACACAAGCGTTTCACGTTCCAGCTAATTCAATTGAAATCGCGCCAAGTGTGACGCAAACAATGGTAGCGATAGAGCCAATATTTCTCTCCGCTTCGTATAAAAAAGTCAGCAGGTTACCATCGACGACGGACTGTTTCCAACGGCTCTTAATTACGATATTCCGTGCACGGAAACTATATTGACCCTTTGAAAATCAACGAAATGGACACATATAGGATGGAGCTTGCTCTCACGTACAAGTGTGTAATTCGTAGTCGTGTTCGGTTCTTATTACTACATGTCCAGCCCGCACCGGTGAAAAGGCGCAATCAAGATTTGTCGCCGCGTGTAACTAAATGCGTCGTGACATATGCATCGCCACACCGTGTCGTTTCATCTTATTTCGCACTCTCATTTGCGTGGCTGTTGTTGCTGCTTCATTGCTGCAAATTGCTTGACTGAAATAATTGCTATATCTGCGCTTTTTATTAAATATTTGAAAAAAGATGCAAAAAGAATTTTAAGTCACATGTTTGCATGTGGAAATCACAAGAAAAAATATTTTTTTGGCAACTATTTATCTTTGATGCGTGAGTTAAGTTACAGATATATAGACTTTTTATATATAAGTGTCTAAAATAAAATTTTTAAAAAACTTATAAAGAAACGCCAGTTTTTGTCTTGAACTTTAGAAAAAAAGTTGATACAAACAAATTGATAGACGAAATGAAGACGGAATTGAAGACGTACATTCTCAAAGTTCGAACGAGCGTTGTGATTTCATCGCCGACATTCGCATACCGGCATTGAGATTCCGAAGAGCGCGTAGCGAAACAAAATTATGGCCGCGCGAGGGACCATCGATAGATTCGCGCAATCTTGATGAATTTTTAGAAACGGACAAAGTCGGGGCGCGTCCACAAAGTCCTTGATAACGATGCCGAAAATAGAAGATGCCCGCAAGCTTGTAGGCCGGGCGGTAACGAGAGAAACTGCGGCGTTCATTTAGCCATGTTTGTTCTTGTCCGTCCTTTCCCAGGGGCCATGGGGACCGCGTCGATGTTGTGACTTAATTATACGCCATTCAGAGGCGTGTCTCTTGCACAAACTGCGCCGACAGTCCGTATCCCGGTCATAGTGACCATATACCAAGAACTACGTTTGCAAGAAGTATATATTTGTGTATTGAATACATATTCAGTATTTTCGATCTACGTTTCAACATTATAATTAAAAAAAAAACATAGAATCAATCTTTTCTCAACTAAATTTTAGTCGAGTTGTTACATCAAACTTTTTTCAAATCGTTCGCGGTTGAAAAACAAACATAATTGTTATATACATATTGTATATATTATCCAGTGCATATGAGTTAACATTTTTGTATACTTGATATTTAATTGTATATAATAATCAAATTTTATATATTAAAAGTTTATATATTATGCCGATATTATTCGAGAATATATTATTTAAGATATTCTTGCACACACAGTTATATACATATATACGTATAAAGTCATTCATATGTCGCAACCGAACCCGATAAGGGCAGGATAATGAGTGGCAATTTGAAGGCATCCCTAACGATAAGTATCTCGTTATGTGGGAGTTATGATGGATTTGATCCAACGACGTAACAGTGAATCGACAACGACGCCCACGTCGCCTCGCTGGAATAACGATAATAATAACTGACAAGGAAATCCTACTTGATGGCTGTAGATGTGTTTCGATAATGATAAGTTGTCAATAGCGCTCAAATGATTTTATATTGCGTTATTTTAACAGAAAACAATAATGTAACGTAAATTGTTTAAGCAATATTTTACTATAACAAGATAGAATTTATTTAAAAATTTGCAGTAAGAAAGATTCGTTCTCAAAAATCAAATGTATAGAAAAGAATACAGTTTTATATGTGTAGTGCGCTCCGCGCACGCCATTCTTCGGTTTTATGTTAAAAAAATGATATTAAAAAAAAATAATATAAAGTTTGTTTAAACTCGATTAATTTTTTTCACAGAAATTGGCTGATTAGAGCGTTCATTTGCTAAATAAATTTTAAAATAATAATATGTTAAAAAATTAAAATAGTAATATGTTGTAAATAATATGTTATAATATCTTATTTTCGATTAATATTTTTTGACAGAAATCAGCTGATAACTGTCACAAATATTAATCGAGTTTAAAGTATTATATAACATATTATTTAATACATATTATATTATTTTAATTTTTATAACATATTATTTTTAAAATTAATTAGTAAATTAACGCTTTAATCAGCTGATTTCTGTCAAAAAATATTAATAAAATTTGCTAATAAAATATTCTAGCTTAGCTATTTATATTTATATTGTGTATGTTATAATTTGCTAATTAAATTTTAAATTATTTAAAAATAATAATATGGTAAAAGTTATAAAATAGTAATATATGTTGTAAATAATATGTTATAATACCTTATTCTCGATTAATATTTTTTCTTTCTAAAGCTATATCTTTTCGAACGAATCTCCTTCGAGTTTTAATTAATTATTAATATTAAGTCATGTACTCGTATGTATGTATATAGTACCGCGCGCGCTATTAGAGTGAAGTTGCCGATGTTCGTAGCTGCGGTCATTACAGAAACGCCGCGAGTATCAGGCAGTTGGAGCTGCGTCCCGCTGTGATTAATTAGTAAGCATAATCGTTAGAAACGATGTCTAACCTTTGTATTGTAATATTTATCAATCGCATATCATAATTTCAACGTTAATATAATAGTCGTAATTGTTCGAAACGCATATTTCGTGAAAAATTCGATGCAAAATCTCTTGCCAACATAACCCAACTTAATCTGTTTTCACGCGCGCGAATGTGTTGCGATCCGTATGGATATATCTATCGTTAATTCTAGCTTACATATTTATATTGTGTATGTTATAATGCGAAATAATAAGATTATTCTAATATATATGTATTTTATTTGTTACAGGTGCGATACACAGTGCGATTCACGCGTCGTGTCGGGAATACCGCGTAAAGTGTCGCGCGTCGGGAATGCCATGTAAAGTTTGGCGTGTCGGGAGTGCCGTGTAAAGTGTCGGGCGATCGTAATTATTCGTATTTTCGCGAGTGTCGTAAGTGCTACCATGAGAGGAGGAGGAGGCCCGGGGAGGCATCGGGCGACAGCGGGGCAACTGCGAGGTATGCAAAATAAAACATTTTTTCTAAACTACATTTTTTCTAAACTACATTGTTTATGAGATATTCGACACACACATATGTATATACATAATTTGAATTTTTTGTTTTCAGATCAATGTGCTGTGTATGCTGTCGGTGAGTGAGAAATTATTTATTTTATAATATTTTTATAGCGGTAAAGGACTGTTTGTTTTTGTAATTTTTGCACGTACAATTGTCACATAATTGTATCTATTTGTGTGTGTGTAATTGTGTAATCGTCGAAAGTAGTAACATCTGCAATCTCTTCTTGTTGGAAGGATTTAGAAAGTTTGAAGAGTTTTCGGTAATAATTTAGATGCGAACTAAAGAGAATCTAAAGACAAGAGTCTGGCAATATTATTCAGACGGACGCATTAGCTCTCACAATTTCACTTCGCGAATCTTATACGCAGCATCGAGAATCTGACGCGAGCATTTACTATTTTACTATGTAGATAGGCAGCGCCTTACTTCGCACATTAGTCACGTCGAGAACACTTAATTGCTTGCGATTATGAAGGCTAGAGAATGTGGAACATAGCGTAATCGTTTGTAAAAGTCAAGGGTGAAATGCGCAAAATTGAAACGAACTCGAAATACGTGTTGCCAAATAGATAATTTTATTGTTACAATAGTTACATAACGAGGTATTTATTAAAGAAGAGCGGGAAGAAAGTTTTAAATATCTCAAATATCTGCGATGCACGTGGAATTCGAGTAAGTAATTGCGAAGCTCTGCCTTAGGTTTCACAAAGTCAACCTATACTGGAACGGATCAAATTGTTCGAAGCGGACAATAGAACTGTTAGAAAGTTAGGGTTCTCTACTTCTTTGTCTTCTTTGAAAAAAGCTTTCCTCTCGCGGCTCCTTTTTTTCTGAGAGGTTTCGTCAATTAGCTAATTCTTTCGGCGAACTGGCTTTTTTTATGACCGACCTTCTATTCCTTTTAACCTATCCAAGTACAAAAGCCAAAGCCTTCGAACTTTAGAAAATACATACGTGCGCGAATCATGAAGTCTTATATGTATAACAAGCAAATAATTTCACATTCGCTTTGTCATATTTTATTAAATCTCTAAATGAATGTTTATACGTATCTCTTTAAAGTAATGTAAACTTGTTTAAAGCGCCGATACTTTTTAATACGCAATTTGTAAAAATTAAATTAATCTCTTCCGCGATAAAGTTAAAAAAACACGTAAATTAATTAAGTTTTTTTCTCTGTGCTTTATATAACAAAACAAAATTGTTTACCATATTTATTATACATTTAACACGCGTTTATATTTATCACACAACACAACAGTGGTGCACAAAAAGAACTCTAGATATTTAATATCATTGACAAAAACAACTGTGCTCGCGTTCTTTTTTAAATATTTTATTCCGCATACATTCGCGCCATATATATATTGTAGTGCTCGCGTGTTCTTCCTAAAGCAATTTTCAGATTTATATATGCAATATGTGCAAGCTCGCTTCATACGAGCCGTCGACACAGTGGCAGAGTTCTATTCCTCTTAACAAATAAATAAATCACCTTGGGTCCAGCTGATTTATGTGACGGAGTTTCAGCCGTTTCACTCGGTAATATTCCATCATGCCGGATGTGGGCGCAAACTCGTATGACCCGCGACAGGAAAACCGAAAACGTAATCGCGCAAATTGCAGTGCTTTGCACGAGTATATATATATACACCAGGATTCTGCGGCAAGCCGGCCAGACGTTTTTGCCCGCATGCGTATTTTGGTGCGAGCGAGTGCGTTTCCGACTTTACTCACGTGTTGATTTTCGCGTTCATGGGTAAATAAAGGGATTTCGTTCGTCGCGCTCGTACCATACCGTTATTTTGAAGATATTTTTCGCAGTCCGGTTGGCGAGTATTATTTTAACAGAAGAGAACCCGCGCTGAAACGCCAGGTTACCTAGCTATGCTCTAGTATCTAGTGGAAATCAATAGGAACGTACCGTATCTTCGAGATGGAGGGAAGGGGGGAATATCCCAAATATATATTCAAAAAAAAATATTATTATATATACATATATATCTGAAGATCCAAAGGGAAAGGTAACGTGCGCTTTTGAAATTACCGTGAACGAATATATATTTACCAGAGCTCTTCCTCTCCGAGGTAATATTTTCCCAAAATTCCAAGTCACAGCGCGATTGATTTTTCCGTGTGCCATCAAAATTCTAGCTACGTCGGAATAGCCCCGACTTTGCAGAGGTTACACAGAAGATATCGGCTTTCACGAGCAACGTGACGGATCTTTCCTTCGTTTATCGGAGGAGGGCGAAAGAAAATCTTGCGATCCGGCGATACGGTGGAATATTCGACGTAACACGTCCAGAACGGTGTCGGAGTGTATGTAAGTAGAGAGAGGAAGACGGCGGAGGGTGACGCGGTAAAGCGGTCTGCCAATAACGCGAGAGAGAGACCTTTGTGTGGGCCGAAGGTACGAGGCGTCGAGGCATCGCATAGCTTCTCTCTGAACGCCCCTTACGTCGCCGATCGCCTCGGTAACCCCTCTGCCAAGGGATGGCTGCAGGCTCTCACTCGACTGCCTTCTCTCCAGCATGGCGAAGGCTCGAAAGGGCATCAAAGAAAAAGCCGAACGCCCGCCATTTGATTTGCGCGAAATCGCGAAGGGACTCCAAACGATAATGTCTACCAACAGCTGCGTGTGCAAACCGTTTTGCGGAAATTACCCGGCGAGAAACGACTCATTTGTACGAGGGTGTGTTTAGACCGATTCCTTATTACAGCTCCACAAATGATACCTCTATTAAGAATTAGATGATAAACGTAACGCGAGATACGACGCATAAATGTATGACAGAGAGCTTAGAAGATACGCGAATAGATTTTGATGCTTCGCTACAATTTGCAGATATCAGCATTTTTACCGCTAGCCGGAAAGAGCGAGAGAGAGAAAGAGAGAGTGTACAAAGTCTCGAAAGCAATTTAAGGTCCAGGAATTTTCTTTGACCTCCGAACACCGTTCGCTTCGCAGAGGCTCGAGCAGGGACACGCAGCCCCATCTAGCCTTCCCCTTTTTCATTTTCCCGGTAGCCACGTCGTGGCTACTAGATTAAAAACTAAAAGTTCGCTGGGTGCGTTAGTGCGGCAAATAATTGAAAGAGTTTTTTAACGGGATGTCCCTTTCCCCGAGCGTCGCGACGTTGGCGCCGCTTCCGCTTCTATCTTCTGTCTTTGGCCACCCGTTCTCGCTATTCGACGAAACGACTGCAGAAGGAAGAGCCCTCAAGTCGGCGAGCAGCTTTTTAAAACAATGTAATTGTTAATTTGGAGACGGAGTACAATTTCACGTTCCCCGTTCGTTCAAAGGGGAAGAACGCGAGGATCGGGGTGGGTAGGGACGAAAATAAGCACCAACGGGCTGAAGGGCGATGACAAGAGAATGGAAGCTCGGCGCAAAGGCGACAAAGACACTGTCATTATTTCAAGAACGATAGTCAATTTAAATTAACAGTGCTAGAGAGCTCGAAAGACGATCTTCTCTCCCCCTTCACTTTATCTTTTTCTCTCACGTATCTAATAAGTAACCTCATTCCGTATTAATGCGAGTATTAGCAGCGACATCCGTCTGCGTGTTTTTTGAAGGTCCAAAATTGCAATTTGCCTTCTGAGCAAATAGCACGGGTATATATCAGATAATGTTAAATTTTCGCTCTCGGGGATCACGGAATCGTCATTTTTCTTCCGGTCGACTCTGCTCGGACGACAGGAAACGGCACGGACCGTCGCGACTGAATCAAAAGATATGCCGCTTCTCGTACTCGGGGACGGAGGCAATTCCGACACGATATATCCGCATACCGGATACTTTTATCGTACCTCGTTTCGAGATAAAAACGCCGCGCGTCTTATTCATAATTCTCCATCTCATCCTTTCCGTAGTTCCCGGGCACATCCCAGGATTTAAGGCATGCCCACGTCGCGTTTCCACTTGGCGTCCGTGCGCGCTGCAAATACGATCCTGAAAGGAATCGCTTTTAAAGAGGATATTTCTATCGGGGTATAAGCGCCCGGCCGTTTACGTATTCATAGAGGTGGAACGAATGCGTGTAACTTTATTAAAGGCGAGTGGCTCTTCCCGATCTGCCGCTCTTCGTCTCTTTGCTAGGAATAAAATTCGGAAAGTTCAACGGGCGTGCAAAAGAGCCGTCGATGGGTGTCCCAAGCGATAGAAAGGCGAGCGAGAAAGAGAAAGAGATAAAGAGATTGTATATAAGACCGCGACGTAGAAAGCATTACGACGACGGAGAGGAATCTCCGGAGGAGCGCGATGGTTCTTAAAACTGACCATATTTCGGTGATATTGTCCATATATGAAAGAGACTCGATCTAACCTCTGCCATCCAGACGGGCACATTCCATCTCGCGAAGACCTCTCCTTTTATACCAGCGTAAGCTAGAAATATCCTCAGTTTTATCATTTCAGACCTGGTCTTCATTTTATACGTTCCTGACTCGCGCCCGTCCCCGCGCAGTCCCCGGTGCTCCCTTAGCCTCTTTACGAACCACGGGAATGAGTCGTAGCCGGGAGCTTTTCCCCAAGAGGGGAAACGCGAGAGTGTTTGTAGCCGCTCGAGTCCTCGTCCTCCGAGTATACGATAGCCACCGCCACGTTCGCGTCCTACCGCCTTTCCTTTTTCTTTCTTTTCTTCACAAGCGACGACTTTTTCCATCTTACGCCAACACCGCGCGTCGAGCTTTCTTCCTTTCGTGTCTTCTTCTTCTCTTTCCCTCATTCTCTCTTCCTCTCGCCGATTCGCACACAAGCCTTTTCAATAAATCGAGAACATAATGTGCTCCGGAGCATTTGCCAATAGGTCGAAATGGGCAGCCGGAAGGCCCGACTGCATACTCGAATCAATATTGTCAGATTGATGCTGCCGATAAGAATAGGGATTACGACTCGTTATGGCGAACGCTCGAATATATTACGTTTGCACATTATTTTCGATATTATTATAAGAACACGTCACATTATTCTCACACATCATAAATGCATAGAAAACAGCGTAAATAAACTCGATTAAAGTCAAAGCTGGTCGATACGTTTATAATTTCTGTAATCATCGCTTTTTTAAAAATTTGATTTTGAAATAAATATTTATAAATCTTTAGATAAAATTATAGCGTCTAGTTTAAAAAAATATATAAGTTGCTTATTTTATTATTTTCTTTTTTTTTCAAAGAAATGTAAATTTAAATTTCACGGAAAAATGTAAAGTTTTATAAAGTTATTATATATAAATGCTCAATTTTAAAGACAAACGCTTTATATACATCCAGTAAGAAACAAGTTTTCTATAGCGAACTGTAAAAGTATACGTGTAGTACGCTTGCTATCCCTTCAGGATACTTGTCAATACTGTCCAATTTCGCGGGATACTACGTGCTTCCTCTTTCAATATCTGCCACGTCGCACACTGGAAAGTACCTAAAACCGACAGTGAATTGGTATTACCAGACGTCCGACACTTTAACACTAGCAACATGCTTTGTCTCCTTCGACTCGGCGATTCTGATCGATCGCTCGTGATCGTCCGCACACCTAGACATCCGAGGACTTTTGCCAATCTATTCCGAAGCTCTACGATTGATCCGGCATGAGACGCAATTACCATACTCCAATCTATAGCCTCTATCTCTCTTCCTACCCCTCACCCTTTTCTCTCTCTCTCTCTCTCTCTCTATTCCGCGGGCGATGGGCCGGATAACTTCCGGTTCGTCCACCGATAGCCTACGGTTAAACGTTGCCGCCTTCCATTACCATTATTGCCTAACGTCATTCACTAATCCATCTACCGAGCCGAGCCATCGATCGATCGCCGACCGTAAAAATCGTGGTCGCCGTGGAACAGGTATTGTAACTGTACTCAATTTTATTACTTCGAGCCAAGTCGACACTTTTACAGCCTCGGCTATTTAGAAGCCTCGGCTTTACATGATATCATCGCGTCGGGTAAAAAATATTGCAAGATAGCTTTTGATAAAATGTTGATGGATAATAATTAGTCATGAGTCATTATAAAGATATACAGAATTAAAATGTCTCCTTCATTTAGATCGCTTTCGAATAGATTGCTGCAAGTTTTTTGCCGCGAAGCCATCTGTTGAATATCGCTATATTGTGCTAGTAGATATTCCGAGCATTTTCTAGTAAAAACATTAATTAATTCAGTTTTATTACACGAAGATTTTTACGAAGATATTAGATTTTTGGATTTACATTGTAAATATACTTGTTGTTATCTTAGTGTTTAATATAGAATGCTAAATTGACACAGTTTTGAAAATATTCAAATAAAGCATAACCAAATTTTAGCGTTTTTATTAGCAATTTGTTGCTCCATTTTCAATTTGCTCCCTTCGTTCTTAATCTTGAGACTCTATTCCGCGTTGTCCCGCAGCAGCGCGAAGCTCTTCGAGGTCGGCATTACAGATGATGTCGGCCAAGTTCGCGAGAGTAACACGCGGGAAAACGGAAAATAAATGCAAAACGCAACGGCGGTCGAAAAAAAAGCAGCGACGGATGTAACGGAAGGGTTTACCGGGCGTAGGCGAACCCGGGGCGACTAACAGTAGCAGTGGTTTCTCTTTACGCTCCGGCGGCTCAGCATCCGCAACAGTAGCACACACCAGTCGGATCTTCTTTACGAGCGTTGCGGTTGCGCGTCAGGCGAAAGAGAGATCGCGCCCCGCTTCACCGTTCTCGGGGGAGAAGGGAAAGAGGGGACGCGCTCCACTTTTTTAATCCCGGAATTGTATTTATGCGCGTACAATGGCTCTTCCCTGTCCCATTACTTTTCTACCGTCCAGCCAGTGCCACCCTGCCCCGTTCTCAACGTCCATTCCGTCCATTTCGGCAAGGAGATTTTCGTGACCGTGCTCGAGATTTTCGGGCGCGCATTGTTTCGGAATTCTCGCTCGACGAAATAAAGGGATTTCATCGATAGCATCGCGCTGCATTGTTTTACGCCAATAGAGTGCTATCGATCGCAAATACATGTCTAGTTTTACGTGTTTATCTAAATAAAGTGCAACAGAAGTGTGTCGTCTACAAAATTCGAACGTTTAACAACAGTTATATAAGAATAAGGAGCTTTGTCGCATTAGATATATTTGTCTCTGAGAATGAAACGATATATATATATCGTTTATTTATTTCTGTCAATCTAATTATAAATTTTTTTTTGATTGATATATACTGATTTTTATAAATTATAATATAGTTGCTCATGTATTCTTTTCCAACAGTTCTAATCAACGCACGTTAAATCGAGATAATGAGACTGCTACTCGAAAGCTCGAAACATGTTACGTAATCTCATGTAATTCGATATTGTACATATGCAAATTCGTGGCAGTCAATATTGTTACAGTGAAAATCGTTACCGTGTCCCCGCTCCGATATGTCATTGTATCGGCCTTGTCGCACGGTTCGGTTGATAAGCAAAAAACCTCAAATATGTCGAACCGACTTTAGGAAGCTATGAGAAAAAGATAAGATAGGCAAATAGGAGCAAAAAAGAAGAGAGAGAGAGAGAGAGAGAGAGAGAGAGAGAGAGAGAGAGAGAGAGAGAGAGAGAGAGAGAGAAAGAAGGGGCGAACGAGAAAGAGCGCGCATTCATTTTCCGCAGTCCAATTTCAAGGGAGCTCTAAAGCGCTCGTTTATATCCCCCGGCATCGTCCATAGATGGTGGCGAGAAGCGCGACGCTAGAAATGTGCAAGTCAAACAGCTTGACTCAGCGGTTTATCCGACCTAGCATGCGCTCGCGAGTGCACGCGCTCACGCAGATAGGAGAAGCTCTTTGCGCGCATTTACGATCGCGTGTTTTACCGATGTACAATGCTATGTTAGCGCTATATATCGTCGTATAAGCTTCGTTGAGAAAGGCCTCTCTCGTTCCGCCTTTCTTTCACTCCGTAACGTCGCGGTCGCGTCATCGATACCGTCTTGTAACAGAGGCGCCGTCATTCCTGGCACTCGTTCGGTAGATATACAGCCGGTGTTGCGTTATACGGCAGGTGTTAAATAAATTTTCGATGTTACTACCATTCGCGAAGAAGCGCAGTCTCGACGGCAATCGCCACCCGGAGTTACGGCAGCTGAAGCGCAACCATCGATATATAAGCGCATCTCTCGCGCGTAGGAAGAGAATAACCCTCGCGCGTCACATCTCCTCTCTCTTCCCCATCGCTTCCCGCCGTCGTCGTACGTATCTCTGTGGTGGTGTACGTGGAAATCTATTATTAAGGACCGCGAGCAGCGCAAAGAGAGAAGTTTACGAGGCGATGTAAAATACGCGAGAGATTCCCTACAATCATAAAGGGCAAAAATACCTTCCTCTTCCGCTCTCCTTCCTTCCTTCTTTCTCTCTCTTTCCTCCTGTCTCTTTCCCACCTCGCAAACTTCATGGCCCTTCCGTTTTTATACTTCTTCTTTCGCCGTCACCACCTTTTTCCATGGCATCGCGCGCTCACCGTTGAACCAGATAAAACTATAACTTTTGCCGTCGCGTTTGGTACCACGTCGCACACACCGGCAAGCCTTTGCGTTGCACACGCACCGACAAGGCTTTACTGTTCCCTGCGAATACGGGGAAGACGAGACACGGCAGGGAGAAACACGGGGGAGGGGGGGACGTTTTAAAAGCGCCTTCTTTAAAAACCCCCACGTCGAATCGCACCTGGAAAATCCGCCGTTGCGTTGCGCGCCTGCCTAATCTGGCCCGGGGCGCGAGATCGTAAATCCTCCTACGTCAAACGCGAGTCTGGAAGAGGAGCTCCAAGGTACGCAGGTGCGCGGATTGTCTCGATGAATCTTTCGCGATAGGGCCTGGTGCATAAAGCGCCGCAATCTTGGCTGCAAATAAAATCGTCTCGCCAGCTTATGTTTTTTTTCTCTTTTTTTACAGTCTTCTGATGCAGAGACGTTGTTCGCCGGTAGATGCGAAAAAAGAGATTTACATAATTAGAAAGCACATTATATTTTGAAGTTAATAATATTCCGTATATAATTATCTACCGGTAATATTCATTATTAAATACTATCTCTCTCTCTCTTTCTCTCTCACATATTTCTCGATTACCGCACCCTGCTTTACGGCTGATCCAACTCGTAATTATATTATTTACTATTTACGTTGCATTCGTCAATATTTGATAAAAGTGATTGTATGTGCGGCGTGTATAGTTGGTAGTGGCACGGTAAATAGAAAATAATTTCGTGATGGACGTATGTGTACATCCACAGGAGGCACAAACATCACCGATCGTACACTCTTCTTGCGGATTTAATAACTCCAAGTTTAATTAACTATCGAAACTCGACCGATCGATTTCCCCGGAGTTCTTCCGTCGAGGATACAGTCTACTTTTGATCCCCCAGTCTTCTCTCCCGTCATCCAACTCGGTCCAGGACCATCGACCAAAGTCCATAATCCCCGGAGACTAAAGATCCATCCTCTTTTCCTCGCTGACCTTTTATGTACGTTTCCACTGCCATCGAGGAATGACGAAGGTCGACGAAATTCTTCCGCGCGCGTTTATACTGTCCTCTCGCAACTTATCTTTCGCAGTTTTAAGGACGAAAAGCACCGCCATCATACGTTGAACCACTCGACCGAAATTATTCCGCCCAATCTCGCGTGTCATCGGCACTATGTGTTAGCAAACTGAAAGAAAAAAATAAAAAGTAAAAAGTAGAAAGAGAGATAATACGCGATCCGTGTGACTTTTAGAGAAACTTCTCTTCGCCGAAAGTTTTTGGCACTTTTCGGTAACGTTGCGCGCGCGCCGATGTCGTTCAGAATCGCATGGCCCGCGGCTTTCCCCATCTGAAGAAACTACTAACGAGAAAGAAAGCAGTGAAACGGGAGCGAAAAAGTGTCAGAGAGGAGTAGACGAGCATTACCGCCCATCGGAACACGATGAGCTGAAAGTGTCAAAGATTTGCCAAAGATTTCGCGCTGGAAGATGCATGGATTGTTTAGTTCTATTGCGCAAAAGAAAGATTCGTTTTTGAAATATGTACTGAAAATAAAGTAAAAGTATCTTATTTATTAATATTCGTTAATATTTATTTCTTTAAGAGAAAAGTGATATTTATTTTTTTTGAGCTACATGAAATTTCAA
Source organism: Prenolepis imparis (assembly GCF_030444845.1). Classification (NCBI taxonomy): domain Eukaryota; kingdom Metazoa; phylum Arthropoda; class Insecta; order Hymenoptera; family Formicidae; genus Prenolepis; species Prenolepis imparis. The sequence goes on from NW_028141160.1 coordinate 16,651,268, forward strand.
AATCGCAAATTTAGTATAATTTATTATCAAATCAGTATAAAATCTGGGGTATCATATATACATATACATGTATATTTACATATTTATATTCCCACATATGTATTATATAAATTTTTGTGTAATAATAAATAAAAAATATAAACAAATCGTTACTGTAGGGTCCTATTAATCCTATTAAGTAGAAAAGCCATAGCATAAAGCAGACAGTACCGCCAAATATGAAATGCTGGTATCATATATGTTTAAATATTTATATATTCATAATATGTATCATAAATTTTTGTAATGATATATAAGAAATTGAGATAAACCATCACTGCAGAGTCCTGTTAAGTAGAGAAACCACAGTATAAAGCGGACAGTATCACCAAGTATGAAATCTGGTTTCGTAATCATATAACTTACATTTGTAATTTAAAAGTGTATAGAGAAATATAATCTATGTTTAAATATTTATTCCCATAATGTGTATATATATAATAAATTTTTATGTAATAATAAGTGAAAAAATGAGTTATACTCTGTCATTGTAGGGTCTTGTTAAGTAGAAAAACCATAGCATAAAGCGGACAGTATTATCAAATATGAAATCAGGTGCATCAAATATGTTTATATATTTATATTCTCGTAATATTATATATTGTTATTTAATAATAAGTAAAAAATTAAAATAAATCATTATTGTAGGACCCTGTTAAGTAGAAAATACATAGCATAAAGCCGACAGTATCACTAAGTATGAAATCTAGTTTTATAATCACATACTTTTTATTTCTATTTAAAAATACAGTTTTTCTACTTAACAAGACCCTACAATGACGGTATATTTTGTTATTTAACATCACATAAAAATTTATAAAAAAACATATTATAGGAATAAATATATAAACATATTTCTTTGTATACTTTTTAATTAGAAATGTAAATTATATGATTATAAAACTAGATTCCATACTTGGTGATACTGTCCGCTTTATGCTATGGTTTCTCTACTTAACAAGACTACAATAATGATTTATTATAATTTTTTACTTATTATTAAATAAAAATATATAATATTACGAGAATATAAATATATAAACATATTTGATACCCCCGATTTCATATTTAGTGACAATGTCCGCTTTATGCTATGGTTTCTCTACTTAGCATGAGCCTAAAATGATGATTTATCTCATTTTATTATTTATCATTACATAAAAATATATAATAAATAGTACGAATATATAAATATTGAAACATATAATACCAGACCTCATACTTTGTGATACTGTCGACTTTATGCTATGGTTTCTCTACTTAATAAGACCCTGCAATGACGGTGTAGTGAAATCTTTTTATATTAATGTTTTAAATATTTATATTCTCATAATGTGTATTGTGTATTATAAATTTTTATCTATTGATGTGTAAGAAAATGAGATAAACCGTGATTGTAGGCTCCTGCTAAGTAGAGAAACCATAGCATAAAGCGGACAGTATCACTAAATATGAAATCAGTGGTATCAAATATGTTAAAATATTTATATTCTCGAAATATTTTATATTTTTATATAATAATAAGTAAAAATTAAAATAAATTATTATTGTAGGGTCCTGTTAAGTAGAAAATCCATATCATAAAGCGGACAGTATCATCAAGTATGAAATCTAGTTTTATAATCACATAATTTTCATTTCTATTTAAAAATACAGTTTTTCTACTTAACAAGACCCTACAATGACGGTATAATTAATTTTTTTATTAATCATTACATAAAAATTTATAAAGAAACATTATAGGAAGAAATATATAAACATATTTCTTTGTATACTTTTTAATTAGAAATGTAAATTATATGATTATAAAACTAAATTTAATATTTGGTGATACTGTTCGCTTTATGCTAAGGATTTTCTACTTAACAGGACCCTACAATAATAATTTATTTTAATTTTTACTTTTTATTAAATAAAAATATATAATATTACGAGAATATAAATATATAAACATATTTGATATCCCCGATTTCATATTTAGTGACAATGTCCGCTTTATGCTATGGTTTCTCTACTTAGCATGAGCCTAAAATGATGATTTATCTCATTTTATTATTTATCATTACATAAAAATATATAATAAATAGTACGAATATATAAATATTGAAACATATAATACCAGACCTCATACTTTGTGATACTGTCGACTTTATGCTATGGTTTCTCTACTTAATAAGACCCTGCAATGACGGTGTAGTGAAATCTTTTTATATTAATGTTTTAAATATTTATATTCTCATAATGTGTATTGTGTATTATACATTTTTATCTGTTGATGTGTAAGAAAATGAGATAAACCGTGATTGTAGGCTCCTGCTAAGTAGAGAAACCATAGCATAAAGCGGACAGTATCACTAAATATGAAATCAGTGGTATCAAATATGTTAAAATATTTATATTCTCGAAATATTATATATTTTTATATAATAATAAGTAAAAATTAAAATAAATTATTATTGTAGGGTCCTGTTAAGTAGAAAATCCATATCATAAAGCGGACAGTATCATCAAGTATGAAATCTAGTTTTATAATCACATAATTTTCATTTCTATTTAAAAATACAGTTTTTCTACTTAACAAGACCCTACAATGACGGTATAATTAATTTTTTTATTAATCATTACATAAAAATTTATAAAGAAACATTATAGGAAGAAATATATAAACATATTTCTTTGTATACTTTTTAATTAGAAATGTAAATTATATGATTATAAAACTAAATTTAATATTTGGTGATACTGTTCGCTTTATGCTAAGGATTTTCTACTTAACAGGACCCTACAATAATAATTTATTTTAATTTTTACTTTTTATTAAATAAAAATATATAATATTACGAGAATATAAATATATAAACATATTTGATATCCCCGATTTCATATTTAGTGACAATGTCCGCTTTATGCTTTGGTTTCTCTACTTAGCATGAGCCTAAAATGATGATTTATCTCATTTTATTATTACATAAAAATATATAATAAATAGTACGAATATATAAATATTGAAACATATAATACCAGACCTCATACTTTGTGATACTGTCGACTTTATGCTATGGTATTTATGGTTTCTCTACTTAATAAGACCGCAATGACGGTGTAGTGAAATCTGTTTATATTAATGTTTTAAATATTTATATTCTCATAATGTGTATTATAAATTTCTATCTAATGTTATGTAAGAAAATTATATAAACCGTGATTGTAGGCTCCTGCTAAGTAGAGAAACCATAGCATATAGCGGACAGTATCACTAAATATGAAATCAGGGGTATCAAATATGTTTAAATATTTATATTCTCGTAATATTATATATTTTTATTTAATAATAAGTAAAAATTAAAATAAATTATTATTGTAGAGTCCTGTTAATTAGAAATGTAAATTATATGATTATAAAACTAGATTCCATACTTGGTGATACTGTCCGCTTTATGCTATGGTTTCTCTACTTAACAAGACTCTATAATAATGATTTATTATAATTTTTTACTTATTATTAAATAAAAATATATAATATTACGAGAATATAAATATATAAACATATTTGATATCCCCGATTTCATATTTAGTTGCACTGTCCGCTTTATGCTATGGTTTCTCTACTTAGCATGAGCCTAAAATGATGATTTATCTCATTTTATTACTTATCATTACATAAAAATATATAATAATTAATATGAATATATAAATATTCAAACATATAATACCAGACCTCATATTTTGTGATACTGTCGACTTTATGCTATGGTTTCTCTACTTAATAAGACCGCAATGACGGTGTAGTGAAATCTGTTTATATTAACGTTTTAAATATTTATATTCTCATAATGTGTGTATTATAAATTTCTATCTAATGTTATGTAAGAAAATGAGATAAACCGTGATTGTAGGCTCCTGCTAAGTAGAGAAACCATAGCATAAAGCGGACAGTATCACTAAATATGAAATCAGTGGTATCAAATATGTTAAAATATTTATATTCTCGAAATATTATATATTTTTATATAATAATAAGTAAAAATTAAAATAAATTATTATTGTAGGGTCCTGTTAAGTAGAAAACCCATATCATAAAACGGACAGTATCACCAAGTATGAAATCTAGTTTTATAATCACATAATTTTCATTTCTATTTAAAAATACAGTTTTTCACTTAACAAGACCCTACAATGACGGTATAATTCATTTTTTTATTTATCATTACATAAAAATTTATAAAAAAACATTATAGGAATAAATATATAAACATATTTCTTTGTATACTTTTTAATTAGAAATGTAAATTATATGATTATAAAATTAGATTCCATACTTGGTGATACTGTCCGCTTTATGCTATGGTTTCTCTACTTAGTAAGACCCTGCAATGACGGTGTAGTGAAATATGTTTTTATTAATGTTTTAAATATTTTTATTCTCATAATGTGTATTATAAATTTTTATCTATTGATATGTAAGAAAATGGGATAAATCGTGATTATGGGCTCCTGCTAAGAAAAATTTATAAAAAACATATTATAGGAATAAATATTTAAACATATTTCTTTGTATACTTTTTAATTAGAAATGTAAATTATATGATTATAAAACTAGATTCCATACTTGGTGATAATGTCCGCTTTATGCTATGTTTTCTCTACTTAACAAGACTCTACAATAATGATTTATTATAATTTTTTATTTATTATTAAATAAAAATATATAATATTACGAGAATATAAATATATAAACATATTTGATACCCCCAATTTCATATTTAGTGACAATGTCCGCTTTATGCTATGGTTTCTCTACTTAGCATGAGCCTAAAATGATGATTTATCTCATTTTATTACTTATCATTACATAAAAATATATAATAAATAGTACGAATATATAAATATTCAAACATATAATACCAGACCTCATACTTTGTGATACTGTCGACTTTATGCTATGGTTTCTCTACTTAATAAGACCGCAATGACGGTGTAGTGAAATCTGTTTATATTAATGTTTTAAATATTTATATTCTCATAATGTGTATTATAAATTTCTATCTAATGTTATGTAAGAAAATGAGATAAACCGTGATTGTAGGCTCCTGCTAAGTAGAGAAACCATAGCATAAGCGGACAGTATCACTAAATATGAAATCAGTGGTATCAAATATGTTAAAATATTTATATTCTCGAAATATTTTATATTTTTATATAATAATAAGTAAAAATTAAAATAAATTATTATTGTAGGGTCCTGTTAAGTAGAAAATCCATATCATAAAGCGGACAGTATCACCAAGTATGAAATCTAGTTTTATAATCACATGATTTTCATTTCTATTTAAAAATACAGTTTTTCTACTTAACAAGACCCTACAATGACGGTATAATTCATTTATTTATTTATCATTACATAAAAATTTATAAAAAAACATTATAGGAAGAAATATATAAACATATTTCTTTGTATACTTTTTAATTAGAAATGTAAATTATATGATTATAAAACTAGATTCCATACTTGGTGAAACTGTCCGCTTTATGCTATGTTTTCTCTACTTAACAAGACTCTACAATAATGATTTATTATAATTTTTTACTTATTATTAAATAAAAATATATAATATTACGAGAATATTAATATATAAACATATTTGATATCCCCGATTTCATATTTAGTTACACTGTCCGCTTTATGCTATGGTTTCTCTACTTAGCATGAGCCTAAAATGATGATTTATCTCATTTTATTACTTATTATTACATAAAAATATATAATAAATAGTACGAATATATAAATATTGAAACATATAATACCAGACCTCATACTTTGTGATACTGTCGACTTTATGCTATGGTTTCTCTACTTAATAAGACCCTGCAATGACGGTGTAGTGAAATCTTTTTATATTAATGTTTTAAATATTTATATTCTCATAATGTGTATTGTGTATTATACATTTTTATCTATTGATATGTAAGAAAATGGGATAAATCGTGATTGTAGGCTCCTGATAAGTAGAGAAACCATAGCATAAAGCGGACAGTATTACTAAATATGAAATCAGGGGCATCAAATATGTTTATATATTTATATTCTCGTAATATTTTATTGTTTCATTTAATAATAAGTAAAAAATTAAAATAAATCATTATTGTAGGGTTATATTAAGTAGAAAAACCATAGCATAAAGCGGACAGTATCACCAAGTATGAAATCTAGTTTTATAATCATATAATTTACATTTCTATTTAAAAAGTATACAGTTTTTCTACTTAACAAGAACCTACAATGACGGTATATTTAATTTTTTTATTTATTATTACATAAAAATTTATAAAAACATATTATAGGAATAAATATTTAAACATATTTCTTTGTATACTTTTTAAATAGAAATGTATATTATATGATTATGAAACTAGATTCCATACTTGGTGATACTGTCCGCTTTATGTTATGGTTTCTCTACTTAACAAGACTCTACAATAATGATTTATTATAATTTTTTAAACCATGTGAATTTATAAACGCTCGTTATATATCAAATATGAATGATGAAAATTACATTGGCTATGCGAGCCAAACGTGGATGTCAGTACGTATGCTTCCAATGAAATTAATTTTTTCGTTGGAATTTAATTCATTGTGCACGAGGCACGAATTTTGCTTGATATTTATGCCAAGACTTTATTTGGGAATAATCTCAATTCGAGATTTAATTTCCCGAATCCCCTCTAACCCCCCTACAGAATTATAGGCGAGAAAAATATAGATCCGAAAGTCGCTGAAGAAGCTCGGGTTCGATTCCCGATTCAGCGACTTTCGGATCTATATTTTTCTCGCCTATAATTCTGTAGGGGGGTTAGAGGGGATTCGGGAAATTAAATCTCGAATTGAGATTATTCCCAAATAAAGTCTTGGCATAAATACCAAGCAAAATTCGTGCCTCGTGCACAATGAATTAAATTCCAACGAAAAAATTAATTTCATTGGAAGCATACGTACTGACATCCACGTTTGGCTCGCATAGCCAATGTAATTTTCATCATTCATATATAATTTTTTACTTATTATTAAATAAAAATATACAATATTACGAGAATATAAATATATAAACACATTTGATACCTCCGATTTCATATTTAGTGATACTGTCCGCTTTATGCTATGGTTTCTCTACTTAACAGGGGCCTACAATCACGGTTTATCTCATTTTCTTACATATCATTAGATAAAAATTTATAATACACATTAAGAGAATATAAATATTTAAAACATTAATATAAACAGATTTCACTAAACCGTCATTGCAGGGTCTTATCAAGTAGAGAAACCATAGCGTAAAGTCGACAGTATCACAAAGTATGTGATCTGGTATTATATGTTTAAATATTTATATTTTCGTAATATGTATTATATGTTTTTATGTAATGATAAGTAATAAAATGAGATAAACCATCATTGTAGGGTCCTGTTAAGTAGAGAAACCATAGAATAAAGTGGACAGTAGCACTAAGTATGAAATCTGGTGACACATATATATAATTTACTTTTGTGATTTGAAGGGTACAAAGAAATATAATATATGTTTGAGTATTTATATTCCTATAATATGTATTATAAATTTTTATGTAATGATATGTGAAAAAAATGAGACAAATCGTTATTGCAGGGTCCTGTCTCAGTAATTATAAGATTTCTCACACATCAATGACCGATTATGCTTCGCAAGGTGTGCGTTACACTAATAAATAGATAAATAAACCAGAAAAGAGAAAGTTGGCTGTAGTCCGAGCCACTGCGGCGTGTAGTTTCCTAAGGGAGACATTTTAATTACCGACGGCCCATTCATCGGTAGTATATACTCGGCGCTACACCTGGTCCTAGCACTTGCGCCTTTACCGCCATAGTACGACCTCGCGCCATTTGTCTCTCAAGTTTATATATAAAGCCGATCGTCCACCCTCGCTTCCTCTATCGGTGTACCGGTTCAAAGGCCGGTGCGCTTCAGATCGGAAACTACGGGCGACAGAGATTGACTGGACTTCAATAAAGCTCTTGCCGAAGTGCCAGGCAAGATGGTCGCGGAGAGTGATGAGGATGGTACTATATCGGCGTCGCTAAACTGCCGAGTAGCCCTGAAGCTTTACGGTATATTCGATTCAAGCACCTCGATAAAACGCGCCCACTTTGATCGCAATACATACATATATACATACACATAGTATATTCAAATGAATATATATAATAACATATATATGCTTAGCCGTTTGAGCTATAGTGAACACTTATTTCCATTGATAGTAAACGGAATTTAAAAAAAAGTACGCTACTCCTTTCTTTTTTAAAAAAATAATATTTAATACACCTTATTCATTGTGCATATGATTAGCGCGTCGGAGTATAAAAACATTTTTGAAACTAATCAAGTGTAATCGATAGAGCCTTTTTGCATAGAAAAATACTTGCAAGATTAATCATTCTACAGTGCTTTATTTTTCTTTTTCGACTGAGCATGTATATGATAAGAAGGAAAAAATATATTTTCAAAAAAAAAGATTAAATGTCTACCACACTGTTAGATCGCTGCGAGATGCCGGGCACGCATATAGTATAATGGTGCGTTACATGTCATTTCCCGGAGCTAATGAGCTCGTGTCTAATAAAGGATGGCATTTGTACAAATTAATAGCCCCCCAATGAGCACGGAGGACACCGTGACTACACGGTGGGAAGGATACCATGCGTCTTCTCTCCCCGGATTCGCGTCGACATCGCGAGGGTTCCGGGACGACTGTCCGCGATAATCAAGACTAACAGCTTCGGCTGATCCTTCAACCTTCTTCGTCACCGCCTCCCGAACTACCTCTGGCACTCTATATCTCAATTTGTATCACAATAACGTCACTTTAGCGCGGCGCCAACGTCCGCCATCTGCTCGCTTTCTTTTATTATCGTCTAGTCTCTTTCGCGCCGTCCCTTCTTCCCTTCGAAGTGAAGCAAATGTTTTTTCGCTGTCTGGACGAATTCGTGCTCGTGGCGCGTATCGAAATGCCTAGACGGGAATGCAGTGTCCGCAAAACGACGTATTTTGCCGACCACGATACCCGTGGGAATAATGCGAATCGTTCGGGCAATTGCGGATATGAAGGTTTCTTCGGAGAGGAATATAAAAGCGAATCGAGGATCGCCGTGGGATGAGTAAACAGAATGCAGATTTTGAATCGACCTTGCGAAAGAAGCATCTGCGCGTTATTATGAAATAGATTGCGGATAATCTCCAGTAGAGATGCGTGCAAAGATACGCGAATAACATTTTTGGGCCGGGTCGAATGGTATGTTACTTAGTGTTAAAATCATATCTAAGACTCGGCGCGTTGTGCAAGGTGTTATAAATGAAAAGCTTTATGCGCGAAGTCTCCAAGTGCCATTAAATTAAACGGCACCTGGAAAGTTCTTACATAAAAGCTTCTAACTGCCCGCCTCGATTAATAGACACACATTAGTAACGTCCGTTTTCGCAGGCTTCTCCGTATATGAGAAATGCAGATTGCCCCGCGGGTTTGCTGCTGCTAATCTTACGACAGCAAAACTGCCGTACGCCGGCATCGAGTATCATTCAGAATCGATTCTGTTCATTAACTCGCAAGGGCGACGCGATGAAAATCGCGTAACGCTTGACGATAATGAGTCTCGTTGATTAAAAGCCTCGCATTTTCGCGCCCATTCACGAATCACCATGTCGCTAATGGGATTGGAAACAGTGACTGACGCTGAGCTGGGGTGTGGAATTGGTTTGGCCGTCTGTTTGCACGTTGGCCTCCCCTGCCATCCCCTCGCTTCGCTCGCTCTACCATCCCCGGCCGCCTCCGCGAAGCGTACGTTTTCAATTTCGTGCTTGAGCCTTAATACCTTGAACAGTCCTTTCAAAAGCTATCCTTCGCGGCTAACGAAAATGCTGATTCCATGCGCGCCAAACTCCACGCGCAAAATTTATTTCGCACAAATAATCCATCTGGTAAACCTCTTTAGCATACCCGCGAATTTTATGTCGCTGCAAATGGAAACTTAAGCCAGATTACTTGTCGCGTTTTTACGAAGCTTCATGTCCGCTCGCGAGTGTTACACTCGCATTAATGATAGCGGGAAGCGTATAAAGGGAAGTATGCATTTTAGTATGCCTGCACTAGTATATTTTCATAAAAATACATCGTATAACGTAAAATAATTTTTTTTCGCGTCTATGCCTGTAATAATTACGAGGAACACGTTTCGTTTTAGTACTTTTGACACTTCAATTAACGAACAGATTGGCCTCCTCGTTGGTTAAAAAATATTAAAATTAAAATTTTTCGAGTGTCTGGAACTGCGGATCAATAATGTGTAATGTATTCATGCAGTAAATATTACGGGCCATTGTATATCGCACTTCTGTTATCAAACAACGAATTTACTACTGTTGCTATGGCGTCATAATACAAATGCGTGCTAGATTTAGCAGGTTGTCAGTTTTCACAAAAGCGAAGAATTAGCTGTGCGTTACTTTCGGGTGATTGCAGAGAGATATGCGGAATCTATAATTTCCATGTACACGATATTAATATACAGCCGATATGGACCTATGCATATTCCGCCGTCATACCCTCATTACGTTAGTGACGATGTGCTATTCGCCGATTCATATTACGAATAAACGAGCATGAAACGCTGTGATATGGAATACCACTGATATTTACATAATTATAGTAATTTTCAATCGCAGTATTCATTGGAAATTACGGTTATTAGAAAATTCTAGATTCGCAAGAAAAATTTTACATTTTCGAGTACATATATCAACTGAGATGAATTTATATATTAGAATCTATGATGCCGCGTCACATCGAGTTTTTATCGATATTTTTTTATTTATAAAAATTTTGCACATAAGACATATGCATTTATTTATGGAACGTTATCGACATTTACATTAGAATAAAAATTTTTTTTTCGATAAAAAAAGATTGAAATAGAATAAAATAAGCGCTCCTTGCTTGCATCGCTCTGACTGAATTTAATCGAACATTGTGCTTCGAATATGCTCCCAATACGATAAAATAATAATAAATACCGAGAAGTTGAAGTCGCGTAAGAAAATGGAAAATGGAATGCTCACCGAACTACAATGCGGCCTAGCATTGAAGTTTCAAGAAGCGTAGCAGCCGCTTTGAGTACTTCACATTCGGCGAAAGAATAGAGAGGGGAGGGAACTCAAGGAACAATACATGGCTCACTGTCAACAAAACGTCGTCCAGCATTTCCCAGGACAATCCCTTCGTTCGCTCGTACCTTCGTCGTTCATCCCGGCGTAAAATCGATCTCGTTAAAACTTTCCGAAGCAGACGCACCAGTTTCGAAAACTTCTGCGAGATGATGCGGGATAAGGAAGACGAAAGATGTGTTAGGCTACGGAGGAGGACAGGGATATATACCGGTAAAGGGATATAAAATTGGGAACCTTGCAATCGGACTGATTTTGTCCTATTCGCGAGCGAGAGTTCGACGATTTTAGTTTAAAGCAGAAAACACGACACAGCAATTTCCCGCTCCCCTGTCTTCGAACGGGGAACAATCTCGTTTCTCCTGCCGCGGTAATCATTCGCGGAGTTTGTCGTGGCGGGCTCCATTAACGTAATTGTCACGAGATTTCGCCATGGAGCCGGATATATCGCGATACAAGCAACTATCCCGGTGAAAGCTGGAATGCGCGCGAGACGTGAAAGTTTGGGGCATGCGAGCCGTATTGAAACGTTGTAACTTGCACGTACCGCGCGGGGCTCTTGTAAGATGTAATTTCCTCGGGGATTCGCCCGTGGGAGCGAAACTTCGCGGCGCTGGTTTGGCGTGTGGGCGTTTTAAATCGCCGCGCTGATTCGCGGATCATAATTCGGTGCTGGCCTGTGAATGAAGTTTTATCAGGACCCGTCAGCTCGCGTGTTGATCGCGCGATTGTCACGGAGTGCTGGTCTGTATTGGCATTCTGAAAAATTATATGAACGACCCGTTTCGAATAGCGCGCGAGCACGCTCGCTATAAAATCGGCCGGAACAAAGGGCTCGAGTGGTATTAATATCTGACGGCGCCCACTGGGCTGTAAAATCGAAACTCCGATTACCGGCGATCGTAACGCGAATTTCAGCCCGTTTATTGGAATCACGCCGAGCGAAGCGCTATTCCGTCGCTTCGAAAAATTCACTGAACTTCGAGAGAAAGAGAGAGAGAGAGAGAGAGAGAGAGAGAGAGAGAGAGAGAGAGAAAGCGCGAGAGCTTGTATAATTATCTTGACCGAATTATTTGCTGAATAATTTAATCTATACCAAATATATAGATAAAATATTTTTATACAAATAATGAATAAAAATGCATCCTTTTGAAAGACACGAGATTGAAACTAATGATCGAAATAACATAATTTAAGTAATCGCGACGTAATCACGCCGTACTTGTGCATGAAGGCAAAGGCAGTTTAGTGATGCAATAATTGACACGAAAGAGCGAGCGCGCACACGCGCTACCAGGGAACAAATCTGATTTGCAAATTTGGGTAAATTCCCCGCACCTCGCGTCGCGAACTCTCTCTTCACCGTTCCACTTTCTTTCCCGAAATTGGTACTCGCGCGGCGACGTACGGTGTCCTTCATCGCGCGCGTTTCGCTCCCGCAGGACACCCCCGCGTACATCCCGCGAGACACGCGGCCGAGAAAAGGCGCGTCGCCGCATGAATTTTAATTTCGCCCCCGCCTTGTCGCCAACCGCGCGATGCACTCGGGACGACGTAACGAGCAGCTAAAGTTTTTCGAGGAAAAATTAAAAGTTTCGCCGGCGTGTTCGCCATCGCGTCGTCGCCCCTGACCGCGCGTCGTCGCCCGGCGCGACGTTCCCCTTGTCGTCGGTTGACAAGCACTCCGCTTCTGACGCAGATACGCGAGTGTCTCACACTGTACCTTAATATCCTGTAAAGTAATTATGCCGACAAAGTCACACCGGGCAGAGATTTTTGTGCGGAAAGCCAAATTTATCTCGAAATATAGCACGATATCATATAGATATCTTGATTCAGTATAACGAAATTTACTTTATACATTTTTAATATACAAAGCAAATGTTTTATAATTAATTGTCATATGTATTATTGTGCTCAGTGTATGATTCATCGATGGTACATATATTACGTAATAATTTTTCATGTATCAATCTTAAAAACTAAAGTTGATTTTTAATCAAAGTATTTTCCCTGATATATAATGCTAAAGATGTTAATTTACTAGAAAAGTTTTGATAAGTCGAGCGGTATAATATGACGTATATATAACATTCTTTTATTCTTGCCTCTTTCATATTTTAACAAAAGATTGTTTCTTTAAGCTCTTTAACCGTTTTGTGACAAAATTACGACTAATTTTCATTTCTCGCGCGATGAAAAACGATAGAGAGGATGTTTGTCAGCGGTGCACGCGCGCGTGTTTCCATTCAACGATGAAATTTTCAATTCGACGACTTTACGCAAGAGCGCTAAGAGAAGCAGATGAGCGAGGTCGGGGGAAGAGGGGCGAGGAAAAGCGACGAGAGAGAAAGATAGAGAGCTAGAGAGAAAGGGGAGAAGGGAAAAAAGAGCACGCGCGACGTAAAAGACTTTTGATGTCGGACCCGCGCAATCTGGCTGCGTCTAGGAGAAGGCGGAAGCGCGGTCGTTCGCTCGCGCGGGCGGAAGGAGGCGGACAGATTTGCAAGCCAGATTGAAATTTTGAAATTTAAATCTTGCCGGGACTCTTAAGCTTAAAAAGTCCGCGGCCTCCTCCCGCGAGGGGCCGGAGGCGGAGTGGGCGGATGTAGGTATTCGAATATGGGCAAGGTCTTGCTAATTGTCGGATAATTTCGCCGGAGCCAGAGAGAAATTCAGAGATCAAACGGTACTTGGCACGGCGGGGCGCACGCGATCTCGAATGCCGGGAACGTTTCTGTGTTCCAGATTTATATGCATCACGATGTATATACGAATCGTAATTCTCTGCTCCCCTCACTTGAGCACGAGACGACAGATCTATAGAGATATATAGAAATCTCGCAGTTAATTTTCGGCGAAAATATCTCGCTACGTTTATTCGAGAACGTCCAACTTTTGAGTAAATAAGCTTGTTTTGTGCAATTTATTTAATCCGTATATCAAAGAAAATTTCGCGAACGATGTTGGAAATATCTAATGCGTACATTCATAGCGATTCATTAGTAAACAATATAAGAGAATTGCTATATGATGAATATATCTCGAAGAGTTAAATAGAATACAAATATAAATAATATTATTAGAATGCGAATGACACTAAATTAGTATTTTAATGAGCGAAAGGTGGTTAAAGCAACAAGCGCGGAGGAATTTTTTATTTGTTTTGCAATATTCGTTTTATAAAAATCTCACCCCTTCCAATATTGTGATGAGAACGCGTTTATACGCGGCAAATAAAGCCGCTTTCATTCGTCCACGATCTTTTGCCGTTCTCATTGCTAATGTTAACAAACCGTGCTATTTTCTCCCCGTCCGCCGCCCCGCCCAAAACTTTCACAGCCCCGTCCGTCGGTGTATTCGTGCGGTGGTAAAGTAACTCGTTACTTCACTTTGTTCTTTGAATTGGATAGTTTTCCATTAGCAATCATAACAACGTCCTTTGGCCCGTGCCTTGAGACTGATGGAGACGGCAAAGAGGGTGGCAACCAGCGTAATGGGGGTGAGTTTGTTTATTCAAGCTTTCGCGTTACCCTCTGAGCTACTGGCGGAGGAGGTTAGCCTTGTTTTCCGTCCACGTAGTTCGTGTTAATTTCCATTTTTATTACAAAGTGAATTGCATTTGCCCTCCCCCTTTACCTTACGCGTCGCCTGATTATTACCTCTTGTTACAGAATGAGAGATGGTGACTACAAACTAACTTTGATAACTTACATATCGGAGGTTGAACAGTTGCAGACGCGAGGGTGTATAACACTTACCTGAAACATAAAGACAGACATATGTTAGTTTATTGAATGACATTAATTTACATTACAGTGTAAAGCTAAAAGAATACATTAAGCAATTTGCTATTGTCAGTGACTGTCATATTTAGTAACTATACAGATATAGTTAGAAAACAGTCTGATTAAACTACAATTATAAATTGTTATGATTAATTGTATGATCAACATTTTCTATATTTATTCCGCGTATTTTATTTTTCATAAAACTGTATAGAATCTAAAAGAATATGTGCGACAATAACGAGATTGTTTCAGTCTTTTGCGTTTGGATTTATCTTTTGAATGACTTAATGAAAAAGATACGATGTATACAAACGACAGTTGTCAAACGCATTCGGATTGACGGAAAACTTTATAAGTTTATAAGTTTTGATGAGCACTAAAATGACCAAGATTCATATCTTGGAGTCACCTTCGAGTGGAAAGAACGTAGGCCATAAAGGGGAACCGTGAAATATCAATGCGTATGATAGAAGATTCTCTTTTTCTTTCTATCTCGGCAAACGCTTTTGCAAACTGATAGGACCGCGGGGAACAATCGAGCGTGAGCAACGATATTAGCAATAAAGGCGTAAACATGTTCGCTCGGTGTCTTCCTCTGGTGGTGTTTATGAGCGACGCGGTATCGAACCGAGTTCGATAATAAAAAGAACCTCGTATAACGCGGGTAGGAGGAATAACGGATTCGCGGACGATGAGGCGGACTCGCGATTCTATAAACTGAATCAGTTCTACTTTATGTGTAAATCGTTTCTCGTTGGAAACTCGGTGCATTTACAAGCTTCCGCGAATGCATCGCGTTCTAAAAAAATATATCGCATTGGTTATGTATCGACGGAAGCGTATGTACTACAAAGTATAGAGATCTCCTTCCGATTAAAGCTCTATCCGATTAGGGGGTGCATGTAGTGTGCGTGTCGGATATATTGAGTATCGAGGAGTACAGTGTTGCGAGCTCTCTCTCCGGTAAGCAGCACCTATAAAGGCACAACCATAACCGAGTATAATTCAGCTTGGTTCTAGTATCTATAGTGTCTATTCCATTCTCTCCGGCGCCGCATCGTACACGCTCCCTATATTCTCTGTCATAACGCATTCGCGTAATGCATTATATTTGACTGAGGCACCCTTTGCATATATAAGTTAGCATCTCCAAGTTATCGTGTTTCTTCGAATTTTTTAATAAATATCATAAAACATACTTTTATTAATCGTACTTTATATGTCATTACATTATTTTGATTAATTTACTTATGCAATTATAAATATTGTAATGTTGAATATTAATTTTAAACTACTTCAGATATTGCCAATCTATATAGATGAAAGTATATCATAATGGACGGATTTGATTAAAGCGAAACGTAAAATTAAATAATGCCGATTATCGAAATAATATGTTTATTTTAACAATTTATACGGAGATGTTCTTTGTGTGTATATGCGCGTATATGTCAGTTTAACACCACCAAAACATATTTCAGCGCAAACGTGCATTTTATGCTCCCCATTCTCTTTCTCTCCCATGCTGAAGAAACAACGACAGCGAGTTTCATTTATCTTGCTCGGAATCGCGTTGCATCTCGACAAATGCAACACCGCTGGGAGAATGCACCGCTGGATAAACTTTCGAAGGTATAACGCTGGGATGGGACAAACGCGCCGGGAGGGAACAGAAACGCCGGACGAGGGAGTTTTATGTGCGCGATCAAAAAAGAGAGAGTTGCCGGCGACCGGAGCCGAGGAAACCGAGGAAATTGAAAATTCGCCGGTGGTTTGAAGGATCTGCTCTCTGTATCGGCGCGCCGCATCCCTGCCTGGATGCGGCGCATAATTTCGGGAAGAATATAAATCGGAATGAGCCCTATATGTCAGTACGAGGCTTACGTCGGACATCCAAGACACATCCAGGGAGAAATATAAAATGACAGTCTAAGAAAAAAATAAAATGCCGATTATACATATACATACATTTTAAAAATCGTTTTAAGCGACAAGCGGTGCAGAACCATCCCTCAACGTGCGTAAAGGCGTACGTGTACCTATATACGTGTCGCGCCGCCAAGGTCCTTTCAACGTAAATCTTTCCTTCCCCTCGCGTCAATCGAGGAAGGACGCAAGACGGAAATTACGGGACGCCGTTGCACGCGACGCGCCAAGTCGATAGGTATTTCCACGTCGGCGAAAAATACGTTACAAATCCAACTTTAACCTCCTCGGGATTCCGGTCACGTAGCCTCGTCCAAAGATATATATCGTATATCGCGCGCGGCGCGTCGTTCCTTCTTCACGTATCCCACTTTCCAACCTCATTCTACATTCTTTGGTCCGCCCTCGAAGCTAATGTCACACGCCCGCTGAAAACTTATACGAAGGTCCCCTTCTCTTTTCCCTTAAACCGCATTTAATAAATTTACCGCGAGCGTTATCGACAAATATCTTCACTAGGAACTGCACTAGGATCGCATCGCTATGCGCGGTATTTCTAGAAAGGATAATTTATTGTATCGCGATAGATAGTTATATTGGGAAAGAAATCTCGCACAAGAGAAAGAAATCATTTTTTTTTTCCACGAATACACTATTATAATAGGATTAATGTTAAAGGTTGTATAATATTGCAAAAAGGTTCAGGCAGCTTTTTGTATAGCACGAGAACCGCGTAATGTATATTTTGTACGTGTGGATTACAGGTATCTCTGTGAGTAAAGTTTCACGGACCGTGGTGTCGTCTTTCTTTGTTACTTTGTGCGTGGATATCTGCGTAAAAAAATTTATTTGTTGGAAATGGCGTAGCGCGGCGGCATTTACTTTGGTAATAAATATACCTTTCGATAAAAAAAAAATATATATAGAGAATATGGAAAAGGTTCTCTTTGAAACCTAATTCCTCTGTACGTGAAGCTCACTGTGACTATACGCTAACTGTGAATATACGCTATACCGAGCACAAAAAGGATAAGTGCGGTTATTCAGAATCAGATATTTTTAAAAATAACACGATTTTATTTGACAATAAAATAAGTTTTGCATATGTCGTTGACATTATTACAAAGCAAGCACATTTACGCACATTTGCCATTAAGAGTATCCGATATATCGGATTCGGGAGAAAAAGAATTTATTTTTGAAAATTTTGTATATTGTAAAAGTGTTCTTATCGTGTAATGAAAATGGGGTTAATTTCTGCTTTTAATTACAATAAATTTTAAATAGAATATAAAAAACAATTTATTAACTACCAAATATCTAGTAGATATTTTAACATTGATTGTATTTTTTATACTTTTTTATAGACGAGATGATATAATTATTAATATAATCATAATTATATCATCAAAGCGATAAAATTACGTCGAAAATAAACTAATGTTTTTCTATAAGAATTGATTTTTACATAATGTAGGAATCCTTTATATGTGAAGAAAGAATAGTTAATTTTAATTTAATCTTAATTAAATACTTTATTATTGCTGACTGAAATATTAAATTTATAAATATCACTATGTGATACTTTCTCAAATACTATGTCCAAAATGCATTAATTTGTCAAGGAAGGCATCATTTTAAACTATGACATTCGTATTCAAAGAACTTAATGGGTACGCGAATATGCACGAGAGAGATTCTCGCGTCTCCCTATGAAATTATTAATATATTCAAAACAGATATTGAACAAACGAATTCTACGCTATGCAAATGTATTCCAGAAGGCGATGGTAAATTTTCCATTTGCACAAGAATTACGATAGATGACCTAGATATTTGTGTTACCTATCTATCGTTTTGCTCTTTATTATGACCTCGTTTAACGATCGGCTTTCTTAAGTAGTTTCAGTAAAATTGATTTTATCGTATGAAAAAGAAAAGTAATGACAAAACCAATTAGGTGGTTTTGTTATGAATAAATCAATTTGTTCCTGATGCGATTAATATTACTCTGAATATTATTATGTATACATATATGCACATGTGTGCGTGTGTGTATAATATACGTACTGCTAATGTCTAACTAGTTACAGATATTGCGAGATAGTGTGCTATACTTTTCTGTAAGCGTTATATGTATATGCAGAGTGTATATTAAAAATTTATAATTGGAGCAATGTCATTCCTTGCAAATAATTTTTGCATAAATAACTGGAAGCGTTTACTTGCATCGACGCTCTAATGAAAATAAATATAAAGTTTTAAATATAGAAGTTTTTCGATAAACAACTTGCTCGCGAGAGTAAACTTTGTAAAGCGAAGCAGAAAGAAATTCGAGAAGGTAAACGTAACCCCATCTCGTTTCTCTAAACTCTCTCTCTATTACCGCGGATATCGTGTTCGCGAATTGATCCGTGCAGATCCACGTGTTCTCATTGACGGATAGAGTCGGGTCAATTAAGCCCGACGACGCATCCTCCGCATCTCGCTATTTACTCCGAAATTCCGGGCGCACTTGGAAATGTCGACGCTGCGTCCTCGCGCGACCCGGACACCCTCATTCTCCCAGCAACGTTAACCCCGGCTTGCTCGTTAACGGCGACGCAATTTCGTAACCTAGTCGCGCAATAATATATCCTTAAGCTCGCGCGATTACCGGCTTCGAGAGTCTCATTCACGGCGGCGGCAACAGGTTACCAGCACGCGCCGCTCGCGGACTTGTCGACTCGAGTCTCGACCACGGCCGTATCGTGCCCTGTGTGCGTGTGCTGCGCATTCGATCGTCGCGTGTCCCTCTTTCACCCTCGTTCTCACCATCCCTATCTTTCTCTCTCTCTCTCTCTCTCTCTCTCTCTCACTCTCACTCTCACTCTTTCTCTCTTTCGTTCTCTAACTCTCTATCTCTCCATGCTGACCACCCACAACCCCATCCCTAACGACGCGCGCGCGATCTCATAACTCGATAATATGATACTTTGATCTGACCTATGATCCATAGACAGTTCTCCGAATAGAGCGTTGCGATGCTGCGGCCTAGAACGTGTGATGCTGCTGCGTCCACCCGGAGTGTCCCGCGTCGCACCCCCGCCGTAACGACAGGGCACGTGTGTCGCCGGTGCCGTGTGTCGATGGCGGCGATCGCTAGGCTGCTTCCCTAAGTGTCACCGATGAGCCGCCCGCGCACCTGCGCGCGTGCCGTACGCATACGCGTATAGCGCGTATCCGTACTCCACCCTCCGCGCTACCCGGCTTCTCGGTCTTGTTTCAGATCTCTCGGGATAACGTGGATAACGCGCGCTGCGAAGGGTCGAGCGCGATTCTATCGCCCGGTAATACTCTTTCCGGACTTCCGGCTGAGTTTCCCTCCCTTTTTACACGTCGTCGATTACTTTCTGTCTCTGTTTCTGTAAGTCTCTCGCACAAGGGTAGTATTGTCCGTCTCACCGCGACGGAGAGAGATGATATACAATTAAACAGGCGGCACCCTAAGGGGGTCGCACGCGCTCGACGAAGCCGCGCGAGATTGCGCCTCGCCGATGATTTACGGTACGAGGGGCGCACGAATAAGGCTTCCTCTCGCTCGCAGGCTCTTAAAACGCGGTGCAGAGAAACACACGCAGCGCGCGGCGTGGCGTAGCGTGGCGGCGAGTCGGATGGCTGACTGGTGGAGAGCCGACGACTCTCGGTCGGTCTCGGCTCTCGGTCGTGGCCGTGGGGATCGCTGCTAGCTGGTAACGCGCGCGGGAGGGTGCGCTCGACGGAGGGCGAGGGGTACTAGGAGGGTTGGTTGCTGGAAACCTGGTGGTAGGGTAGCGGTGGCGATGGTGAACGGGGGGTTTCGTACGACCGCCACCGCCGCCGCCGCCGTCGAGAGAACGGAAGGGCGAGACGGTGGTGCGAGAGAGACTGGCGACGCTGGCTGACGAGAGAAGGGAAGAGAGAAGATCGCGGGGCTGGTTACCGCGTGGGGTTGCGTGAGAGAGAGTACGGACTATCTGCGAGATACGTTCGAAAGGGAGACAGGGTGATCGAAGTGACTCGAGGAGGGAAGGGAGGGAGAGAGGGTGCTCACCCGACGTGTAGTGAAGTAGCAACAGGCGGCAGCCGTCCTCTCTCTTCTTCACTAGTACCGGCGAGAGAACCGCGCGCTACGTTCCTCGTCGACGGCTGGCGCCGCTGCCGTCGACGCTCTGACGTCACGGCGTCGTGACGTAGGCGTGGTCACGGATGCGCACTAACACCTCGCCTGTCACCGTTGTCATAGTGACTGCTTCGCCGATGCTCCGCGTTTCGCTGCCGCCGTTGCGTTTCACCCCGCGCTTTCTGTACTCACCCCTACTACCCGTGCGCCGAGCACAACCACCCACCACCGTTCTCCGCAATCTCCCTTGCTCCTCCACACCCGTCTCTCGTTCTCCCCGTGCGAGTGGCGCTCTTCGCCTACGTCCGATATACGCCGACGGCGTATACAGGCTGCGGGGATGAGAGAGTGACGAGGACAGGAGAAACGAGACAGAGGATCGCGAAGGGTGGAAAAGCGAAAGAGACGGTACAAGGGGTAAAACGCAAGGAGGGAAAGTGAGCGGTATACGCGTGTTGGTGTATATACGTGCGTTGTCACGGTAACCGTGCCTCAAAACAAGCCTGCGCGTTTTTCAATTCGAATGCACTCCCTGGGACAAGATGAGGTTATAATGAAGTCCCTGCCCCCTTCCCCCTTTTTTTCTCTCTCTTTCTCTCGCCTGTTCGCTTGTCCGCCACTTGCCTCGTCGTTGCGTAACGCACGCCGTGTCGTGTCTCACTGTGTGCTTTCTGTCAATCCTAGTACCCATCATTGAAAGAAAGGGAAAAGGTAGAGCGCGAACGAGTCAAGATTTTATTATATGCATCCCTTATTGATAATGCGACACTCTCGCTTATAAAGGAAATTCTCTGCGAGCACTTTGATCTCTCCTCCGATGAGAGGGCTTATTCAAATTCCGTCTCTAATTTTTGCTTTCCAAAAGGAATCAGCAACTGATCAAAACTGAATAATTTCCTTCGGGATCAATTTCGCGCGCATCTGGATATATCAAATCGAAACAAGCTACATGATCAGTGGTAGTTATCGTTGGATCGCGTATTGATTGCGGCAATTTTGTACGGTACGACGGTTATTATGCGTTGGCAACGCGCGCATCACGGCTTACGCATTATGAACATCGACACGATCAAGTTCCGAGTAAAGCGTCTGTCCTATGGCTTGATCCAAACTCAGCCATTAGGCATACCGTGGCGTTATATGTATCTGGGACTAATGAGATTTCCATGTACGGTGGATGAATTGCTTTGGATGCATTCGCATACACGACGGACCGTTTCTGTATGTCGATGACGTACGCTTCTCTCAATCCACGAGAGAGTGCGGAGACAAATCTTATTAATGGACTTGTCATTTTTTATGGGGTGCACGCGACATCAAAATTACACATGTTAATTATCACGAAAATAAGTAACCTTAAAATGAAAAGAAATTACATTTTTAATGTTTCTTTTTATTTAAAAAATGTTCAAATGCATTGCAGATACAGTTACGATATTGAGGCAACGCTAGTTAATTGCGAAATTCTCTTCTTCTCAAAATAAATTCTTTCCGCAAATGGAAAAACGAAGCAATTTACGTCGATAAAGAAACAGAAAGATTACAGAAAAGGATTTCTCCTTCCTTGAGGATTGGAATTCTACCCTTGGCATAAATAGGTTCTTAATTATCTTTAATTCGCACCAAATCGAGCTTGCAGACGTGACGAGCAGCGCGACGCACGGTGTCATTAACGAAATAATGGGAATTAATTTTGATTAGTGCTTCGTTTCGGCGAATCAATCGCGCTCTCGGGAAAGCGATTCAATTCCGCCATTATGGATTCCAATGAACAAGCCGCGTACATGCAATAATTTAATTCCGAAACCCAGTCTTTGTGACAGAATCCGCACGCGTATTCGAAATCAACGCTACCAGAGATACAAGCGAGAGAGTGAAGGATTTTCCATAACTTCACACAACAATTGTCCTCGTATTAAACTAGGAATCATCCCTTAATATGTCAGATGTGGAAACAAGGACAAGGACGATTAAAAAAAAATAATCGATTGTATTTGTTGTTATAAACACTCTCTATTCTCGTGATTTTTTAATAAGATTATTTATACTAAGAAAAAGCAGTTACACGTAAATGAAATGCGATTAAATATAATGATTCTCTCCGAATCAATAATTAAACTACTGTAAAATATTGAAACGGGATTAATTGAGAAATATAAAATAATCTGATGAAATATTAAGCGAAAGAAGAAAAAAAAGAGAAATAAAAAAAATATAAATATTACTATTTACATCAGTTGCGTTGCATATATAAATTAAACATTTAATTGCTTGTTTTGAAATCGCTTTTGATCCTCTCGCATTTTATGCTGGCGAAATTATATTTCGAAAGTATTAGAATACTTCCCACTCGCGCTGCTCGGTCGAGTGAGTATTTCCTGCGTTAATAGGATCCCATGGCAACAGAGATGAGTATTCCTCGGTATGCTTCCAGCTCGCTCTTCACCACCCTTCGAGCCCCTTGTCTCTCTTACCCTCGACCTAATTATGTTTATGCCACGTGACCTCCTTCTCTCTAAGGGACGATAGGCGGGGGACATACCTTGTCGGGCTCGCGCGTCCACAAATTACGTTACAAAGGAACCCTAATTGGTTGCATAATTGTAACATTAGTCGAGCAAGCTCGCAGTAAAAATGTCTATTAAATTAAGAGCTCTAAGATGCGGCTGCGCGTTAGTTGCACGTAAAGCGAGACTGACTACACACACGACACTTACTTCTCTTTACTCTATATATTAACGGATTTTCAGCGATTCTTTCGATCGGCATCGAAAGGAAAAGTAGAGAAAGGTAAAATTATTCAGAATAATGCGTTAACAATTTTTTTGTACATAAAGCGAGCAAGAGACGCTAGTGTGCAATAAAAATTTATAAAAGAATCTCTAATTAATAGATTAAAACGATTAAATCCGAAATTTCAATTTGACTTCAAGAAGTCTGTTTGCAAAAATATTTATTCTAATATCTCTCATATAGGAAGAAAGAAAGAGAGAGAGAGGTAGAGAGAGAAAGCAATTACGATGTAACGATTGCCGACGTGCTCGCTTGTGTATATCTGCGCGTAATACGAAAACAGACCCTTCTCGCGGGCTTCTCGCGGAATAGAGCCCTCGTACTTCTCAAAGCGGTTTCATAACGCAGAAAAAGCGGGAAAATACACGATTGCGCGTACATGAAATTGAGTTTAAAAATGTTTGATGTTGATTGTAGGTAATTCAATCAGAGTGTAGCGAGTAATGAGACGGAAGCGGGGCTAAAATCCAGCTCTCGCTCGGGCAAATGTTCGTTCGCCCTTCGTCCTTCCCTCCGCGCCCCAATCCAGCTATCGTCGACCCTTCCGCGTGCTCTCCTCCCTCTCTTTCCATCTCTCCCTCGATTCCCGACTTTCCACTCTCAAGTTCATTCTGTGAATATGAATTAAGTTGATACGATTTGGAGCATCCAGCGCACGCGGATGCAAGAACAGGTAAGCAAGAACCATTATATCGAGGTAAATTCTCCGGTAGTGGTTTGTCTGAAACGGATCAGGGTGCACCGTACCGGAAAGAAGGAAGCTATATTCCAAAACTACTAAGCAGTCTATCTCATCGGTGATCGCGATCCGTATAAAAGCGGCGTGTTGTTATGTGCGCGATATGAGAATTTTTTTTTTCTTTTTTTTTTTTTACTTTTCTAAAGCAAACAAGAGAGCAATCTCTATTAGCAAGAGGATTTTTTTTTTCGCGAATGCGCGATATTTGGCGCGATCGATACGAAGATTGAATTGTCACGCGGCGTTTCTGTCGTTTCGTTGGTATTTATATCGCGCAGAGAGTTAAACGAGAGCAATTTTAAATCTAAGTTGCGCACATCCGGCGTCTGGCTAAAAACATTTCACGCGCTTCAACGCTCGTATTTTCCATAGGTGCGGAATTATTTTCGCGTTCTCGCGTTCTCGTACTTTGGCAAGCGCGGGTGCGGGGATAAAATTAAAAACAAAAAAAAACGACGGAAAGCCGACCTTTCTCGCAGTTTTCCTCGTGTCACCAGGCATTGTTTTTCGTAACTGAAACTCCGCGGCGGTGGTGAGGTAACGCCACGCAGATGTAGACAGGCCTCCTATCCTCGACAGGTGAGGGAACCGCGCGGCTGTCGCGGTTGTTTAAGGATGGAAACGCGCTGCTGGGAAATACCCGAGCGATCCTCGCGCAGTTTCGCGGTAACGCCGTAACATTGTTTCATATGGACGCATTGTTTACGACTCCATACGCGAAGCAATAAAGGGGTAGTCCCCTCCGATACGCATATGTATCCGCCTCGCCATTTAGAACCTACCGGACTCGTTCGTGCGCGACACTGTTACAACTGTGCGGCGCGACGACCGCCACAATCGCTTCTCTACGATGTGTCCTCTCTCTCTCCCTCTCTTTATCTCTCTCTTGTTGTCGCGAATACAGGCCAATCGCGGATACCGAGAGGATACCAGACGAAAATCGACGCGAATATCCGCCTAGCTGAATCGCTTTCGGTTTTCATACGGTGCGAAGTTTTACAGACTCGAAGACAGCGTCGAATATGCATTTTATGATCCGCATAAAGCGCATTCGCGCCATACACGCGGATCGATCCATCTTCGCTTTGTCAGAGTTTACGCGTGCTTGTGGAAGTAATATCTATTTCTACCTCGGCGACATTTCAAGATGATGTTATTAATTGAGCTCGCGGGCAAAAATGTAGACGGTATATACATTGTCTGTTCTAAAAACTATTAACACGAAAACTAATTAGCTCCTGTTAGCATAACGATCGTAATGGAATTTTTTTTATGAGTGTGACGACGCCGTCGTGACTTCTCGCGAACGCGAAATTCGGTGTGGCAAGTATAAATCCCAATACATAGCGTGTCGAACACGCCGATATCGAGTGTCAGCCCCGCCGACGCGGAAGAAACTGTAGCGTCATCGTCGAAAATTAATGAACCCTTCCGTCGTCCGTGAGATGTCGAACGGGCGTTGCGAAAATGGCGCATTCCGTTCCTGATGACTGACGGACGTGCAATCACGGGAATGACAGCTGACTCGCACGCCCGGTCGGATATTCCCGCATTTTTCTCTCCCCAGGAATTTTAATTTTTCCGGATCGAGCCGAGGTTTTCGAAATCGAGCATCGGCAGGCCGAGTTCCACCTTTTGCAGAGATAACCGATATCTCCGAGATTTTCAACCCCTTGTCTGCAGTACAATCGGACGATGACACTGTACCTTCTAACGGGCGTGCTTCGACCTTCTTTACGAACGTTTGGCTTCTTACACTTTCCAACTTGTCTCTTTAACAATTGACACTTGCCTGTCCGTTCCTTTCGCGTTTCTCATCTTTTTCTTTCTTCTTTTTTCCCTTCGTCCGCCTTCATCTTTTTTCATCGTCTATCCGGTTCGTTACCGGATATAGCACGATTGGAAATATAGTAGGTGCATCGAGAAAACCGTCCGTTATATACGATCGTCTCGAATTTCAATTTTTAGGTGGACAGAATGTCTGCGTTATTGGTACTCAAGACATTCGCGGTTGATCGTCTCGCGAGATGGTACGGGACGCTTTTGTGCAGCTGTTCGCGTTGTAAACTCACGAGGTCGCGAGCGATCGTTCGCTCGCACCCATAAATCAGCAATCGATCGTCGCGCGAGTCGTCGCGATAATCGTGGTATAAAAATTGAAGAATTTTACAAGTTTAAGGGACGGTTACGAGCACAAGCGGGTGATCGGATAGGACATTCGCCGGGAATCGTTCTCTCGCATCGGTGATGGCGAATGATTAAAATTTATTCCTATCAGGGAAACTTTATCAGGGAAGCGCGGGAACGATCCCGGATATAACGATCCGCCGTTTTATCGCTACACCGTGCTTGAACTTGGAGTACCGATCGTTTCGTAATCTATCGGGACATTAGCCCTTGGATCGAAGTCCCAGTTTCTCGGCGACTTTTCATTCGTTGCCAAGAGTGGTCGTTGAATCGAGTCTTATCGCGCGTTTCGCGGTTCACGCAAACGAGTCTGGAGAACAAGAGTATTTTTTCCTTAAATCGCTATCGTGGTTTCGAATCGTTTTCCTGTCTGCCACGAAACCGGACGGAAAGTGGAAGAGCAGGACAAGGCGGCGCGGCGGAGAGAAGAGAGGGAACGAGAGGCCTGGTCGTTATTCCGGTACGGCTGAACTTAATTCTGTAACTCGATCGGCCACACCGGATGAAACGTACCGCCGGTCCTTCCCGGTAAACCCCATTACCTTTTCGAACGACCGCGGATGCTCGTCAGAGCTGAGTTACGAGAGACAAGATCGAGATAGGATGAAGAAAAAGGGGTGGGGGAGAAAAAGAGAGAAGGCTACAAGTAGAACGGACGGAAGAAGAGGAGGACGCAAAGAAATACAGGAACGATAGAGGGTACGAGTACCGAGCCGAAGAGAGAAGGAAAGTAGTTACCTTGAAACAGACCTGCTTGCCGAGAAAGGAATGGCACGGACCGCGGAAAATGAAATCCCCTTCGGTATCTTACCCGGTATATAAGAGAGAGGTTCGCCTCGTCTACGGCACGACATTGGCATCGGATTAGCGTAAAATCGAAGGGCGCTGACTTGGTCGCTCGTAAATTGGCTACAAAGTTTGGAGAGGAGACACAGAGAGAGAGAGAGAGAGAGAGAGAGAGACGGTCGGTGGCGCGCGGTGACGGTAAGGGTCACAAAGGGAATCGATTTTGTGTGAATCGCGATCCCACGCGCCCACTAGCCGCTTTCTTCTCCTTTTTCTCTCGCCCTCTCTCCCTCCCCCCTCCCTGTTTTACCCCCTTTTTCGTTCTACCCTTTGCTACCGCGCGCCATTTTGTCTTCCCGAATCTGTGACCATCAGCATGCAAAGTGGATAAAGTTTCTAGACTACACTTTCCGTCGCCCCCCCTCCCCTCCACCCCTCGCTTTCTTTACCCACTTCCGATTCCTATACCCGGTTTCTCGCCCCTCGCCGTACCTCACTCGTCGCCACGTTTCGTATCGCGCCGACTATATCCCAGATTGTTTCTCCGCACACCTACGAATATCTGTACCGCCTGCAGTATCCTTCACCCGTGTCTCCGCCCGTTCTCTCTCCGCGCTCTTCTCGTTTCTTTTTCGAAACTAGGGCCCTGCTTTCTTTTATCCTTTGTTCCCCGTCCGTGCGTGATCTTTCCGAATCTGGCAGAGGTTTTACAGCGTACTCCGATGCACCGCTCCAACTATTCTGGATATATAGATCTTCCCACGAGTTCGGTTAGAAGTTTACTCTTAGGGATGTAGGATTCTCTACGTACAAAAGCAAGATTTCGGGATACATGGGAATAAGTATCTGGAATACAATTTATGTGTGTGCGCGGGTGTATGTGGAAATTGTATTTTTGGAAGTCGTTGAAAATATTCGCGTATGAATTCGCTCTACTTTCTACCAGAACGTATTTTGATTGCCATGAGCACTTATGTCGATCTACATTATATATTTGTCTCATGAATATAAAATAACATGATTTTAGCTCTGCCGCTGTAGGACGGTATTATATATATTTTTTATCGTTTTGATAATTTATTATCAGATTGATCCAATTTAAATTGCGTGGCATAGCAACCAAAAGTTTTTTATCAAATTGATTACAATAATATTGTATGTGCGTGACTTTTTCTCTTGTTTTCAAACACTTTAAAATGTACGAGCATGTGCTTTTCAATGATTTCTAATCGGATAGTTAAACGACGAATTTACTTCAAGCCACCGCCTCGATGACACTTGAAATTTACTATACGGCGCAAGTGCCAAAGGCGTGACGACGCTACGATGCTCTGAAAGACCTTTTACGTCATATTGGAAACGGTGCAAAGTTTCCAGGCTTATGCGTTACCCAAAATGCTTTTACGGATCACTTGTTCTTAACTACGGAAAGTATACTTGGGAAAATGCCGTACCATACGATCATCCGATGACAGAATATCGCGCTTGGTAATTTTACATTTTGTCACACATCGTACATATTGATTTGATATATTCTGATTTAAAATAGCTACTAGTCAAATATATGTTAATATACTAATATGATTAGAAAATTAGGAGTTATTAGGTATCGATTTAATATATATATGGAAAGTTTCGTCAATATAAATTAGTTTTCGCAAAATTGAGAACGTGTGTACGATGCATACGACATTAAGGAACGGTAACGTCATCTCCAATTTTCGCTGGTAATAATACTGGTAATGGTGTCAATATATTAAGTCTGTTTTTCTTTCTGCTCGTAAAGTATCCACGTGTATCGCGCGCGGATGCTTATGAGATGCATAGACACGCCGACATTATTTTACGTCACGGGGGGGTGGAGAGCGTTCTCTGAAATAAAACTTGCTATGCACCGATCTGCCCTTGTTTTTCGGCTGCCTTGACTGGTGGCATTAATCTAACCGTTTTATCACGTCGCATTATTTACCCGCGACAAGTAAGAATGTTCGTGCTCCTGACCGACACCGCGAATATTTTAAACGTTCGACTCACGTACATCATCTGGCTTCCCTCACGTGCGCGGATGTCACCTTCTTGAGGCGCAGCACGAATGCATTCAAATACGAGCGAACAGTCGGATCGATCTATTTTAAAAAAAAGAAGGAAGAGGTAGGAAAAGGTAGGAAGAGAAGGGACGAACGATTATCAAATCAATTAAACTTTCGGAATCTGGCCTAAAGCGGTGCGGACCTACCCGCCGAGCAATATTTCATCGCGTATCGGACCGAACGAGAGCATCTCGCCCTTAGGAAGAATAAAAAAAAAAAAAAAAAAAAAGCGGAGAAAAGATTGAAGTCGTCGAGGTGTGGACGAAGGTCGTATCCCACTATATCACGGTATCCAGATCCCGGTCGTACCTCGAGACACGTTATTCAATTATGGGCTAAGAGGCGCAGCGCCGGTGGAAGGTAACTCCGTTCATCCCCTTCTGTTTCCACGTTCACGATGACGACGCTCCAAGACCAGCCTCCTCTCCGTTAAAATGAAATCGTGAAAAGACAAAACCAGCCCCTCGTGGCGCTCGTTTTGTTTCCTTCTTTTTTCCCTCGAGATTCTAGTGAAACGCTCCGGTGTGGAGTGGCCAAGGGGGTTAAGATACGGGACGAAGGCGAGAGCACGCAGGTGGGTGGAGTTTAGGCTGTCCGGATAAGGGTTCGATATATTGAATTATAGGCTGCGTAGCGCTGATTGAGAGCGACTTGGGAACGTGGATTACGCGATAACTACAGTTAAGAGGATCACGCGCCTTGACGCACTATGCCGTACCTATGCTTCCTGTACCTATGAAATTTCCAGCGAAAGACCAAAGAATTTAGATCCCCATCAACGCTCGAAAAGGTCTGCCCGACGATTGTATCTATCCATCTATCCTGCTGATTCTTGTATTTTGACATTTACGCAAATTACGATTAGTTAATATTGGATACATCGATATATATGAAGTTTGGCAAATATTTGCGCGACGATTTTGTTGGTGATTATCAATTTTAATAAACGCGAGGAGTAAGAAGAAAATTAAATACACATTGCAACTAAGCGCAAATACGTGTAAATATTTTACAGGGACATGTTCGACCGTATATACATATGTGTATACATATATTGTGCTATATGAATCTGGCACAATACACTCCGTATCGATACAGAGTAAAAGCTGCGCGCATAACAGAGATATTTTGCACGTAACCTCAAT
Organism: Prenolepis imparis; assembly: GCF_030444845.1. Lineage (NCBI taxonomy): Eukaryota > Metazoa > Arthropoda > Insecta > Hymenoptera > Formicidae > Prenolepis > Prenolepis imparis. The sequence continues at coordinate 16,682,157 of NW_028141160.1, forward strand.
TAAACATAGCATTCGCAAAACCGAGAATTTTTAACTTCAACGTATACTCGTAATCGCCAAAATTTTATCCGTATTCCATCATTCGTCCGTTAATTGGCTTATAGGACCATGGGGGTTCAAAGTGAATATTTTCGATAAAGTACGGCCAACACACACATACACAACAAAACACACACACACACAACAAAACACACACGTACACACATAACAAAACGCACACACACACACACACACACACTCTCTCTCTCTCTCTCGCATTATTCGTTTATAAAATGTATCTCCGAAAGAAGCGGAACGGAATGTAATTTAAATCCGTTAGGCCAGCACGAGCTGGCTTCAATGTAATCATTTTTTTAAAACTATTCTTTTCAGCGATGTACTAGATATAATTAACGTCGATCGGGTTATTCATATTCGTTTTACAAATGCGATGATTAAAGCAATATTGATAGGTACGGTCGAAATACCGACGTTAACGCAAAATATTGCCAATTATCTTTACGCTGTAACGATTAAAAGTCAATAAAATCTTGTTTGTCGGAACGGGTTAAAAGGCATTTTCAACGAAAATTTAATTGTTCTTAATAGCCAATTCCGCAGTTGTATGAGAGATGCTTCCTTTTTTTCTTTATATCGCAGGGTACATTTCCTAGTTTATGAAGCAACGGGATGAAATAATAGGATTAGCGCATCATTGTTTGTCGACCGAGGGATATAAATGAAGTCTTCTTATCTTCTTCTCCCCAAAATATTTTTCGCGAGCTCAAGTAGCCGACTTTCCGAAATAGAAAATGTGGCAAATTTAAAAATTACCTTTCCATCGCGGAATTCCTGCGATTTATATAGCGTGAGATTCCTCCGCCGACATAGTTCTGCTCTTTTCCAACTTATCAAAGTGGTTAAGATTGCGATGTTCCCGATGATCCAGAAGTGATTCTAACGAGAAGCTCTTCTTCTCTGTTTTTTCCCCGTGTTCCTTTTTCCTCGGCGAATGGCGTTTAATCGGCAGCAAATCGCGGATCTGCGTTATGTAACCGGCCACTTCGTACAATGAAATATCGATATAATTTTCGTGCGCCCCGGGCTACGTAAAATTTGTTAACGTTTCATCCGGAGATAGCGTTAATTATAAATGTGTGCGATATTTATTAAAGTTCGCTGAAACGAATATGCGGGAATTAAAATATGATGAAACGTAAATTCCCATCGGCACGATCGATGGAAAATATAATTTACAGACACACACACACACACACAGACATCTTCGTATAACCGTATCAGTACATTGAACAATCGGGAGGGCAGCGTTTCATGGCACGCGCTATCGCACCTTGATACCGTTAGGGGAACGCCTTTGCTAGTGTAAACTCCAGTGAGCGGCCAGAGAGAAACCGCAGGAACCGCCACACATAACTTAAGCAGTTGAGTATGGTACACGAAGGAGTGATAGCCGGGAATCTCGGTGCGGAGCAACTTGGTCGCGTCTCAGTAAGCACGTCCATAATCGTTTACGTTTATAGCCGCCGTATATCTGCCTGAGATAATTGGCTTTCGAAAACAGCTTCCAAGTATATTTTGTACTTTTGTGAAAAGCAGTCTCTTATAACGAGAGAGTTTAAATTTATCTTTTCAATATAAAAATTCTAAGATAGATGTAATTTGCATCGTATTATTTTCTTCGTAAATTAATTCCTTTTTTTTTGTTACGTCTTTGTTGATACGTAAAGTAAAATTCTGTGAATAAACGATAAATGTAAGCGCTATTCGCCGGAGATTGAGGAGAACGCGGGAAATTGAGCGTGATGTCGCATGGGCGTAGGCGCGAAATTATTACGTCATTGCATAAATGCATGGGCTACGAGGAAAGGAAGTGGGGCGTGGATCGAGCACTTTGTCGGGTCCCCTAAAATATGGAGGTACCGCCGCGCGTTTTCTTGGTCCTTCGCGGATAAGGAGAGAAGGACTCCTTACATATTGCGTCGGCACTGCATAAATGCATGTTATTCATGCAGCGCATTCGTCGAGCTTCACCCTCCGCTTTCAGTCTTTCTGTCTCTCTCTCTCTTTTCTTATTCCTATTTGTTTCTCGTGCCCTTCTGTATTCCCTTTCTCTCTCTCTCTTTCTCTTTCTTTCTCTTTCTCTCTGCTTTGGTTGCACGCCTGCGAGTTACATAAGCACTGATGTACAATTCATTAGTTATGTAACGTCCAGTACCTACGTATACATACGCTATAGTAAGAAAACTTGAATACCGCCCTTTCACTTGCAGGCAAGCGGACAAACCACGACCTGCACTTAAGCGATTGAACGCACCCATTGTGGCTTTTTCGAGCGAAACGGGGACCCGGTGTACCGCGAAACGTATCTCGCGAGTCCATTTTGTAGAGGAAGCACTGGTGCGTAATCGTCGTTAAATTTAAACGAATTCGGTGGATATGCTGATAAGAAAGAAGAAATTATAAAATGCATATCCCTCAAATCAACAATTATCTATTTTTTTATGGATAAGATCTATACGTGTGTACACACATGTACATTCACATCTCATTGTCTCATTATAGAAATAATGTGTTGTAGATATTATATAGGCAAGTTTTTAAAAATCTTTTTAATAATTTTTTAATTTATGCTTGCTATATGAACATTATAACATTAAAAAAGTAGATAATATATGGCATGAAAATGCATCATATTTCGCTTTCAATTTCCCAACGTGACATATTTAAAGCTGCATATTACAAGCGGTCTCCGTACTATTACACACTTTGATTAATCCCCCGTGACGTATATACAAATCAAATGGAATTTGAAACATCACTATTACGCTAAATGCATTTCCTTCGTAATGGATGTTTCATTTACGGCGTACTTACGTGATGTATTATACAAATTAAATACAATATTTTGTTATATTACCAACGCGATAAATTACAGTGCTTATGCATGATTAATGGGTGCATATTTCACAAAGTTATCTTCCGCAACTTTCTTTCCCGCTAAATAAAAAGGCGGAACCTTAAAGCAAATATATCAGCATCGATAACGTCGTGTGATTAGCGTGAATATCAATGAGCAACCGAGCGGAAATCAATGGGGCAAACCTTCATCATCCGCTGATGTAGTTTGATGAATCTTGTTCATTCTTCAATATCAACGTCACGTTTTAGCTACTTTCTTGACTTATACAGATCATGTGATAATCAAAATTCAAATATTTTTACGAGCAATAGAACGCAATGAAATATTGCTCGCATAAATCAATTGACGCCTTGCAGTAAAAAAAGAGATTTAAGAAATTGTAAAAAAAAAAATATGTGCCTATTTTGTGCATCGTTAAAAAACGTGAAATTTTATAAAATTTTACATTAATAATTTTATAATTATATTACATGCATATATAACATATATATGCATGTTAACATGTTGAAAGCTAAATCAAATTTCATTCTGTATTATTTAATTCGCGATTTGCAGCGAATTGTCTGTCAAAGCGTCTGTCAAATGACTGTTACAATGCAATACCAAATCATTGGAAATAAATAAACAATTAGTCGTGCAATAAATGCAATAAATGAATGCTCTCACCGTCGCCGGTTATATCGTCGAGTGTATCCACTGCTTCATCGGTACCAAATTTCTCTGCGAGTCTGCTTCTCACTTTAATAATATATCACAGATACTAACTCAATTGCGAATTTTGTAATTAATTATGATCGGGTGCGCTAAATAACATGAGAGACATGTGTCGAGAAATCTTTTGGCAATGACGATAGAGCGAAACGTTGAAATTTTATCGGGCATGATATAACACATCACACATTTCTACAGTCCCGACAATTTAGCCCCTACCTCTTTCTCTCTCCTCCTCGTTCACATGTGGATGGATGGCGTCTCGCGAGTGAGATCAAATTAGATATTGGTACGGCTGTATAGGCGTGTCATTGCGAATTTGAACTCGGCAAACGAGATATCGAGGATTGTGCGGAGAATCGGCAGATGGGAGTTTAGGATAGCCGCGTGATCCTTAGAGCAGGCACGAAGAGGGATGAAGGAAGGCAGGTATGAAGAGGGGCGCCAAAGTCGCACGCGACGAGAGGGTGCTCTGCTCTGGAAAATGACCTGTCAGATGCGACACGTTCTTTTTCTCCTTTTCCGCTCTAACCCCGTCCTCTTCTTCATCCTTTTTATTTCTCTTGCTATCTCTTACTGCCACTACAGCAATAAACTAGCATCCCTTCGCTTTTATTCAAATCTTCAAATAAGTCGACAATCAATTGCTTTAGCCACGTGCTTACTCTTATTTTATCGTGATAGAAGACATTTAAAAATCATTTATTTGTTGAACTATCTACATTTTAATAAATGCACGATGAATCGTACACAAACTTTGTATATTTATAAACTTGGAATATATAATAATTCAAATTAAATTCTCCAAAGAATTAAAATTATTAACAAATATTAAACAAATAATCTCTTTCAAATGAATCTGTCTTAAGAAGCGAAAGGGATAAGCTATGTAAATTTTTTTATAAAAATCTCACAGATCATGACGCCTAGTTTGACAGCCCTTTCTTAAGGTTTATTTCGCGAATATATATAGCGACGTGGTTTAAAGAGAAGCCCCCATATATGTGTCGCAGCGGGTACTGACACGTTGTTTACGTTATACGAGCTCGCACAGATATTGCGTCAAGTTGAACACGCCACCAAAGTTTTCTCGCAGTATCCACCCTCTCCCGCTCCTTCAATCGCAGGAATAGAGAGGAATAGAGAGTGGGATGGGGGATGGGAGATGGGAGAACGCGAAAGTGTCGGTATGGAGGTCGATTCGCAATACGGTAGTGCGCTAGCCGAGAAAGAAGAAAGTGGAAGAGAAAGGTGGGTGCAGACGGCGGCAAGCAAGTACGAGACCAAAGGAATATGAGCTTTACGTACGTCGTGCTCGTTACAAACTTTGGCTGGCAACGTGCATGCGTGTTATTACATACCGAGACTTAACCGTAAGCCTCCCCTCCCTAGTCAAACATCGTCTGGTAAGGCGCATGCGATAACACTATCAAGTTTTAAATTACTTTCCAGACGCGTGACGTACGTGACTGCACTGCGTGGCTATTTGTAATACGCCTTCGAGATCGTAGAAACCACCCCGTTAAAATTTCACGCGCGTTGATTGTGATTTTTAATCCGCAACAAAACTATAAATAATTGAGGTATATACGCAAGAGTTGTGATTGTGTAAGGTATTCATATATCCGCGGAAATAAATTTCAAAAATTTTCGATGACGAGCGCGTGAAATGGATGATATGTGTGTTTACAATCCGTTGCTTATTTTGTTTACATTTTATTTACATCTTCAAATTGGATCCGTATGTGTCGTATTAGCGACGGATGAACAGAAAACATAATCATCTGACACACCTGACGAGGCGCCAACCGTGCTGTCATTCGATTTCGCGGTGACGCGTGATTCTCCATAAATGTCATCCGACGTCAAAGTACGGCTCTATGCACGGGGGGACTTTTAATGAAATTCAAAAACTTTAATGTATTTCACTTAGAGCCATCAATATTAGCCTACACCATGGAGAGAGAGGGATGAATATACGGTGCGACGAAGTACTCCGTAAGTACGACGTCGCATCTCGACCCCCTTGGGTTCGATATTGGAATATGATGTAGCTGTCAACTTCACCTCGAATAATAATCTTTTTTCCGACGAGATATTTAAATTGCCCACCATCGCAGGGCCATTGCTTCTTGTTCATAGCCGATGCAGGCGATGGACGTCGTGATACCGTGGGATTGGGGACAAATCGAGATGGAGATGGAAAGGACGGAAGCTCGGTCTAAAGGACCTTTAGTGAATATTGAATGAATGAATGGAACAGAAGACACGCGCTAAGATATTTAAAGAAAACTGGGCTTTGTATGCGACTCATTACTGAATTTCAAATACCCTTCCGCGCCATTACAAAGGCGTGTAATTTGTGAAATTACTAGGTAAACTGAATGAAACATGAATATCCCAGATTATTTACTAGTGAAACACACCTATTTAGGAAAGGTAAATTACTGTTTTAGTACATTAACCGTGGATATATATGGACAAGGAAAGGAGCATAAAGGATAATGTATAATTTAATAATATATGAATATTTGCAATTTTACTGACTGAGGAAGGGAAGTCGGTTGTATATGTAATTTTGTGTCATTAAAGAATCGAGAGAATGTTAATGCAATAATGACATGATATCAATATCGCATTAGCTTAATGAGGTTATAAGGCTAGCAGTTATATATTTTGGATAATAAAGGTTGAAAAAGCACACATTTCACATATACATATTTGTTCACAAACTACAGTCCCAGGCGGACATAGGCAAGTACGCGTTAACAGTGAACCTGCAGGATGTACGTAAATTGTGGTAGCTTAAATTAAAATTAAAATTATCGTTTAATTAATTATTATTTGTGTGCATGTGTGAGAATCGCAATTTCTCCGAATGTCTTAATAATTATAACAAACAAAATTATAATAAATAAGGAAAAAGGAAACAAAATTATATGGTATAATATGTATTACGTATATATTATTTGATGTTATCTTTGTGCTTATGTGTTTCAATGGATAATTTGTTGCAACATATTTTTTTTTAATATTATTGGTAAATTATTATACATCAGTTTCAAATATATTACTTGTACTTTTTAGATCAATATACATAACAGAAACAAAAGTGTTATATTATGTTATAAAATTCTATAAATTCTAATCGAGCTGTGTAGAAATTATTTAGTCAATGTTAATGAAGGCTATGAATAACTCATTTTTTTATAAAACGTCATTATTAAAATTTTATTGTATTTACTCACTTTCACATTAAAAGTCTGTCCATTAAATATTCATCTGCTTACACAAACAGTTGAACACTTTCGACAATTACCAAACTGTGCGACGGGAAGTAATCGTTCCTAGCCGTCGTAAGATCTGCAATGACAATTTAGATTGTCTACGAAAAGACCCTGTTAGAGAGAGAGAAAGAGAAAGAGAGAGGGGGGAAGGAGGGAAGGAGTGAGAAAGAGGGGGAGAGAGAGAACACTTGAGGGTCCGCGTGGCTTTTCATTTCCCTCCGATGTAATGCCTGGTGATAAAGAGACGTTAATAGGAGTAAGTCTACGTTCAGTTCTCGTCCTTTGTCTAATAAAATGGCAATCACGCACCGTAATGTTCCTTTCACTTGCATTCGCAAATACTCGCGCTGGAGAATTTTCCCCCTCTTGACACCACGGCTTTGCCGGAGCTTAACAAAAGCTATTCATTCCTTATTCCAGATTCTTATTCCGCATAAACATTGCTAACAAAAAAAGCTGTAGAATTATAAAAAAATTTTGAAAATTATAATGATTTTTAATGCAACATTTTCTTGACATGTCATAATTGATATTAAAGGAAATAAAAATATAGAGAATTGTATGTGTAAAAATTATTATTTCTTGCAAGAAATTTTCTTTCTAAAAATATTCGATTAATTTTGTTCTCCGGAATCTCCTTTTCAATAACAAATCTTTGAAATGATGCTTTGCATCTAATAGTCGAACATGAAATCAGTCGGTGCAAAATTGCCTTGCAAGAGAAGTTCCAAGATGTTCTAGAAGGTGCGAAATGCCAGCCGGTGTCGTCCTTAGAGGTCTCGCGGCCGACTGGTATGTCAGGGCAGATCGATACATTCTTGCGTACCTCGCCGAAATCGCACGACTCGCGTTTGCACATTTTAGAGCCACATTGTTTGCGACAGCTTCGCATTACGTGTGTGTGCAATTTTCTTAATAAATTTTTAATCGTAATAAAAATAGACTGTTGATTTCACGCCAAGTGTCATTCGGGAAGCACATATGAGTTTTAAATGGAGAGGTCATCAGAAATTCATATGCGGAGATTATTTTACTTCAAACTTACGATTCAACGATATTTAATTATCGACAAAAATTTTGAAGATAATTATTAATGACGTCACTGTCTATTATTAGCGAATACTCTGGCGGCAGTAGAAGTTCTTCCATTAGCGATAACAATGAAAGATGGACGCCAAACTCGAGGCTCCGATTATTGCTGACAAATACATGCCGCGTTCATCGTCGCATTAGAACATGAAGATCCGCGGAAGGGGTAAATTTCACGGTGGCATCGCCGAGGATCATAAACGTACATATCTCGACAGCAAACTTTTGATCGCCGCGCTATAAATATGTTGCATCTAGTGAGACGGCAAATCACAATTTATCGCCGGCTGTTTCCTTGGCTCGTGTCTCCATCGCTACATATCTCTCTTTCAATATTTCCATTCCTGTCTCTTTACATCGTAACACTTATACAGAACACGTCAGTATCGCGTATCTTTGATAATGTAGTTTGGCACGCATCACATTTCGTTTATAAATAAAAAAATATTGAATTTATTACTATTTATAATCTTTCCATATATCTGCCGATTGCTCAATTTTATATCTTGTATCTTTTACTTTACATTTTCCTCTCTCACTTTCATAAATCTCTCTTTAAAATTAAAAATACACAAATCGTTTTCCTCGGAATATTGTTGTCGCGAATTTATTTTACGTTTGCAAAGAAACAGAAACGAAATGCATTTAGTCCCGGTTATCCGGAGATCGGAGAGCGCATCCATTAACAGCTTTGCTGGACTCGTTGCCAGTAATATAATGTAAAAAAAAAGAAACGTATAATAATATTCCGCAACTTGCAAAACGCAAATGTGAAACTCTTATGGGTTGCTAATTTCCATCGCGCATAATATTTTTGAAATTTCTGCATACATCGGTCAAATTATCGATCGAAAGCTCATCGCGAATTTTTATCGATTAGCGATCAATGAAACTGGTTAAAGAGAGATTCGTGAAGCTGAGTGAAAGGAAGAGCAAATTCTGGAGGGATCTCCCAGTTATCTGACATCTGTGGTTCGTTTTCATTCGATTGTTGTTCGCTCCGTTCGCTCTTCCTATTCTATTCAGCCTTTTCATCGGTCGGCCGAATTGTATGTCATGAAACGAAATTTCCGGCGAAGAGAAATCGGATGAGGAGCGAGAAGTAGAGATAGAAAGGGACCAGGGTGGAAAGGGAATGGAAACATAGGAACTTCATACATGATTTCCCCCGAGTCCCTGAAGTGAAGTATTTCGGGCAATGCTTGTATGAGCGCGCGACCACCGGCTCGCCGTGTGGAATCTCGCTGACAAAGTTGCCCAATCATGCGTGCATTATGAGATTCGCGGAGCAGAAGGATACGGCGAGTGGAAAAAGTAGAGCGCCAGGCAGACAAGGCGGCTCATTGTTATATCTGTCTATCTAACTGCGAACGCATCGTCGAGTCGCGTATTTTCTTGCTCGGCGATTAAATTTATGTCTGTTCGCGAGATGATCGAGATGATGAGAGAATTTCCAGTTGCAATCATTAAACGCGATAAGCGTGTCTAGTAATTACGTTGGCCGGTATTGATCAAACAGTAATAAACGGAAATTCTATGTTAGTTGTAATTTGATGCTAGAGATCGATTGCGAGGTTGATTGAAATTAATAATCAATCTTTAGATATATATTTTTAATACAAACTCGATCATAACATTTGTCGAACCTGCCAATTACTGAATATAAATGCACGTTGGTATTCGCTTTTTCATGGTAGAATAATAATGGGCAAAGTGCAAATAAATATGACGTAAACAAGCAGATACAGCAAAAATAACCACATGCGTACTTTCAATAATAATTTTATCTTTTAACGCTCAGAAATTTTTACTTTAATTTTTTATTTTCCGTCACATATTCTTGGTTACATTCCTTTTGAGGAATTAATCAGGAATATTTAAAAGTTAGAATCTGCCATCTGACATTACAATTGTTCATATATAGCGATCCGGTTTAGTAGATTTCACACAAATTGGGGAAATAATTACAAACTCACTCTCTCTCCCTCCCTCCCTTCCTCTCTTTCTCTCTCTCTAATAGATCGCACAATCGGACGTTAATTTCCTATCGGATGAATTTACCGCCAACTGTATTCGTTCATCGGCGACCGCGCGCTATAACAAAAGACGGAGCGAATCCTGTCCATGGCGTTCTCTCCGTCTATCCTTACTTAGATTCAACGCAGTCGTGTCCTTAGGGATCGCGCGAGTGACAATGCGTGACGAACGCATTGTCGCAGAGCGCGTACCTCGTTCCCGTTCCTCGGTTCCATCAATCATGACCTCGCTTCACGGGTACCTATAGCCGAGGACGCGTGTATGTGTACGCGTATGCGTGTGCGCGCTTGCGTTCTCTGTATATGGATGCTATGTCGGTAAACGGGCGGCACGGAGCGATTAGATGTTCGATCTGTATCAATATTTACCTCGCTTCGCTGCGGCGCGCCTTGCGCGAAATGGAAGCTAGACTTCCTTCATCCTCGACGTGTTTGCCCGTGCCGCGGAGCAGATACGCCGGATTCCCCCGGGAGGACGTGCCGCTAGTCCTACGGACAGGCTTACCCTTCGAGCTACAAACCGCCTTCCCCTCTTCGTTCCCACGCCTTCTTTGCCCTCTCTCGCGTTCGCCTTACCCGTTACCCTCGTATAGCCAAGTCGTCTTACCCTCCTCGGGAGCCCCGGGTACTCGCGCCGGCACGATCGATCGGCCGGCATAATAAGAAGAGTAAACGGCAGGAGATATTGTATGCAAGATCAACCGGTGAGCTTTCCTCTCTCTGCGCTCGAGCGGATGCGGCGCGGGTGGTTCTGCATTCCCTCGCTTTCTCGCGACCTCTTCCCCAAATATCTCTTATTCCCGAAATAACTGTGGCGAGCGAGATTCGGTTCAATAAATGTTTAAGACGTCGGTGCTTTTTTACCAGGAGGATATTTTACGGTCCGTCGATCGGCAGAGATCGGCTCCGTCTTCAAGTCGATTCTCATCGAATTGGAAATAAATGTCTTTGACTAGGATTTGGTTCAGTATGAAACCATCTTTCGCGATATAACGAGCGACATGGAAAAAAAAAGAAGAGATAAGAAGAGGTGGCGAAATCCAGTAGCGAGAGAGAGAGAGAGAGAGAGACAGACGATCGATAGAGAAGCGGCAGTAAAATAATGATACTGCGGACCACGGGTCCTAATGGGAATTTGTTGGCCTCGGTCTCGCAAGAAAGATTCCGGAAAGTATTTCACTTAAGTTTCCGTACTGCGCGTGAACGCGAAACAAAATCATCCGCGATAACTTCCACTTTAACTTTGCGGAATTCAAGGTTCTGACAGTTACTTCCATTTTAACTTCGTCCACTTCATCAATCATTCTAACGCAGTTTTTCTCCTAGTCTCTAGCAATAACTCCCAGTTTTGTTCCATTAGTTTCACTCGATCGGATTCTTATCTCAGGAATATTCTACATCCTATAACGCGTACATCGATGACGAATGATATGCCCGCACATACATTCCTTTCTCTCTCTCTCTTTCCTTCGAGGCGAACCATTAATCAATTCGAACCAAGCAGCCAACTGTAACGCGTCTCTCGATCGCCGTTTAAACTCGCTTTCATCCTGCATCTCGTACGAAAATCTAAAGGCGCGCCTTCTGACGACGATTTTCAAATCCCACAAGTGTTTTACCGTCGCGAAATAGTCTCCATGTTGAAGATAAATAAATATATTATTGCCGTAAACATTCTAGGTCCATAGAGATATCCATGCCGCGCTCACAATTTCGGCAAGCGTGTACGCAATGCGTGGTCCATGTCGGACGGAGGAGAGGAAAGAGAATGCACGAGGGTGCGGTGGAGTTGGCGGAATGCGTCCCGGTCGCGGAGCGGATAAGAGCGCGCGGATCGAGAGCTGGAGAACCGGGAGAGAGACGTAGTAGGTGGATAGGGGTAGGTAGGGAATCGGCGGAAAAAAATACTCCCGCCAACAAGTCTCAAACCCCTACCCTCACACCCACGTGCGGCACCGGGCAATTTTTCAATGGCTCCGGCCGAGCTTGAATTCTCGTTAATTTTTACTTTCTCTCGCCGTCCGCCACGGGGATCCGCCATTGTCCGGACGGCTTCGCTCGGAGCCCCGACAACGATAACAGAGAAAATGCAGCGGAGCGAGGACCGGGGGAAAGAGTATACCTACCTACCAACCTAACGGCGCGAAGCTGTCGATAGCAACACTCTCCAATAAAGCGGATCCCTCCCTACCGCATGGAACGAGTCGTTGCTTGAGAGAGAGAGAAAGCCCATACCGCCGCCGTCGCGCCATACCAGTCGGTCGTTCCACTGTTTTGCGGTTCTATGTATATATATAGGTATGCCGGAGTCCGGCTGTTCTCAGCAGTAACGCAATTTCGATGTTTGACGTATGAATGGACGACGGCAAAAAGTCTTAGGAGACGCGATTTTGGCTCGTTACATCTTGACTTACGCGTGCACAAAAATTACGTTTACGTCGGAATATTTTCGAAATGTATCGATTATCACGGAATTGTTCTGGCGGTTGATACCACAATCGAATGTTGATCTAAAGTATGTCGATGGAACTGCATCGTTTAAATTAATATATTTTCTATGCATTTTCCATATGATATATAAAATCAGGGAGATGTCTTTGCGGGTGAGAAGTTGATTGAAAGGGCGCGATGTTATCGGATTTCGTGCGTGTGTTCCGTATATGCAGAACCATTGATCGCTGCTGCTGACCGCACAATCACGCTATCCTCTCCAACTCTTCTTCGTCCTGGTCGTCGACGCGTCCTCGTAACGTGACAGCGATCGACAGATCTCACGTCGGACCCAGATCTCGCTGCATGTTTCATTACGTCTGACTGTTTTTATTGAGTCTTTTTTTATAATAACAATGGACTTCTTTAAGTTTAATCGTGTAATGAACTACAGTTGAGCTATTAAATATTAAAGAAGGCTCATAAAAATATTCTCGATTCTCTTGTCTAAAAAGCGGATATTATATATAAATCGTCTATCTAAATAAATATTTGAAGTTGTTCTAAATTTTAAATCTATCTAAATATTTTACGTATTATACTATTTACGTGCACATATATATATGCAGAATGTTAAATTATACAAGTATTTTAAAATATGGATTTATTATTACAATTATATTTGATAGATTGAATTGCAGAATCGAATAATAAGGACAAGCTTCGTGATACATTAATCGTGTAATAAATAATAAATGGATTTATTATTTATTAAACGATTAATGTATCACGAAGCTTGTCCTTATTATTCGATTCTGCAATTCAATTGTTTTACTGCGCATTCTCAATCCGAATTATATTTAGATGAGCGAAAAGTCGAACGATAAAGCACCAGACGAAATATATTTGACTGCAGGTATCTCTAAAAAAATAATTATTGTCTGTGAAGGTCTCAAAACGATAATTTATAATTTAGATTATCTTATCTCATTCCAATTCTTACTTGATTATATGAATAAATTATGCGAAAAATGTGTTTCGAGTTCTATTATCGCGATATATGTAATTATATATTAATTGTCAATTAATTAAAGTCAATCTCTACTCATACATTAATCATATCACATTATAGTTTTGATATTAATCGCGATCGCGTTCAAAAAAGGAATTCGACGGAGCGTCTCGCACCACTATTTTCCTGTTCGAGTGTCGGCGCGAATAATAACAAAAGCCGAGCACGTCAACAATAGCGCGCTAGACAACACCAAGGCCGAATACCAGATTGATAATTCGTTGTCGAAATATTATACGCACCATGATGTATATATACACGGAATATTAAATTAATTATTTAATCACGGAATATTAAATTATGTAAGAATTTTTAAGTATTGATTTTATTAAATGATTGATGTGTCATGGATCTTATTGTTATGTTAAATATTCGCTTCTGCGATTCAATTATTTTACTGCGCATTCTCAATTCAAATTATATTTAGATTTAGATCATCGAAAAGTGGAACGATAAATAATCGGATGTGTGAAATATATTTGTCTTTAAATATTATATATACTTGGAATATTATATACATATATCGATTGATTAATGTTATTTTATGTAATATTAGTGTGCCAGATAAATATTGAACTAAAAGAGGGCTTTAATGAAATACGCGAAATATGCAATAAAAAATTTGCATACACGCGAATGTCCTTGCAATTTTTTTTACCTCTATGTTTGTTCTACGTGATGATAAAAAGCAGATGTAGTTGTCACGTGGCGGATCAGATCACGTTCACTAGACCGAGTTACAGCTTGTGCACGCGCACACGAAGAAGGCAAGAAAAAATTAAACATGCAGAATGTTACGCAGTTAAGTGCATCTGTGGCCATGTAGAGAGAGACAGAGAGAGAAAGAGAGAGAGAGAAAGAGAGTTACGTCATTCAGTTCGCGCGAAACTTCTGCCAAACTAGTTTATATCAAATTATGTTTACTTATGCGCATCGCTAAAACTACTCACGGAACTTGCCACACGGAAAATCCCGATCGATCGATTAAAGGAGCTAAGTAGAAAATTCTTTGTTTCATAATTAATTTTCTGAAATGTAGAGAACACAGTAACTCATTAACATTAGATCTGTTTTTTTGCTTCGCTGTTCTTTGATGAAAAATTCGTTCGCTCGCGAGTCAGCGGCAAGAATCGTCCAAGTGACCTCAAACGTCATCAATCTCGACAAACATGACGAAAGTCGGATTCGGCGCCGATACGTTAACCAATATTCCTGTGTGCTCGTGCCGAAAGCACGAGCAGGATTTAAACCCTGGCGGCTCGCGTATGGAAATTTATGAGACTATTTCGCATGTAAGCACTAACCAGGTGTGGCTACACATAAATTCCGCATCCTCTCGCATATATTTCAGACCCATCGCGCCCTCTTCTCCTTCGTTGCTCAGCGGGTGCGGGCCAACTTGCCAGAAGTTACCTGTGCCTAGAATTCCTCCCTCTTATCCGCAGTTACTCTCTCTTTTCCTGCTCCACGACATCTACCTTTTCTCCTTCCTTATTCGCCTTACACCTGGTATGCACGCCATATATATAGTTAATCCTCTCTCTTATTCTTCGCTCGAGATCGTATCCCTAAATCACCCCCGACTATCCGCCAGCACGGAGAGGCGCCCTTCTAATTGCTCTACGCTACGTTTAAATTACTTAACCCCTTCCTCTCAAATTAGTTTCGGATAGTCGAAAAGAATGACGCATTCGTCGGCGGGCTCGTAGAACGCGGAAGAATCCTGCTGGGAATGCTAATTTAAGCCAGATCCTTATTTGCGCGTTTCGAGAAATCGCTTCACTTTTTCTTCACAACTGTCTTCCTCTTACTTGCAAAGTATCTTTGATTTGTCAACATCTCTCTTCGGTCTTTCCTAGAGACCCTAATATACCGCCGCGCGCTAATTTAGTTTATCACACCTACGGCAATAAGCAATACTTAATTGAAATAAATAGGAATATGTATATTTTTTGCTCACATTTATATGCATTGCATGCATGTTAATTTTATACACGTTGTATGTTTATTTGATTTTATCGAATTTTTTTTACAAAAACGATTGACTCGCGTTTATGCAATTGTATTCAACGGCGCTCGGACATTTGTTGATAATCGAATATTGCACATACATACACATCGTATTCAATTATCATTCAATTATAACATCTGTATTTGAGTGGAGGAAAAAAGCAAAATTCAATCGTGCTAGCTAAAAAAAACACTAATCGTCAAAATGGCTGATCTTTCGATATAAAAGTGCTTTCGAATGTTCTCATTTTGAACAAAGCTAACTGGTACCCCGCCGGCTGCGACGAATCACGTTCGCAATTAAAGGCGAAGCCGCAACTACAGCGGAAACTCATGAAACCCGGGACAGAGGCGTATCTCGTGTATGTCTCGCCCTCGTTGCAACGACACGGTACACTCTCTCTCACGCGAAGCGTCCTTTTAAATACGTGACCTGTAAATAATTATATGAAGGAACAAAGCGTGCGCGAGCGCGCAACCGACCGAGTCGACCGCGAGTCAATTGCGTCTTGCACATATATGCCAGGTATGATGTACGCACGCATACGCAAGAATCATCTCGCGTTTCTTTCTGGTTCGCTATTTACGCTTTCCTCGTCCTTCTTTTTTTTTTTTTTGCCGTGTACTCTCCGTGATTAAAACTTCTCGAGAAAGTATTAGTCAAAAGGTGTTTCCGAAGTTGCTCGCGAGAATAAATACAAAAATACTGAGAGAATGCAAGTATATTCGTTCTTATCTGTATATATATATATATATATATATATATATGAACGTAAAATAAAGACGTATATATCGAAGATAATATGACCGATGAAAGTATACAGTAAACTGATATTTGGACTGCATAATAGTCGTGTAATTGCGCAACGTCGATTCGATAAACTTGCACCAATAACATCCGAGCCAGAGAATAGAGATTTGTTGGCGGAAATAATAAAAGGGTCGCTGTAACAATCAACATCTTCATAATGGAGTGCTGTTACACAACGCAGCTGCTATTATTTTTAACTACTTTGGTACAGTCGCATTCAACGTAGTTCCCTTTTCAAGGTTTACATTTTACGCGATTCCTCCCCGATTTAGTCCTCGACTGTGGTTTTAATTTTCATAAAATTCGATATCCGCTCGTTTTGCGCCCGTATCATTTTTATGGATGCCAATACGCGGCAATGTGCTTCGGTACGAAACGAAGGGCTTTCGTGGACGCGCACGTGAGGCTGGAGAACCGCAACCTGATTGTAAAGCCATTGTACCATTTCGGAAATCAAATCCGTTTCTCGCGGTCACCATCGATGACGACCACTCATTCTGATTGAATCGATCAGAATGCCTTGGTGGTAGTGTTTTGATTCGGGGGTCCACACCTGTATGTCCGCAAGCAATTATCTTTGAACATTGCCAGTAATTATCTTAGCCCGACGCGATAATTCGATTTTTCAATTTCTTGCTTTTCCCGTATCTCAACATTATTATCATTTATTCGTACTTATATTTGTACGAGTAAACTTTTCTGTCATTGCAGTCGGAAATAAACTTTACTCTACCGCGTATCGAATATCGAACCTTACCCTAAGCTTTAGGGAGAGAACATGTTCTTTGAAAATGTCAAAAATAACGCGATCATATATATTTTCGCGATATCGTTTTCAAATAAATACCAATTGCGCGGAATATAGACGGAACGCACGAGGGAGAGATGAAAATCCGAGAGGAATATCCGAGACACGTGCTTAGTTTTGACAGAGGATTCGCGCCCTCGCGAAACGTTTTCGTAGATCTGAATTGAAGCTTTTGTGTAAGCTCTCTTTTTTTCTCTCCATAATCGCGCCTCCTCGAATACGCGCGCCTCTCTCTCTCTCATCTTTCGACTCTTGTTTCTCGTCCTAGTCTCTGCCATCGGCAGTAAAACCAATTCGAGACAAAGATATCCCTCCGAAAAGACGTTTTCTACAGACGTTGTATTCGTGCAACCTCTCTGTGCGCGGAGAGATGCGAAAGTCGTCGCCGTCTGTCGCGACGACAGCGTAGCGTAAAGTAACGAGGCGCTACACGAGACACGCTCTTTCCGCGACATTTCGCGGCAAGCCATATATTCGGTAGAAATTTATTTTATTTACCGGAACACGCGCGCGAGGCATCATCCCCCCGCCTCATTCCTCCGTCGCATACCATCTATTTCGGCGAGACGCACAAGCTGGAAATAAAGATGGGGATGGGGAGGGCTAACGCGCGATGAGGAGACGGAATCACCCCCTCTCATGGGACCGGAGGCGTCTCATTAGGCGCGATTCAGTGTACCACACTCCGGCAGATCCCTACCTTCCAGATTGTTCCATTTTCCTTCATACATATTTAAATTATTGAAATTGCGGCATTACCATATTCCATTGATTTATCGATGCCTCTCCGCGGCTTTCTCGTTCCCCTCTCCCTCCCCGTCTCTGTCTCCTGTCCCGCTTCCGTTTTCTCTGCATCCCTCTACTCCTTCCTCTTTATTCGCGCTGCCTTCTAGCGCTAGGCAGCTTTATTTTCACCATCCAAGGTATAGTAAAAAAAAAAAAAGAAGAAAAGAGCCTTGGGATCCACCCACGCTTGGCTTCTACTACCCTCCATCGCTGTTGTTTATATATAGGACATGTATTACATGCACGTCCTACTCACTCTGCTGGATATAGCGCTGGACATAACGTTTCCAATATGAATAATTTTTTTTGCTTGTTTTATCAAACAAGATGAAAAAGATTCAATCAAACAAGTAAATCAATCAAAAATTTGTTTAACTAAACTTTTGTTTAACTCCGTAGTTTGATTGCATTGGATGATCCAGAATGCTGAATTAATAATCTGTTATTTCTTCCTAGACTATATACTGTTACATTGCTATGTATCGCATAGACAAATATAAAAGAGATAATTAAACTGTACGAGTACATTAAAGCAAATTCAAACACGCGTCAATACTTTTAAAACTAAGTAATCACTAGAACAACACAAGCGCGCGCCATTCTTCGATTTTATGTTAAAAAGAATGATATTTAAAAGAAAATAATATGTGTAAGCATGATTAATATTTTTTCACAATCAGCTGATTAAAACGTTAATTTGCTAATTAAGTTTTGAAATAATAATATGTTATAAAAATTAAAATAGTAATATGTTGTAAATAATATGTTATAATACCTTATTTTCGATTAATATTTTTTGACAGAAATCAGCTGGTAACTGTCAAAAATATTAATCGAGTTTAAAGTATTATAACATGTTATTTAAAATATATTATTATTTTAATTTTTATAACATATTATTATTTTAAAAATTAATTAGCAAATTAACTCTTTAATCAGCTGATTTTTATCAAGAAATATTAATAAAGCGAAAATTTGCTAATTAAATATTCTAGTCTCTTATATATCTCTTACATATTTATATTTATATTGTGTATGTTATAATTTGCTAATTAAATTTTGAAATAATAATATGGTAAAAGTTATAAAATAATAATATGTTATAATACCTTATTGTTGATTAATATTTTTTCTTTCTAAAGCTATATCTTTCGAACAGATCTCCTTCGAGTTTTAATTAATTATTAATATTAAGTCATGTATGTACAATATAGTACCGCGCGCGCTATTAGAATGAAGTTGCCGATGTTTGTAGCCGCGGCCATTACAGAAACGCCGCGGGTATCAGGCAGTTGGAGCTGCGTCCCGCTGTGATTAATTAGTAAGCATAATCGTTAGAAACGATTTCTAACCTTTGTATTGTTAATATTTATCAATCGCATATCATAATTTCAACGTTAATATGTAATCGTAATTGTTCGAAACGCATATTTCGCGAAAAATTCGATGCAAAATCTCTTGCCAACATAACCCAACTTAATCTGTTTTCGCGCGCGCGAATGTTTGCGATCCGTGGATATATCTATCGTTAATTCTAGTTTACATATTTATATTGTGTATGTTATAATGCGAAATAATAAGATTATTCTAATATGTATGTATTTTATTTGTTACAGGTGCGATACACAGTGCGATTCACGCGTCGTGTCGGGAATACCGCGTAAAGTGTCGCGCGTCGGGAATGCCATGTAAAGTTTGGCGTGTCGGGAGTGCCGTGTAAAGTGTCGGGCGATCGTAATTATTCGTATTTTCGCGAGTGTCGCGAGTGCTACCATGGACCAAGAGAGGAGGAGGAGGCTTGGGGAGGCATCGGGCGACAGCGGGGCAACTGCGAGGTATGCAAAATAAAACATTTTTTCTAAACTACATTTTTTCTAAACTACATTGTTTATGAGATATTCGACACACACATATGTATATATAATACATAATTTGAATTTTTTGTTTTCAGATCAATGTGCTGTGTATGCTGTCGGTGAGTGAGAAATTGTTTATTTTATAATAATTCTATAGCGGTAATGAGGATGTTTTGTGTAATGGGGCCTTTTTTAAAACGATATTTTTATGTAACTGATGTATTTTTGTAGATGCATGTTGTTAGATGTATTATTATTATTCCACATCGATTTCTCACAAAAGATTTCGGTGTTCTTTATTGCCCGTACAAAATCCCTTTATCTTGCAAAACAATGAATTGGCGAAATTCTGTCGTATAATTGGCGAATTACTCGAGGGCGCCTTAGAGTTCCAGTAACATCCGACTGTTTCGTTCTAATGACGATAGTATCCGAGAACCTTTTACGCGGCGCTTGAGCGAGAATTTACAACTTTACAACCTATAAAGCTCGTGCATTGTGAAGCTGGTACGGGTCAATCTCACCCCTGTCAGCGGTTCAAAGATCCGGTTGTGGACTCACTCCTTGTTTCTCCCTGTGCGACCACCTTATCCTAACGGTCCGGGCTCGCGTAGCCACATCCTTCAAACAACGGTTGGTTGAACGGACGACCAAACAACTTTACACCTATTTTATGGAGTCCGATATTATATTTAGAATCGCGATAGTGCATGCCACCGACTTCAAACCAACGATCGACGCGACAAACGTTATGACTACGTTGAGGAAATATTGCCTGCAAATTGATATGGGAATACGATCGATAAACCCTTGAAAGTATTTAAAAATCTATAAACAGTATACATGATTTGTGTATAGGTTTCACGACCCGCAATTTACAACAGAGAAACCACATATAATTTATCCGAATATATTCGAAAAAGGATCCTCTACGTTATTCATTACAATTCTACGGTTTATTCATTACAATTCTACGGTTTATTCAGCGTAATATTCAGAGGTAAAACCGCGTCGTCGTTATTATTCATTATTGTTGTTGTATTTATTGAAACTATATCTTTGGTATATTGCTCGCAATATGAAGTAGTAATAGCGCATTGCTCATGATCGAATTGTCTTGAAAATACATTGGTTAATATTTCCAAGATACTATATACGAGAATTTTATAATGGAAAACGAAGCTGTGCTCATCTTCGATCAAGTTTCGGAATTAATTACAAACTCGCAATCTTTCTTCGAAGCATTCGTTATGCAAGCGGTTTAACGAGTTCCTATCCCTCCGGTTACTTTCAATCAGAGACAGGGTTGTCTCTGTTTTTATAGCTGGTGACGGTTTACTTCTGTCTGTCAAAGATTTCTTGATCGTCACATAAGATACATTAATTAATTAATTAATTTTTAAGCTATATTCTTTTTAATAATGTATATATATATATATATATATATATATTCTAAAACGCTCACACACACAAAATGCAAGAAATTAATTTTTCTTTTATCAATCTAGCAATAGATGATAATTGTTAAAAACATAGAGTAGAGAGAATAAGGATGTGAGAATTATAAAAAAAACAATGTAGAAAAACACACACCAAAGAAAAAGAAATAATTTAAATCAAAATTTGCGACTACAACTCTACTTTTTTCTTCAAAAGGTGAAGGGTGAAAGTAGAGCGTAGTGCGTAATATCGGACGTGTCTGCGTTTGACGTGGGATTTAACTACGTTTCCAGATGTGCTCCGGTACTCTGGTCGTTTCTCGGTATAGACTTTACTACCAATAAAGCCAATGAACGGATCCACCCGGATGCACGGTGTCCTGCATTTTCCCTGTCCTATCGGCGTCCTGTACTTTGGCCGTCTGTCCCTCTGTCGGTCGCGTAATAGTGTAGCCGATCGGTCTGACATTCGTCAGGATTTCACCGTGCGAAATTAACGGTTTCGAAGATACCCAGCAGAGAGGCAATTGTACCGAAATTGCACTCGCGTACGTATACCATGATATGACGACGTGGCGATAGAAATTGGAATTAATGAAAAAACGCTCAAGATAAAATAGAAGGAGCGCATAAATTTTAACGGATAAAGATGGATGCTTATTTTTTTCGTGCTGACATAAATATATTTTTTACAATCCGATATATATTTGAGATATTTTATATATATTTTAGAAATAGGAACGTAGAAAGCAACAGAGTCGATGTATTCGTTTTTTCGCGCTCTTGTGTTTGTGATTTTCTGTACATTTTCCGTATTACTGCAGCTTGAAAGTTTTGAGAGAAACAGGGTACGGTTGAAAATTTTTCAACCGCCATTACGATGTCGGCGAAACCGGCGATGAAATTCAAGCGAGAATTTAGGTTGAAATTTACATTAGCAATCTACTAAGGATATTTCCGCCGCGCCTTTTAATATAATTTAACCCACGCTGCAACAATGTCGAGAATTTCCCACGTTGCTTGTGTTCGCAGGGGTCGCCGCGGCGCGATTAAGGGCGAGATAAAGAATTTTGTGAGGAAATGCTTTATAACGCAAAAAAAGCGTACTATAATCTTTTTATTTCGTTTTTAAAACTTTAAAGACCAGTACGATATAATCCGTACGTAGCTATTTTATGAAAGGTACGTACAAGGCAGCGCATTTGTATAATAAAGAAATAAACATGGCAATGTGCGCGCAATGCAGTTTATATATACAATTGCGTGCGCCTATTACGCAAAAAAGCATCTCCCCTTCACGCATGTATAACATCTCCACGCGTTTACGGTAATATTGGCGAGAAAGATAAAATTCGAGACACTTGGACTATTCCGCAACTTACACGTTGGTTTGGGTCTCACGAGGAGAGGCGTTGTAGCCCTTGTCATTTACATACGTATTACCTTCTTTTACACACGCGTTACCTACTTGCACCGAACGCAGGTGTGTCTTACGAGACACACAGACGTCCACAAGCGTCCAAGTTTTCACTTACACAGCACGGTCGTTCCGAAAGATACTGTGCGGATTTCTTTCTCTTCGACTACACACGTATCTCGGGATACGTGACTAATCTCAAAGTGGTGGACTCGTTGAATTTCCCTACCAACTTAAATGTGCGCGACATTGTCCAGCAAATTTGTATCTTCCTTTCGCTGAGAGGAGATGAGGAGGAAAGGGGGCGAAAACGCATTTTCGACGCTTAACGATATTAAGGAAAAAGCGCGGAACTGTGAACAAAACTGAATTCCAGGGGCGAGTTGTTTCTCGCAAGTTGGGAAAAAACGGCGACGACCAACCAGTTCTATAACGGACTGTCGAGCTTTCCCGAAATTGATTTTTCTCCACTGTTACAGCTGCTGGCGCTCGCGTATACCACCCCTCGCGTGCCCCCCTTTCCCCCCCCCCCATACGCCCACCGTTACTTTTATGTCATAGCCGCGCGCTGAATTTCCAGCAAGGGTTGTAAATCGAATAATCAAAATGTCAGAACCTTCCTACGTTGGAACACCGCAACCGTTTTGCGCGCGGGTTTTAGCTCGATGAAATCGCGATTCTGCTGGCGAAAATAACGAGGGGCGGCATTCCTCGAAAAAGAACGAAAAAGAGAAAGAGACGTAAAGTAAGAATGTCTTACATTTCGTTTCTAATGTTCGATGAAATCGCGTGATATCCGACGACGAGCGCATCCGAATAGCATAAATCATCCGGAGTAATGCGAGCCGTCTTCTGACCTATGGGCACGATGGGTACGCGCGCGTGTCGGGGTAAGAAAATACACGATCCCGCATCCTCCGTCTAGGTGGATTCCTCACTTCTCCTCCCGAACAGAACGAGTTACCGTACTTTTGAACACCCTCACGTTCCGCCGCCGAAAGGTATTGCGGTGTTTCGTATTCAACGGAAAGTGCGAAATATCGTAAATCTTTCTTTCGGTCGTGGATCATCGGGATAACTTAACATCCGTAGCGATTGTACTGCAAATCGTCCGACTACTTCCCTCCGCTTAGTTATCTACACTTTCCGCGAAAATATGCGTCTGTAAATTTTTGCAGTTTTTGCGATGCGTCAGGAGAACTATCATCATATCGCGCGTATATTTTTGATGCATTTCGTTGATATGTCTCTCGCCTGTTCATATTTAAAGCGTTATTTTATCATTTGATCGTGATATTTGTTTAAAAAATAAAATGTAAATATGTTCATGTATATTTTAAATAAATTTACGAAAAATTAAATATTTTTTTGAGAAGCATATTGCAAATTTAATTTAAATTATTCTAATTATTCATTGCAATCTGCATATGAGTAAGTAGAAGGCTATCCATTATATCGAGTGACATAATATATTATGTTTCACACCAGATTGGTGGATGAAAAGTTTTGCAAATTCAGCCTTTCCAGCAAAAAGCTTGTTTTTTTTTTTTTTTTTTTTTTTTTTTTAGAAAAAACCGATTTATAAAAATTCACGCATTTTACGAAAAAACTAAATCCTTTTGTGAAAAAATCGACTTTATAAAAAATTTACTATATCGTGTGTATATATATGTTGAGACTTTTTTTATATGTAGTAAAGAGATTAAATAATGACACACATAATAAAAAATAAATCTAATAATTAACAACTATAATAAACCTTTATTAAAAAAAAAGTTGATAGAATATCATGAAAAGCGTAATGGATTTAACCAATTCTATTAACGTTTTACTTGCTAATATTTGGTTTCCATAATATTCTACATCTTGATGCTTATCAGTATTCATTCGTATCAATATTCATAAGATCCTCGGCAAACTCAATCGATTTTTTTTTAACCGAATAGCGATTTGGGACTGGAACGGATTGATGAAGAAATGGAGTGGAAAGAGAGAGAGAGAGAGAGCGTGCGGACGACGTCCGGCATGATATCTATGGTGCGTCGATAAATTCACGCTGCCTGCACACGTGACTTCTGCACATCGTTCGTGGCGCAGATGCGCCAGAGTATACAGAGGTGTGGAAACGCATCGATGTATAAGCGAACATGTGTGTGTGTGTGTGTGTGTATACGTGAGGCGAGTAAGAGCACGTGGTTTCTCCGAAACGAGATAAAATTGTTCATCCATAAATTTATGCTATTCAGCGAAAACTCGTCTCTCTCGTTCCTTCTCAGATCGTTGTTCCTTCATTCTTGTCATAGCCTGCCTTCCTCATGGCTTCCTCCATTTTTTAGCAACGGAAAGCGAAGCCTTGATGTAGAATATAAACGCGGTATCGAGCTATCGGCCGTTTTGCTAATTAAATTACCAATCGATAAGTCCATCGAGATGACGATTCTGATTGTTGTCTGCTGTCGTGATCTCTATCTTCCGCTCGCGACATTATATTCAACATCAAAGCTCACTCGTCAGCATTGGTCGTTGAGCATTTCGGGTACGGTATTTCAAACTTCAAATGGCCGAGAACTCCAACGCGAAAAGGGGATTTCGCCGGTAATCCGGAGGTGCAGCGGAAACGGGGACGAAAACCGATTTTACGAACCGGTCGGACAAAGGAAACGGCCATGCTGAAACTTCTTTATCTATCCAAGCCAATTTGTAGGAATTTATTTCCGGCGATGTCATACGACGCGAAATGCACGAGGGGTGACGCAGCAACAGCTGTCTAACCGCGCGCGCGGTCTGAACGAATCTGAAGCGGACGAGATCCCGAATTGGAAGAGGCGCGCGATGCCGGAAATCCCGTCCGCGGCGAAGAGAGAAGCATCGGAGCAGGGGGATAGTCTACGGTCCTCCGCGATGAAACCGGCCGAATCGCGCGCCGGATATCGGAATAGCAATAATAATCAATTGTCCATGTAAAAGCCTCGACAAGTTACATGATCGGGAAATAACTGAAATCAATTCGCCGGACGCGCCGGGCGCCCGGCGCGCGTCCAACTGCACGTAGCCAGGCGTGAGTCCACGAAGGGGTAGACGGGGGAGATCGAGGGTGACCAGGGAGAGATCCGACGGTGGATTGCACGGTCGGTGCACTACGGGTCGTAAAATGCATCTGCCCTGCCGTCCGCCACCAGCACCGGCTTTTATTGTGTTGCGTCACTCGCCGCGAACCCTTTTTTTTCTCCCTCTTTCGCAAGCTCTCCGTCTCTTTTTCTCTCTCTCCTCACCCGCCCTCGCGATTTACCGGATGGCCTCTTGCTCTTCTGATACCACTCTTGTGTCCCCTCCCTGTCTTCCTCCCTCGGTTCTCGTCCCACCTCACCCGCGAACCGGCTCGACGAAAAAACAACGACACCAACTGATTTATAACCCTCGTACACTCGTTAAACTGATTCGATAGATTTTACTGCGCTTACGCCGATTTCTTCCCTCTGCCTCATTCTCTTCCTTCTTTTCTTATCGTGTCCTGCCTCTTCCTCTTTTACCTACCGTTTTCGTCAATCATTCTGCTGTGTTTTAGTGCTCCATTTCCGTCTTTCTCTTTTCGTTTTCAGCTATTTGGCCCTTTTATTCTTGCACGTTTCCGTTTTTCTTCGGTCCACTTGAGGTTTACAACCGAGTTTACATCATTCAGTCGAGCTTACACGTGCCGTCGACATTCCGGGTAAAGGCATTATTGCACGTTGCGATCCGTGACGCGGCTCGTGACCATTTCGGCTTAAGCCTCCCTGGTATTTCTCTTGGTATTCCACGGTCACGTGTCAACCCGCATTTTTGAGAGTCCGTACAGTCAGAGATGGTGCCGGTTCGGCGAATGGAGCAGTCACCGACATTTATGTACGTGCTCGGAGAGACGCGCCATGAATCTCTCGCCTGACCATTAGGACTACGTCATTAAAAGATAGCTTTCCGACGTTTGGTTGAAGAATCGTCAATAATAAATAATAAATCAATCGATAATAATCAATTATAAACCGGCGGAGAGATAGAAAATTTAATTGTTCACTATATCACCGCGTTATGAAATAAAAAAATCTTCGTAAAATAAATTAATTTTTATGAAAATTTATAAGAGCGTATGCTTAGCTAATTTGTGTGAATTATGGGTTTCAATTGTGGGTGGATCGCAGAAAGCAGGTCGAAATGAAGTGTTTGCGAAGGGGCGTGACGGCGTTCAAAAGTGCACAAGCGAGATCAAAGGTTTCGCGCGAGCGAAACCCAAGAGTTTAAACCGCGCCACTTATTCAGCAGTTCGTCATTGTCCTTCCCAGCCCTCGCGTGTTCTTCTGTTTACCTTGTTCGTTGCATCCCGGAGGGTTATCAGCGGTAACGTGTAGGCTCTTGTGTAGTGAAAAATGAAGGGTATTGGAGCCCCTATAAAGGTATCTGCTAAGCGAGGGGTGAGAATGTTTCTGAGCGGAAAGGAAAGAATGCGTGTGTGATATTTAGGGGTAAATACCATATCCGATTGTCTAATGGAAAGAAATGTAATGTCGTCAAAATGAAACGATTATCAATATACTCATCGCAATATTAAAGAACTTTGAGAGACCCACGCTTAAACGAGAAATTTTACTTACGCAGCGGTCATATAATTCGGGAAAATCGTTGTCTGGAGAACGATGATTAAAATGGTGAGCGTAAAGTGCAGCTGTTAATAAAATGTTAGGTAGATGAGATAAATGAGTTAAGACTTTACGGTCAATAAATTTATAAGCTTTCATTATGCGACTCGCTGTCTGCAGTGAAATCCGATCTCTATTCTCTTTCTTATTCGATCGTAGCTCCATACCGAGATAGACATTTGCAGATTTAAGTCAATTAACGTGATAGGAAAATTAAGTGCATATTAATTGCGTATCCATGTGGTGGTAAAAAAATCGAAAGTCTGAATTCATCACAGCGCTGCGCCGCAAAAATTGTGATAAGAAGTCGGCATCAGATAAAGGTACTGGCGAAACTTACACGATTTAATAACGTGAGACTTGTTCTCAATGTACTTGCTCAGGCTTGGATAACTCCGCCCCAGTTTGAAAGCTCTGCGGTACTTAAACCTAAAGCACACATCGAGAGGTATTTGAAAAGTTTCCCAACAATTAGGATTATCCGGAGTATATTCCCGCCGATCTATAGATTCTGGGTGAACATAGCCATAAAGTACGGAAAGGAGCCGGAGATCGGAAGAGGGGGAGAGACAGAGGAAAACGGAAATGGGAGAATGAGAGAGAGAGAGAGAAATTCTCCGTGGTTATGGGAGCTTGCGGCGAGAGCTTCACCAGTGACGATACACATTAGATACCAAGTTCTTACAACTATATCTGCGGGCAAGAAGCGTGCCAATATAAACTACGGAAGCGCGATAATGCTACGTGAATATACGCGGCACTTTCTTTATCCCAGTATGGATTTCTGTTCCCGAGAAGGGGGCGTAATAATACCATTTTTATAATTATCTTTTTTTTAATTTTTAAGTGTTGGAATGTTTTTTTACACTTAAATTATTTTATTTTATTTTTGCTATTTTTTTGCAGAGGTTCTCTTCATTCTTTCTTGTCTCTTTTTTTGTTCTTTATTTATAATTGTTATATATATATTGTATACATATACATCTAAGAAATTCGATGAGATGGGATTCGATTCAAAGTGAGCCCAACAAAGTCAAAATGTTAAATAGATACATGTTTTTTTGATGAATATATGGTTGTAATAGATTCTTTGATCTCTTCACATCCATGTTCCTCTCGCTCCTCACCTCTCGCGTTTTAAATAGCACATATCGGTTTTGTTCATCTTTGTCGTCATTCGTTGGCAAATGATTACATCTCACTCAGAACGCAATTTTATTTGCTGTAACACCTCCGAGTCACATCTCCGTGAAGTAATTTTCAGGCTGTCGTGAAGTTTTCAGCCTGTAATATTACTTCCAGAAGACGTTACGCCTTAATACCTGGGTAAGCAGGAAAACACAGCCACGGTGTTGAACGAGATTTCATGATTATTAAACTTCTCCGCTCCGACGTCCGATATTAAGCATGGATTACAGGATACAGAGCATAATTAAAGCATTGCAAACTCGATGGCTTAACGTGCACGAAATACTTAATACCTAATACAATTAGCGAACGGTTTTTAAATTTAAATAATATTTTTTAAAAAAAAGTACGTGTTATTTTAATAAAAATTATTCATACATGATCACAAATCACACCACTAATTTAATATTCATGAATAGATAGTTTTATCGCAAAGGGAGATTATATAATAATAATTATATTATATATATATCAAATCTGTTTGTTACGTAAAAAAAGAAAGAAGTAAGTCTTGCGAAGAAAAAAAGAAGTCGTAATGGAGACACGTTTTTAGAACAAGAATGGGGGAGAAAGAGAAAAAGAGAAAAGCGGAAGTGGAGAAAACGGGGATCGATGTACGGAGTGGATACGCGACTTTCCGTGAGTTTGAATCGGAAGATGTGGACCCTGCCGGCAACTCTTATCTGGCCCACATTTTAAAACTTGAAACTTGGACGATCTACGGCATGGTTCGCGCGGGTAATGGTAGCGTGTGTGACGCGAATCTTTCAGTTCGGTTCTCTCTCTCTCTTCTTCGCACACTATTTTGCACGCGCGAAAGAAATTTTCGCGTCGTTTTTCTGCGTCCTCGTTCGCGAACACGGGGAGATGCCAAATGACCATTTTCTCCATAGCCTGAACATGTTATGACTCTGTAGCAAACACGTACGCAAGAAATACATTGCGTATCGAATAACAGCAAAGATAATAAATAGTCGCTGTGTACGTGTCCGAGATAAATGATCGAAACTCTTCTTTTTAGTGCACGCCATTTCGGTGAAATATGTGAGCATGTATGTATGTGGAACGATATAAAATTCTTCCTGAAGTTAGTCAGGAATCTATGATTTTAGTTCTCTGAGTAACGTCGATTGCAAACTTAGAGCTATGGAGTTTCATCGATATTCGCAAAGTTTCGACGTTAATAAAATTAAAAGGGAGATGCAAAAAAAAAGTTTCACTCTCTGACAATGAATGATAGGATTTTTATGAGTTTGCTGCGTCTGCTAGAAATGTTTTTCGTTTTCAATGTAACGTATTCTGAAATTATATTTATTTTGCAAAAACTCGTTACAAAATAAAACTCAGAAAACAATTTCTATTTCTATTGCACAAATAAATATTGCTTATAGCCTTGCGCTTACATATATCCGTCATATTATAACTATTATTATTGTCTCGTTATTGATATCATTCACATTATATCTTTTCACTGAAACTAACGCGAGTTAATTAAAAAAACATTGTATTATTTTTAGTTGCATTATCTGAATGTATACATACATTCGAACTTATTAACTGCATAACTTTCAAATTTATTATTTTTGCATAAAGTCTAATAAAATGAAAAAGTCATTTTACGATGTATATTTTTAAAGTAGGACTGTCTAACTCGAAACAGAGATACAAGATTAATCGCGCACACGTGTGCTAGCCAAAGGGTATATAATACGTCAGTTGGTGCCGTATTTTGTGCGCAAATATATCAGAGGCACGTCAACAAGCCAGTGTTATTCAGACGCTTCAAGCAGCTTAACCCGGTTTCTCTCTAAACTTCCCTTTACCCACCTACGCAAGTAAGCACAAGGATCGCATGATTATTTTTCCATCTCCGGCTTCCATTATATTCCGACAGTGTTGGACCGCCGGCACTTTACTGGAAATACTCATTGAAGGTATTATGCCAATTAACGTAATTAGTCTGGTAGCATTGACGTTTCATTCTAAGCCTTCTGAAGCGCGAAGAGATCACTTCCGCGACGATAGTCGTCTTTCATGTCGGCTTGTTACTTGTGCTATGGCTAGCGATTTCGTTGAATCTGTCTGCGGACGGATATAGCGTCGCACTTAAATCCGATTTATCCGATAAATCTCGTATCAGCCGTACTCCTTGCGTAGGTTTCCGTTCTCCTAGCATCCAACCCGAGACCCTGTTGATCCTCGCCTTACTTTCGAATTAGCTGGGCGATCCACTGGGACCACAGACGGATCAGTTTAGATGGCTGTGTAAACTTCGAACGATGCAAAAGCAGAAAGGATAGCGAGCTGTTCGAGAGACGCAGAAATATCGTGTTTCTCAGTGACGTGCCGGATACAATGTGAAAAATCTTTTGTGAAACTGCACAAAGCTCCGGTACCGTTGTTGTACGCTTGTACGGTAACAACAGCGAGACTCATACAGTTTGCGGTATTGTAGTGACGTTTTCATGATACGTCTAAGTAAGTGTTTTATTTTATTACACACGAAAATGTTTCTTCACGTTGATCTCGAAAGCTGAAAAATATTTATCTTATATATATATATATATATATACGATGTGACGTGTATATATAATATGAAAAGAAGTTGTATTATACTGAGATGGATGGACGGAAATGATGGTTGAAGATAGCGTAAAGTACGGCTGGGAATGCTTGAATCTCTCGGTGCGGGATCTCGGCTGGGCAATATTGAGCATCTTGAGATGAATCTTCGACATCCCTTGAGAACGTCCATATGGATTAACTATACCGTGCTTGTATATAATGCGGCGCATGGTTTCGAGGCTAAGGGCTGGTACTGTCCCGAGCATGGATGGGGTACTCAAGATGCTAGGCCACGTCGAGCTCCTTCATATAGCTTCCATAATCAACTGCATACCGCAGTGTTACTAAGCGCCAGTAGAGCTACGCTTGCTCTTGGCATATGAATGCCATCCGTAGATACCGCGGGATTATCGGCTGTTATAGCCACACCATCGAGTGAAGTGAATGCCACTTAATATGTATTTTACCATCTTAATACAATGATTATCGCTTTTCGAGCATTATATATAAATTAATAAATCAACAACTTGCTAATGTAATACATCTTGATATTATTATATATAATTTTATTATATGCAATAATTGTGCTTGAGCGAATTTTTTTAAAAGATTTAGTTATCGTGTCATCAGAAGAAAATAATATATAAACGGATACATACACATATATAAATGTATATATACGCGCATACGCTTATTATTTCTACATGCATACTACTCTATGCATCAGAAGTATATGCTTTGTCACTAAGTCGTAGGATTCTGACGGTAGTTAGATAAGAGAAAGGCGGAGAAAGCTGCGGGCGGACACGGGAGACGAGTGAGCACGGTGCTGAAGCCTGAAAATCAATTACCAATCACGCCTTTAGGCAAAGCCCTAACGCCTCCTGTTCGCCCAACGGTATATAATAGGAGCTACGGTGTCGTGCTCTGACACACCAAGTGAGTACCGGGTTTCTCACGACATCGATCTACTAAAATTTCAGAGACGGCTTACTGAGTTTAATGTGATATATCTTTAAGTCACGTGTCAATGGATGGAAGCTGTTTTAATTGAATTAATGGATATCAGAACGCTCTAAAACGCGCAACATTAATATATATCGTGCCAACATAATTATATTAACTAATATTATATCGATTATAAATGGATACATCATATATTAATACCAAACTATTTATACAGATGATTTATCAATTATTTTTAATCCATCCGGCTAAATCCATTTAATTATGGCTTCACTATCATTAATACTTATACTGTTATCACACATCAATATATAATATATATATAAAATATTGTATTTTATTAATATATTGTATTATAAAGTTACAATATTTTAATTTATTAGACATATGCGCACATTATAAATATATTAATTATTTTCATCTCAATACAGATAAATATATATATATATTTTTTGAAAAGCTACCATTTAATTTTCACAGACAAAAATATTATGTCTTGCTGTTTACAAGATAATTTTACTGATTTATCGTTATATATTCTGCGTTTCCGTGGAAAGATTCCGGGACGAATAGTCCGCCTCTTGTCGCGCATAAAAAGTAGCCGGAGAACGGGGAAAGGAAGGGCGATTGGACCGAGACAAATCTGAAGTGAAAAGGGTGCGAAGGAAGCGGGGTTCGGTCATGATGGAAGGTGACCTACTTTCTTATGAATTTGATTCGCGATATTACATTTCGCTTGTCACGGGGCAGTGATTAACCCGCTCGCCTCGGGCAACGATTTCAATGAGCAGTTCCACATTCAATTGGCAGGACGAGATTCTTCCTCTTCCACCTTTCTATTTTTCATAGTTTCTCATTGGATTAATGCCATGTCTCGTTGAAATTGTGAGCGAATTGCGATCTGCGATTTATTGTACGAATGCATCAAGCAAAATTGCATGAAAGCGATAATAACTATTGAAAAAATACTATTTAAAAGATTATTTCATGCAATCCTAAAGAATCGACAACGTGTGATTGATGTTTCATTACTTGCTTTGCTGAAAAAAAGCAGTTATTCTTAACATTATTAAAGTGTCTTAATATTTACTCGAATACAATATTTTCGATACTTTTATTTACGGAAAATATATTTTTTTCTCGTAATTCGGCTTGAAAGAATTGAATTTAGATTTATTTTGATTTTGATTTATATCTTTCACATTTATTTTGATTGTGATTTATATCTTTTACATGTCTACTGACTTTTATTTTACGGTCACTGCGGGTATGTTAGATTAAAACGGTTTTCCAATATTCTGCATAATCTAACCAACGTACGTCAATATCCGAAATAAGTTATAGATTAACGATGATGGACTAAACTAAAATGATGTTTGGTAGTTGTAGCTGAAAATGTCAATTATCATACATTGTATCATCGAGGACATATCGCGATGATACTTAGCAAAGTAGACCGCATCGAATATTTCACATACTCCGATATAGCGACTACGTGGTTGTTTTCGTTGTCATAAATGTCAGCGAAAGGGATCGTTGGCGTTTAATGAACGCCGAAGAAGATCCCGAGGTTGCGTAAGATCCTGAAGGACACCCAAGAAACTCGACCTCCAACGATCGAAGGTAGGCGGGGGAGAAACGCAGGGGGGGGGGAGAGATGGCAGGAAGTGGGTTCGCGCAAGAAGAGGGAGAGATACAGCCCCGGGAAATGATTATAAATGAAGCCATCCACCCGCGCTCTCGCTCCGGCTTGAGACCGCGAGGCAGCGCGGCGGCAGAAATTCGCTCGGCAGGGCGACAAAGTAAGAAGAATTGAAGACGATGTCAAAAATAAGAGAAGCGTATTTACAACGGTGTGAAATTGGACTGCTAGCCCGCGAGAGAAATGAGGGTCGCCGACTCTGTGCCGGGAAAATGATATTGTGTGTTACGGGGGCTGTATCGTGCGCGCGAAGACGACGCGACAGCGCGGCGACGATGAACCCCTTCTTCCTCCATCCTCGCTTGAATTTACTGCGCACAGAACGCGACTGCCACTTGGTATTTATTGTCCGCAGGTCGCTTACCGACCAACGCGAGCGTAATTAAGCCGCGAGAGTGTTCGCACCCCCGTGCGCGTTGACGCTTTCGCGTAATACAACGTCATTTACTTTGCGCGCGGTTATATACGCGTGAGAAACACATCGTCTTGCAACTTATCTACTTTTCCTTGCAATTTCTTTTTTTCTCTCTACCAAAAAAAAAAGATGAACGTACATTTATTATGAATAAGCGATGTTTTAATTCACAGAAGCTCCGCAGACTGTCAGTTTGTAGGAAGGACAGATATTGATTATCGAGTAAATTGTATAGCCCGTTATATCTTACTTTTCAATCAACGCAGAACTATCCCGGGGATCTGCCCTTTTCTTAAGAAGGATTTCCAAGATTTACGGAAATTAGATGTCAATTCTTCACAAACGTCCTTTCCTAAATTTTCCCTCCAGACGCGACTGCGAAATATATATAGCTGCCGCCGCTCGCAAGCCCCGTCCCCTCTGCGAATTTAAGCAAAATAATCCTAACCGGTTCCCGTAAACCGCATTCTCCGATCAAACTATCGCGACCATTAGTAACTGCACTCCATTTGATAAACGTACAAATGGTTGGCGCACAATTTGCAAACGCCATATTCCATACAAATCGTATCGGTGCTTTATAGTCAGCAGATTATATCGGTTTATATATTATAAACAGTTGGAAACGTGTGCGATTGAATTTGCAAAATACGCCCACGGACACAGATTACGTCCGTCAGCCGGCTGCAGCCGGAAAATAGAGCCGCGTGAAGCCGGTCTGCGCCCTGATTATGAAATGATGTGGCCGAAGGGGCGGGGTCCCGGCCGCTCCGCGGATATCTGCGTACGATGGCAACTGCCTACATCCATTGCGGCGTCAGCGCCGGCCACAACAACGCAAATGCAAATTTATTGTTATTCGATTATTCAATTCGTAGCCGCGTACTTCGCTCGGACGTTAATACCATATAATGCCGCCGTGGTCTCTATAACTGCGCTATTACCGGAAACATTGAAATTATACCCAACTCCGGTCTTAAGTCGCGATCACGTTTGTGAAGAGAATAATTTATTGCTCTGAAATATATATTTATGGTGATTCCCTCCCTCTCTTTCGTGTGCTGCGTGTGACTAAATTTATCGTATTGCGCGAAACACGCTTGATTACAATTACCTTGTCACGTTGTATCATAGCTTGTCTCATTTTATACGTGTCGACAATTAATCGCGTTTAATCATCGAAATGTCATTGTGCAAAAAAAAGAAGTGAAACGATATCCTTGTAGCGTCGACTTACGGTCGGCGATTTGAAGAAAACTGTGGCGGTCGATCCTACTGTACCGCTGCTTCAAACATTTCATCCCCGGAATCTCCACTCGTAAAGTACGGAGCTGATAAGAAAAGCGGCTTACGCTACTTCTAATTTTCCCGCCGGCTCGGCAAATATTATGCATACACCGTGAATCTATGTCTCCTCGAGGGGATGATGTATTGCCGACCTCGACCTCCTTGAAACTTATACCCGATGGGCGGGAGAAGAGGATAGTCAGGATAGGAAGAAATACGAAGAGGCGCGTTCTACAGGGCTGTGCGTCTTCGAGGAGTGCGCCGATGCAGAGAGGACGGACGCCGACGTAGAGGGAACGTATTTCGTGTCTGGTTAAATTTCACGGAACGATGGATGGGACGCGTGTAGCTGTATGCAAGCTGCAGCCATCTTTTAACCAATACTCCCGATACACGTACAGATCCGAAAGATTCCCGACTTTAGGAAACTTGATGCAAAATTTTACAAGCGAGTTACGTCGATCCTTCAGAATCAGCTGCCGGGTTTTTTAAAATATATGTGTCACGTATCTGAAATATTATTATATGATACATTTTGAAAATTTTATTATCACTTATTATCGCAATTTGTTCAATCGCTCGCTAATTTTACGGAAATAAAAGTGGAAAGTACTTTACATAAAATTCATATTAAACTCGCGAATGCGTTAAGGGGGGAAACAGTGTCGGAAATGAGAAAGCGGGACGCCATTGAAAATTAAGTCCGTGCTGGATCGAAAAATTGGGTTCCTAGAAGAAGTCTCCCAAGTATCGCGCTCGTGTATGGATCTCGCCACCCGAATCTCAAGAAAGTCTTTACTAAGTTAGTCGGGGCGTTGCGCCCGGGGTATGAGGCGGAAGTTATGAAGTGCGAGCATCCGTGGCGTGGCGTAGCACTGCTTTATAAACGACTTTTCGTGCGAAGTTTACCGGCATTCATCACCGACGACTTGCCCATACCCTAGCTTGGCCGACCCGCCTCCACCATCCACCCACGACATCAGCTTCACGACGGCCGGCCGAAACAGCGTGCGAATAGAAAGACGAGGGTGAAACGGCGATGGCTAAGTTTCAAGATAGTCTCTCCTGTGGTAAGAGTAAAATTACATTCCCAAAATCAAGAGCTACAAACTTTATGGCAACATTTCGACCTAGGAAAAAAATCAAGAGAAATATTAATATAATGAATCAATAAGATTGAAGCACAAGTTCTCAACTGAGAATATATTTGTTTCACACGCTTTTCTTTCTATTCGCCAAATTAAATTAAATTAATTTTAATCATTCATTTTTAAAACTTGCGATATATATATTTATGATATTATCTTATAATTCGAATATAATAATACGCTAATGTAAAGAAATAATTCATCTTGTCGCTCTTCCAATTTATTCAATTGCTCTTGCGTTTGTATCAAGTACGATACATTTTCGCTTATTAAGTGGACGGTATAAATGCGTTCCTAGAATCTATGAGATAAGGAACTTTGTGACAAAGACAGATTCCTCTGTTAAATCAGTTCGAGCGGATGACATCGCTTTGGAGTATTTCGCGAACGTAATACGAGCGAGCGGGTCTGGCTCGAGTCAAAGTCGCGCACGTATGATTAAATTAACATCGTTTAGGCTGTTTGTCGAATATGCGTAATATGCGTGTGTCTGTGTGAGCGAGCGAGCGCGCAGAAAGGCCGCGATACGCTTTGGAAACGATACCGCAGATAGAAATTTGAAGGCAGGTGGCGCGAGGGCGGATTAGCGCTGATGTAGCGGGGCGATGCGAGGGCGGCGAGGGCGGCAGAACGGTTTGAAAGCACGTACCAAATCTCGGATAATTCGGTCTAATTTGTTCGTAGTTAGATTGGAGCGCCAGGAATTATTCAGAGCCTCAAATTGTTGGCGGTTAAGCGAGGCTCGCAAAACTGGTAACCGGTCCTGTAGATGCAGCATTACGACTGCGGAGCGGACAGCGAAAAGGGGTAGGGGAAAAGTCGAGTGGAGGTCGAAGCGCTGTCGATGAGGTCGCGGATAGAGATGGGGGAGCAGAGAGAGTATGAGGAATCGTCCGGTTAAACTCGATCCAAAATTGACCGTATTATTACATGTCCTAACCAGGCGCAGAGGGTTAGACCGCATCGCGCGCCGTCTCCCTCTTTCCCTCCCTTCCTCCTTCCCTCCCCCCTCTCACAGTTCGTCGTCGCTCTTGTTACGAGGTGGAGATGAAACACCCGGAGAGGTTTCGGCGGCACCGGCCTCGACATCCGCGGAAACTATATGCGAATTGCAGCAGAAAGCTGCGGCGCCGAATTATTTCCGACCACAGGCCACGACCGTTGATAATTTAATTACCGGGGCAATTCCCGCGGCGACGTGGCCCTTCAACATACGAATACGTTTGTCGTACGACGCACGACGACATGCGAAAGTGCGACCGGCCCTTTTATCGCCCCGTTGTCTGAGCAATACGCGACGATGGTTACTGTAACTTTGAATTTCCCTCTGACATGAAATTCGAGTTCAATTAATCCGCGTGTGGTAATTACAGAAACATGGCGTCAATTTTGATTGTTGCAGCAATCGAACCCGAGATGTCGATGATCATCAATGATGAATGCATTCGTATCTTTTACGCCTATAACAAATTATTTTCATCAACTATTAAACTCGATAGATTGCGTCGACAATTATTTTAATATCCGTGTAAATCGTTATCGGTCAAAGTGACAATCTTTCATTGATCATCAATTTCATCGCTCAGATGCATAGATTTTCAGTCAGTGAACCTTGTTATAAATCGTAACGATCTCTTCTTGTGCAACGGCGAATACGATCGTATACATGTTCAAAGTCGCGCGCGGCATTAGAAATAAAAAAAAGGAGCAAAGAAGTCGGACGACGATAGGTATCCTCCGTAAAACTTTGAATATAAACCGAGAATCCGAGAGCGTCTCACGTCGATTTATTCGCGTGTTTGTTCACGGTGGGGAAAGTTTCGCGGTTTGTCAGCGCTTTTAGATTAAGGGCAAAAGAGGCAAGGAGAAAAGAGAACAGCAGTGAGGGAACATCGAAGCCTCATAAAGTGCTTACAAATTCCTTCGCTCGGTATGCTCGCGTTTCATCTTTCAGCGATAAAAGCCACTTCTGAGTTATGTTCGAGGAGTCCGATAGGTGCAACTTCCGACATGGATAAAACTTTGCAGAAACGATGGGATTGTAGATAATTAAAAAATTAATATTTATGAACAATTTTCAATAACTACCGATTATTTCTACATTCAATTTTATTATGCAAGAGGGATTAAACTTCACTGTAGAAATGTTCTCGCGTGTCTAAGTTTCAAGAAAAATGCTACAGATATAAAAGTCTATGATAGAAGACGCGAGAAAATAAATCAACCCGCACTTTGGTGAAGGGAATCCCTTTGCGCTAGAACGCGTTTTTGGTTCCCTCGGAACAGTAGCCATGAAAAAAAGCGGTGCAGAAAGCACCTTTACGAATCGCGTAACACAGCGATTCCGATTTCCAATCTATCGACTTCACTAAACAACGAAGGAATCCGTGCAACGACGATTCTCATTGGCAATGTGATAGCACGAGCGCGGCTCGGTGAATCCACGAATGTTTCGAAACTCGGCACAGGAGCTCGTTCTTCGCTTTCTTCGACGACTTTGCAGTCGATCACTCACGAAAGAACCGCGAAAGGAGAGATGACTCTGTCGTGAGATTCAGGCGAGCGTGAATATTCCGAAATTAAAATTCAATCATCCAACACAAATTTTTGCCGTGAACAATTTAGACGTGTCATCTTTCAATGTACCGAATCCTCATCGATTTCGTCTAACAAACGTGATTTTCAATCGATCTTAAAACTGCAATGCATCACCTTGATTGGACAGACTACCTACTGTGTATGCGAATCATGTGCGAGCATTCCACATATGTAAAGAACCCCGAAAGAAGAAGGATAAAAAAGCCGGGCACATAAAAGAGAAACGATGTGCGAATCTAGTCTCGTGTTTTTTTCATAAACCGCGTTCGAGGCATGCTGCTTTTTGATTCGACCGCGTTATGGCATTTCCCGCTTTACCGGATGCCACCTCTATATCTTCTTTCTTTACTCTCATCGTATAACGCCGTGACGCAGACGATGAATTCGCGAATCGAGTGGCTCTACGGATACTTTTCGATTCGAATTCATGATGCTTCCCCCTCCGCCCCCGGGACATTTCCGCTTTACAGCGTAATACAGCCGCGAGTTCTTGACAGTCAATAAAACGTAAAGTCATAACTCTCGCGTGCAACGCACCACATGTGAAAATGGACGTAGAGGGGCCTCGCCCCAAAAACGCCCGGCACTCGAACTATTCTTAATCTCGTTGAAAGCCGGGGCGGTCATTTTGCAAGCGGCCGGCGTAGTAACGTTAGTTTGATTATACGGCGGGCTACAAACGCGCTTTGTCTTGCAATCCTATGCCCTCTCTTGCACGTAGTTGCAACAATTCGCCGTGAGACGACGAAAAAAGCCTCGCGCGAGAATATCCCCCAAAAATTCGATTCGAGAGATAACTCTGCCCGTATTACTTTCACGTTTCTACTTCTATCTTGATTTGTTTCATATTAGAATCGATACGGCGCAATTTTCCCATTACATTATATTTGTTTCTTTTACGATAATCCGATGATGTGTATCGCGGCACGTGATATTAATCATAGGAAAATATTGAAACAGAGCCCGATGATTCTGCGGTTATTAGATATATTCCCGAAATGTATGTGAATAGCACTTATGTGAACAATACGCCATATACAGAATATAACAGCAGATTTGATGCGCGCATCGTTCTTGCATTATCGAATAAAGTGGTGGGCAGTAAACCACGATTTGTGTTGGTATATATCGCAACAGTATATACATATATACCAGCATCTCCGGAAATCCAATGTTTCCGTTTGATGCGCGCGTAAGGAGTAAATTTCACTAAATTTTCCGGTTTTTCTCACTGCCGCGCCGAGGGAAGAGATTTTACGGCCCTCTTCGCCTCCCATTGTTTTCCGCCGCTATCCTCCCGGTCGCCACCCTTACGATTCACCCACGCTTCTCACCATGCTTCTCTCCAATGCCCCCTCTAGCTTTTAGAACAAATACTTAATCCGAATAGCAGGCATTTGCCTAAGTAAGTGCCCGCTATTCAAAGCAGCCCCGTTTTTACGTACGTTGCTATATTAGACCTTTGGAATCGACCGAGTCTTTTGCGTTGCTTTTTGGCATATATCCTACTTCTACGTTTAATCGACTACATTTGGGCGGACAATTTTTCAATTTATTATTATTAATTGTTATTAAACCTAATACTATATTCGCGTGAAAAGAATATTGAAGAGCTATTAGTGAGATCAATGATATTATTATTATTATTATTATTAATGAGATTATCTGATGCATAATAAGAATATTGCTTGTATTAAAATAATCGTTAAACATATTAATAAGCATGTACTTTACAAAATTGCGCACACAGAGAAAATAAAATTAATTGCGTACAGCCGGCTGTATTAATTTTTAATTTATATTTATCTGCCACAAACAAATTATCGGTTATTCGTTTCTAAACAACGTGACATTTCATTTCTAATAAAACGTAAATAATATTACGAGCCGGCAGCAGAGTGGGTTTTAATATTAGGTGATATTTGAGATCTATCCCATGGGGTCAAGGAGGCACGCTAGTAAACGAGAGCCGTTGCCATAGCGCCATACGCGAACGCGAGCCTGAAAGCCGCTTACGCGGCCCTTCATCATTGGCGTACAATACCGTGGATCGTCATTAACTATAATCCTCCGTTTATTCGTTGCGCGAGACCGTGCATTTGTCGAATCCGGTACGAGAAATACCGCGGATCCCCTTGGGACGGAATAATTGCCAACTTGGTACGAGACCATAACGAGTCCTCGTAGGTGTTTAGCCGGCCCGCCTGGATCAGACGGTACTGGATTGCGTAGCATAGAGATTGTGAACTGGACTTTCCGCTGGGCGCACGAACCTTACACGAACATTAGCACAAGAGCATGACGCGTTATCCGCTCTCTGTGAAAACGGCGCAATTCAAACACGGAGATAATATTCAACGCTCTCCTGAAAGTCGTCCGTATGTTGTATGTAAAAGCAGATAATTTTTCTAAATACCTCTTATATCATATAGATGAATCGTTAATAAATAGTTTCGATATACATATATACTTCGCTCCTGAATAGCATTGGCGAAGGCAAGAGAGTTACATCTTTGAAAAGAAAGAGAATAAGCGAAGGAGCGACGTGAGAATTTGAACCTGATGATAAAAGTCTATTTGTTTCGAAGCACCGCGCGTTACACATCCCGCCGTGAACGAAAAATAGAGCGCTTCGATTTTCGGAAAGTTGAGGAGAATCGGGAAATGGAGCATCTCATTTAGCAAGCTGTCCAAACTATCATTTTGTCGTCGAGCTGGCGGCTTCAAGTGCGACCATTGTCTGGGAATGACGCTCGGGAATGAGCGGCGCAGCGAAGATAGACTCAGACAGGGGAGCCGCGTCATTACTAAGGTTGTTGATGCCGGCAGTTCATTTCCACCTTCGAATCTCCAGCGAACACTCTCTTCCCTCCTCGCCTCGCCTTTCCTTTCCTGTCTTCTCTCCTTCCGTATTCCTGCCAAGAGCTCAAGAACGGAAGTTGGATCCGAGAGTCGGAGACAAAGCGAGAGGAGCAAGCATCCGGGGTAATCCTGTAGGAGAATGTGACGTAGCCTAAGACTTTCCTGTCACTCCTACAATAAAGATAATTGGAATTTTCTGAAGGGAATGAAGAGTAGTCGGAGGAACAAGACTGCGCGATGATATGACGGATTGAAAGCAATCTTTCATCGACATTATCGATCGTGCTGCAACATGAAGCGGTTCTTTAATATGTATACATGACGACATAATCTTTCTATAAATCCACGATGCGCGACGTTAAGTCGCTTATATAAGGATCTAAGAAATCCAGTTATAGTAATGCTCCAGTAGGTGTATATGCTTCCTCGAAAAGTTATACTTCTTATTATTGTGAATCTCTGTACGCAATCTGGCCACGTCATAATACTGGCGTACACATATACATTCAAGTACACACGAAGTCACCTGGAAAATCCTCTTTCCGAGAATAGTCCGTGCTTGCGACGATGGTGACGTAGGTCGTCTTTGAAAACTCCAAATTTGATCCCGTCTTAAGGATGCATTTCTCTCTCTCTCTCTCTCTCTCTCTTTCTCTTTCTGCTTATATGTACATCTCTCCACACTTTATTTCTTTGCATATAAATAGAGTTTAAGAACACTTGTTTATCATCCCTTGCCAGATATTGCCGCGTATATTATCAATTTATAATATTAAGTTACAAATATTAAAACACAACAAGTAATTTCGTTTGTATTCAATGTTTTACATTAGAAACTTGTTTAAAAAAAATTGATTCGTACGCGCTCGACGAAGCTAAAGTGCGCTGAAATTAACGCGCATACGTATATTTCTGAACAATCCACTCTCCATGTTATTGCTCGCGCTATTAATCAGACTCCGTGCTTACAATTAGTGCCATAACTTCCTCCGCTTTATGCCTTACGAGCTATCGGCGAACGTAATTGAGTGCGCTTCTGCGTTAGCCACCGCCGACCTAGGCCGGTATTCTGTCGCGGCACGAAAGCTTCGATTACAAATAACCGACGGTCTTCGAACGGCAGCTAGACCTGATTCCCGAGGGCTTTTTGCTTTGTGTCCCAGTAGTAGGAAGGTCTTGTTTAACGACGCCCGACGTGCAGGTCCGCGCTCGAACGAAACCGTAATTAACCGCAGTGAATAAGCTTCCGAATTTAATTAAGGATATTGAATGGTAGCTCGGTAATAACGGGCGCCCGACTATATTGGCTGCGGTGTCACAAAGCTAGGCAGGGCACGGGCGTATCGTGCTCAAAGCTCGTCCAACGGTCGCTTTGATGTGGTCGCGGCCAGTGCGAAAACGCGAAGCACGAACAGACAGTGTACGAAGGGTAAGAGTAGGGGACAAGGCCTGCTCCGAAAGCAGGTAGGGCTTGTTGGAGACTTCCTCTGGAACTTGCCGAAGAATTGCCAACTTTGTCCGCCCCGTACATAGTCCACTCACTCGCGGCCGTTGCAGAACGTTCGGACACACATACATGCACGCACGCACGCATACGCACGCATGCACACACACGATATGCCCTTACACTATTGGTATCCTTCAATTATCAGTGAACCTGCCGACCGGTTCCATCACGTTAAATGGACTAGATACTTTAGACAGTGCATAAAGAATAGTAATATTCATCCTCGTCAATGTTTCGTTACTTCAACTATGTTATGATTAACATCGTAGTGTATAAATAACGTCTTGATGTGGAAATAATTTATTACTACATAACCATGATGCGGTACGCGGTGCATAAATCAAAACATTGGCGACAGGTGATATAACTTTTTTATACCTCGCGATGTTAAATTATTGCCGTATTTTTGTCCAATGACGTGTAAAGTTATATTTCACTCGCTAAGGTGACGTGCACGCGAGAGATTAATATCACGTCCGACCGAATGCAATTTACTCCGCGGATATTGTAAAGTTATTCGTGGTCTTTTTTGTCGTACAACAATGCATGCACGAGTATCATTGAATCCATTAAACTCCGTGGAAAAATTCACATTCGTTGTTGTATTCCGTTACTTTGTGAAATATTCACAATGTCTCGGGTAATACGATTTGCATAATACCATTAACCTTCGCCTTCCCCCGCACGCCGATTATACCCTATTCATTCTACGTCGCGTAATTCCTCTTCGCATGTTACGTATTATGCGACCGCACGACGTCATTATAATACTTCAATGGCATAATCCTCCATTGTGAATGTCCGCGCTCGAGCCCGGTTGCATTTCCACCAAGCGTACGACCCAGCTGACATTATTCACGTTTCACGTTTGATGCGTTCTCAACCAGGTGATCGTCGCGAACGTAGTTCTCTTCACTATTCCGTGGCAAGAGAATTGGGGAAACTCTTGCGCGCGGAGCACCCTTCCTCAGGTATGGGTAAAGAAATTTTGCATTGGATTCAGCGACACTACATTGTTTACGACGGTGGCGCATACATACATATGCCCCGAAATATAAGCTTTTGGACTGTCTCCGGAAATCCGTATGCATCTTTGAAACATGCAGCTGGCTACCATCGTCCGGAAAATTTCAGTTTTTCATTCTCACCTGTGTTCGTGCAATGATTCCTTTCCTGGAAAGAAGTATTTCGACCGCGAAACGCCGAGCGTGATCTATTCAAAGACGAAAAATATCTTCCCCATGAAATGGAGCGAGATGGCGGAGAATTTTTTGGTGAATAATTTGATTGATCCAAGACGCGCAGTCGTCGTTCGTGGCTCGACGACGGAATTGCTGCCCGTGTGGATTTCGCAGAATAGAAGAAACTCGCCCGCGGAGAGATGTA
This sequence comes from Prenolepis imparis, assembly GCF_030444845.1. Taxonomy (NCBI): domain Eukaryota; kingdom Metazoa; phylum Arthropoda; class Insecta; order Hymenoptera; family Formicidae; genus Prenolepis; species Prenolepis imparis. The sequence continues at coordinate 16,727,123 of NW_028141160.1, forward strand.
TGGGAACAATTTCCGGGTAAAGCGGATTCATCAATGCTGGAGGACTGGATTTAAAATTCCCCTCGCATCACGGAAAGACGGGTGGTGGAGGCAAGTAGGGGTAGAGGTTGAGGTAAAGCGTGGAAGGAGGAGGGGGATGCATCTTACAACCCCCGCAGACTGAAGCTGTCCGTAAAGAGTATAAATGGCACGTAAGACGTCGTTTCCTTTTTCGTTGACGACGATGACGATCTAATACTGATGGCAAGATACGCGCAGCTGAAAATTAATTTATCGGAATCGTAATGGAAAATGCTGGACTTCGTTACGAACACCAGCAAAAAATTAGATGAGACGAAATGACGGAAAAAACCCGTTTTTATTTTCTAGAAATATATTTGCGTTAGCCACATGCAGTATGTTTACGCGTTTATATAAAGACTCTCTGAAAGCATTGAGTTTGAAGATCGATACCACTAGTTGAATAAATATATTATAATTGATATCATTAATACAAAATATATAAAATGTATGATTAAATTTTTAATATCGCACAAACACAAACCTATACATGTGAAATATAATCAAATAAATCAAATTATCGTGAATTAATTTCTGCGTATATTTAGAAAGCAATTAAATTAATTCTACCTCGAACACGTATTACAAATATCTGAATGTGTCGTGGTTGTATAATTGCTGCGGAAATATTTCCGTAGCGTCAAACGCAATAAAAGTGGCTAGCTATATTCGCAGTTCGCAGTTATCGACAAAAGACAACGAAGTACTCGTAATTGAGAATGAAGAAGACACGCGAGGATAAAATTATGAGGCACATGGCAGATCCGTACAAAGCGGCATAAGAGGACGAGCGAAGGACAAAGGGACGTGCGGAAGAGTAGAGACTGCTGGAGCTGACACAATCCCGCCTCTTTAGCAAAGGATGTGAGACAATGCGCAACGACTATGAGGGGGGAATACAATTCCAAAGAACCCCGTTTATTGTATAAGGGGCAACCCTTTCCTTTGTCCTTCAAGCTACAAAGACATGGCATCTACGTTCAAGATGTGTTGGAAGCTCGCGAGATACAAACTAAATTATTCAATACACTTTATAATGAGATAAAATATGCGCGACACCGATTTTATCGAATTTTATCAGAATGTTATGTTTTTTTTTATTTCGTCGCTGTAATAATTTATATTCCTTCGTGTTATTTTTGATGACTACTATTGGATTGGTAATAGCGTGCGCGGATCGACCCCCAATTAATTGCTGAGGGCGATAAATTCGAGAGAGAAAAGGGGTTAAGATAATAGCGAAAAGATAGCGCACACGCACACAGCCGCACGCATACACATACAAACTCGTCGCTAATTTGCGCCATAGCCACCGCTCTCCCTTCGGTGAAGGTGGATAGTGAGGAATCCACTGATTAAAAGGTTATTTATTGCATCGAATTCTTAATTTTCCGGAGGGTCGGGTATAATTAAAGGCCGTTTCTGCGTCTACTATAAACGCGAATGATAAAATTAAGTAGCGTCCGGAAGGCTTCCTGAAACGCCACGGAATAATCGAATAGAGCAAAATTATAATCGTTAAAGTGTCATACATTAACATTAAATAACGAATACGATATTTCGACGCGATCGTGACACACATTTCTTAAGGCTTATTCCTGAGTACATTGTATTCCTAAATGAAGTAGAGAGACGCCGCGTTTTTCCGCGAAAACCACCGAGTAACGCAAATTCGGAGCCTAGAATTTTAACGCAGCGACAACGTTTAACCGGTATTTTACAGCACCCCGAGGCGAAGCTTTGCCAGCCTCTGCGCCACGAAAGGTTACCGACGAGGGAAACTCCGCGTAAACAACTCCTTCGCAAACTTCTCTCCTTGCGAGTGTCCCCAGCTAGAATTTCGAATTTCCAGGTTCTATCTCACGCCCCGCTTGCTACGACACACCAGCACTGGCATCAACTTCTATCTTCTCGTCTACATCTTGTATGTTGACGGATCTTGTTCACTAGATTAAGATCTCGAATACGTTTTGCGTATACAATGTTTATATTTTTTTTTGTTCTTTTTTTTATAAAAAAAACCAATTGGCATTTGTTCAACAGGTAAAAAGCTTAAACTAATAAGATTCTTGAATACGAAAGGAAGAGTTAATCGCGATAAAGTAACACTGATGCGCTACGCAGCTTCATCTATTATAATATTTTTATATATCTTGCGCAAATTCTTTGTGTAGAAAAACGTTCGCAGTTACGAATAATTTGCGTGATCCTTCGCGCGATAAAATATTCATTTCGCTCGGCTGGGATTGTGTAACACGCAATTGCAAATTACAACAAATTTCGCATCGAAGCTGCGCGGAATTCCCCGATACGATTGTACGAATAATTCGACGTTAATGTAGGATAAATCCTAATTGCGGACGAAAAAGACCGTGGGATGGAGGAGGAGGCGTCTGCCGAGGAAAATCGCGACATACAATTAAAGGGAGTAATGAAGCACGGCGGTGTGGCGCGCGCTCATTGATTCGCAGAATTACACGAATACCTTTGTCAATTACGCGGCGCCGCGGGAGTCGACTAAAAAAAGTCGGAAAAAAAAGAGAAAGATCGGAAGAAGCGGAAATATGACGCGGCACAAATCATGCCGATCAATCGGAGAGGATGAGAGAAGAACGTGAACGCGCATCAGTCGCGTCCACGACTGCACGACTGGTTTTGCGGTCGGACGTCGGTCGTTTTTTCGGAGATACGCGGAAAATACCTCAATCGGCGGACCACGGACACGCACATACATCACCCGTCACGTCGACACATATATATATGTGCTTTGCTGATCCGTTTATGGGCGCGTATATATACAGACGAGAGTGAGAGAGACAGATGTGCGTATATGTGCGATGCCATAGCACGCATGTGCCGTGCAAACCGGCTTTGATTTTCCATGTTTGTGCAATTACGCGCGACCCGTTTCGGGGCCGGGCGCTCATCGAATTAAGGTGCATTATGATAATCACATTCGATACTGCGCGATGCCGGACACATTCCGTATTAATTAATCGTCACTGCTGTTTTTCCCCTGGACCCTTTTAACAGACGATTTTCGGCGAGCGCAAACGTATTGATCGCTCGGCTCGGACCGGCTGTAATGTAACATTCGCGATATATACAGCGCGTATCTACTTTTCGCCAAATGCGACGTAATTAAATTTCTCCCGTGATTGACTCCCGTGTGTATCAACGGCGAGATTTTTGCGTCGCGCATACATGTGTAGTATATAATACATACATATACATGTCGCGCAGTAGAGAGAGAGATACGCGAGAGATTAACAGTTATCATTCAGCGTCGTCCTCGATTTTTCCGGACAAGCAACTTTTCGCAAAGAAATCTTTTTCTCTCTCTGTCTTTCTCTCTGTTGGATTTTAAATCGAACTATCCTTCAAACTACGGGCAGATACTTTCGAAGGGGGAGGATAAGGGAGAGATGCCACAGTTCCGTACATACGAGGACACGTTCGCTTATCTCATCCGGTTCTATTCGATTCGTGTGGCGCACGCTATCGCTACACATGGAAGCGATTCTAATACACAGCGTCGCGACGTCCTGGCGCGATCCCGGTTACGCCCGCCAACACGACACACGCCAGTGAATTTCTATCGAAACACTTTTCGCCGTGAAATGGGCGAATTTCCATTTCGCGGCGAAACGACGCGGCGCATCTACATGATATTATGTGCGCCGGCGAAACAAAGCGCCTAGGACGAACCCAGAAGTTTTCTCTTCCGTGGGCCCCCATGGATGAGCGGGTCCGTTCGGGAAGTTTGGTCGGATCTCTCGTCGTCGTCGGCTTTTATAACTCCCCCTCCCCTCTCCTCTCTTCTCCTCTTACCCGGCCCGCTAATCTAAATTAAATGAGGGGATGCTAATGATCCGTTACTCCGAAAGGATACGCCGCTTCTCCGACAGCCACTACCCTTTAATCGATTCAATGGGTCGAGGTAGTGGAGTAAAAGAAGGAGAGTCACTTGCGCGCTTCGCTAAGATTCAGTGGCAGCTTTACGTAAAAACGTGTAGAGCATTTAGAGAAGTCTTTTAATTCGACTATCATCCTCGCGCATTCGACCATTATGATCTCGTCGATTCAAATTGTTATAGCATGAAAGAGTAAGAAAAAGAGATAGCTATATACCTGGATTGGCGAATAGTCAGTCGATACGCGTTTAGCAAAGGCTTAGGATCGTTCTTTTATTCCTGCTTTTGTCAGACTGTGCCATCTCCGCCAGCCAGAACGACTTTGAATATATTACGCCGCGGTATATAACGCGAATCACATCGACGCACAACTCGCGTATCGCGCAACGTCCAAACAGGCATCCCACGTCGTGCTACACTCGATATACTCACGACGATATTGGGAATATCTCGATATGGGTATCGATATTACACTTTATATGTATCTTTCCCCCTGAAGGAAAGACGCGGCAGGGAAAGGAGACGAAGAACGCGAGAGAGGGAAGTTCGGTATGCGCGCCTCGTTATGTTTGTCTGGAGGTAGTGAGCCATGAGTAACGCGGGGAGAGAGAAAAACGGAACAAACTGCATCGAGGAAGAGGTAAACGGGAAACGCACGAACGTGAGAGATAGCGCGGAGAGGGTAGTTTTAAATGAGTAGTATTAAAACTGATCGCGCGCCGTTCGTTCCAGAAAGTCGACGCGCTTTCATCGCACACTTTCTCTCTTTCTCTCGCGCTGGGGAGTAATTAATTGATGTTAATGCGCGTCCGCGATCCGTTCGTCGCCATTCTGTTCACACACAGGAGAGCCCACCGGTTAATCGAAGGGGGTGGGAAAAGGGCGAGCGAAACGAAATGGACTGGGGCACGTTCAGTCATGCGTGACTTCACATATAAGCGAAAGAAAGCTACGCGATGAAATGCGACGAAGCAGTCACGTTGATATGCAGCATCACGCATGATTATTTGCTTTTTCTTTATAACCCCGCCGATTCTACCGATGTTGGCCGTGTTTACGGTGGGTCGTTCGTGGGTTTTGGTTGCGGCAAAAACGCTTTTCCTTTCTTTTTTTTTTTTGGCGCAACATATACTCGAACTCCGATATATCGAAGAGTGACTTGCCACACGCTTTCGATGCCGATTTAAGCTCCGGTCGCTGTAGCACGCCGATAACACGCGTGCGTTACGCGGGAAAAAAAGAAGAAGATTCCGGCTGCCAGCGCTGTCCATTTTAATTGGCTTCGGTGAGCCATGGTAGGGCCTCTATTCACCGGATCAGTGATATGCAAATGCGATTTAATGACGCGATATCCTATGCGTGCCGACGCCCGTTGATGAGGCCGATGCGACGTGCAAGCTATACACCGTCGACTCTACATCGATTTTATTATAACGCCGTAGTGTTGTGTCCTAAAAACTCTAAACTAAATTAAAAGTTTTGCAAAACTTACTTTATTAAGTTACGTGCCTGATTATATTATTACTTTATGTTAATTTTTACAAGATAATAGATACAGATAATGTTATTAGTACTCTGTCTGTTATAAGGGGCACATTTCGACTAATAAGTATTTAAAACGCCGCGCCAGATTTTCGACGGAGTCTAGATAAACATTTTGCAATTCAAAAAGTAGAATGAATTAAATTCGATTTAAAAGATTCGAAAAAGCGCGATATTCGTAGTACACAACTAATTTTGTCCCCGATACAGAAATTTTCGATATACGATAGATCAACCATGATTGCGCAAAGTGTTCACCAAACTCTCGCGGTGGGCAGAAGGAAGCTCTCATTGTAGAATCTGTAGTAATAAATGTCCAACGTCATTCTTGTACTACTTCGATCTGGGGCTGTTGTCTGTCTCTCTCTCTTTCTCTCTCTCCCCTCTCTCTCACTCTATCTTTCTCTTTCCCCCCTGTTCATCCTCCTTCTCATTTTCTCTTCATCCAACCCCCGTGCCGTCTGTCTCTTTTCCCCTAATTATCCCTTATCTATATCTCGGTCCATTTGGTTCGCAATGACGTTATCTCGCCTGCTCGGACTGAGTAGAGACGCCTCCTAATCTTATTACTCAAAGTGTCGGCCGGGGAATGAAGGAGGTTGCAATGGCAGTTTCCCTTCATACTGCGCGTATACCTTTCGGTCTACCTCTCTCGGTAACCTCCTTCATGTCTCTCGCTCTCTCCTGTCATCTCTCTTCCTTCTATTCTCACTTCCGTTCGCCATCTTCTTTTCTCTCTCTCTCTCTTTGCTCCTCTGTCTTCTTTCTCCCACCAAAGCAAGCACTGACATTGAGGGATTAAACCATTGGCAATCCGACTCTAATTACGAGTAACGGATTAGTACGTGTGCACCGGCAAAGTGCCGGGCAAACGAGGAAACTTTTGCGGACGACTACATATGTATAGGAGGCTGCAAACATTCGTTCCCCGTGCCATGTACCGCTTTGAGAGTTCATAAGGTTCGCCGGCACTTGATCCTGCATCCATTATTCGGAGTTCTCCCGTAATCGTCCATTATCGAGTATCACCCGAGCGTGTTGCCGTTAACGTAAAAATACGAATAATGCAATATACGTATTTCCTTAGAGAAAGATAAAAAAAAACACTAAACTTTTATCCATCCAAATATTAAAGTATTAAGTATTAAATATATATTTATAAAAAAATAAAAAAATAAAACTGCTTGTACAGTTTATATATTAATTTAACATATTCACCATCAAGCGTATTCAAGCTGACCTTCTCTTCACGCTTCAATCGGATTATTTTATATTAATAAGATTACCGGAATGTGCAAATGTAATGATTAAAAAAATATTTAATATATAAAATTTAATATATAAAAGCATTATTATTTTAATTAATTTTAATAAATAAAATTATTAATTTGTTTATTAATGTATACTTTGTTTGTGTTACGCTTTTCTCTATTATTATTAAACATAATTATATTTTTGCAAATGTATACATTAGCACATCACCGTATGACGGTGAATCTGTTAAACAGCATGCGAAGTATATTGTATATCGGCCGTGAAGAATAATAATATTAAAAAATAAATATTCATCGACTGCGCGCTTTAATAATATAGTTGTGTATGAATGAATCCACATGCAAATGTAGACAGATAAAAAGAAGTGCAAATACACGGATCATTGCCGTATTCGGAGAATGTTGTTTCGAAGAACAGAGGCAAATTCCTGGTGATTGCAGCCGTCCGGAATGGAACGGTTACTACGCCATTGTTCGGATACACCGGCGGGCCCGCGCTACTTTTCACTACTTGCGACAACGAAGCCGAACATTTTTGAGTAATGGTCCGTGAGCGAGAGTATTTGCCGCCATTATCGTAACGCCGGGACACATTGGCGTACAATTTCGCCCTGTGACTCCCCGTGTCTATACGCGAATTCTTACGATACCTCTCCCCCTTCTCCCCCTTTCATCTCCCCTTTCGAGATCCTTGATCGCCTGTCCAGTCGCTTGGAATCGTTCCACCGTATCGAAGATAAGGATCCTCGAACGAGCGATCCCGAGTCGTTTCGACTCTTAAAATCTCGACCTTCGAGTGAATCGACGACGGAGAGTCTCATACGCTATCATTCCAAGTGCCCGCGACACTTTCTTACGTCCCTCCGGCAGAGAATCCCCGGGCAGGCCGCCATGAAACTTTACGACCTAAAAGTATACGACTAAACGGAAAACCTCGTGTACGAAATTTCGCATTAAACTCATCTCCGCGCGTTCTATGTTGTAATGCTTCCAGGGAAACTCTCCGATGCGATCAATGTTTATTGTCAATATACTCCGATACTGAACGTTTATTGAATTATTGAATATTTTATGACAAACATCGGCAGAAAATATGCGATTTGTGCGATTTTTCCTTGGATTTTTCGTAGATTTCTGAGATCGCGCCAAAATGTCATCTTTATTTCACACATGCTGACGCGCGAACATCATATACGCCACCGTATATTAATTTCTTTTTTTTTTTTTTTTATTTTAAGCTTCCGAATTTCATAAATGTAAAATGTTAAGCCCGACTTCTCGTTTGCACGGGAAAAAGAGACTAAACTGCAGAGCTGCATGGAGTCAGAATTTTTCGAGAACGTGCGTTTTGGCCGAAAATAAATTGTGCCATAAAATCATTTCAGCGTAGACATTACGGCATGAAGTAAACTCGTTCCGCATGATGTATGGTCGACGTAACGACTTCGAGCGAGAATTGCGAGCAAGGGTTTATCGTGCAGGTTTGCGGCCGGATAGCCGCCATTAACCCTTGCGCTATCCTGCCGTGCGCGACTACCGAAAAAAGATGTGGCACTTTAACGAACGCTATTTCGATATATGAAACATTTGAAATAACAATTTGTCATTTTTCTGTCTCGTGTGCGGAGGTGCGTGCGCTCTAATGTGTTTTAAAATTAATCAAACTAAAAACTATTATTAAATAATCCCTCCGTAATTAATAATCTTTGACCGATGACAAAATATTGTTTTGTCATCCACGATGAGAAAACTCATGGCTCGACATAGCTCGACATGTTATTCATTATCCGTGCGAAGATGCATATCCATTACAGAAGATAACATGATGGATGGACGTGCATGTAACCAGCCACCGGTGAGAGAAAACGAGATTTCGGAAAGAATGATCCATCATTTACGAACGCCTCCGATTCGCATTCGCATATTATCGCGTCAACTATCTCGATATGTCGCGCTTGAAAACCGCGTAATCACGTGAAATTTCAGTTCATATCCACGTAGATCATACAAAATGTCACCGATCGCATTTCCGACATTACGGACTTATATGGATAGATATAAATGCCAGGAGACACGAGTGTCGATCAGTACCAGATTTGAGCACCCGCTTGTCTGACCGCTCGATCGCGCCTCAAAGAGATTGAGTTTTTTCGTGAGCTGTGAATGACGGGTCATTTTCACTGCTGAATAATATTCTTTCTCTCTCCCTTTCTCGGCGAGATTATCCGCTGTTTCTCCTCCCTATATATATAAGGCCAATGCGAAATGCCAGAATTCAACCTTACCTAAGCTCTCTAACAGCCCTCGCGATCTTGCGAGGGGTGCGATTCACCACCACCGAGGGTGATTTCACGGATTGACGCGCGGGTCTAATCGCTTAGAGTTTAAGAAAGGCAATTCCGGCGCGCACTACTAGCGATGAGCCTCGGAATTGGTGTACGGATCGAAGGTTTATATGTGAAACAGATGAAGCGAAAAAGACTGTTCGCGAAACGAGATGCGGCGACGGGAAGTACAGTCGTATAAGTTGTCGAAGCAATCGGGCGATATACGATTGATCTGCGGAAAATGGAAGCCGCGCACTCTGTTGGAGAAAGATATATTTTCTCATCAAAGGGAAGTCGTTTTACATGTAAAAATAAGAATCCGCAAAACTACACCGTTCACGTATTTGCGTCAATGTATCGATGCGAATATATTGAGAGTCCCTTAATTTGTTTTACTTCAACAAGTAAAATATCCATTATCAAAATTCTATTGCAAAATATTCATCGCGTTGCATCACGGCTCGCGTTTGTCCATTCTGTTGCAAGGAAGTGGAAAGAATAATAAACTCGTGAAAAATTCATAAATAGGTCTGCTGTAAAGTTAGGAGTGGTCGGCAGCGAATGCGAGACGTCGCATAATATTTAGACAGCATTTTTACGCAAAGTATTAACGTCATATATTTAAAAACATGCATCGCGCATTTGCGTCGACCGTTTTACATATATTTCGCAAGACGGGGGTTTGCGTTTGTCGAATCTCTATTGGAAGCGGTACCGAGGCGGTATCTTTCAATTAATGTTTGTTCAGCATCCAATATTTAATATGGAAATTCTTCGATACTTTGCCGAGTAGTACGAAAGTACGCTCTAGGTCGACTAAAATTTCTGGACTCTCATAGAACGCCTGCTGAAAGCTACCGTTATCGATTTTATCTATTGGGTATTTCTCGACAGGTACTCAACCCCCTCGGTATACCCCCTCCGGCCTCTTATGCCACCGTCTGCTCTCCTTTTCAACCTAGGTCCCATCCTCTAAGCCGCATTGTTGTTTCGGAACAGCGGCACGGTATTTGCTCTCCATTTTCCGTCGTATTTACATTTAATTTATACTCAACTGCGTTCTTTCCTTGTTATTTCAACATAGTGGAAAACACTTAGATTATCTATATGAAAGAAGTATTCACGAAAATGCATTCCCCAATTCGATTCGGGAAATATTTAGATTAAAACCGCAAAGTAAATTTATCTCACTTCTATATATCATTTACGAGACGGTCCTGTCGCCGTCATTACGGGAATGTTTCCGCTGCCAAGTGTTCGTTGTGTCGTTGACTAACCGTCATCGTGCGCCAGATATTCTATCCCGGCGGATGATAGAGTTCCGGGATGGCAGGGATTAGATTTTTCACTTTTTATCAAGCCGCCGTTCGCGGATCGATACGCACTTTAATGAACTCAAAGTGTAACCTCTCCGCGCGGAGGTCTGCGGAGCAGCTCCGGTGCGCCACTCTCGGTTGGTTTTAGAGCCGGTAGTGGTAGTTCCCGTCAAACTGCTTCTACGGCTAATATTTACATTTATTAACTCTCTCGTCGTAAATGAAATTTTCAGATAACTTTTAGGATATAGCCTGAGGGTTATAATGCTATCCAACCGTCCGCCCATGGTCGTTCCGACGTGCTCAACAGCGGGGTTTGCGCGTTCACTGTCTCTCACCTCTCCTGTCCCTTTTTCTGTTGCTCTCGTTGCATTGTCAGAAGCAGATTAGCCAATAACTACTCCCGGGATAAACCTCCCTCCGATTGAGAGATGCGCAATTTTTTCCTCTCTACCCGTTTCCGCTTCTTTTCGTCCTCTTTTGCGTGTCCTCCTGAGATCTTTGAGGATAAAATCCATCGATTTAGACTGACGCACCGTTGACAGAATACGCCGGGCGAGACAATTCGTCGACAACGTGTCTTTGTAATATGAACAAACGAATGTTGCCAAAAAAGCATAATTGTAAATTGCAAAGAAAGCATTTTTACAAAATATACATGTATCGCGATGGTTATCGAAAAATATATCGGAAAGTGTAAGGCTACAAAGGCTACGGTTCATTCACAGGCATAATCGTTACGGAATGTAGAACGCCTGGGAAAATCCACGAATGGGAAAATGACTGTTAATTGTTTCGTTACATAACTGTTGCATATTACATAACGTTTACGTATAAGCCCGTGGCTATGCGCCACGTCAAAGCCACGATACGCATTGTTCTCATATGCATCGTTTTAGACAAGCTGCCCTGAAATGTTGCCAAAATTTCACGTCCTGTCATACTTTTCATACGACTCTAACGAGTGTGGAAATTTGTGTCGACGTGCTATTCATGCGACGTGCACAAATTTCGAGTTCGGGATTGAAAATTTTGCTACGTGCCTCCTTTGACTTCGTCAAAAATTGTGTATACGCCTGAAAAGTTGAAATCGAATAAACGTAAGCACGTTGATTGGTCTAACAAACTCGTTAACGAGGAAAACATTCCTGTCGGTACTCGCGTTTTGATACTCTTGATTACTCGGGAAAGCGGATTCTTTTTACTTTTCTGACTGGATGGTTTTGCGCCTGCGGGTCATCGAGCTGGATAATGAAACATGCAAATGGAAATGAGGCAGTGCTGTGTCAGATAATATTATGACTGTCCACAAGAGGAAGAGCGAACGCTCGGTCATTTCAGCGTACAGACTTTCAACGATGCTTTTACCATCAGCGTTGAAATTCTCACACTGTACTTTATTATTGCAGCTTTCGAGGCGGATCTTAACATCCAAGCCCGTCATTCGTGAAAAATAATACTTGATCGTTATAATCGGCAATTTGTAGGAAAAACGGACGCAATTTTGTTTTCAGTAAAGCGAAACAGAACAGAGTTTAGCAGTCAGGTTTAACGCCTTGCTTTGGACATTCGATTAATGTCTGTCATTGTATCGAAATTTATTTGCTATCGCTCGTCTCAAAAACCTATTTTCTATTGCTGTTATTTTCAACGACAAAATGGGCGTTACTTCTTTCTAGATTAATACTAATATCGAGATTTTATTATTACCATTCGCAAGGAATAAAATATTTCGACTTTGTTAAAAATAAATTAAATAAAAGAAATGAAATAAAAAATACACATATGCATTAGATGAATAATCAATATCAACCGCAAAAAATAATTTAAGCTTTTGAAAGATTTAAAATCTGAAATCACGCATTCGCGAATGGTGAAATCTGAGCCATTATGCCATTTCCATATATTGCCCTGCAGGATTTGTACAACTTACCGGTGCATTCGGAGCAAGAGCAAATTCGCAAGATCTTCACCGGAAAAACGGGCGCGGATATTCTACGGCATGTGATGTGTATGTGAGGCAACAAGCCGCGACAGGGCGCATCTAGAAGCATTCGCCGCAAACTATTTTGCAAGGGGGTAATAGAGAAGGATTCAATATTTCCTTGCAGGCATCGCGAGATGGTATCGCCATGGTTACGGCTTCAGTCATGCGGATTGCTTTCCTCCTTCTTTATGTTTTCGTTGTTTGACGTCGTTTCCCTTGGCGGGCTTCTCATTCAATCCTCGAGCTTGCTCGCGCAATACTGTTCGCAATGCGTATCATTTTACAAATTTTCTCTTTATTCCGGATACCGTTGTTGAGCGCGCGCCGTCGCGCGCAACATTCCGTTCACGTAAAACATAAAACTCAACGCTTCACTTGCGGGAGCGTAAGAACAGATTGATACGAAAGTAGTACACGTCCGAAAATTCATGCAGAAAGGCGACGCGCGGTATAGTTTGTAAACTGAGTTTGGCGCAGCTCGCTCGATGCGGACACACGCGGAATATTTGCATGCGTACTGATATATATAATATATATATGTATATAGCGTTTTAGGGAAACTCAAATGTTGTAAACAGTTTACATGAATTGTGTCATGCGATACAATTATAATGGATAACTTGCCATCGGATACCATGTTCTCCCAATGCATTATACAGCAATATCGTTACGTAAATGCAATGTAATTCAGCTTCTCGTATGCCTAATATTATTATTACTAATTATGAAATCTATTATGAAAATATTGTTGTAGTTGGAAACGTTCTTGAAGCGGAAATTTAAAATTCGCTAACACACGTCCAGTATAGATCTGCAGAATTTTTAATTTTGTATACACATGCAGGAGTGAGAATTATTATGGACTAAACAAAGTCTTTCTGAGCTTTGACAGTTGGCAAGTCTTTTTTTTTTATCATGACTCTTAGAGAGTACTCCAATATACTTGCATTTCTAGCACAAAATGAATGAGCGCTAGAAATTTTATAGTTACATGCGCACATATGAGCAAACATTTTTAATATTTTATATACTTGATTTTGAATTTTATATACTTGACGTATAAATTTTATCTTTTTTAAGAAAAAACAGTTACTTAATTGATTGTTTTATCAAAAATATTAACATTTAACCATTTTTAAATATATTTTTTTCTGAACTGCACTGATTAATTTTCCTAGAAAATGTATTAAGAAAATGATTAAATGTCAACATTTTCATTAAATTAAATTGAAAATTTTACACTATAAAATTACGAGACAAAATTATTTTTAACATGATTAATTAGAAACTTTTTAAATTTATTATACACACACACACACATAATATCTAAAATAATAATCTTTCTCATCCATGAGTTATAAACATATCAAGAAATTCAGATAAAAGCTCTATATGACAATATTTTATTTATATATAATTTTTATAAATTTTTTGTTTTGTTTATCTTATTTTCTTAATATTTATTTAAGTAATAAATTAGACAGTTTAATTAATTACAATGTACTAGATATTAAATCTGTTGAAATAATATCATCAAATTTTCATAATCATTTCAATACATTATATTTTTATGATGTTTTAATTGTATTTATAAAAAATCTTGCCTGTGTATGAATTTCGTATAAGCGTATACTACGTATATGTAACAAACTAATATATAAGTCCACAAATATTACACATATTTTAGGGTTAAATATTTATAATGATTCGTAATTTATAAAAAATCTATTCCATCTCGTTCATTTCAGTGCAACAGAGATTTATAAAATATTACATTTATTTATATAATATTTTTATCATTCTTAATTTAAATTTTTATAAATCCATTATCATTACTTTGAAATTATAAATTCAAAAATTTCACTTACCGATATGATGCGCAGCGGCAGAGTTGTAGCATACAACGTTGATCTGTAAAATACAAATATATCCAAATTATAAAGCAGTGTTCAGAACAATGATTATTATTTCAAAAAATTATTATGCCCAATTAAATATTGAATATTTCTCTAAACAGATATTTGATAACAAAAATACATGAATTTCGCCAAAATTTTGTTTTAAATACAAGTTTTTATAAAACATGATAATTAAAGCTCTAATTTTCATATAAATAATTTAAATAATTATAAATCTTAAACAGTGCTGAAATATTTTATACGCATTTATAATGGAAAAAATAAATTATTACAAATATTTTAAATATTTTAAAATAAAATTAAAAATATTTTATATGTAATTCTATTACACAATTATCTTATACATAATTATGTAAAATGGATCACTATTGCGGAGATAAACGAGCAATTAATCTGAAAACACTAACAATAGTAAATTAAAAAATTATAAATTGCTTACCTCACGATTGCTCAGCCATCGTTCGATGCATCCCTGGGTTTTTTCTCCTCTTTCTTTCTCTGTTAATCCTTTACTCTTTTTCATGGTACTTATACGATTCACACTGACATTTACATTAATACGCATTTGTGAAAACGTATTACGATCGCATTAATTGATAAAATTAACGATGATTGCGGCACTTTATACTTTTACGTTAATCGCAAATAATGAGCAATTATGTATAATTATTATAATTGCAAAAAACGATTCATTTAGTATCTCCTAGTTCTTGTCGCGATCGTATTTAGAAAAATAATAAGCGACATAAAACGGAGCGACTCACGCCATCGCATCGCTCGAGTTTCGTCGCAAATGACAACAAAGAGGTGAAGCATAATGACAATAACAAAACAAACACCGAATTCTTCGATGTATAGTGACGTGTGTTGTTCACCTTCGATCGTCATGTTGTCATTCGTACAGCGAGACTCGAGCGAGCAGGTAGTACTGCCGTGCCGTGCTATGTGTTACATCGTATTACATATATATCTCGTGAAATATCTCGATCGCGACAAATAGTAAAAAGTATCTAGTGCCATTCTTCCGTGCGATTAATGTGTGCGATTGTAATTAACCGCGTCTTCGCGTGTGAGTGTCAATGTGAGTGTCAGCGTAAGTCGTGCGAATACCATGAAGGGATAGAGGATCAACAAGGAGAGGAGAAGAAGTTTGGGGAGACATCGAGCGACGGCGGAGCAACTGTGAGATAAACACAATTTATAATTTACTTTACTTTTATTACTTTTGAGATTAATTACTCTTTTATCTCCGCGGTAGTAATCCATTTTACACTATCATATAATAGAATATGTACACATAAATTATTTTAAATTTTATTTTCAAATATTTCAAATATTTATAATATTTCAAAATAAAATCCATTTTATACCATCGTGTAATAGAATACGTACACATAAATTATTTCAAATTTTATTTTCAAATATTTAAATTATGTATAATATTTCAAAATAAAATTTAAAATAACTTATGTGTATATATTCTATTCACGATGGTAAAATGGATATATACATATATACTATTATAAATATTATTCAAAGAAATATATGCTAACATTGTTTAGGAGTTATAATAATTTAAGATCTTGTAAAAATTTATATCTAAAACTTAATTATCAAGTTTTATAAAAATTTATATCTAATACAAATATTTTTAGAATTTATGTAATTTTTTAATTAAATATTTGTTTAGAGAAATACAAAATTAAACTGTGCGCAATAATCATTTTTTTGAAACAGTAATTATTTTGAGACTGCTTTATAATTTGAATATATTTTACAAATCAACGTTGTACGTTATAACTCCGCTGCTGCGCATTGTATCGGTAAGTAAAATTATTTTTTATTTTATATAATCTCGTAGTGATGGATTTATGAAATTTTCAAATTAAGATTAAAAAGAATATTATAAATAAATGCAATATCTCATAAATCCATTGTTTTGAAATAAGTAGACTAAAACAAATCAATATAAATATTTAATCCTGAAATCTGTGTAATTATTCTTCGATTTATTACCTAAAAATATACACATAAAAAGTCCATAAGAAGATATATATAAACGAAGATCATATATAAAAGAAAAAAAATATATATCACAGTTACTTATGTATAATGCATAAAATCATATTAATTTATTTTTAAAAAAGTCTGAGAAAATGTAATGTTTAGTAATTGTATCGATTTTAATTTTTGGTAGTCTAATCATGTATATATATATATATCGATTAATTTATTTTTATATCATTTAAAGCAAAATCACATAACGTGAGATACAAAATATTAAATATTTCGCCGCAAGATCGAAGGATTTTTGACATAAATTATTTCATAATTAATCAGTTATACGCATATATTATATAAAATAATAATTGCAAACATTTCTCATTGATGATATAAAAAATGTAAATAGCATATTAGTAAGTACAATAGTGTTTATTTACATTTTATATTCAGTATTATATTTAAAACTTAAGACACTTAGGGCCGGTTTTTCAATAAGAGTTTAAACTTAGATCGAAGTTTCAACTATTATTGAAAAACCGGCCCTTAATTTTGTATATATTTAATTACTAAAAACTAATAATTTTTTAATATATTAATCAATGCTGTATTGGTGAGAAAATATTTTTATCATATCAGTAAAGTAGTGCTTTAAAAATAATCAATATGCATATTATTGAGCAAAAATAATGTAAATACAAATTCCATGTGTATATCTATTATATATAGTATATCAAATCTTTGAGAATTTAATAGATACAGTTCAAAAAAATCATTGTTAAGGAAACGGTTAAATATTAACATTTTTACACACACACATTATAACGATTAAATATGTAATTAAATAATTTTTTTAAAAGAAGATAAAGATTATACGTCAAGCATATAAAAATATTTAAAATTCTTGCTTATAAAAGCACATGTACAATTATAAATTCCTGACCATCGTCCATATGTTTTGTGTCAGAATGAAAGTATTAGGGGGCATTTTATATTACTTTTTTTTCATAATACAAAACAATAATTTACTAATGGGGTAAAACTTCATCTAGCCCAAAATTGTCGCTACTGTGTGCGTATGATTAAAAAAATTCCTGCCGCTCATTCCTGTGTTTACATATGCGAAAAATGTAAGTTTTGTGACACTGTTTAAGATTCTCCACAATAAAGAAAAAATAATTTGTGATGTCATATGTCAGGATTAAAAAGATTTTTTAACTTGAAATATTTACGCGCGTTTAAAAAAGTATTTTTAAAATTTGTTGATCATTCTTTTTCTGTTTTATAATAGAAAATATTTGTTAGATAAATTTTATTTTATATTTAAAAAACGAAAATTTATTTAACTAATTGTAAGCATCTATTTAAAAAATACTGTTAAATACATAGTAAATTCGAATAGATCGAAAATTGAAAATGCAGTTTATTTTAGTTTTTCTATTTTCTATGCGTGCTGCAAATATAAAATTATATAATGCTTATATAAAAGGCGGCGAATATATATATGTATATCTATATATGTATATATATATATATGCAAAGAAAATAAATATCGAAAAGAGGGGAATAAAAAATAATAGAAAAAATATATAAATACAACATATTTAACTAGGTTTCCTTGTTTCTCAAGTTGATATTTCTATATTTATTTTAATGTTTTACATATATACATGTAGTTATTTTTTCTTGTTTAATATAACCAAATTAAAAATTTTATTCCAAAAACGCTGCAAATTTCAACGAGATATTAGGAAATTTGTATACGTCGTTACTATTAACACGCGTGTATATTGATAATTTTAGCGTCACTAACAAGTTTCCGTTTGCTTCTCGCGAAATATTCCTCTTAATTACAGTCTCTGTTGTTTCTGGTTATTTATGTCAGGAAGACTGTTTCTCTCTTAGTTTCTTACTTACGTTTTGTTTGCAGCGTTCCGCACTAGCTTGCTTTTGTTTAATGGTCCTCCCATCATATTCCTCTACTACTGAATCCGTGTTATTATCTCTCAACGAGCTAGCGTACCGGCTACAGGGCTCACCATTCACTTAAACTTACTGTATTCATTATTAATGCCGGTGCGATATTTCTACCGTGACGCCTGATAATGCAACATCTTAATGCATTTTACATTACGTATGGCGTATTATACTTTGATTCTCGCACCTGGTTCAGTATCAAGGTTGCAGCTAAAGGTCGATATTCGGCACAAAGGAGAAGTTTGAAAGCGATGGGATTTCATGGATAATATTGCAGCTACATTGAAGGGCCAATAACATTGTGCACATCTAGAGAAATACGTTGTAGCGTGATATGACCATAGAGATCATGTAAGGGGTTCACTGTATCACGTGACGCTCGTATTTCATGACCGACGTAATATTGATTTTATCTTCGGTACCGGACTATTCGTGTTAGACTGTTCCGGGTATGATACGATCGTTTAATAGTGCTCGACATCGCAATAAATGGTCAAGGTTACAATGTGAACGAAAACAGATAACTTCCGATTGACCACAAGGTTATCGTATTAATATATTGATTTATTCGTAATCTGTCCTTAAGTATTAGTTTCAATTGTGATTTTATGAAATGCAATGACATTGAATAAAACTGTGCACAAAATGACAAGAAAAGAATGTACATGTCTTCAAACATGAGAAACTACATTCAGCTTTAAATTATCTTGAGGTAAAATGCGCTCATTTCACTAATATTAAGTTGTCTTTCGACGCTATCCAATCGTTAAAAAATAGCCGAAGAACGTTGAACACACACGTACCGACGCACACGTAAAGCCCTTTGAACAGGTTCAAGATAGACGAAAGGGAAAAATAAGGCAGTTTGCTCGGTTATACTCTTCTTCGCTTCGAGAAGTCGCTAGCGCGAAAGGTTTATTACAGACTCTCGTTTCACTCTTCTTCCTTCTATCTCTCTTTCTCTTTTTGTCTCTCGTTCTCTTTTTTGTCTTCGATCCTTTACTTTCTCGTTTGCACCCTCTTTATTGCTCCAGCTTTCACGTTGTGTACTTCAGCGATGTCTAACGCGTACTATGAACAAAGCTCTACTTTTGGGAACTTATCATAACGTTGCAAGTCGATTTATGAGAGATCCTGAGAATATGGAAGCGCATATATCTCTGTTCTGTAATGTGTCTTCTTACCGAGACGGCGATGCTCGTTTCTATAAACCGTGCGGTATATCGATCTGGATCTTTTCGCTCAAACAGGAATAGAAAATTTAGCGGAAGATTTTCTCATTACGGTCTCTACGTCAGAACGGAACGTTCTGTACTTTATCACTTCGCTCGAGATCTCTTGGAGTAACGATTCCATCGGTTTACGCGCAGATTCGCGAAGTTCAAAAAAGCTGGCGGGCACACTTCCAAGAAAAGAAACTGACGCTCTCGCATGGCGAGCTTGAACTCTTTCGCGAAAGTAGTTTCGACTTTCGACAGTCACATAACTCGAGTCTTCTCTAATGTAGAAAATAGATAAAGGACGGGCGTTTCGACGAAAGAGGTAACCAAACTTTAATAAACTATACGTATCTATATATATATATATATGTGTGTGTGTGTGTATCTTAACACACATGTATACATATGTATATGTGTGTGTTTGTATGTGTATACATATGTGACTATTGATGTATAGAGCTCGTCCCTCCCCCTCCCCCTTTCTCTCTTCTTTCTTTTTTCGATACTTTTTATTCTTCTGTCCTTCCTGTCTCGGTCCTTTGCTAGTATAGCGACGTCTACGCGAGCGGTAAATCAGTTCATCCTACTTGCTCCGGAAGCTTCTACCGGCATTGTTCGGCAAACAGTAATTCATTAGATTCTATGACTCTACGAGACGTGAATGCATCCCCTTCGATAACTTCGGGACCATCCCTCCGGTAGCATCTTCGCGCAAAGTCCCCTTGTCCCACCACGCTACTCGAAAGGCTTGATGCTGCTGTATACGGCGAGCCTCGTGAGAACTTTGTCGTGGAGCTCGAAATGTTCCGCCGACGATATGGCATCGCAATCATGACCCGCTTCTACGCAAATTATTCCAGCAAATCGGGAAAGACGATGCATGTTTCGAGGACAAGCGGAGAAGTACCTTTGCATCGATATCCTCCAGCGAAAAATTGCTTTGCTCTCGCTTTTTGTTTTCACGCTATTCAAATTTATTATTTGTCAACTGACTGCAATTGTGTACGTATGAGAGCAAGTATATTTATAATTTATATTCTACAAGTATCATGAAATGATATGTACATTAACTTATATTCGATGTATTCACAACGTGCATTGTAAGCGTCTAGCTCCTTCAGCGCAAACCGCAATCCGCAATATTTCTCTGTTCTTGATATTCCACTCGGCTAAAACGCTAAAGAAGGAGGAAGTAAAGTAAGGCCTATGGAGAGAGAGAGACGCTTGATGCACGCTGAGTGCAGGCGCATGGAATGCCATTTCTCCACTTGTGTACAGCGCGTAATGTAAATGACACATATTGCCCGAGGGAAAATTGTGGAAACAGAACCGCCTAGGTACGAACAGAGAAACGAAGAAAGAGGGAGAAAGGAGGAAACACGCTGATAGCGGTCGGATGGCGAAAGCAAAGAGAATAATAACGATGAGAAGATGAAAGTAGAGAAGTAAAGGAAACGATGGAGAAAGAGAGAAAGAGAGAGAGAGAGAGAGAGAGAGAGAGAGAGAGAGAGACTATCCTGAAATAGGTATTCATCGCCCTGCAGTAATTGGATCGCGCGCGGTTCTTTCTCTACCTCTGATAAGGATTTATTATTCAAATCAAATGTTTTGAGAAAGCTTCTTATATTTGTCGAGATCGTCGCATGACGAACGCTTCAGTGGCGGCCAATCCTTTCTTCCGAAAGCCTCACACTCCGAACTGCCTCTCGAGTGGTCGTGAATTTAATGAAGGATAACCGGGACGATTGCAAAAATGGAATAGTAATGCGTAAGGTCAACGGTGAACTCGGTCGCTAAAGGTTCCGCTAATGGCCCAGTAAGTCCGTGTTTCCAACAGTGCCTTTAAAGCACGACGAATGTAATAAAATCTCGAAAATGCATCGCAACTGCATCATTTCTCGCGTAATAGCTATTTCTCGCCAGTCGCGGCTTTTAATCTCCGAAAACGAAAAAAATAAAAAATAAAAAATAAAAAAAAAAATAAAACTTTTCTGTACATCGGACAGGACGATCACGCGCAACAAACAGCCTGACAAATTTCATTTCGTCTTGGCGCGCACGGTCGTGGCGTGCGTGCGCGCGTGTGTATCAGCACTTTCCCAAAATAAAATGAAATTTGCAGTTGATGGTAATTCAATAACGAAACCATTACTCCGCTGCATAGTGCGCACATGGCCATACGCAGAAAGAGAAGAGTAAATGCGATAGAGAAAGGGAAAGAGAGCGGCGAGAGCCGGGGGAGAGAGAAAGGGTGGCCGTGCAAATGAAGAGGTAGGTGAGGGAGGAGAAGGTGGTGCGAGGCGCGACGGAGAACTGTGCGGGCGGTATAAAGCCAGCTAGGGAAAGGGTGAGAGATAGGACGAACCAGGGAAATGCGTTATCGTCTGCAGCCAGCTGACAAATCGAAGGTAATAGGGCCGAGCGGAATTCTGCCTGGCAGTACGACCGAGAGCAGTGCATCTGGTAAATACGCGGCTACATATGTACATATGTACTAGAACCGCGTACGTGACACGCTCACTCCGATATACGTACTCGCACCCACCGTCATTATGTACATCGCGCATGGATCTGACGCGTGTGTAAGTGCGCCAGGGAGGCCCAGCCGGCGTAACCCTGGGTAACGTGGTGACGAGAGAACCGAGTTACAGTCCCTGACGTGGAGCCAAAAAAACGCGCGAGGACTTTTCGCGCTCGACGCCTTTAATTAACACACTTTCAACTTCTTTCATCGTATTCGTCATTGTAATCCTGAGTTCGTTCGAGATCCGACGCGTTTTTGTTTCAGCGTGTCATCCGCAGGGCTAGAGCGGGACTGTTCGTGATTACTTTTTCTCCGCGCGATATATGCAAAATCATTGAGAAATAAAAAGATTGGTCTTTTTTACAACGTAAAAGAAAAATAAAATATTGACTAAGGTCTTTCTTTTTCATCTTGCACCATGAAAATATAAATATACATACGTCTATAGATCTATGCGACTTCTACTGTTAGCACGTCATCTCTATTACGATCTGCAACGTGTTGCACGCCAAAGTGTAAATTATGCTGCAATGTGTTGGAATATTAATGTCATGTTAAAGCACAGTGAGATAGATTTCCACCCTGTTGATAATGTTGCGGAAAGACCATTTTCCCCTAGGAACAAATAAAGATTTAAGTATCTGTAAGTCCGCGGGAGAAAACTTTACGAATATTCAAGAGGAAGCGAATGCCGTAAAATTTACAGACAGACGAGAAGGTTCCAGGCATGAGACCCCCACTATGGAATAGGTTCCTTTTATACCTTCTTCTGCGAGCAAACAAAGATTTACATGAGAACGAAGACAGGGCATTTTCTTCTTCCAATATGGCATTGTTTCGAACGCGATAAACGTGCGCTGGAAACAGCGAAAGGAGATATTACTATCCATAACGATAGCATAAAAATTCCTCACGCGTTTCTGCATTATTAGCGAGACATTCTTCCTCCGTTTTTAAATTGCTTAAAAAGATAAATATTAGACAATAAATCGCATTTATTAAAGCTTAATGAATGCAAGCTTCCGTAATTTAAATTTATTTTATTAAAAACGTTAAAAAATATGTTGCGCAATTACATGCATATTTAAAATTGTGTTACCAATGACATATTATGTCAAATATTAATATTCTCATATCTCTTTATGACGCAAAACAGAAACAGAATTGTTGATGAGACGTTTCTCCCTTTCGCTCCATCCCTTTGCATGCATCAATTATCACAAATCTGCACATCAATCTATTGTGATTTTATTAATTTCGCACGCTTAGCGTATTTGAAGAATGTTTTCAGAATTTAGCCAACAGACTAATTTATAAAATTAAGATGTTATAAATTTCAAACATAAAAGAATCGAGTTGCAAGGTAAATATCAATAACATCTACGATTTTCACATCTCTTTTTCGTCTAGTCATTCGAGTGCCGACGTTGAGTTCAATTGTATTACGGGCATTGCGGTAGGTCAAACGATGAAGCGATCGAAGGGTTCGCTTCCTTCCACCCTCGTAATAAGAGTAACATAAGAGATAACGTGTCGCGGATCGTCTCTCTAATTCCGCCCCTAGCCGCAGCCGGTAGCAGGGTAACTCGGCACATAGTGGCGAATAACTGTTGCCTGTACGAGCGCGGCGACGCGGCATCGTGCCAGAAATCCGCACTCCGGTACGACCCACGACCCCCGCATTTTCCAACCCGGGTTCTGGTATAGGCCGCGGTACTAGGCCGACGCAGGCCATCGCCAATGAGTGCATGTCTGGGGCGGAGCGTGGCCGTGTTGGAGCAGACGCGATTTCGACTTCCTACGTGCCACCGGGTAAGAGAGACGACGAGCACTACTCGCGAAAAACTTCGGTCCGGTTAACGAAACTGTTTTCTTGGTTCCGCGCTCTCTTTTGTTCCTCTATCGCTATCTTCCCTTCAAAGCGCGAGCTTCGTTCCCCTTCGTGCCAATTAGTCGCGTTTCAGTCGTCGCGAAGCGAAGCGTGTATACAATTGGCGAGAATCCGTTTGTTGTCCGTGAATTTGCAATTATAGGAAGAAGAAATCACTGGGGTTCATTACGGCGCCACGTATTTTATCGGAACAGTTGATATTACTTGAGCAAACTATATATCATGCAATTAGATGTTGTAGCCACGTGTCGATTGCTTCGAAGAGAGCTTTTCATTTCTATTCCCTGCGACACGTGCGTTGGATCGCACATTCATACTCTCCCCTTTGTCTGCTTCTAAAAGACAGGTAGCACCGAGCGCGAAAGTGCATTCGTTGTCGTCGTCGCCGTTATCGTCGTCGTCGTTGTCGTCGTTGTCGTCGTCGTCGTCGTCGTCGTTGTCGTCGTCATCGTCGTCGTCGGTGGCAGCAGCGGCGTCGACGGCTACAGACGTGACCTACTTGCGCTATTGACCTGTTGGCGACGCCTGATAGGCGAAGGGTTGAAAGAGGGAGGACCAGGGGATGAAAGCAAGGGCGGGTAGAGTCCAGGTGAAGGAAGTGGTGGAAGGCACCGCGGGGAAAGGATGGATTGGACGGACGGTACGAAAGGTCGAGGGAGGGTGAGATGCACTTGACGCATCAGAACGCGAAGAGAGTGAGGGACTGCCGCATGCGGTCCCAGCGCGCGCAGCCTACCACCCACCCTAACCACCCACCCTTTCCTGTATATATCCTGTACTCAGGGGGGTATCAGGATTTCGCATGTTGCGCTTTCAAAGGTTTCCCGCGCTTCCTCTCCCCCTTCCCCCTTTACAGCTTGGAAACGAGTAGTTGGCTTCTTCTTCTTGGGGAAGGAAGTGCAACGGAAGTGCAACGTTTAATGTCGCTATTCTTGCGTTGATCGCTGCAATCACGATATCCAATCAAATGCATGCTTGCATTAAAAAAAAAATCTCCATTCGAAAATTCTCGTCTAATTTAAGTGAAAGATGCGTTTCGTAGAATGTTATCGATGCCACAATACAAAAAATACGTGTTTATATCTACATTAATAATTATATCTCTATCTATTCTATTCTCAAGAAGAGAATATGAGATAGCTTTCAAAATATCTAAAGTCATAAATACATTTTAATTCATTCTATCTCGTACATTCTGTAAAATGAAGATTCTATTGTTCAACCGTATAGTACAAGAATCAACGTTGGTTATCTCAAGCTACTATCATTTGCAAGTGGCGCTAACATGCAATTACGATAAATTAATTTTACTCAAATATACTGTACGTCTCTAAATATACTGTACAAAGTAATTAAATCTTCCTGCGGTGCGTTATAACACGTTGTAGAAAATCCATACAACGTTATGGAAGCACGTTTCAGAAATATGTGAAGAAAAAGAAAAGAAAAGGAGAGAGGGAGAGAGAGAGAGAGAGAGAGAGAGAGAGAGAGAGAGAGAGAAAGAAATTTAGATAGTAAAAAATGTCTTTATGACGTATATATCCTGCCGTAAACATCAAATCTAATGAATGTGGCAAAAGTCGGATATTTTGCTATTTAAACGTGCTGTCTAATATTTGATACAGGTGTAAGGAAAAATGACATGCATATCAAAAACTATTTTCTCTATGATATTTCAGAAAGATTATATATCAAAACATAAAATTGAAGACAAATATGAAAAATGTATAATATTTTTACTTTCTACTAGTTTTATTTTTATAAAAAAAAATAATAAAAATAAGGCCGCGGCACTTAAAATCCTTACAAAGCAGCTAATAATTTAATGTTTGTCGGGAGGATCTGAGGAAGGCATCGCCTATTCGGAGGCGGAAATACTTCAGAAAAATCTCACATCACATCAGTTTCCAGAACGTGTCAAGACACATCAGCTCCGTGGGATTTCGACGGTGAGTCACTTCCTTAACGTTGGACAAATGTGCCGAGACGTGCGAAGAAGAAAGTGGTGGAGAGAGCTGATCCGGAGACCTGGTACGGAAGGGTAGTCGCACATCGGTCGGGCGACGGGGGCAGAGGGGGAGGGAAAGGGGGAAAGAGGACGCCGGAAGATGAAGGTGGTCGATCGACGAGGGGACGAGCGGGAACGGGATCTTCGGGAACGGGAGAGGAGTGCAGGACTTCTCAATGGAGTGAGGGATAAAAAGCAAATACGTTTCACTCACTCGCGTTTTCCGTTAGCAAATTCAATCTCGTCGGGAGTCCCTTTAACATTGTGCCCGTAATAGGGAGGATGAAGAGGGACTAAAGGAGAGGTTGCGGAGTGAGGAGTGAGCCGGTGATGGTAGCTATGGAGGGGAGAGGGGGTGGTGGATGGGTGAAGGGGGCAGGTGTCGCCTGTATAACGACTTTATCACACCCTCTGAGATCCTCCTTCCGTCCTCAACCTTTTCCACCTTCCTAACCCAGCACACCGCTCACACCTCAGCGGCGACTATTATCGACTTTGACTGAACCCGAAGTCGGTTCACCTTTAAGCTAGCCGACTGAAGCCGTCCGGGGTTTGTTTGAGCGGATAATGCAATATCCATCCTTTGGCTCGAAGGGCCAATAAAAGTGGTGGAGCATGACACAACTGTTCGGATATCTAAGAATTTTTAACGGCAAAAGGGTTAGCTTGTCCTCTGCAATCATAGTAGCGAACGATTCATTCTATTCGATTCGCTGATTTCAGTCTGGGAATATTTGTTAATCATGAATAACTATTAAATTGAATAATATACTAGTTATTATACGGACTTCAATGATAATTGTGGTATTAATGTTAATAATATAATGAGTTTAATTAAATCCTAATGCGTATGTAAATTCATTTCCATTGTTGTGTATAATTATTATTTAGTATTACAAACATTGCGAAAGAGGGATAAGTTATGAAAATATCTCAATGCAGAGATATACTTTCAATTGTAAATTAGATACAAGTTTATAAAATTTTTTTTGTAACACAAAAAAAAATTGCTTACATCACATTGGATTAATCAGAATCTGGAAAAAGCGAATGCGAAAGGCAAAAGCACAAAATTCCGGTTGGTCAGGCAGAAGCGCTCCGGGCTCGTTAAAACTTGCCTTATTAACATTTTCATGCGCGGATGCCTCACGGAGTGTTGAGAAGTTTATTTAAGTAGGCGGGCGAAGATTGTGCCGACCTGAATCTTAGGGCTCATTTTAGAGGGCGAACTTTCCACGTACGACGAATTTTACACGTAATAAAACTACATTTTGTTCTAGAGAGAGAGATTATTACAGAATTGCGTCTTATTAACAAACCACATTTAGTAATCAACCTTCAGCATCATTTTCTCTCTTTCTTAACGGTTTTCTAATATATATATATTACATTTGTGATAATAACGAGAATAAGGAGAAAATGAAAATCTAGTATAGCTTGGTTTGTTAATTTTTAAATAAATTTTCGGCAAAATAATCGCAGAAAAGATTATCAATAAAACAAAAGTCTATGTGATTAAAAAAACCTATTAAGTGCTACTTTCCATAGGTTTGATCAAAATAATTCTCTAAAGCATTTTGAACTTTGACGAGCAACGTATCCAATAGTAATGGTTAACGTTTCTACGTGGACATTAACATGGACATTTGGTGGACAAACGCGACCCGACTCTACCATGTTAAACAAGTACATCCATTAATCAGAAGCGAGTCACAAGTAACTTGACCCATGCGACGGTAGTGCCATAGGGCGAGCTTCCGACAGTGAAGACTGAAACCGTCGTGTTCCCCATCTTTCCCTACACATCTTTCCGTCTCATCCTCGTTGGGTCCATTTGTTATGTCTAGGTGACACTCAATTATGCCGCGCAAAAGGGTTGCGAGAAGCCCGAGAAAGGCGGCGGCTAACTAGCAAGGAAAGTTTTCCTAACAACATAGTTTCGTGTTCAACTTGGCTCGCAACTCCAAAGGAAAGGTAGGTGCGTCGAAGAGAGACCGCAGTTCGATGCCCGCTACGAATCGGGCCCGGTACCGAATTCGAAACTAAGTTCGAAGGCATGCCTAACATATCGGTATGTCGTCTGTTTCACGTTTGAAATGTGCTTACTCCTAGCCGACCAGTCAAATTTGTAAGTTAATATCTCGTGAATTTAATTTATCAATAAATTATTATGTATTGTTTATCAGAAAGCAAATTATACTAATTTTAATGACTATATTTTAAATTTAATTCGCTAGTATTTTATTAAATAACGACAATTTTGTTGCAAAAATCTTGTCTACATTATGCATTCAATTAAAATAAAATAATTCTTATTATCGAATAAATAATAATTTTATTATAAAACAATATTCAAAGAAATTAACAATTTATTATGCCTCGAACATGTTAAAATTCAGAGAAACTACAAGCAAAAATTCGAATCAAAATCGAGCATAAATGCAGTTACGCGCCTATTCGATGTGGATCTATATCCTGGTAGAGCGAGAGGATAATCGTAGTATTTTTACACTATGCAGGGAAAGACCACGGTCGATATTAAATTCCGGTCGGAATATTTACGCGCATAAAGCATCGCGTCCGGTATCATTTTGGAGTTGTTTCCAATTAATACGCGAAATGAAAGCGGTGCGCGAATGAAAGAGCCGAGTAGCATGAAACAGCCGAGTCCGGCCGGGATGGAGCGATATGAGCAAAAAGAAAGAAGGGAGACCGATAGAGAGATGGGAATGTCGAGTGGACTGCGGAACGAGTATTTGCTCGCTCGCATTTAATATCGAAATCGGCCAATCATGTACGGATGTAACGAAATGCTTGAATTATTCGTGAGCGTGACGAAAGGGATATATAATACGCGAGGGATGGCGAGGGGTATGATGAAGGGGATGTATGAGCAATAAAGATGACAAATTATTTTTATTCAATGTGCGCAAAAATCATGATTTATCCTTGATTAATATAGGTATATATAAACATACATTATAAATATGTTTTACAATAAAAAGATTTAACTCATTTATTGAAATTATTTTATATAGAAAATAGAGAATAAATATCCTCAAATTTATAGATGAGAGTTTAAGCGATAATCTTTCGATGGTCCAAAAATTAAATAATCTGCCCAGGATTTGATTTTTATTTAGAAAATCTAACATTTGATTTTTCTAAAAGAAACGTATCAGTTTTCGACAAAAAATATCATTCTATCACATATATATTTATCTTGTATAGATAGTATATCTTTATATAGATTATTGAATAGCCTATATATTCTGCAATGAGATTGAAGTCGTCGATTGAGAGAATAGCAAAAAATTTGAAAAGTAAAATATAACACACATTATTTTTTTTAAATCTCATATTACTCTCCATAACGTAATATATATGTCATATATATACGAATACGGATTTCTCGAATATCTCATAACTTTTCGTTGGAAAACCGTTTCTTTTTATTATTCCGCTCACAAACCTTCAATTAAAAACTTGAAAGGTGAGTGTAAGCTACGGGATAATATTGAGAAGCATTTCTTTTTTTTTTTTTTTTTTTTTTTTCAAATAAATGTTGACCCTTCAGAAAATATATGAGAGTGGAGTGTATAAGCGTACGTAAATACCGGAACGTGAACGTTTCAGAGAGGTTGCGTTACATGGAAAATAGCTCGGTAACGGTTTGACGAGAGCCACAGGGTACAGGGGAACGAAGGGGGAGAGCGCTGCGCAGGATGGATGTAATTAAAGTGGTGACACGCTAGCCGTGGGGTATGTCTACCCCAATCCAAATCCCGCGCAACCCCCGTATCCTTGTCCCTCAAGATAATTCGGACACCGTGTAATCGATACGTCCTCTAGGCTGACGTACAGACAATTTCAAAACGGATAATTCGAGGGTCCCTACCTCGTCTGGATCGTCCTTCGAGATCGTAAAACCAGTTTTCCGGTTCGCTGTCACGTCAAAAAGAAAATGTCGTCAACGACAAGCGGATATAACGATACACGTGCGGAGATGTAATACTGCATATACTATATCTTATATAAATGGCTTCTGACAGTAACTCTGATTGCGTAAGTTTCGATTACGAACTGCAATTTCACACAATTAGTATAAAAATCTATTTAATTAAACGGAGCTATAATTCATATATACAGTTTTATCGTTCATAAACGATGCGCGTAGATTGCAGATTCATTTTAGAACGCGTCAATACAAGATTGAAATATTTTAATAAACACTACTTGATTACAGTATTACAGAAATTTTATTCCATAGCATTCAATTCCTTAATTGATTCAACATAAAAATCGTATCCAAATTAAATTTACGGATGTATATATATGATTAATTTCTAAATATAATTCTAAATAATATAGAAATAATTCTAAAATAATTCTAAAAATAATTTATAATTGTGAAACATGCTCAACACACACACGCACGCGCACGCATGTACACAAACACACGCACACAGTTATATTATATATATTAAAATTTATAGGAAAATTCAACATCTTGTAGAATATTAATAATTGGAATACTCATCTAATTTAATGCATGTGATATAAAGAATATGAAGAATATTATGTATAAGAAATATTAATGACTACACTAAGGATTAATAATATAAAAGTTAAAACATAGATATATTTATACATATATCTATACTATTATTTGAAGACTATTCAGTAACCCAATTACATCCTAATTACAGAAGCAACGTACATACGGGAGATAAACGTGTCGGTCTTATATAACAATTCCTCGTGCAGCAGCATCTCGCTAGAGTGATTAACATTGAGTAGTATTTAAGCCGATCACAGCGAAATCAATCGATTACTAGTGAGCAGTGTATATAGGACCATGAGGATTACGCCATGATTATTGTTGAGCCATGGAAACGCTTTAATGCTCTTTATGCAAATTTCGCGCATAGTTACCCTCGTATGCAAGATTATAAAAGAATTACACATCAGGGAATGCTACATATTGATTGGATCTCAATGTTGACCCACTATTAATTATGCATTTAATAATGACACAATTTCATTAAAAAAATAATTATTATATAAATCTATTTTATATCTAATACATTATACAGTACTAATATACACAATTATATAAAATTGTGTCTATTAATTTTTATTATTAACAATATGTAAATTTATTGTTGAAAATATATTTTAATTTGTTAAAATAAAAACTCATTAAAGCATTAAATAAAGAAGGTTCCTAACATGTAAATGTCTAACATGTCTAAAAGGTCTATCAGTTATACGATGTAAATGATGCTCATATAGAGATGATTTTGCGTTTAAAATTCATGAACGCAGTAAGTAACTTCTGGGGTATTACATATATTAGTTTTATAACTTATACACATATACTTGCGCATATTCTGTTAATGCCTCATTCATACTCATGCTATAGACAGAATTAATAATTTATTCATTACTTTACTTCGTTAAGTTTCTTTAAATCGTCAAATACACTTTTAGTTAACAAAGTAAGCAATTGGTTTTAGTCAATACTTACAGAAGACTGTAACATTAATTTGATTAGCATGCGCGTCTACTGAATCGCAACCATAAGCTCGCGCAAACTTGTAGTAAATGCTCACCTGAAACAGAGAAATTAAAAATTAAAATTAACACACAGAAAATACATAAAATACATAAAAATATTCAAGACAAATTTATATATTAATATTAATTAGTTATGCAATATAATATTCAAGATCATTTATTGCTTATTACATAAATATATTCATAAATGATATCTTTACCCCCTTGCCTGGAAATGTAACTACTCTGTTACAAAAAAAATTTCTTTGAGGATAATTATCACGACCTCGATGAAAGTTAGTAGCAAGGAAGAATAAAAGTCGTTTAAAGAAAGAAAGAGCGTGGGCTTTTATTAAGTATTGGAAGAAGATGGTAAACGTAAAGGTGAGATGTTAATCATGGCTCGACATCTCATTATCGTTTTGATTAGCCCGTGTAATCGTCTCGGTCCTCGGCTGCTGTGGTTACGAGCTCTCTCTCTCTCTTTCCTCCCTCCCCCCATCTCTCTCTATCCCTCTCTACTTCAAGACGATCAAAGTTCCGCGCTTTGCTCAGGCACTTCACGGCCCAGAAGTTGTCTTAATGAGCAGGTCAAACGTTCCATTTTAACTGCACAATCATATTGTGTCGAACCAAAATGTAACTGACTTAAATTAACTCATTCCCATTAATTAACACAGCGATTAGATTTTATCGCCACTCTAACATTATAAGACATCAAAAATTATTACTCTACTAAACTCTATTCGCAATATTACAATACCTGTACGGCAAAATATTATACATGCTAATATAGAAATATTCTAAGAAAGATGTTTTAAGGTATTTATACAACGTATATTAATTATAATTTTAATTTTTGTATCGATCAAAAATAGTGACGGATGTCTCGAGAGAATCAAGCCAATATATCTTTCGTGAATTTAAATTAAACGCGTACAGGAAAATGCGTAAGAAGGATCGCTTAGGCAGCGGATTTCTCCGTCCTCGCACGTGTCGCTTGTGTGTGTCTGTGACGAATATTTTCTGCTCGAACAGATAATCCATTTCCACGCATGCCTGACCCAATTCAGGATACGATCACGGAATCGGAACTGCGAAGGAGTCTGCATTGCATTTACCTATGCGATATCGATGCATTCCATGCGCACGTGGTACAGTGAAACCGTTTCGTTTCAATACGTAGTACGTCTATTGTGTCTACAGTAGCTGCGCCAATCCCCTAGATGTAGATTTTCTAGAGAAGCGAAGAGGCTGTTAATTGTAATTCTATGTCGATAATAAAGCTAAGCCGCTTATATAAAATACGCAATGAATTCAGGAGGATTAGACATACATGTTGCGAAGCTTTAATCGTCTAATCGTCTTTGATCGTTCAAAAACGCATACATCATATAAGAATAATGCAAAATATTTCAGATTTATTTCTTTACATTTATATAATATATATATATATATATATATATATATATATAAAGATTTTCTCAAACAAAAATGTCAAAATATCTATAATTATTAAAAAATTTACAAATTAAATTACGAAATAAAATTTATATAATAAATTGCAGGGAAAAAACATTAAAAAATATAAAAAGCAATTACAAAAACAAATAGATATTTTTGCCTTAATTATTTTGAAAAAAAAACTTGCTTAGTTTTCTATTATACCACTTTCTTAGATATTACATTTCTCATGTTGAAAATAATTAATATACATTTTATTTGGTTTCGACTCTCGAACTAATTGTAAGAGCACACATACAATACATAATTGTAGTTAAACTACAACTGTCAAATAAGTTCGTAATGTGAGAATTAGAAGGTAGAAATAGATAATGAAAAGGGGGATAAAGAAGAGAAGTTGACAAGATCGTGGATAAGAAGAGAAAAAGAAATGAAAAGAAACACAAAAACTCAGAATATATAAAAATACGTAATTAATTTCTAAAAATAATAGAAACTGCATTCCTTGAATGCGTAATGAGTATAATTTACAGTGTATCTTATACATATTGTATATATTATATAGATATAAAGAATTTCGCCTAATTATTTTCGTGCAACGAAATTATCTCATCATTTCGTCCTATGTCTGACTTAATCTAAACTTAACTCCTTGAATGCGTAATGAGTATAATTTACAGTGTATCTTATACATACATATTGTATATATTATATATATATATATATATATATATATATATATATATAAAGAATTTCGCCTAATTATTTTCGTACATGAAATTATCTCATCATTTCGTCCTATGTCTGACTTAATCTAAACTTAACTCTTTGAATGCGTAATGAATATAATTTACAGTGTATCTTATACATACATATTGTATATATTATATATATAATATATATATAAAGAATTTCGCCTAATTATTTTCGTACATGAAATTATCTCATCATTTCGTCCTATGTCTGACTTAATCTACACTTAACTCCTTGAATGCGTAATGAGTATAATTTACAGTGTATCTTATACTTTTATATATATATATATATATATATATATATATATTATATATATAAAGAATTTCGCCTAATTATTTTTATGCAACGAAATTATCTCATCATTTCGTCGTATGTCTGACTTAATCTACACTTAATTCCTTGAATGCGTAATGAGTATAATTTATAGTATATCTTATGCTTTTATATATATATATATAATATATATATAAAATATATATAAAATATATATATATATATAAAAGTATAAGATACACTGTAAATTATACTCATTACGCATTCAAGGAGTTAAGTTTAGATTAAGTCAGACATAGGACGAAATAATGAGATAATTTCCTTGCACGAATATAATTAGGCGAAATTCTTTATATCTATATAATATATACAATATGTATGTATAAGATACACTGGAAATTATACTCATTACGCATTCAAGGAGTTAAGTTTAGATTAAGTCAGACATAGGACGAAATGATGAGATAATTTCCTTGCACGAATATAATTAGGCGAAATTCTTTATATCTATATAATATATACAATATATATGTATAAGATACACTGGAAATTATACTCATTACGCATTCAAGGAGTTAAGTGTAGATTAAGTCAGACATACGACGAAATGATGAGATAATTTCGTTGCACGAAAATAATTAGACGAAATTCTTTATATCTATATAATATATACAATATGTATGTATAAGATACACTGGAAATTATACTCATTACGCATTCAAGGAGTTAAGTGTAGATTAAGTCAGACATAGGACGAAATGATGAGATAATTTCGTTGCACGAAAATAATTAGACGAAATTCTTTATATCTATATAATATATATATACACTGGCGGATTCTGGGGGGGGGGGGGTTTAACCCCTTGCAAATTAAAAGAAACAGTTTTGCTGAATTTGTTTAAAAAATATAAATAAAAAAAACAAACATTAAAGAGCTATCGACGTCGTTGATCCTGGAATAAAAGCTAATGATGAAACCAAAAATATTAAATAAAATAATTTTGCAAACCCCCCCGCCCCTCATTATTGACGTCAGGATCCGCTAGTGATCATATATATTATTATTTTGTGCAATCCGGTTTTGCGGATTTTTTTGTTAACATTGAGAAAACGATCTCAACAGCCTCATTGGTGCTTGAATGATAGGAGGCGCTTCGTCCATTAAAGAAGTTTAACCTATTCAAGCGAATGACGATGAAATTGCGCGCGTATCCACTTCGTCGTTCAGGCAGCGTTTAATGGTTAATGGAGTTCCAAATCAAATTATTGCTAATGAGTAAAGTTGCTGAGGGTACCACAGAGCGCGCACGCCACTGAAGCGAATACTGCCTGCAAATTATACAGAGTGCCGTGTACTTGCAACGTGTCTTTCGCGACAATTATGCGCAAGTGTGCCGCCGATGAAATTTTCTGTCACTGTGATGTGACGAAAGCGTGTTTATATTAGCCATGCCAATTGATTTCGATCATATAAGATGAAAATCAAATAAAATGTTATGAAATTATATCTCGATAGCGGTGCAACGTTTAGTGAACAACACATATATATATATATATATATATACACACATATATATATATATATACGGTTTAAAGTTCTTAATGATCTAATATAACGATGCGCTTCTCGCGAATCTTGTTTTCACGAAGCGGTAAATGATCGTCGCGTTGTTTCGCCGGAAGATTCCAGTTAGGTTGCTTTCCTAACGCAATATACAACGCGACAGATTCGCGACCTGGAATTGGCAATTAACGCTGTCACCGGCGTATAATCGTATCTCGAGAAACGCGTAATTTATCGACTCAAACTCCTAATTGGCTGCGGTATACGTCATGTCGTTAGGGAGCCGCGCACAACTAATTCCCGTAGTCTAACTTCGACATGATGTACCAGCAACTAGGCACTATACGAATACGTTGCCGGTATAGGAACCTGATTCTCACCTTCTCGTATAAACATCTGGCACAGGAACAGATTTCTCCTCATTGTTACTTCCAGGCCAGCAAGCTTTCTCATTAAGAACACGCGTAATTACGGTCTAAGAAAAAAATTGCCAGCGCTTTCGTGTCTTACTTAGGATACATCTCTGCTCATTAGTTCTGTCGCTAATGGCAAAATTCGCGTAACGCGTTAGAAGCAAATGTGCTCAAATAATCTCGAATAATTTTTTCTACATGAAAGTACAAGTTAATAATTCGTGGCTTCTCTTGAATCAGTAAATTATCTTTGGCAGCAAATAGACAAGTAAGTGTAGGTTATTAACAGTAGACTTTAATAATTTAAAACTGAAAATATATTAAGATTATAAATTAAACTAATTTCACTATATACAATTCTCAAACGTTTAAATAAAATATTATTTGTATAAATAATTTTATGCTAACTTTTGCATGGACATATTAGCGCTTTATTTTAGAAAATACACAGTTGTATGTATATATAGTACATACAGTTTTAAATTATATATATGTACAACAAATTTTTCTACAATTTCGTCTCGAATATATCTCATAAATCGTTATACACACATCGTTATACACGGCGCGCTTGAGTGTACATACTCGTGTCAACACACACGTGACACGACGCTCCATTCGGGCCGGCACGGACGATCGGTTCATGTCTCTTTCATGAGGCGGCACCGTAATAGGTTCGACGTGCGGTAGCAACAGAAAGAAGCGCGACGCGTTTACATCTCGCGTTGTTTATATCCCCTTTTTCTACGATGGGAGAAACAACGCCCGTCGCGGCAGCGGAATAAAGTTCCACCGTTATTTCTTCCGGATGAGTACATTGCATCGTTAGAAAGGCGTCCAACTGTCTGGAAGAGAAAGAAGAAGAAGAAGCGGAAGACGAAGACGGTAGTATGTCGTTGCTCATGCCCGGTACTTCTCAGTACGATGCCTACTAGTCTTCAGCTGCGTTTTGATCAGGCTGAAGGAGCAAGCAAGATGAGAGGCTAAAGTACGACAGCAAGGTGAGGTGAGGTAAGGTGAGCCGAGGTGAGGCTGTGGAGCGAATCCCCATGGCAACGGCTTCACTACGGATTCCATTTACCTATCGCTATGGAAACGTTGGGGTGGCGCTCAAAGCTGTGTAGAGAAATGAAAAGAGATGGATGGAAATAGAGAGCGTGAGGGATGAAGAGAGCGCGAGAGCGCGGGAACGATGGAGTGGAAGAGAAAGAGAGATAGAGAAAATGAGAGAGATTGACGGAACGATGAAGGATGACGGAAGATGGAAGAAAGTGGAAGAGGGATGGCTAGGGGAGGACGTGGGATGGTCAGGAAACCCTACGAGATCACAGTAGAGTAGGGACCGAAGTGGTCGTCAAAAACGATAATACATCAACAGATATATCGATCATCTATCCACGCGGTACACTCTATATGCGCAACACTCGATACTTCAAAACTATCTCGCGACACATTTCTTGAAAAATCGATTGGCCCTAAACGCAGTTCTCCGGGTGTTTTTACGCGCGTTGTTTACGAAAGAAGATAGAACTTCTTCTGCAAGTTAGTCGCAGGCACATCGGATTATACGTAACATGTGCGAGTTAGAGATACTGCAACAGGTACCCTATCTTCTATTAATGTGTTTTCAATAAAAAGAATATAAAATTATAAAATAAAAAAATAATATTAAAAAAAATGAATGTAACAAATTTTATTTATTTATTTTTCTTTTTATCTTTGTTTTTTTAAAAATAAAACATTAGTTAAATAAAATATTTTAAGCTACTTCAAATACTGTTCAGGGAAAATAAATAATCTTATAATAACAAATATTATCATTTTTGCATGTGCTTGTGCATAACATCAGGTTATGTTTATTTAAGGATCACCAACGTTCTTGTTACTCTATACAACGCAAAGCGTAGCGATGTGATTTAGCATTAATTACTTTTATCATTGTATAAATTTTAAGTAACTATTACAAGCAACAATTGCAGTATTTATACCAATTAACCATTGCATTCTTCTATATAAATTCTCATTCAGTAATGTTATTTGCAATATTCATCTGTTCAATTATTTCATATAATATTCATACTATAATCATAAATAGAGGTATTAATAATTTTGCATATTAAATTTACAAACTTGTTTACATAATCCAAAAAATTGATATTTTTATTATTAATCATAACTCACAACTCGTATTTGCGTCAACTTTGCCGGAATCGATCTTGCGTAGGTGGCTTAATAAATTCGGTACACACGATAGTTGATAAGGGTATACGTGACTTGCTACAGGCACACAGGATTACTTGGAAAGCGTTTTCTGTTATATAGGTCGTGTGCACCTAAATTTTACTTGAATTTCAAAGTAATTCCTCGTCACGAAAATGGGTTTACGTGTTGTTGAAAAATAATATACTCTCGATGAAAGCTCGCTCCAACGAATTTAACCCAAGAAACTTTTAACTAATGCAGCACAGTAACCGGTCTGTACGGCGTAACACGACAGGTATTAAAACGTATATAGAGAGTTACTTGAATACTATGGGAGTGAAACGGAATCCGTGCTTATGGACAGAATAATATCGCGTCCAATGGTCGATAAAGGGAAAAGGATCTTCATCGAGCACGATCGAACTGCCAGCGGGCCTACCAATTGTACGATCCTCCAGGGCTTTTCCATGCAGCAGTACTTCATCCCCTTTTACTTCTGTAGTACGAATGGAACCAGCTCTACGTGGGGCCGTAAGCGGATTGCGATGGAATTGAAGTTGGCCTCACTCTATGCTTTGAAGGCCCTGCGAGAGAACCGCGCCTACGAGCTATATTGCGCAGTGCAGGCGTCCTTGCGGACCTTTTAACCCTTTAATTGCTACCCGCCGTATTCATCGTCGACAACTGCGGAAAGGTTCTTCAAAGTAAACCACGCAATCATGTCGGCAAAACGACTTCACACGCGCTGATTAATCATGAGCAAACGGAGATGGTTTTATTATCGGCTTTGACACATGAATGTATCTGTCGAATGTATGAATCTCTTTTAGAAGAAATCGATAAATATAAATGCCCCGTCGAGATAAGTATTACCTAAATGATGTAGCAAAAGAAATTGCATCTTAGAGACAATTTGCAATTATATTTACATAAAAAATCTTTCTCATCTAACTGAAATCGTATGTATGTTTTATATTGATTTACTAGTTATCTCTCTCTCTCTCTCTCTCTCTCTCTCTCTTATCCCTGTGTGTATGTGTGATGAATTTTATTATATTTTAAAAAATATTATGAGGCGCTCCAAACGTGACTTTTCATGACTTTCTAAAATAATAAATAAGAACATAAGGAAAAGAACTTTGTGCTCTTTCGCAAAAGATTCGATGAGCTTATAAGAACATTTAAGCTATTGGACTTTCCGGCTTGCCACTTCTCTACTCCGCACATTTCTGACCAACCTTTTGGCGGATACTGGCGACAACGAGAAGGGTTGAACGTAATTAATTGCGATTTCACTCTTTCCTGCACTTAATGCGGTCCTCGGTCCTGCGGTCGTCCTTTCCCTACCTGCATCCAGTTAAATCGCAATTACTCAGAGACGCGGCAGTTAGGTGCTCAGAGGAGGGTTTGTTGAAGGGCAGACAAAGACAAAGCGATAAAGGAAGATTATTTGTTTCGGCCGCATGAAACATGTCATGTTTTCCTAAATGTGATCGAATGTTATCATTATTTCTTTATCGTTATATTTCGCATGTTCCTTGAATCGATAAAAATCTTTGAGAAAATCATTAAAGTTATCATATAAAATATTTCTCAAAAATATTCATTACAGTGTTTAAGAAATAAACAAACAAACCATCGTCAAACTATCTTGACGTTGCAATATTTCGTGTCGCCACCTCTTATTGTAAGAGAAAAAGAAAAGCGGAAAGACAAATTATTCCTTGCTCCTCTTTTGGAACAGTTGCATCCTCGGTATGCCGAATTAATCGCACAGATACCATCTTGCATCCTCGCGATTCGAAAGTAAGGAATTTCGCTCATTAGTTAGTCGCGTAATTAAAAAGCCTGCGCGTCCGGCCCAAACAGATAACGAAGAAGGAACGAGGCTAGAAGTTCAGCAACCCTTTCTCCCTTTAATTCCCTGCCATCCCTTCCGTCGCTTCCGCCGCCGTATACCGAACGGTTTTCCATCCTCGAGCAATTGCTCGCTCTGTGCTTGTCGTCGCGAAGGAAAGACAGAGACAGAACGACAAAAAGGGAAGAATGGGAGGAAAAAAACGAAAGTACTAAGTGGGGAAAGGGTGGAACAGAGGAGGGCTAGAGGGCGAAAGAAGGGCGGACCTTTTTATAATTGCAAAGCGCTCGCCGCTCGAGCAAAGCGGGGTCTTTTGAAGCGTAAGATCAAGGCGATCGGACGGCAGAATAAATGCGAATAAATCTCACCACCCACGTTGTAAAGGCTATGTTTCGTCCATCGGTGAACGGTTAAAAAGCGACAGAATTAGAGACATCGCGTTTAAATACCAGCTCATCAAAATCAATACGTCGAATAATTTGTACAAGTTGTAACGTTTACATCTCCAGCAGGTATCGAAATACAACCTAAAGTAACATTCCTTCTCTTATGTAAGATATTTTTCTTTATTGATGATATTAATCGGGATATGCATCACACACATAATAGATGTTGCATTATTGTCATAAAAACTGATGAACGATTATCATTTATTCCTATCGATGAACTTCATTACTTCATATTCTAAATGTAGAAATATGATTCATTCGACTGAAGGTAACGCTCGTGACGTGGCCGGAAATATTGGTCATTGTTAACCGGTGCTTATTCAGACAGAGCCGCACTCCGACATCCGGTAGACGGCAGCATCTCTGATGCTGAAGCCGTGCTTGCAGAGCTTGCAAGAGCTTTTGAAGCTTGCATCGCGTGGCGCCACCCCTGAGAAAAGCTCGGAACCTTTTATTGCTCAGTGCTCATCAACTCAGACTAAACGTATAAATAATTGTAGTTTGCTCTTTCAGAATTAAATATAATTTCCATGCGCAATAAATGAAATGAACAAAAATATATATCACATTGATAATTTTGGATGAGTGCAATAAATCTCTCAATTATATGCCTATACATAATCTTTTCAAAAAATGTCGATA